>NC_083281.1:34739763-35939763 GCF_963506605.1 Zootoca vivipara | reverse complement strand
GTGACAGAAGATGCACCGTGGCTCATTTTTACAAATAGGATTCTCCATGGTATGGGGAAATCTGCATTAAGTGTAACGAAAGTATGGGCTGGCATTCCATTGCGATGATGATACCCTGTGGAACCTGCCGCTAACATGCACATACAAGTCACTGAGATCACACAACAGCTCTCCCGTGTGAAATTGCACAATAAACTCACAGCTGGAAGCTTGCTAGGTGGCCTAAGAGGCACCTTCCTTGAGTTCATGACTGAGTGCAAGAAACTCTGAAAAGGAAAAGGAAAAAAGTGTAAGGTAGCCCACCACAATAATTTCTCTTCTCATCCACGAGTTCCCTGCACAATACATGGCAATCCCCGTGAGGGACAGCTGCAGTTTCCTGCATTGCAGGGGGTTGGACTAGAATGATCCTCAGATTCCCTTCCAACTCTATGATTCTATGTTAATAGCTTCAGGATGGCCAAATTAACATAAGTTAAAGCTGCTAGAGATGTTTGCCTCATGAGAAAAATTATTTGCATCCTTGGGGAAATGCTGTAGTTCAGGCATCCCCAAACTGGGGCCCTCCAGATGTTTTGGCCTACAACTCCCATGATCCCTAGCTAAGAGGACCAGTGGTCAGGGATGATGGGAATTGTAGTCCAAAACACCTGGAGGGCAGAAGTTTGGGGATGCCTGCTGTAGTTAAGTGTACACGCCATACATTTAAAAGCACATAGCTTCCCCACCAAGAATCCTGGGAACTGTGATTTACCCCTAACTGAGCTACAGTTCCCAATGCCTTTAACAAACTACAGTTCCCAGGATTCTTTTTTTAAAGGAGGGGGTGCCTTGTGCTTTAAACCCATAAAGCACATGTTTTGCATTCAGAAGATCCCAGGTTCAGCTCCCAAGCTCTCCAGACAGGGCTCTGAAAGATCCCTGTCCGAAACCCTCGAGAGCCCCTTCCATAGCCATCGTAGATCATGCTGAGTCGATGGAACGATGCGCTCGCCTGCTGCAAAAGGCCTCTTCCTATGTCCCTGCGTTAACTTTCTAGCTCATGCAGAAGGCGAAGAAGATGTGGAGTGGGAAACTCAAATCACTGGAGAAATATAAAGCCTTCTTGCTAAATTAAACGAAATAGACCCATTACAATAGGCGCTCTCCCCCACGAGAGTCTTTTATTAGCAACGATGCTTTGCTTTTAGTAATAATATTGAGGTTGTATTAAAGCGCATACTCTAGATGTCATCTATTAGAGCGGAACTGTAATTGCTTCTAGCATGGTAATTATATGGTCGGCGGTAAGTATTCTTTTCTAAAAGGAAAAAAAATATTAGAGATACAAACATAAAAATAAATCCTTTGAAATAGGATGTGGGGCAGGATAGTGGGTAGGCTAAACACAAAGACAGTTGCCATCAATCCAGGGAAAGTTTCTCATAAAACGGAGCCCAAGGCCCAAACCTGACATGACGCCATTCATGCAGGCAGGGAAGGTTTTCTTTCAGCCTGATAATGCTTCTTGCTTGCCTCAGTGGGAGGTGTGTGTGTAAGTCAATATTCTTGCTCTGCCCACTTTTGCCCCTGACTCCGCCCACTACTGGAATTTTACCTGGAAAGTTGCCTAGAAGGGAATGTACCGTACCTTTCCATCTATAAGACGCCCCCATGTATAGGACACCCGCTATTTTGGGGGACCCTAAGAAAATGGGGGGAGATGGCACGGAGTTGTTGAGCTTTCTTGCGGAGGATTGCCCAGAGTTGTTGAGTTGTTTCTCACCCACACACGTCACAAAATCTGCCTCCTGTCTGTCCCATCGCCAGAAGACACTGCCTATCTCCCACCCAACTGCCAGGGTGTCAGCCAATCCACACCACCCATTGACGCAGCAACCAGTAACATGCACAATAGCCGCTGACAGACGCAGCAGCAACCAATAAAACGCCCACCCTATGCACTAGTACCCATGTATAAGACGACCCCCACTTTTTAGCATGATTTTTAAGGAAAAAAACTTAATCTTATACACGGAAAGGTACAGCAACTCATAGACTGAAATGGCTTCACCATCCCTGGCCCTGATATTTAACAACCACAGGCCAAGGAATAGGAGACTTTATACAGTACTATTCTCTCCAGGTTTTTTTGTTTTTATACCGGCAACTCCCCGGCCTGTTTGATTAAAAAGGTTAATCAAGGTAAGGGTACTTTTATTTGCTGGTGAAGAAGAAGGCTGAGCTGGCCTGGCCATGGGTTTCGGAGGGAGTTACTGTATGTACACACAGAGGCAAACACACCTTCCTTACTATCTAAATGCACACACATGCAAACATATTTAAAAAAACCTCAAGCCCAGGCTGTCTGGTTACATACAGATAGGATTGCCAACTTTTGCACCTGAGTTGTCCCTTTAAAGCTGTTTGATTTGCAGCAATGAAGCTGGAGACTGGTTATTAATTCAATGCTATTAACTAGCTTCACTTGCTGAGTTCTGCAGACCAAACCTCTCTTAAAGTCCCAAAAGCAAGCCAGTTTTGGTTCGTTTGTTTGTTTTTAAAATGTGGTCCGCTGGTGACCTATCATATACAGCCTTTTGAAGTTAGGATGGAGTGGAGAAAAGTTATCTTTTATCTGAGAACTCCAGGTAGATAAAAGCATCTTCCAGCACCCTAAAGCTCTTTAAGAAATGTGCACTACCTGCAAAGGGGCCATCCTTCTGTCCTATATCACCTCCCTCCCCCCCTTTTAATTTTCTCTCCCTTTAACATAAGCAAGATAAAATACATTTATATCCACCTTCCTCCAACCTTCAGTCAGCTGCTTGGACAAAGGTGGAGGGCCAGCATCACATGGTCTACTTCAAGAATGCTTCACCTGCAGCCTATGGGGCCGTATCTAGCCCACCAAGCCACAGGAAGTGGCCTGCCAGCCCTTGCAGCCAATCAGATTGGGAGATAAAGCACTCTGCCTGATCTTTAGAGAGCCACTTCTGGAGGACAGCAAGAGCACTTTATCTCATGATATAAAATCCCCCTGACTGCTCTTCAGAGATCCTCTCTAAAGAACAGTCAGAGGGATCTTTTATCTCTGATCTTAGTGTTGAGATAAAAGCAGGAAGAGGCGTTATCTCTTAAGATGAAAAGGCAACCTTCCCCCTCACTCCTGATCTGGGGTGGGGTCGTTAGCCTTAGAATGATCTGTACAAAGTAAAAGGCAACCCCACCCCACTACAGGGTTGTAGAGGGGGTTCTGGAAATGTGTGTGCGTGCACATTTGTCTGTGACAGTTGATGCATCATTCTGTGAGTGATATGCCTCCTCTTCTTCTTTCTTTAAATACAGATTTTAGTTTTATGGAGCTGTGAGAAGCCACCCCCACAGAGCAGTAAATGGCCGCAGACGGCGGTACCTTTGACCATCATCCAAGGCAGCAGCAAGGTAAGTTGCCTTTGACTGCCGTGGAGGAGATATAGAAGTGAAAACATTGGCATTAACGTACCCAGGATAAATGCAAATAGAATTCTTCTTACAATTCTTCATAGTAACATATTGGTTTATTTTGCCCCGAGTTCTCTCATTCCAATAGGAAATAAGCAAACTCTGATTTTTCAGTAAAGGTGTTACCATGTCTTCCCATAACCATTATTTGCGAATTTACGGTAATCATTTCGGCAATATGCCGGATTTTACTTAATCATTCTTCTCCTTTTGGTATTCCTTTTTTCATGCCTGATCTATGGTCATTCATGCTGCATGAAGTAAATGAATGGTCATTTCTTAATCTTCCTTCAATACTGTTTTCTTGATGTACCTAAATAATACTCTTCTGTCATTTTGATCCATGTCCCTCTTGTGTCTCCTTCTCTTCTGCTGAAGGTTAGTGACCGGTTTTTGCCTTACTCCGCCATTGGGACAGATGCGGTGCTGAGTCTGGATGAACACACCAGCCTCTCAACCGGTGAGGTGAGGCAGCTCTCCTGAGCCTTTTAATGGTTTGCTCGCAGACATGGGCACCCATAATATATGGGCATGCCAAAGGGCATAATATTTGATGGGCCGTGCCCTGCACTCACACTCACAATTGAAGAGACACAGCACAAAAGGAAAAGAGGCTGGGAGGGAGGAGGAAAAAAGCAAGCTTAGGCACTAATTCTTAGATAAATAAAGTTATTGTAGTGAGCAACAGGAATGGAAAATTTTTTGGGAGATGAGTCAAAAGCTGCTGGTCTTTTAGCTAAGCTGTTTAGTGAGGCCTTGCACTCCCATCTCTCTCCTTCTCCCGCAACTTGATAGAATTTCTCCTTTTCAGCTGGTGAACTGCCAGCAAGGGAAGACCTTTGCTTTCATCATCGTGAGCTGAGTGAGTTCCAGCTGCTCAGCCTCACTCCCTTGCCGCAAAGGTCCTCAGTGGGGACCTGCTGCCTGGCAACACAAGGGAGGGCCAAGGATGAGAGCAGGAAATGCCGCCTGCATCAGCCTGGCATCATTTGGGCACTGTGCTATTTCTGTTTCAGATAGGGCTGGTCCAAGACATTTTGCTGTCTGAGGTGGAGCAGCAGATATCGCCCCCATTCCCAAGTCAAGATGAATAGCAGGCACAAGGCAGTATAAATATTTGGCATTTCGGGCAGAAAATCCCACAGACACCTTCCTATATATTGTTTGTATGCCACCATGAGAGCCTTGGGCAGCGGGGGGAGGGTCTGTAAAGCAGGAAATAAGTATTCTGAAACAGGGGTTCCCAAAGTTTGGTCTGCAGACCACCAGTGGCCCCTATACTTCATTCAGGTGGTTCACAGAAGTGACTCTGGAAGCCAAGCCTTATGAGGAATGGTTGAGGGAGTCGAGCTGGTGATAGGGACATAGGAAGGTAACTTACACAGAGTCAGATCACTGGTCCATCTATCTCAGTATTATCTACACAGACTGGTAGCAGCCCTCCAGGGTTTCAGGAAGGAGTCATTCTCCTGGCCCTACCTGGAACCGAGGACCTTCTGCATGGAAAGCAGATGCTCTGCCCCCGAGCTGAAGCCCTGGCCTTTTGAGGCTCATGCATTTAATTGCTTTAGGGAGTGGTGAGCAAGGGAGAAGTACCATTCTTTCAGGCTTGGAGGAGTAGACAGCTTGGGTGGGGAAGATGTCATTCTTTTATTTAAAAATATACAGGCGTGTTGACTTTTCCCAGAGCAAATGCAGCAAAATGCTTAGTAGGTCACTTCTCAAACAGGCAATCACCTGTTTAAAGACACCAACTTGGGTGTCTTTAAAAGAGGATTAGACAAATTCCTGGAGGATAAAGTTATCATTGGCTACTACCGTAGCTTCAGTTGGAGGCAGTGTGCCCCTGAGTACCTGCTGGAAATCACACCCTTAAGAAATCCCCTAGACAGCATCTTAAAAAGCAGAGACATCACCTTGCCGACAAAGGTCCGTATAGTTAAAGCTATGGTTTTCCCAGTAGTGATGTATGGAAGTGAGAGCTGGACCATAAAGAACGCTGATTGACGAAGAATTGATGCTTTCGAAATATGGTGCTGGAGGAGACTCTTGAGAGTCTCATGGACTGCAGGAAGATCAAACCTATCCATTCTGAAGGAAATCAGCCCTGAGTGCTCACTGGAAGGACAGATCGTGAAGCTGAGGCTCCAATACTTTGGCCACCTCATGAGAAGAGAAGACTCCCTGGAAAAGACCCTGATGTTGGGAAAGATTGAGGGCACTAGGAGAAGGGGACGACAGAGGACGAGATGGTTGGACAGTGTTCTCAAAGCTACAAACATGAGTTTGACCAAACTGCGGGAGACAGTGGAAGACAGGAGTGCCTGGCGTGCTATGGTCCATGGGGTCACGAAGAGTCGGACACGACTAAACGACTAAACAACAACAAGAAATCCCCTGCACATGGAAGACTAGCGTTTCAAGGAGGAAGCTAGGCTCAAATCCTTTCCTCTTACCTTTCTGTGTGCAGGGAGTTCTTATCAAAATGGAAGCATTCAAACATGTGATTGCCCCACTGCATTCTGAAGTGGCACAGTCCTGGGAAGTAGATACCACCTGCTCTTCTTTGCATGGTTGGATTGGCTGTTCTTGTTTTACAATCTACTGAAAAATGCTGGAGAAGGGATGGTGACTGGGAAGCAGTATCCTTTCTTGGAAGAATGGTGCACTTATCCTCCTCCTCCTCTCTCTTCCTGACTCTCCAGGTTGACTTTGCCTTTGTGGTGTGGAGAAGTTTCCCCGACCGGATTGTAGGCTTCCCTATGCGCAGCCACTTCTGGGATGCCAGCAAGAACCAGTGGAGCTATACTTCGAAATGGACCAATGAGTTCTCTATGGTCCTCACCGCAGCTGCATTCTACCACAGGTACACCCCCCCCCCAATCTCAGCTATCACTACTGAGAATTACAAGTGGAGCCTGCAACACAATGTTGCAGTGTTCTCCTGCTCAGCCTTCCAATCAGCCAGCTGTGCTCTCATCTAGGATGCTCCATTCCATTCTCCTCCCCTCCTGGTTTTCTGTTTTTTTTCCTTCCACCCCCACCCCTCGCTTCGACTGTCTTTTGACACTGAGTGCTGTCCCACCAACCTCAGTCCACCCTCAACCCACCCCCACTTGCCTGCCTTCCTCCTCCTTAGTCTCACTGCTGCCGAAGAAGAAGAAGAAGAAGAAGAAGAAGAAGAAGAAGAAGAAGAAGAAGAAGAAGAAGAAGAAGAAGAAGAAGACAGAAATATAATTAGTTGACTTCATCTGTCATTGGTTCTGGCTGCTGTTGGGCTTTGGCTCCCCCTACTGTTGGCCTCCTTGCCTTCTGCCCAACCAGTTCCAATGAGCACCAGCCCCATCTGCCCCTACTAGACCACTGATGCCCTGAACCATCCGGAGACGGCATTAATGCACCTGTTTCTCCTTTCCTGTCACTTTACGATGCCTCTGTTTCTCCCCCTCGACAGGTATTATCACAGCCTCTTCACCAATTATTTGCCTGCTAAACTAAGGAGCCTTGTTGATCAGATTGCCAACTGTGAAGATATACTGATGAACTTCCTGGTTTCTGCTGTCACCAAGCTACCTCCCATCAAAGTGACCCAGAAGAAGCAGCACAGAGAGAGTCCCTCGCAGCAGGTACAAGGTGTTTACTGGCCAACATGGGGAGTATAGGGGGAAAGATCTGAACAAGGGTTGTTTCCACATCATTTCCCCTCCAATAGTCATTTGGACCCCTGAAATGTCAGCCTTCCCCAAGCTGGTGCCCTCCAGATATTCCAGACTACGACTCCCATCAGTCCCAGCCAGAGAAGTGCGAGTTTTGACCGATAGCTGTTGTTTGTGCATTGTTTTTTGAAGGAATTAGGTGCTTACTCATTAAAATGCAAACAAAGTCACATGTCTCTCTCATTCCATAGGCTAGACAGACAAATACTCCGTCCCCGCATGGGGTGTTCACACATAACATTCAATACATGTACCAGCTATGTGCCTGTGCGCAGACATAGCTAAGCTGTACACTCGTACACATGCTCACTTGCAAGGCTCAATGAGTTCACAGCCTGTGTACACAATGGCTGAGCTGTACAAATCAACAAGTGCTCACTCTTTCACACAAACTTCCACGTGCATTTAGAGTCAGCTTATACCTGCGTTCAGTATAACATGTGAACAGCCCTTATGTGAAATCTCTATGTGAATTGCAGAGAGGAGAAGCCACGAACCTTTGCATGGCTTCTGAATGGCATCCTTTTTTTTGCGGGTGTGTGTGTGTGTGTTAATTCACAGCAATGTGTCTGAACTCTCCCTCCCATTGCCTGCCTTTGTTTTCCCCTGCAGCTGTTGAAGAGCGCTCCCCCATCCAATGGGAACCTTCATTTCTCTCAGCGCCAGGAGTGTGTCAATCAGTTTGCAGCCTGGTTTGGGTACATGCCTCTGGTGCATTCCCAGTTCCGCCTGGACCCTGTGCTCTTCAAGGACCAGGTGTCCGTGCTACGGAAAAAGTACCGACATCTAGAGAGAGCCTAGCTCCAGAGAGAGCAGGAGGAGACCTCTTCCCTCTGGGAGAAGAAATGGTGCAGAAGGAGCACTGGCAGACTCAGCCCTCCCCATATTGGACACTGGGAGTACCTGCAGTGCTGTGGCACACAGGTGGGTTGCTGAGCTGGGGCCTATTCCATCAGTAGCATTGCAAGGAAGGAGACTACAGACCCCCAGAGCCTTCTAACTTTCGATACTGAAAGGAGGAATGCTCTCGTCTTGCTGGTAGCTGTGGAGATGCCAGATGAATTTTCAGTCTTTATTGGGTTTTACCAGTACAAATAAAGGTTTGCAGGAATTGGCTCTGTCTCTCCCTGGTTGTTTTTAACAGGACGGTTTTTTCATTGTCTTTACTTCAGCTAGAATTGTCAGCATTTTTTTCTGACGTAACCTCAGCAGCTCGGAATTTATTTGCCTGATCTACTATGTCACCCAGCTGCTAATATGCCAGAATTACAGGAGGATACGCCATAAATATATATCACCTCTGTTCAATTTCTTTGTTATTTCCTGCTTTCCAGCAGATGCAGTTTTAAAATGAATGAATGGATGGATGGATGATACTGGGAGGGTGGGGTGGAAGCACTCTGCACATGCTCAAAGCAATGTGTTCTTGCATTGGTTTTTTTCTGTCCCCTGGTTTTTGAATTGGAGGAAAAGGTTGGGGGTCCTATCATGAAATATGCTAGCTCCACCCTTTGATTCATGCACTGTTAGCCAGTGGAGGCTGGTGAATCAGGGCAAATGGGGCAGTGCCTTAGTCCAGCCTTAGTCTGCCTTCAGCACCTGCCTGCCTTTCTACTTATATCCAGTCCAGGGTGCAAAACTGCATGTCACCTTCCTCCTCCTTAGTCTCAATGTTGATCTTTCAGTCAGCTCTCAGAAGGAAGCAGGATATGGACAAAAGTACAATTAGTGGGCTCTGGCGCCACCTACTGTTTGGCTCTCTGCATTCAAGCCTTGTTGGTCCCAATGGAAACCAGCCACCACTGGTTTTAGCCAAATCTTTTGCGTCTGTGGTAGCTGTCTAAAAACAGTGATTAAGGGACCCTCAGAAAAGGTAAGGGGATTGGGAGGACCCTTTGTTCTTCTGTGATTTGAGAAGTAGTATGTTTATTTGTTTTAAACTGCTTACTATTGGAAAGGTAGGGTTGCCCTACGTCTGGAATTTCCCAGACATTGAAGTCAGAAGCAGTGTCCGAGCAGAAATCGCTGAAATGTGCGGGAAAATCTGGACATATGGCAATTGATGTTGGAAGTCTGGTGAATTTTCTTTAAAATAGCTCAGATTTAACAAAACAACAACAACAACCCAGCAACTTTGTGTCCAGATTTTCACTTTTTGAAATATGGCAACCCTACGAAAGGAAAAGCACTTATTTGTCCTTAAAACCTCTCTCTCTCTCTCTCTCTCTCTCTCTCTCTCTCTCTCTCTCTCTCTCTCTCTCTCCTGAGCAGGTAAAATGTACTTTGCGTATGTTCAGAGGTGCTAATTTTTGGAAATGAATGAATGAATGGGTGGCAATGCATAACAAGGCCTCTCTTTTTGCCTTCGAAAACAAGCAGGTGAAAATTCAGTAGTTGAAGTATTTCCCAGCATGCAGTTGCAGTGAGAAGATATTCCACCTGCTAAATTTCTGCTTATTATCAAAGACAAGAGATTGGATGCAGGGCAGATGGGATAGATTTTTAGCAGGATAGATTTCTCATTTTGTCCTCACTGTTTGCAGCAGACCTTTGCTGCTGCTGCTGCTTTTTAGCAATAACAAGCAAGCAAGTGGAGAGAAAGAGGAAATTTTGCAAACATCAGTATCTGGGGGTTATGTAATCTGGTTCCTCCTTTGGGTTCCTGTTGTCAGAGGCAGCAAGAGGAAGTGAAGAGACTTGCACGAGAGGCAGCAGGGGAGGAGGCAGACAGACCTGGGAAGTGTGGTTGTCAACTTTCCAACCAGCTCTTGTAGTTGTCCATTTTAGCAGCAATCTTCCAGGTGCCTTCCAGGTGCTTTGGAATCCAGCTCCCATCAACCCAAGCCACCATGGCTAATGGCCAGGGATGATGGGAGTTGTAGTCCAACATCTGGTGGGCACTAGGGTTGGGGAAAGCTGATCTGCAGGAACGAGCTGCCCAGTTGCTGCTGAACTTCAGTTTCCATCAGCACCAGCAAACATGGCCAGTTGCCAGGGATGATGGCAATTGCAGTTCATCGACATCCTGGCAGGGGTAACTGCTCCTCACAGCTTAAGCAGGCACTAGGTGCAATTAAAAAGCTTTGGCTGTGGGCTTCTGGAGCTCAAACAGGAACAGGAGAGGCTGGCTTCCGCCCCCGCCCCCCAAGCCAATTGACAACCCCAGTGACCCACTAGGGATGTCAATCCAGGATACAGTTCTCCTGCACAATCCCCATTGAACCACTGCTTTGGATGAGGCTAGCACAGAACTTCCATGCTAACTAGCGGGGAAAGGTCTTAGCAGTAGAGCATCTCCTTGTATGCAGAAAGTCCCAGGTTCAATCCCTGGCATCTCCAGGTCAGGCTGGGAGAGAGACTCCTGCATCAAACTCCAGAAGGCTGCTGCCGGTCAGTGCAGACAGTAATGAGCTAGGTGGACTAATGATTTGACTCTGTGAAAGACAGCTTCCTGTGTTCCTATCCATTATTTGGACGCTCTACCTGGGGCATTAACATGTCTCATGCCAGCCCAGCCCTCCCTATTCCACCTAAATCTGATTTGTATGGCAGTGAAATTTTCAAGCTGGGAGGTGGCAATTGGCTAAAGAGCATCTACTCAGTTGCATAATTTGCAAGCAATTGATTTGGTCCAGGTCCCTGTTGCAAAATGCAGTAGATAAAATGAGACTTGGGGGAGGAGGGGCAGAGGTAAGAAGCTGCTGTTATGTCTGCCAAAAGACTACTGGGGTTTTTTAAGGGTGGGATTTGTGGTTAATATTCTCCTGGTAAAAGGCTGTGAAAAATGAGACGCTTATAAAGACAGGGATGAAGCCTAGGGAGGAGAAAGGAGCCATAAATAATTCCTTAGCATGAGTGTTTCCTGGTGGGGGTTTTGCAACGTTTCCCACATCCGTGTGTTTCATTCCTTTTAGAATTTTCAACTGGCAGAATCCACTCTTTCATGATTAGGTATTACAGTGGGGAAGATTAGACCTAGGGCCATTTATGCTTTTTTAAAGAAATTGGGGCTGCCACTTGGTTATAGGGATTTGTAGCTGGTGTTTCCACAAATGCTCATGCTAATAGGTTGCAGATTTAGAATTAAAACCACCTTTTTTTCCTAGGAGAGTAAAAGAAGAAACACAGGTTTTTAACAAATAAAGGTTTCCAAAGCATTAAACAATGCAAAAGATAATAATGACAGTCTGCATAATTACTTTTAGCAGTCATCCTTTTCTTTTTTCCATTGCTTTGAGAGTAAAGGCCAAACAATATGGAGGTAGAGTGCACCTATTGCTGTAGGATTTACTTATTTATTTAATCTGTATACTGCCCTTCATCTGAAGATCACATTACAGTTCACAACACAAAAAGGACAGTTGGTTTGAATACCAAATGCTCCTTTAAAGGTAAAGGTAAAGGGACCCCTGACCATTAAGTCCAGTCACGGACGACTCTGGGGTTGTGGCGCTCATCTTGCTCTATTGGCCGAGGGAGCCGGCGTACAGCTTCCAGGTCATGTGGCCTGCATGACAAAGCCACTTCTGGTGAACCAGAGCAGCACACGGAAACGCCGTTTACCTTCCCGCCGGAGCGGTACCTATTTATCTACTTGCACTTTGACGTGCTTTCGAACTGCAGGAGCCGGGACCGAACAACGGGAGCTCACCCCCTGGTGGGGATTCGAACCGCCGACCTTCTGATCAGCAAGCCCTAGGCTTTGTGGTTTAACCAACAGTGCCACCCACATCCCTTAAATGCTCCTATACTCTGGTTTCTCTTCAGATCGTATAAATCTTTCGCCTTAAATGCTCCTTTAGCTTAGCCCAAACACTACAAATTTATGTACCACATGAGCCCAAATTCTGCATCAAGAAAAGCTAAAATCAGCAGTCTCTCTTAATCATTCTGATGAAGCTCTCTGATAGCACCTAAGAAGAAAGGTAGGGGCCAGTTAGGCATCATGGAAAAAGGAGGATGCACATTTCAATATGCTAATTTATGTGACTATGTGTGCAGATTCAGAAAAACACACACACACACACACAAAACGATTTAAACAAGAAATGCAATATATCTCATCATAGTGGAGAAGACTGGCCATGTGACCTGTGTGCCACTCAAGTCTGCTTCCCCAGGGGCTCAGTTTTTTACCTTTTCTGGTTCTTTGTCTTTAAACTGGACATGAATGGACAGCCCTATCTATATCTATCTATCTATCTATCTATCTATCTATCTATCTATCTATCTATCTATCTATCTATCTATCTATCTATCTGATCTATCTATCTATCTGATCTATATCTATTGTATTTATTCCCCGCCCTTTTCTTCAAGGAGCTCAAGGTGGCATACATGGTTCTCCCCTGCTCCTCATTTAATCCCCACAACATGATTCTCCCCTGCTCCTCATTTAATCCCCACAACAACCATGTGAGGTAGGAAAGGCTGAGATGCAGTGGCTGGCCCAAGGTCACATCCAGTGAGCTTCATGACTGAGTGGGGGGGATTTGAACCCGGGTTCCCCAGTCCCTAGGCAGAAAAATGGCTTGGACTGCCCAGCCCAGGCTGAGCTCTGTGCAAAGAATCTTCTACGGTACTACATGCAGATCCTTCTAAAATCTATCACCTAATGCTGATAGGAATATTTATGCCACTGTGAATAATGTAACGGTTACATAACAAATTGCTAAGTGAAATAAAATTAATGGCAGGCCTTCTGGTAATCGAAACTCCGTGATCTTCATCGGACATATTACCCTACGAATACAAAAATTCTTAAGAATATTCAATTGTGTGATGATTGTGGAATTTGATCGCTGCCTGGGATAGGCTGGTATGTTTAGCGTCTCTTGGCCACCTGGTGCCTTCCAGATGTTTCGGACCACAGCTCACATGATCCCAGCCAGAACATCTACAGTCATACCTTGGTTTAAGTACGCCTCGGTTTGAGTATTTTCAGTTCAAGGACTCCATGGACCTGTCTGGAACGGATTAATCCACTTTCCATTACTTTCAATGGGAAAGTTTGCTTCAGGTTAAGTACAGACTTCTGGAACCAATTGTGTTTGTAAACAGAGGTACCACTGTATGTGTAGAATTTTCTAGAATCAATCACATTGATGGGAATATTTATGTCACTGTAAATGAAGCCACAGTTACATAACAGGGAATTTAACTGGGGACATTTTTGCATGCAAAGCTACAGAACGTTCTTAAGCAAGAGTGCTGTGCTTTGATGCTGGGATGGGAAATTCATGTCCCTCCAGATGTTGCTGGACTGTAGCTCTCATCAGCCCTAACTGTGAGCCGTCTGGCTTGGGCTGGTGA
The DNA here is from genome assembly GCF_963506605.1 of Zootoca vivipara. Classification (NCBI taxonomy): domain Eukaryota; kingdom Metazoa; phylum Chordata; class Lepidosauria; order Squamata; family Lacertidae; genus Zootoca; species Zootoca vivipara. The sequence goes on along the minus strand of NC_083281.1, from coordinate 35,926,252 downwards.
GAGTTGGGAGCCCGAGGATAGTTGCAAGAATGTAAGTTCCCTGTCCCATGTTCACAGGTAAGGGATCCTGAACATGCACTTTTCTTCAGAAGTGGTATGATTGAGGCACTATTTTAAAAAATGTGATAAGCCATTTTGCTGCATGAAGCGAAGGACAAGGTGGCACACCTACACATACATCTATGTGCAAAAGCTGACCAGATTGGCAGCTGAATCTTATTTAAACACAGGCAAAGGTTCCCTGTTTAATGTGGTTTAGGACAGGGGTCGGCAAGGTTTACCCCTCCTGGGCCGGTTCACTCCAGCGGAGATCCTGCTCTCCAAGTCAGTCCCATCTGTTGAGGAAACGATGCAAACAAAGAGAAACGGATGAACTGGCACCACTTCTGTGAAACCCACAAAAATACAAACTTTGAAGAGCTGGGATCTAGTGATTAAGTACAGTATTTGACACTTAAGTTAGATTTTGGCAATAAAGAGAAAACAACGTTGCACTATAATACGGCTGATTCTTTCATAAACATTAATTATAAACGGTGAGTGGCTGGGAGACGATGTTTTTGCAATCAAAGTGTTGCTGCCAACGAAGTGCAGCTCAAGAGTAGACCAATTGAAAGTAATGAACCATAACCTCAACGGGACTACCCTGAGTTAGTCCTACGACAATCCAGTCGGGTGAAACCCACAGTACAGTGGTACCTCGGGTTACAAACGCTTCAGGTTACAAACTCCACTAACCCAGAAATAGTAACTCGGGTTAAGAACTTTGCTTCAGGGTGAGAACAGAAATTGAGCTCCAGTGGCGCAGCGGCAGCAGGAGGCCCCATTAGCTAAAGTGGTGCTTCAGGTTAAGAACAGTTTCAGGTTAAGAACGGACCTCAGGAACGAATTAAGTTCTTAACCAGAGATACCACTGTAATATATAGTGAGACTATTAAAATGAGGAATAAAAACGTGTGGTTATCTGCATTGTGCAGTATGATTATTATGATTATTATTGTAATTTCATGTGTAATCTTGTAAAATAAGAAGGGGAAAGCCGGTTTTGCACAAAGCAGGCAGGCAGTTCACTTAATATGTCATCAGCCCTGACACAAGATGATAAGGTGGGTGGGCTATAAATAGTAACCAATCCATCCATCAATCTGAGCCACGAAGTTCCAGGAGAAATATTAGTTTAATGCAGTGGCCTTTAATCAGTGGATTTATCATCCGTTTCCTCTTATCGAGTGCTTGGCTCTGGTCCACAACCCCCTGCTCAAGAACCTTGCCCAAAGAGGTAAGATTAGCAACTGGGTGGTACTTACTTAGATTTTCTGAATCCAGGGTGGGTTTCTTGAGGAGTGGTCTTACCACTGCCTCCTTCAAGCAGGCAGGGACCACCCCCTCTTTCAGGATGCATTGATCGCCTCCCTGGCCCAGCCAGCTGCCCCCTCCCTGCTAGTTTTGATCAGCCAAGAGGGGGCAAGGGTCCAGAATGCAAGCGGTCGCTCAGATCAACGCAAGCACCTTATCCACATTCTCAAGCCTTACTAACTGGAACTCATCCAACACAAAGACAGCAACACAGTCGACACTTGCAAAGCCCCACAGCAGCAAGAGCTGTTCTAACAGGGAGCTTTGAGGGCAAAAAGAAAAAGCATTTCATGTGATGCTGCCTTAAGCAGCTGTGACTTGCTGGCCTCTTTGGGGTCATCACAGCACAGGGGAAGGCTCTGCACTCCTCCACCTTTTGCACAAAGCACACCAGGCATGCGGCCACGCTGGAGGGATCACGGCGCAAAATGTGCAAGTCTTATGACACAGATTCATGCAGCAGCGCCTGCCCTCGGGAGCTGGACTTGAGGGCAGAAGTCCAAGCCCCACCCCTCCCCTAAACCAAACAAGCAGGAAGGCTCTTAAAAGGCCAGCAAGGACAAACTTACCATGTATTGAGGTCAGGGAAGTAATATACCTTGCTCTCTAGGGAGCTGTCTATGCCAAGCCAGAGCATTAGTCCATTTCGCTCAACATTGTCTACACTGAATGGCAGCAGATATCCAGAGCTTTCAGGCACAGATCTCTCCCAACCCTGCCTGGAGATGCCAGAAATCAAACCCAGGACTTAAGAGGTTTACTCTTTGCTACTTGCAGTGGCTTTTTTTTTTTAACCAGGCGAGAAACTGGTTGCTAATCTAAATTTAATTCAGCGGGCCTTGCCCAACATAAAGCCCAAACCTGTTACTTAAAAGGTCTAGATGGAATATTTGGGGCATTTGTGAGCAACAGCACAGCTTAAGGTAAGCCTCTGCTGCCCTCTAGTGGTTGGTTAGTGACTTAAATCAGGCTCAGTGAGCACTAGGCATTTGTTGTCTTTTGCAAGGCCACGCCTGGTCCGTCACACTTGCAGCCTGCTCGCTTCCTAAACCCAGGCCGGCTGCTGTTTGTGAGGAGCCCCTGACCAAGTGTCCTCTGATGGCCACCCATCCCACAGGCTTACCTGGTGCTCGAAGCAGTACTAGAGCTGCTATCAGCTGTGGCTGACTGGAAGGCCATTTTAATTTCCCACAGTTCCTCAGAATGGTTTCTGTGGCGTCACCAGATCCTGCCAGGGCACTACAGTTCCAGAACCACCACCACCACCCAAAAAAACCCCCACCCAGTGTGGCCAAGTCTTCTCACCACCACTGACTGGGCTCCTGTGGTGTTAATGGCAGCTGGATTCTCAGAAATTAAGGTGAGGCTTTTCCGCCACTTTGGAAATTAAACAGGTGAGGCCTTAACTCCAAGCCATTCAAAGCATGACTTGCTTTAAGTTCTGCATCGGACTACTGTCAAAGGCATAAGATTTGTTATGGAAAAATCCAGGTGCGAGGCTGCTCAGCCACCTAGTTTGCCGGGCAGAACCCGTGGGTCCCTGTGGAGCAAAGAAGGAGACCACTGTCGGCATTTCCCACCCTCGGCTTATATTCGAGTCAATAATTTTTTTCAGTTTTTTTGAGGCAAAATTAGGTTCCTTGGCTTATATTTGGGTCAGCTTATACTCGAGTATATATGGTAGATGAGCAAGTGAAATGAATTTAAATTTATTTTCTGATCTTTTCCGCCTGTCCAAATTAATTTCACACACTAATCTAATCTCTAATGAATTTGGATAGGCAGAAGATATTGGGGGGGATTTTTTTGGGGGGGGGGATTCAGGAACCACAGAAAGAGGGGGAAGGAAGTCGATAATCAGATAATCAGATAATTAGATGAAGTAGATTATTAGATGAAGTAGATAATTAGAGGAGCAAGTGAAATGAATTTGGATAGGTGGAAGATGTTAGGAAATAAATATAAATTCATTTCACTTGCTCATCTAATTATCTACTTCATCTAATTATCTACTCCCTTCCCCCTTTTTCTGTGGATCCATAAATTTATTTCCTACTATCTTCTGCCTATCCAAATGAATTTCACTTGCTCATTTAATTATCTAATGAATTTGGATAGGCGGGAGATATTTTCAAATATATTTGGGAAATAAATTTCAGGAACTGCAGAAAGAGGGGGAAGGAAGTCTATAATCGGATAATTAGATTATTAGATGAAGTAGATAACTAGATGAGCAAGTGAAATGAATTTGGATAGGTGGAAGATATTAGGAAATAAATTTACGGAACTGCAGAATGAGGGAGAAGGAAGTTGATAATTAGATAATTAGATGAAGTAGATAATTAGATGATCAAGTGAAATGAATTTGTATAAGCGGAAGATATTAGGAAATAAATTTTAGGAACCACAGAAAGAGGGGGAAGGAAGTAGATAATCGGATAATTAGATTATTAGATGAAGTAGATAACTAGATGAGCAAGTGAAATGAATTTGGATAGGCGGACGATATTAGGAAATAAATTTACGGAACTGCAGAAAGAGGGAGAAGGAAGTAGATGAAGTAGTTTATTAGATGAAATAGATTATTAGATGAAGTAGATAATTAGATGCAAGTGAAATGAATTTGGAGGGGCGGAAGATATTAGGAAATAAATTTAAATTCATTTCACTTGCTCATATAATTATCTACTTCATCTATCTACTCCCTTCCCCTTTTTCTGTGGATCCATAAATTTATTTCCTAATATCTTCCGCCTATCCAAATTCATTTTTTGCAATGTTCAATGGATTGTGAAACTAATGGGAAATGTATCCATTTGAAAAGTGTTGTTTAGTCGTTTAGTCGTGTCCGACTCTTCGTGACCCCATGGACCATAGCACGCCAGGCACTCCTGTCTTCCACTGCCTCCCGCAGTTTGGTCAAACTCATGTTCGTAGCTTCGAGAACACTGTCCAACCATCTCGTCCTGTCTTCCCCTTCTCCTAGTGCCCTCAATCTTTCCCAACATCAGGGTCTTTTCCAAGGATTATTCTCTTCTCATGAGGTGGCCAAAGTATTGGAGCCTCAGCTTCACAATCTGTCCTTCCAGTGAGCATTTGAAAAGTAACAATAAAATAAATGAAAAATCCTGCAAAAAACCAACAACAACAACACCCACACCCACACCCACCCACCTACCCAACCACATGGCAAATATGTACAGAGGAACCCAGGGAAGCGCTGGACGAATGTTTGGAACGGCACATTTTATTGTCATAATCATCGTACAGAAAATCCACAGAATCCTCGGGAAGAGATGCCCAAATTCCAGCCCACAATTCCAGATGTGAGATAAATGTGTAGGAAATGATTTCAGACCAGGGAAAATGCTAGCAGGATTCGGGAAAATAATAATAACAATAACAACAACAATAATAGTATTAATAATATCAACAATAATATCAGTATCAATAATAATAATAATAATAATAATAATAATAATAATAATAATAATTTTATACTCCACCCATCTGGCTGGGTTTCCGACAGCAGAATATAAAATAAAGGGAAGGTCAGTGGAGGAATGGATCTCTAAGAAGGGACGAAGTCAGCTCACTGGATCCATGGGAATAAGCAGGAATGTTGGGGAAATGGCAGGAAGCAGGGAACGAGTGGTTGAGAATCCCTGGAAAGGTTTTTTATTAAAAGGGAAATATTCAGAGTGGAAACGGATATTTGAACAGGATCCCAGAAAGGGCCAGAACAGAAGGGGGATGGAACAGGAAGTCCCAGTTTTCCTTGCAGGGGGTGGAAATGTTGGAACGTCTCCCTCCGCCTTCCTTTTGGTCCCTTGCCTGACTCTCCTGAAAATATGTCCTTACCAAATGGGAGAAGGAAGGAAGGAAGGAAGGAAAGGGAGGGAGGGAGGGAGGGAGGGAGGAGAAAGGGAGAGGGGGACAAAGGAAGCAAGGAAGGAAGGAGAAGGAGGGAGGGAGGGAAGAGAATGGCAGAGAGGGACAAAGGAAAGGAGGGAAGGAGGGAAGGAAGATGCCCCCTCCAATCGAGCAAGCCCCAACGTGGACAACCGGAAGAGGAGCAACGTCCACAGACGGGATTTTTTCCCCGGGAGATCGTCCTTCCAAGGGGTGGCAGGAAATGGGCCCCGGGTGCCGGAGGCATACAGGAGCCAGGTCTCCGTCCGCGGTGCAGTGGGCGGGGCCAACTCCTTTGCGCCAGTCCCCAAGGGAGGTCCGTGTGAGAAGAAAAAGAAGAAGAACTGGTCCATTCCGAGGCCCCCGGGGTAGTCCGAGAGGGGGTGGGCAGGAAAGAAGCGGTGCGGGGGGCGGACCCCCAAGCCTCCGCCGCCCCGCCCCTTCCCGAGCTGGTGGCCCTCACACCACAGTGCTGACCGAGGGGTCCGAGAGGTTGAGCTGCCCTGCGAGGTCGGTGGGGTGGTACTGCTGCAGGGGAGACAAAAGACAAGACATGGGGGGCGGCGGTTAGGCAGAGGTGGGCCAGCGTGGCCGAGACACACGCCACCGCATGCCGCCCCCACCCCCGACGGGAAACCGCTCAGGGATGATGCTGCGCCTCCCCGAACCGAGATGCGTTCATGGCTGTCAACATAAACATAAGGCCCCCTTACCTGTTTTAGGAACCCTGACATAGGGGCACCCTACTCGTTTTAGGGACCCTGACATGGAGCCACCCTGCCCATTTTAGGGACCCTGACATAGGGCCACCCTACCAATTTTAGGAACCCTGACCTGTCTCCCCGTCCCCCCCCCGTTTCCATTCGGCTCAGCCCCTTCCCGGTTGGAGCGCATCGTCCCTCAGGGATCTCCCCCGGGCGGCAGCCTCATGGAGCAGGGCCCCCCACGCAGCACAGCGCCTCCCCCGGAAAGCAGCACCCGCCAACTCAGCCATTTTGGGCGGACGCCCTTTGAAATTACCTGGCAGCTTCGACACCTCGGCAATTTTGGGGGCAAACCCCCTTCGAAATCGCTCGGCAACTTCGATAACCTCGACACATTTGGGTCAATTTCCTTCGAGATACATTGACAACTTTCCCTCCAGTCACTGAGAAACTTTCCAGTCTTCCCTCCGAGAAAAAGCTCAGCAACTTGGCTAAAAAAAAAGTCACTTTCCCCCCAAGGTGGCTTGCACCTCCTCTTGAGGGGCTCTGTTTCCGATGAAGATGCAGGGTGCAGGGAACAGGGTTGAACCCAGCGCCAATCCGTCTGCTGTGAGAGCAGAATGAGACACCCAATGCCTCTTTCTGATTCGTGGAACAGCTCGAGAGCGGAGTAACGCAAAGAACTGATGTCTCGATATGCTGACACAATTATGAGTATGACCATATATTATATTCATTATATTATATTATATTATATTATATTATATTATATTATATTATATTATATTAATGACCCAGGTGGCGCTGTGGGTTAAACCACAGAGTCTAGGGCTTGCTGATCAGAAGGTCGGCGTTTCGAATCCCTGCAACGGGGTGAGCTCCTGCCCACCTAGCAGTTCGAAAGCACATCAAAGTGCAAGTAGATAAATAGGGACCGGTCCGGCGGGAAGGTAAACGGCGTTTCCGTGCGCTGCTCTGGTTCGCCAGAAGCAGCTTTGTCATGCTGGCCACATGACCCAGAAGCTGTCTGCGGACAAACACCGGCTCCCTCAGCCTATAGAGCGAGATGAGCACTGCAACCCCAGAGTCGGACACGACTGGACCTGATGGTCAGGGGGCCCTTTACCTTTATATATATATATTATTATTAATATGTATATATCTGGAGTCCTCTGTGTATTACAGTAGATAGAATTTAAAAAAAGGTAAAGGGACCCCTGACCATTAGGTCCAGTCGCAGATGACTCTGATGTTGCGGCGCTCATCTTGTTTTACTGGCCGATGGAGCCGAACCAGAGCAGCACATGGAAACACCATTTACCTTCCCGCCAGAGCGGTACCTATTTATCTACTTGCACTTTGACGTGTTTTTGGACTGCAGGTTGGCAGGAGCTGGGACCGAGGAATAGGAGCTCACCCCGTCGTGGGGATTTGAACCGCCGACCTCCTGATCGGCAAGCGCTAGGGGCTCTGTGGTTTAACCAACAGCGCCGCCCGCACCCCATATATATATATACTATATGCATATATATAGTATAGCATAGTGTTAATATGTATATATCCGGAGTTCTCTGTGTCCTTTTTTAAAAACTCCCTAGCTGAACGATTGAACTCTCATCTCATTAATAATAATAATAATAATAATAATAATCAAAATTTTATTTATACCCTGCCCTCTTTGGCCAATAAATAAATAAATAAATAGATAAGAAACTTGCACGGCTGTATATATGTGGTAGTGGGGCTATTGTGTGGTTGTTTTTTATTTCTATTATGTATTTTGTGGTTTTATATATTGATTTTTTTCTGTGAACCTGTCCTGAGACACCCAGGGTATAGGGCAGTATATAAATTCAATAAATATTTTTTTTTTCTGAATGTCTTGAGGCTCAGATGCTGTGCGTTGCTTTATAGCCTGTCCATCCGGCTAGCTTTCCTCACATCTCTCTCTCTCTCAACGTTCGGCGTATCGTATTCTCTCACAGCAGATGGAGTTGGGTTTTGTCGGCTTCCCTTACGCCCAGGATTTCCCGGATTGATCCGTAAAAAATAGCGTCCGGGGGAAATTGCGGAAATGTCCGGGAAAAGCCAGGCGTACGTCGGAAGTGTCGATCTCTGGGCAGATTGCCTTAGGGCAACTTTGATACCTGGACAGTTTTGTCTGAATTCCCTTGTACATCGCTCAGCAACTTCAGTACCTCGGCGACTTTAGGCGAATTCCCTTAAGAATAGCTCAGAAACTTCAAATTTCCCCCCCTAAGGAAAAAGAAGCTCCTTTGTCACTTTTCCCCCAATACGGCAACCCTACTTTGATAGCTTGGCAATTTGGGGCAGATTCCCTTCGAAATCACCTGGCAACTTCAATACCTTGCCGATTTTGGGCGAATTCCCTTCAAAATTGCCTGGCAACTTCAATACCTTGCCGATTTTGAGCAAATCCCCTTAGAAATCAATAGACTTTGGGTCAATTCTCTACGAAATACGTCGACGACTTTCCCTTCACGGCTGCTGAGAAACTCCCCGTTTCCCTCCGAGAAAAAGCTCGGCAACTTGGCTCAAAAATAAGTTGCTTTTTCCAAGGCGGCCACCCTACCTATCTCCCCCTGTCCTTTCCTGGGACATCCCAGAATGGGACAACTGGTCCCCACCACCACCACCACCAGCAGCATCACAATACCATACAGGACTTTGGATACAGGACAAAAGTGCATCAACATTCACGACAAGAGCCCACCCTGTGCCGATCAGCTCCTGAAGGCGGGGATTCTCTACAGGGCTTTATCTGCAGCTCACGGACTCTGGGCGTGGTGGCATCGCGGGGCCGTCTGTAGGGAGCAGGCGCATCAAAGGGATGGTCTATTACATTGAAAGCCAGCTTCGAACCTGGCACCGAAGCCCAGGAGACACCACCACCACCACCCCGGAAAAGCTGAACGCCGCCCGGCTGCATTTCCTCCTCCTCCTCCTCCCACCGCCCTCCATGCTGGAATGCCTAGAATGGGAAGCAGACCCTCCGAGCGCCCCTCTCTCCCAGGATAGACAGAATCCACCCCAATTTGACGCCGGGATCCCAGAAGGTCCCGCTGTTCCATGGGACGTCCCTATCTTCATCACATAAACGCTGGAGGGGATGGAATAGGAGTTCCCTAGCTCCATCGCAAAAACGTTGGAGGGGGTGGATTGGATGTCCCTTCTGTATTTTCATCGGATAAATGTCAGAGGGGATGAAATCGGACGTCCCTATTTCCATGGAAGAAACGTCGGAGGGGATGGAATCGGACGTCCCTATTTCCATGGGAGAAATGTCGGAGGGAGTGGAATAGGAAGTCCCTATTTTCATCAGAAAAAATGTTGGAGGGGATGGAATCGGACGTCCCTATTTTCACCGGATAAATGTCAGAGAGGATAGAATAGGACATCCTATTTCCATGGGAGAATCACCGGAGGCTATGCAAATGCCCACCACTGGAGAGGAGACATTTTTAATAAATTCCTGCAGTTACGAAAGGGAGGAATGAATTGAGAGTCATGAGGGGGAAGTTTGGAATGGGCGAAGCTATCTTTTCTGGCAGAGACCTTTTCCCTTTGGGAAGAGCACCCGCCCAATATCTAGTGACAGATGTCCTTTTGGGGGAGAAAAGAAAAAAAGAGACGAAAAATAAGAATTCAAAGATGGCCAAGAATTTGGCTTTTGCCCCAGATGGACCTTTCAACATCTGGGACGTTTAGAAAGATGCAAAAGGGGGGCAATGCGGTTGAACTCACAAACATGCATAATAGAGGGTAAAAAAATGTGCCGGGAGTTTTGAGAGGGAGAGGGAACTTTCTCGCACGTGTGGTGACCGTGCTGGAAATGATGATGTGCCATTGGGGAAATATCTTGAAATTAAATAAAATTGGGTGGTATCATTTGAACACATTGCTTTTGTGCAATCTTCTCCTTGGAAACAGCGGGAATTCTGCAAATTTGGATCAGAAACTGGTTTTGCAAGGGAATAATTTGGACAGATTGCTTTTGTGCAACCTGCTCCTTGGAAAGAGCATGAATTCTGCAAATGTCAAGAGCGAATATGACTCACGATGGGGATCAAACCATTTGGATTGCAACTGCATAGGCCGGAAGATTGAATGAAAGAGAAATTCCCAACCAAAGAGCAATGGGGGAAGCAACGGGTGGAATCTGGAATAAATGAGTGGAATAAATGGAGGAATAAATGGAATATGGAATAAATGGGTGGAATAAATGGAGGAATTAATGGACGGATATTCGGCAGAAGGGATGGGAGGGAGGAATGAATGGACAGATATTTGGCAGAATGGATGGTAGGGAGGAATAAAGGGATGAATATTCGGCAGAATGGATGGGAGGGGGGAATAAAGGGATGGCTATTCAGAAGAACGGATGGGAGGAAGGAATAAATCGGGTCCTCCCTAACAAGAGGGCACATGTTGCGGTGCAACCTGGCAACCAGACCCTGTGTTGTGGGTGGGCACATCTGGATAGCCACCACTCCCTCGATCTGGGGGGCAATTGGGCCAGAGGGACGCCAGTCAAAGCGATCAAGGGACCTCTATTGAAGCCCATGCCCATGCCCCTGAGCTTCTTCTTCGGGCTCAGTGCATCGGAAGACCCGCCCAGCTCTCCCTAATTTGAGGGCTTGCACACTTGACCTTGCTACACTGCCATGTGTCGCCTGCCGTTGGGACAGGGGCACGGCAGGTATTCCCCCCACTTGGCGGATTGGCTGGTGCCATTTGGGTTTCACCTGCTGCGTAGCAAATTGTCACAGCTTGGAAGGTTGTGGATAGGCTCTGGTTCAGGAGGATAGGGGTGGCAGGATGCCTAGCCATCCCTATGCCTTGGGTATTCCTCTAAAAGGAATCCACGGACTCATGGTTGGTCAACCCTGTGAGGGGTTGTGCTCTGAACCTGAGTCCAGGGGACATGTGGGTGGAGGCCTAGCAGACCCCCCTGCTTGCCACCATCCCAGGTGTTCACTTGAGGCTGACCTATGGTTGGAGCCCTGGGTCAGCGCCGCCTGCAAGGGTGCAGGGAGCTAGTCGAACCAGAGCCTATGCAACCACTCACTTGATTGTCATCATCAAGTGCTGGCCTCAATTCCGCCAAAAACCAAACCAAAGATTTGAGCCTGGTCTGGATTTATTTCGGGGGGTGGTTAAAAGGTCTCCACACGCAAAGGGATGGATATTCGGCAGAATGGATGGGGGGGTGGAATGAATCGCCGGATATTTGGCAGAATGGATGGGAGGGAGTAATAAATGGATGTATATTCTGCAGAATGGATGGGAGGAAGGAATAACGGGATTGATTGATTGTTGTTGTTTAGTCGTTTGGTCATGTCCGACTCTTTGTGACCCCCTGGACCAGAGCACACCAGGTCCTCCTGTCTTCCACTGCCTCCCGCAGTTTGGTCAGACTCATGTTGGTAGCTTCAAGAGCACTGCCCCACCACCTCGTCCTCTGTTGTCCCCTTCTCCTTGTGCCCTCCATCTTTCCCAACATCAGGGTCTTTTCCAGGGAGTCTTCTCTTCTGATGAGGTGGCCAAAGTCTTGGAGCCTCAGCTTCAGGATATGTCCTTCCAGTGAGCATTCAGGGCTGATTTCCTTCAGAATGGATCGGTTGGATCTTCTTGCAGTCCATGGGACTCTCAAGAGTCTCCTCCAGCACTAGAATTCAAAAGCATCCATTCTTCAGCGATCAGCCTTCTTGATGGTCCAGCTCTCACTTCCATACATCACTACTGGGAAAACCATAGCTTGAACTAGACGGACCTTTGTTGGCAATGTGAGGTCTCTGCTTTTGAAGATCCTGTCTAGGTTTGTCATTGCTTTTCTCCCAAGGAGCAGGTGTCTTTTAATTTCGGGACTGCTGTCACCATCTGCCGTGATCATGGAGCCCAAGAAAGTGAAATCTCTCACTACCTTCATTTCTTCCCCTTCTATTTGCCAGGAGGTGATGGGACCAGTGGCCATGATCTTGGTTTTTTTGATGTTGAGCTTCAGACCGTATTTTGCGCTCTCCTCTTTCACCCTCATTAAAAGGTTCTTTAATTCTCCTCACTTTCTGCCATCAGGGTTGTGTTATCTGCATATATGAGAATGGATGCGAGGAAGGAATAAAGGGACAGATATTCAGCAGAATGGATGGGAGGGAGGAATGAATGGACGGACATTCAGCAGAATGGATGGGAGGGAGGAATGAATGGACGGACGGACGGACGGACGTACGGACGGACGGACGTGGAGTGATGGCTTGGGACGTCCAACGAGGAAGAACTTGTCATGGGAAACGGACAAGAAAATTGGAAAATGTCTTTAAAATAAATAAAAATAAATAAGAAGGGGATGGGAATGTGTTGACATTATTTCAAACTGCTTTTTATTTGTGTTTACTCCCTTTATATTCTGGTTAGATGGGCCACTACTACTGCTACTACCGTGTTTCCCCCCAAAATAAGACACTGTCTTATATTTATTTTTCCTCAAGAAGACACACTATGGCTTATTTTCAGGGGATGTCTTATTTTTATTACATGTCCAGCCTTGCCTCTTCCTCGGCGCCCTTCAGAACTGCACCTATCACTATGTCTTATTTTCAGGGTATGGCTTATATTGTGCAAATGCTTAGAATTTCTGCTATGGGTTATTTTATGGGTATGTCTTATTTTTAAGGAAACAAGGTATTATTATTATTATTAGTAGTATTAGTATTACTATGTTTTCTCCCTTTATGGTCTGGATTTATGGGCTACTACTACTACAAATATGATGATGATGATGATGATAATAATAATTTTTATACCCCACCCTTCCTGGTTTAAAAACCGGGCTCAGGGCGGCTAACAGCAAATATAAAACATTGATTAAAATGTGATGGGATTTGTGGTCTCTTTGGGGAGGAAGTTTGAGAAATCTAGTAATTTCCAGTCTGGACCAGCAGTGAGCCATAATGGGAGTTGTAGTCCAACAACAAGGTGGGTTTAGATAGTACTTGGAAATGTCTATCTTCAACATTTAGTAGACTGGTAATAATAATAATAATAATAATAATAATAATAATAATAGCCTTCAACCTGTTTAGGGAAGCTTTTAATGTTTCATGGACTACTGAATTCTAATATTTCATTGGAAGCCGCCCAGAGTGGCTGGGGAAGCCAAGGGCGGGGTATAAATAAATAAATAAATAAATAAATAAATAATAATAAACAACCTGTTTTAAGGACTGCTGCTGAACCAGCTGGGACTTCCATGGGAGAAATGTCTGAGGGGATGATAGGATGATAGGATGTCCCTATTTTCTTTTTCTTTTTAAAAATAGTGTTAGCTGCCCTGAGCCCAGTTTTGGCCAGGGCGGGCGGGGTATAAATAAAATATTATTTATTTATTTATTGTTTATTTTTATTACTATTTATATTTTATTATTATCATTGTCATCATCATTATCGTTATTATTGTTGTTGTTAAAAAATTCCAATCAAACCAAATGCTTTTAAATGCCTTTTGTGTTTTAATCTGTTGCACCTTGAAGGGTGGGGTTTTTTGTGATATTATATTATTATTTATTTCTGTTTGGGCTGGGGCAAATGTTTTGTTGGGGTAGGGAGTAGTTTAATTTTAGTATAATTATTTCTTGTCTTGTTTCTATTTTTATTCTTTTGTTAAGTTACTGTATGGTTTGTATTTTGCTTTTTAGGGGGATAGGGTTGGCGCTGCCTGGGAATGGGGCAGGTTCCACGGGGGGGGGGGGTGTATTGGGATCTCAGTGATCACGGGCAGGAGGAGGAGTTACGCTAAGACCAGACCATGTCATTACCGAGGAGGCAGGTTTAGTCGTTGTTTGAGGACTATCCCTGCCTCCAGGTCTGGTCCTGACCAGAAGGATACTGGAATCAGCAAGGGAAACCCACATGACCTGAAAGTGTTGCTGTGTAATGCCAGGTCAATGATGAACAAAACCACTGCCATCCACGACCTGATTGTGGATGGAGGATTTGACCTGGCATGTGTGACAGAGACTTGGTTGGACGACACAGATGGGCCTGTCCTTGCCACTGCTTGTCCACCAGGTTTCTCTTACGCACAGCAACCCAACCTGATGATGATATTTATATAAATTCATATTATTCAGATTTCTTATTCTTATTCTTATTATCATTATTATATTTCTAATGCTTCAGACCAACATGGCTATCTACCTGATGATAATTATAAAGATAAATGAAAAATGATAATAATCATAATAAATAAATAAATAATGTAATAAGAATTAATTCAGTAGTAGTAATAATAATAATAATAATAATAGTAATAGCAATAATAATAATAATAATAATAATAATAATAATAATAAATCCCCCCCATCTGGCTGGGGAACTGCCCGCACATAGGAAAACAGCAGGAAAAACCTGCCGATTTCGGAAGTTCAGGTTGTCCCTCCTTGACCTCCTTCCCAGCCTATCAATCGCTTGGGATGAAGGATCCTAACGGAGCAGCGAGCCCCAGGTCCCTATTCTGCAGGGGCGGCCCAAGATCTGAAGAAGCCATGGTGGTTTCAAATTGGGTCCAGGGTTCATCCCGCTTTTGCTAAGGACATCCGTATTTTCATGGGAGAAAAGTTGGCAGGTATGGAATAGGAAGTCCATATTTTCCTGGGATAAATGTTGACAGGTATGGAATAGGAAGTCCATATTTTCCTGGGAGAAATGTTGGCAGGTATGGAATAGGACATCCATATTTCCATGGGGAAAATGTCAGAGGGTAAAGGTAAATGACTGTGGGGTTGTGGCGCTCATCTCGCTTTATTGGCTGAGGGAGCCGGCGTTACAGCTTCCGGGTCATGTGGCCAGCATGACAAAGCCGCTTCTGGCGAAGCAGAGCAGCGCACGGAAACGCCGTTTACCTTCCCGCCGGAGCGGTACCTATTTATCTACTTGCACTTTGATGTGCTTTCGAACTGCTAGGTGGGCAGGAGCTGGGACCAAGCAACGGGAGCTCACCGCGTCGCAGGGATGTCCCTATTTCCTTTTTCTTTTTAAAATAGTGTTAGGCGCCCTGGGCCCGGTTTTTGCCAGGGAGGGCGGGGTATACAACAACAACAACAACAACAACAACAACAACAACAACAACTTGTTGCTGGTGTTGTTGTTAAAAATTTCCAATCCAACCAAATGATATATTCCAAATTCTACAAATTATCCAAGAATCCAACGAATCCCAATATTATGCCTAATTGTAAATTATTGTGATTTTTTTAGGTGACTTCCCATGCTTCGAGATTGGAGGGAATCCTAATCATCTCAAAGTTCTACTGCATTTCAAAAGATTACAATTATCCTTCGTGTCCTTTAATGTCAGCGGCTACAATGCCAAGTAAAAAATGCTTCTGTTATACATACATACATATGATTTCAATATCTTTTTCATCTCCTTCTAAATCATTTCCCAGAAGCCTTTCACTTCCTTCCTGTGTTTTCTAATACATCCTGTTTAGGGATGTTTTTTTATGTGCGACATTTTAATGTATTTTAATCTTTGTTGGAAGCCGCCCAGAGTGGCTCGGCAGACCCAGCCAGATGGGCGGGGTACAAATAAATAAATAAATAAATAAATAAATAAATAAATAAAAGTTGTTATCATTATTATTGTTATTGTTGTTATTATTATAATTACTACGTCCTTCATGATTTTCCGCAGCCCCTGATTCATTCTGCAAGTGAGTTGAAGTCCCAGTCAAATGTTTCCGTGGGGATTTTATGTCTTCTTTATAGTCCAAATCTGGAATCCAAGAGGACAACCCTATTGTCACGTGGGAAATGTCGGAAGGAAGGAACGGTCGGAAGTACGTATTTCCATGGGATAAACGCCGAAGGAGGTCGTAGATCACCTGTTTTTTCATCTGGAAATGTGGGAGGGGATTTTTATGCCTCTTTGGCAACAATAATTGTGGTGGTGATGGTGATAATATGTTGTTGTTGTTGTTGTTGTTGTTGTTGTTGTTGTTGTTATTATTATTATTATTATTATTATTATTATATTTCTACTGCGTCAGACCAACACGGCTATCTACCTGATGATAATAATGACAATGATGATGATGATGATGATACATGTATATAAATATTACTATTATTATTACTATTATTATTATATTTCTACTTTGTCAGACCAACACGACTACCTACCTGATGATGATGATATTTATATGAATTCATATTATTCATATTCATATTCTTACTATCATTATTATATTTCTAATGCTTCAGACCAACATGGCTATCTACCTGATGATAATGCTAAATATAAATGATAAATGATAACAATCATGATAATAAATAAATAATGTAATAAGAATTAATTAAGTAGTAGTAGTAGTAATAGTAGCAGTAATAATAACAATAAATACCCCCCTCCCCCAAATCTGGCTGGGGAACTGCCCGCACATAGGAAAACAGCAGGAAAAACCTGCCGATTTCGGAAGTTCAGGTTGTCCCTCCTTGACCTCTTTCCCAGCCTATCAATCGCTTGCGATGAAGGATCCTAACGGAGCAGCGAGCCCCAGGTCCCTATTCTGCAGGGGCGGCCCAAGATCTGAAGAAGCCATGGCGGTTTCTAATTGGGTCCAGGGTTCATCCCGTATATTCATGGGAGAAAAGTTGGCAGGTATGTAATAGGACGTCCATATTTTCCTGGGAGAAATGTTGGCAGGTATGGAATAGGACATCCATATTTTCATGGGGGAAATGTCAGAGGGGACGGTAAAGGTAAATGACTGTGGGGTTGTGGCACTCATCTCGCGTTATTGGCTGAGGGAGTCGGCGTACAGCTTCCGGGTCATGTGGCCAGCATGACAAAGCCACTTCTGGCGAAGCAGAGCAGCACACGGAAACGCCATTTACCTTCCCGCTGGAGCCGTTCCTATTTATCTACTTGCACTTTGACATGCTTTCGAACTGCTAGGTTGGCAGGAGCTGGGACCGAGCAATGGGAGCTCACCGCGTCGTGGGGATTCGAACTGCCGACTTTCTGATCGGCAAGCTCTAGGCTCTGGAATAGGACAGGGGGCGGCCATTTTCCTAGCAGCGGGCTGGTCCACTCTCCCTCAGACCTTGTGGCAGGCTGGAGAAGCGGGACCTGGGGGGAGAGAACTGGAAGAAGAGGCGAGGGGGTCAAAGAGTCCTCCTCCCCACCCACCCCAGCCCCAGCTCCAGCTGCTGCGCTTTCCTTCCTAAGGGCTGCTGCCACCACCGCTGCTTCTTCTTCTCGCGAGTAGGCAGAGCAAGCTTGTCCCTGGCCCATAATAAGGTCACTGGATCCGGGGTTGCTTTTCAATCTCAACGGATTTTGCACAGGGACTGTCCCCAGGAAATGGGGACATCTGGCAACCTTACCCTAGGAGTGCCAGGGCGGCAGGAGCGGGAGGAAGGGGCCAAGAGGCGGCAGTTTGGCCAATCAAACGCCACGCCTGGATCACAGCGCAGGGCATCCCTGCCCATCCAACACCACTGGGGCAAACTGGGCACGGCCTTTGAGCGGCTGAGTCCCATTGCTGTTGCTGATAATCTTGGGTTCTGGCCAGATTGAGGACCCAGCTGGGTCTGATCCGGATTGGGGGGGGGGGCTTGGTTTGTCAACCCCTGGAAGGGAATGTCCCCATTTCCTTCAGGTCAATGCCAGAGTGGGCGACAGGATGTCCCTATTTTCACAGGAGAAGTGTTGGCACCCCTCCCCCCGCCTCTCCCTGGTTCATTGTTTCCAAGGAAGCCACGGACGAAAAAGCACAGGTACAGAAGGTGACAAGAGACACGGTGCTGGGCGAGGCCCAAATCCCACAGGAAGTGCAGCGGGGGAGGACGGTGTGTATGTGGGGGAGGGCAGGAAGTCCCGGCGGTGGCCGCTTGCGGAGCCATACAATGACCACAGGTAGAGGGACACGGTGGGGCAGGGGGTGGACGAGAGAAAAACAGCAGGGCGTACTGGTTTGCTGGTGGGAATCAGGACAGGGAGGACCGGTTCCCAAAGGAATGAAAGGGGAAAGAAAAAAGAAAAATCTGGGTCGAAACAGAAAGGAAAACAAACCACGGAGGGGGGAAAGTCGCTGCCAGGAAGAAGAGGAAGCCCTAGATCTTTGGGACAGACAGTGGAGACGGATTGACGGAGGACGGAACGGCCGACCTTGGACGGACATGTGGCCATGGCAGCTATGGGATGGGGCGGGTTGATGGGATGGCAGGAGAGAGAGAGAGAGAGAGAGAAGGAGGGCATAACCGTTTGTCTTCTTCTTACCGTGTCTTTGGAGGACCTACGTCTCTTGAAGCTGGAGGCCAGGGAGGCTGTGATGGACCTAAATGTGGCTTTCTTTTTAGGGTCTGGCTCTGCTCTAGCACTTTTTCTATCCTAAAACGAACATGTATATAAGCGATTAGATCACCGGCCGGTGGCTTGGGCCTCTACATCTTACACCGGCACCGCCCTGCGCCTCGCATTCCTGGACCGCCTTCCTCACCTTGTCCTCCTCCTGCCCTACGGGGCGGCTGAACTCCAGAGAGGCCGCTCTGATGAGCGATGACCCTCCGAGCGACCCTATGGGGTTGGGGCGGTCCAGACTCTGAGCAGATCCACTGTCCTTTTCACGGGGAGGACATCGGAGGGTGTACCCAGTTTCCATGGGGCGGGGTGGAAGAGGACACCCCTCTTGGAATGGAATCAGAAGTCCCTCTTTTCATGGAAGGGGGTGGAAACGGACGTTCCTCTTCCACCACCACCCCGGATAAATGTCAGAGAGTACGTACAGTTGCCCTCAAAACCATCCCATCCCCGGGGCCAAGCAGGCAGATTTCCGCTGAGAGGGCAACTTTGGGGGCTTCTTGGGTCTCAAAGATGGCGTTGGAAGCACTCCAAGCATCGGTCGGAGAGGAGGATAGGACACCCATCTTTTCAGGGGAGGAACGTCAAAACAGGTGGTAGGAGGTCAATAATTTCATGGGAGGGTGGTAGCAGGTCCATAATTTCATGGGAGGACCATCAAAGGGAAAGGTAGGAGCTCCTCCTGTTCCTTTGGTTTTGATTGCCCAATTCAGGATTGTTCCGATGGCAACTGTACGTGAGGACCTTGTATGTGGGGTGGACCCCTTTGCAGGACTGGGGCGGGTGCAGGTATGAGCAACATTGGGGTTCCTGCAGTAACTCTTGGGAGTTTGAAGAGGAGGTGGGGCCCACCCTATTTGTGGGGGGTCCCTGCCAGCTGCTCGCACCCCTTTCCTTCCAGCTTCTAGAGAGAGAGACACTTTTCACCTACCACTACATAAAAAATATTGGGGCCTTTTCTCAAGGTGAATCCTACGGCCAGGAGGGAGAGAGAAGACTGCATTGAAAGAGAAGGGAGGTCATTGTATGTTAAAGGGGGGAGAAAATGGGGGGAGGGAATCAGAATTTAAAGAAAAGAAAGAAAAACCAGAATTAAAAAAGAATTAAGAAGGATAGAGTAAGGTTACCAGATTATTCTTATTTTTTTTTCAACCCCGACGGGTTTCCGATGGGGTCTGGTCACCTTAGCGGGGTTCTCCCGAAACTGGCGGGGGCTGCTTTCCGGAGGGAAGGGGATGGGGGGGGACGCGATGACCCCAAGCGGAAATATCAAAGAGGGGGTGGGATTCAAGGGGGGAGGGGAGAAGCAAAGCTGGGGCGAGAGGTTCAGGGGGCGGGTGGGCGGTGAACGAGGGGTTAAAAGGGGAGGAAATTGAGGGGAGCGGTTGGCCGGGAGGCAACCAGACCTGGTTTCGGGGTTGTTGTTTTTTTAGTGTCTTTGGATGACTTACGATCTGGAGGGCCCCCGATCTGAAATCCCCTTGGAGGACTCCGTTTCTGACCCCACCCCACCCTGCCCCAAACACCATTGGATTTGGTTTTTTTTTGGGGGGGAGAGACCAGGTCTGGCTCCTCCGCGTCCGGGGTTGGGGGAGCCGAGCGGATATCGATCCACATCCTCCTCCCGCCCCCGTTTCCCCCCCTCTTCCCCGCACCCACGCATGCACAGGGAAAAAAAAGCCAGCGATAGGATTGAATGGATGGAGATATCTATATCTAAATATATATATTGATAGATACCCACCCACCCACATATATATATATATATATTTACATATATTGATCCGGAGGTATCGGCAGGTGGCTACCCACGGCGGGGGTGGGTGACCGAAACCAAATAATAATAATAATAATAATAGATTATTTCTACCCCGCCCATGATTTCAAAGGATAATTGTAAAAGAAACACCCGGCTTTACATCTATATCTATATCTAAATATATATAGACGGGTAGATACCCGCATATATATATATATCTATATATCTATATATATATATTTACATATATTAATCGAGAGGTAGCGGCGTGGGGCTTCCCGGGGCGTTGCGCCAGAAAAAGCCATGGCGGAAGGGGCACCGAAACCAAATAATAATAATAATAATAATAATAATAATAATAATAATAATATATTATTTATACCCCACCCATGATTTCAAATAATACTTTGAAAAGAAACACCTGTATATATATATATACATATATATATTATACATATATATATATATATACACATACATACATACATATATATATATATACATATATATATATACATATCACATATACACACATATATACATATATATATATATATATATATATATATATATATATATATATATATATATATATATATATACATATACACACACACATATAATTTTTTTGGTCATATTTTGATTTTTTGATGTGTATATTTTTAATTTTTTTTTTTTTTATTGAACAAAGAAATCTTTCCACTTGCCTACCTTCTAGCATTTGTACTAGTGGCCGGAAGGTTCGTCCTGCGGAAAAGTCTTACATTGTCAAACGGATCTCCGGTGCGTCGGCTTGGTCGTCGGCCGCAGGGGGAGGGGCATGCTCGGCCGACGGCCACCCCCCCAAAAATCCTGGCCCCCCATATCTCGCCCCCCCCAAAACCCTGGACCGGACCCGCCTTCACCCCAGGGAAGGGTTTCTCCTCTCTAGAAAGTTGGCAAGTGAAAAATGGCAGTGACTATTGTGCTCGGGGTTGCCTGCAAAAATTCAAGCCTGCCTCACTTGGGGGGCGGGGTGGGGGCGGGACGAAGGGATAGATGGCCCCCGATGGAGAGGAGCTGTCCCGGTTTCTGATTGGACCCTGGGACGGCCCTATTTCCTTTGTAGGGGATTGAAGAGGACGTCCGAATTTCCATTGTGGGGAATTTAATAGGACGCCCCTATTTCATTGAATAGGGTAAAGGGACCCCTGACCATTAGGTCCAGTCGCGAACAACTCTGGGGTTATGGCGCTCCTCTCGCTTTACTGGCTGAGGGAGCTGGCGTACAGCTTTCGGGTCATGTGGTCAGCAGGACTAAGCCGCTTGCAGCGAACCAGATCATCGCAAGGAAACGCTGTTTACCTTCCCGCTGCAGCAGGAGCTATTGATCTACTTGCACTTTGACACGCTTTCAAACTGCTAGGTGGGCAGGAGCAGGGACCGAGCAACGGCAGCTCACCCCGTTGCGGGGATTTGAACCGCCGACCTTCCCATCGGTAAGCCCTAGGCTCAGTGGTTTGGACCCCAGGCCACCCGCATCCCATTCCATTGAATCAGACGCCCCAATTTTCCTTGTAGGGGATTGAATAGGACGCCCCAATTTTTCTTGCAGGGGATTGAATAGGATGCCCCTATTCCATTGAATAGGGCATCCCAATTTTCCTTGTAGGGGATTGAACAGGACGTCCGAATTTCCACTGTAGGGGATTGAATAGGACGTCCCAATGTTCCTTGCAGGGGATTGAATAGGACGTCCCAATTTTCCTTGCAGGGGATTGAATAGGACACCCCAATTTTCCTTGCCGGGTGTGAATAGGACGTCCCAATTTTCCTTGTAGGGGATAGAATAGGATGCCCCAATTTCCACTGTAGGGGATTGAATAAGACGTCCCAATTTTCCTTGCAGGGGATTGAAAACAAGTCCCAATTTTCCTTGTAGGGGATTGAATAGCAAGTCCCAATTTTCCTTGCAGGGGATTGAATAGCAAGTCCCAATATTCATTGTAGGGGATTGAATAGGACATCCCAATTTTTCTTGTAGGGATTGAATAGGATGCCCCTATTTCCACTGTAGGGGATTGAATAAAAGTCCCAATTTTCCTTGTAGGGGATTGAATGGGACACCCCTATTCCACTGAATAGGACGTCCCCATTTTCCTCGTAGGGGATTGAATAGGATGCCCCTATTGTCCATGTAGAAGTTTGAATAGGACACCCCTATTTCCACTGTAGGCGATTGAATAGGACATCCCAATTTTACTTTTAGGGTATGGAATAGGACATCCCAATTTTTCTCGTAGGGGATTGAACAGAACGTCCAAATTTCCACTGTAGGGGATTGAATAGGACGCCCAAATGTTCCTTGTAGGGGATTGAATAGAACGCCCCTATTTCCACTGTAGGGGATTGAATAGGACACCCCAATTTTCCTTGTTGGGGGATTGAATAGGACATCCAAATTTCCATTGTAGGGGATTGAACAGGACATCCCAATTTCCACTGCAGGGGATTGAATCGGATGCCCCGATTTTCCTTGTAGGGGATTGAATGGGATGCCTTATATTCCATTTAATAGGACGTCCCAATTTTCCTTGTAGGGGGTTGAATAGGATGCCCCTATTCCATTGAATAGGACGTCCCAATTTTGCTTGTAGGGGATTGAATAGGACACCCCTATTCCATTGAATAAGATGTCCCAATTTTCCTTGTAGGGGATTGAATAGGACACCCCAAATTCCTTTGTAGGGAATTGATTAGGACGCCACAATTTTCATTGTAGGATATTAAATGGGATGCCCCTTTTTCCACTGTAGGGGATTGAATAGGACACCCCTCTTTCCACTGTAGGGGATTGAATAGAATAGGACGCCCCAATTTTCATTGTAGGTTATTGAATGGGGACCCCCCCCATTTCCACTGTAGGGGATTGAATAGGATGTCCCAATTTTAATTGTAGGGTGTTGAATAGGACATCCGAATTTCCACTGTAGGGGAATAATATATTCCAATTTTCCTTGTGGGGATTGAATAAAAGGTAAAGGGACCCCTGACCATTAGTCCAGTCGTGGACAACTCTGGGGTTGCGGCGCTCTTCTCGCTTTATTGGCCAATGGAGCCAGCATACAGCTTCCGGGTCATGTGGCCAGCAGGACTAAGCCACTTGCAGCAAACCAGATCAGTGCACGGTAACGCCATGTACTTCCTGCCAGAGTGGGACCTATTGATCTACTTGCACTTTGAAGCGCTTTCGACCTGCTAGGTGGGCAGGAGCTGGGACCGAGCAACAGGAGCTCACCCCATCACGGGGATTCAAACCACCGACCTTCCGATCGGCAAGCCCTAGGCTCTGTGGTTTAGACCACAGCACCACCCGCGTCCCATTCCATTGAATGGGACGCTGCAATTTTCCTTGTAGGGGATTGAATAGGATGTCCCAATTTCCCCTGTAGGGTATTTAATAGGACACCCCTATTCCATTGAATAGGACGTCCCAATTTTCCTTGTAGGCAAATTGAATAGGATGCCCCAATTTTCCTTGTAGGGGATTGAATAGTACGTCTCTATTCCATTGAATAGGACACCACAATTTTCCTTGTAGGGGATTGAATAAGATGCCCCTATTCCATTGAATTGGACGTCCCAATTTCCATTGTAGGGGATTTAATGGGACGCCCCTTTTCCATTGAATAGGACTTCCCAATTTTGCTTTTAGGGGATTGAATAGGATGCCCCTATTCCATTGAATAAGATGTCCCAATTTTCCTTGTAGGGGATTGAATAGGACATCCCAATTTTCTTTGTAGGGGATTGAACAGGACGCCCCTATTTCCACTGTAGGGGATTGAATAGGATGTCCCAATTTTGCTTGTAGGGGATTGAATAGGATGCCCCTCTTTCCACTGTAGGGGATTGAATAGGATGTGCCAATTTTAATTGTAGGTTGTTGAATAGGACATCTGAATTTCCACTGTAGGGGATTGAATTGGACATCCCAATTTTCCATGTAGGGGATTGAATGGGACGCGCCTATTCCATTGAATAAGACGTTTCTTTGTAGGGGATTGAATAAAAGGTGAAGGGACCCATGACCATTAGGTCCAGTCGCGGATGACTCTTGTGGTTGCGGCGCTCTTCTTGCTTTACTGGCAAAGGGAGCCAGTGTACAGCTTCCAGGTCATGTGGCCAGAAGGACTAAGCCACTTGCGGCGAACCAGATCAGCGTACGGAAACGCCGTTTACCTTCCCGCTGCAGCAGGAGCTATTGATCTACTTGCACTTTGAAGTGCTTTCGACCTGCTAGGTGGGCAGGAGCTGGGACCGAGCAACGGGAGCTCACCCTATCACGGGGATTCAAAACGCCAACCTTCTGATCAGCAAGCCCTAGGCTCTGTGGTTTAGACCACAGCGCCACCTGCATCCCATTCCATTGAATAGGACGCCCCAATTTTCCTTGTAGGGGATTGAATAGGACGTCCCAATTTTCCTTGTAAGGTATTGAATTGGACATCCCTTTTCCATTGAATAGGACGTCCCAATTTTCCTTGTAGATGATTGAATAGGATGCCCCCTTTCCATTGAATAGGAAGTCCCAATTTTCTTTGTGGGGGATTGAACAGGACACCCCTATTTCCACTGTAGGGAATTGAATAGAACGTCCCAATTTTCCTGAAGGGTATTGAATAGGACGCCCTTATTCCATTGAATAGGACGTCCCAATTTTCCTTGAAGGGGATTGAATAGGATGCCCCAATTTTCCTTGTAGGGGACTGAATAGGACACCCCAATTTTCCTTGAACTCAGGCTAACAATACCATTCAATAATGAGAATAATCCCTATTAACAAACCAATTGTGAACATAGAAAACAAAATAAAAAAAATCCTTCAGTAGCACCTTAAAGACCAACTAAGTTTTTATTTTGGTATGAGCTTTCGTGTGCATGCACACTTCTTCAGATACCACAAAATTAGAAAACAAAATTACATGCAACCATACCATTTCCCTAATAAACTTAATGTTTAAATAATATTTACAAACTGGTATCTAATTGAATAATTCAGGTTCCCGTTTCATTAAAGAGTCTTTTGACGCAAAATAACAAGATGGTGTTTGGGGTAAAAGTCTTTGAAAGTCAGATAAAGAGCAAAATAACCTGAAGTCAGAATATATCAATACCGCATTTGATGTGAGAGTCTTCTAAAATAAAGTCGCGTCCACAATTATCCAAAGTCAGAAGCCAGGACAGAACCCTGTTTCACTGTCTTTAGCCTTCGTCAGCTAAGTTTAAGGAGGTCAGCGTGTTCCCAATTATTCTCTGTATGGTTGCATGTAATTTTGTTTTCTGTGTTCACATAATCCAGGAGCAGGGGTTGAAGCTGGTACAAAAATGGTAGAAATTGCTGGAGGAAATGTGGAGTGATGGGAACTTACAGTCACATGTGGTGGGATTGTCCCTTAGTTAATAATTTTTGGAAACAGATAGGTATAGAAATATCAAAAATTGTGGGAAGGAAAGTGGAAATATCTAAATTAATGGTTCTTATTAGCCTGGAGAACACTGAGCTAAAAACAAAAGAGGAA
This sequence comes from Zootoca vivipara, assembly GCF_963506605.1. Lineage (NCBI taxonomy): Eukaryota > Metazoa > Chordata > Lepidosauria > Squamata > Lacertidae > Zootoca > Zootoca vivipara. Next base: position 35,900,575 of record NC_083281.1, on the reverse strand, counting down.
TGTAAATGGGTTAATTTGATAGTAATTGCAGCCAGACAGGTTATAGCAAGTGAGTGGGAAAACGCAGAAAAAATAGAGGTGAACCAATGGAGGAAAAAATAGAACAATATTAGAATATTAGAATATTTAATGGTGAAGATATGTAGAATGAAAGGATTTAAGGTCAGTGAGAAAGAGGAGAACTGGCTGGAGAAGTTGGTGAATTATTTGTGTATTTACAACAATTTGGGGGTAATTAAAATGTTAAAAGTTAAATAAACCTAATGGAATGTGAATATATATAGAGAATTGTACAAATGACAGATTTAAATATGTTTTACTGTTGATGTACCCATTCTGAAGGAAATCAGCCCTGAGTGCTCACTGGAAGGACAGATCGTGAAGCTGAGGCTCCTATACTTTGGCCACCTCATGAGAAGAGAAGAATCCTTGGAAAAGACCCTGATGTTGGGAAAGATTGAGGGCACTAGGAGAAGGGGACGACAGAGGACAAGATGGTTGGACAGTGTTCTCGAAGCTACCAACATGAGTCTGACCAAACTGCGGGAAGCAATGGAAGACAGGAGTGCCTGGCGTGCTATGGTCCATGGGGTCACGAAGAGTCGGACACGACTAAACGACTAAACAACAACACTGTTGATGTATATCAGATGTATCGACTGCCGGGGGGGGGGGTTCACCTTTCTTTGTGTCTGGGTTGCTGGTGATTGGTATAATATGAAAAAATAAACAATTTAATAAAAAAATAAAAAAATGTTTTCTATGTTCACAATTGGTTTGTTAATAGGGATTATTCTCATGATGGAATGGTATTGTTGACCTGAGTTCTTGGTCTGACTCTTATTGGTGTGTATAACAACAAGAACTCCTATTTCCATTGGGGAATTCCCCCCCCATTGAGGAGGGGAGGGGCACTCAAAGGCCTTCCCAGGACGAGTGGGGTGGGTCCCCCAAGGGTCATCCAGACCAACCCTCCACCCGGAAGGAGTGACCCTTACGGAGTTCCCCTCCCCTTTGTAAGTGGAGGCCACCGAGAGGGTTTCCCCCTGCGCTACTCCCCTTCGGCACGGTAGTCACTGTTGGGGTGAAGAGATGAGAAACGGAAAAGAACGTCCAAAAAAGAAAGAAAATTAGAAGACATCCACCTGTTTTGGGTTTGTTTTGTTTTCCCCCTGGATGGTTTCTGTGGGTTGCTCCCCCCATAACCGGCCTGTCCTACCTGCAGGTTTTTCCGCCAGACGTTGACCGCCGCGAAGGCCAGCTGCATCTGCTTTCGACGGGCGTCCTTGTGCCTCTTGTAGGCGATCTCGATGAAGATCAAGAAAATGCCGGCCACGATCCCTCCGGCCACCAGCATGAAGACCCCTGGGAGGAAGATATTGAGAAGGAAACGGAAGGCGGGAGAATGGTCGGAGAACTGTGTTGGAAGGATGCAGCTGCAGTTTAGGGAAGCTTTTAATGTTTAATAGATTATTGTATTTTAATGTTCTGTTGGAAGCCACCCAGAGTGGCTGGGGAAACACAGCCAAATGGGCAGGGTATGAATAATAAATATATTATTTATTATGCTGGATGCTTGAGTGAAGACTTGGTTGGACTGGATGACCCCTAGGGGGTGGGGTGGCGTCCCTCGTGCACCTTCTTCTCTGATTCCGGAGGGAAGGGAGCTCCGGGGGGGGGGGAGGTGATGGGGAGGTCCAGGAACCTACCTGCCATGTTCTCAAAGGTGAGGGTGGCCGGGGCGTTGCTTCGCGAGTCGCACTCCTGGTACCTCACCCAAGTCTTGTCAAGTTCTTCCATGAAGCCGTTTTCATGGAGGCTGCGGGCGGGAGGAGAGAGCTGAAGCGGGGTTGTCCCGCCATCTTAAATAAAATATGGAGCGGGGGTGGGGTGGGCAGAAGGCCAGGGGAAACCCCGCCCTGCGACCCTGAAATCTGTTATGGGGGGACCCAAGGGAACCCCAGGAAAAGGCCACTCCCTGCTTCCTGGACATCTTCCTGTGCTCCAGGAGTGCCAATCAGGAACTTGGCCTAGAAGGCTCGTCAGCCATCTTGGACAGATCCGGTGGAGGTCAGGCCCAATGGGACTCCCTCTTTTATGTCTCTGGATTCGATTCCAATTTGGGGGGCGGTCGGAGAAATGTCGGAGGGGATGGTGGGTTTCCGGTTTGACCCCAGAACACCCCAATTTTGGGGGGAGGAGAAACGTCGGAGGGGCCGGCAACTTTCTGGTTTGAACCCCGGACGTCCTGTCCCCCCTGATTTCCGCCAGAGGGGGTGGCTGGAACTTTCTCCCATGAAAAGAGGCCCCTCAATGTTTCTCCTCCACGACCTTCCGGGATGGGACCAGGGATGCTCAGAGGGCCCGTTGTTCTTTCCCCAACCCTACTGCCTTCCCCCAGACTGCCAGCATCTCCCTGCCGGGAGGGGGTACCGACTTCAGAATGGCCAGCGAGACGTTCTGCTTCCAGGGGCTGTCCTTCCGCATCCCGATCCCAAATCCTGACCGGAAGAAGAGCTCTCCCGTGGTCACCAGGTCGCACTTCTGAGAAGCTTCGAATTCCAAGACTGCCGAGTCCCAGATGAAGGCATGGAGCTTGCTGGGAGGCGACACCAGCAGGAAGGGTCAACGGGAAAAGGGCTCTGGCGCTCCCAGCAAATTATAAAATCCTTCCCTCCCCCTCTTCCCACGTATCATTTCCCCATGATAAAGTGATCCCAAAAAGGAAAAGAACAGAAATCCCGGCAAAACCATTCCATAGAAATTTTCCCCAAACAATTTCTGAGAAATCCCAGCCAAATCATGTCTGATAAATCCCAGCCAAATTTCTTCAGAATTTCTGCAAAACCATTCCTTAGAAATCCTCACAAAACCATTTATCAGGAATTCCTGAAAAACCTTTTCTGAGAAATCCCAGCCAAATTTCTTGGAAATTCCCACCAAACCATTTCTTATAAATCCCAGCCAAATTTCTTAGAAATTCCTGGAAAAAGCATTCATTAGAAATTCCCGCCAAACCATTTCTGAGAAATTCCCGCAAAACCATTTTCTGCAAAACAATTTATTATAATTTCCTGCAAAAACAATTTCTTAGAAATCCCAGCCAAATTTCTTAGAATTCCCAGTCAAACAATTGATTATCAGTCCCAGCAAAATTTATTAGAAATCCCAGCAAAAAATTCTTAGAAATCCCAGCAACATTTCTTAGAAATCCCAGCCAAACAATTTCTTAGGAATCCCAGCCAAATTTCTTAGAATTCCCAGCCAAATTTCTTAGAATTCCCAGCCATATTTCTTAGACATCCAAGCTAAATTTCTTAGAAATCCCAGCCAAATGTCTTAGACATGCCAGCAAAAGTTCTTAGAATTCCCAGCCAAACAATTGATTATCAATCCCAGCTAAATTTCTTAGAAATCCCAGCAGAAAATTCTTAGAAATCCCAGCCAAACAATTTCTTAGGAATCCCAGCCAAATTTCTTAGAATTCCCAGTCAAATTTCTTAGACATCCAAGCCAAATATCTTAGAATTCCCAGCCAAATTTCTCAGAAATCCCAGCCAATTTCTTAGAAATCCCAGCCAAATCCCAGTGAAAATTCTTTGCCTTTGGGTTGGCTTCCAGCGAGTGGGTTGTTTGTTGGTCAACGATCATGGAAATTAATTGTCAAAAAAATATATTGTTAATTGGTCAAAATTCATGGAAATTAATTGGTCAAAAATAAAATAAAATATGAGCCCCACAGACGAAGGCCTCTTTCCCCAAACCCGCCTGCCCGGAATATTCGAAGGGTTCCTACTCACTTGTCCCGCACGGCCTGGATGGCCTCAGCCGCGCTTTCGTAGTTATGCTTCTCCATGTGCCGGTACATGGTGCTGAGCTCCACCTGGCGGCGGAAGTAGATGTCCACCGAGCTCTGCTTGACCGTGGCATAGATGAATTTGTCGGAGGGGTTGCGCAACTAGGAAAGGGGAGGTAGAAGGCTCCATCTGGTACGCAGGCTGAGACCCTACCTGCCTGCAGACTGTCTCACCAGAGTGGTGCATGCTCTGGTTATCTCCTGCTTGGACTATTGCAATGCACTCTATGTGGGACTACCTTTGAAGGTGACCCGGAAACTACAACTAATCCAGAGTGCGGCAGCTAGACTGGTGACTGGGAGCAGCCGCCGAGACTACGTAACACCAGTCTTGAAAGACCTACATTGGCTCCCAGTACGTTTCAAAGGGTTGGTGCTGACCTTGAAAGCCCTAAACGGCCTCGGCCCAGTATACCTGAAGGAGTGTCTCCACCCCCATTGTTCTGCCCGGACACTCAGGTCCAGCGCCGAGGGCCTTCTGGCGGTTCCCTCACTGTGAGAAGCAAAGCTCCGAGAACCAGGCAGAAGGCCTTCTCGGTAGTGGCGCCTGCCTTGTGGAACGCCCTCCCACCAGATGTCAAAGAGAAAAACAACTACCAGACTTTTAGAAGACATCTGAAGGCAGCCCTGTTAGGGAAGCTTTTAATGTTTGATAGGTTATTGTGTTTTAGTATTCTGTTAGAAGCCACCCAGAGTGGCTGGGGAAACCCAGCCAGATGGGCGGGGTATAAATAAATTGTTGTTGTTGTTGTTGTTGTTGTTGTTGTTATAATAATATTTTGGTGGGAGAAATGTCAGAAGGGGTGATAGGATGTCCATATTTTCATGGGAGAAATGTGGGAGGAGATGGCCTGACGTCCCTATTCTCTCCCCCCCCCAATAAATTTTTATTATTTTCTCCTTTTCTTTTCTTTAACATCATACAACAATCAACAATGATAAAACAAATAGCTCTGCCGAGCTTAGACTTCCCTCCCTCCCCTCAGCAGGCAATTTATTTAATTCCACTCGTACATTTTTCTACTTTAGCTAAAAATCAGTATTGTAGGATTTATTTCAGTGCCGCTAGTGTCTTCAAATTCTTATAATTATCCTTTACATACACTACAAATTTACTCCATTCTTTCTGGAATCTCGAATCATCCTGATCAGATTGGCCATCTCCATGTAATCCAGCATCTTCGTCTGCCACTCCGCAATCGAAGGTACCTCTTGGGATTTTCACTTTTGAGCTAACAATATTCTCGCAGCTATTGTGGCGTACATGAACAGTCTTTGGTCTACTCTTGCTATTTCATTACCCATCAGCCCCAGCAGAAAAAGCCTCAGGTTTTTTGGGAAATGTATACCTAAAAGCCCTTTTTAAGTCATTATGAATCAGCTCCCAATTTTTTTTCACCTTATCACAGCTCAACCCACATGTGATGAAAATCACTATCTAATACCTTACATTTCCAGCATGCCTAATCTTTCATTCTATACATTTTAGCTAATTTTACAGGTGTCAGATACCAACGGTACATCATCTTCATTACGTTCTCCTTCAATGCTGTACATGCCGTAAACTTTTAATTTTCATTCCATAATTTAATCCATGCATCAAACTCAATAATATGCCCAAGATCAATTGCCCATTTTATCATAACTTCTTTCATTTCCTCATCTTGAGTATACCAGTCTAATAACAAATTATACATTTTTGACAATAATTTATTTCTGCTTCCTAACAACTCGATTTGAAATTTTGACTTCTTCTCAAATCCTAAATTTCTGCTATCAGCATTAAAGGTAAAGGTAAAGGGACCCCTGACCGTTAGGTCCAGTTGCAGACGACTCTGGGGTTGCGGTGCTCATCTTGCTTTATTGGCCGAGAGAGCTGGCATACAGCTTCTGGGTCATGTGGCCAGCATGACTAAGCCGCTTCTGGCGAACCAGAGCAGCGCACGGAAATGCCGTTTACCTTCCTGCCGGAGTGGTACCTATTTATCTACTTGCACTTTGACGTGCTTTCAAACTGCTAGGTTGGCAGGAGCTGGGACTGATCAACGGGAGCTCACCCCATCGCAGGGATTCGAACATCCGACCTTCCAATCGGCAAGCCCTAGGCTCAGTGGTTTAGACCACAGCGCCACCGATGTCCCATATCAGCATTAAACAGATCATTTACTTGGTAATATTGTAACCATCCTGTGAACTGATCTTGTATCTGTTCATATGGCTTTAACTTAAACCCATGGACGTCCCTATTCTCATGGGAGAAATCTCAGAGGGTTGGTGTCCCCTTCCATGCTTAACCTGGGATCACTGATGCCCCTGATCCGTTCCTTGGGTCTGTCCAACACCAGGGATTTTCATGGGATAAATGTTGGAGGAGATGGTCGGATGTCCCTGTTCTCATGGGAGAAACCTCAGAGGGTTGGCCTTCCCCTTCCATGCTTACCCTGGGATCATTGATGCCTGTGATCCGTTCCTCGGGTCTGTCCAACACCAGGAAGGCTGCCAGGTTGGCAGTGTAAGATGCCACAATGATCATGGCAAATCCGGCCCACACCATCCCCAGGATCCGAGCAGAGAAGCTCCGGGGAGCGCCTGGAAGAGAAAGGGCAGGTCGGGAAGGTCCTCAAGTACCTGAAGGGCCGAAGCCGTGGGGAAAGAGACGTCACCCAAGCTCTCTAGTGCCACCCCTCCAGAAGACCATCAAACTGGGGGAGAACCCAGAGAGGAGGAAGCTGAGATGGGCGTCCCTATTCTCATGGGAGAAATCATGGAGGTCGGACAGGATGGTAGGACCTCCAATTTTTCATCAATGTCAAAGGGGGTGGTAGGACTTCCATATCAATGTCAAAGGGGATGGTAGGACCTCCCTATTTTCATCAATGTCAAAGGGGACGGTAGGACCTCCCAGAGACACCACCTTGCTGACAAAGGTCCGCCTAGTTCAAGCTATGGTTTTCCCAGTAGTGATGTATGGAAGTGAGAGCTGGACCATCCAGAAGGCTGGTCGCAGAAGAATGGATGCTTTTGAATTCTGGTGCTGAAGGAGACTCTTGAGAGTCCCATGGACTGCAAGAAGATCCAACCGATCCATTCTGAAGGAAATGAGCCCTGAGTGCTCACTGGAAGGACAGATCCTGAAGGTGAGGCTCCAAGACTTGGGCAGGGCCGGTGCTAGGGTTTTTTGCGCCCTAGGCGAGATCACCTTTTGGCGTCCCTCCATTAATAAATAATAATAATAATAATAATTAAAGATATAAAATAGAAAATAGAAAATAAAAAGTAGAAAAAAATAAAAAGTAGAAAAAAACAGCTGCGAGGCGTGGCGAGGTGGCCCCAGGCTCGCACTCCCCGCGTGCCTCCAGAGCTTCGCACGGGGAGCGTGAGCCTGGGGCCACCTCCACTGTGCCTGTCAGCTGTTGAGCAGCTTTAGGCTGCTCTCCGGAGGCACGCACACGCTTCGGGATAGTGGCCTGAAGCCGCTCAACAGTGACAGGTGCGGAGGAGGCAGCCCCAGGCTTGCGCCTGGGGCCGCCTCCACTGAACAGCAGAGAGCTTTCATGCACGCACACTTCTTCAGATACACTGAAACAGAAGTCCCCAGATGCTTATATATAGTGAGAGGGTGGGGGGGGGGTATTACTCAGAAGGGTGGTGGGAAGGGGTGATTGACTGACTGATAGCTGTTGACGACTGTTAACAACTGCAATTGGTCTTACAGGAAAAAGCAAGCGGTGAGATGGCTAAAGATAGCTTTATCGTGTATAATGAGATAAGAATCCAATGTCTTTATTCAGACCAGGATAGACCTGTGTTTGTGATCCTTGAGAAGTTGTGGAACTAAGGTTCCTTTGTACGCACTACAGTAGGAAGTCCCTATTTTCATCCAGGAGGTCCCTATTTTCACGGGAGAAATGTCCGAGAAGGTGAGATGGGGTCTCGACGGCCCAAGCCTTTGCTCTGCAGCCTCGATGGATGGACACAGCTGGATCGTTCCCATGAGAGAGACTCACCTTCTCCGATGCCAGAGTTGAGTAAGACTCCCCAGGAGAACCACATGGCGGATGACAGAGTCAGGGCGTCCTCTTCCTCTTCCTCGCTGTTGACTTTGAAGCGGCCGAAGGGGCTGGAAAAGAGAGCAAGCGGGGCGAGCGGTCAGCTGTCTGTCCCCATGGAAGATGCCCCATGGAAAAGAAGTTTCTGGACCTCACGGGTGTGAGGAACTCCAGAGGTCCGGGTAGGCAGAGGAGACAGGGGTTCAAGGATGCCTTGGTTTCCCTCGTGCTGTTCACAGGTGGAACAAGTTAGGCCAAGCCAGTGGAGAGAGGTCCCTTTGCATCATTGATGGGTACGTAATTTGGGTATGTCTTGAGGAACCTTCCGTTCCTTGTCCCTGCCCCCATTCGTAGGTGGGAGGAAGCAGAGCTGGATAACTTCTCATGGCTCCTCTGGTCTCCCCATCCTGCCTTGCAAAGAGGCTGGGCTGGATTACATTTGGGGTCCCTTCTTCCAACACCACCACCCTATGGATCTAGGTTGAGATGCCTACGTCGAAGAACGTTGGATTGAATGACACCCGCAGGCTCCTTTGCCACTCTATGGTGCGGTCGCTTGTGAATTCTCCCCATGTTCCCCACCGGGGAAGGGACAAAGAGGACAGATAAGAAGAAGAGGGGGAATGGGGAGGGGGAGGAGGAGAGGTGGAGGGGAGAGGGAGGAAGAGGGAGGAAGGAGGAGGAGGAGGTAGGAGGAGGGGGAGGAGGAGAAAGAGGGAGGAGGAGAAAGAGGGAGGAGGAGGAGACAACCAGGAAGACCAAGGGGGTAGCCGCAGTTACCTGAACCGGTCCAGGAGATACAGCATCACAGCCACCACGTGGACCGAGAGGCCCACCAGAAGCCACAGGGTGCTCTGGAATGGCTGCATGAACGAGTCCAAGGTGCTGCGGGGGATTTCCTGCAAGGGAGAACCGGAAACAGGCGTCAGTGGCCGGGGGGAGACCCTGGCGGGGGCAGCGTAGGGTTCCTCACAAAGCTTGAGGAGACTTCCTCAGGCGTTTAAAGGGTGGGCCATCATCAAATCCTCACATATGACCTTTTTGATGGGTGCTGATTGTATATTATATTACATGACATTATATTCGTGAGAAATTCCATTGGGATTTGGTAAAGGGAAGGAGATGGAAAACAGGAAGGGCTTGACCAAAGCAGAGTGTGGCCACCTTGGTGGACCAAGCCCTTGGGAGGGCAACGACGCCTAGTGGCCGTTTGCCCCGTTGACGTACCTTTTTCACCAGGATGGTGAGTCCCTGGTACTTGAAGGGCTTGGAGAACTCGATGTACTGGGCCCTCTCATTGTTGATGGTCAGAGGAGCCACAATCATATCGGCCTGTCCGCTCAAGAGTTCCCCCATCATCCCATTCCACTCCTTCTTGTTGCTGTTGTTCACCTGCGGCGAGACAGAGCTGGGGTGAGAAGGGCAAGGAGGTCTGTAATTTCATGGGAGAAATGTTGGAGATGATGGTAAAACATCCATATTTTCATGGGATGAATGTTGGAGATAATAACTGGGTCACCCCAGTGTGGGCGGAAAGCTGATGGGCAAAGCCAACCACTCTATGGAAAGTTTAGGTCCCCGTTCTCAACGGGACGGTGCCTGTCCATCCCCAGGGAAAGGGACGGACCCACGGAGGTCTACCGAGAAGTCGGAGGCTTACAGAGACCCACTCACCCGCTCCTGGGTGCCAAACTTCCCGTCACCCACCAGGTGGACCTCGTAGGTGAAGTTCATGGTCTTGGCCAGCTTGATGAGGAGGTCAATACAGAACCCATAGCAGCAGAGCATGACGCTGGGGCGACCTGCGTGGGCAGTAGAAAGCGGGGCCTTTCTAAGATAATCTTTATTGTCATTGTCTCCTTGCGGGAACGAGGAAATTACTCGGTTACCACATCCTCTCAGATAAAGCATTCCACATAATCCAAAATTACTACAAAACCCTAATTAAAACAGTGCAATATGATACAATATAACAAGTAAAATAAGATGACTCTTCAAAGTCCAGACTTTCCATTCAAGGCCAAGATCGCTCTAGAGAAGAAACTGTTCCTGAGATGCCTCTTTCTTGCCTGCATTGTTCTATATCTCCGTCCCGATGGCAGGAGCTCAAAGAAATGGTGACCAGGGTGCATTGGATCTCTTGATATGTCTAGTGCTTTTCTAAGGCACCTGGTGGTATAGATTTGTTCTAAGGTGAAGAGTGAGCAGCCAATAATGCTCTCTGCTGTTTTAATAATTCTGCACAGCCCTGCTCTATCCTGAGAAGTACAGTTTCTGTACCACACACATAAACCATATGTGAGCATGCTCTGTATGGCACAGTGATAGAAGGCAAGCAGCAACTTTTGTGGAAGATGTTTTTTCCTTAGAATTCTCAAAAGTACAGTCTCTGCTGCGCCTTCTTCACAAGCCCCCTTGTATTAACACTCCAAGACAGATCCTCCTGTAGCTCAGTGCCTAGAAATCTAAACATTGTTATGCTCTCCACACGGATTCCGTCAATCAAAACTGGCTGGATCTCGTTCTTCTGTCTCCTGAAGTCCACCACGAGCTCCTTTGTTTTCCTCGTATTTATGAGCAAGTTATTAACTCTGCACCACTCTGTAAGCCGCTCCACCTCATCTCTATAGTCCGTTTCACCCTCCTTATCAGAGATGAGCCCAATCACGGTTGTGCCGTCTGCAAATTTGAAAACCCTATTACTAGGGTGAGCAGCGACACAATCATACGTATAGAGAGTATAAAGGAGCGGACTAAGCACACATCCCTGTGGTGTTCCTATGTTAGTCCTAAGCATATTAGAGGTATAAGGGCCCAACCGAACCCTCTGGCAGCGATCTGACAGGAAGTCCAATACCCACCCACAGAGTGATAGTGGGAGCTCCAGATTTTCCAATTTAGTCATCAGACATCGCGGTAGAATAGTATTAAATGCTGACCTGAAATCTACAAAAAGCAGTCTGGCATAGCTCCCCGGCTGCTCCAGATGTGCAAGAATAGCATGGAGGGCAATCGCCATGGCATCCTCTGCTGATCTTTTCATTTTATAGGCAAATTGGAATGTGTCCAATCCCTCTGGCAGAGGGCGGAGAGGACCTTCTAAATCGCTCCATCAAGCAGATACCATTTTAGGACAAGGTTGATTGCTTCCTGATTTCTTCCCCCGTTGATCTGTTTCATTTCCAGCCTGCTAATCTGGATTCCTTCCTGATCATCTATGGAACGGAATCATCTGAAGGGAATCTGGGGTTCCTCTAGACCGGGCTCCCTCAACCTCGCCCCTCCAGCTGATTCCATTCCACGTATGATTTTTTTATTGTTATGATTTTTATTGGTTTTCCATCATACCCATACTTTACATACTTTATCTTTTCTACATTCTTATTTCCATATTTTCTATCATTGCTTACTTTACATATTTCACATTCTTGTTATCACATCCTCTCCTTACTCCATCACGGCTGACTTCCATTCTTCCTTTGACTGTCTTCTTACAAACAAATTTTCCTACGCACTGCTTTTCTGCTTTTCTGCTTTCCCTTTCTTGCCTAATCTTTTAATATTTATTAATATCTATTTTGAACCAAAAATCCTTGAAAATTATATTCACTGTTAATCTTCTATTGCCATTTTCCATCTAATCAACCAATAAACTGTACACATTTATAGAATACAATCGCTTTGTGAGATTTATTTCAAATCTACTGATATTCTCACTTTCAACATATCTTCTCTATATAGTCCATAAATTTCCTCCATTCCTTATCAAATTTTTCATCACCTTCTTGTCTAATTTTCCCTGTTAACTTGACTATTCCCCGCATATTCCATTATTTTTGGCTGCCACTCTTCTGCTGTTGGTATTTGTTGTTGTTTTCAGACTTGTGCTAGTAACAATCTTGCTCCTTTTAAGTTGTGTTACTGAAATAAATACACTTTTTGAGGGATCATGCAAGTTGTAGCCCCACAACAGGTTGAGGGAGCCTGGTTTAGACTCCCCAGGGTCTCATCTCAAGCATCCAGGAGAGAAAGCCCTCCCTGGAGAGCCTTCCAGGAAGGAGAGCTGGCTGCCGCCCAATGGAGACAGCGTCTGACCTGACGGCCCGGCCCTGGGTTTGAGACTTACCTGGCATGGTCACGTTGGGCCCCGTGCAGAGGACTTGCTGGACCAAGCCGCCGGTGCTGTTGGTGAGGGCTTTGCACTTGCCATCGGCGAGGGTCTGCTTCACGTAGACGAAGGGCTCTTGGTGGATGGTGACGATCTGTGGAGGGAGGGAGACACTCCCCAAAGTCAGAAGGTGGGACATGGTCCCCCTCCAAGCCAGGCTGGCTTACCGATCCCTCTGCTACCTTCTCCTGGAACGGGAGAGTTGGACGCCGGGATCTCAACAGGGAATTCAGGAATGGTTGAGCTGGAAGGGCTCCAGGGTCATCTAGACCAATCCCCCCGCCCCACGATGCAACCATCTCCACTAAAGCACCCGGGAACGATGGCCATCCAACCTCTGCTTGGAAACCTCCAAGGAAGGAGAGCCTGCTCGCTTGCACCCTGCGGCCGAAGGCAATTTTCTTCTTGACATTGGCCCAGGCTCTCCTTTCTTGGAGGTTGAGTCCTAACCCTCTGGTGTGGGAGAAAACACACTTGTTCCCTCTTCCAGGCGAAAGCGCTTGAGATGTTTGAGGATGGCTCTCATAGCTCCTCTTCCTCAGACTAAGTATTCCTATCTCCTTCGACCATTCACCCTCCATCATCTTGAGATGTTTGAAGGTGGCCCTAACATCTCTTTTCAGTCTCCTCTGTTCTGGGCTAAAGAGAGCCATCTCCTTCAACCATTCCTCCTAAGGCTCGCCTTGTAGACCCTCAAACATCTTGAGATGTTTGAAGGTGGCCCTAGCATCTCCTCTCAGTCTCCTCTGTTCTGGGCTAAAGAGAACCATCTCCTTCAAGGCTCGGCTTCTAGACCCCCCCATCATCTTGAGATGTTTGAAGATGGCCATCTTCTTCAAACGTTCCTTCTAAGGCTTGCCTCCTAGACTCTCAACCACCCTGAGACGTTTGAAGGTGGCTCTCCCATCTCCTTGGTCTCCCCTCCTCCAGCTCCTTCAACCATTCCTTGCCAGGCTGAGGTTCATGAGAGAGGAAGGCAGAACAGAGACGATACCTTGAGCTTCGTAGACATCTCGTAGCCCTGTGGCGTCTCGGTTTCTCCTCCAGGCCAGATGATCTTGCGGTCATTGGGCAGGAACTGCGGAGGTGAGGAGAGAACCGTTGAGACCGGACCTTCTCCGCCAGCCTTTTTGGTTAAATGGCCATAGAGTCGGAAGGGACCCCCAAAGGTCAGAAAGGCAGGTCTCTACCCCCCCCCCCGGAAGACTTACGTGGCTGCCGTTGTAGACGCCGACCTGGACCAACTTGTTGTTTTGAAGGTTCATGACGCTGTAGTTGGCGTACTTGCGGTCTCCGTCTTCGTTGAACTCCACCCGGCCTGTCACGCCATCGGCATACTTCGTCTGCATCAGCACCCTGGGGAGAAGGCGGATGGATCGGGAGGCGGAGCGCTGGAAAGGTCTCCCATGAAATTACAGGTATCCTACCACCCCCTTCTCACGTTCCTCCCATGTAATTACGGGTGTTCTACCAACCCTTCTGACGTTCCTCCCACGAAATTACGGACATTCTACCACCCCTTCTGACCTTCCTCCCACGAAATTACAGACGTTCTACCACCCCTTCTGACCTTCGTCCCATGAAATTACAGATGTTTTACCACCCCTTCTGACCTTCATCCCATGAAATTACGGATGTTTTACCACCCCTTCTGACCTTTCTACCATGAGATTACAGGTGTCCTACCACCCCCTTGTACGTTCTTCTGTCTTGTCAAGATTCAACCTCAATCTGTTAGCCGCCATCCATCCTCCAACCGCCTCCAGACACACATCTAAGTTTGAGTGCCAAACTTACATTCACAAAATGTCCAGTGCTTAGCCCAGCTTTTAAGGAGCAGAATATTGAGATGACAGATGATGGATGATGGGTAATGGATGATGAGTCCAAGCTGCAGAGACCCAGGTATGAGAGAAGGAGAGACTTGAGAGAACTCGCAGGAGGAGTGCTCGCCTTTGGGCAAGACAGGGTAGTGAGTCGTTGGGGGATCTGGACCGGCTGTTGTCCCGTCAGAGATAAAAGGCAGTCAGACCCCACCCCAGGTTATGGGAGAAATGTTTCTGTTTGCTGGATCCTGCCTGTGTTCCTGATCCTGACCTTGCCTGGTTTCCTGCCCTGCACCCTGCTTCGGCTACATCGGACTGACTCTAGTCAAAGTCAAAATTCTTTATTGCATTAGCAATTAGCCATAGCAGAATCCCGACCGACATCAACAAGTAATGCCGAATACAAACAATAAAATGATAAATTACATAAATAGCACTGAGCTACAAGCATAACATAACAAAATAAAACATGAATAACAATAACACATATAGGGCTAGTATTTAAAACTCCTAAGGCCGATTATAGAATTACTGGTAGATACCAAGCAGCTAAGAACAGGGATGGGTTTTAATTAATACGTTCTAGAAATGAATAAGTGTGTTAATTGTCCTGTTCTAGATAACAGTCCCTATCAAGGAATCCCTAAGTTTCAATGCCTGCAGAATTAAAAACAGCCAATCCACGTGTTATTTGAGGATTTGCATCTACTAATAAGAATTTCAAGCAGTCATTTTTAGATATAATGGAGGGCGGGATCAAGGAAAGAAGCTTAGATCTTATTGAATCGTATAAGGGGCACTGAAATAAGAAATGTATAAGGTCCTCTGTCTCTTTCATATTGCAGGAACAGAGGCACTGATCAATAGGGATTTTAAGGCATAGGTTGGCAACGTCCGCCCCATGGGCTGGATATGCCCCACGAAGGCCATTTATCCGGCCCACGGACTGCCTGTGAACCGAGTCGCCCGCTCGGCGAGTCCCTCGCCCGCTGTGCTAAACCGGCACAGCGTGGCTCGGGGACTCGCCGAGCGTCACCAAAAATGGTACCTGTGCTAACGCTGGAAATTGCGTCTGCACAGCCGCGGACATGTGCAGAAGCCATTTCCGGTGCTGTGCTGCCCATGTCCGGGGTGCCGGAAATGGCTTCTGCACATGTCTGGCCCACGGACGATAGTCCGTTTGAATCCTTCGGCCAATGGCCGGGAAACATTGCCAACACCCTTCCATCAGATGTCAAAGAGAAAACAGCTACCAGATTTTTTTAAGACATCTGAAGGCAGCCCTGTTCAGGGAGGCTTTTAATGTTTTATAAATTACTGTATTTTATTTTTCTGTTGGAAGCCACCTAGAGTGGCTGGGGAAACCTAGCCAGATGGGCGGGGTATAAATAAGAAATTATTATTATTATTATTATTATTATTATTATTATTATTATTATTATTATTATTATATACCCTGGAGGAAAGTATGGAAGTGGGCCATAGAAAAAGCCCTTCTTAATGCAGGCTCCGTCAGGTCTCCCAAATAATTAGCAAAAGACCTTACTGCTTTCACTCAAGGGAACCACATTGAAAGACGAGCTGACTTGGACAATGCCAAGTCCACAGCTTCATTTTTGGCTAGAATCGAGTCGTGAATATTATCTTGGTCCCAGGATGACAACTCAGGAAATTCTGGGAGGGAATAGTGAATAAGGATGTCCTCCATACCCTTGGTCCATATATGGCTATAATAAAAAATTAAAGTGACTCGACATTGACTCTTTGGACTGTGGACCAGACCTGGACTTCGCCTGTTGGATTCCCCATGGGACCACCACACACTGTTACCTCTTGAAGAGCGGCCCTGTTTTCCAAATGTTGGTGTTCCCCACACATCCCCTGGGCGGGTCAGTGATATTCTCCTTCTCAAATAAATCATGGACGGCTTGGGCCACCATGGCCACGGCGTCGCGGATGTGAGCCGACTCGTTCTTCCCGTTCATGAGCTGGAGACCGATGAGACCTGAAACGGGGGTGGGGTAGAGACAGACAATCGGGTTGGCCGAGACCCCAAAGGAGGTCATCCAGCCAAACCCGCTGCAAGGCAGAGACCTCGAAATGGACTTGGAGAATGGAAGGAGAGCACCACTGGGAAGCTGGACCACGGGGAGGACTTGCAGCTTACCTTCTGGGGCGTTCCGGAGGGCATTCCCGGAGATCTCCCGTTCCCCCACCAGCCAGACGTAGCCGGGACCAGTCATGTTTTCCTTGGCAGCAGCCGTGTACACGGTGGTCGCATCGTCCTCACTGGAGAAAGAGAAGGAGGCTTTTGGGGTGGTAGAATGTCCATATTTTGGTGGGAGAAACGTCAGAAGGGCATGGTAGGACGTCCCTATTTTCGTGGTATAAATTCTCAAAGGGGTGGAATCGGAGGTCCCTATTTTCATGGGAGAAATGTCAAAGGGGATGGTAGTAGTTGATAATTTCATGGGATGAATTCTGGAAGGGGTGGAGTATATTTAACATGTTTGGGAGGTATTTAGCTCTCCCAAAATCTGAACATTTATGTAAATGCAGTAAGAAGGAACTGGATACATTGGAATATATTTTCTTCTCTTGCAACTTTCGCACTAACACTAGAAGTCAATTACTGTATTAGATACCCTACAAATGGAAAGGTCTATGCTTCCAACTATTCAAACATTGTTATCGGATAGTAATTATAAAATTACTTCAATTTTAACCGAATTTTTAAGTTCAGTCATATAGAAAGATTAAGCTATCCTAAAGAGGTTTAGGGATCTTGGTTAAATACTAATGCGGCATTATAAAACTGTTATATCATTTATATCAATTGTTGTTTTAACTAAGGTTTATTATGAGAAGTTTTAATCTTTTTATGGATTAGTATTGAATTCTAGAGTTAATGATTTAATTAATATAAGCCTTATTTGTTGAGTCCATATTTTAAATATTTTATATATAATACAGTACCGGTATGTTCGAAATGCAATGGTCTGTTATGCCTAATAAAGGTTATTGAATTGAATTGAAAGGATGGAACAGGGTGTCCCTATTTGCATGGGATAAATTCTGGAAAGGATGGAATAGGAGGTCCCTGTTCTCATGGGATGAATTCGGGAAGGGGTGGAATAGGAGATCCCTATTTTTATGGGATAAATTCTGGAAAGGATGGAATAGGATGTCCCTATTTTCTTTTCTTTCTTTTTTTAATTTTTTAAATTCATTTTTCAAAAATAAATCCTTACATCATACATAGTTACTAAACAATATAATATAAGTTCTATTACATATAATATATAACCTAAAGTTGTTTTTTTAAGAAAAAAACAATAACACAGTTAGTTTTATCAACTCAGAAACTACTTTATAGAACTTAATTACATGAACATTTTGACTTCCCTAACACAACTCTTCATTGATTTTATGCATATTATACACAGATAAACATGGTTACAGGTAGGTAGCCGTGTTGGTCTGGATCGAAGTAAAAAAAAAAAAAAATTCCTTCAGTAGCACCTTAAAGACCAACTAAGTTTTTATTTTGGTATGAGCTTTCGTGTGCAGAAGTGTGCATGCACACGAAAGCTCATACCAAAATAAAAACTTAGTTGGTCTTTAAGGTGCTACTGAAGGAATTTTTTTTTTTTTACAGATAAACATGAAGTTCATAATTGTTAATTTGAAACCAATCATCTAAGACTTTTATTCTGATTTTTTATCTAATATTTTGTTTGCTATATAACAAAAATATTTTTCTACAAGTTATTCCAGTGTGTGAATCATGTTGAGGTTGCACCTTTTGTTTAGATAAATCAAAAAACTATTCCACTCCTCAACAAATTTGCTATGTCCCTATTTTCATGGGATAAATTCTAGGAGGTCCATGTTTCCATGGGAGAAACGTCAGCGGAGGGGATGGCAGACATCCATAATTTCATGGTAGGAACATCAGAAGGGGTGGTTGAAGTCCTATTTTTGTGGGATCAGTTCTGGACAGGATGGAATAGGACGTCCCTATCTTCATGGGATAAATTCTGGATGGGATGGAAGAGGAGGTCCCAATTTTTACGGGAGAAAGGTCAGAAGGCATGGGGGTGGAAAAAATCTGGGTCTCCTCCACTCACCTGATCCCAACCTCGCCCCGCTGGCCGTCCCTTACCTGGCAGACAAGATGATGACCCTGGCCTCCAGTTCCTTGGCCTCCAGGAGCAGAGACGTGACGTTCTTGGTGCCCGGCTCAAACTGAAGGACTTTCTCTGCCTGCAAGGTTGGCGCGAGCAAATCCGGTCAGTCCAGTTCTGCCCTGATCCCACATGCGAGAGCCATGCTTTTCCTCAGAAAGATACTTCCTTCTCTCTTTCCAAGGTCTACCTGGTCGTTTCTCCTTCCTTTTTTTTCTCGGTTATCCCCCCCCCCCCGTTATTTTTTTCCATTTTCTACTGGGTTTATTTCCTCCCCACCCCCCTTCCAAAAAAAATATCTATTTTTTTATTTTATTATATATTTTTTTAAAAAATCATTTTTCTTTCTTGTTGCACAGGGCATGCAAACAGAAGGTCACTCCATCCCCAAAAGAAGGTCGTGCATTGGTAGAGGAAAGAGGAAAAAAAGGCATATATAGAGATACACAGCAGCCGCCGAAACAATTCCACCCACCGTGGCAAATTGATTTCTCACTTTTTTTCTTCTCTCTCTCTCTCTTTTTTGTGCAAAATTTGCAAAAATATATATATATTTCTTGCAAAATGTGTAAGCTATTTTTTTTGCAAAACTTGCAAACAATTTTATTACAAAATTTGCAAACAATTAATTTTTTTGCAGAATTTGCAAAAACTACTTTTTGCAAAATCTGCAAAATTTTATATTATTTTTGCAAAATTTGCAAAATCTGCAGAACCCCCGCCATCTCATGAGGAGTGAATTGCCGTACTGCCTTTTTGGCTCCGCCGCCGCCGCCGACTTTGCGACGGCGAGGGAGCTCCTCCTGGCGGCAACTGCGTATATCCATATATCAGTTGGCTGGCTGGTTTCGCGATGCAGTTGACTGTTGCTTTTCCAAAAGTAAAAAAAAAAATTTAAAAAAGGAAAAGGGGAGGAGGGGGGGAGAAAACACGCAAGGGTTCCGCCTTTCCAAGGGAATTGAAGTGAGCATCTCACGTTTCCTGTCAGGACAGGAAGGGGCGGAGCAGGAAGAGGAGAGCAGGAAGGGGGAATCAGATGGTCCCAGGAGAAAACAGGGGTGGGTGGGAAATAAACTTGCAAATTCGCTCTGGCTTCACATGCAGGGTCTCCCGAAGAGAGACATCCAAGGTTGGCTTGCTCCTCAAGGTCAAGGTCAAACCAAGCAGATCCCAACAGAAAAGAACGTGCGACCCAAAAAAAACAAAAAACATGGAGTCTGCTCGCTGGCTCGAGAGACATTCTTAATTTTTTCCCTTTAAATATATATATAGATATATCTAAAATTTATTCTTATTTTTTGTGGGGTGCCCATGGGCCGAGGCGGCCCGGTATATTAAATTTGTTTTATTTTTATTTTTTGCTCTATAGGTTTGGTGGGCGGCGTGCATTTTCCATGCAAAGATACCTTGGGTCCGCGCTTGTTGTCATAGGATAGCTGTTCGAGGCTGTCATAGCTCCTTTTTTTACTCTGATGGGTAATGTGCACAGAGAAAATATGCAGACACAGAAGAAGATTATAAACAGTTGAAAAAAGGAAGACGGGCACTCAAAGCAAATTCCATAGCCAACTCCGCCTGATCTGGGCCGGGGGGATTGTGGGGGCGCCGTAACAGAGGAGCACGGAAAAACCCGGTTTCCTACAATGTTTCCTATTACATTTCCTACAAGTTTCCTATTAAGATTCCTACAAACTTTCCTACAAGGTTTCCTATTAAATTTCCTACAAGGTTTCCTATTAAATTTCCTACAAAGTTTCCTATCAAGTTTCCTGCAAAGTTTCCTACAAGGTTTCCTATTAAGTTTCCTGCAAAGTTTCCGACAAGGTTTCCAATTAAATTTCCTACAAGGTTTCCTATTAAATTTCCTACAAAGTTTCTTACAAGGTTTCCTATTTAGTTTCCTACAAGGTTTGCTATTAAATTTCCTACAAGGTTTCCTATAAGATTTCTGATTAAGTTTCCAATAAAGTTTCCCAAGGGGGTTTCCTACAAGATCTCCTACAGGGGTTTCCTATGCAGTTTCCTATGGGGGTTCCTGCAAGTTCTACTTCTCCTTTCAATTGGTGAATGTCCCTTGCGAGTTTCTGGAACTTTACGTTGGATAAATGTTGGAAGGGATGGAATAGGATGTCCCTATTTTCAGGGGAGAAATGTCAGAGGGGATGGAATAGGACGTCCGTATTTTCACGGGAGAAATGTCAGAGAGGAGTGGAGTCCTGCGAACACCCCCAACCCAGGAGAGAAGGAACTGGACCTTCAAGAAAAGTTGGGAAAAGTTGTGGATGGTTGGACATTTGATGGTGTCCTTCTATAGGTTGGAACATCTGGGACAACCCAGTCTGATGGATGGGGGTATCTAGGATAAAGTTATGATCAATATTACTGATCAGTTTGTTGTGTTGACCACGCGCTTCCTTGGAGATGGGGAAGGAAACATGTCAAGAGAGCTGCTTACCCCTGCCTCACCAGCTTCTCTTGGGGCTCCTTCCCAACTCTATGATTCTACGTTGAGATTCCTGCCTTGGTTGGACCAGACCACCCTTTCCAATTCTATGATTCCACATTGAGATTCCTGCCTTGGTTGGACCATATGGCCTTTCAATGTCCTTTCCAAACTCTATGATCCAAGTCTACTCTCGCCTAGATGCTACCAGCTACTAGGTGCTACTAGGAGATGCTCTCCTAGATGTTCCTACCAGCTGCCCCAATAAGGAACGGGTTTTTGGGGCCGAGCTCCAGGTTACGTCTCCCCCTCATCTCCCCGTTATTGTCCGTTTCAGATTTCATTTTTTTTAAAAAAAAATTATGTAGTCGGAGATTTTTTTTCGACCATGGCAAAGCAAGTGAAATGAATAAAGAGTAACAAACTTTTGGGTCAGGGACTTAAACGGCTGGTGCTTAGAGCATTGGGTGGGTCAATGTTTAACAATGGGAAGAAGAGAGAGAAGGTGTTTTTTACAGACATCAATCTACGCACGGACGACAAAGCTTGAGACTTTTAAGAGGAGCGCGGCGGGTGCGGGGAGCTACTGACCTTGGATTCCTTCTCCTCCAAGAGGGTCTCGAGCTTCTTCTGGGCCGCCCGGCCCTCATGGTCATCACTGACGATCAGGATGATGTGGTTCCACTTGTAGAAGCGCATCATCTCAAACCAGACATTGGACTGGTGTGAGTATGGGGGAACCGTGCGCAAGAAAGATAGGTGGATACTCTACGGAGACAAGGAGACAGAGGTGGCGTCCAATTCAATTCAATAACCTTTATTAGGCATAACAGACCCGACAATTTCAGAACAGACTCAATGAGGTAAAATACATGTTAATTAAAACAATATATCAAATCCACGTTATTTTTTATTAAGATCCCGTAATCTTCTTTGTAGTGGCTTAGTCTTTCTGGATGGACTGAGCATAAAAACCCAGCCACTATCAAAGCAACTTTGTCGTTACTGTTCGGTACTAATCTTTGAAGAGCTGGTAATGTAGAGGTTGATGTGTCCATTTGTAAAGCATTTAACAATCGCCTTCTAGCATGAGTGCCGTGATTACAGGACAAGAAGAAGATATGCTCCAATGGTCAAGTTCATTCTTACTACATTTACAGAAACGTTCAGATTTTGGAAGAGCTAAATACCTTCCTCTTACCATCATAGAGGGAAACATATTTCCATAATTCAATAACCTTTATTAGGCATAACAGACCCGACAATTTCAGAACAGACATTATAAATAAAATATATACATTATAAACTCAACGAGGTAAAATACATTTTAATTAAAACAAATCCACATTACTTTTGATTTATAGTGGCTTAGTCTTTCTGCCTGTTGTCTTTGTCCATGGAGTTTTCTTGGCAGGGATACTGGAGTAGCTTGCCAGTTCCTGATCCAGGTGGATCACGTTTAGTCAAAACTCTCCACTATGACCTGTCCATCTTGGGTGGCCCTCCATGGCATAGCTCATAGCTTCTCTGAGTTATTCAAGCCCCTTCGCCATGACAAGACAGTGATCCATGGACAGCATCTTAAAAAGCAGAGACATTACCTTGCTGACCGAGATCCGTTTATTTCAAGCTATGGTTTTCCCAGTAGTGATGTATGGAAGTGAGAACTGGACCATCAAGAAGGCTGATCGCCGAAGAATTATAATTTTGAATTATAATGTTGGAGGAGACTCTTG
This sequence comes from Zootoca vivipara, assembly GCF_963506605.1. Lineage (NCBI taxonomy): Eukaryota > Metazoa > Chordata > Lepidosauria > Squamata > Lacertidae > Zootoca > Zootoca vivipara. The sequence goes on along the minus strand of NC_083281.1, from coordinate 35,878,310 downwards.
AGAGTCCCATAGACTGCAAGAAGATCAAACCTATCCATTCTGAAGGAAATCAGCCCTGAGGACTCACTGGAAGGACAGGTCGTGAAGCTGAGGCTCCAATACTTTGGCCACCTCATGAGAAGAGAAGACTCCCTGGAAAAGACCCTGATGTTGGGAAAGATTGAGGGCACAATGAGAAGGGGACGACAGAGGACGAGATGGTTGGACAGTGTTCTCGAAGCTACGAACATGAGTCTGACCAAACTGCGGGAAGCAGTGGAAGACAGGAGTGCCTGGCGTGCTCTGGTCCATGGGGTCACAAAGAGTCGGACATGACTAAACGACTCAACAACAAAAACAACAACCAAGCTCTAGTTTTCCACCAGAAGGTTTGGGCTAGGTGCTCACCAGTATGGGAAAGATAGCAAGCGTCCTTTCAACCATTGAAGGTGATGTGGGCCTGAAGGAGCTTGGAAGACGGACGGATGGATGGATGTCAACATCTGAGAATGACTGTTTCTGAGGGGCAGGGGGCAGTCTGATATGGCCTCTAATGGACCAGGAATTCTGGACTCCCTTGGGGTCTATCTCTGAAGATTTTCTGGTGGATCCCTCCATGCGAGAAGCAAAGCGGCGTGGAACCGGGCAGAGGAGGAGCTTGAGGCCTTCTCTCACCAGAGGTCAAGGAGAACTGCAGGTCCTGACTGTGGGCTTACCTTGTCCGAATAGATGGACATCCGCGTGGTCAAGCCGATGACCGGGATCCGGTAGAAACCGGCTGTGTACGACACGGGCGTCGGGGTGAGGTGGTCATTGGGAGCCGGTGGGTGACTCACCAGGATGGCGTAGACCTATGGGATAGAGGTTTTCCCAGTGAAATTATGGACCTATATACATAATCATAATCATAATAATTTATTATTTGTTTCCCCAGCCACTTGGGGCAGTTTCCAACAAAGATTTAAAATACATTAAAATGTCACACATTAAAAACTTCCCTTTACAGGACTGCCTTCAGATGTCTTTTAAAAGTCTGGTAGATGTTTTTCTCTTTGACATCTGGTGGGAGGCTGTTCCACAGGGTGGGCGCCACTACCGAGAAGGCCCTCTCCCTAGTTCCCTGTAGCTTGGCTTCTCGCAGCAAGGGAACCACCAGAAGGGCCTCAGCGCTGGACCTGAGTGTCCAGGCAGAACGATGGGGGTGGAGTCACTCCTTCAGGTATACTGGGCCGAGGCCGATTAGAGCTTTAAAGGTCAGCACCAACCCTTTGAATTGTGCTCGGAAACGTACTGGGAGCCAATGTAGGCCTTTCAGGACCGGCATTATGTGGTCTCGGCGGCCGCTCCCAGTCACCAGTCTAGCTGCCGCATTCTGGATTAGTTGTAGTTTCCAGGTCACCTTCAAAGGTAGCCCCACGTAGAGCGCATTGCAGTAGTCCAAGCAGGAGATAACCAGAGCATGCACCACTCTGGCGAGACAGTCTGGGAGCAGGTAGGGTCTCAGCCTGCGTACCAGATGGAGCTGATAGACAGCTGCCCTGGACACAGAGTTGACCTGTGCCTCCATGGACAGCTGTGTGTCCAAAATGACTCCCAGGCTGCGCACCTGGTCCTTCAGGGGCACAGTTACCCCATTCAGGACTAGGGAGTCCTCCACACCTGCCCGCCTCCTGTCACCCCAAAAAAGAAATTACAGACCTTCTTCCTTCCCCTCCAACATTTCTCCCATGAAAATATGGGCGTCCTCGAATGCCCAGCCTTTGACGGGTGGAGAGAGAACAGTCTGCCGAGCCAGCATGCAAGATAATCCAATTTCCTTAACCGCACATTTAAGGCCTAAATGTGATTTCCCCTCTGGGGACTATTTATGATGAAATGGTCTGGCGAGACGGAGGCGAAGAGCAATCGATGGAGAGAGGATCTGCCCAATCAAAGCAACTGAGATGCGGTTGCCATGGAAACATCCTACTGCCTTGCTGGCTTCTCCTACAAATGGCCTTTTCTGCTCAGTTTGGGGGACGCCTTCAAAGGTAGGTCAGGTTTGCAATTTTGATGGCTTCAAAGTAATAATAATAATAATAATAATAATAATAATAATAATAATAATAATATTCCATTAGGAATGTAGCTAAACAAAAATCTAAGGCTGAGTGGAAATATGTTGAAGATTATTTGAATAAAGATGGTATAAAACAGAATTGGTGATTTGCTTATACTGAGATATGCACAGGGAGAAAGATAGATTTAGTTAAAATTTCTTGGTTTGGTATTTTCCATCAGATAATGTATTTAGCAGGATCTAGCAGGATATGAACAATCACTAAAGGAAGCAATGTATAAACAACTGGAAGTCAATTTTAATGTTTAATCTCAAATTTATTTATTTATTTGTTTCTTTCTTTGTTTATGTATTACTTGATTATCTTTTTGTCTTGGATTTTATGATATTCGTATATTCTTTGATTAGTTGATTTTTTTCTTTGCATGTTTTTAAAGAATCTAAATAAAGTTTCTCTTTAAAAACTTAAAATAATAATAATAATAATAATATTTATACCCTGCCCTCCCCAGCCAAGACCGGGCTCAGGGCGGCTAACACCAGATATAAAACAATTGATTTAAATACAGCTTAAAAACAAGATGAAATACAATGTTAAAAGGCAGTCTCATTTCAAGAGAAACTCAAATCAAAAACGGTTTGGGGAAGAAAATGTCAAATCTTCACCGAAGGCCAACTATCCAGACTGGTCCTCTGTGGGCCCCCCAAAAAGCCAGGGAAGTCCCCAGATATGAGTTCCATCACAGAAGGGAAAAGGGAAAAGGACAGAGGGGGAGGGTCAAAAATGAGACGTGAATGTTTAGGGAACCTTTTAATGTGTGGCATTTTAATGTATTTTAATCTTTGTTGGAAGCCGCCCAGAGTGGCTGGGGAAACCCAGCCGGATGGGCATGGTACAAATAACAAATAAATTATTATTATTATTATTATTATTATTATTAGGACGTAAATAGCGCCATTTGATGCCTTGGGTACCCGCTTTGTTCCTTGGGAAATGGGATGTGTTTGGTATTTTTAAGGTCCCAATATGTGGGTGTGTAAGAGGGAGGGGGGAGAGAGGGAGAGAAAGAAAAAGAAAGAGGGAGGGAGGGAGAAAAAAATAGAGAAAGAGAGGGGGCAACGGAGGAAGAGAAAAAAGGGGAGAGAAAGAGGGAGGGGGACAGGGGGAGAGAAATAAAGAGGGAAAGAGAGAGAAAAAGAAAGAGAGGGAGGGAGGGAGAGAGGGAGGGAGGGAGAGAAGAAAAAACTAAAGAGAAAGAGAGGGGGAGAGAGAAAGAAAGAGTGAAAGAGAGAGGGGGCGGGAGAGAGGGAGGGAGAGATGGAGGTAAAATAAAGAGAGAAAGAGGGGGAGCGAGGGAGGAAGAGAAAAAAGGGAGAGAAAGAGAGAGGGAGGGAGAGAAAAAGAGAGAGGGGGAGAGAAGGAGAAAGAAAGAAAGAGAGAAAGAGAGAGGGAGGGGTGGGTGGGTGAGGGGAGAGAGAAAGAGAGGGGGGAGAGTAGGAGAAAGAAAGGACGAAAGAGAAAGAGAGAGAGAACTTTTTGATGGATCTAGAATGGGGCACCTGCCCCCCACATTTGCTACGCCCATAAGGGGTCCCCCTAAAAAAACACCCTGGCTTTACGAGAGAGAGAGAGAGAGAGAGAGAGAGAGAGAGAGAGAGAGAGAGAGAGAGAGAGAATCTCCCCCCCCCCCCGCAAAAAAGAGAGCCGCCCCTTTGCACGTCCCCTGCACGTGCCCGCTTTGCTGCAGTCCGGATTCGATCTGGATTCGATCCGGATTCAGCGCTCCCGGTTTCCCCAAAGGGGGCGAGCGGCGGTTTTAAATTGGTTTTTAAAAAAACCTATAATAAGAAACCAATTTTTAAAACCAATCGGAAACCCATTTTTAAAACCCCAATCAAACCAATTTAAAAAAGCAAAAAATAACCCAGATAAAACCAATTCAAAACCAATTCCAAAACCCAACAAAAGCAATCAAAAACAATTTTTAAAAACAATAAAACCAATAAGAACCAATGAAAATCTGAGGTTATGAGAAACCCCCCGCCAATAAAAGCCTAACCCCCCCCAAATAATCCTGGGATATTTTTTTGTGCCATTGAGTCTCCCATCCTGGTGGGGGAGTTCCAAATGAGGTGAAATTAAGCTTTGCTTGACCCCTGCACATTCCTCCCCCCAATATTTTATTCCAGTTGGACCCCCACCCCACCCGGGAGAGGCGGGTGGGCTAAAAAGTCCCCTAGGGGACAAGGCGGTACATAGGGGGCCTGGCCCCCCAAGCCGAGAGGCTGGTCCATAGGGTCAAGGGGTCTTTGGCCGGTCCTTAGTAGGGTCAAGTAGTCTCTAGGTTGGTCCTTAGGGCTGTAGGGTCCCGAGCTTGGTCTCTAGGGCCAAGGGTCCTTGGGGTCCCCAAGCCAAGAGCCTGACCCATAGGGTCACTGGGCCTTCCTGAGTTGGGCCAAGGCTCGGCTAGTCTCTTAGGGCTGAAGGTCCCCTAGCTTGGGTTCTAAAAGCCAAGGGGTCCCTGGGCTGCTACCCCAAGCCAAGAGCTTGGTCCTTCAGGTCGAGGATACCCTAGGCTGATTCTTTAAAATGGGAAGGGGGTCCCGAGCTTCATCTCTAGGGCCAAGGGGACCGAGAGGCTGGTCCATAGAGTCAACGGGTCTTTGGCTGGTCCCTGGGCGGTCCTTAGTAGGGCCAAGGGGTCTGTAGGGTGGTCTCTAGGGCCAAGGGTCCCTTGGCTGGGGCCCCCAAGCCGAGAGGCTGGTCCATAGGGTCAAGGGGTCTTTGGCCGGTCCTTAGTAGGGTCAAGTAGTCTCTAGGTTGGTCCTTAGGGCTGTAGGGTCCCGAGCGTGGTCTCTAGGGCCAAGGGTCCCTGGGGCCCCCAAGCCAAGAGCCTAACCCATAGGGTCACTGGGCCTTCCTGAGTTGGGCCAAGGCTCGGCTAGTCTCTTAGGGCTGAAGGTCCCCTAGCTTGGGTTCTAAAAGCCAAGGGGTCCCTGGGCTGCTGCCCCAAGCCAAGAGCTTGGTCCTTCAGGTCGAGGAGACCCTAGGCTGATTCTTTAAAATGGGAAGGGGGTCCCGAGCTTCATCTCTAGGGCCAAGGGGGCCGAGAGGCTGGTCCATAGAGTCAAGGGGTCTTTGGCTGGTCCCTGGGCAGTCCTTAGTAGGGCCAAGGGGTCTGTAGGGTGGTCTCTAGGGCCAAGGGTCCCTTGACTGGGGCCCCCAAGCCAAGAGCCTGACCCATAGGGTCACTGGGCTGTCCTTAGTAGGGCCAAGGCTCAGCTAGTCTCTTAGGGCTGAAGGCCCCCTAGGTTGGCTTCTAAAGCCAAGACCCTGACCCATAGGGTCACTGAGCGGTCCTTAGTAGGGCCAAGGGGTCCATAGGGGGCCTGGTCCCCCAAGCCAAGAGGGTCAAGGGGTCTTTGGATGGTCCTTAGTAGGGTCAAGAAGTCTCTAGGTCCATCCTTAGGGCTGTAGGATCCCGAGCTTGGTCTCTAGGGCCAAGGGGGCCCTAGGCTGGCCCCGCCAAGCCAAGAGCCTGACCCATAGGGTCACTGGACCTTCCTGAGTAGGGTCAAGGCTTGGCTAGTCTCTTAGGGCTGAAGGACCCCTAGGTTGGCTTCTAAAAGTCATGGGGTCCCTGAACTGGAGCCCTATGCCAAGAGCTTGGTCCTTCAGGTCGAGGAGACCCTAGGCTGATTCTTTAGGACTGGAAGGGGGTCCCAAGCCCACGGTCTGGCCCAGAGGACCCAGGATTCCTTAGGAGGAATTATTATTATTTATACCCTGCTGATTGCTGAAGAATTGATGCTTTTGAATTATGGTGCTGGAGGAGACTCTTGAGAGTCCCATGGACTGCAAGAATATCAAACCTATCCATTCTGAAGGAAATCAGCCCTGAGTGCTCACTGGAAGGACAGATCCTGAAGCTGAGGCTCCAATACTTTGGCCACCTCATGAGAAGAGAAGACTCCCTGGAAAAGACCCTGATGTTGGGAAAGATTGAGGGCACTAGGAGGAGGGGACAACAGAGGACGAGATGGTTGGATAGTGTTCTCGAAGCTACGAACATGAGTCTGACCAAACTGCGGGAGGCAGTGGAAGACAGGAGTGCCTGGTGTGCTCTGGTCCATGGGGTCACAAAGAGTTGGACACGACTAAACGACTAAACAACAACAACACCCCTGCCCATCTGGCTGGCTTTGCCCAGCCACTCTGGGCGGCTTCCAACAGAATATTAAAATACATTTAATTTTTAACCGGTGTAGTTTACCACCTATACATCACCTTCAATCTTCTAGCGTTATATTATAACCCAAAATTTTGGCCCAACGAATCATTACCAACTTCACCTTCTTTCCATTGCCATTCCAGCAAAAAAAAAATACATTTTGGACAATATTTTTTATTTGTTATTCAATATTTCAACCTCAAACTTAGATTGAACAACTCCAAATCCCTTCTTTTTAAAATTATCCTTAAACATTTCATTAATTTGATCATCATGTAGCCAATCCTTCACATATTCTTTCCCTTCCTCATACGGTTTTAATTTCCATTTCCTGCAATCCTTTTGAAGTAACACTTTCTATGTTACCCACTTCTTACTCACATTAATTTTTTTCACACTCATAATTTCTTTCTTTCTTTTAAATAATTTTTATTCATTTGTCCATAACATATTATGAAATTCCATCTCAAATTCCATTCTTATATACACATTTTGGCTATCAAAGCCTGACTTCCATCAACCCTGACAATTATTTCTGAATTCTATATTTATTATATTTAAACCACTGCTTAAATATAATATCCTATTCCCTTACTAAAAATCTTCTTTACGATGACTTTTATTATTCAACTTACAAAGATACTTGCAATCCTACCATCGTATTTGTAATGGGGATAACCACAAAAGGGGTTTTCCTTTCCAATAGGTTTTTTTTACCTATCCCATACTTCAGGGACTGTGAACTACTCACAGTATTTAAAAAACTGGCAGTGATCTACCCATTGTCGTAAAAAAAAAATCTAGCTGTGGGAAGCCAAAGTTGTTGATGTTGTTTTGCTTTTTTTGCTTTCTTCTAAGGAGATCACTGGGGGGGGGGAGAGGGCAGAGATAAACCAGGATCTACCAGAAACACCCTGTGATCTACCTGTTGGACATGTCTGCCATACTTCATAGAGAGATCCTCGGAACATGTGGTTTTGAAAACCTTGATGGACCATCGTTTTGTCATGGCATAAATTTGCACGCCATCTTTCTAGGGCCAACCAGCCCCTAGGTTGGTGCCCCAAGCCCACCACCTGGTCCACAGGAACCAGGGGTCCTTGGGTGGTGCTTCCTCCCAGGTGTCCATGGAGGCACAGGTTAGTTCTGTATCCAGGGCAGCTGTCTACCAGCTTCATCTGGTATGCAGGCTGAAACCCTACCTGCCCCCAGACAGTCTCACCAGAGTGGTGCATGCTCTGGTTATCTCCTGCTTGGACTACTGCAATGCAATCTACGTGGGGCTACCTTTGAAGGTGACCTGGAAACTACAACTAATCCAGAATGCGGCAGCTAGACTGGTTCAATCCCAGCATCTTCAACCTGAAACCCTAGAGAGCCCCTGCCAGTCAATGCGCTCTACGTGGGGCTACCTTTGAAGGTGACCCGGAAACTACAACTAATCCAGAATGCGGCAGCTAGACTGGTGACTGGGAGCGGCCGGCGAGACCACATAATACCAGTCCTACATTGGCTCCCAGTACCTACATTGGCTCCCAGTACGTTTCCAAGCACAATTCAAAGGGTTGGTGCTGACCTTTAAAGCTCTAAACGGCTTCAGTCCAGTATACCTGAAGGAGCGTCTCAACCCCATCGTTCTGCCTGGACACTCAGGTCCAGCGCTGAGCCCCTTCTGGTGGTTCCCTCGCTGCGAGAAGCCAAGCTACAGGGAACCAGGCAGAGGGCCTTCTCGGTAGTGACGTCCACCCTGTGGAACACCCTCCCACCAGATGTCAAAGAGAAAAACATCTACCAGACATTTTGAAGACATCTGAAGGCAGCCCTGTTCAGGGAAGTTTTTAATGTGTGACATTTTAATGTGTTTTAAATATTTGTTGGAAGCTGCCCTGAGTGGCTGGGGAAACCCCGCCGGATAGGCGGATACTACTACTACTAATAATAATAATAATGTTGGTGCCCCAAGCCCACAGCCCAGTCCACAGGACCCAGGGGTCCTTGGGTGGCCCTTTCTAGGCCCATCCCATTCCTGGCTTGGTCCTTCGGGTCCCCCCCCCCTGCCTACCTGGCTGGAGATGAGGTCCTCGCAGACGGAGAGCGCCATCTGGATGGCATTGGGCTTGTGGGTCACGGAGGTGGCATTGAGCTGGATCTTCCAGGTGCCGTGCCGCTTGTTGGCCTGGCCGATGGCATCACGGAAGACCTGCTCGTGCCGCTTGGTGCTGAGCACCGCCCCAATGTTGATCACCTTGGGCTCGCAGCCCGCGCGGGCCACCGAGAAGCACACCAGCACTGCCAGCAGAAGGAGGCGCATGGCGCTCACCCCACCATCGCCCGGCGCTGCCCGGCAACCCCCCAGCCAGCGGTGAATTGCCCCGGGGTCTGGGAGAAGGAGAGGCGCCTGCTGTCCCGGGTGCTGAATTGCCCCCTCTGGGGGGGGGGGACCTGCCGCTCTCCCTGGATTAGAATTAGCCCTTTGCAACACCCCGCTGTCCGTGGTCCTGAATTGCAACCCTGCAAGAAAAAACCGTAGCTCTCCCGGGTGCTGGATTGCCCCCCTGCAAAAATGCAGCTTTCCCCGACGCTGAATTGCCCCTCCCGCAAAAGCTGCTGTCCTTGGTGCTGGATTGCAACCCTACAAAAAGCCGCCGCTCTCCCGGGTGCTAGATTGCGCCCCACCTGCAAAAACGCAGTTTTCTCCGGTGCTGGATTGCCCCCCTTGCAAAAAACCGCAGCTTTCCCCGGGACTGAATTGCCCCCTTTGCACAACGCCGCTGTCCTAGGTGCTGAATCTCCCTTGCAAAACGCGGCTTTCTTTGGTGCTAAAATGCCCCCCCTGCAAACAGCCGCAAAAAAATGATTTTGGGGGGGGGGCGAATGGCGGAATGGCGCTGTCCGCGGTGCAGAAATCCCCCTGCAAAGGCGCGCACCCGCGCAAGGGAGAAGGAGGCCAGTCAATGCGGCAGTGCTTCGTGTCGGGCGGGGGGGGGGCGGAGCTTGGGGTGGGGGGGAGGGAGAGATCAAAGCCGGATGGGGTGGGGGGGCTGAAGAAATTGGGGGGCAGAGGAAATCCAGAGATTCGCTGTGTCCCCCGCGCGAATCTTCCTAGGATGTGCCCCCCAAATATTTATAGAATGTGCCCCCCAATATACAAAGCAGGGGGGCTGCGGAACGCCAAACCTCCCCGCTCAAGAGATTCGCCCCCACCCCGTAAATCTTCCTATGATGTAACCCCCCAAAATACAAAGCCAAGCCTCCCTTCTCAAGAGAATACCCCCACCCCGTAAATCCCCCCCCCAATACAAAGCAGGGGTGGAGGAAAGCCAAGCCTCCCTTCTCAAGACATTTCCACCCCGGCAATGTTTTACCCCACCCCCCACCGACCCGCAACTCCCCCCCGCAGGGTTAGGAAGGGACCCCCCCAAAAAACAACCCCTCCCCGAACTCCCCAGCAGCGAAGCCGGCGTGGTCGCTTCTCCTCCAGCTGCAAGGATCCTTCTCTCCACCTCCCGCCCCAGTTCTCCCTTTTGGGGGGGAGATGCTCTGAGGGGGGAGAGGATGGAGAATTGGGGCAGGGAGAGGGCAGGGGGGCAGAGGGAGGGAGGGTCGAGGCTGCCCCCCCCCGGGGGGGAAGAGGGCCTGGGAAGGAGGGGATGGGGCAGAGAGGGGGGGTGCAGCAGTGCAGAGGGAGGGGGGGTCGAGGCTGCCCCCCCCGGAAAAAAGAGGGCCTGGGAAGAAAGAGATGGGGCAGAGAGGGAGGGAGGGGGATGCAGGGGGGCAGAGAGAGCGAGGGTCGAGGCTGCCCCCCCGGGGGGGGGGGAAGAGGGCCTGGGAAGAAGGAGATGGGGCAGAGAGGGGAGGGAGGGAGGGATGCAGGGGGCAGAGGGAGGGAGGGATGAACGGGGCTTCGTTATATATATAGATGTATGTATCTATATTTTAAATGCTTCGCCTTCTATAAATCTATAAATCTATCGACATATCTCTATCTATCTGTCTGTCTGTGGATCTATCTATCCTGTATGTATGTATGTATGTATGTATATTTTTATGTATCTATCAATTTATGAATCTATCAAAGTATCTATATCTATCTATCTATCTATCTATCTATCTATCTATCTATCATCTATCTATCTATCTATGTTATCAATTTATGTATCTGTCTATGGAGCTATCTATCTATCTATCTATCTTGTCTTCTTCTTCTTTGGCGATCACTCGTAGCTGAATAAGATTGTCTTCCATAAACACGGTTTGACCAATGAGTCCGTAAGTGACTGTAGAGGCCAATTCTGGATCTGCAGGTCCCTCCACAGTGGGGACATTGGTTTCCAGGCGGGAGTTGATCCCGATGTGGATTTGCCAGCTGTGCCTTTCTCTTAGCACGTTTCTCCCTTGCGTCCTGAGTTCAAGTGTCTTCAAAGCTCATGACACCTTTGGTCAAGGCTGTTCTCCAACTGGAGCGCTATCTATCTATCTATGGATCTATTTACCCTTCTATCGAGATATATACGGTAGATAATTTCCATTGCAACTGGCCTTCATTGCAATTTTCTGTTTGCAAACCACTGCAAGAACAATTTCTCTCTCCTGCTCTGCCTTCCCCCGGCTGCACATTGATCCCTGCTGCCTGCTGACGTTTTACTTGTTTCTTTTCCAAAAAAAGACCGTTGTCGCCATGGCAATGGGGCCGTGTCCCACATTCCCCAGATGCACTTCCGGGGTGTGTGTGTGTGTGTGACAAACAGATGGTGGTTTGCAGGAATGCAAAGGCTGCCGATTAATAGGAATGAGAATGAGAAGAACGGGAATAACAATGAGAATGAGAATGGGAATGTTGTTGTTGTTGTTGTTTAGTCGTTCAGTCATGTCCGACTCTTCGTGACCCCCCATGGACCAGAGCACGCCAGGCACTCCTGTCTTCCACTGCCTCCCGCAGTTTGGTCAGACTCATGTTGGTGGCTTCAAGAACACTGTCCAACCATCTTGTCCTCTGTCGTCCCCTTCTCCTAGTGCCCTCCATCTTTCCCAACATCAGGGTCTTTTCCAGGGAGTCTTCTCTTCTCATGAGGTGGCCAAAGTATTGGAGCCTCAGCTTCACGATCTGTCCTTCCAGGGAGCACTCAGGGCTGATTTCCTTCAGAATGGATAGGTTTGATCTTCTAGCAGTCCATGGGACTCTCAAGAGTCTCCTCCAGCACCATAATTCAAAAGCATCAATTCTTCGGCGATCAGAATCAATTTATGTATGGATCTATCTATCTTGTATGTATGTATGTTTGTATCTATATATTTTTATGTATCTATCAATCTATGAATCTATAGATGTAATATATCTATCTATCATGTATGTATGTATGTATGTATGTATCATCTATCTATCTATCTATCTATCTATCTATCTATCTATCTATCTATGGATCTATTTGCCTGCCTACCTTGTATGTATGTATCTATATATTTTTATTTATCTATCAATAGACGTATCTATATCTATCTATTTATCATCTACCTACCTACCTATCTATGGATCTATCTGTTTATATCTAATCTATCATGTATGTATGTATGTATGTATGTATGTATGTATGTATGTATATTTTTAATGGATCTATCAATCTATGAATCTATCTATAGACACCTATCATCTATCATCTATCAATCTATCTATATCAATTTATGTATCTATCTATCTATCTATCTATCTATCTATCTATCTATGTACAGTGGTACCTCGGGTTACAAATGCTTCAGGTTACAGACTCCACTAACCCAGAAATAGTACCTCAGGTTAAGAACTTTGCTTCAGGATGAGAACAGAAATCATGCTCCGGCTGAGCGGCAGCAGCAGAAGCCCCCATTAGCTAAAATGGAATCTAAGTTTGGCCTCATTGAGGGGCAGTATTTCAATATGAGTAAGAAAATGGGACGCAGGTGGCGCTGTGGGTTAAACCACTGAGCCTAGGGCTTGCTGATCAGAAGGTCGGCGATTCGAATCCCTGTGACGGGGTGAGCTCCCATTGCTCGGTCCCAGCTCCTGCCAACCTAGCAGTTCGAAAGCACGTCAAAGTGCAAGTAGATAAATAGGTGCAAGTAGATAAATAGGTACCGCTCCAAGCGGGAAGGTAAACGGCGTTTCCGTGTGCTGCTCTAGTTCGCCAGAAGCAGCTTTGTTATGCTGGCCACATGACCTGGAAGCTGCATGCCAGCTCCCTCGGCCAATAATGCGAGATGAGTGCCGCAACCCCAGAGTTTGTCATGATTGGACCTAATGGTCAGGGGTCCCTTTAGGAAAATGAGAGTACCCCTAAGCATTTTTTTTTTAAGAAAAAAAGCACTGTTGCTATATAGGTCTCTTACTTGAGAATTGGATGTCCTAGTATATCGCTCCCCCGAAACAAGCAATAACATTTTATTTAGCTTAATCTCCAATTGAGCATACATTCCCCAAGCCTCTCCAAGCCAGTTTTCTTTATACTAGGTTGCTGCAGAGGTTCAGGTTGTGTGTGTGTGATTCCCACATCCAAACAGGCTCATCTTCTGGCAGCTCAGCCAAAGTGTGTAGGAACAGCAACAGAACACTTGTATAAGTGCTGTGCTTTGATGCTGGGATGGGAAATTCGTGGCCCTCCAGATGTTGCTGGACTGTAGCTCTCATCAGCCCTGTGAGCCGTCTGGCTTGGGCTGGTGAGAGTTGGGAGCCCGAGGATAGTTGGAAGAATGCAGGTTCCCTGTCCCATGTTCACAGGTAAGGGATCCTGAACATGCACTTTTCTTCAGAAGTGGTATGATTGAGGCACTATTTTAAAAAAATGTGATAAGCCATTTTGCTGCATGAAGTGAAGGACAAGGTGGCACACCCACACATACTTCTATGCGCAAAAGCTGACCAGATTGGCAGCTGAATCTTATTCAAACACAGGCAAAGGTTCCCTGTTTAACGTGGTTTAGGACAGGGGTCGGCAAGGTTTACCCCTCCTGGGCCGGTTCACTCCAGCGGAGATCCTGCTGTGGTCCGGATCGTGTGTGTGTGTGTGTGTGTGTGTGTGTGTGTGTGTGTGTGTGTCATTTCCTGCGTCTGCGCATGCGCAGATGTGATTTCTGGTGCCATGGTTTAGCACAGCATGTGGGGACTTGCCGACTGGGCGACTCAGTTTGGGAGCAGCTCGTGGGCTGGTTAAATGACCCCCATGGGCCGCTTGTGGCCCACAGACCTTAGGTTGCTGACCCCTGGTTTAGGAGAACAGGCTAGGCTCAGGGCAGGGCAGGCTGTGTGGTGCAAACAATTGCATTCTCCATTGCCTCTCCTCTGTTGCTGCCTGCCAGCCACAGCATCCACCCCCTGAAGCAGCTGGCTCATTCTGCCTAATGTTGGGGCCAGTGCTGTTGATTATTAAACCTGTTCACTACTTCAGCCTTTTCAAAATAGAAAGCTGGTTAATGACTACTCTCAAGGACAGACAGATGGATGGGCGAGGAGGTTCAGTATCCAGAGATAAGCATGTATCAGTTTTATATGCTCTCCAAGTCAGACCCGTCTGTTGAGGAAACGATGTAAACAAAGAGAAATGGATAAACTGGCACCACTTCTGTGAATCCCACAAAAATACAAACTTTGAAGAGCTGGGATCTAATGATTAAGTACAGTATTTGACACTTAAGTTAGATTTTGGCAATAAAGAGAATAAAACGTTGCACTGTGAATCATAATACAGCTTATTCTTTCATAAACATTAATTATAAACGGGAGAGAATTTTTTTGTGTAATCAAAGTGTTGCTGCCAACAAAGTGCAACTCAAGAGTAGACCAATTGAAAGTAATGAACCATAACCTCAATGGGACTACTCTGAGGAGGACTAACATTGGTGAAACCCACAGTAATATATAGTGAGACTATTAAGATGAGGAATAAAAATGTGTGGTTACCTGCATTGTGCAGTATGATTATTATGATTATTATTGTAATTTCATGTGTAATCTTGTAAAATAAGAAGGGGAAAGCCAGTTTTGCACAAAGCAGGCAGGCAGTTCACTAAATATGTCATCAGCCCTGACACAAGATGATAAGGTGGGTGGGCTATAAATAGTAACCAATCCATCCATCAATCTGAGCCACGAAGTTCCAGGAGAAATATTAGTTTAATGCAGTGGCCTTTAATCAGTGGATTTATCATCAGTTTCCTCTTATCGAGTGCTTGGCTCTAGTCCACAACCCCCTGCTCAAGAACCTTGCCCAAAGAGGTAAGATTAGCAACTGGGTGGTACTTACTTAGATTTTCTGAATCCAGGGTGGGTTTCTTGAGGAGTGGTCTTACCACTGCCTCCTTCAAGCAGGCAGGGACCACCCCCTCTTGCAGGATGCATTGATCTCCTCCCTGGCCCAGCCAGCTGCCCCCTCCCTGCTAGTTTTGATCAGCCAAGAGGGGGCAAGGGTCCAGAATGCAAGCGGTCGCTCAGATCAACGCAAGCACCTTATCCACATTCTCAAGCCTTACTAACTGGAACTCATCCAACACAAAAACAGCAACACAGTCGGCACTTGCAAAGCCGCATGGCAGCAAGAGCTGTTCTAACAGGGAGGTTTGAGGGCAAAAAGAAAAAGCATTTCATGTGATGCTGCCTTAAGCAGCTGTGACTTGCTGGCCTCTTTGGGGTCATCACAGCACAGGGGAAGGCTCTGCACTCCTCCACCTTTTGCACAAAGCACACCAGGCATGCGGCCACGCTGGAGGGATCACGGCGCAAAATGTGCAAGTCTTATGACACAGATTCATGCAGCAGCGCCTGCCCTCGGGGGCTGGACTTGAGGGCAGAAGTCCAAGCCCCTCCCCTCCCCTAAACCAAACAAGCAGGAAGGCTCTTAAAAGGCCAGCAAGGACTAACTTACCATGTATTGAGGTCAGGGAAGTAATATACCTTGCTCTCTAGGGAGCTGTCTATGCCAAGCCAGAGCATTAGTCCATTTCGCTCAATATTGTCTACACTGAATGGCAGCAGATATCCAGAGCTTTCAGGCAGAGATCTCTCCCAGGTGAGAAACTGGCTGCTAATCGAAATTTAATTCAGTGGGTCCTTGCCCAACATAAAGCCCGAACCTGTTACTTAAAAGGTCTAGAAGGAATATTTGGGGCATTTGTGAGCAACAGCACAGCTTAAGGTAAGCCTCTGCTGCCCTCTAGTGGTTGGTTAGTGACTTAAATCAGGCTCAGTGAGCACTAGGCATTTGTTGTCTTTTGCAAGGCCACGCCTGGTCCGTCACGCTTGCAGCCTGCTCGCTTCCTAAACCCAGGCCGGCTGCTGTTTGTGAGGAGCCCCTGACCAAGTGTCCTGTGATGGCCACCCATCCCACAGGCTTACCTGGTGCTCGAAGCAGTACTAGAGCTGCTATCAGCTGTGGCTGACTGGAAGGCCATTTTAATTTCCCACAGTTCCTCAGAATGGTTTCTGTGGCATCACCAGATCCTGCCAGGGGACTACAGTTCCAGAACCACCACCACCACCCAAAAAAACCCCCACCCAGTGTGACCAGCCTTCTCACCACCACTGACTGGGCTCCTGTGATGTTAATGGCAGCTGGATTCTCAGAAATTAAGGTGAGGCTTTTTCTGCCACACTGGAAATTAAACAGGTGAGGCCTTAACTCCACGCCATTCAGAGCATGACTTGCTTTAAGTTCTGCATTGGACTGCTGTCAAAGGCATAAGAGCAGAGGGCTCCCCCCCCCCATTTTAACAGATCACTCTTAATACAATTTATAACAGCTTCCTCACCCTATTCCCATGCCCTCAGAACAGCGTAACGGTACATAACAATGAAAGCATCGCTTTGTATCTCAACAGCGGTGGCATGAGTGGGGTGGACTTACACAGCCAGGCTGCACCTTCCACTACCACCCAGTCACAACCCTCAAAATCTGCTCCCAGGGGGAAAGAGGACAGCGAAGTCCTGTTGTGTGAGTAACTTTGGCTTCAACCAGTTATTAAAAGCTTGCGGTGAAGCCAGTTCTGTAAATTCTCAGAGTGATGCTACGTTGGACATTTCAGGGCATTGTGGGAAATTTAAATGGTGAGGCAATTCTATGGCTAGGGCTCTCCTCAGTCCTGGAGTTGGCCCTGAACTGTAGATAAGGGATGGACGTAACTGTCAGCATCTTCTTGGTTTCTCATTCTTCCAATTTTCAGTTCTCTACCTCTCCTCATCAGTTTGTATTCTTTCTTAAGAAAAAGCTCCTCATGAAAATTTATCAGCATTTTTAGGGAGCCTCTCTCTCTCAAAAAAACAATAACAAAAACAAAAAAAAACCACGAAAAACACCCCTTCTGGATGCTATTTTGCCAAACATGCACATCTCCACAAAGCAATTTCTCCCAAAATAATATATTTTTGTATGTTATATGCTAGGGCTACCATTCATCTGGGTTTCCACGAACATATTTGGGAATCGGTTGTTGTAAATAGTGTCCAGGATTTCTGGAAAATGGCAAAATGCCTGGGAAAACCCAGATGTATGGCAACAGGGCTTTCTGTGTTGAAAATAATTTTTTTTAAAAAAGCTCAAAAACTTTTGTGTCTGGATTTTCACTTTTGAAATATGGCAACCCTATTATATGCACAAAAATAACTAACTAGCTAACACACTTTCCCTTAGCAGGTGCATTTTTGAGCACATTACTTGGAATTTTGCAGTGCAGTTCTGCAGCCAAGAAGTGCAAATTACTAACAATGGGTGGTGTTTTAGTCCATGTATCGCTTCAAAAATTATGCAAGTTTGCCTTGAAATGCAAACTGAAATGACTTTCTCTCCCATCTCCACTCTAGATACAAGGAGAAAGATCCTAACTCCCCTGAGAAAGAGGAAACTCCTTGCATTGAGGAGGTATTACAGCCAAATCAATAAACAGAAAGATCCCAGAGTTTTATTTTCAGGTACAGTACTTATAAAACTATAGGAGAGAGAGAGAGAGAAACAGAAAGAAAGGGAGAAGCAGAGAGAGAGAGACAAGAGAGAGAGAGAGAGAGAGAGAGAGAGAGAGAGAGCGCAGTGGTACTTTCAGTTGCTCCCAACAAACTAAGCATCAGCACTTAGGTGACTCTGAATGAGTTACTTGGCCCTGAGTAACGGTCACACTGGAACGAATTCTGAGGTAGCAGTTTTGACAAGGCTGCATATCCATCTGCAGGCTGCTCTACAACTCTCCTCAGATTCTCTTTATTTTCTAAACAGTCAGTCAGAGGGACTCTGGCACTCCCGGCAGTCCTTCATGTCCTCGGAGTAGTTCTCAATCTGGATTGTCGTCGTGTGGAAGTTGAAGGCTCCCTGCAGGCGGGAACTCGCTTCCTTCAAGACAGCCTGAGCATCTGCGTCTTTGTCTGGAAAGGGAGGCCAGCAAGCGAGGGCAGCAAAAGGAAGACAGGTACCGTTTATTTGACACAAAGTCCGAGGGTGAGGGGAGATGGTGTACTGTTAGTTGTAGTTCAAAACATCTGGGTGGTGCCATGTTGAGGAAGGCGGCACAAGTGGATTTATTTCCGCCATGCTAAGTCATGCATCTGGGAGCCTTTCTCACAGTACGTTTGTGGCCCTACTTGGGCCCCAGATATCTGCGAGAGCACCCCTACATACCCTCTTAAGTTTTGCCTGTTGCAAAGCAGGTTTACAGCTGCCTATTAGGGCAGCTTCTTCCCCAGAAAGGATCAAAACGGACTGTTCATGAAGGTGATTATGTAATCAAGTCAATGGCAACAAAAACATCACCAAGGACAAAGCCCACAAACTGGTCAGGATCCAAGCAATTTCAGAGCCTCTCTCCCCCATCCGCACCACCACAAGCACCCTCTGGTATATATGAAAAATCATCCATTAGTTGTGAAGATGTTTTTTGCTTTGTTTTTGTTTCTGCCTGTGCTTTCTGTGACCTGTTGAATTGGGCCCCGTTATTTCCAAATGCCTGTCTTTAACCAGTTCCTGGGTTTCATTCACTGATTTTGTGATAGTCTTACTTCGTTCAGTGTTATTTTTGTATACTGCTTAAGAGAGATTTTTAAACGTTTTAGAAATGTTTAAAAATAAAAAATTGCGTTGTGTTTTTACTATTTTTTGTTGGGAGTCACCCAGAGTGGCTGGGGCAACCCAGTCAGATGGATGGCATATAAATAATAAATTACTTATTTATTATTATTATTAATTATTATTATTAAACAAATACAAAGTGTTCTATTTTTTAAAAAGCACAGGGTTGGGGGTAAGGGGCAGTTGAAGATATTCAGCATGCTGCCTAAGCCATCCAGCCACTGGGTAGGAGGAGGAGGATGCATGCTTGCTAGATCAAAGGTGGAGGTTGGCAGACCATCCCAGTCAAAGCCTGGCTTTTCTGGGTGCCAGCGCTGTCTATCCCCAAACTGCGGCCCTCCAGATGTTTTGGCCTACAACTCCCATGATCCCTAGCTAACAGGACCAGTGGTCAGGGATGATGGGAATTGTAGTCCAAAACATCAGGAGGGCCAAAGTTTAGGGGTGCCTGGTCTATGCCCACATGCTTTTCTTCCCCAGTTGCAAAATCCAACACCCACCTCAGCTACAGTGACTGCAGCTTGTAACCCCTAAACCTGCAACTCATCGAGGCATGCGTAGCCATGTGGGCAGGGAAGGAAGGAAGGAAGGACTGCCTCTCCCCTGCCAGATGTAACACAAGATGCCCATATTTCTTCTTTTTTTAAAAAAAAACACACCCCCAAACAAAGTAAGTTTCTAGCATTCGTAGAACGTGAGATGCAAGGCAGGGGGTGCAGGCACGAGTCCCCTCATTTGTTTCTGTGAGAAACTAACTTGCTCCCACCTTTCAGTTATACTTGTTTATTTAGAACAGCCTTTGCCAACCTGGGTGCCTTTCAGATATTTTTGGACCACAACTAGAAGCCCGATTTATTATATTTTCTCCCCCCCCCCCTTCTCCCCAAACCCCCAGGGAAAAAAAAACCTCCTTGCTCAGGAGTGTAACTTACTGATGGCAATGTGGACAGACAGCACGGGCTGAGATACCGTCAGGGCCCAAATATGGAGGCTGTGCAAGGCTTTCACTCCGCTTATGGACAGCAAGATACTCTTCACATCATTGAACTCCACACCCTTTGGGGTGGCTGCAAAGAAGCAAAGGTGGAGGAGGAGATGCTGGTGAGAAGCGGACAACATGACGACACAACTGCTTCTTTGTCTTGCGCAAAGCTAAAACACATGGTTTGATTGGATTATACCATGGAAGACGACTTCGTGTTTCCTTGGGGGTCTTTTCCCCCAGCCCTGAGAGCCATAAATAAATAATAATAATAATAATTTATTTATACCCCGCCCATCTGGCCGGGTTCCCCCAGCCACTCTGGGCGGCTTCCAACAAAACATTAAAATACAGAAATCCATCAAACATTAAAAGCTTCCCTAAACAGGGCTGCCTTAAGATGCCTTCTAAAGGTCTGGTAATTGTTGTTGTTTTCTTTGACCTCTGGTGGGAGGGCATTCCACAGGGTGGGTGCCACTACCGAGAAGGCCCTCTGCCTGGTTCCCTGTAACTTAGCTTCTCGTAGCGAGGGAACCGCCAGAAGGCCCTCGGAGCTGGACCTCAGAACCGGGCAGAACGATGGGGGAGGAGATGCCTCCATAGAGAGAGGACTGGAGGACCTCATTTGGCCCCCAGGCCTGAGGCTCCCCACCCTATCATTTCAGCAGCTGGAGAGGGAGGGACCTTCCAGAGACTCAGAGGTGTGGTGCTTCCTTCCCACCCACCCTATTTTCCAGACTGAAACAGTGTGTCCCTCCAGCTGCTATGGGGACAAGGAGACACAAGGTGAAATACGGTAACTAACACATTACTACCCAAACCCTTAGAATGCAACAGAAGTCGAACAAAGTAAAAGTAAAACGACATCCTGCATTTTAAAGTGCTGCAATGCCTTGCTTTGACTTGCAATGTCCCCCACACACCAAGTAGCCGCTCCCCCTCCTCCTCATACATAGAAAATTCATGGCACAGTCCAACTTGATGCTCCAATCTCTTTCCCCTACTTCAAAAGGAGAGACTTGCCTTCCATCAACACAAGGACAACATCTCGGAGGATGCTTAGGGTCGTTCCAAGGACCAGGATGGAAAACAGGAAGGTGCAGATGGGATCCACGTATTTGTACTCTGGCTGGAGGAAGAAGGCGAAGGAGAAAGAAAACCATGAGCCTCTCTGCCTTAGACAGAGTCTGTTCAATGGACTATCTAGATCAGTACCCACTACAATGACCAGCAGTAGCTCTCTAGGGTTTCAGGGAGGGATGATGCTGGGGACCGAACCTGAGATGCTCTGCCACTGGACTGCAGATTCCCTGCTGTGCTCTGCACCTAACTTATTACTGACCCCAAACAAGCTTGTTCTTTACAGAGCCAACATGGTAACAGCAGCAGTTGTCCCCTTAAGGAGTCGGCAGAGCTGCTCCATCATGGAATAAATATTCTTTGCAGTTATCAATTATTCCAGACCGCTTTACTGTACCTTGAAGTAGATGATGTAGGCTGCCACCAAGACTCCAATGCTCTGCAGGAAATCCCCAACCACGTGGATGAAAGCAGCCCGGACACTGGTGTTGTGCCCACTGCCATGACTATGCCCATTGCCGTGACTGTGCCCATGCCCTGACTGGTGGAGAGCAATGCCCATTCTGGAGGGAGAAAGGAAAAGGAAAAGTGGGCAGGGAGAGAAGCCTTTACCAAAAGGAGAGCATCAGGCTGCAGCAGAGGCAAAGAAGGGAAGCAGGGCCAAACCGCTCGTTCTGCTTTCTGATCTTTCCTGAACTCTCTTCCTGCCTCAGCTGGTTGTCATTAGTTCCTTTAAAAATTCGTATCTGGGCTTCTTTATTTTCCTCTTCCCTCCCCATTGCTTTTTCCTCCTCTGTCATTTCTTTCTGACTGCGTTGGGCAGAAACTATCTTAATTCTTCCAGATGCAGTTCTGCGACCCTTTCCCCAGCTGACGAGCAGAGAAATAATGCTACAGTTAAATAACTAAATCCCACACTGACTTCTCAACTCCTCTTGCATTCTGTATATAAGTTGTATTACTTGTTGTTTGGCACCCTGCTGGGAACCCTCAGGAAGAAGGGCAGGACAGAAATCTGATAATTGCACTAAACCAGGGGTCAGGAACCTGCCCTCCCCAATCAGGGCGGCTAACACTAGATATAAAACAACTGATTAAAATACAACATAAGAACAAGATTAAATACATTAAAATTAAAATGCAGCCTCATATGGGAAAAAAAGAAAAGGGTGGAAATGGGGCAGGGGGTCAAATAACCCAGAGCTGCATTTTAAATAAAAGGACACATTCTACTCATGTAAAAACACGCTGATCCCCGGACCATCCGTGGGCCAGATTGAGAAGGCGATTGGGCTGCATCCGGCCCCCGGGACTTAGGTTGCCTACCCCTGCACTAAATGAAGAACATCGAAAGTAAAAACACTCAGAAGTGGGGGCAAGAGAGTTGGGCTCTTCCTTTGACCAGAGGCTTTTGTTCATTCAGCCCCTGACATCCGGAAGCAAAAACCCAGGAAGCTGCTTCACACCAGCTCAGGTGGTCTGCCCAGCCCAGTAATGTAGACCCTTAATGGGCAGTGTCTCTCCAGGGCCTCTGGCTAAAGTCCTTTCTATTACCAGCTTCCTGATCCTTTTCGCACAGGGGTGGGGCACTGGGTGGGGCATCTCTATCTCCACGCATCCCTGCAGGCTAATCACCTGACTTCATTATCATTTCAAGTGACAATATCACTTTTAAAGTCAGCTTCCAGGATGCTTCAATAGAAACTGCTTGCAAAGGGACTTCAAAGAGAAGGCAGCCATGCCTTTTCCTACCATCTGATGTCAGTGGGCAGGACCAAAGGCTGGAGATTCCCCACAATGAACACAAGACTTGTTTTGGCCCATAAAGCATGGTACCAATTAAGATTGCCGGAAGAAATATCAACAACCTCAGATATGCAGATGACACAACCTTGATGGGAGAAAGCGAGGAGGAATTAAAGAACCTTTTAATGAGGGTGAAAGAGGAGAGCGCAAAATATGGTCTGAAGCTCAACATCAAAAAAACCAAGATCATGGCCACTGGTCCCATCACCTCCTGGCAAATAGAAGGGGAAGAAATGGAGGCAGTGAGAGATTTTACTTTCTTGGGCTCCTTGATCACTGCAGATGGTGACAGCAGTCACGAAATTAAAAGACGCCTGCTTCTTGGGAGAAAAGCAATGACAAACCTAGACAGCATCTTAAAAAGCAAAGACATCACCTTGCTGACAAAGGTCCATATAGTTAAAGCTATGGTTTTCCCAGTAGCGATGTATGGAAGTGAGAGCTGGACCATAAAGAAGGCTGATCGCCGAAGAATTGATGCTTTTGAATTATGGTGCTGGAGGAGACTCTTGAGAGTCCCATGGACTGCAAGAAGATCAAACCTATCCATTCTTAAGGAAATCAGCCCTGAGTGCTCCCTGGAAGGACAGATCGTGAAGCTGAGGCTCCAATACTTTGGCCACCTCATGAGAAGAGAAGAATCCTTGGAAAAGACCCTGATGTTGGGAAAGATTGAGGGCACTAGGAGAAGGGGATGACAGAGAACAAGATGGTTGGACAGTGTTCTCGAAGCTACGAACATGAGTTTGACCAAACTGCGGGAGGCAGTGCAAGACAGGAGTGCCTGGCGTGCTATGGTCCATGGGGTCACGAAGAGTCGGACACGACTAAACGACTAAACAACAACAACAACCACTGATCTATGCGGCCCAAAATCCATTGCCAGGGTCAACCCGCATCTGAGGAGAATCTCCAGTTTATGCAACTTCCTTAGGTGCCCATTCAAGTCCATTCTGAGCATGCTTACATACATGATGTTTACTGCCACGGCACAGCCAGAGGTGATGAGCATTGCATTCCCTTCTATCTCGTACTCGCCCGAGAGCAGCCGTTGCACTGCTAAATAAACCAGGACACCAGTCACCACCCAGATAGACAGCACAGACAACAGGGCTCCCAAGATCTCTGTAGAGAAAGCCAGGAAGGTTTGGTTAGGTTAGGTTTCAATGGCAGGCGAAGAGCAACTACTCCCCAAGCAGCTACTAGCTGAGCGTTTGGTCCTAGGTGCATACACTCGGGAGCACATCCACCAAATAAAGCTACCCAGTTAGACTGCTCCAATACATTCTCTTGCGACAGACCGACCAACTGCACAAGGCAGCAAGAGGCCCGATTCAGTGCTACTCTATTTGTGCAGGCAGCCTCAACAGTAAAAATTATGTGCTGAGAACTGTTTCAGATCACAACAATAAAGGCATTAAGCACCTTATTGGAGGGGGAACGGGAGATATTGGGACCTGTGTGTAAATTCTCCCATGTGCAGGAGTTTCATGTGAATTGGGCCCGCAAATCTTACCGTCCCCAACTCAGTCCTCCCTGCATCACTGAGATAACACACACATAGTTATTTTCTGGGTTAAAATGAGATCCATTACTCCCTCTGCTTTCGGAAACCCAAACACTTTTAATTCTACCTTCCGAAAAATATCAGGTAATGCTAAATAATAATAATATAGCTGCATCTTCAGCAGCACAATTGGACGCCTTCATCTGCCCCAGCTGCAACAAAACATGTTGCTCCTACGTCAGTCTCTACAGCCACAGCAGGCGCTGCAACTCTCCAGCAGTTTGACATAACCCCCAAAGGCACCCTCCTTCATTGTCTCCCGAGACAAATGGATGCCAACAACAACTGCAAGTACTTGGCAATCATTTTTAATTATTTCTATGCAATTTTATACACATTTTACTTACCAAGCAAAACTAAGTTACATTAATTTAACCAACATATCTTTTGAATTCCCAGATCATGTTGCAACTTTTCACACACACACCCCCAATTGTGCTGGGTTTTTTTTTTTTTTAAATCAGCATGCCCCACCAACACAGCTCTATATTCCCTGCTCAGAAGTTTGTATTTGATCTACTACAGTGTGAATGCCACATAGCCGGCAGGCACAACCTTAGGTGGGCTTCCTTGGAAGTCTGCTTAACTGTATTCGCTGAGACTTACTCCTTAGTAGCCAGGATGTTGTTACCTGCTCGATGCCAGCCAAAATTCATGGTCTTGGTGGGGGGCCGAGAGGACATCCAGAGAGAGAAAAGGCTGATCATCATGCTGGCGAAGTCCGTCAAGAGGTGGGCGGCGTCAGTCATGATGGCAAGGCTGTGGGCAAGGTACCCCCCTGGGGAGAGAGAGCCCAACAGGCAGAAGGCAGTATTAGAAACTGAGATGTGGAAGCTAGGAGCTAAATGGCACCTTAATCCTAGACAACAGAATGTCTAGGCATGCTTTTTTATAACAGGAATACAAAGCTGAAAATGAATGAACTGCAGCTAAAATATTATGTTCATTTTTCACATGGTCTAGTCCTTTCTCTGCCGACCCTCCTAATATTCTTGAGAGGGTCTCTTCTCCAGTCTTCAGAGAGTAGCTGGAAGTGGGGAGGCAGAAAAAGGTCCTCCTTTCTTTCCACTCTGCAGTTTTAATCTGAAATATTAGGCGCAGTACTACACCCAGAACTCAGAAGCTACTTGCACCAATGAAATTCCCTATTGCAAAATGTGCCTAGAGCAATGCGAGTTTCCAACACTGAGTACAGAGGATTCATGCATTCCAGTAGTGTTGGGGAAACTCAGGTCTGTGGGCCAAATGCTGCCCTCTGGGCCTCTGTATGTATCCCTTGGAACACCCTCGAGGTCCCTTCCAACTTTACAATTCTATGATTCGATAGATGATGATAATTTGTACACAGTCATGATACACAACCCGACAGCTCTCTGCAAGCAAACAGGGCTGTGTCAAAAAGCGTCAAGAGCCTTACCCACAACTTCTCCCACCATGAAGACCAAGCAGATGGCCGAGGCGAGGTAGAGCTTCTTCCGAGCTCTCTCTTTTTCAGCATCGTAGCTGCTGTTGGATGCCCAGCTGGAATGGCAGTGCTGGTTCCCGTTCAGGCCCAGCTCGAAGGAGGAAAGGTCCGGAACGTAGCCGACCATTGGGTTCGGGAAATTCTTACCCACAACTCCTAAATAAGACCTGTGTCATAAAGAGAAGATTTTTAGAGAGAGATTGTCTCAGGCAGAGATGCTGCTGTCCCCCAAACTCTAAATTTGCAGAAGCACAACAATAAACTGAATAACCCCCACCACCACCACAAAAGATGTCCAATAAGGACCAAGTATGTTAGTTAGCCACACAATGTTGAATGTCAGCTGGAAAAGCAAAGCAGAAAACAGCAGATGCTGGAACGGGATGCCTTACTTCAGCTCCTGATGAATTTAATTTACAAAAGTCACTATTAGTGTGCAGGACTAGGACATAGGAAGCCCAAGATTCAGGTCCTCACATGGGAAGCTCACTGGGTGGTCCTTGGGTCTCCCAGTTTAACCTACCTCTCAGGGTTGTTGTGAGGATAAAATGGGAGTGTGGGAAAACTAGGTACATAACCTTGAGCCAATAATAATAATAATAATAAATAATAATAATAATTTCTTACTTTTACTGTGTTGCTCCAACCACTCTGGGCAACATGGTGGGATAGAAATGTATCCCTTGGTGGGAAAGAAATGTAAACTAATAAATAAATAGTATCTTGATCACATTTATTATTGTGTTTGCTTGTGTGTGAGATTGAGTGAATGAGATTGATTTACATGCCCTCCAGGAATTAGGCAGCACTACCAAGCAATTTGGCTCCTGTTGCCTCTGCACATATGCACCACTCAAGTCAAGGGTGGGGAACCTCAGGCCCAGGGGGCAAATGCAGCCCTTCCCCTCCAGCCCTCTTGATTCCTCCTTGACCAAGCCCCATTCATTCCCCAGGTAATTTGTCCTGCAGCACCAGCCCTGCTCTGCCCCTCCCAGGTGTTCTTTTCCTGGGTGGAATGTGCCCTTGCAATGTGACAATGCCTCTTGCAATCACTCACAGGCAACCTCTGAGGGCTGCATGCTAAAGGCAGGCAAGAGGGACACAGGCAGAACAATGGATGGGTGTGACTCTTACTTTTTGAGGAGCAGAGGTTCTTCTCTCACACACATACACAAACACACACACATTCCTACTATCCACCCAGGCAAACAATTTCGGTTTCTACAGTGCCAAAGGAGGGCAGGGGAGACCAGGGTTCAAATCCCCACTCAGCCATGAAGCTGAGTGCAATAATGCAGTTAACATACAAGGGTTTTGTTCTGTATATCACACCAAGTTCAAGCTTTTCAATGTACTGTATATAGCAACTTGTAAGTTTTTAAGGACAAATACAGCATCTCTTGCAAAGCTTGAGCAATCTTGGGACCCTGAGGGTGGGGTGGGGAGGAGCTTATTTTCTCTCCATGCAACCTTATCTGACCAAAAAAACCCAACCCTTTTCCTCTCTAAAGTTGCAATTTACATTTCAAGGGAAGCTTCTGATGGTGCCCTTGAAATGCCAACAGCTGCTTCCAAGAGGCAAGTTTTCTCAGAACAAGGGCAGGCAGAGAAAAAGTTTTAAGCTTTCGCCACATTTGCCTGGAAGTTGCTTCCTTGCAGATGCTCTTTATAGAACAAGAACAAACGCATAGAGTTTAGCCCACGCGCTGGGTGACCTTGGCATATAACTCTCTCTTCCCCAACCTACCTCACAGGGTTGTTGTAAGGATAATGTGGGGGGGGGAGTGGTCTGCCCAGTGCTTCTTCTAGGAGGGTGGTGTATAAGAGTTACAAATACATGTCGCAGCCCAGGGCTCTCTCCAAAACAGCCCTGCATTTTTCCTGAAATGCTGCCATCACCCTGCTGCAAAGCATTTTATGCTAGATTACACAAGATTCCATTTTTACATTAACTAAACTGGAACAATCCCTACCCTCTGATCCCACTCTCTGTTCGCAGTCTCTGCTACAAGAACAGAACCCACACGCCGCTCATAGGTTTTCCCTGGTATAGTGGGGGTGTACAGGAACAACCCTTTTACCTTGCTTTTAGATACCATTATTGCAGTTTAAAAAAGGATGTCAAAGTTACTTAGTACAGTAGTGATTAATTACTCTTTGAACACGCACCCTGGGAGGGCTTGAGCCTGAGGCTGCCATCCTTTTTTCACACAAAGCTGCCTCCCTTGCCTTTAACAAATGCACAACAGATATCAACATTCAACAGATAAAGCCTCCCTGAAATTTTATGCCAGGAAAAGTTTAACTTCTTGATTTGATTCTAGACCACAGATGGCGAACCCTTGGCTTTCCAGATGTTGTAAGCTTACTGTCCCCTCCCAGCTGATATCAGATAGCCCCCCCCCACTTCCCTGTTGAACTTCCGGAGTCCATATCAGCAGTCATTTTAAGCTACTTTTTATTTTAGAGTTAGCTTTTAACTGATTTTATCTCCATGGCATTTACTGAGCTTGCTGTTACTACTACTTAGAGAGGAGTGCTGTTAAGCAGGGTGTAAATTGCCAAAACCAATCAGAAAAGCCATCCCTGGCTCATGGTCCTGCTGGTGGGGACTGGCAAAATTGGGGGTCCAAAAACATTGGGGGGAAGGGCACAGCTTCTCCACCCGTGTTTTAGGAATTGGCAGGATTTTTCTTTTTCGTTTTTGTAAGTTCATTACACTTCTTTGGGCTCCAGCCCAGTACTGTAAGAGGGTCTGTACTGGGAGGGTCTGCCTGCACAATTTTGGATCTGAAGGCTTCTATGGAGCCCCCAAACTCTTATGCAGGTTAAGGTGGGCAGGCTGTGATGACCCCCCTCTCCCAAAGCCAGCGACCTAGATAAGGCTGCAAGGCTCTACCTGGCACTCACTAGGGCCTAACTCCCACTGAACGCAACACAATTCACACCTGAGCAAACACAGGTTTGCACACCTAGAGTCCAATCTTGCACCTATTTAGTGTCATCATCATCATCATCATATCCTTAACCTGTCGGGACTTACCCCGACTACAAAGGTATCAACTTAAATAAAATATTGTGGGGGGGGGGAGGAAGCTGCACCCGGCATAATCAATCACAAGGCGAACACTATTTGAATGGTATTGCCTATCAACTTGGGGTGCGAGCCAGAAGGGATCTGGGCCCTTTGGAGTCTGCTATTATGCCGGAGTAAACATGCTTAAAATCGGACTGCACTGTGGGGAAGCAGCGAGGTGGTAAATGGTTTGGGGAGGATCTGGAGCTACCGTATATTGGCGCGAAGCGTCCGCGTTGCCTTCGGGGCAGAGAACTGCAGGAGCAGAAAGCAAGGTGGGGGAAAGAAACGCGGAGGCCGCTGCCCGGGACTCACCTGCCTTCCACCCCGTTGAGGAGCTGGCTCTTTTCTCCCGAGCCCGGCTCCATCCTCGCCGGCGGCAGGTGCAAACCGACGGACGCTCCTTTCCCCGTGGAGGCCCCCGTTCAGCCTCGACCTCTCCGGCCTTCCGCCCCCTTCCTCCGCCGCCTTCCAACCCGGTAAGGCCGGCGCGCTGGCAGCTGCCTCTTATCTCGGCTGGGCGAGCAGCAGCCCGTGTGAAAACGGCGCTGACTCGTGCGCAAAGCCCCGCAGGGGGAGAAGGAGGCGGCCGGGGCGGCCCGGCTGCAAAGTTTGCAAACGCCGGCTGACCTGGTAGACGCGAACAGAGCAAGACGCCGACCCCTCCCTGATCCCAACCTTCCCCCTCGCGCGCGCACACAAAAGGGTGGTGGTGGGGAGTTCCGGGTTTGTTTGCTTTTTCAGGAGATGGGGCGCAAACCCAGAAACTCCAAGGTCAAAACTGGAACTTCGACTTGTTTGTGTCTTATCCAACATAAGGAGAGCCCTGCTAGGTCCAGTACCGATGGATGCTCAGTTGCTACAAAGACTTGTGGTCCACTCAAAGGGGACTTGGACCACTGGCTCTTTAAAATCCTGCAGGGTGGGGACACCCCCAAATATAGCCCAATGAGGACTGAAATGCAAATATAATGGTATATAATGGAACTTGAAAGAGGTAAGGGTGTGAAACAGAAGCATTCCATGCTGCAACATTTTGACTGGAGAGATGCCACAAATTATGTGCATTGCTGGGCCTGGTGTGTGCCTTATGGTCATGCTGTTCACACCACCCAGTCAGGGCTGCCGTTTGCCAACAATCCACCAGAAGAAAATAATTTTAAGAGATGCCAGACCCACTGCTTTTCAGCCCCCCAGATACTACAATTGTCCATTTCAAGAGCTGGCAAGCAATGACACAGTTGTATGGTAGCTCAGCTAGCTGGTCTTTGCTGTTTGTTCTCAGGATCTGGTAATCAAAGGTATACTGTCTTGGAAAATGGAGGTTCTGTTTTTAGCCATTGTGTGGTTTAGCTTGTTCACTGCACTTTTGGCCAATCCTTTTTATCCAAAGCTGTCTAGTTCCCATCCACCGCATAGCATACATATAATGTACCGTACATTTAGACCACCTGAACAGTATTGGCTTCCCCCAAAGAATGAACTACATTCCATAGAACTACAATTCCCAGCGCCCTAAACACACTACAGCTCCCACACTACAGTATTCTTTGGGGAAAGATTTGTGCCCTAAATGTATGGTGTGGATGTGACCACAGGGATTATTGTAACATCTCTGCCCCCCCCCCCCCGCCATCAGATCAAGGGCCATTCAGAGGTTATCCTTCTTATCTCCCAGAAAGGTAAGTCAGTTCCCATTCATCATGGGAGGTTATTGTTCTTGATGGGGTTACACTCCCTCTGAAGGAGCAGGTAAGTAGCTTGGGGGTACTTCTAGATCCTTGGCTATTGCTTGAGGCTCAGGTGCCTTCCATCAGCTTTGGCTGGTGCCCCAGCTGGGCCCCTATCTGGGCAGGGACAGCCTAACTTATGCTGTTCCTTATGCTCTGGTAACCCCTAGGTTAGATTACTCAGGTGTGACCAACTCCCAAGAGACTGCGATCTACTCACAGAGTTATAAACTGGCAGTGATCTGCCCGCTTTTGGGGGGTTCAGGTCAAAGTTGTTGAGCTTTTTAGGGAGGAGGAAAGCCTCAATTGGGGGGGTGCAGGGCAAAAATGTTGAGCTTTTCTTAGGGGAGCCAAAGTTGTTGAGCTTCTTTGGGGGGAGCCAGTTGGATGTGCCTGGATGACTGCATAGGGCTGCTTTTGAAGACTGTTTGGAAACTTCAGATAGCTTAGAATTCAGTGGCCAGTTTGCCCAATGGGTCAAGATGGTTTGAGCATGTTAAACCAATCCTGGCCTGACTGCACTGGCTGCCATTTAGTTTCCGGGCCCAATTCAAAATGCTGATTTTGACCTATACAGCCTTAAACGACTCAGGACCAGTGTGTTGGGACTAATGAGAGTTGTAGTTTAGCAACATTGCAGGCACGTCCAACAGGTGGAGCGGGATCTACCGGTAGATCACTGGCAGATAACTGGCTCCCCCCAAAGAAGCTCAACAACTTTGGCTCCCCTAAAAAAGCTAAAAAAACATTTCAGCCCTGCACCCCCCAAAAACAGGCCTTCCTCCTCCCTCAAAAAAGCTCAACAACTTTGACCTGAACCCCAAAAAAGGGGGTAGATCATTGCCAGTTTTTAAATCTTGTGAGTAGATTGCAATCACTTGGGAGTTGGCCACCCCTGATCTAGAGGAGAACCAAAAGTTCCCCAAACTAGTATTATAACTTACGGTAAGTATGGATCATTTGTTTGCAAGGCAGGTTATAAATATTCTAAATAAGTAATTCTTCCTAATAGTCTTTTCTTGGCCTGAAAACTGCATTTGTTTAACTGTACAGCAACTTAGTGGCTGATCTGTGATCATAATAATAGAGATTGGTTGGCTGAAATAAATAACCAATTGAGATAAAACTGGAATTCATTTTATTTTAACTATATACAACAAAGAAGTAAAATCGGCAGACACCTTTAAAAGTTCATCTACAGGCATTGAGGCAGATAATATTCTTTTATCAGATCCTTCTTCCAAGATCAAAAAAGTTGACTAAAACTATTGGTACGGTTGGTTTGCTAAGGTCTACTAACCCTAAAACTTTCCCATTTTTCCTACCAGTCTAAGCAGTGCAAAGTAACTCTAACTAATTCCCAGAATTGGCATCCTTCGGTCTGCGGAAGGGTGCTCTGAATGCTCCTCCCCCCCCCAAAAAAAAACTGAGGGGAGAAAAAGCTTATCTTTTTTTCTTTACAAAAAAAATTCAAGTGCATGACAATTATGTACAAAAACATGCACACCAACAACATATAAAATGTATGAAAGGTTCCATTTTGCACCCGTGTATAAAAGTGTCCTTGTGCAAGTATTCTTTCTGGACTGCCAAGAATTCCACATCTCAAATGGCTCTTCTTCAGCTGAACTTCGTTTTGCTCCTTTTCCTCATTGCTTGTTGGGCATTCAATTTGGGCGTCCCACCCCACTACACCCCTCTTCCTCCCCCTCCCCAAATCTTCCCGGTCCGTACAGGCAGAATTTCTCCTTTCCCTCTGGAATTCATTTTCCCCTCCTCCTTTGTTACTGAGGACCTGAAACAAACAAAGGTAGAAAATACATGTAAGTGAAACCAGTTTAGTACACAAGGAAAGGATGGAGAATTTGTGGACCCTCCAATTGTTATTGGACCCCAAAACCCATCAGCTCTGCCTCCAACTAATATGGCCAACAGGTGATGGCAGTTGCCTTGTAAGAGGGCAGACTGTTTCTCCATCCACACCATACGTTTAAAGCTCATTTATACCACTTAGCTTCCCACAGAGAATTCTGGGAACTGTAGCTCACCCCAAGTTACACAGAGCACTCTTCCCCTCACAGAGCAATTCCCAGAGTGCCCTGGGAAGAGGGGTTGATCAGTCTCTCTTCCAAGGGAACTCTGGGAATTGCAGCTCTCAAAGAGTTCCCAGGATTCTTTGGGGGAAGTCATGGCTGTTTAAGGTGGTATGACACTGCTTTAAATGTATAGTTCAGATGGGACCTCTCTTTCATCTAGCCTGCGTTCTTTGCTGAGAACAGCGTTCCAGTGACAGGGTGACATTGCACTGTGAATCTCCTTGCCTCCATCAATGGCAGCCAAAGCTGTGAAGTTCTGGAAGGGCAAAACTCAAAAAGGCATCCCATGGGTGCCATTTCCCCCCCCTCACGGTATTGAAATGAAAATAGCACTGCCATGATTCAAGGTGCCACGCAAACACCAGTCCTCTGCAAGAACGTGGATACTCTGAGCAGCCAAAGTTAAAAGAGTTTCTCAACATCCACCTTTCTCTTTCACTTGCTCAGGCTTGCTCCAGTTATGCACGTACCATCCACCTTCTCATCTTGTGGGTCTCCCTCTTCTGTTTCTTCTTCCTCATTCAGCTCTTCATCTTCCTCATCTTAAAAGGGTTTTTTGGGGGGGGGCGGGCGGGCGGAGAGATAAACAATGCAGGAGATTTAGAACCACCTTTTTCTACGAAGGAACCATCTACTGACATTTGATGCCAGGAGTTCAGTTAGGAAGGATCTTGCAAACACACCACATACATTTAGAGTACACCACCAGCCCAAAATAACCAGGGGAGCTGTAGTTCACCCCTCACAGAGCTACAACACCCTTAACAAACTACACTTCCCATTATTTTTTAGGGATGTGTGTGCTTTAAATGTATGGTGTGTGCACAGCCAACAATTATGGTAGCTCCCCTATTGTCTACTCCAGGGGTTGTCAACCTGGTCCCTGACGTCCACTAGTGGGCGTTTCAGGATTCTAGGTGGGCGGTAAGGGGTTCTATGGCACAAGCTGAATCCGCCTTCCATCGAGCACTGGTGGGCGGTAACGAAATTTTACCATCAAGAACGATGCATTAGTGGGCAGTAGGTATAAAAAGGTTGACTACCCCTGGTCTACTCTGATGAATGGCAGTGGCTGAGGCTAAGGTCTTTCCATTTCCTTTTACCAGATCCCTTTTAAACGAGATGCCAAGAACCAAACTGGAGACCGTCTGCATGAAAAAACATCTGTGCTCAATGGTTCCTCGCAGAAAACACTGGGAGGAAAGCAGTTTGCTCACTACAACTATCCTTTCAAAGGAACACAGAAGGGTGACTTAGACCAGATCAGACAGTTGGTCTGCCCAGTTTACCGGTAGTATTGTCTACACACTGATAATAATAATAATAATAATAATAAT
Organism: Zootoca vivipara; assembly: GCF_963506605.1. NCBI lineage: Eukaryota > Metazoa > Chordata > Lepidosauria > Squamata > Lacertidae > Zootoca > Zootoca vivipara. The sequence goes on along the minus strand of NC_083281.1, from coordinate 35,844,830 downwards.
AATAATAATAATAATAATAATAATAATAATAATAATAATATATTATTATTATTTATACCCCGCCCACCTGGCTGGGTTTCCCCAGCCACTCTGGGCGGCTTCCAACAGAAAAATAAAACACAGTAATCTATTAAACATTAAAAGCCTCCCTGAACAGGGCTGCCTTCAGATGTCTTCTAAAAGTCTGGTAGTTGTTTTCCTCTTTGACATCTGTTGGGAGGGCGTTCCACAGGGCAGGCGCCACCACTGAGAAGGCCCTCTGCCTAGTTCCCTGCAACTTGGCTTCTCGCAACGAGGGAACCGCCAGAAGGCCCTCGGTACTGGAACTCAGTGTCCGGGCAGAATGATGGAGGTGGAGACGCTCCTTCAGGTATACTGGACCAAGGCCATTTAGGGCTTTAAAGGTCAGCACCAACACTTTGAATTGTGCTCGGAAACGTACTGGAAGCCAATGTAGATCTTTCAAGACCGGTGTTAATGTGGTCTTGGCGACCGCTCCCAGTTACCAGTCTAGCTGCCGCATTCTGGATTAGTTGTAGTTTCCGGGTCACCTTCAAAGGTAGCCCCACGTAGAGCGCATTGACTGGCAGGGGCTCTCTAGGGTTTCAGGTTGAAGACTCTTCCAGTCCTACCTGAAGATACTGAGGATTGAACCTGGGATGCTCTGCATATTTTGCACATGCTCTACTGCTGAGCTATGATCTCTTCCTCATAAGCAACAATGCATGGGATTCTCTGAAAACCTTTTGTGCCTAACGGGGCAGTATTTGAAAATATTATTTATTATTTCTAACTGTGCTAATAATCCATTATCTTTGTTTTGCAGGACAGTTGGCTTACAAGTAGAGGCAGTTTCATTAGTCTGCTCAACCTCTCTAATAACAGAAAACAAGGTGATGCAGCTGTCCTTAGTAGGGAGCAATGGACCTTAGCCACAGAGCAGTTGGGAGAGGCGATTGAGACACAAAAGGAATTTTCTCTGGCAAATTTCCCATTATGAATGTTTGCTCAGGAGAACACTTGACATATTTTCAATATTTACTAGGCATGCACCATACAGTGGTACCTCGGTTTATGAACACAATTGGTTCCGGAAGTCTGTTCATAAACTGAAGCGAACTTTCCCATTGAAAGTAATGGAAAGTGGATTAATCTGTTCCAGACGGTCCGCGGAGTACTTAAACTGAAGTGTTCATAAACTGAAGCGAACTTTCCCATTGAAAGTAATGGAAAGTGGATTAATCTGTTCCAGATGGATCCACGGCGTTCGTAAACCGAAAATTCGTAAACCGAGGTCCCACTGTATATCTGACAACTGCATGTGACCCCTTCAAGGAAACCCTGAAGGAAATTTGGTGTCAGTATTTGATAGGTGGTGTTTGACAGCTGGCATGCAATAGTACTTAGTATAGCTTGAGAGATAACTTGTAATGATTTTTTTGTATTAGTGACTGACTCATCTAGTTTCCATTTCTGTTGTATATTTGGAATTCTGGGGGTAGGGACTTGGTCTTGGTTTTATTGATCTGTAAATTATTTTGGAAGTTGTTGTTGTTAATATTAATTGGAGGGAAAAGATTCTTTAAATGACAAGAACACTGAAAAGGTGCCATGTTTACCATACCTGCCTCAAAGTCAAGGCTTCTCAAGGCTTCTGCAATGTTTTCCAGGTCTATGGTAAAATAATCCATGTTTTCAAAACCTGGCTCAATCTTCTCCAATTGAGCCCCTTTTGATGCCTCGATAATTCTACAGAGAAAACAGAATGGAAAGAGATGTTGTTTTTCTTCCTGCTCTTAGTGCGTTTCCCAATGCCATCATATACATGTCTACTCAGAGTCAATCCCCACTTAATTCAATGGGATTTGCCCCCAGGTAAGTAGGTAGAGGACCACACCTGTGCAGTGTAATTCACTCACAAGTAAGTTCTACAAGTATGCTCAGTGGGGCTTCTTCCCAGATGAGTGTTCCCAGAACTTCATTAACCCATTGTGTTGCTTCATTTTTGGTTATAACTCATCCTGAAATTTATTTCAAAGGATGGCTTTGCTTTGGTTCACCTATTGGGTTGATCCACACTTCCGATTGTTTTGTGCCTAAAAAGCAGGAGTCCAAGCAGTTTCCCACTTGACCTGCACTTTCTAGGCATGGGTTCAAGCCTTTTTCTTTTCTTTACCCTGCTCCATTCTCAGGGAAAACCCACTCTTTAGTGTTAAATCAGAGCAAACATCAGTCCAGAGAAAACCCAAATTGCTGTTTGCTCCAATAGAGCACTAAAGAGAAGTTTTCTGGAGGGTGTGTGGAAGAAGCGGAACAAGAGGAAGTGGGGATATGGAAGGTTCACATTTAATGCAAACTGAATAAAGCATACTTTATGATCATTATTCTGCCTCTCAATTTCTGCAAGGAGGAGTATTACAACTCAGCAAAGAAACAAAAAAACAGCACACCCCTTCTAAGCTGGTCAGCTCTGAAAAGGAGCCTTGTTTTTAAGCTTTCAATCAGAGAGAACTTCTCATTAGGATCCTGTATTCATTGAGAAGAACAGCATTACTATTTGCACACTGAAGCTGCAATTTAGAAAATTATGTTCCAGGACTTACGTTTTAATGAGCTGCTTGGCAGACTGGAATGAGGAAGAAAGAGGGAGGAGAGGGGGGGGGGGACAGAGAGTGATCATTAGTGGATAAAGACATTTCACTTTAAAACTGCTTCCACCCACCCCTTAGAGGCAGTATCTTAAAAGTTTGACCTGCTTTGATCATCTGCCCTTCCTCCAGGGATCCAAGGCAACATACATGGTTTCCCCTTCCTATTTCATCCTCACAACAACCTTATGAGGTAGGTTAGGCTGAGTGATAGCCCAAGGTTTTCTAATGAGTTTTCTGGTTGAAGGGGGATTAGAACTTGTGTTTCTCCTTTAGTCTCATAGTGGCCTACCTTCCAGGGTTGTTGTTGGAACTACTGAGATAGCATTTATATGGTATTTGGCATATGCTAAGTGATTCTTTTCAAATATTTTGATCTAGAGGCCAGTTTGGAGGTTGGGTCTCCTAAAGCAGCAGGTGGAGAGTTGAAAAAGGATACGCAAGGTCTCCCTTGGACTTATTTTGGGTAAAGTCCCTCTCTCCCTCAACTGTGATTGGTGCTAGCACTCAGCAGAATTTAATAGTAGATGGTGGGGTGGAGACATTTACCTGGCCGCCTGGCAGGTGAGTTGCTGCTGCTTCCTGGAAGAAGGAGGGAGATGCAGCGAAGAGGGTGGCACAGTGTGGAACAGGGAAGGGCGAGGCTACAAAGGAACGATCAGGAGACTAAAATGGGCTCCCAATTGTTCCTTTGCTGAAGTGAGGTGGGCTCCCAACAACCCATCAGCTGATAGGTGGGGGGGGTGGCTTGCTCAAGGAGGGGGAAGCAGTTTCTATTTCATGTCAACGGTTTCTTGCTCCCAGCAGTGCTCTTTGAAGTCCCCTTGTGCTGCTCCTTTCCACCCTGGAGGAGACTTGCAAATGGCTCTGTTGTGAGCTGTTTTGGGTGTCTCCTGCTGCACCTCCAACATCTTGAGAACCCTGCGCAAGGGATTTCAGCAGGTGGGCAGGGCAACCTGCTTTGTGAGTCATCTGCCATCACAACGGTGTCATGTGACTGACAGCTGGATTGCCCAGTCCATCTGTCAAAGTTGGCCGGCAGGGTTCCCCCCACCCCTGATCTAGGCCAGGAGGATGGCCGTTGCTGGACATGGATGGAATGGTATGTTGCCCCATGTGGAATCAGCCTTTTAAATTCTACTTCCAGTAGAAAAACAGTGCCTCGGCAGAGCTAAAGGTTCCTGATGTGCAAGCAACCATCCCTCCCTACTGCCAGTGATGGACCCACAATGGTCATAAAAGAAAATCCTGCAGTTATGATTATGATTGTCAAGGCCTGCTGCACCGAGTTTCTTGCAGCTATGGAAGGGAGCAGGAGGGCAATCTGGTCTTGGTCTCCAGCCAGAAGACAAAGAGGAGTTGGCCGCCCACTCCACTTCCTTAGCACAGGGCTGGAGAACCTATAGCTATCAAGATGCCGCTGGGCTCCCATCAGCCCCCACCAGCAACCCCAATGGCTAGTTATGATGGGAGTTGTAGTCCAGCCAACACCTGGTTGGCCATAAGGTTTGCCTCACCAAGAGAAAAGCAGCTCCTGCCTCTTCCTCCATGGACTGGATGGCGCTCTCCACCAGCTTGCTAGACTGCTCCAGTTGGTCTTTGTACTGCTGGATGAGGGTCTGCATGAAGCCAACTTTCTCTTCTTGCGCCTTGGAGATGCGCTCCAGCAGCCAACTCCGCTTCTCCTCTACAGTGGCAATGAGGGCTTCAAATTTCTCGCACAAGTCCTGCTTGACCTGCCGGCCATTCTCCTGCCAGGGATTGAGAGGAAAGAAGTGGATGAGGAACATGGCGGGTTTGCAGCGACTGCTTTGCCTAAATGGAGTAGCAGACTTCTCCCCTGATTTAGCTGTCCAGATTTGGAAAAAGAGGGAAGCCAGTGAACTTCGGAGACAGGCAGACATCTTTCTCCTCCCCAACGCCCCCCCCCCCGGCCTGTCAACACCTGCACCAGCCATTTCTCAGAGTTGAGTTTCCCTTCCGCCGCTCAGATTTCCAAGGGCTCAGTCATTTGTTGCATTCCTCACCTCGGTGGCTTTGCACGACTCTTCCAGCTGGTTGATGATCGTCTGCACTCTGTCATTGCCTGCCACCAACATAGAGATGCAGTTGGTCAGCTCCGTCTGTGTGTGAGAGAAGGCAACAAAAATAGATTGGAATCCTGCGTGCCCCTTCCCCTTCGAGAGAAAGGGCATGCCATGCTGTTTCTCTGGATAATAGTGAAAGAAGGGATGGCTATGGGAATAAATGAAAGGTCCTAATAGAGGAGATAAAGAGGAACCCTCTAATTTGGGTCAGGACAGGGCTGGGGGGACTTGTAATACAAACAGCCCCAGCCTAGATTGGCTTGCTTCCCTTTCTCCTCTAGCCCCTTTCCCTTTCATGCCATGTCTAGTTAGACTGTAAACTGGTGGCAGGTACTTGGGAGGGGGTTGTACAGTGCAGAAAACATTTATCATTATCATTATTAACTCAGGTGCCATTTGCCCCCAGCACATCACAGCCCAAGACCCCATGTCTCTGAAAGAATGGGGCAGGACTTATTAAGGAAACAGAGAATGTTGCTAAGAAAACCTCAGCTCAGTGGTTGCTTCTGCAAACCCCTCTCCTCATGCTCCCTGCAAATTCAACACCTTGCAGACCTGATGGCTTCTGAAGACACCTTCACATGATCCTTTCAGCCCCTGGGAGACAATGTGCTTTTCACCAAGCAGAAGCCAGCACAGATGGTCTTTTGTCACCTGGACGCTTGGCAACACACACACCCTGCCGCCGCCCCCACCTCCTCCTCCTCCTCCTCCAGGGATCCAAAAAGCTGTCTGAACTGTGGCTCTCACATGGACATTGTGCCGTGCACAGCTTGGCCTGGGTTGGTTGGGTGAGTGGGCCTTGGGGCAATTGTTTTGTCCCTATCATGACGCAAACAGTGCAACTGACATTGGCCAAAGCTCAACCTAGCTTTGTGGTGAGAAGGATGAGTTGCACTGTGAGCTGTGAATGGTGACGAAGCCATTAGGTGATCAACTTATCCCTGCATGGCAGGTTTATTTATTTTATAGCTGCAACTTCCACACACGGGTTCTACTCTCAACACCGGAAAATGAACCCGGGGCCTTCTGCATGCCAAAGAGATGCTCTACCATTGGGCTATGGCCCTTCGCTGTGCTTGCAGTGGGGAAGGGACCCAGTGATTGATTTGTTTGACTCCTGTGAGATAAATCATGGCACACATCCAATAAGACCAGGGAAAGACCTCCAGCCACCCAGCCCTGCTCACAGCTGCTCCTTTGGGACTGAATGCCTTTCTGAGGGGTCCACCACCGCTCTCAAGTGACTCTAAATATAATCTGCTGGTAGCTGCTTGGAGACTGCAGTCATCTGTGTATATCCATACCAGCTGTGTTAGCGGTCAAAGGCTATTCCTGAAAGGCACAGCGCAGCACCTCCTGATGTCTCCAATCACCTCTCAGCCCAAATGGGAGATGCTCCCTCCTTCTCCATCTGCATGCCAAGCAATGAGATGTGAACCCCTCTAAGGTCAAGGGACTGAACCCTTTTGTCCTTGGGCAATGCACCAAGGTTTCCTAATGGGTCCCCTTTTCGCTCTAATGTGGTAGTGTCCAATACTTGCGCCATCCAGGTAGGACTTTGGGGCAGAAATCCAGGGCCCCACTTGGGAGACTGAGCGGGTGGGTACCAAAACATAGCAGGTCTGGCTTGCCACAAGTGAAATAATGCCCATTGCCACCTTAAGAGTCCCCTCCTCATCAATAAGACAATTAGCTCTGGAATAAAAAATGGTCTAACTACCCCTTGAGATTCCTCCAAAGCTTATCAAGGATTCCTCAATGAGAAGATCAGTAATGGTGAACAACAGCTTTCCTTGAAAGACAGCTTATGCCCTACCACCAACAAGCCAGCCATGTGTGGGAGGTTTCGGTAGGGTTATTTATTTACATTGTGAAGAAAGCAGGGTCCCTTTTTTGGCAATTGGATAGAGGTGCAAAAGGGTGGCCTAGGGAGAGTCCCAAAGGTTGGGTGGAGAAGACTGGAGGGCCGTGTTTGGCCCCTAGGTTTGAGGTTCCCTGCTCTTGTAATAATGTTCAACAACCTGCAGACTTTCCATGGCAAGGGCTTTGGAGTTCCCCTGCAGATCAGCCAATTGGGGGGGGGGAAGGGTTTTCTGGAGGCAAAAATTAATAAATCAATCAATCAATAAAAAGTTTGAAAACGAGTGTAAAGCCGTTGAAAGCAACAGCTGGTACCTTTTGGCCCTGAAAGACACTTTGAAGGGGCGCCACTTCACAGTCTTTGTGAGCCCCAAAGACTTTGCACATGGAGCAGGTGGGCACCTCACAAGTTAAGCAATAGATGTTGATCTTCTCATCTTCATGTTCCTTGCACATTGGGTGGTTTCCTTTCTTCAGGGGTCGGCTGGAGAAAACACAAAAGAAGCCAGTTGGACAGATGAGACCCTTAGTCCTGGACATAATGAACTTCTGTTTAAAGACAAGCACACACATTCCCTCCTCTTTTCTCATCTTAATGACGTCTTTTTATTTATGGGAATAAAGCCAGAGTTCACATGTGAGTTTGGTTAAATGGGAACAGTGGCTCAGGTGTGTTTCTCCATCAGCAACCAACCGCTACAACAGAGATGCACAAATCTGTCAATTTCTGTCTTTCTCTGCTTCTCATTTCCCCATTCCAATTCCACATCAACTAATATTTTTTTTCCTTTTAAAAAGGCCACACTATTTTTCGTGTGCACATTTCTTCTCAGCTATGCATCTTTGTACACATCTTGCCTAATATATCCATTTTGCAAGCTTCCCCCTCCCCCATATGATGTAGTTTTGTACATCATTTTCGCTCATCTATTCATTTTTGGCATGCTTTTTGCATCACAAAATTTGGAGAAGTGCAGATTTCAAAGGATAGTTGTGTGTTCAGTTCACACTGGTTTGCTCATCTGCAAATCTGATGAGCATCCCCTCAATTCCTTCTTCCAAGTCATTTATAAAGACGTTGAACAACAACGGACTCAGGATAGAACCACCTGTCACTCTTTTCCAGGATGACGAGGAACTGTTAGTGAGCAGTCTCTGGGTTTGTCAATCAGCTACAAATCTACTTAACAGTTACTTTATCCAGTCCACATTTACCAGCTTCTCTGCAAGAATATAATGGGGGATGGATTTGACATACTAGACCCTGGCCATCTCTTTGTACAGTAGGAATTGGAATGACTCCCAGCACCTCTCTAATATTAACCTCCACACTGAGGTTATGTTTAGACCTTGCTTCTGTGCGTGCCAAAGTGTCCAAGAAGCTAACTCTGGCTCTGCAGAGCTGTTGATCTTATTTTTGGAAGCCAATGCTATTTCTTCACTCTGGGCAGGACTTAATGACACCCCACTCCCCCACAAAGCATCATCAGTGCCTCCCCTACTATATTCAGATACCTCTCTAATAATTCCACTTCCTCTAATGGAAATGGATTGGTGCATGTGTGCTGGGTTCCTATAGTCCTCCCAGTGTTCCTGTACAGGTCTGCTTTTTCCTGCCCGCTTTCTAACAAATGGATCCTTCCCAAATATGAATGACAACCATGCTTCTCCCTCAAAGCACAGGAAGCTGCCTTTATCCCATCTCTCTCAGTATTGTCTACTGGTTGGCAGTAGCTTTCCAGGGTTTCAGACGAGGCGTCTCCCGGGCTTACCTGAAGATGCTGGGGATTGAATGTGGAATCTTCTGCATGCAAAGCAGATGCTCTGCCTCTGAGCTATGACTTCCCCCTTGAGCTATGGCAAACAGGAGGAAGGCAGCTGTGATACAAACCTGGTATATTCCTGCTTGTAGATATCAATGATGTTCTCCACCAGTAGATTCCTCTGCAGGCCATAGACTCCGTGGCGGTCCAGGATGACTTCGTGGCGGCAGGAGGGGCAGCGGAACCGTCCCCCTGATATGGTAGTCCCCCGGGCCGTTTGCCAGTATGGGTTAGCAGCCTGCAAGTGCCATCAACAATGTAAGGGCAAAGTTCAGTAATCTTCCCAATAAATAATAATAAATAAATCACAAAGGACCCCACAAAACTACCAATCCTACCACTGTTTGGCCTGGAAAGGATGACGTGAGGGCTCAACTATTCAAGTATCATCACAGTTATCCGGTGACCCTTGAAAGAATGATTCATAGTTGTCCTTATGGGATGGGAAAACCCCATCATGCTTTGCACTTGTATCAGAGCATGACATTGGAAAGCTGGCCAAGTGGATGATCCGACCAGATGTTATCTACTCTTTTTGGATTTTTCACATGTCTTCCTGATGCTGAGATTTCCCCACCTGTGTTGTAGCTGAATACTGGTAAAACCTGGAGGTCTACCGGTTCACTATTCTTCTTGTTGTTTTTTTCAAATAATTTTTATTGAAGATTTTCAATTTAGACATTTTTCATATCATCATAACATAAGCAATTATCCTAAGAACAATAAAACTTTTTTTTAAAAAAAAAGGCACAAGGAAAAAAAGAATAAAAGAAAACAAGAAAAAAGAAAAATAGGAAACAGCAAAAAGAAAAAGAAAAAATTCTTTAAATCTTATCTAATAATCATTAACATAACTTCGGCTTCCCCGTCCCTCCCTCCCCGAGTTCATTTTAAACCCCACTTCAGCAATTTTCTCATTTAATCAATTACCCTTATGTCGTAACATAAATTATTACTTAATCAATTATGTTCATCTTACATAAACTTCTATCCAAAAAATATTCAATCAAATATCTAAACTAAAACCCCTTAGCCTATAATTTCCCTAAAAAATATTCCCAATCTTTTACTTACTAAAATCACCGTATAATATATTGAATCCTTTCTAAACACCCCCCTCCTTCCCCTGATTGGCGATTCCCTGCAAACTTTGGCCAGCTCCTTTTAACAATCCGTTTTCAAACCATTTAAATCATCCCCTGTTAAAATTCATTTTATTTTTCACCCCACTCCATCCCTTACCCACTCCATGCCCCCTCCCTCTTTCCACTTTTTCTTCTGTTGTTCAAATCTCTTTCTCCACCTCCCTTTCCCGACTTTCTTCTCTTCTCCCCCCCAAAGCCATAACTTTCTCAAAACTTCTATCTTTGTCTGATTAACCTTGACCAGAATCTGGACTCCCTCTCCCACTGAGAGTCCAGGATTCTGAGTCGAAGCCATCTGCGTAAGCTCAATGTCCTTTGCAACTTCTCCCACAAGTTGCTCCGGTTCTTCAATTTTCGGCTCTTCTGTCTCATCTTGTAATTCCAAAGTATCATTTAGGGGAAACTTTTGTATCACTTCTTTAAGACATTGTGTCTGTCTCCCGTATTCCTGAACATCTTCTCCCAGCTCTTGAACTAATTGCAACAAAAGTTGCAGTCTATCGTTATCCAGCTGGGTATTCATTGTTATGTCTGTCCAATTCCTTTGTGTTCTCAGGTTACAATGGAGGGCGCATGGTGTCTTTTCCCAAAGATGGCGCACATTCCTTGCCAAGTCTGCTTCAATCCTTTAATTACTTCTTAGTCCTTTATTTATTTATAAAATCCAACGTCACTTTTCCCGGTTAAAACATTCTTTTCCCAAAGTTCTAATATTTCCGCGCCTAGTTTGACAGTTCAAGAATTCCTTTTTTAAAGTAACTTCTTAGTAACTATTATTGTTTTAACTAGTAATGCAGGAGAAGTTTGATTCGCCTCACATTTAAAGCTGAATTCATCACAATTTGCACTTTCTGAAAATGTATGAGAACCAAAACACAGCCATCCATCAACATTCACACCTCCAAATTTTCTGATGCAGTTCAACAACCAATGTAACAAAAATGCATATATAAGGGGGGGAGATGTGCATAAAAATGAATGTATTGGTGAAGATAACATACAAAAATGCATTGTACTAGGAGATACTGTAATTGCTTGCAAAAATGAGCACACGAGTCAAAGCTGCAAAAAATGTGTATATAAGGAGAGTTCTACACCAGGCATAGACAAACTCTAGTCCTCCATATGTTTGGGACTGCAATTCCCATCATCCCTAGCTAACAGGACCAGTGGTCAGGGATGATGGGAATTGTAGCCCCAAACTTCTGGAGGGCCGGAGTTTGCCTATGCCTGATCTACACTAAAATGCTGAATACTTTTCATGAGGATTAAAATAATAATAACTGCAAGTTGCTGCAGAAATGTGAATTGAATTTAAGATTAGAAACAGGAGAAACTGAAAGTGGCAGATTTCCGCCCCATCCCTAACTTATAAAGACAAGAACTGAAGAACGCAAAAATAGCTCTTTGCTGAATAAGACTAAAGTCCAAAGCAGCTGAGCAACCTCTGGAGCAGGCATCCCCAAACTGCAGCCCTCCAGATGTTTTGGCCTACAACTCCCATGATCCCTAGCTAAGAGGACCAGTGGTCAGGGATGATGGGAATTGTAGTCCAAAACATCTGGAGGGCCGAAGTTTGGGGATGCCTGCTCTGGAGTGTGAAAGGTGCCCCACACTTCATCATGGATAATACCCATTGAATTTAAGTCTATGCTCCATGAATTTCTATGACCCAGAGATGGACAACACACGGTACCCTCCAGATGTTGCTGTACTACAACTCCCATCATTCCTGGCCATTGACCATGCTAGCTGGGGCAGATGGGAGCTTGAGTCCAACAATAACTGGAGCTCCCCAGTTCCCTATCCCTGACCTAATTCCTTTTTAAAAGCCCATCTAAGCTAGAGTGTGGGGTGTGAAGTACTTTCTTTTGGTCCATCCTGTGCCTGCTGCAAATCACATCCATTAGATAATGACTGTGAGAGAAGCCGCTCCAGCCCTTGATTAATTTTCAGCCTGTTGATGAGCAAATCTGAATGGGTTGGACAACCCTTAATAGGAACAGGCCACTTGCTCCAATCCTCTTTAGCAGAGCTCAGATCCAACTTTTGAGCAACAGGTTAATTTCAGTGTTACCGGTAGAGATGGTTCAAGTGGGGGATTATAAGGGAAAGAAGTGTTTTGTTATTTAAGAGGAGCTGAAACAGTGTTGGAATTTATTTATTTTACAATAGCTTCTTGTGACTGCACCATGAACTGCCAGCAGTACAAAATGGATGCTGGTGGGAAGGAAGATTCTGTAGGTCTATCCATGGCTGCTCATCACTATGACTATGCACCTTCTCCAGATTTTGGATCTGGTATGTCACTGATTATCATTTACTGCCACGCAAGAGCAGGAAAGGGTCACTGCTGCCTTGCCCTGTTCGTGAGCTTCCTGGAGGCATCTGGTTGGCCATTGTGGGAACAGAATGCAGGGCTAGGGTAGGCCTTTAGAGTATCTAGCAGGGCTGTTTTAAGGGTCTTATCATAAAGGAAGAAGAAGTCTGTGACAGCCAGAGATGGGGGAGAAATTCAATTCATTTAAAAGAGAATCTATCAAATTTGCACGTTCCATCAATAGATATATGAAGGCCCAAACCAATGAATATTAAAAGGGACAGAGAGGATATAGGTATACATATGAGTAAAGGAAGAGTAAAAAGGCGCAATATAAGACTGGCTGGAAAACACAATAGGGTGGGTGGAGGGTGGGTGGTGGGGGTGGTTGATGAGATGTAAATTGCCTTTCGATTAAGCAAAGATTATTTATTATTTGTTGTATTTTTTGTTAGGTTGTGATAATTTTTGATTATTATTTACTATATATTTTTTGGTTTGTGTATGGCAAATTGTTTGTAAATTCTTGCAAAAAAATAAGTTTATTTTTTTAAAAAATAAAATAAATTTGCACGTTCCAAAGCAACATGAGATCTGAAACACCAGCATCCTCTGAAATCTGCACTTTTCTGACTGTTGCGATGCACAAAAACGCATTAGGTAAAACTGTGGACCGGCTTTCCCTAAAACTCTGCTTCTAGAAGCTCATGAGGTATCTTCACACCAGATGGTTCTCCTCCATGAAAGTATTACAGTGGTGCCTCGCTTAACGAATGCCCTGCTTAACGAAATTTCCGCTTAACGAAATGTTTTTTCTAACGGAGGTTGCCTCGCTAGACGAATGCGTTTTACGAAAAATTCGTCTAGCAAATCGCGGTTTCCCATAGGAATGCATTGAAATTCAATTATTGCGTTCCTATGGGCAAAAAAAAAAAATCAAAAAAAATTCAATGCATTCCTATGGGATTCGCTAGACGAATTTTTCGTTATAAGAAAAGACCTGTGGAATGAATTACATTCGTCTAGCGAGGCACCACTGTAATTAGTTTCTTTTCTTTAAAAAAAAATCTACAAATGACACATTCACACATGTATTTGTCACATGACCCAGTGGACATGTGGGTTTTCCTGGATGGAAATTATGCCTATGCAGGAAGCCATCTTGCGAGAAGCAGCCCTTGGTGATAAGGAACAACAGGTCTGGTTTGGGTTTCAACAAGCACCTCACTCCCTGCCTTCCCCTCCACAATTGGCTGTCAAACTGTAAGACCCTTGGAATACTTTAATCTCCCTGTCCCAGCAAACAGAATCCAATTTCTCCTCTGCCCCTGGGTTTTCCTTCCTGCCTCTCCTTGTTTTGTTGCCTTGGAGGTTTGGCAACAACAATCAACACACTTTGGGAAGGCGGTGTAAGAAGTTAAACAGGCCCCCTAGAGGCCCAGCACTCTTATCAACTGGCTCCTGGCCACAGCTTCTCTTGGGAAGTGGTCTTGGTGCACTTCAACAAACTGAAATTTGAATTTTCAAGGGGATGAGACCCCTGGCAAAAGTAATGAAGGATATTTCACAGTTATCATGATTTTCATTATATTTAACTCATGTTGCAACTAAAGTACATTGATACAGTACATCCTTTTTCATTTCCTTCTTGCATTTTGGCACAATGCTGCTAATGAGTTTCCTCAATGCTGGCTCATCTTGTCCTTCCAGTTATTGAGTCAATAGATCAATTAATGGGATTGGGCAGAGGGTGATTTCTTTCAGAACATAACATTCTGTTCAGGGATGAAATAAGAACACGGAACTGCGCTTGGAATTAGCCAGAGGGGAACCCTACTTGGATCATTCTGTAAAACGTCAAATAATATTGTGAAAGACTAACCGTTTCATTATGGCATAAACTTTTGTGGATTGGAGTGCACTTCCTTTAGTTCACAAAAGTGAATCCCATAATAAAGTTTTAAGTCTAAGGCAGCTGTACTAGCCAAGGTGGTGCTCTCCAAACGTTGTTGGACTACAACTCCCATCTTCCCTGACCATGTTGGCTGGGGCTGATGGGAGTTGTAGTCCACAACACCTGGCGGGCACCACCTTGGCTACTCCTGTTTTAAGGCCTCACAACAGACTAAACAGCTATTTCCCTGCTGGCAATTCCAGGCCATGTAGCACCAAGGTTGAGTTGAGATTTTTTATTTTCAACTAGAAAATGGCAACGTTGCATTTGACAACCTGATCTTGGGGGCTGGGTATTCAGGCAGTTGGGAGAGGGGTTTCATGGAATTCTCTGGCTCCGTTGGTATCTTTGAGTCCTTCTGGGGACAGAGCTTGGTTTTCTCGAGTCAAGGGAAATCTTTTCCACACTCATATAAAAGGGGCGCATTGGCCTTTGAGTATTTGTAGGTATATAACACTATGATGGAGACCATTCTTCATTGTATAAGTGGATAAATAAGAAACTGGTACATATTGGATGAACCAGACTATTATGTGACACTTAGGGCTGTGAAAACTTTTATAATAATTTATTACTTATACCCTATCTGGCCTATCCTCCCCAGCCACTCTGGGCGGCTTTCAACAGGGTATTAAATTTTAAATGGCTTTATGGAAGCAGAAGACATAGAAGCATAGAATTGTAGTTGGAAGGGACCGTGAGGGTCATCTAGTCCAACCCCCTGCAAGGCAGGAATCCTTTGCCCAACATGGGGCTCGAACCCACAACCTTGAGATTAAGTCTCATGCTCTACCAACTGAGCTATCCCTCAGGCTCATGCACTTACCATTTTAGATTATAATGAATGGTAATAAGTGACAGGCAGTTGTAACAGAATAGTGCACTTTGTAGTGGGTTAATGCATTTTGCATATACCAATTTTGTTACTGTTTCTATGCAACCGATTGGTTAACGAGCAAAAATTCTGTTGCTATTGACATATAGGTCTATGATTTAAGATACAAAGTCCCACCCAAGGATGACAGGATGGCATAGTAGGCTCTTCACCTATTACTGGTGTGCATAAGGGGCATAAGAAGCATGAGGAGCAGGGGGACTTTTCAAGCTCCACCCCTGACATCTTCCCTTCTTTCACAGCTGTATGTTGTGGAAGAGAAAAGCCCAACGCATGAGCTCCTGCTCTCTAGAAGAGGCTCCATGTGATCGGTATACCAGCACAGCCAGGTGTCCTGATGTGGGCGGGACCAGAGGCAAAAGTGGGTTCAGCAACCCAGGTAATTTTTGCTGTTGGCTCATTTTAATACACACACTCTCGCACACACCCCTCTAGGAAAGCAATAAACAATATCAGAGTTCAAGGGCACATTCCAGCCAGGCAGAAGCACCCAAGGGGCCTGCAAAGCAGGGCCAGTGAGGGACGTGGCCTGGGGACAGGGTGTGTGGCAGTACAAGGGTGGGACCTGGGAGAGGTCCAAGGGCCAGAGGGAGAGGCCCAGAAGGTTGCATTTGGCCCCTGGGATGGAGGCTCCCTTTCCCTGCTCTGTACACTTAGGTTTTGCACATGAATAACATGTGAGGAGGGCTGTTGATCTCTTTCTAGGACCCTAACCATGCTCACTTGGCCATAAGTCAAAGACTGCCGTCTTAGGCAAGCATTCTTGGAAGGAAGTCCTGTTGAAATCAGTGGGACCTGCTTCTGAATAAGCATGGATAGGAGCATGTAGGCTGTACATTTGAAGCACATTTACAGTTCATTGCTTCCCCAAAGAATCCTTGGAACTGTAGTTTGTTAAGGGTGCTGGGAATTGTAGCTCAGTGAAGCTATTAGTTTGTACCCACTTGGGAGGGGGGACCTCAGGGTTCTGGTAACTGCCCCCCTCCCAGTAGAATCCACAAACCTGAGATATGCACACCACACGGGGGATATTGTTCGGGGATGAACCCAGATCTTCTACCCTTTCCCCCTCCTTCTTCTTTTTAGGTTGGGTTGCATCTTAATTTGCACAGAGGTGGTCTATACATTTAAGTGGCAAAACTCCCCGCTGCTCTCCCCCCACCTAAAACACACCCACAGCACCCCCACAACACCCCCCCCGGTCATCCCAGCACACACCTTGGCCAATGCTAGGACTGGCCAATACTAACCTGGAAGACGTCGTTGGCGCATTTCCTGCAGAGGTTATGCTGGCATGGTAAGATCACCACAGGCTTGGAGAACATCTCCAGGCAGATGGGGCAAATCAACTGTTTCTCCAGATTCTCCATGGGGTTAGAGTCCCGGATGATGCTCGACTGGTAATCCATTGCCCCCTTCGGTGCTTCCAAATTATATCCTTTTTCTTTTCTTTTTAAGCGACTGCAGAGAGACTCCGTGCGGACGGTCTTACCGTCTGCGTCTGGGTTCTAGAACTGTGTGCGCTGACCCTTCAAGCAAACCTTTGGGCTTCTGCACTTTGTCTGAGACAGCTCCTCTGCTCTATTTATATCATCTGAGTCACATGTGCCTTGGCTGGCAGGATCAGTTGGGAAGAGGGTCGTGTTTCCTAAAGGCTGACATTCTGTCACATGGGGAGGGGTGACCCCTCCAGAGAGAGGTCTGTAAACAAGGCTGAGGACAATTTGTTCGAAGGCTGGGAAGTCAACTTCCAGGGATGTATATTATTTTCCTCCTCTGCTGCAGCCGGCAGTGTCTTTTGGGACAAAGAAATTGGAGACATCGTTGTGTAAACACAGTCACACTTTCCAGGGAGTTAAAAGAGGCAACATGAGCCCGCCTGTCACCCCTGACTTCCAGAAAACCGAGGGTTAAACTCAAAGCACTCAACAAAATTGTTTGCTATTTTCAGCACCTCCACAGACTCTTAACATCTCCTCCTCCTCCTATTACTGTTGGCTCTGGAATCTCTCAGCCCCATTGCCCATATCTCAAGCCGCAGCCCTCTCTTCTCTGATCTGTATCCACTGAGAGTAAAAAGTCTGCAGGACTTTTTACAGGACAGACCACCAGTTTTATGGTGGGAGCTTGGGGTCGTAGCTGATAGCTCAATGAAGACGTTGGCCTAGTGTGCAGCAGCTGTGAAAAAGGCAAATCCCATACTAGAGATCATGAGGGAAGGGATACAGTGTACAGTTCTGGTCACCTCGCCTCAAAAAGGATATCTTAGGTTCAGAAGAGAGGTTTGGAAAAGGGCAACCAAAATGATTAAGGGGATAGAGCGATTGCCCTGTGAGGAACGGTTGCAGTGTTTGGGACTTTTTAGTTTAGAGAAAAGGTGATTAAAAGGTGACGTGACAGAAGTTTACAAAAATTATTGTTGTAAAATTTAAGCTGGTTCCTATGAACCCAGAGAAATGGATCTTGACCCAGGGAGAGCTCAAGGATCCAGGCAAGCAGACAAATTTAAGCGTCTCCTGCCCACCAAATAACAGAGACCAAACCAGGACGTACGAAGCAAGGCACTTTTATTTTTGCTGTTGCAACAGGGTCCTTCCTCTCACACAGGAGAACAAGGAAGGAACCCCAAACAAAGATGTCTTGTCCTTAAAAAGAGATTTGAAATTGGTTTCAGCCCACCCCCCCAGAAGCATCATCCATATGTCACAGAAGGGGTGTAGCCCAAGACCCCCCTCCCTAGATTCATCATAGGTACATCATGAAAGGGGAGGTCTGGTGGCAGTAATCTGAGCAGTCTGGACCCTGCCCCCTGCCCCCCAAAACCTAATCAACAAAATTGAGAGATATTTACATTTCCCTGTTTCCCAGCCAAGTTAATCACACCCTTTTGTCTGGCAGTCAGGTATCAGGATGCCAGGGATTATCACTTTAATTCCTGAGACAATGAGAAGGTTCCCCCCACCCCACTTCTTCCTTGCAGAGGAACACCTGGTCAGAGAGAGTCAAAATGGTGTCAGTCAGGCCTGTTTTCCTGTGCTGCTTCAGACATGTTTCTGTACATTCATGTACATGTTTTATGAACAATTATTATATATATATAGATATGACCTCAAAATTCTTATAACAATTCCCCATTTGGGGCTATAATTTTTCTTAAAAATTGTTGCCCCACAAAAGAATAACCAGATGTGTTGTTTTAGTACTTTGGGAGAAGCATTTCTCAAAAATGGTCTACGTATTTCATTTAACAGGATGGTCCACCAATATTGACTGGAAAGTGCAGTTTGTTTGTTTACCCTTTTGTGTGTTCTTCAGGTGTCAAAAGCTAGCTCTCCTCTGGTTGCACACCTCCATCGTGGCACAACAGCAACAATCCCTGGTGAATCCCCTTAGGGCTTTCATATTGACCATGTCGCCTGGCACCCCCCATAGCTGCCACAGGTTTGGACATGTCATGAGAGAGATGCCTTTGCCTTGGGCTTCCTATGGGCCTTTATTATAGGCTCTGGCCTTGCACTGTAGGGAGTTGCCCAGTTGCTCTTAAAGGAAGAAAGCTACTTGCACCTTGGATACACTTGCCCAATTAGAACTGAAGCCAAATTAAAATTTATACAGCCCCATAAAACATGTCCAAATTAGTCAAATTTAACTCTAAAAGGGATCATTCCTGTTAAATCAAGACATAAATACCTTCATTTATCTGGTGTTTCATGGATCTTGGGGCTTATTCTTGGTAAAATGATTTAAACAATCTAAAATTGTGTAAGAAGGCTGGCACACTGCAGAGTGCCAGGTGGGACAAGAAAATGTGGTCATAATTTGATCTAATCTAAATACTGAACTATGCAATATCCTGATCCTTTAAAAGGCATACAATGCATGGCAATAATACAAAAAAAACATTGGGACACTATACATTAAACATTAAAAAACAACTAAACACAAAATTGGTTCACCCCCCCCTCCTTGTGGAAATAACATACTGTCAGACATAGTTCAATGTTTCTGTCGAATATCACACAACATAAAACATAATCATATATCAGTTGTATGTCTTGAGGCCATCATGATCTTGAGACAATTCCGGCTGCTTTTAAATCCTAGGGCACAGAGTCTTGAGGTCAAGGAGAGAGAATGTCCTTGCAATTCACTTTCCCCCTTTGTCCCAAAGTCATTTGACACATTTCAGTATTCCTATATAACACAGAATGCACAAAACCTTCAAATTATTAATTATACGCCATTTGTATATCTTGAGGCAATCAGGTGAACTTGAGATAATTCTTGCTGCTTTTGCATGTATCTCCAACAAGGGGGTTTTCTTGTCTGCCTTCGAGTCACTGGGAGGAAGTTAACAGTACTTCTATAACAGCACTTCTAAACCTTGCTGAAACGTTATAGCTTTCTAGGTCCTCCTTCTTAGGTTGTGATCAAAGAGATAAAATGTCAATTTGGTTTCCTGTAAAACATCCTTTTGAAAATAGGCCTGCAGGGGGTTGGGGCCTGAAGATATAATTAGTTAAAAAATAATAATAATAAATAGTCGAGAAAGGGGAGAATATTCTAGAAATTTCTTCTTGGGAAGCTGCAAATAATATAAGATCATAGTTAGGCATTTTATTCATTTAAATATTATTATTATCATTCATATTTAATTACTGCTGTTATTGTCTGCTCAGTCTGTTTAATTTACTTCACCTAGTTTGGCTGTGGAGGAAACAAAGGACAAAAATTTTGTTAATTATGACACAATCGATAAGTTATTAACATTTTCCTTATGTGGTTCTGAATTCTCTTTGAGGTTCACGTATCTTGTTTGAAAGGGATTATTATTATTATTATTTACAGGAAAGAATGACTTAGATGCTACATTTGTATGTACAGAAAGAAAAAGTAGAAATACCAAAAAAGATACAAAAATAAAATAATAAAATTTAGATTACCACTCACACAACAATTTTTCAAATGAAATTGGACGTATCAGATTTTTTTTAAAAAAATTATCATTAAATAATACAAAGACATTATAAATTGGAGAGGAACCTTAAAGATCTGAAGGTGAAATATCCAATTAAGATGGAAAAATGGTAAAATAACGGAAAAAGCTTTGAAATTCATCATAATAAGAAATACTCAGGCAAGACTACCTGACAAAATACAGTCACAAAACAATACCTGGTTATTGTTAGAATAATTTCATAGACATAATGGAAAAACTGATTTAATAAATGGAAGCAGATTATTTATAAGCTAAAGAGAAGAGGCAAAGCCAAAGAGAAATGAAATTACTGTTTGTATCTCCTCACTCCTCACTTTTTTTTTTTTTTTTTTTTTGCTGTGGAAGAAAAGAATTGGCAAAACACTCAAACATTGCTACATTAGAAAAGGGAGGGTTATATTAACATAGGGTAATGCTTCGGGGTGAAATGCAAATGAGAGATAAGTATCCATCCTGAGTACCTGCTAGGAAAGAAATGGAGCCTTTTGTTTGCATAGTCTGTCAACTGGTAGACAGCAATTTTCTATGAATTTCCAAGTGTGGAGGGGGCTTGTTTAGGTGGCGTGTCCCCCCCCCCATTGGGAGATAATTTTGCATTAAGGTTCTGAAAGAATTTCTCCACACCCTGAATCTCAGTATTCTGCTGGAAAGGGAAAATTATTTCATGTGAAAATCAGTCAGGAAATGTTCCTAAAATGTACAGAGTTTTGCATGTTGAACTGGAATTGGCAGCTTCTAAACAGTTGATGGTTCTCAATGGTTCTTTATCTATTTATTTTTACATAAGGAAATTTAAATTTAAGTTTCATGTGCAAAGCATAACCTTGAACCTCTTAATTAATTTATAAACTACTCAAGAGACAGACTTATAGTAGTACTCTGCTATTTATACCTGTGGAAAGAATCTGGCATGTTAAGATTTTTGGAACTTGGCAACCACTTAACCTTGATGGACCAGTAACACACATGAGGTTGTTTTCCCTCAGTGGTTCAAAGCTTTACATTAAGAAATTTGAATAATATTTCATGAGCAGATTATAACCTTTTCGCCCCTTAGTTAAAACCTCCTTTTTCTCCTCTATTTTCCTCTTCAAGCTGACATAGCCTCTGTGCATGTACAGAGTTCATGATTCGGCAGTCTATTGTACCATTTTTTTTTTAAAGTGCTGTACCTCTTGACAAAATTACCATCTGAATAAAGGAAGGGAAGGGGAAAGAGTAGATTTTAAAATAGGGTTAGATTTTACACAGAAACCCAGCAATTTACACTTCCACCAAACCAGCAACAAAAGTGGTGAAATTAAATTCTTTGGTCAGTTTAAATCCATTTCTTTAGCTTTTGTGTCCTGAGATATTTCTGACACCTCTTATTTCCTGTTCCTTGCTGCTTAGGAAGCAGGCTTATAAATCTTAAACTTTAAATATATAAAACTTCAATATCCAGGCAACCCAATATTTTCACCAGAAAGCTGCAAGAAAAGTTTGGTCAAATTAAACTCCTTAATGAAGTCATGGCACTAATTAGCCATGTTTACTGTACTATATAAACATCTCATACCCCAGGCAAAATAAATCTTGATTTGCCCCCTTTATCTACAGGGTTCGGGGTGAATTCGTAATTGCAAATGTTTTCGTTTGTTTGTTTGTTTTTAATTAATTTATTACAGCCATGGCAGACTAAATTCTCTGCCCCCTTATCTATGGGTGATATGGTCATAGAGCCAGAATTCATAAAATCCTTTGCATTCTCATTGATTTTCAGCCTTACCAATTTCAGACAAAATTTTCTGGCCCTTTATTTACAGGGATGGTCAAGGCTCATTCTGCTTGATTATGAATTTGTATGTGCTTGAACTGTTGGCTGGAGTTTTGCAGTTAAAAAAAAAATGGCTGACACTATGGTGGTAAAAATAACACCAGACATTCATTTTCAATGCATGATATACCATCTCTACCTCTTTCTGAATGGCACCTCAAACTCTTCATGCCAAACTTTAAAAATCTATCTTTCCATCCTTCTCCACCAAAGAGTAATGCTTGACTGAATTCAGGCCATTTCACTATACCACCAGGGTTTAAACTCACTTTTCAGTGCTTACAAACACATTTTCTCTCCCTCCTTTTTGCAAGTTTGGAAAGGGTTGGAAGGGATCTTGAGTAATCTAGTCCACCCCTTCTGAAATATGGGGATCTCAACACTATCACTGCCCTTAGGATACACATACATTTGAGTACAGACGCCTGACTGGGAGGGAAACACAGGTTATGCCCTATCACGGAAGCACACGTGTGTACTAAGGGAAAAATAAGGAAGGGGAAGATTAAAAGTACCAACATTATATAGAAGCCTTTAGCAAACCTTAAGATTGGATAAACAGTTTAAGAGGGAATTTACTTCCTTACTAAAACCATTCTGTCCATTTGAATCAAGGTTAAAGTGACTCAGATAGACATTTGCTGGCTATGGAGCCTCTACTTTTAATAACATTTCCCTAGAAGGAACACCATATTCCATAGTCACATGGTGAAACATTACATACAGAGCACATGGCTCCCTTGTGACACAGACCTTAAATATTGTGAGTTCACAAACAAACATTTTCAAGATTACAATCTCCCTTTTCCCTTCCCGCTCCCCCTTTCTGTACAGAAAGGGGTAGGTATGCACATACACCCCTCTTTTACTCTCTAGAGAAAGATTGGGAAATGTTCAAGACTTTCATATGTGCTTAGACTTTAAACCTTAATAGAGAAAGTGATAAAAACTTATATAATCACTCCATAAAAACAACAAGGACACTCTTGTTCCAACTCTGAAAACCAATAATCTTTCCTTGCCAGAAAGCAGAGCTGGGCTGAATTTCAACCCATCACCACATCAGACACATTGCCTTTCACATAGCTCTAAAATGGGGGTTAGAAGGGACCCTGAGGTCATTTAGTCTAACCCTCTAAGATACAGGATTCACAAGATTTGAATGAAAATACCAACTTTATACAGAACCCTTTAGCAGATGAGTTTTTTCCTTAAGAGACTGATATTAGGAGCCCAACAATAACCCTTCTGTCCAACACAATTGAAGTTAAAACTAGACTCAGATAGACAATTCCTCTAGTCACTTGGAGGAAGACTCCCTTTTAGAGCCTCTCTCAATAACAAACATTTGCACACCTCATGAAGTGAACATTTTCAAGTTTCAAAATATTTTCAAAGCATTGAGCAAGCATTTTCAAACTTACTACTCTTTATTTTCCTTCATCCTGCCCCCCCCTCTTTTTTTTTTTTGGAGAGGAAAAAAATGGCCTTCTACAGCCTCTTTAAAACAAACCTTTACACACTACCTCCACTCTTTTAAAGATTTGCCATGTTTTGGGGTTGATCAAGCCCTTACATAAGATTATTTAAGCAAGCTTGCCTTAATTTTTATATTATTTTAAACTATGCATGCTTTAAAAAAGGCAGTCTGTGGGTGTCATGGCCAAATTTTACACAAACCCTTAATTTCCTAAACCTGGATTATATCTCTCATTTACTTTAAGGGGAACAATGAACTATAGCAGACACAAGGATCAGACGCACATACACTTCACAGACAACACAGACAACATGTAACATGCAAACATATATAATTTTATACCATAACATACTTTGTAGGATTCCTCACAAAACTTTTCTCATTCAGAGTTCACCAGGGTTAATTTTAAAGCGGAGATTCACTGTATGTTAAAGGAACCTCCTGGTAGCCATTTCCCCTCATCTGGGTGGTCCATAGTAAATCGGACCCAATGTTTTTTTCTTACAAAGTTTTTGCAATTGGTTCCCTTCAAGCTTGTCCGCCCCGGGGATTTCGTGCCAATTTAAGAGAACGAATTGGAGTGGACTTTCATCCTCAAAGTCCTTACCGGAGCCAAGCCTCAGTTGTGCTTTGCCTCGGTTGGGAGTCTGGGAAAGGAATTCCTTAGAGTGGGTTGCACCCATTTTACTTAAGCCTTTTTATACTGCAGTTCGGGTCCCCGACCCTGTTCCTGGACACTCTTAACTTCCCGAGTCTATGACTCACCCCCACGTCCTAGTGGTGTTCCTGCCTGCCGTTCGCGTGCACTAACTACTAGGCGGCCTGGTGCAGCTAAAACCCTATTGGAACCCTCCCACTGGTCATCAATTGCCTGAGGGTTCCACAGCAACTTCCCTGCCTCTTACACACTAGACTCATATCCTACTGAACGCTTGCCTACGCAATGTCAGGTCGGAACTGAGGAATACAGAGTAGTAGGAAAGGAACGGGCGCACTTGCAATCTCTGGTCATGGGTCATTCCCGACACGAGTCGCCATGGCAGGGGGGCGTCTTCACCCGAAGATTAAGAGCAGAGGAATAGGAAACAGAGCTGGGATAGCCAGATTCCCAGATTGGTAGAAAAGCGACAGTTTGCTCAGACTTCTGCTCAGTTTGGCAGAAGGGAGCTGGGACAGTCTTTCTGAGCTCTGCGTTTAACGTAAAGACTGTTGCCCTGGACCTCAGTTCTACCTTGTAACTGTGCCTGGCAGCCTTGCTGCAACTAAGGTCCAAAGAGGAG
The DNA here is from genome assembly GCF_963506605.1 of Zootoca vivipara. Classification (NCBI taxonomy): domain Eukaryota; kingdom Metazoa; phylum Chordata; class Lepidosauria; order Squamata; family Lacertidae; genus Zootoca; species Zootoca vivipara. Next base: position 35,820,520 of record NC_083281.1, on the reverse strand, counting down.
AGTAGAAAAGGATAGTCCAAGTGGAGAAATAGATTTTTAGTTGCTGTGGTTCTTAGCTCACCCAAGGTGTCCCCTTTTAATACTCACGACCGATCCTTTCAGTCGAATCCCATTGTCTCCAGCTTCCAACTGGTTCCTGAAAAAAAACAGCCTTGTCCCTTTAAACGTTGCTTCGTCCTGGGGGTCCCGCTTGGACTCTCAATTACTACCAAGTGCCTCGGGTCCTGAGGTTGGTTTACCCCCCTGCAAAAGAGGCAAGGGCGCGCTGGGCTCCCCTTCCTCAGTCAACCCGGAGCTCAAGGCAAAACTGGGTCCCCGAAGTGGTCGCCAAATTGTTGTAAAATTTAAGCTGGTTCCTATGAACCCAGAGAAATGGATCTTGACCCAGGGAGAGCTCAAGGATCCAGGCAAGCAGACAAATTTAAGCGTCTCCTGCCCACCAAATAACAGAGACCAAACCAGGACGTACGAAGCAAGGCACTTTTATTTTTGCTGTTGCAACAGGGTCCTTCCTCTCACACAGGAGAACAAGGAAGGAACCCCAAACAAAGATGTCTTGTCCTTAAAAAGAGATTTGAAATTGGTTTCAGCCCACCCCCCCAGAAGCATCATCCATATGTCACAGAAGGGGTGTAGCCCAAGACCCCCCTCCCTAGATTCATCATAGGTACATCATGAAAGGGGAGGTCTGGTGGCAGTAATCTGAGCAGTCTGGACCCTGCCCCCTGCCCCCCAAAACCTAATCAACAAAATTGAGAGATATTTACATTTCCCTGTTTCCCAGCCAAGTTAATCACACCCTTTTGTCTGGCAGTCAGGTATCAGGATGCCAGGGATTATCACTTTAATTCCTGAGACAATGAGAAGGTTCCCCCCACCCCACTTCTTCCTTGCAGAGGAACACCTGGTCAGAGAGAGTCAAAATGGTGTCAGTCAGGCCTGTTTTCCTGTGCTGCTTCAGACATGTTTCTGTACATTCATGTACATGTTTTATGAACAATTATTATATATATATAGATATGACCTCAAAATTCTTATAACATTATGCATGTCATGGAGAAAGTGGATAGAGAAACGTTTTTTGCTCGCTCTCATAATATCTCATAGATATCCAATGAAGCCAAAGGTTGGAAGGGTCATGACAGATATACGGTAAGAAAGTAGTTCTTCATGCAGTGCATAGTTGAATTATGCCACTCGCTCCTGCAAGAGGCAGTGGGGGGGACACCAACCTAGATGGCGGGAGATCAAAAAGAAGAACCCAATGGCACTAACCAGCTGTTGATGCTTCTGACAATGCCTGAAGCTGTCCTTTGGACATTAGAGGTTTACAGTTCTATGGAGAGAAACTCAAGGCCCCCGAGAAAGAGGCATGGTTGTTTATTGGTCCCTGTAGCCTCTGCATCCTGAAAACAGTTTCACGTCTAGCAAAGACTAATCCACTTTAGTCTGCTTGACACCTACATTTTATATCAAAACTCTTGTCAGCTGGAAATTGGGAACAAAACACAGGAAGCTACCATTAGTCCAGGTGAAAGAAGAGGTCTGGCCATTTTGTGTTTGTGTTTTTTGGTCGTAAAAGTTGGGTTGCAAAATGATTGCTTTTTACTTTGAAGGCCAGTTTGCATAGGAGGGTCAATAGTGCAAAAAAACAAGTTTTAAATATTAAAGGGATATTGTTCTGCTGAACTTCCTTTCTGCTCTTCATCCTAGGAACTTGGCAACTAAGGGGGAACTAAAATCCTTCTGATTGGCTAAAAAGTTGGGAGAGGGAGTGAAAATATTGATTAACAGGGAAGTTGTATGCAATTTTACGTATTTCTGCAAAGCAATTTCCTCTAGCATAATTCCTTTGGGTAAATTATTTTCACTTATATGTGCACTGATATGCATACTTTACACTAGCAAATGTGTTTTTCAACACATTACTTGCCTGGACAACTGAAATGCAAAATTTAGAGACGCATGAATTTCGAAGAATGACTTTGTTTCCATTTTTATATTATTTCAGAAAGTGCAAATTAGGTGAATTCATTTTAAATGCAAATTGAATTGAATGTTGCCCCTTAGTCCTGGACCATCCTTGCAAAGAGCCTCTGAAAAACCAGGTATGTCTGTTGCTCAACTTAAGGAGCAATTTCCTGATACGGTATATCTTTATTGACATTAGTCAATGATTCCCAGGAAGATCTCACATCTGTGAGAGTGGGCTGGGGGAACTTGTGTGCATGTTCTGAAGAGGGTCAAGTGATTTCCCTGAAAAATAAATGGAAGATTTTACTGGCCCCTGCAAGATGCCACAAAGATCTGGAATGAAAGGACCCTGTTTACTGTTCCATGCAAACAGAACAAGCCACACCTCTGATCCTTCTGTGGGGGGAGCCCATTTCTCTGATAGGGCAGAAACGGAATACACAGAGAGGAGGTCCATGACTGAGGAGGGGCAGTGGTGAATTTTGTAGTGAAATTATCTCTAGGTCAGTATCACCAGTGGGAGTCCAGGAGCAAGGAACAGACTAACTGTTGACTGCTGAAAAATCTACTTTCCCAGTCTATGACACTATATTAAAGTGTTGGGCAGGGTAAGAGGCACAGGGAAGAGGAGCAACAAACATGACTCTTATCTTTGTACCAGCCTCCATTCCAGCTGTGCAAAATCCAGATGTTTCCAAGCCCCATCTCTCAATCAAGAGAGGCAAGAAGCATAATCACAGTTCAAGGAAACGACATTGATCAGTAGGTTAGACAAGATGACCTCCAAGATACCTTCCAGTTCTGTAATTCTAATTCTTAAGAGCTCAACACAATATTAATAAGGCATCATCCAATACAAAACCAGGGATAAAATAAGACAGTGATTTATCTGGGACAGTGACAACAGCTCCCCCCCCCAAAAAACCCCCATCAATTATATATATATGAGAGCAACCAAAGACCAAAAGAAACGGATCGTGTTGTGGTGGCATCTGATTCTGTGCACCTCTCCCTGCTGGAATTAGGGGGCGTTTGAGTTTGCTGCTGCTGCTGCCAGTGTGAGCCACAGTAGTGAGATTTGGGCCATTCGAGCTCTGCACCCTCTCCCACCTGAGTCTGCCGAACTCCACCCCCTGGCCTCCATTGGCTCCCCCTCCCCCTTTGACCTTACCCAGGTTTCAAAATCTAAAACGAGCCAGTCTTAGAAAATCTCCCTGCCCCCCACCAGCAAATGGCTGCGTGATGATAGACCCCCAGCAAGACGGAACATTGCACTATCTGCCCAATGACTGGGGTGGCCCTATGTACACAGCGCAGTGCTTGCATCTCAAGGACTGCAGACACTGATCACCTCTGAGCGCCTGCAGCTCTATTTTTGGCCAGCCTCCTCTCTAACCTCTTAAAGAACTTCGCTGATGGGTTTTGCAGGGAGCCAAGTAACAGCTGGGACAAAATTAGCAGCTTTACGCTGAACTTGCTGCCCAATGCCGGTAGCCGTTACTAGGTGGAGTTTCTTTTATTAACATTTCTGCCCCGAGACAGCTAGCCAAGCCCAGGAGCTGTGGGTCTAGGAACAAAAGAAAAGAAAACTCTCCCCACCTCCATGTTATCTTTCATAGTGGATTGTAGCAACGTGAATTTCAAAACTTGGGGAACTTGCCAAACACAAATAAGACGCCTCTGTTTGCTCTTCCTGACACTGCTGCCATAATTTAAAGCACTGCACTGCTGCCACTATCTGAAGTGGGCTGGTTATATGTTCTTTCCCACCCAAGAAGTGCAAATTACAACACTTCTTTTAAGGACACCGGACAAACCGAGGCACGGCAGGAGCTGCAGACTCTCCAAGTATCCCTCTTTTCCAGGGACAGCCCCAGATTTACAGAAGCTGTCCTGGTTTCTGATTTGAGCCAGGAATGTCCCGCTTTTCCTTAGGACGTCCCTATTTTCACTGGAGAAATGTTGGATGGTATGGAGTTATCTGACCGCCCCAAAGGCAGCCCTGAAGGCAGTTTTTTTTAAAAAAAATTTTTTAAATGTTTTATTGTTTTCATATATGTTGGAAGCCGTGCTAAGTGTCTGGGGCAACCCAGTCAGAAGGGTGGGGTATTACAATTACTACTACTACTACTGCCGGTATTATTAAATAGGTCTAGGATGTAACTATTTTCATTGGAGAAATGTTGGAGGGTATGGAACTGGATATAATCCTTACCTAATTGTAAGGCCGCAATCCCCCTAATACTGGGTGCTGTGAATCAAGGGCATAAGTAGAAGGAAATCTGAGCTGTCTAGAAGAGATCATCAGGAAACCCCTTACTTTAGCTCTCTAACTCAGTTCTGTTCTACAGCACAGCAGCTATTCTGCAGCTGCACCAGCAGTGCACAGAGGCAACAGCTCTCCCATGCTGTTTGTCCCTGTTACCTGGTAGACTGCATCTGGAGCTGGAGGTTTCATTTAGCTGTCCTGACCACCAGTGAAACCTTCAAGTGCAGATGCAACCTACCCCTGAATGCCAAATGCTGGGGATAAACTAAAACAGGGGAAATGGGGAGATGGCTGCTTCTATTCTAAAAGAACAGTCAAGCGCATTTGTTTTCTGGGGATCTCTAGATGCTATGGAAGAATCTAGTTCAGGAAAATGGCCAGATACTCCTGCGAAGACATGCCAATAACTTTAGGGGGGGGATCAAAAGTTTTACCCTCCCAGTGATACAATTCCCAGCACCTTCAACCAAAATTACAGCTCCCAGGATTCTTTGGGGAAAGCCATGGGCTTTAAATGTTAGGTGTGAATTCTTATACAATCAAAAGTTGGCAAGCCAACAGGAAAGAGCTTATTTAGAATATAGAAATGCAACTTTTCTGTATGGCCTGTGGCACTATCACCAGCCACACCCCTTTTTGCCACGGCTGGGACATTTCCCGAATTCTCTAGGAAAGAGGAAGCACTGAACTATTACCTAGCAATGACTTGATGCAATGATAACCAAGCTGTGGTTTGGGGCCACCAGCTCCCACCAGCCCCAGCCAGCATACCCAATGGTCAGGGAAGATGGAAGTTGGAGTCCAACAACATATGGAGGGCACACACACACACCCAGCCATGACTTAATGCTTTTCGCTCAGCTACTGGATATATAACCATTGTTAAATTGTTGTGTGTATGAGAGGGATATGTTTTGCACACAGAATGTCCTAGGTTCAGTTCCTGGCATCTCCAGCTGTGTTGTTGTTGTTAAAAAAAACAGCAGGTAGCTAGTGATGTAAAAGAATTCTGCTTCAGGTCCTGGAGAGCCCTGGTCATTCAGATTAGACGACCACATGAGGCTAGACCAGATGTGTGGCCAGGGACCAGGGATGGTGGGAGTCGCAGCTGAGCAACCTCTGGAGTGCAAAAGGTGCGCCACACTTCAACCAGGCAGACAAATTGACTATAAGGCCTGGAAAAGGCATGTTCCTAGAATGATTAGCTTCATTCCGCTGGTCCAGGATGACAGAAAGAACTTAAACCAGCCTTCTCCAACCTGGTGAGGATCTCCAAAAGTTTTGGCCTACAACTCCTAGCAGCTCGAAGCAACATGTCCCTGGTCCGTAGGAGCCATTGATCATGCTGGAGCTCGGGGCTGATGGGAATTGTGGTCTGAATTACCTGGTGAGCACTAGGTTGGGGAAAGCCGATTCTGGCAGTTGCATAAGGGCTGCTTTTGCACCCTCGACCACAGGAAATTCAGGGATTGCTCACTATCATGTGATGAGAAAATGATGACCATATTCTGAAGCACCGTCACTACTATTGGGGGGTTTCCCAGATGTGCCAATGCTGTTTTCCTGGGGCTCAGCACTCCAGCATCCTCAGGTGAATGATTAACCTGGTAAAAATTGTCACCTTCGCCTGGGTTTAAAATCAGCTGAGGTGAATATTTCACCTGTGATGAAATGTTGCAGTGTGGAGTGCCCCCCTTCATGGTGCCAGCCAGCCACTCTCTCTCCCAGGATACTCCATTCCATCCCCTGCCCCCCCCATTTTCAGTTCTCCTCAAACATTCAGTCAGTGTCATTAAGTCTGCTCAGTACTCATTGGACTGTTTTTTTGGGGTCCTTCAGAGTTTTTTAAAAAATATATTTTGCACTTCTACAAACCTTGTGATTCACCAAGCCAGTTGCTGCCTCCCCTTGTGCACAGTTGGTGATGTTTTGGCTACGTTAATGAGAATGAACCTGCAATTTGTATGCTATCTAGCCAGTGTGAGAAACCTCTGGGCCTGCAAATGTTACTGAACTACAGCTCTCATAATCCCTGGCCATTGGTCATGTTTGCTGGGACTGATGGGAGTTGTAGTTCAGCAACCTCTGTTGGGCTAAAGGTTCCTCATTGCTGCTGCATAGCATGAAATGCATGAAAATAGAAAGTTTCCCATTGTTCCAGCAGTTTGTGAAATACATATGCTCCCAGTTTGCTGCTCTTAGAGAGAGGGCTAATTTGGAGGGTTTCATAGGTTTCATAGAATTATAGTGTTGGAAGGTACCACAAGGGTCATCTAATCCAACCCCTGCAATGCAGGAATATTTTGTCCAAAGTACCCAGGACCCCGAGATTCAGAGTCTCTTGTTCTACCAACTGAGCTACCAGGAGTTGGGCTGGAGCATCGTCCTGAAACCTGAAGAGATGTGAGTTTAGTTCAAGCAGAAACAACCACCAAAATGCTGGATTTTATCCAACAAAGTTTTACCCATTGAAGTTAATGGGCCTAACTTAGTCATGCTCATTCATTTCAATGGCTCTAACTGGGCAGGACAAGTGTTGGGTGCAACCCAAGAGCTCATATGACCAGGGTTTCACATTCCAGTACATCTGGGGACCCAAACGATAAACAGGTTATTATTCCAGATCTACACGGAGACCTGTAAATATTGGCAGCCCAAGGGGTGCGGAGGGGAGGCAACAGCACAATTTTAGCACAGTGACTCAGAGGGCTGTCATGCCAGAGAGCCTCGTGTTAATCGGGTTGGCACTCTCCGGGGACGCATTCCAACCTCATGTAAGAAAGCAACTTGGGTGCAAGACCAAGGGGACAGCCGGTCCTGTGAAGCCTTCTTCACCCTGCCCCCTAACTAGCCTTCACCAATCTGGTGCCCTTCCAGGTGTTTTGGACTACAATTCTCCATCAGGCCCACCAGTCCAAAACAGTCCAAACCACTCCATCAGGCCCACCAGTCCAAATCTGGAGGGTGCTAGCAAAGGCTGGTCTAGCAAACTCCTTTCAACTCTTTGGGAGAGCTGCGCTGCTGGGATGGCCCAGCCTACTTCGCAGGATTGTTGTGAAGGCAAAATGGAGAGCACGAAAGATAACCATGTGCACTACATGGGAGGAAAGGCAGGAGAGAAATGTAGTAAATAAACAAATTTCAGGAGGTTTTGCTTGACTGATGGCTTTTCAAATGCTCTTCTGTTGTCGTCTTCTACAGTTATACTCTATACTGTATCTTCACTAATGCTGTATTGTTTGAAAATCTTTGTAGAACCGCTTTAGGAGGCTGCATACCTGAAAAGTGGTGGTAAATGCATAAAATAAAAATAAATAATGGGTTGAATCCAGATCAAAGCTATTCTCCTATATCCACTTACATTCCAGTCAGCCAAAAGCATTAAAGGAAGGTAGGAAGTAGGGCTGGTGAGGGACGAGGCCTGGGGAGAGTGGGTGTGGCTGAGGAGGGTGTGTGGCCTTTGGAGAGTCCTGAGGGCCGGATAGAGAGGCCTAGTAGGCCATGTTTGTTCCTCAGGCCTGAAGTTCCTCACCCCTATATTGTAGGGTTGCAGCTAAAGCACAGATCCTGCCTAATGCATTTATTAACATATGGTAATAGCTCAGGGATGGATCTACACAGAGGAAAAGGAACACTATAAATAAGTAAGAAATTAAATCATTATACCAAAGGGTATAATTATACCAAAGACTCTATGGAAAATCGCAAAGTTTTTTTTTGCTCTCCAGCGCCATCTGTCATTGCATGTTTATAATGCATTCAGAACACTATTTTTTAACTAATGTAGCTGAGTCCTCAGTAGCAGCGTTAGCTTACAATAAAATATATCTAAGTGGCAGCCTTGTACATGGTGTTGCTTGGGAATTCTAAGAAACCAAAGAATCGGTGTAGTTTTGAATTCTCTCTAGCTTTCTCCATAATCCAGCGCATGTTTGCTATTTGGTCTCTGGTTCCTCTGCCCCATCGAAATCCAGCTTGCACTTCTAGGAGTTCGCAGTATGTGGACCGAAAACTCCCAGAAGTGCAAGCTGGATTTTGAAGGGGCAGAGGAACCAGAGACCAAATAGCAAACATGCGCTGGATTATGGAGAAAGCTAGAGAATTCCAGAAAAAGGTCTACTTCTGCTTCATTGACTATGCAAAAGCCTTTGACTGTGTTGACCACAGCAAACTATGGCAAGTTCTTAAAGAAATGGGAGTGCCTGATCACCTCATCTGTCTCCTGAGAAATTTCTATGTGGGACAAGAAGCTACAGTTAGAACTGGATATGGAACAACTGATTGGTTCAAAATTGGGAAAGGAGTACGACAAGATTGTATATTGTCTCCCTGCTTATTTAACTTACATGCAGAATTCATCATGCGAAAGGCTGGACTAGATGAATCCTAAACCGGAATTAAGATTGCCGGAAGAAATATCAACAACCTCAGATATGCAGATGACACAACCTTGATGGCAGAAAGTGAGGAGGAATTAAAGAACCTTTTAATGAGGGTGAAAGAGGAGAGCGCAAAATATGGTCTGAAGCTCAACATCAAAAAAACCAAGATCATGGCCACTGGTCCCATTACCTCCTGGCAAATAGATGGGGAAGAAATGGAGGCAGTGAGAGATTTTTCTTTCTTGGGCTCCTTGATCACTGCAGATGGTGACAGCAGTCACGAAATTAAAAGACACCTGCTTCTTGGGAGAAAAGCAATGACAAACCTAGACAGCATCTTAAAAAGCAGAGACATCACCTTGCCTACAAAGGTCCGTATAGTTAAAGCTATGGTTTTCCCAGTAGTGATGTATGGAAGTGAGAGCTGGACCATAAAGAAGGCTGATCGCCGAAGAATTGATGCTTTTGAATTATGGTGCTGGAGGAGACTCTTGAGAGTCCCATGGACTGCAAGAAGATCAAATCTATCCATTCTTAAGGAAATGAGCCCTGAGTGCTCACTGGAAGGACAGATCATGAAGCTGAGGCTCCAATACTTTGGCCACCTCATGAGAAGAGAAGACTCCCTGGAAAAGACCCTGATGTTGGGAAAGATTGAGGGCACTAGGAGAAGGGGACGACAGAGGACGAGATGGTTGGACAGTGTTCTCGAAGCTACGAACATGAGTTTGACCAAACTGCGGGAGGCAGTGGAAGACAGGAGTGCCTGGCATGCTCTGGTCCATGGGGTCACGAAGAGTCGGACACGACTAAACGACTAAACAACAACAACAACAAAGTTTTGAATTCAGTGGTTAAAAGCCATGCAGTTTTTAAAGGTGCAGTCCACCATCATGATTCAAAATGGCACCCAGCCATATAAGAAAATCTCAGGAACCATCATACAAAATTTGGTTATGATATTTTAAGAAGTGTCTAAATGCATAGAGAACAGGCAAACAACTTTCCGAAAGATATGGTGTAGTAGGAGGAGAGGAAGAAGAAAAAGAGGAGGAGGAAGGAGGAGAAGTAGCAGAAGCAGCTTGCAATATATTTCAGTCTGTGCAGCCTGGCTAAAAGCTGAGCAATCCAGATCTAATAAGGAGACTCGCATAGGGTGACCCAGGACCAAAGTAGACAAAGCTCTTGCACCTTTCATAGTTGTGAAGGAGAGGGAATTTCAGCAGGTGTAGCTTATCATCCAAGCTGGCAATGGCTGTTCTACACAGTCTATTAAAGGTGCAGGAGCCCATTCACTTGGTCACGCTAATTGCAGGGTGACACATCCCCTAGGTTTCATTGCAAGAAAAAGAGCACAGTCAAGTTGTACAGAAAACAATCCCAAGGCCAAGGCTGCAAGCATCCAACGTCCACTGACTTGGGAGTGAACCCCATGGGGCTTACTTGCAAGTAAACAGACATAGGATTGGGCTTTGCAAGTGACCGGCTGAAGACCAGAAATAGAAACTCACTCAGGAGCACAGATCACATTGCCTGCCCTGTTTATTATTTCTAAGGCCAGAACGTGTTTTTGCCAGGCCTGATTTTGTTTGTTTGGATCTTCCAAGAATGGGGGTACAGTTACACCATTGCTCTCCCGTGCAATACAGTTCTTGTGACTTTTGAGGGAGGGCACAGGTGTCCCTGACAGTGTAGACACATTTTCTCAGACAGCAACAGTATGGGTAAGACAGAAATTCACTGTTTTGGACGTATCGGTTTATAGTTCTCTCTCTTTTTCTCTCTCATTTCCAGAAGAGTTAAGCAACACTAACATCTGTTGTGCAGCCTGGGAGAGTCTCAGCTGTTGTTTGGAGAGGTGTTGATCTGGGCTCTCGCATATCTGCCTAGTGAATGAGTTGCGACCTGAACTTTATGACTTCCCCCACCGCCTCCTCATTCTCCTCCACCCCCAGTGAAAATTGACAGAGTCCTCTGGCTGAGGTCAAGGTTTTAGTTTTCAATATCTATCCCTGGCCATGGGCATTTACTTATCTGCCAGTCAATTAGTTTCATTATCTGTCAATGTTGACATGCTTGCTGTTGTTGGCATCCGTCTGTCTCGAGAGACAATGGAGGGGGACAATGGAGTGCGTCTCCACAAACTGCTGTGTTAGCAGCACCAAAGTGACCTCCCCTGAAGCACAAGCCTGGGCAGTTTGTGTATGGAGGTCCTGGGCTGCACAGACACAGGCCTTGCTGATGTGGTCCAAAGGAAAGCAGAGCGATATGTTTGGCTCCAGCTTGGCTGCTGGAGGTGTCGGAAGGTGGTGTACAAGTCGCCACCCAATCATCTCCACTCTGGGTTTGTGTAGCAGGGTCTACTCCTTAGCCTTTTCTTCTCCTGAAGATATCCCACAAGGCAGTAGAAGTTTAGGATCAGAGGGTATCTTCTCCTAGACGGGCTACCTTCCCAGGTTGACAAGTCCCATCTGTCCCTCACTTCCCTCTATGGCACGTGCAGAAACCGCCTTTTTGACCGTTGGACCCACTCTTGGTCTCATCTGCTCAATTCGCTGGGACCAACATCACTACTCCCCCTTCTGAAGCAGCTGACATTGAGATACAATGGGGAGAGCCTGTCTCCTCTGGCCCTGGTTCCCATCAATCACTTCCTCCTTCTCCTGCGTAGGGGTCGGTCAACCCTAGGCAGACAGTGGGTCCTCCATATTGTTTTCAGCACCTGAGAAAAACTTTTTTTATGTAGGCAAGCTAACCCAGACACGTAATTTTATTATGAATGTTCATTTTTAAACTTCTGACTTTATATTTTCAAAGAAATTTTTATACCTGCTAGTTTATTAATGTTTGATTTCATCACTTTTTATTGTTATATGTAAACCACTTAGAGGTCTTTGTTCAGCTGCACTTTTTTCTCAAACGTAGCCAACATAGCTGCCAAGTTTTCCCTTTTCTCACGAGGAAGCCTATTCAGCATAAGGGAATTTCCCTTTAAAAAAGGGATAACTTGGCAGCTATGGTAGCCAATGTTGTGCACTCACCATTGCCCCTGCTGGCTTGGGCTGATGGGAGTTGTAGTCCAATCATTCTTGGAGGGCACCACGTTGGATTGCCCTGCTTTTGTTGATTAAGTGGGATATCCTTCTTGTTAACCAATCAGTACTGTGTGGAAAAGGACTTCCTTTGAATCTAAAAGAGCTGAAAGGGTTCATCATTTGTGAGGTTTATCTTCATTGACAACTAGTGGTACATAGTGATGCAAGAGCCACAGCATGATAAAAAGTTTTAAATGGTCAGACTGTCATGTGATTACTGTGTGATCATCATGTGCCTGCAAATGAATCTAAAGCAGGAATTGCTGTTCAACTGTTCTCTCCTGCAACAGCTAAGCTGGAAGGCTAACACTGGCAGTGGACTGTCACTGACATGCTGCAGCCAAAGCGAAAACACCAAACAGCCTCACTCCTTGAGGGAGTCACTTTGGGAGTGATACAAGGGCAAGGGCCACTATGTATTTTAATGTTATTATTGAGGTGGTTTTCATTGGTTTTATTGTATTGTGTATTTTATTGATTTTTTTTGTAAACTGCCCAGAGGACTTTGGTCAATGGGTGGTCTAGGAATTGCAATAAAATGATAATGTGAGATGAAAAGCGCATGTGATTAGTTGATTTAATTTGTATACTGATTTCTGTTTCAAATTTCTAAGTCCCCAAAGTGAGTTCCATCTGCATAGAAATGTGTGTGTGTGAAAATAACAGCTGGTTAAAGAAATCTTACAGTGCAATAATATCCAAGTTTACAGTGAAGTTCTACCCGTTTCAATGGTGGAATGCTGTGCAGCAGTTGAACTAGCAGAAAGCTCACGGTGCAGAAGATTGCACTATGCATCGTGCCACAGCCACAGACTTTCCAGCAACCCACTAGTGCATCCTCTTGCACAGCAATATTTCAGTAGCGCAAAAAACATTTCGTCTGCAGAGCAAATATACCACTAAGTGACCTTCCTTACTAATACACTGGAAACAAATCAGTATCCCCATACTGGTGATGGGAGAACATCTGAGAGACAAAAGATGACGTCGGCCACTTAAGGCCAGAATGGCAAAAGTGAGATTAAAACTGTGCATATCCTGATGAATACTTCCTAATCTCTCTTAGCAAGTATTCTGAAATAGATCTTCTGCCCCAGAAACCCATGGATTTATAAAGAGAACTTGTTTACTAAAAAGTGATTGCCTTCTGGGAACTTCTCTTACAGTGGGGTGGAATTGCTGCTTCTCAGCCAGCAGCTGGTAGCCGTCACTCACTCTTCAATCATCAATAGCCTTCTGGAGAGAGCGCTTAAAACCCAACGCTTCTAATTTACTCCACTGAAGACACCCAAAGCTGTATGGACATGTCCTTCTGTGCCCTTCTGGCTTGAGGGTTCATTAATGGCCAGGTTCACCCATTTTTCAGCCACCTGCCAATGCTTCCACTCTGAACAGATTGTGAATGATTTCTATATAATTCATCTTTGAAATGCAACTTTCCTTTTGCTCTAGATCACTACGCTTGGAGGCCTTTTGAAAGAAAGGGGATTGGCCATTTTGGTGGAGTCCATGACGTGAGCTTCTTACATCAAGAAGGAACAGTTTACCTATTGATGCTTTCCATGCTAAACAGGTCTCTGTGTGTGTACCTGTTTAGTGTTGTGGGAATTTTCCTTAGTCTGACACAAAACCCCACACATACATTAAGTAAGACAGAAATATTGCCACCCAACTCCACCACCACCCCTCACCATGGCCCCCTCCACCTCTTTCTCACTTTTCTTCCTAATGTAACACTAATATCTCAATAAATGAAACTGATCTGTAGAAAATGTAACTGGAAAAAAGACACATTGCAGAAGGAACAGGACCAACAAGGCCTCTTTTCCTTAGCAAATTAAACACTTTGCAACACAAGATCCGCTTCCACTGCACAGTGCTAGTTGTGCTTTGTGGCAGTGTGATCTGCATGCCACTTACATTTATTTCCATTGGCTGTCGTGGGACAGCAAAATGATCTTTAGCGGTAAAAAAATCAAATGCATGTACAGGCATTCCTCCCCCGCCGTGGTCGCTGGAGCTCCATTTTATGCAGAAAGTTGAGTCTAGTGCAAAGACGTCTCCTCGGCAGTGGCAAGGAATTGAATGTGCATGCTCAACCCGGCTGTCATGGGAGGCCAGAGGAGGAGGCAACCAAAAAATGGACTAGAAGGATTAATGGGAAATCACAGCCATTCAGTGGTCCTCTCCTGAAAAAAAAATGAGTACAGTGGTACCTCAGTTTACAAACACAATTGGTTCCAGAAGTCTGTACTTAACCTGAAGCGTACTTAACCTAAGCGAACTTTCCCATTGAAAGTAATGGAAAGTAGATTAATCTGTTCCAGATGGGTCCGCGGAGTACTTAAACTGAAAATACTCAAACCGAAGCGTACTTAAACCGAGGTATGACTGTAAAATCTAAGACAAGCAGTCAGGTGGGAAAGCAAGACCCCAACTGTTATGTACTAAGCTTGGATCCTAGAATAGGCGAGTAGGATCCTAGAATGCAACAACTGATTGGCTTGCAGGAGAAGACCAATCAGGCTCCAGGAAGAAGTTAATCAGCCTATTAGGCTGGTAGGATCGTAGAATGCGACAACTGATTGGCCTGCAGGAAAAGACCAATCAGGCTCCAGGAGGGAAGCAGAATCAGCCAATCAGATGGGACTCATTGTGTAAATAATGTATATAAAAGCCTGAGATTTGGGGGGCATTTCATTCAGTTTTACAAGCTGCAATAAAGAGCATGAAGTCACTACAGGACTCTGAGTATACGGTATTTCACCAACAAAATCATAGCAGGGTAAATAAGCCTAGACCTAAGAGAGAGTTTGGATGGGCTTTCAAGTTCAAGTCCCACAGAGATAAAGGAGCTTCCTTGAGAGCAAGTGTGTATAGGATGGAAGCTTTAGAAAACAGTGATCCATTCTACACCCCCCACCCCAATCCCATGGTAAGCACATTGTGAGAGAATCCTTACTGGCATTGCCCATCTTGACACACTTTAGAAATGTGGGGCCAAACCTTTGCTATCAGGAGCAAACTTGCAATATTTAGAAGAGAGACTGGGAGAGGGGGATTGAATGTAGCTCTCCGAACTCTCCCCAGGCCACGCCCCACATGGGTCTTGCATCATTCTCCATGTGGCTTTGCCTGTCTGCAACTCTGATCGTGCCTCCTGCTTGTCTGGGTGGAGGATAAAGAGGGGTGGGTGAATACACATAGAAGCTGTAGCAGACCTTGGGGTCTCCAATTTCAGCAGGGTTTTGGGCGAAGCCAAAATTCAGAACCCCTCCGCCTCTCGCGCTCCATTGTAAATCGTAGTTGTGGTGTCTCCAAGGCTCTGCACTGCTAAATCCACCTCTGGTAGAAACTAGCTTATTGGACAAAAGGGAAATGTGTGTTTGTTGCCCCACCCACATTTGCTTTAGGCCCCACCCACCACTGGTATATGGCCCTCAGAAAGTGGTCCAGAAGGGAATGTGGTCCTCGGGCTGAAAAAGAAGCCTTCCCACCCAATTTTAGAGATCTGTGTAGAAATTATTTGTTCAGGGAGGCTTTTAATGTTTAATAGATTACAG
The DNA here is from genome assembly GCF_963506605.1 of Zootoca vivipara. Lineage (NCBI taxonomy): Eukaryota > Metazoa > Chordata > Lepidosauria > Squamata > Lacertidae > Zootoca > Zootoca vivipara. The sequence continues at coordinate 35,805,237 of NC_083281.1, read as the reverse complement.
TGTTTTATTTTTCTGTTGGAAGCCGCCCAGAGTGGCTGGGGAAACCCAGCCAGATGGGCGGGGTATAAATAATAAATTATTATTATTATTATTATTATTATTATTATTATTATTATTATTATTTATAACTAAGTTCTACCAGTAGGTTGTTTGATTTTTCAGTGCCCTCTTTTCTCTTTTTCATCATCCTCTGTTGACTGGACAGTTTTCAGCATCCTCTTCTAGGAACTATGAACCAACATTTCACCTACCTGAGAGCTCCAGCTCTTTCTGAAGCTGCAAAGCGCCCCCTCCTGACACACAAACCCCCAAACACTCCTGGTTTTTCCCCTTCCCACCATGCACTCTGTTAACAGCTGCTGTGACTATTTTTGAGTGCTGTGTGTGTGCCTCTTGAGGATCTACAAAGGGGCAAGGAAAGAGAAGCTTGCTGACATGTCCAGAATTACTTTGAAATCTGCATATTCTAAAATGGCTCTGAGTGCTGTTCCATTGGATAAGCAAATGGCTAACCACTGAGACCCACTTTATATATTAGAGTTGTACCCAATCCTACGTTCTCCTACTCAGCAGATTGAAATTAATGGACACGACTAAGTTTGGTCCATTACTTCAATGAGTATACAGTGGTGCCTCGCTTAACAAATGCCCTGCTTAACGAAATTTCCGCTTAACGAAAGGATTTTTCGAGCGGAGGTTGCCTCGCTAGACGAATTCGTTTTATGAAAAATTTGTCTAGCGAATAGCGATTTCCCATAGGAATGCATTGAAATTCAATTAATGCATTCCTATGGGCAAAAAAAAATTCAAAAAAAAAATTTCCATGCATTCCTATGGGATTCGCTAGACGAATTTTTCGTTATAAGAAAAGACCCATGGAACGAATTAAATTTGTCTAGCGAGGCACCACTGTACTTTGAGTAAAACTTAGCTGGTGACAACACTAGGTTTCTACTAAGGCTGTAATTCACAGCGCAACGTGTATTAACCTGCAAGTAAGGCTGTGTACATGTTATGAGCTTAAAACACAACTAGGTAGTTCTTCTATCTCCATTTGAATCGAAGATGGTTTTGTGGGGAAACACATCAAAATACTGGATGGGGGGGTGCATCAACATATTGGATGATTTGGTTGCCAATTACGGTACCTATTGGAACCCATTTGGTCTGTGGGGTGAGGCAGCGTCAAAGGAGTGGTTAGGGCCCAGAGTTTTACCTGTTGCAATCTCACACAGAGGTACTGTATATTCCTGCGTATAAGACTATTTTTTAACCCAGGAAAACCTTCTCAAAAGTTGGGGGTCGTCTTATACGCCGGGTCATATTTCTTATACGGCGAGTATATCCCAAACTCTATATTTTAACTGGAAAAGTTGGGGGGTCGTCTTATACGCCCAGTCATCTTATACACCGGAATACACGGTATTTGTAGGCAATGCTTTTTTTCTAGAAAAATAGGTGCTGGTACTCAGCATGAAGTTGTTTCAGGAAGTGCCACACTTTTTAAGAACAAAAAAAGAGGTCTCAGTACCCTTGAGCGCCCCCTGAAAAAAGCACTGTTTATAGGTAAGAAAAACAACAAAGCATTTTATTGTAGGAAATGCACACTTGGAGAGGAAAGTTTCTGGTTCTAGTTTAGCTTATTAGCCAATACGGTAGCAGAACAATGCAATCATGCAGGCTGCTTTGTTCTTTCAGAAGACAGTCCCAGTGTGACCTCTTATCTTGAGGTGCAAGAGAAAAGTACGAGAGGAGCAGGAATCTGTAAAGCAGGGTGCAACCTAAGACATATCAGTTGAACAACCGAAGGTAAGAGGAAAGCTCATCAGAAGTCAAGATATACCGGTAAAATAGTCTAGGGAACCTGGATGCCCCGACCAGGGCTTTTTCCCAGGGGGAACACATAGGAACTCAGTTCTGGCAGCACTCAGGCCTTGGCCATGGCCATTCTAAGAGAACAAGGGAGGTGTACATGGTGAGTTCCGGCACCATAGAAAAATAGCACTGCAAGCCCCTCTTCCGCCAGCTGAGTTGCACTCAAACTACCAAACAAACCACAGAATACCATAAGAAATGATGGGATAGATACAGGGTAGAGCCTATCACCATGTGTACACTGCCTCACAAATCAGGGTGGGAGTGCACACTGGATGCAAAGTAAATGGGAATGTAGATACCACCTAAGTCCCACGGTGCTCACACTGGCTTAGACAGTAACCCTATATATGAAGCGGGAAACCACTCTCTCCAGAAGTCGTTGGACTCCAGTTCCATCACCCCTGACCACTGGCCATGTCAGGTGGGGGTGATGGGAACTGTTATAGAAAATTATAAGGGGGTTGCAGAACACCATTACTAATGAACAGAGAGGGGTGACCGAACCTGACAGCTGCAGTTACCCAGAATCCCTCTCAACACCACCTTCTTCGCCTCTGCTCCACTCCAGAGACCCGCACCCCTCCCGCTTGGACTCAACCCTGCCTTAAGGAAGGCTTAAGGATCAGCATATGCGCACATTTCCACATGACTAGCAACTTGGGAGCCATAATTCCCTGTCGATGGCATCTCATTCACAATGGAAGACTCCTCTGAACAAAAGACAGTGATCAACTCTTATGAAAATGTTAATTTCTCTTTGTGTTTAGGAATTCACACCTGGGAGGGGTGATAGGAGGACTAGGAGAGGTGTCAAAAGTGCTCAGATTTCTACCTTGAACCCTCCTTTTTTGTGAGTTATTGATTACATAGCTGTGATGTAGGAATGATGTATTGGGGGCGTTTCTTGGTGATGGGAAAACTGATAAAAGTGGAGGTTCTCTTTTGTTCTGGGTTCCTTCCTTGTTCTCCTGCGTGAGGGGAAGGACCCTGTTGCAACAGCAAATAAAGGCTTTGCTTCTCAAACTTCTCTGGTTGGCCTCTGTTATATATTCTCCGACCGATGGAGAACCCAATAAGGCTCTTGTGTACCCCATAAGGGAATAAGAGCAGATTTTTGCTTAGAACAGAACTGTAGTCCAACATCTGGAGGGCCACAGGATCCCAACCCATCCCATATAAATTTACTCCATAGGACTAGGTCCCACTGAACTTAACACGGCATATTTCTAAGCGGACATGCATAGGATTGCCCTGTCAGCATGAAATATAACATGAAACAAGCACTGCACAGCATATGGCAAAATGCAGGTGTGTAATTATCTCACACGATCATTTATACATGCAGGATACATGTCATTTCCAACATGTAAGTGTGTATCATGGACAAAAAGTAATAATTAAGCCCGTTTCTAGATGCTGGAATGTTCGAAACGCTTCCCTTGTTTTTATTTTAATAAGCCTTTTGGGCAGAGCTGTATTGTCCCCATAGTATGCATGAAGGGAGCTGAGAAACAGTGCCAAAAATTCATACTTTTTCTACCTAAGCTTTAATAGAGCAGTTTTTTTAAAGATGCATCCATCACATTTATATTCTACTGTAGTTCCCAAGTGGTCCAAGGACCAACCAGACCTGCTTAGCTAGAGCAATGCTGCTGCATCACGCTTTTAGACCAAGGATGGGGATTTTGTGGCACTCATCCCATACTGGAATGTTGGGATTCAAACTCAGCTTAAGACTAATGGAGCTTTGCAGGGGGAGAAAACAGGCAGAGAAACCTCCATTTCTGACCTAATTTGTGCTGACCGCTCTCCTCTCCCAAAATGCTAGACTGTTATTTCTTAGGGTTGTTGCCCTCATTTCTGCACTTTCTCCTTCTTGAGCTCACCTCTGCCTCTTTCTCCTGCAGAGATTCAACGAGCAAGCATGACTGCTTTGCATTCCCAACTTAGCTAGAACTAAGAACTTATTACAGTGGCCAACTGGATGCCTGTGGGGAAACCAGCAAGCAGGATTCAAGCCCAAGCACACTCTCCCCTCCTGTGGTCTCCAACAGCTGGTTTTCACAAGCATTGCTGCTTGCAACACTGGAGGCAGAGAATTGCCATGGCGGCTATAGACTTTGATCACACCCTCCCCTATGAATTTGTCTCACCCTCTTCTAAAGGTTAGTGGCCACGCTGCCTCTTGTGGGAGTCAGTTCCATAGTTTAACTACATAACAGCTTTTATCTGTTCTGAATCTTCTTGCATTCAGCTTCAATGGATGTCCACGACATTATGAGAAAAACTTCTCTATCCACTTTCTCCATGACATGCATAATTTTATAAACATCTGACATGTCACCTCTTACTCACCTTTTCTGTAAACTAAATACGCTGCAACCTTTCTTCATTGGGGAGTCACTCTAAGGCAGGCATGTCCAAAGTCCGTTTCAGGGGCCTAGTCCGGCCTGCCAGTCAATTTAATCCGGCCCCCCGTGGCAGTATATGCCCCGGGATAAAACCCTTAAAAAGCTCAACAACTTTGGGGTTAAATCCTTTAAAAATCTATCCCTTTTTGAAAAGGGCCTAAGGGATGCCCTTTTCTGAGTGTTTTCCAGCTCTACAAATTCTTTTTTGAGGTGAGGCAACCATAAGTATTGGAAATGAAGTCGCACCATAGATTTGTATAATGGCATTATGCTGTTGGCAGTTTTATTTCCATTTCCTTTCCTAATGATCCCTAGCATGAGATTTGCCTGCTTCACAGCTGCTGCACACTTAATATTACTAGTAAGAATTGTGGAGCTGCTCCCAAGCAGCTCTACAGTGGAAATTCAATGGAGGTACTGGTCTGTACGGATCCTTCTGCAGTTGACAGGTGAGCTCCTCTAATCCACAGCAGGTCCTTCTGCAAAGCTGCACTTCATCTTCTCTCTCCCTGAAGCACAGACCCCCACCCCCACCCCAGATGCCATATAGATAAAAGTGATTCCATTCTCCCTTAATACGAGAAAAATGGGAAGACGGTGTCCCTTTAAGGGAAGATACCAACAGCCCTCCATTCTCAGGAGGAGAGGGGTGGGAAAGATCTTACCATCAGATTGCAACCTTCATGTGTCTGCAGCAGCCACAGAAGCATGTCCCCATGGCATGGTGGGGAGAGGGGGGATAACAAAAGGTGTCACTAAGCTTCCTCAGTTGCAAAAGCTGTTTATATAAGGACAGCTGACTCTTTCCTCTCTTCTTCCTTTCTTTAAGAAAGGCAGACAAATAAGAGATTCCAATTTTTTTTAAGCAGCAACAACAACAAAAAGAAAACATTGGCTAGGAATCTAATTGAAAGAAGAAAAATAAATATGAGAAATGCACAAAAATCCAGCGGGGAATGCAGCAGCAAGACTTCTGGGTGACAGCTACGGTAGGTATTTTGCAGGGGGCAAGACAGCAAGTAGGAGGCAGCCGGGAGCAGAGCGGTGACAAGTGGCTTATAGCGCACCATTGCAAATAGGCCTCAGCACCTAATTTGGGAGGTGGCGGTGGCGGGAGGAAGGGGTGGCGGTGCGTGCAGATAGGCTCCCCATTTCTGCGCAACCTCTTTCATTATTCACCAGGCGCCGTGCACTTCTCCGCAATCGCCTGTAGGAGCCGCCTCGAAAGCGGTGCATAATCCGCCGTTCCTCCGCACGCTTTAACGCGGTTTGCGGCGGCTGCGCTCACGCAAAGGCAAGCGGCGTGCGTCTCCCCGCCGCTTCCCGTCCTCTACCAGGGAGCTCTCATGCTCCAGGCCCGTTCCCAAGCCGCGCACTAAGCAAACGCTCCCCAGCTTTGCCAAATGTACAAGGCCCGCCGCGCAAGCCCATCGGCGCGCTCCTCGGAGCTGCGCATCGCGATCCCGAATATACGAAGCGTGCTAGTCAAAGTCAGGAGCAATCCGCATTAATCATCATCATCATCATCATAGTATAAGAAGGGTTTTCCAAATGCATCAGGCAGGAGCAATTAATAGCAGCAGCCGTAATAAAACGTCTCGCAAATAAAGCACGGGAAATAATACTGCATTAAATAAATAAACAAAACCCGTAGCAAAGAATGCTGCTTGCTTGTAGCAACGTTCCACGCAGTGCATGCAATCTCTCCCTCGCCCCTCAAACCGCCCCCCTCCAAACTCTCCCTAGCGGACTTTGAGCCGTTCTCGCTCCGCGAGCAACCCAAGGTTGCCCAAACTCAGCGCAGGGTGGGAAACGGAGCTCGAAACACCGGCTCTGCGGCTTCAGCAGCCAATGAGAAGCGGCGCGCGCGCTCTCCGCGTTGCGAAGGGAAAGGAGGCGGACCGCCCCCTTTCTCCGTTTCAGCAGCCAATCAAAAGAGGGGGCGGTGAGTTTGGTGTCGGCCTGTCATGTCTGTCTGGTTGTGCGCGCGCGCAAGCGTTCTGTCCTTGGCGCGGGTGCGCGCCTGCGCAAGCTGGCCCAGAAGGGGGTGTGTCGGCGAACCCGGGAGAAGCGAAGGCGGCGGCGGCGGCGGCGGCGGCGGCAGGAGGGGGGAAGGGAGCCCGATGATAATGGCGGCCAGGAGAAGAGAACGCTGCAGCGCCTCTGAGGTAAATGTTTGACACATTCGGGCCTCGGCGCCGAGTCCTGGCATGGGAGCAGCGCCCGGAGCTCCGAGGACGCTCCGCGTCAGGCCCTAGAGGCCGAGCCAAGAGTCCCGGGCGTCCCAGGGGCCTGGGCCCGAGGGAGCCCCGAGCTAGCGTCCCTGGCCTTGGGCGCTCGGAGCAGGCAGCTCGACGCCCGGCAGGCTTCATAGCTCCCTTCACACGCCTTCGTGTTGTTTTGGGAAGGCGGTCGTGGGAAATTGCGGGTGTTCGCGTGTCCGGAGCGCCGGTTCACACGTTACGTGACGAATACCCGGGTTGGCTTTCCAGGGGCTGGGCGGGGAGGGAGCCCGAAACAAGCTGTCCTAGCCTGGCCTTCTGTCGCTTTAAGAGAGATGGGGTACCAGCAGGTGAACTTTTTTTTTTTTTAATGATACGGAAGTAAACACGGCCACCTGCTCAGTGCTGCAGGTCTAGCGGCGGTGGTATCCCATAGCTGCCAAGTTATCCCCTTTTTTAAGGGATTTTCCCTTATGCTGAATAGGCTTCCTCGCGAGAAAAGGGAAAACTTGGCAGCTATGTCGTATCCCTGGTTGGCCACCGGCTGTCAGCCCCGTAGGTCTGTCACCAACTTTTTTGCATCGGGCGGGGGTTGCTGCTTTTGTCTCCTAATCAGCTGCTGCTTTTGCGGCTATTGCCTGGTGATAATTCTGCTGGAAAGCTTTGCCTGCTGGTTTCTCTGGAGTAAGCGACTGTTAAAGGTGCAAGAGCAGGCCAGGCCCCGTGCTGTCTGTCTTTATTTCCTTCCTTCTAGGCTTCCCTCCAGGTGATTTTATATATATAGGGGCACCCATCCGCTCCTAAAGCAGTCCTCATTTTCTTATCATTATGCCTGTGTGAAGAATGTGTTTTGCAAACAAGTATTTTGTGCCATTTACAGGTTGACTGAAAACACTGACATGGCAAAGGAGGCTGCAGTTATATGGGTTGGATCCAGACTTTGTCATAAGTAGAGTAGGTTTATGGGGGCTTGAATTAGTCTTGGCTAAATCTGGATCTAGTCCTGTGCACACTAACCTGTTGAATAGAATCAGACTGCTGCAGGTGAGCTGCAGTGTCATCTCTGTATATCTTCCAACTTCTGCAAGAGAAATATGGGTGCCTGTATCTTTTAATGGTTATGGAGGGATGGTGTAAGCTGGCCTTCCCAATCTGATGCTTCAGACATCCAACTCCCCGTCAGCCCCAACAAGCATGGCTAGTAGTCAAAATGGATGATGGGATCTGTGGTACAAAATATCTGGAGGACACCAGGCTGGGAAAGAGTGATGTAAGATATACTGCTTGCAGTTCTCCTTCTGCATAACTAATCAAAGGAATGGAACCCTGACCTTGTTCTGCTGAATTATTTCACTGGTTAAAACAGGGATATGCTCAATTTAAATTACTGTATATGGAAGAGCTGCCTTTCAGTGAATTGTAAAAGTATGCTGCTTTTCACAGTGATGTGATACACAGCAATGTCTAGTATATATAAACAAAGTGACACTTGGGGAATGAAGATAGGGAGAAGTCTAGCTGATAGGGGGCTAAGAGAGTTGGAGCAAAACCAAATTGGTATGTGTAATTCAGTGGACCCAGAATTCTGTGTTTTGTAGCAGGGGTTAGGAGCCTCTGGCCTACAGGCCAACCGCGGCCTTCCAGGGAGTCTAGTTTGGCCCATAAGGCCATTTCCCCCAAACCATACTCACTTTTCAATCAGCTGACATCACTGGGTGACATAGGCAAGGGGTCAAGGTTCAGTCCTCAGTCCTGCTGAACACGATCCCCACAGGGAACGTGCTGAGGAAGCAGATGCCTGCAGAGAACATTATTGAACACACTGCTATCAGCTGATGAGCAGAGAGTTCAGTCCTTCAGGGTGCTGCTTTAACATATTCCCTGCAGAGAACATGCTGGTGAAACAGAACCACCCCCCCTGCCCCATAGGTCAACTTTGACAGGTGGGCAGGAGCACCCAACTTCTAGGCACCTGACGGTTGTCATGATATCATCATTGTCGATTTCCAAGGTTTCCAAGGATTACCTACAGATTATCTAATAAAGCACCTCCTCGTCAACAATCTTGTACCTGCCACATGCTTTTGACAGTTGTTTCTCCTACTGTATAAACTAAAATGCCCCTTCCCAAAGATCATACCCATTTACTCTTGTCAAAACCATGGCATCATAGAAAACATTTGGTATGTGTCTCATGCTATATGGGAGTTCTGTCTTTGGTTAAAATCTGCTTTGTAGTTTCTTGTATATTTATATGCTCATCTTCAGTATTGAAATGGTTTGCTGCTGAAGAACAGCTGCCAGTCTGTAGTTAAAATAACAAAAGATTGGTGCAAATTCCTGTCTTAAATACTAACAGATGTTTAGAAGTGGGGTGGGTTATATAGATATTCCTAAGAAAAATATGTGTGGTCTGAAATTACTACATGGACAAATAGATACAGCCACCACACAACAATACACAGTAGCACAGAACTGAACTGAGAAGTGCGGTCCATAATTGGGGTAGAGTGTATATTTATAGCATTGGGATGGCAGTGATGGGGCATAATCAGTGATAGGACATCGATCTGCCAGAAATTTATTAGTTGTGCTTGACTTTTTGTTCTTATAGATACCTTGACCTTGAAGATGGTGAGTAGCCAGCCAAAGTACGATCTAATACGGGAGGTTGGTCGTGGCAGCTATGGTGTGGTGTATGAAGCAGTAGTGAGGAAAACATCTGCACGTGTTGCGGTGAAAAAGATTCGGTGCCATGCTCCAGAAAATGTAGAGCTTGCCCTGCGTGAATTCTGGGCACTTAGCAGCATCAAGAGCCAACACCCAAATGTTATTCACTTGGAGGAATGCGTTTTGCAAAAAGATGGCATGGTGCAGAAGATGTCCCACGGCTCCAGCTCTTCGCTTTATTTGCAGGTAAATGAAGTTGCAGGTAGTTGAAGAAACACAGTGGGTTAGAAGTAAAGGGAAGCAGAAAGGGCAACAAAAGACACAGAGGCCAGAAGTGTGTATACTACAGTGTTCTTTAGAAGAGTGTTTGCTTTTCTGTTTTTCTGCAGTTAGACACTTTGGAAACATTAATAAAAGCAGTTTTCCTGAAGCAGAAACTTCAGTGAAAGCACACAAAACAGTTGTACGCAAAGCTGTCATTGAATTTCACTCATCGCGGTGCCCCGTTGCACCAGAAGCGGTTTAGTCATGCTGGCCACATGACCTGGAAAGCTGTCTGCTGACAAACCCTGGCTCCGTTAGCCTGAAGTGAGATGACCTCTGCACCCCATAGTCTAGTTTGACAGGACTTAACCGTCCAGGAGTCCTTTACCTTTACCTACATGAGATTGTAAATACAACTGATTTTTCTAAACTTTGGCTGTGCTTGAAAGAGGAGTGAGATATAGGAAACTGCTATTAAAAACTTTCCCACAGCTCAAAACTATCCCGCTGTCCAAAAGTAATAGGTCTTCCAACAGTCTTAAATGACAGCCGTGCCAGCACAACACTGAATAATATTATTTTTGCATGGCAGGAATGTTAGTGGTATTATAGCAATAAGTACTATTGGGATCATTCTGGGAAAAGAAGCATTAATAACCCTTTTAATAATTTTGTATCTGACCGCTTCATCACTTTATTAGGCAATGTTATGATCAAATCATCTCTAATGAAATACATTTTTCCATGCCTTGAATGCATATTACATTATTTCCAAAGAGTTGTGTTGTCTAACAGCACTATAACAACAAAATTAAAAATAAAAAGCCAGTCAAAGAATAAATTAATCATATTTTTAAAGTCTTTCTATAGGCTAAATCAATGTTCTACAGTTAATTCTTACCACCTTCCTCCCACTTGATATTCTAAAGAAGGAAAAACAGTTTCTTTAAAGGACAGCAGAACGAGATAGTTCCATCTTTGTGTCAAGCAAATCATGAAAACAGCTGCTCAGCAACCTGCATTTCATGCAGTAAAATAAGCAGTAAAAATAACTTTGAGAACAAAAGCAAAGGCCTCTAATTTTTTGTAGTTGTGCATTTTTATTGTTCTGTTAGGTTAGTCTGACGGCATTCATTCATGCAGATGGAGGGGAAAGTGTGTATCAGTGTCCCACCAGATACATATTCCATTAATCCAGAGTCAGTAGTGCTCATAATAGTACTCATAATGGAATACTGTAGCTTCATTCACACAATACACCAAACCATATCAAAGGAAACTTAACTGGTTTGTTGTCATGTTTGTTGGTTCACACTATTGCTTTAATCAGCCAGCAAGCCAGAAATGGAAAGCATGCCTTGAAGTGGGTTTACAAGCCATGGTTCCAGCTGAGACCTCTAGAGTCCCTTGCTCTGTAGAAAGGAATGCTGAGCAGATAGAAAATAAAAGCAGATAAGCAGCTCCAAACCATGATATGTCTGCATGTTTGGAAGTTCATGAGTTTGTACTAAACTACTATGGTTTAGAATTAAGTCTGTGCTTCCACGGAGAATGTTGGTTGAATGTATGGTAGCATCAATTGTGTTTTGAAAATACTGTTTAAAGAAGAAAATTGGATGAGCACAAAAGGGGTATTTATAATACATGCATTAAAAGATAATAGGTTTCTAGCATTCCTTTTCATCAGCTACTTTCTTAACTTGACTCCTACTTGCTGAACAGATTCCTTAAATGTTTTCTTATTACAGCTTGTAGAGACCTCCTTGAAAGGTGAAATTGCCTTTGATCCCAGAAGCGCCTACTACCTTTGGTTTGTGATGGATTTCTGTGATGGAGGTGATATGAATGAATATCTCCTGTCTCGAAAGCCTAGTCGTAAGACCAATACTAGCTTTATGCTTCAACTCAGCAGTGCCCTGGCTTTTCTGCACAAAAACCAGATCATCCACCGTGACCTCAAGCCTGACAACATCTTGATCTCTCAATCCAGGATGGATGCTAGTGACTTGGAACCCACTTTGAAAGTAGCTGATTTTGGACTGAGTAAGGTTTGTTCAGCGTCAGGACAGAACCCTGAAGAGCCAGTGAACGTGAATAAATGTTTTCTTTCTACAGCTTGTGGCACAGACTTCTACATGGCTCCTGAAGTTTGGGAAGGTCACTATACTGCCAAAGCAGACATCTTTGCATTAGGGATTATAATCTGGGCGATGTTGGAAAGGATCACTTTCATAGATACAGAGACCAAGAAAGAACTGTTGGGGAGTTATGTGAAACAAGGGACTGCGATTGTACCTGTTGGAGAGGCATTGTTGGAAAATCCAAAAATGGAGCTACTCATTCCTGTTAAGAAAAAGACAATGAATGCTCGTATGAAGCAGCTGATTAAGGAAATGCTTGCTGCTAATCCACAGGACCGCCCAGATGCTTTTGAGTTGGAACTCCGGTTAGTTAAAATTGCTTTTAAAGACAGCAATTGGGACACGTGACCTCTGTAGTACTTTGAACTTGTCAGGATTGTATCTAACAATAGGGCAGCACTCTGTGGAAGCAAAAAACAGACTTAACCCAAAATTTAAGGTGTCAGGGTTCAGTATTCCCCCCCCCCATTGCATTTCTCTTGATTTTTGTAAACAAAGCTCAAGGTGGCTGTTCTTATTTCACAATCATATGTGTATATTTCCAAGCTGCAGCTGTAATGCTATCCACATGACCAGGAAACTTGACATTTTAGAAGGTGATTGCTTTCTAGGAATATTTCAAACATTCCAGTTTCATACTGCAGAATTTGACATGCCCATTGAAGATAAGGTTTGCATGCTGGTAATGCAAATTATTCAACTTTGTAGAGTAAGCATGTATATATTTATGTCTGTATGAGTGACTTGACTTCCCCATCTTTTGAAAATATCCCCATTATTTATATTGTCTCATATTGAATTGGGTCATCCGTAAATTCCACATCATAGATATTCTCCACTTTTTTCTTTTAGAAAAAAAAGTTGATGGCACAAAACATGATAAAACAAATGTGATGCAAAGGGAACCTCTGGTTCAAGCACTAAACTACTGTTGGGCAAATCTCTTAGTTTGAAATGCTGCAATAGGTAGTCTGGTGGCACATTGCTTAGTTCATTGAGCATTCAGGTTCATTTTTTTTAGGTAAAGAAAGACTAAATCTGTGCTAAATCTGTCTCTAGCTGCCCCCATCCTTTGCATTTGACATCCAGCATTACCTTTAATGCATTGTGTCTCTTTTTATCAACTTTTTATTTTATTTTAATTTTTTACAAATGTAAATCATGGGGAAGAGAAAAACCTCCCAAATTCTGCTGAAAACTTTGCAAATGAGAAAAATGTTCCCATATTTTGTTTCTGCCCTGGCTTTTAGAGGCCAGTCATGCTAGCCACTCCCTTCTTAGCAGAGGTTTTTTGGTCGCTTCTTAGTGGTGGTCTTGATGATGGGATATTTGTATTGTTCACTTATTTTGTGGAAGAAGGACTCTGAAAGCTTAGTGTACCATAACCATTGAACTATCCAGATTCTTTCTTGCTAGAAAATGTTGCCTGTTTGGGTGGGGTGGGCATTGTTCTCTGCACAAAGTAATAGTGATTATTCTATTGCTCTCATGTGAGAGGCACTTTTTAAATTACTTTTGGGTAGTAGATGCAGAACATTTGGCACAACCCAGCCAGCTCCATCCATGCACAGAGAGCAGAGAAGTGACTCAACCAAAGGCCAATCTAGACCCCTCCTCCACCATCTTGGTGCTCCCTCACTACTGTCTCTCTGTGCACCACATTACAACTGAAGCCTTTACTCTGCAAGAAAGCCATTCCCTTTCTTGACTGCTACTCTGACGTTTTCAGCAACTTTGATTCTCCCCCTTTGGTTTTTGGGTATGCAGGCTACTCTGCCCATGGCTCTCCATGCACGGGGTAAACAAAAGTTCCACACTATGTTGTTTTGTATTACCGTCATATACAGGACTTGATAGCAGACAGGAATAAAGACTTCTTCATTTCATGAGTAAATAGAACTTCCACAGGGAAAACTGGCATAGTATGTGTGTTGATTTCATTGGGGAAGATAACTATATTGTCTCAGTTGAAATAGTCTTGATGCCATCAGCTACAACCTAGAAATTGGAGTGTAAATTGACCTTCACCCCCCCCCCTCCATGAAAGGCACTGGAGCAGATTATATCTTGCCCCAAATAACTGAGATCTAATGATCTTGGATTTCACAGAGACAAGCTTCAGGAGAATATCAACTTGTATCACTTGGCATATATCTGTCTGCCCCGCTTTCAGTGTGATGCTATGCTATAGTATATTTTGTCAACTGAGGATCCTATTGATGTCTGTTCTTTGAATGCAAAGGTAATACACAAGTCAGATTTCTTCTGTGCAGTTACAATGTAAATGTTCAGAGGCGGGAAAAAGCTCTTTAAAGCACCACCTGTGCCTTTAGAGACCTGATTATATTGCAGGTAGGAAAGCACTCCTGCAATTTTATCCATCAACAAATTTCCTTTAAAAATGTGTCAAACAAATGAGCACGACTTGCAGGAGTTTGACTGTCTTTTCTTTGAGGACTGGAAAAGCAGGAACTCTCAGTCATGTACGTCCTAACTAGTCTGATTACTGTGTACAATTTCTTGGCACTTGCAAATCCTCAGCAAATCCAGATTCTGGATACATTATTGCATGTGCTTCATAGACACAGTGCAGTATCTAGTAATAGAGCAAGTTATATTTATCGTACAGTAAAACTGTTAACGCCCAAATGCACTGCTATTTCTTAAAAGAGTTGGGGAGGCCTCACCAGGTCACCTCCTTTCATGGTGCTTAGCCCCTTGGCATTGAATGCTAACTTGATTGTTCATTAATTATCCACTGAAAAATTGTCCCTGAGATCTGTGTGTGATTTTTGTTGTTGTTGCTTGTGTTTGCTTTGGGTTCTTGTAAAATCTCCAAAATCAAAACTATTGTAGCAGCTACAAAACAATTCACCAGCGTAACAAAGAGATACTCATCAGCTGAGATACTCATCAGCACTTCAGAAAGAAAGCAAACTTTTAAAGCTTTTCCTTAAAAATTGTAAACTCTATTTTGTGAAAAAATTATTTTAAAAGGGTGGAAGGAGAAATGATTGTGTAATTTATTGAGTTTGTGACTTTAAAAAGAAATAAAGTCTGAATTGAAAGAAATTAATTGTGTTTGATATGCTTCTTTTGTGCTAAATACTGTACAAATTTATTTCCATGAACTATCCAACTTTCTCTTGACACAAAATTAGCATTGGGACCAACACATGGTGATTTTGGGGTGTGATAGTGGTGGCTTTGTTATGTAGCAAAGGTGGGAGAACCTCAGGCCCAGGGGCTAAGGCATCCTCCTGGATTTTTTTTTATTAGTTCTGCTTCATACCCTGAGTGTTTTTGTCTGTCTGGAATGTGTCTTTGAACTCAGATAATGCCTCTTTTTTGTCTAGGCAGAGGATAGATAAGAGTGTGTGAATGTGGTAGAAACTAGCCCATGGGACAAAGATAAACTTTCCATAGTTTTACTGCCTGTTTTTGCCTCTGGCCCCTCCTGCTGCTGGCATGCGATTCCCCACCCCCAGATGGTTGCCTGGAAGCCTGAAAATAGTTCCTAAGAAAGAGAAGAGGACGTTATTCATGTATGCTACTACAGCGGCGATAATTTTGATAGCACAAAATTGGAAGACTGGAGAAATGCCAACTAAAGAACAATGGCAAGAAAAACTGATGAACTATGCAGAACTGGCAAAATTGATGGACAGACTTCAGGGAAAAGGCAACAGTGACTTTGAAAGAGAATGGGAACCATTTATAGTATATTTGCAGAAACTAAGGAAGGCTATTGACTTGATGGCAGGATTTAAATAAACACACCTTTATTAGCAAATATATATAGAAGATAAATAATATAGTGTATTTTTTTAGAAACAGCAGTATGAAATAAGGGAAAAATAAATCAGAAGTGGAAGCTGGGGGAAGCCCAGGAGGGGAGGGAAGAGGGAATGTAATATGAATGTTATGGATATGTGATGTATGTGACAATAGAAAAAGAAAATAGAATGAAAATTTAATAAAAAGAAAGAAAATCGTTCCTAACCCCTGAAATGTTCGGTTTGTTGTATGTGGAGTGCAATGAGCTCCATTTGAGCAAACCCTGTTGTGTACTAGTATTACTGTTTCTAGAGGCAGCTTGACAGAGGCAAGGTGAGACAGCTGTTCCAAGTGGCTGGTTTTGGGTGCCAATAAGAGCCACAGAGTAGGGGAAACAGATCTGCCCCATGAGATGTAACCCATCTGCAACTTCTGCACATGCTTCACTGAAATCTCCATGCGGAAACATTGTTATTGATAGGGAACACTGATGAGCCACCCTATAAATACTTGTTCTTCAGGTAATGCTATCCCTGTTCAAGCACCAACAGGTATGTTACTTAATATACATTGTTTGTTCTGGTTGCCCAATCAGGTTTAGCCAGAGAAATGCAACCTCTGCGGATGAGAGCTCTGCAGTGCTCCTCAAGCTTTGACCTGGAGTGTCTCTTATTGGTGTCCGAGAAATGACCTGTGTCTGGTACAATAAGGAGATCTGGTTGTTATCATTCCCATCCTCCCCAGTGCTGATTTCCCAACTTCAAATGCCTCTTCCAAGCTGTAGAGTACAGTTGCACCTTTGAAGTCAAACGGAATCCGTTCTGGAAGTCCGCCTGACTTCTAAAAACGTTCAAAAGCCAAAGTGTGGCTTCTGATTGGCTGCAGGAAGCTCCTGCAGCCAATCAGAAGCCCCACTGGACGTTTGGCTTCCAAAAATCATTCAAAAAGCGGAACAGTTCACTTCCGGGTTTGAGTTGTTTGGGAGCCAAAACGTTTGGGAACTAAGCTGTTCAACTTCCAAGGTACAACTGTAGTGGCATTTTGCATGTTTCCTACTCTGAGCATAAAAATAAATTGAAAATAAAAATAAATAAACTGAACGTTACTGTTTTTGAAGGAAATGTATAATGAAACAAGAAGTTGGATTTAGATGGGGGTTTCTTGGTCCGTCAGAAGCTGACACTGACATTCAACCTCAGAGATGAAAAACAAGCACTGAACTGAGAGGTAAGGCATGGTAAAAAAAAAAGCCATACAGTAAAACAATGCATCCTTAATCAAACAGCAGTTTAAAGTTTAACCCAGTGCTGTGCTTCTGGCAATTA
This sequence comes from Zootoca vivipara, assembly GCF_963506605.1. Taxonomy (NCBI): domain Eukaryota; kingdom Metazoa; phylum Chordata; class Lepidosauria; order Squamata; family Lacertidae; genus Zootoca; species Zootoca vivipara. The sequence continues at coordinate 35,788,549 of NC_083281.1, read as the reverse complement.
TTCTCTTCTTCAGAAACTTGTTGAGAGAGAAAGGACTACGCAACCCTCTCAGATGTTCAGGCCCAATTATGAAGTTGGCTCCAAAGCCCAATGGTATAGGACAGTTATTCAGATGGTGTGTATGCGCTGGGGGGGGGCTGAGGAATAAATGTGGTTCCTGAAAGAGTCACCCACAAAAGAGGCAATGCAGGTGCTATTCCAGACAACTCACAAAACTGTCCTTGCTTTACGACAAAATAATAATAATGAAATTTATGACCAATGCAGGAAGTATGGCTTCAGTATTAAGGTAGCCTTTTCCCCCTCAGACACACATACCAGTTTTGTTCAGAATCCAGCCTGGTGCAGAATTCTGTTGGACTCAAAAGCTTGCACTCACTAATTTATGACATTTTGTGTTGGTAATTACATAGGGCCTTGGGAACAGTCTGGTCCCCGTCCCCGCATCAAAGTGGTCAGGTGGGCACATATGGGGAAAGGTAATCTTGTAGGAAAATTGGTCCCAAGTTAGAAGGGTTTAATATACCAATCGTTACACCTTTAACTTCGTCCCAACCCGTGCAGATCTCTGAGCATAGGGGTGTTTCATGCAGACAAAGTCTCGCTTCTGTCTTGGTGCAGCATTCTGCACTAACTTCAACAGGATTGGGCAGAGGGGTAGCCTCATGTAGATTTGACTTCAGGTGTCTCCTAGTCCAACGCTCTAACCGCGGTACTCTGCTGATTCTCCTGTATTCAGAGATTGCCCTTGCCTTTTGTCTACCCTGTATGTGCCTGCAGGTGTGGACTCTGCCTGGCTAGTGTTGAGAACTGTGCCGCTCGTTCCTCATTTCAATCTGTTTCCTTTCTATACACATTTCAAATGGTGCTCTCCCCTCCGCGCCAGCCAATCGGGGCTTCCGTCTGAAACTGCAGAGTAATGCTAGACCGTTGGTTTGTGCGGTTAGTTAGATAAACTTTGAAGGGAAGTTGGGCAACAGCTGAGGCTGCACCTTCTTGGAACACTGCTTTCATAAAAAGTCACGCCCTGTTCAGTTCTGTTCAGTTCCTGTTCAGAACTGAATCCTGTTCAGTTCTGAATCTTGGAGGCTGACTGAGGATTTGCTGTTCTCACTTGGTTCATGCATTAGCTTGTGCTTAAAATGCACATATTTTTTGCTAAGTCTGTGTTAAGGTATGGAGAAAGAACAGGCAATGTATGACGGAGTGCACAGGTTTCAACTTAGTTCCCTGTGCTCTGCTTAGGGAATGGTGACGAGTCAGTCCATTTCAATTTCTCCCCTTTTATCAAAGGATCAGAGGATGGTAGAGTCGGAAACGATCCCAAGGGTCATCTAGCCCAACCCCTTGTAATGCAATTTACCATTTTTTCAAAGCTTAAATTTGGTTCTCCAGTTTGTGAACTTTTTGCAAAAGTCCTCATGAAACTTCACCAGCATTTTAGTGTGTGGTTTTTTCCCCTAATGTACACACGTCTATATGCAATTGTGCCTATAATACACACATTTTTGCAAACCAATTTCCCCTAATGCAATGCACTTAATTGTATTGTTTCAGAAAGTGCAAATTAGGTACGTTCACATTTAAAAACAAACTGAATCAAACTCCTCCCCTTTCCCAAGCTCTACCTCAGGTCCTACATGCTAACTGAGAACTCAGTGGTTGATAGATTACATTTCTAGCCCACTTTTTCTCCCAGGGAAGCCCAGGGCAGCAAACAACAAAGCATCAAAACAATACAATATAAAACAAAAGAAATAAAACATTTCAAAGCAGTCACATATCGTCACAGCTAATGATTCCAAGGTTGTCAGGCATAGTTATGTTTCAGCCATCTCCAAGCATGGATCCTTAGGCAGCCAAAATGACTCAACCCAGGCACAAAAGGAAGGTATCAACAGGGTTGGGGGAAGACCATAGTATCAATCAATCAATCCATCAATCAATCCTTAAGGCCCCCAAAGAATTCACTGACGACTGAGCATGCTTAGTGGCCACAGAAGTGGGGCTGGGTAAATGGAGAAAGTGGGGAAGGCGGTAGAAAGGAGGTCCTGGAAGAGGGCTTGACTGGCAGCTAGCCACCCAGCCAGCCAACTACCATAGTAAGTCACTGCCTCTCAGCCTAACCTACCTCACAGGGTTGTTGCAGGGATTAAATGAGGAACGGGAGAATCATGTATGCCACCGTTTGCTCCTTGGAGGGAAAGATGGAATATCAATGAAATAAATACAGTACAGTACATAGATAAATGTACAGTACACAGCATAGGGGCAGCTTCTTGGAAGGATTGCAATATGCAGGCCAGCCACAAGGTGGTACACTCCCCCTTAAATTTGCTTTCAGCAGTCCCAACTCTCAATTTTAGCTGCTTACCAACTGAACATTTTACTCTGCATCCAGTATGCACCTACCGCTGATTTGGGAAGCCCCGTACAAACTATGTAAGCGACTATACACATCTGTGCAGTAGCTTCTTATGAAATACTGTGTTTTATATGTTTCCCCACCCCAAAATAGCTGTGATCCAAATTGAGAAAAAGAACAACCTGGGGCTTGTCTGCATTTGAGAACTAGTTAGTTGTTAATCCAATTCCCCTCAGGCAGAGACACACCTGCCATATGAATTAGACCAGAGCATGTATATGAGTAGCAACTTTGGTCTTTTCTGTTTATAGCTGTAGAAGATGTTCCCTTTTGTAATTGTCTCCGCCTTTTAATTTGTTGATTCTATCATACCGATCAAGTAACAACAGGCCATGCATGCATGCAGATAGTTTTGTACACCTTGCTTTAAAAAAAGAAATACTCTGCCAAGGAAGTGTGCAAAAGCACAAGTACCCGGTATTAGGTCTATTTATCCACTTTTGATCCCTCAGAGTTGCACAAAACCAGAAAACTGCCCAAGGAAACCACATTACATTAATGTATTTACATAAATAAATAAATGTTGGCCTGCAGTTAGTTGTGTTTTATATATATATATATATATATATATATATATATATATATATATATATGTGTGTGTGTGTGTGTGTGTGTGTGTGTGTGTGTGTCACTGCTTGCTCCTATATTATTTACTAAGTACAGCAAAGCCATCTCTCCCGATCCTAAATAGAATGTTATGCAGAACAGAGTTAATTCAGTTATATCTACTGATTTAAAGACTTTTTAATCTGTTGACAAACCAGTTAAGGGAGCTTAAATTTAGGGGGAAAGTATGCATTTTGCTGAACCTCCAAACAGCTGCTTTTCTTGAGACATTGAGGGAAATAATTTGGTTTAACAAACAAAAATAACCACTACTTGTTAGGTTGAAATGACATATTTGAGTATCACCCCCATCCTAAATAGAGTAAAACAACAGAGCCAAGCAGCCTCAAAAATATGTAAATTCTTAACTAAGTTTGGCCTCTCCCATTAAAAAATTGACTTTCCAATTTGTATGAGAATGTTGAGGACTTTTATGTCCCAGGCCAGGGAGTCAGGAACTATGATGGGCTAGAGGGCCAGATCTTTATCCCCCCTACTCGGCAGACCATCTTTGGCAGGTAAGTGGGGTCCCTGGCCAATCTGCTGATGTCACGATAGCATCAGGTGATCCATAAGTAGGTATTCCTGCCCACCTGCCAAAGCTGACCCACGGGGTGGAGGAAGGGGTTTGTTTCACCAGTGTGTTCCCAACAGGAAAGGGGCATCCAGGATTGGCTTCTCGGCTCATCAACAATCCTGCTCCCTGCTGGGTGCTGCTTTGCCAGTGCATTCCCTTCAGGGGCTCTGATAGACAGGTGGGCATGGTTTGGAGGAAATGGCATCACAGACCAAACTGAACCCCCTGGGAGATCAGGATTAGCCCATGGGATGGAGATTTCACACTGGTCCATGGCAAAAAATCCAGATAGTGTTGTTGCTTTTGCTCATTCGACCACCACCCACTGCTATGTTCTCCTGTGTAGACTGAAGCCACACTTGTATAGTTTGTTAATTTTAGGGGTGAGAGGTGGGCCTTACGTCACTTACCGTAGTCACAGTTATGGTTACAGTTATTTTTTTATTGACTTGCACATCTTAGTGACTTTTTAATGCTATAGTCTCAAAAAGTTTGTAAACCTATATTTAAAAACAGCAACAACTTGAGAAGTGGCTCAAAATATAAGGAGAGAACGGCATAGCTGCCAAGTTATCCCTTTTTTAAAGGGAAATTCCCTTATGCTGAATAGGCTTCCTCATGAGAAAAGGGAAAACTTGGCAGCTATGGAGAACGGGCTCCCAACACAAGCCCAGATGGACCATTGACTTAGTCTTGTTCTCAGTGGTGTGGGAAAAGGAAGAAACTAGACAATGCCTGCTCACAGCACGCTTACGGTTATGGTGTTTGGAAAATACTTTTGGGGGAAATAGATAGTTTTGCCATTCATCTCCAATGCTGTCCACTGACACAAAGGCCGGAATTCAAACCTTCCTGTGTTACATTTATTAGAAGAGAAGAAGATTGGCCCTTTGCCTCTGCTGGCACAAGCCGAATACTCATTCCAGGGCAGGCTGGGCTCTGTATATGCTGTGACTGTTGGAAGTGTGACAACAGGGATCATTCAGTTTGTAACTTAGGGGTTAATTCTGTTAGTGTTAAAGCCAACTAGCCAAGAGAGGGACAAGTGGAGTTATTGCTCAGCAACCAAGGAGACTGGCAGGAGTTCACTGAGGAAGCAAGTGCTCTGATTGGTTGTGTAGTTCTGAGAGATTTTTAGAATATGTTTTTCCCTCTGTTTGCTTGGTTGAATGCCTCCCTGCTATGTATACAACCTGACCTAATAAGCACGAAACTTCTCTGTCCCTTTCCCCTCAAATTATACACTGATTCTCTTCAGTTTACTCAGCAAAGTTTAGTCGGGGCTCTTCTTTCTGGACTCCATCTACGTTATTTAAGTGCCTTTGCTAACAGTGACTCCACAAAGGAGTGAGACCCTGTCAGCATATTGCTACTGACCCCAGTTCAATGTATAACTGTTAGCATACAAAGTCCTTAACAGCTTGGAATCCGTTTACCTGTGTGGGATTACTTTATCCTTCATATGCGCACTTGGCTGCTTCAGTCTGCAGAACTGCCTCTGTTAATGGTTCCACATAATACTAATTAAATCGTTTTTATTTTTATTTTACTGTGGCAGCACCTATGCTTTGGAACACCCAGCCTATTGACATCAGGCAGAGACTTCATTGTACTCTTTCTGGCGTCTGCTTAAAACATTTTTGTTTAAGCAAGCCCATCCAGACATGTGGAAAGTTTGCATGCATTTTATCTCTTTCTAGCTACTGTTGATCTTAATCACCTTTGAATACCTGTTTTAAACTGCTTTTTATTAATTATTTTAATGCTTTATTTTATATTGTTGTAAACTGCTTACAGGTTGTTGTTGTTTTTACAATCAAGGGGTATTAAAAATGTTGTTATAAATAAGCAAGCAAGCAAGCATACATCGATGTCGGTTTGTTAATAATTCCATCTTTATATACCGGTAGCAATCGGTGATAAGAGATATTCCATCACAGATCCATGTGTGAATGTAATAAAGTTGTGTGATACTATTTTTCTAGAAAAAAGAGGTGCAAGAACATCTCCCTTGTTCTCTTATAATGGCAATGGTGCTCACTTGAGAAGTGCTGGAATTCAGTTCCAGTGAGTTCCAGCTGGAAAAAAAGCCCTGAAGTTTTGTCAAACTTCAAAAAGGGAGAGAAAAAATAGTAGCTGGTTTTCCCATGCCTCTTATTAGGCCCATCCCCCCACTGCAATTTCCCACAAATATATAATTCAAATCCTTAGCTCCCTCCTGATGGGAATCCCTCACTCAGATATGCGTGTCATTTACTTTTCCCTTTGTGAGTGTTTTGCTGCACTGAAAATAAGACACCATTGGAAACTGAGATGATTCACACCACAGGAGGCAGCAGTCAGACTATTTTAAACATTTGTTTGTTCTTGTCTGGCTTGCTATTTCCAGCCCAGCATCCTCTCGCTTCCCAAAAGTAGGATTTGCCAAGCCTGTGTGCTCTGTTGCCTGAATGCCTCATTTCCCTATCACTGACCATTTCCCTTAAGTTGCATAATTATTATCATTATTAACATCATCACCCAGGGAAAGTAGCCCCTCCAGTTAAAGTCTAGGTGTGAAATAATTTCCACATCAGCTCTAGCCTGTGGATTTGGAGCCCCTTCACATTGCTGTTTTATTTCCGGTGTATTCTGCAACACATTTTTTGACACAGGAATAGTGCACCAGTGGTAGATTTGTTCTGCTTTATTAGTTCTGCTTTACTTCCCCAATGTTGCCACATTGTTGCTGCCTGGAGAGGCTGCAGCAGGGGCATAGCAAGGGGGCGTAGGGGGCGGTCCGCCCCAGGTGCCACCCTGGAGGGGTGACACTTGGCCCCGCTGCGAGCGAGCAGTCAGACGCTGCCCGGTAAAAAGCCTCACTCGGCGAATGGCTGCTTGCTCACTTGCTTGGCCGGTGCGCTTTACTTCTTCCTGGCCCGCCCGCCTCTGCCTGAGCAGGAAGAAGCAAAGCATGCGCCGAGCAGGTGAGCGAGCAAGCTGCAGAGCAAGACTTTAAAAAAAAAACTTCGCGGCTTGCTCGCGGTTTGCCGGCACTGCCACCGGCAACCCGGTCCGTAGCGTGCTTTGCTTCTTCCTGCTCAGGCAGAGGCAAGGGGCGGGCCAGGGAGGGGCATTGAGCGCGCCTAGCAGGTGAGCAAGCAAGCTGCAGAGCGAGGATTTTTTAAAAACCTCGCTCCATGGCTTGCTCACGGTTTGCTGACCCTGGAGCGCCGGCGGCAGCAACCCACTCCATAGTGCACATGCACAGCGTCGCTACGGAACGACGTTGAGTGTGCATGCTCCGTAGCGGCGCGACGCATGCGCACTACGGAGCGGGATGCCACCCCGGGTGACTGAGCGGTCTCCTACACCGCTGGGCTGCAGCACTACAAATGCCGCACAAACAAACAAAACACACACAACATTTATGGGATTTCATCAGCAAATTACAGGATCTGCCTGATTGGAAATGAAGCAGTATGACCACCCCAGAACATTTGCAGGCGCAAATAGTATTGAAAGCAGGATTGCGTATGGGGAGAAAACTGGAATTTTTCAGTTGACTCTGGCTTTCATTGGCTGCGGCTCCCCCTAGTGTTGGCCTCCCTGTGTTCTGCCCTACTAGTGGGTACCATCCACCACCGGCTAGATCAGGGGTTGTCAACCTGGTCCCTACCACCCACCAGTGGGCGTTTCAGGATTCTAGGTGGGCGGTAGAGCGTTCTACGGCACAAACTGAATCCTCCTTCCATCGAGCACTGGTGGGCGGTAAGGAAATTTTATCATCAAGAAAGATGCATCAGTGGGTGGTAGGTATAAAAAGGTTGACTACTCCTGGGCTAGATGGACCAAAGGACTTGCTCTTTATAGAACAACTTCCTATGTTCTTAGTAATAGACATGGCTTAAAAGGTTTGCAATTGGCCACAGCTTATGGTTAGTGAGGATAACCTTGGCTTAGCTCATACTTGGCAGGTGTGAATGCAAGCTCCTCTTAGGGAGCATGCATGTTTATGTAGTCTGGGTAAGCCGTTGTTTGGCTTATTGTGCTGTGCAAGCCAGACCACGGATCAAGGCTTTGGCTGCACTCTAGGAGGCTACTTATTTTGACTAGCCATAGCTGAAGAAACTCGATCTCAGGACTCAAGGGATAAACGTGCTAAGAGGAAGGCACGCTTGGCAAATCCACACCGTGATCAACTCCCACTGTGAAAGGACGTGTGGATCCAGAATTGGCCTCCACAGTCACTTACAGACCCATTGTTAAAATCGTGTTTATGGAAGACAATCTTACTCGGCTACGAGTGATCACCAAAGGAAGAAGAAGATTGCTGCTGATGGTTTGCTTTTCCTTTTCTCAGCAAGAGATGCCCATATATCCTTCCACATAGCTGTGTGCAATTTCCCCCTGCCCTTTGGCCTTGTTATCTGGACAGCTGGAGAAGCTTCGGTGGCAGCATCTGTCTCTGTCACTCAAGCTACTTTTGCAAGGTTTCCTTGCACCGAGACCTCCTACCCCAGCCCCAGATTGCTATTTCAGATGGGACATGCGGGATCTTCCACTTTGGAGATATAGCAATGGAAGAAGGAAAGGGGATCTTTCAGCAGGAAGTCATGCTTAGGGACCCTGGTTTGGCTGGCGAGTTTTAAATCTTTGGAGGTTAAGGAGCAAGATACCAGTTTGTCTGTGTTTGCTCGTTCATTCATTTAGCAGCATTTCAAAGCCAATGAATGATTTAAAATCTCAAAGCGGCATACAAAATGAAACAACAGAAAACCCAGCATCATAAAAAGCAGAGATGCAACATCAAAAACAGGTTAAAAGAGGAATTCAGAAATAGCAGGGTCCAGAGGAAGCCTAACAGGTAACAGAGGAAGCCTAAGCAAAATAGATAGGTTTAAAAGACACCTGAAGCAACGGATGGGTGATGCTCCATGACTGGCAGAGCACAGGACCTTCCACATGGCAGGAGATACCCATTTGGGGTCACTGCCCTGTGATATTCTGTAGGGCGTGGTGACACCCATAGAATTTCCCCAAATGATCTAAGTGATCTTTGCGGTCTATACAGGGCCAGGCAATCTTTCAGGTAACTTGGTCCAAAGCTGTTCAGGGGCTTTCTTCATATGTTAATAACAAGAACTTGAACGTTGCCCAGTACCTGATCGGCAGCCTGTGCAGTTGCCTCAGCCAGGGCCGGATTTAGGTTTGATGAGGCCCTAAGCTCCTGAAGGTAATGGGGCCCTTCATATGTTCAGCTGTCCTTTGTCAACAACAAATTGTCGCTGCTTTTTTGTGTTGAATATATGCTATATGGTAATTTATGGACCTAATACGTATCTAAAGCCATTTGCACATGCAGAATGTAGGCACCCTATATATAGAAATGAGCAAACTAGTGATATTTTAGGGAGCAGGCTAGCAGGCGTGGCCCATTACTTACACCATAGAAGCCTACACAGCACAAAACACAGTTGCTGTTTGTAGGTTTTATTTTATTTGTTTTGTATCTTATGTTTTGGAAATGTACATCCTGGTTTTTTTCCTTTAATTTTTTGGGGGGCCTCCAAGAGAGTGGGGCCCTAAGCTATACAGTCATACCTCGGTTTAAGTACGTCTCGGTTTGAGTATTTTCAGTTTAAGTACTCCGTGGACCTGTCTGGAACGGAATAATCCACTTTCCATTACTTTCAATGGGAACGTTCGCTTCAGGTTAAGTACGCTTCAGGTTAAGTACGGACTTCTGGGACCAATTACACTCATACCGCGGGTTAAGTACGCTTCAGGTTGAGTACTCCACAGACCCGTCTGGAACAGATTAATCCACTTTCCATTACTTTCAGTGGGAAAGTTCGCTTCAGGTTAAGTACAGACTTGGGGAACCAGTTGTGTTTGTAAACCGAGGTACCACTGTAGCTTGTTTAGCTTATACGTAAATCTGGCACTGGCCTCAGCACAGGCTGAATGTGTACATATCCACTCCAGTCACCTGGCCACAGCTTTCCACATTAGCTGCAGCTTCCAGGCCAGTCTCAAGGGATGCCTTGTGCCTAACACAGGACAAGAGTCTGGGTATTTTAGCTTTAGGGCTGTAATATCTGCAGATCAAGAGTTTCGTAGTGGGTTGGAACAGCATATCTAATCAACTTCATCATGGGCGTAGCCAGGGGAGGGAAGCTGCCCCGCCCCAATCAATGCAAATCAATACAAATCTGAAGTTCTGCTCCCCCTAACAAAAGTCTGTGCCCATGAATGTCATCTGTGTCTCCTTTTGATCTCCAGATGAAAATTCCCTCCAGACCACTTGCGGCATAAAAAGTGACATGATTTCAGCAGGAAACTATGGGATGTCCACTGATGGGGAACAAAGTGTGACTGCCCCCAAACTTCTGAAAGCTGGATTACGCACAACCCCCCTGATACCACCACATTATATGTATATAATGAATATACCATAAAAAGGATGTCCAGAGGCTCTTTATAGAAATGGAACTGCTTTGTTATGTATTGGTGCTGGGGGAATTGCAGTTTATGTCAATTATTGTTTGATTGTAACAAAATCTCTTAAGTGGTCTAAAATAAAAATAAAAAAATCTATAAAAACAGTTTGTAGTTCTTTTGTATATTATATATTGTGTGATAACAGTTTAAAAGTAATCTCCTGTCTTTTATATCTCAAACATTTCTCTTGTTTTATTTTCCATTTGCTATAGTAACTCTACTGGGAAAAGAATATTCTAATTGTTTTTCTTAAAAAGGAGCCACATTCTGAGCAGTTCAAAGACCAGCCACAAAAATAACCTCTGGCAACTGCTATAGGTTCTACTGAGGCTTCCTGCAATTTAAATCTCCCCAGGAAAGAGTATGATCAAAACTTCCTCTTGACTGGGAGGGAGCAGGGCAGGGTGGGGCAGAAAAGAGGCTCTGGCTCTTAACCCTGTCAGTGCCAGACAGACCCAAGGGCCACAATTAGATATTAATGCATCTGAATAAGTGGACTTTCTGGTCCATAATCGCTTAGGACATTGAATGCATATGTTTGTCTTTAAGGTGCTAAAACACGCTGCTTTTGCTGCAATAAGAGACTCACGTTGATACCTGCCCTATATAGTAAAAGGTAAAGGACCCCTGACAGTTAAGTCCAGTCTTGGGGTGCTCATCTCGCTTTACTGGCCGAGGGAGCCAACGTTTGTCCGCAGACAGTTTTTCCGGGTCATGTCGCCAGCATGACTAAGCCGCTTCTGGCGAAACCAGAGCAGCACACGGAAAGCCATTTACCTTCCTGTCTACGTGCTTTCGAACTGCTAGGTTGGCAGGAGCTGGGACCGAGCAACGGGAGCTCACTTCCAATCGGCAAGCCCTAGGCTCAGTGGCTTAGACCACAGCGCCACCCGCGTCCCTATATAGTAGATTGTTGTAATCTCAGGGCCAGTGGTGACTGGTGTCCACTGGAGCTGGTAGCACTGTAGGGAGGGAGGATCCCAGTAGGTGGCGCCAGAGCCAATAACAGGCAGAGACAACTTATTCTAGTTTTGTCTCCATTCTCCTCCCTACAAGGGCAATACTGTACTAAGAAGGGGTAGAAAGCCGACATCTCATGCCAGGTTGTAAGTAAGAGAGCAGGCCAGTGGGAGCTGTCTGAGGTTCGCAGGGCAGGGCTCCACTCACCCAATCAGACTTGCCATTTGGTGTGGATAGTAAGCTTTCTGTACTTCCATTAATTCTCTGTTGTCCACCTTACGTTCTCTTCCAAAAGACTCCCTTCCCGCACTTTCCCATCCCTCAATCCGGATTTTCTTATATCGAGGATCCTCTGAAAAGGAGGGGGTATGAGAAAACCCGTAGAGAGAGAGGGAAATGCCCACCAGTATAAAGTGTGCATTAGGATGCACATGTTGGTGAAAGTAACATACAAGAATGTGTTATATTTGGGATAATTGAAGTGCAAAAATGTATATATTAGGCAAAATCACATACAAATGTACACTTTATGCTGGTGATTTTTAAAATGAGGATATGTGTTTGTTTATATGTTTGGGGGTTGTTGTTGTTCAAAAATTAAACTTATGTGGAAATGTGGAGAACTGAACCTAAGAATAGAAAATATTAGAAACTGACAGGGGACTGGGGCCACGCCAGCACTAGAAGTCGCTTCTACGCACTTCCGGACATGCGTAGAAGCGACTTCCGATGCCGCTGTGCCCATTCCCAAAATGTCCGCAGCGCCAGAAGTCACTTCCACGCATGTCCGGAAGTGCGTAGAAGCGACTTCGGGTGCCGTGGCGCTGCTGATCCCGGATTTTTCAATCCAGAACTTGGCACCTATGACCCTGCAGTGCCTGGAAACGGACAGACAGGCAGGTCATGTATCCATAGTGGTGACCAGAGGAGAATGACTTCTGGGAGGAGTGCAGAGAGTTGAAACACCGTGGTACACCTGCAGCAGCACAACCAGATACCTTCATCTGCCCCAGCTGCAACAAAACATGTCTCGCCTGTATTGGTCTCTACAGCTACAGCAGATGGTGCAATCTTCTAACAGTTGGACTTCGCCCTTAAAGGCACACTCCTCCATTGTCTCCTGAGACGGACGAATGCCAACAACAAGGCCATTTATTTATTTATTTGATCAAACCAGCCTTTTACCATGGGGCTCTCAGGACAGGTTACAACAACCATACGATTAAAAACCACAGAGAAAGTCCTTTCCCGGGCTGCCATTCCTTGAACTTCTGAGGGTGGTGGACTACCATGAGGGGCCCCTCTGCCGATATTAAAAATCAAGAGGGTCTGTATGGATGGAGGTGGATGTCCAGATATTTAGGGCCCAAGTTGTTCAGGGCAGCAAAGTTTGCCATGGCACCTGTGGACACACATATGCCCCAAAAGGCCTTTCCTTCTATCCACAAAGTCCCCTCTCCCTACTCATCCCATGTGCTGAAATTAAGCTTGAAAGAAGTGTTATACACTATAGCAGGGGTCGGCAACCTAAGGCGCATGGGCCACAAGTGGCCATGGGGGTCGTATAACTGGCCCATGGACCCCGCCGCCCGCTCAGTCGGCTCCCGTGCTAAACCGCGCTAAAGCTCCTGCAGCCAATGGGAAGCTGCGCACGCATGCCTCCTCCACGCCAGAAGGAGTGCCGGAAATAGTGCTTGCGCATGCATGCGTGTGCATGCGCGCGCACACTCCGGCCCACTGCGACGTCTGCGGGACCGTGAACTGGCCCAAGCCACAAAAACTTTGCCGATCCCTGTACTATAACCTATACACTACGCTGAAGTGTGAGCTTGGTTGTAGGGAATGTCATGCCCACAGCAGTATCTCCAATTTGCAAATGTCCCCACAACCCTCAAAATATTTGATTTAGGGGTGTGAGAGTGTGTAAACACACACACACACACACACACACACACACACACACACACAACTGTTGTTTATCCCTGACAGAGCTGCAGTTCCCAGCACCTTTAACAAACTAGTCTGCAGGCTTCATAGTGGGAACCATGTCCTTTACACATGTTTTGAATGTGGAATCGACCATCAGTATACTTCACCAGCTTCTTACAGACACAACAAGTCAGTTTTACACTTGTTGCAGGTGCAGCACATGCAAAAATGGCACACACCCAAGTCCTCCTCGCTTTTTGGATTTCTGAAAACAAAAGTGATTAATGCAACACAGAGGGATGTGTGAGAAGCAGAAGGGTTAATGATGTTGGCAGAAATGCAGGAAGGCTCTGAGGGCCAATACTGTAAAGACTGTGGCATCGAAGGGGTCAATAGCATCATGCCTGGGGCAGCTCAGTTCAGAAAGGGTTAAGGCAGGGGAGGGAGGGAGCTTGTTTGTGTCTTCCTGCCCTGCTCATATTTACCAGCCAGCCTGCTGCTGCGGCTGCTGAGCTCACTTTGCTGGTCTGTCTGCCCATCTTTTGCTGGAGATGGCAAAGCAGCGTTGACATGTCTTTGGCCAGGATAGCAAGGTGAGTGCCTCTTTGGGTATAACCCTACCTGTTTCTAGAGGCTCCCTGCCTCCAAAGCCAGCGAGGTTGGGTCATAGGAAGCAGCCTTATACCGAGTCAGGCCATTTGCTCATCAGGATTTTCTAGGCTGCCTTTCTATGCAGCATTTCAGACAGGGTATCTTTCTAGATTTACCTGGTGATGCCACGGGGATTGAACTTGGGACCTTCTGCATTCAAAGAGGATACTTTTTTAGAACGGTGGTGGTGTCCGATTAGCTGCTCAGGTGGGGGGGGGTGCTTTATGAACTTGGATGAACTGAGGATCTTCCTGCTCTAGGAAATCTCCCCAAAGGAATCTTGTGCTGTATGAATTTGGATGGCATGTAGATTTTTGAGCTCTATGAAACCCCCCCCCCCAAAAAAAAACCAGGAGTCTTGTGTACTGTAAATAAATACTAACAAATGCATCGTTGTAGCATAACTTTTGGTAGACACAATGGAGAGGTTCGAACAACGGGTTTTTATGAGTACGAGGTGAACACCTTCTTGTTTTCTCAGATCTTTTAATTTCATTTACAGAGCAATCCTATGCAATGAGTTCCATAGGGCTTACTCCTAGGAAAGCGTGTGTGTATAGGCTTTCAGCCGCAATCTATTTGATCTTTGCTGATGGTTGCATTGTATGGATCTTTTAGGTTGGTGTTGCTCTTGTAGATTCTGCTATTCTTGGTGTATTTTTGCCCACTTTTAACATTTTTATATATTTTGAAAATAACATGCCCTATAAATTCAACTGAAGGGCAGGAGGCAGATCCCTGCGATCAATCAATAAAGACCAGTGCACAAACTTCAGGAAAACAGTTTATATGCATGTGACAAAATGGGATTTAGTGTACAGAAGCACTGGACACAATAAACTTGTTGTGTGCCACCCTCTGGAAATGGGCTATAGCACAGTGGTAGAATATTGTCAGGTCCCCAGGAAATGGGCTATAGCACAGTGGTAGAATATTGTAAGGTCCCCAGGCAGAGCTGGGAGAGAATCCTGCCTGAAACACTGGAAAGCTGCTGCCAGTCAGTGCAGACATTGCTGAGCACTCGATATAAGGCAGCTTTCTATTTTGCTTAATGCCTTGAGACCCCATTTTCATTTTTGTCCTTACAGGCAGAACTCGACAGACCACCCATCTGCTTTGCTAGCAGGTATTTCCTGTGGTGAGCAACCCAGAATGCGACTCTTGGAGTTCTTCTCTCTTCTCAGTCTGCTGCACGTAGGTATCCCATTTGGCCAGGGCTGCCCTGTAGTTAAAACCCGCCTTTGGCGGGTGTGTCGCAGGGAGGAGGGAGGCTGCTTGCCCCAGGCGTGCTTATTTATAGCTGTGGATTCAAGAGGCAAAAAGTTCAGCCGTAATTGGGGGGGTCTTGTTCTGTAGCCTGGAGAGGATGTCCTAGGGAGAAAGCTGGCTGACCTTTGCAAGGTTTAGAAGGAGGTGGATGTCCTCCTCTTGGGGTCAGCCTACAGAGTGCGTGGCAGCAAGGAATCGGGTTTTTTGCATTGCCACAGAGTAAAAAAATGATGGGCGGCTGCAGCCAGTCCTGGCTCTCTGAGGGCTCCTCTAAATTGTTGGGTGTGCAAAGACTGTGCGTTGGTCAGCATACACTGATCTACACACATAAAACAAATTCATGCACAGGCGTCTTCCAAAAACCCATCCCAACCCCATGCTTGTATTCTGCAGCATGTTATGGACACAATAATAAGGCTACAATTTCATGCATGGTTTAGTGATCGATTCCTCTTCCCAGGAAACTCTGGGGGTTGTATCTGTGAGAGGGGAATAGCCCCTCCCCCCCACAAAAAACAACAACTCTCAACATCCTTACCAAACTACAGTTCCCAGCATTCTTTGGGGGGAAGCCATGATGGTTTAAAGTGGCATGATACTGCTTTAAATATATTGTAGAATGGCCCAGTATTGAAAGGAAGACTTGGTGTTCCTATATAGCACTTTTATTAAGTGCTGGGCTAGCTCAGTCTGTAGGGCATGAGGCGCTTAATCGTGGGTTTGAGCCCCATGTTGGGCAAAATATCCCTGCATTGCAGGGGTTGGGGGCTGGACGACTCTTGTGGTCCTTTCCAACTCTACAGTTGATTCTATGCTTAAGGCATAAACTATCTTGGCAATCCTTCCTCAAACCCTATAAGCCAATCTAGTATTATTATTCCCCTGGGGTTGAAGGGAAGCACATGATGAAAGATGGTGGCCTACCTAAGGCTATCCATACCGGAGTTTTTTGCAGTTTGAAAAAGTGACAGGAAATGCTTTGGCAGTGTGAGGTGAGTGGATTATTAACAAGGAGACATGAAAACATCCCACAGCCAGGAGGAATGATCAATAAATACGTTGTCTGGAAGGTGCCAGCTCAGAAGGGTGGGAATGACTAGGAGTTGGGGCGCAGGAGACGCAGTCTGCCCAGCATCTGACACTCTGCCTGGTGCAAGGCTGGCTCTACAGGAGACCCAGTATAAGGAAAGGGGCATCCCTTGAGGGGCTGTACAAAGGAATCCGGGCCTTTTCCAGGATGTGCAATTTCTATCTTTGTACTGATAACCAGATATACTAGATGTCCCTTTTATTCAACATTCATGATGATATTGGGGCAGCCATATGCAATCCTGCTTTTAATATTCTTTGCTCCTGCCAAAGTTACACTGCTTCACTTCCAATCAGCACATCTTCTGTGGCTTAAATAATACACCCCCAATAAAACTTCGGTCTGGAGAGGCCCTTAGTGCTGCTTTTTGCCCAAAACCATGGGCAAATACCAGACAAAAGTAAAAAGTTGCACAGGGCAAAGAGGAAGGGAGAGGCAGTGGGTAGCAGACAGCTCAGGAAACAGCTGGTCTTTTCGCTACAAGGGATGGAGCAATGGGGACCCTCTGCAGCTTCCTCTCCTCTTGCAATAGGGCTGGGAAGCTACAGGAAAGCTGACATGGCTGATTGCATAAGGATTAACATTGGACTCACATTTGGGGTGACTCAAGGAGCCAGACAGTTGCTCAAGCCACTTGCAGAAGCTGTGTTTGAAGACCTGTCTGTTATGGCATTCCCGAAGGATAATAGCTTTCACTGGGTAGGTGTTAGGTGACCCTATTCATTCTCATATATAACAATGAGAGGTTTTACTACTATTATGTATAATTTTCCCTAAATAAGATAAACTAGTAATGCACGGTTTGGTGACAGAATAAATGTTCTCCGTATATAAAGCTTCTCCTTTGAAACCCGCCCCTTCCCCCAATATCTGCATTTAAGGAATCTTGAATAGCATGGATGACGAAAAGCCCTGGCCTAATTCCCTAGGGAGCTACATTTGAGAACTGCATCCAGAGGAATTTCAGACCATTGGTTCATCTACCTCAGTATTGTTTGTTGGTCTTTGAGGTCGATCGGTCTCTGGAGTAGGATTCTTGCTTTGGGTTCAGGAGGGCCCTGGGTTCGGTTCCTAGACAAGCCCATGCAGTCAGGAGAAAGAGCCAGGCTGGATCTACACTGACCTGCTTAACTGAGCTGGATGGACAAAGGCCTGACTCTGTGTAAGACAGCTGCCTTACGTTCTTCTTTAACTCAGACCTTTATTCAGAATGATGAGGACTAGAATCTCGCTTTATGTTTAGGGGAAGGGCCGTACCTCATTGGGAGAGTGCATGATTTGCCTGCAGGAGGTTTCACGTTCCATTCCTGGCATCTCTAGGTGAGGCTGGGAATGTCCCCTGTTCCAAAACCCTGGAGAACTGCTGCTGTCAGCACAGATAATACTCAACTAGATAGACCAAAGGTCTCAGTAAAAAGCAGCTTCCTAGGTTCCAAAAGTGCCCCCCCCAGCCCCGCTATTTACATCACACATTACAGTGGTACCTCTGGTTAAGAACTTAATTCGTTCTGGAGGTCTGTTCTTAACCTGAAACTGTTCTTAACCTGAGGTACTGCTTTAGCTAACAGGGCCTCCTGCTGCCGCTGCGCCGCCGGAGCACGATTTCTGTTCTCATCCTGAAGCAAAGTTCTTAACCTGAGGTACTATTTCTGGGTTAGCGGAGTCTGTAACCTGAGGCGTTTGTAACCTGAAACGTTTGTAACCCGAGGTACCACTGTATTTGCAAAAACAAGTGGCCAAGTGTGGCTTTTTAAATTTGTTTCTGAGAACTCTTTAAATCTATTTAGATTAACGTAGCAAGGAAATACTCATTGCATTTCCCAGAGACAAATGGCTTTGGGCTACTTAGCATGTGCCAGATATTTGGTGTGAATCCCATTTATCCTTCTGTTCTCAGGACCCCCTGTGTATGGTGTAGTGGCTGTTGCTGAACCATTTGTGTCTCTACTAATAGAAAAGTAACCACCTGTGATTCCTACTGGGTGGGAGGAGTGAAAGAGGGGGAGGCATTTACCACCTCTGAACTACTGGTAAGTGCCAGGACCTGGTTAAGGCCTGCTGAGATCCCAGCTATATCAAATTATATTAATAGTCCACACAACAACAAAGATGTGCATTATTCCAACAAGAAGGACCATGAGAATGAGACAAAAATTTATATTTGCATATATACTGGTTCTTAAGTGAGGTTGCAGCTAAAAACAACTCAAGGGATAGCTCAGTAGAGCATAAGACTCTTAATCTCAAGGTCATGGGTTCAAGCCCCACGTTGGGCAAGAGATTGCTGCCTTGCAAGGGGCTGGACTAGATGTCCCTTGTGGTCCCTTCCAACTCTACAATCTAGCTGCGTACACATTGTACCTTTAAAGCAGGGATCGGCAACCTAAGGCCCATGGGCCACAAGCGGCCCACAGGGGTCGTTTAACCGGCCCACGAGCCACCCCCAAACAGAGCTACCCACTTGGCATAGTTGCCAAGTTATCCCTTTTTTTAAGGGATTTTCCCTTATGCTGAATAGGCTTCCTCACGAGAAAAGGGAAAACTTGGCAGCTATGCCACTTGGTGAGTCTCTGCACTAAACCGGCGCAGCATAGCGCGGGGACTTGCTTCCATGGTACCGGAAATTGCGTCTCTGCAGATGCAGGAAATCGCGTGCACGCGTGCTCACGCACGCCCACAATCCGGCCCACGGAGGGGGCTTCGTGGCAGTGAACCGGCCCAGGCAAGGTAAGCCTTGCCGACTCTGCTTTAAAGCATGCATTCTCCCACCTCAAAGAATTCTGGGCCCTGTAGTTTACCCCTCATAGAGATGCAATTCCCAGAATTCTCTGAGGTAATCAAATCAACCTTAGCCAGTGGTTGAAGTGGGAATCAAAGGCCATTGCAGGGGGGAGGGGGAAAGGGGCCTGCTCTGAATTATGCCAGGCAGGTGTAGAGCCCAGAAGATTGCAGAGGGCAGCCCCCACCATTTCCTCCCTAGAGCTGGGAGGAGACCAGCTGAGCCTCCAATTCACCCAGAGGCCACCGTAGAGGTGGCATGAGGGGTGGAGATGCGCTGCCAAGGAGTGCTGTTGCTGCCACAATGGCAGCAGCAATGCATTCCTTGGAGGTTGGATCTGCACTTTCAGATGGCAATGAATGTAATAACATTGGGGAAGCATCATAGAACAACTAATAAAGGGGATTAGTGCATGGACATTTCAGTTGAAATCCACCACAATGCCCTATTAATGTGTTAATGACATGCTAGTGCTACACTGCTGCAGAATAAACCTGCACAGTGCGCGCACACACAATCCCCTTCAGTCTGGAAGGGCCCTAGACCCTAGGTTAGCAGTCATGAAATCTGACAAGCCAGAAAGCTTCCCATTCTGCCATGCTTAGCCAATGGATTAGTGGGTCTTACCAATGAGGTTCCACCAGTGACCTGCCATATTTCCTCCCTGCTTCTCCCCTGGACTCATCAGAATCCTCTAAGCTCTTCCCTGCTAGCCCTGAGATCAAAGGCAAGCCATCCTGTCCAAAGGCACCTCCCGAGTTTCTTGGCATTTCTTTCTGAAAAGGAAGCGGACATCAAGGTCCCGCGTAAGCCAAAACCCCTTTAGATTATTCCAAGCTGCATAGAAGTGAAGGCGAAACCATGACACTGTGGTGGCTTTTTCCAGCCTCCCGCTGTCTCCTCCTTCCTATAACTGACCGCCTGGAGCGGAGTGCAAAGATACCCCTTTTCCCTGGCAGAGTTTGCATTGTCCTGTGGATGGCTGAGACTGTAAAGATAAGATTGCTGGCTCCTTTATTTTTTCCTGCTTTGTTTCCTTTTGGAACCTCAGCACACAAAAATCAGAGCGCTTTGACAACATGCCCAGCAGAGTTTCCTTTTCCTGGTCAGGTCATTCCCACTTCAAGTGCTGCTGTCTAGAGTTCTGTCTTGGCTCTTGGCTGTACCTTCCTTGGGGCAGGTGCATTGGCCTGGTTTTCAAATATGGAGTCTTTTGATGCTAGAACACAACACTGAAATTCTTCCCCTGCTCATGCTTCCAAGACTGTGAGTCACCTCTCTAGAGGGTCAATATTGTCGCATGCCACCCCAGCCTCTGAGGGGTGCAAGATTCCTTGGCTTCCAGATACTTACCCAGGGTTAGTTTTCCTTGGAACAAGGGGTAGCATAGGAAACTCATTGCTGATAGCAATTTCCATTTAAATGGCATAAGGAATGGTAGCTCTCTGAAGGGAATAGGGGCCTCCTAATAACTCTCAGAAACCTTAACAAACTACAGTTCCTGGGATGCTTTAGTTTAGGAGAAGCTATAGCTGTTAAAGTGGTATCATAGTGCTTTAAACATACTGTGTGGATGTAGCCTGAGTCAAAACATAGCAATTCACCGAATCAGTTATAGGTCAACAGTGTATCAACGCCAACAACTGCTCACCTCATTCAACAAAAATCATTCACTGCTAGGATTATTATTGTTAGTCACCAACTGTTCCATTCTTTCTAGAGTCATTTCCTCTGACAGATCTCATTCAGAGTTTGTATTCTTTCACTAATTGACCACCTTCTCTGCTTCTAGGGCGACTGTTGACCTGTTGATAACCCACCCACTCCTCTACTCACAGAAAAGGAATTTTCCTAATCTTCACAGCGTGAAGTTTTAATGACAGGAAGTAGGAAGCAGGAAGCTGGTTACAAGTGCTGCCATAGGAGTTCAGCTGCAGATTCTGAAGAAGCCAGCCAAAACCTAGAGTGGTGAAACCACCA
This sequence comes from Zootoca vivipara, assembly GCF_963506605.1. Classification (NCBI taxonomy): domain Eukaryota; kingdom Metazoa; phylum Chordata; class Lepidosauria; order Squamata; family Lacertidae; genus Zootoca; species Zootoca vivipara. Next base: position 35,767,800 of record NC_083281.1, on the reverse strand, counting down.
ACTTAACCTATTGCCCAATTCAGGGCAAAGCTCTGGCCATCCCAACCTCCCAGAGATAGCTTGACATTGCAAGTCTCTTCACAACTCTCCTTCTGAAACTGAAGGTTGCTCATTATCCCACTACTGTGGACATAAAATGAGGCCTCTGTCTCCCGGAGAAGGACTTTCCCCTCTTGGGCTGCTCAACCGAGGGCCCGACTACCTCCGTAAGCAGCTAGAGGGGAGTACCGGGGGGCGGACCCCGAGTGCCGTGGAAAGGCTTGAGGCTGATAAAGCCAAATACGTCAAATCTCAACAAGTTATCAACAGTCGCCAAGAGCCAGTGCTGCTCTGCTACACCTTCCAGTCGTCTGCTTGCGGCAGAAGAGCCTTGACCCTCCACCAACAAGGCGAGTTCTCTCAGGTAGGCCAAGATGGCCTTGGGCCCAAGAAGCTGCCTCCTTCTCCTCAGTTGCCCATAGCACGGAGAGGGGGTGGCAGGCGCATGCTGAGGCCTGATTCGCTTGTCATCTACCGGCAGAAACGGGACTGTTCGGCTGTCAACAAGGAGAACGCCAAAGGCTACAGCCTAGTGAGGCGGCTGTTTCAAAGCCCGTTGAGAGATGGGCATGGTGCCTCCCCTTCCTCTAGAGGCATGTTGGGAGATGGACAGCTACAAGTCACGCAGGAAGAAACCTCCATGGTCTGGGTGCCGGCAGAAAAGGAGGAAACGAGGACCATAAATTCAGTAGGCATTCTAATGAGGACGTCCGTGAGACGTGCTTCTGAACGCAGCCTGGGACACCAGCCTAGCTCCCAGCTGGTTATGGACCAAACCTCTTCTTCCACGAGCCCAGAACCATCAGACTCCAAGAGAGAGCTGGCACCAAGTTATTCTCTCCCTCTCTCAGAGAAAGAGCGTTTTTTTAACTACTGCGGCTTGGACCAGAACCTGGTAGAGATGTTGGGAGCTGAGCGGTTCAAGCCGGGGAGTTGGGAATTGGGGTCCTCCTGTGTGGTCCTGGGGAGTGTGGGGTCAGCCAGTTCTGAGCATGACCGTCTCTCACTCAACGAAGAGGAGCTGTCTGCAGAAGAGCTGAGCGAGAAGCCACTCACGTCAGTCTCTGTCATTGAGCGAAACGCCCGTGTCATTAAATGGCTGTACAGCTGCCAGCAGGCCCTGTCTGTGGCCAAGGAGTCCACTGTGTGAATGGAAACATGGTCTCAAATGCAATTCTTACCACAGGAAAGGGAAGGCCAGGCGGCTGGGCCTCACTGTTCCTGTAACCTTGCAAGTGCCAGTCTTGTGCCTAAGTAAGGGCCCAGTTCATGCCATCTTGATGATGGCAACATTCCCAACATGGGAAGCCGAGCAGGGAGTGTCTCTCACCATGGAATTATGGCAGGTGGTGTATGATGGATGCTGTTTAAAACAGTCCTGCATTGCCTGTGAAGTAGAAAGGGATACACATGTCAGGACCAATGTGATTTTCAACTGAGGCCTAAATTATGAAGGCAAAATTTGGGGGTTCGGGACAAAGAATTTTCCTCCTCTCTTTCCCCGCTGTGAGTAGTGGTGACCAGCTTATAAAGTATACGTTCTATAGCAGGGATGGGGAACCTGTGGTTCCCCAGATATTGCTGGACTACATTTCCCATCATTCCTGACTCTTGGCTATGTGGACTGAGGTTGATAGGAGTTGGAGTTCAACGACACCTGGAGAGCCATACGTTCCCCATGCAGGAGTGTGAGTAAATCTTCCCCTCCCGCAGTTCTCAACAGCGAGCATGGTGTAGGGGGCTAGAGTGTTGGACAGGGAAGGCTTGGGTTCAAATCCTCCACATGGCCATGAACCTGCCTGGGAGACCCTGAGCCAGTCATATGCATTTTGCCTAGCCTACCTCACAGGGTTGTTATGAAGATACAACCAGAGCATCTCATGGGATAACCCCGAAGTTCTGTGGAGGGACGTGATGCAAACATGATCAACAGGAGATCATTAGTGTTACAAAGCACTTCTCAGGCTTAGCCCTTCTATGTTGTCAAGCAACAAGCTGCCAGAGAGCCACCACTGTGGCTAGTGGGGTGTATACAAGCTCCAGTCCAGACTGTGTGATTTTCATGCAGTCTGGGAGAAACGTTTTGTGGTTGCCAGGCCCTTGACTCTTACTCTACTGAGCCATTCCGTGAAATGAAAGCAGGAAGAACAGACGCAATCTTTGAACTTGCACAATCTCTAGAGCAGGCCCTCAGTACTGCACCCAATTCTGTTTCCTTCTGTGCCTTCCTTCCTCAGAGAGTCTCCAGATATTCAAAGCAAAATCCATGTTCGTATCTCTTTTCTTTTTCCTCAGAACTAGCTTTGATGGCTCAGGAAGATGGGGTTAGCTTTATGAATGGGTATTAATAGAAGCGCTCAACCTTTTTCTTAATGATCGGCCAGGAACGTAAGAAGTGTCCTGCTGGATCAGGCCAGTGGCCAAAGTAGTCCAGCATCCTGTTCTCACAGTGGCCAACCAGGCACCTCCATGGGTAGCCCACAAGCAGGGCCTGAGCACAACATCACTCTCCCCAATGGTGATTCCCAGAAACTCGTATTCAGAGGCATATTGCTTCCAACGGTCCAAAGCAGAACAAAGTCATCGTTGATCCGAAACTGATGGGTCCTCCTGAGGGCCAGCTAACATCTTATTTACAATTAAGAACTGTTACCTCTGTCCCTGAATTCTTAATAAAAGTAAAGCTTTTTGAAGAATCGCTCCATCTCGAAGGTTTCTGGCAGAAATGTCATAAATTATAGAATCAAAGAATTGCAGGGTTTGAAGGAACCCCCAAGGGTCATCTAGTCCAATCATCTCCTTCAACTATGGGTTCCTCAGCTCCAGCATCCCTCTATGAAGCTTGGGTGAAACAGTTAGGACAGCTGCTAGGTCGTCTTCGGTCAAGGGATTGGGTTCAAAAAGGCAACATCCTGCACTGCAGTTGGGGGCATCAGGCTACTATTAAGGGTTGTCGAATCTTTGGGGCCAGTGGGTGCATTTGGAATTGTGAGCAAGTGTCATGAGGGCCCATTACAGAATGGCTGCTCCTGTGAGGCGTGGCAGAACACAAAATGGCTACCCCATCTGAAAGCACAGAAAATGAAGCTAGACCACAAAATAATGGGGCAACTCCCATTAGCTGGCACTTCAGAGAGGGAAAGGTACCTATGCTGCCCACTGCCACATATGGCCACAGAGAGAAGCTCTTTGTACCTCTTCTCTTTTCATAATGGTTAGGAAGATAGACAGAGAAATGTGGGCCTGCTTCAGGGGGCATTTTCATTGCAGGAGGGGCTGATCCAGTGCAAATAGGAACTGAGCAGGAAGAGCAAGTGGACTCTTGTGCCCTGTGGGGTTCTGAGGGGATAGTTACTGAAACCTTTTGTGGGCACCATAGGCAGTACTGGTGGGTACCTTATCATCCATGAGTATCATGCTGGTGTCTCTCCACAGCTAGTTTAATATCAAGACATGTGACACGCAGGGTTTTATACACTCTGACACCTGACCGAGGCAGCTGCCCCATTTTACCCAATGGTTGGGCTGGCTCTGGGCTTCATTTGAAAAGTCTGTAAATGTGGATACTGTTGTAAAAGTTCAGCACCCTAAGAGCTTCACAGCCTGATTGTGGCCAAACTAATGGATATATGAAACGTGTGATTACCTTTCACGTATCTGCCGCTGGTGGTAGTTGTCAAATAGCAGCTACAGGAGGGCTCCGGTGATCAATACCACAGAGAAGGGAGGGTTTAACCTTTTCCATCCTGTACCATGTTTCCAACAAAACTAACCCCCTCATACACACCCCAATGATGCTGTTCACTCCAGAAATAAGCAGTGGTAGCTTTCCACCCAGATCAATAGACATTTTTCAGGGAATGTGGGGATTTTCATGAGACCGCAGCATGGGGAGGAGGAAAGGTTTGGTGGTCCCAAGTCTCATTGTGTTAGGCTCTGCCTCTATTTATTTATTTCTTAAAACCGTATGTGTTATGTAACAAACCTGGGTTTGCTGCCATGTAATGCATGGAAAGTTGCAAATAGGGTGGAATCTACACACATATTAAAAACGTGAAAATGTTTTTTTAAAAAACCGTTTTGAAAAATGCATTGAGTTTGCTATAGCTCACAGTCGCCATCTAGTGTCACAATTCTATATTGAACTTTACAATACATTCAAAACGTTTTGTTTTCAGCTGTATAGCTGAGTCCTAGGTGTTCCTCTTTTGCTTCCCGAGACTGTACAAATACTGCCACCTGGTGGCAGCCCTAGGAATACAGGAAGATCATCTTACGTCAAAACTGCACCTGCCTTTTATTGGGAGACTAGCAGGATTCTCTTCAAATCCACCTCCTGATAATCTTTGCTTTCATGTTAAAACAAACCCAAGTTTCTAGCCCTCATGATTGCAGAACATGTTTTTAAAGTGTTTGAAGAGTGCAAATCTCAAAAGCCCAAAGGACTGCTGAATTGGATTTCTAATGGCCTTCAGGGCCCTGCATAAGTTCCCCATAATTAGTAGAAGCAGACTAAATTATGCAGACTAAATTATTCAGGAGAAAGTTAGAAGAGATTGAATTCAAAAATTTGCCAGAAAATTATTTTCTGATAAATTTCAGCACAGCCCTAAAAACACAAGCACAATTTGATCCATTCCACCCTGAACCTTTTACTTCAATACCCTGTGATTGGTTTCCTCTTGCTTTCAGCTGCACTCCTAATCTTCAGCTACAACTAAAGTTGAATTCAACCTCTTCCATCTTTCTCCTGAATAGCTGGGGTACATTCAGTAGAATGGCATCTACAACTTTGTCATCCATGTATTTTGGATGCAACTGCGGATCCAGTCTTAAAGTGGTTTAACTGGCCAGTCTCCACTGGATATGGGAAGCTCCCTCTCTCATTGTCTGTTGATTCTCATATCCAGTGGAGACTGGCCACAGAGCAAATGGGGCAGCCAGCACCCAAGTGCCCTGGTGGAACTCAGCAGGGAGGCGGATGGGGACAAAACCAAAATCAGTTGGCACTGCCTCCCCCTACTGTTGGGCTCCCCACCTCCCACCCAATGGGCACCAGCCCACCACTGCTCATCCACCAAAAAGAACATAGAACAACACAGGAAGCGGTCGTATATGGAGTCAGGCTGCTTGGTCCATCTAGCTCTGTATTTACACTGACTGGCAGCAGCACTTCCAGGCAGGGGACAATTCCCATTCCTAACAGCAGAGTTTTGTTGAACATCAAGTGAGCCAAAATTTCCCAGAAAAGATTTTTCTATATATATACAGTATATATATTTAAAATTATTATGTGAATTTAATCTCCCCATTCCAAGAATATGCATCAACAACCCCAGTCTCAAAATTTGTTGACCATGAATGGCATGGAGAATTTTAAGAGACCATTTTTGCTCATTCCTGTTTATTATTATTATTATTATTATTATTATTATTATTATTATTATACAGTTGTCAATGAAAATCCAAAGAAAGATACTGCAAATAAAAGGGTCACCATGAACGGTCAAGGAAGGCATGCCCCCTTTCTGCTCAGCATGCGGGCCAGAACCCAGGAAAGGCTGCTGAACTGCCCACGCTCACCCAGTCACCAGCTGGCAACAAGGCAGCAAAAGGGCACCCCAAACCCAAAGGCCCTTCCTTGCTGGATAATGGTGCCAGCACTGATGGAGATACTTTGTGAAAGGAGAGTTGGATAATGGAGCATCTTCAGTGATGGACTCAAGAATGCAAAGCCAATGCTCTCTCTGGTCTTATCCATACTTACCTTTCCTCTCGCTTTTTCCAGGCATAGGTCCACAATTGAAATCTCTGCGTCCAAGCACATATATAAGCATGAGCTTTCCCTGTGAAAAGCCACTCTTTAGTGCTCAATCGGAGCAAATATCAATTTTGGTTTTCCATTGATTGGCGTTTGCTCCGACCAAGCTTTAAAGCACAGACCATGCATGGAAAGAGTGGAGGAAAGGTAAGTGTAGATAAACCCTGAGTCTTCCCTTGGTGACTTTCTGTTCCCTTGGAACAGGGCTGGGGAAACCCATGGCCCTCCTGCTGTTGTTGGACTCCAGCTCCCATCAGCCCCTGCTAACATGGTCAATGATCAGGAATGATGGGAGCTGCAGTCCAACAACAACAGCTAAAAGAGGAAACTTTGGTAACTGAAGAATATCTGCTCCTGGGGCAATTTGGGAAGTTCTCATATGAAACCGCCTCATACTGAATCAGGCCATTAACCCATCCAATCCAGTACTGTCTACTCTGACTGGCAGTGGCTCTTAGGTTTCAGGCAAAGCTCTCCCCTGCATCAGCTGGTTCTTTGAAACGGGTTGAACTTGGGACCTTCTGTGTGTACAAAGTTGATGCTCTACCACTGATCTATTGGCCATTCCAAAGCCATGTCCCTAAGGCAGGAGTGGCTAACATGGTCCTCCAGATGTTGTTGGACCCCAGCTCCCAGCAGCCCAGGTAACCAGCATGTCCAATGGTCAGGGACAATGGGAGCTGTATTCCAACAACCACAGGTTCCCCATCCCTGCTGCCGAAGGAAAACCTTAGCAGGAGAGAAAATGTGGTATAGGGATGGACGGATGGATGAACCAACGAAGCTAAGTTCCTTGATGTGAGTGGTAGTCCTGGGCTGTCGACAGGCTATGGATTAAGTCTCATAATCCCAGAGTCCAGCAGTAACCAGGACAATGAGTTGGAAGCTGCAGTGTCACTGGTTAAGACGTTGCATTCCTGGCTCTGAGTCTGATGTTGGTGATCAGCAGCTGACAGAAGCTGAAGCTGAATCCCCCTGGGCGACTTCCTGTAGGCTCAAGTATCTGAGTGCCACCCAAACTGCCTTGTCCGTTCCATTGTGCAGAGAACGTGGCAGGCAGGAGTCCGTGGAATGCAGAAGAATGCCCATCTTTAGGAGGCTCTAGCTCCCCACAAGGTGATGAAGCCCAAGAAAGAGCCTTCGTCAGAGCAAGTTGTTCACTAGGAGTTTGCCTTGAGTTGTGTGACTAGAGCATGATGATAACCATAGCAAGATCTGCAGCCCCAATCCTCCACTGTTCTAGATTGCAAGTGTGTATTTAGTGCAGGCATAGGCAAGCTCCGGCCCTCCAGATGTTTGGGACTACAGTCCCATCATCCCTAGCTAACAAGACCAGTGGTCAGGGATGATGGGAACTGTAGTCCCAAGCATCTGGAGGGCCAGAGTTTGCCTATGCCTGATCTAGTGTAAGGCCCCAGTAGAGGGGTTTCCAGGGGTCAGCCCCTGGTCAGTCTCACCTGGCTCTTTTTAGACTATGCTCCTGCTTCTTGCCCAGTTGGGCTGATAGCCAGATCCTCCTAGGCTAGAAACATGGGAAGCTGATTTATACCAAATTAGACCATCTAAATGTCAGAGTCAAGCAGCCTGTATCTTAGGAAACTGCCTTCTAGCAAGTCAGGTCATTGGCTCACCTAGTTCAGTATTGTCTACACTGACTGGCAGTGGCTCCCTGGGATTTCAGGAAGGTTTCTCTCCCAGCCCCACCTTGGGGGTGTCAGGGAGTTGAACCCAGGACCTTCTGCATCCAAAGCAGGTGCTCTACCACTGAGCTAAGGCCCTTTTGCTTAAGAGAGGGGGCTCCTGGGATTCAAACACTGCAGAGCCATTCTTCAACTGCAAGGCCAGCCTGTCAGTGTTGGGGTGCCATTGCTGGTCCCATTAGGAAGGGTCTTGATGCAAGGATTTGTTTATTTCCTATTGAAAACCCCTGTAGCCCAGTCATCCTCTAAGAACAAAATGCCTGGAGCTATCCCATTCAGTCCTCCTAAGAACTCTACAAGAGAGGTTAGACTGAGAGATGGTCACTTGCCCACAGCTTCTGTGACTGATCTGGGATTTGAACCCAGGACTTCTCAGTCTATCCAACGCACTATTTTGACTCAGGATCCCCTGCTGCCTCCTCCACACTTTGATTGGACGCTTGGGTGATCAGCACTTGGGAGGAGGAAGCTTCCTTAGAAAACACACAAGAGTGTCGTCAAACCATGCAAGCCTGGAAAACAATGAGACTGCTGGGCAGAAAACCTCTGGCAGAAGCTTCAACCTGTCTATTTTTTTTATCTCAAGAAAACAATGTTCAGAGAAGGGGAGAGATGGAATGGATATGGTTTGATACACGAGACACACACATCTGGGGCATCCTAATGTTTTGAGGGTTAGATAACACTGAGCTCTGGCCCTGGGACTTTCACATCATCTCTGACTGTTCTGTCAAAGATTCCTGGAGAAATGGGGGTGCGGAGAGGCTAAAAACACTTTCCCTGCTTGGAAATAGGTTGTCTCTTATGTCACAAAGTCCATTTCTTTCACGTTCATTCCTAGTTGCTCTTAGAGGCACTTTTGTTCTTTATTTCGGCCAGCTTGCTGGTCAGGAAGCTCCACTTGAAGGCCACCCCTTCAGCGTCTCGGAGGTCGTTGTCCAGGCTGGTGCAGCTGGCTTCCTCGTCCGCCATTTCTCCTGCTGCCCCAACGCCCTCAGACATCTGGTCTCCACTCTCAGCCTTTGAAGCTGCCTTTTCCAGAGCTGAAGTTTGCTGCCACTTGGTGGCAAAGACGTCCCAAAGGCCAGATGTCTTCTTTTCAGAAGGGGAGTCCTCTTCTGGCCTGGCTGCCAGTGGGCTGTGAAAGCAAGAGGAGAATTTAGGGAGGAAAGAGATGCAGGCAGTGGCTTTGAATGAACTGGTTCAGATTAGCTAATTCACATAATTCTAAAATCTCTCTGAATTATGCCTGTTCTTGTAAATTCTGGGCAAAATGAATGTGAATTAAGTTCCAGTGGAACTTTGGGCAATTTTTTAATCAGTTCAGTTGAATCCCACCCCCAATAATAATAATAATAATAATTTATTATTTATACCCCGCCCATCTGGCCGGGTTCCCCCAGCCACTCTGGGCGGCTTCCAACAAAACACTAAAATACAGAAATCCATCAAACATTAAAAGCTTCCCTAAACAGGGCTGACTTGAGATGCCTTCTAAAGGTCTGGTAATTGTTCTCTTTGACCTCTAGTGGGAGGGCATTCCACAGGGTGGGTGCCACTACTGAGAAGGCCCTTTGCCTGGTTCCCTGTAACTTGGCTTCTCGTAGCGAGGGAACCGCTAGAAGGCCCTCGGAGCTGGACCTCAGTGTCCGGGCAGAACGATGGGGGTGGAGACGCTCCTTCAAGTAAAGCACAATTACCAGAGTTTCCTGGGAAGATGGAGCGATTGTTAAACTACTTTGTAGCTGTGTGGATGGAATAGCCCCCCCCCCAAATATCTCAGCACCCTTAGTTACCAGGATTCTTTGGGGAAGCCATGACTGTTTAAAGTGGTATTAGTTACAGGTAGGTAGCCGTGTTGGTTAAAAAAAAAATCCTTCCAGTAGCACCTTAGAGACTAACTAAGTTTGTCATAGGTATGAGCTTTCTAGTGCATGCACACTTCTTCAGATACACTGAAACAGAAGTCACCAGACCCTATGTATAGTCAGAGGGTGGGGAGGGGTATTACTCAGAAGGGTGGTGGGAATGGGTGATTGGCTGATAGAAGTGGTAAACCTGTTGATGACTGTGATATGGTTAAAGTGGTATGGTTGTGCTTTAAGCGTGTAGTACAGAAGGGGCCTGACTTTCAGATAGGAAGTCTTGCTCAGCCCTACCTGAAGAGTGAACCTGGTAAAACAAATAAAAAATAAAATAGAGGAGGGGAGGGGAGGAGAGGAGAGGAGAGGAGAGGAGAGGAGAGGAGAGGAGAGGATGAACCTGGACCTTTTTCGAAGCCTGTGTTCTGACACTGAGCTAGGGTCCCTTCCGATAAGAATGTTTCAGGAGCGTTGCTGGTTCCACAGCGGAAACCTACCTATGCCTTTGTGGCATTCTGTCTAGAACAGAGGTGGGGAACCTCCGGCCCATGGGCTGAATTAGGCCCGGAAGACCATTTTCCCCATTTTCCCCAAGCTACACCCACCTGCCAATCACCCAGATTGGGAGGTCTTATGCAAACAACCTGCTTCCCCTAAAGATCAGACATTTTGCAGTAAGGAAAGTTACGGGGAAATGCACTGGAAAGTGTGGGATAACACTTCCTTAGGTGCAATTTATTGATGCATGCTCAATTAACCGATTCTCAGGAAGCACCCAAAAGCTAGTTTCTAGAAAGGAGCAAGGTTGATTCTGCCCCCGTACTTTCCTTTCCACATTCTCTCTCTTCTAATGTCAGCTTTCTCCCGCTCTTTTCCTTGCCAACTGTAGGCAAGAGAGGAGCCAACGCTGGGAAGTTTTGTGTTTTTTTTTTTAAAAAGGAAACAGCACTGTAATATTCTTGTTCCTCAAAACATGGCCATGAGTGTGTGAGTAGGTGGTGGCTCCCTCTTAGCCCGGAGTGTGGGGCAATTTGAGGGCTGGATGGAGGTTCTCCAGCCATGAGAGCCTGTTGTGGCTGTGAGAACCAGCAGCCACTCTAGGCACTCAGAGGCTTCTGTGGATATGCTACAGTGGGAAGCTTCTCTGTCCCTTCCAGCCAAACTACCATGGAAGAGTTGTGATTCTCATGTGATAAACACAGTCTTGTGAACTAGCTGGTCCTGAGGGGTGGAATTAGGGAAGGATTTCACTTACTGGTCGGGACAAGGCTCAGGAGCCAGCAACTTATGTTCGTCTTCCCGGCTGAACAAAGATGAGACACTTCTCCAGCCTTTGACTCCAACTCCCTGGACCTGCAGAGGAAGATGGGAGAAGAAGGAGGGAGATCAGGGTCTACTAGCCACACCCAGGGCCATACCTGCTAGATAGTGGGAAATTCCTGGCCCTTTCCCTGAACTTTTAGCTTTCATTTAAAAACAAAAAGTCAGTCTTTATTCCTTTTTACTTGTGGAGCTGAAACGAAAGGAACAGGATTCAACCCAATTGCTTAGTGAGAGGTGCTCCTGTACTCCGGCTGCAGTCTATTGCTTTCTCTGTGTGCAAAGCCCTGGGATGATTGACAAGCCTGTGGACACTTACTAAACTTATTATGCTGCTGACTTGGAGGGGTTGGGTGGCTGCTTTCCATTGAGAGCCCCTCCCTTGACCCAGTATTTTGCCCCACTTCCCCAACACGATGACCACACGTTCATATTTCTGTCTGCAGTCCTGTTAGCCCTCCCAGGAAACAACAGGCAATTGAAATTATTTTACAAGGTCATGGCTCAGTGGAGCTCCACATAGACCACAGTTTAGATACGTTTCACGCAGTATTCAGTGGTTCTCATGTGGCCTTTTCAGGAGCATGCACTCAATGTTTTTGCCCTCATCTAAATTTTGCTATGCAGTTACATATGTAATTCAATATGTCTTTAAATATAGTTTCTCATACAAATTATTATTAGTATTATTTTAAATGCTGATACATGCAGAAATGGAGTAGGATAGACTTATGAACGAACAGATAAGCAATTGACACTCAATGCAAATAAGTTGACCCCACCCCATAGGTAACAGTCATATGCTGATGCATACTGAACACAGTCTGTTTGGGGGGGTGTCAGTAAACATCTCATTTTTGCTAGTTGCTTGCAGTAGAGGTTGGTTCTTTGGGGTGAATGGGGCATTGCCTCACCAACCTCAGTCTGCCCTCAGCGTTCTCGCCTACAAACCAGTCCATGGAGTGGCATCAGTCACTAGTAGGGTTGCCAGACTCAATAGTGGACAGGACCTCTGTGCCTTTATTGCCCTGCTCTCTTTTGAGTCTGGAAACCTTAAAGAGAAACCAGCAGAACCCTTTGTTTAATTTCCAAGGAAAGGGTCTGCTGGTTTCTCTTTAAGGTTTCCAGACTCAAAAGAGAGCAGGGCAATTAAAGGCACAGAAGTCCTGTCCTCTACTGAATCTGGCAACCCTAGTCACTACAGTAGTTTCAGTGTTGCCTGGTAGAACTCTGCAGGAAGGAGGATGGGGACATTGTCTTTGGTGCCACCTACTGTGAGCTCCCTGCCTTCTGCGCAACCAGCCCCAATGGGCACCCACCAACGCAGGTTACATGAGACCTGTCAGTCACTCAGCAAACCACACAATAGGGCGTTAGTGGGTTGATTGGCTGAGGCAAGCATTATGCCAACCAGGCCTGCTCTGGGGTCTAATAAGGTCACCACCTAATGCAGCTCCAAGCTCAAAAGCAACTTGAGTTCTGGAGAGAAATAACTACCGGTACTGGTCCTTACCCGCCGTGCCAGCTGAGAAACAGGATTTGACCCCTCCTCTGTCAGCAGGGTTGAGTCTGTGGTTTCCATCAGTTCAGGGTTATCTCTCTGAAACAAGAAATCAGCTTCAGGAATGCTGGAGGAGACTTGATGGAATAGTCCAGCCCTTTTGGACTACACTCTATGGCAGTGTGGGAAAAGCTTTTTCCTGCTGAGAGCCTGAACTGAAGAGGGATTGATTATTGAACCACTCTGTGCATTGTAGCTCTGTGCACCCTTAACAAACCACAGTTCCCAGTATTCTCTGATTGTTAAAGTGGTATAATAGTGTTTTAAATGTATGTTATGGGTGTGGCCTCCTGTCCTTCCTCTGCCGTCTGCGTTTGCCACTCTCCCTCCGCCAGTTTCATAATGTAGTTTCTGCCCTACCACAGTCCATTTCCTTTCTAGTAAAGCCTTAGCCTTTTGTCAACTAATCCATTAAATAAATCACTTGAAATATTTCAATCAGCTAAAAAAAAGGGGGGGCTATAATCGGTCAGCAGGTGTTTATTTACTTATTTAATAAACATTTGATTATTTGCAATACAAGCTCTTATACAAAACAAACAAACAAAACCAAACAGATGGCAAACTCCACCTTAGAAGAAGCATTCTGTCAGGTATGAGAATGAATGGGAATGCCTCCCCTCAGACAATGGCTTTTATATACAAGACAGACTCAGCTGTGTCATCTGAAAACAAAGAACAGACTCTTTTCTTTCTTTAGGTCTATGCCCCTTCCTTTAGCATCCCCCCCAATCACATTTCTTAGATTTAAATAGCCAGCCTTCCCCAACCTTGTGCCCTCTGGATGTCACTAGGCTGCCAACTTCCACCTACCCCAGCCAGCATAACAAATGGTCGGGGATGATGAAGTCAAGCACAACACCTGGAGAGTGCCAGAAGTAGGTTAATGAATAAATGGATCAACTAAAATGCATGTGATCATGAGTTTTCTTTAACCAGGGGGCATGGCCCCTCTTCATAGACTTCTTATTCTTCCCCATAAATCAGGCACAGAGAACCTATGGCCTTTCAGATAGACTACAACTCCCATCATCCTTTGTCTATGCTGGCTGGGGCTGATGGGAGCTGGAGGGCCATAGGTTCCCCTTGCCTGCCATAAATTAAGAGAGGGCAACCCATTGCCTGCTGCTACCCCATGCTCAATGACCGAAGGAGGGGAAAGAGCCCAGCTGAGGATGCCTCTACCTCATCCTGGAATTCCTCATCCGGCAGCTCTCCGCCAAGGGTCTGTAGAACTTTGGCCTTGTAGACCTTCCAGAATCCCTGAGTCATCCTGGCAACAGCCCCGCTCACTCTCAGGTTCTTCTCCCAGGAGCTAGAGGGTCGCACAGTAAACTGGCTTCCAAACAGGCTTCCAAACTGAGATCCCGGCAGTTTGGAAGCCTGACGGCTTACAGTCACCACTTTGGATTCTCTTCCAAGTCTAAGCGGGTCAGGTTCCGGTTGCCATTGGGCCTCTGTCCCCAGCTGCTTCGGAGGCTCTGCAGGGAACCAGGAGCTCAGGCAGATGCTTGTGCGCCCTGCAAATTCACACCTGTCACTGGCTGCCTCTTTCTCGGATCTGGTGTCTTCATTAAAATTTCAGAAGCTTCCAATGTACATCTCAAAGAACAGAGAGGAATCGGATCCATGACTGACCCAGAATACCAATGGATTCTGTCAATGAATGCCCCTGGAACACATGAAAGTGCAGTGGACACAGATCCCAACAATTTGACTCCTCTGATCACCTTTTATGCATCCCATATCCAGGCTCTTTTGCCAAAAAGACCCACTGAACTTCTTTCCATTCCGGATTTGAGACGTGAATCTTTGTTAGTTAGTTCTCTCGCTAACATTGAGCTTACTGTCTGCACCCTTGCTTGGTGTAGAGTCCTCTCTTATTCAGAAGAGTGGTGTGCTCCCCACACAGCTCCTGAGTCCCCCTACCACCCCCATGCAGAATCTTCTACTTTCAAGTCTTGAGGAAAACCTCATTCTGGCAATGCTACGCTCTTGTATTACTTACTCTCCATTGTCTGAGTCCTGTAACTGATCTCCAGCGGAAAAAAGGACTTTGGAATGCGGTAGCTCAGCAACAGGCTCTCAAAATAGTGCCTGGCAGCTAAATTATTTCTTAGGGCTGATAGCCTCACAGACCTGTGTCGTCTTCTCCTTTGCAGATTTAGTTTAGGAAGCTTCGACTCCTGCAAGTTGCAAACAAGGGGTGCGGGTTCTTTGCTCGCTGTTAAAACTATCAAGCTCTCTTAGCTCCTTCACCCCCAACTCGTGCTCCGATTGTAGGAGTGATGAAAGGATGGGTTGTCTTTCAATTGCCCATCTTTCTTCTCCCTGTGGCTAATGACAGATTCCTGTCTGCTGCCTTTACATGCCTGTAAATGTATTATTGATTTCCCAGCCTGGTGCAAGTAACGTGATCGCGAGTAGTTAACTGACTGGCGGTTGTTCCTTTGTCCTGCTCTGACAGCCGCATCCTAAATGCACAAATCCCTATTGGCTACGCTTGATGCTGCCAATAATGCTCCACTGTGTGCCTCTCCCCGAGTTGAGTTGCGCTGGGAACAGTAGTCCTCAGGGCAGTGTGGTGACCCACAGAGTTCTCGTCCTTCAAGGATCACTCAAAGTGAAACCACTGTTGCTGTGTGAGTGCTTAATTCAGGAGGAAAAAAATATGGCAGGGGGTCAGATTTGTGCCTACAAATCACATCCTTTGTGTTAGAACTGGACACACAATGCTGTTCATAAACTCAAAAACGAGCCAGTATTTGAACAAAGGTTCTTCATCCAGGGTCGACTCTGGGCTTAAGGGAACTCTCAGCATAGTACCTACATAGAAACATAGGGAGCTGCCTTATACTAAGTCAAACCTAGCTCAGCATTGTCTAACAATGACTCATCAGGGTTTCAGACAGGGGACATTACCAGAGACTCAACCTGGGACCTTCTGTTTGCAAAGCAGATGCTCTACCACCACTGAGCTGTGGCCCAGTGACAGTGTGGATGGGCTTATCCAGAAACGCTGATGCTCCCTTGGCTGGTAGAGGCCAGGTGGACACTATAGGTTGTATTCATATTAGTGTTACTCAAAGTTGACCCGTTGAAATTAATGGACCTGACTAAATTCTTGCCATCATGGGTTGGCTGTTTCCAAAAGAAATTAAGGGGAGGGGGGCTTTCTGACCTTCACAGTTGAGGTATAAAAGATTGAGGGGGGATTTGCTAGGTACAAAAGTCATTAGGTTTGACGATACTTTGGGTATTTTAAATTGACCTACTGGCGAGCGTTATGCTCACTTAAATTCCGATGTGTTAAGTGAAGTGTTAATTTTTTTAAAAAAAATTTGCAACACAGTTGTGGAAAATTTATAGATAAGTTATTCAATAGCCGCTATGCAGCTTCCTGTACCAGGCAAGTTCTGGTCTAAGAAAATACAGATATGGTAGAAAAAGTAAGAAATTTTTCACCACAAAGCTAATAGTTACCACCACCAGTTAAAGTTATACACAAAATATATCTAAGTGAACTGTTAATTGTTGATTTATTTAGTTTTACTGTTGTGGTGGTATTATATTAATAATTAATGAATTCTCAAGTAAAATTGACTGCTGTAATTCTCCATAGTCATTAGCTACTATTTACTCTATGTTTCATCTATAGATTGTAGTTACCAATATGCCATTTTGTGAGAACTGCTGTTGTCAAACAGGAGAATGAATTAGCAGGCAGGCAAATCAATAAACAGCATTTGTTTAACTTCACTTCTGGAGAAGCCCAAAGAATCTATGGAATGTTGATTTCTCAATGTCCCAGCACCATCAGTGGGACCTTGCTATGGAATTGCCCCAAGACCAATTCTTACTACATCTCTAGTCCAGTCTTCCTCCCCAGGGACTTTTATGCTCCTTCCATCCACGTGTGAAACATTGCTCATAATTTTGCACACTTACATCACCAGAGTGCCACTGGCATTCTGAAGCCCTTTCGAGGGACACCATAAATCTGCTATTTCGGTTAGGCAATAATATATAGGAATGGTTGTACGACAGGAAACAAAGAACACCGTATCCAATTCAAACTGCAGGGGAAATTTAGGTCAGCCGAATCTAATGACCCACACAGAAACCTGGCCAGGACACTGGGGTTATCGCCCTTTGCTTGCAAAGAGTGCTACGAGATCTTTTGATGGCCAGCCCTCAGGGTTTAGATTTCCTTCACGAAGGATTAGCTGAACACCAGAAACAACAGTTACACAGGTCAAAGGGTCATCCCTTGCAGTGACTGGCCATTAATCAGTGGTGAGCTGCAACGTGATCTCCCTATGGAATTACATTCCACTCGTTTTCATCTCCAAGACTTAAAGTGGACTTCCAAGGAAGGACAAAGAATTGGGATGGATGTTTTGTTTTCAAGGCAGAGCTGTGGATCCAGAATCATAGTCATGCCAAGAAATCAACAGGCCAAGACTATATTTACAGTATATTAGTTCCTTTTTAACATTTAGATGCTGCTTTATTTTATAAACAAGTGGCCAAGTGGCTAATAGCAGAATTATTAGAGCAATAAACATCAACAGCTGAAAAATTACACACAACAACAGAACAGAATTAAAAATAAACAGGCTAGCCTTTAGGGGAAAGGCCATAGCTCAGTGGTGGAGTATCTGTCTTGCATGATGGTGGTCCCAGCTTCAATCCCTGGCCTCTCCAGGTTAGGACTGGGAATTTCCCTGTCTGAAACCCTGGAGAGAAGCCACCAGGCAGTGGGCAATGTAGACAATACTGAACTAGATGGACCAATGGGTTTGACTCAATATAAGGTAACTTCCTATGTTCCTAACCTCCCTGTCAGCATAAATTATTGTTGTTGTTGTTGTTTAGTCGTGTCCGACTCTTCGTGACCCCATGGACCATAGCACGCCAGGCACTCCTGTCTTGCACTGCCTCCCGCAGTTTGGTCAGCATAAATAGAAAACAGCAATCACTCAAAAATAGGGGAAACCCTATGTTTAAAGAAATTAACTGTCAGCAGGTTGACTGACCTCAAAAGCCAGGTATTTAGCTAACACCCAGATGCAGTCAGTGTTGAGGCCATAAAGGCCTCCCTCTAAAGCACATTCCATTGAGTCGGTGGCACTACTAAAAAGGGCCTGCTCCTGGTGGTTGGCCTATCACTGTTCACCTCCCTGCTTTGTGTCCCACCAGTCCCAATGGGCATCGGCCATGACCAGCCAAGCAAACCACTGGAAGGACAAGAGGGGCAGTGGTTCCAGCATCATTCAGTGTTTCAAACCATTTACGGGCACCATCCCATGTACCAAGCACTCAGGTGTATCTTGTTCTAGTAAAGTATATACATTTTGTTAAAATAAATAAAAAATGCTCTGCTCTTGCAACTGCTTACGTCTATTAAGATAAGTTACCTCGTCCAGCCCACATTTTACCAGTTTCTCTGCAAGAGTATCATGGGAGACTTTGTCAAAAGTCTATTTTATTAAGTCTTGCTGTCCTTAATTTGAATTTCAGTAACTTAACGAGTGACATCCAAAGCAGGACATACTCAAGAGTAGACCTACTGAAATGATATTGGATATCACACATTTTTTAAAAAACATTTAAAAAACCAAGCCTACTTGTGTTACCTTTATTCCAGCTTGTTTTCTTGAGCTTATGTTACATATGTTTTATTCATTTAAGTTGTTGACTGGCAGGATATACGTATAAATAATTCAAATAGATATATATTAGTTCAAGTTATGCCCCATTAAACTGGGCGGAGGAGGGAAGACAGAAAGTACACAGGGGAGCTCAGTTATGGTATCCACAATAATAAATGTCAGCAGGCACAGACAGCTGCTTTATTAATAAGCGATGTTTACATATCGCTACCTAAAAAAAAAAATTATGATAGTTTCGGGGGTGTCGGCATGTGATGACGTCGTGAACAGTCACCGGAAGCGGAAGTTCCCTTTCCTCCTTTCTCTCGTTGGTGAGCCTCTTGAGCGAAGTATGGCCCCTAGCAGATGTCGCCGGACAGGCTCCCACAAGGCACATTCCTTGGCGCGCCAGTGGAAGACGAAGCGGCGGCGCCGGGATCTGGATCAGATCCACGAGGATATGCTGCCTGAAAAATCGGCCAAGCTGCTGCGCCAAGAGCCGGACCCTGACATGCCTGGGAGCGCCCAGCACTATTGCCTGCATTGCGCGTGCGTAAAGGGGGAAGACGGGGCGGGGTTCGGTTTGCTTCTCGTACGGCTTCGTTTTTGCTTACTGCGCCTGTGTAATGAAGAAAGCTGCTTCGGGCTTGACCCTGCCTTTTTTTCAGCATAGAGATACGAAAGGCTAGAGAAGGGACGCGGGTGGCGCTGTGGGTTAAACCACAGAGCCTACTAGGGCTTGCCGATCAGAAGGTCGGCTGTTCGAATCCTCGCAACGGGGTGAGCGCCCGTTGTTCGGTCCCAGCTCCTGCCCAAACGATCAGAGGTCCCTTTACCTTTATCCATGCAGAAACCCAAGGAGGCCTATCTTTTTCTAACTCACGCCTTTCCTTGGGTTTTTACACGGTTCCCCGCCGCAGTTTTTTAGATACTTAAGTTGTGTTTCCTGTGCCAGAATAGCCAATTATATCCATATGGGGTAGGATTGAGGGGTCTTACTGCAGTAAGTGCACTGGAACGCAGGAAGGGCTGCGCAGACTCCGTATATTTAAAGCACCCCGCCAAAGAATCATGGGAACTGTAGTTTAGCTACAGTTCCCAGAACTCTTAACTCCAGTTCCCACAATTTCTCTTGGGAGAAATATGCTTTAAATGTATGGTGTGTTTACAGCCTGCCTGAGCCAGATCCCTACCTGGAGATTGAACTCCAGACCTTCTGCATGCAAACTGGTGCTCTCTTGAGCTGTGGCCTTTTCCCTCTTTTAATATTGCAGGTGAGAGGTGGAGCTGGTTTGGCTTTCCTGCCACTGCCGCTCCCCTCCCAATACTCCTTGGGTTGCAGCAAATGTTATTCTACTTGAATTCCTATCCCTGATGCAAATCTAATCTTTGGCTGTCTGAAGAAGCCTTGTGCTTACCATAGCAAGATGCAAGGGAGGACAGATCTCCTGCACCTTTAACACTTGAATAGAAGAGTGGATTTCAGCAGCTGTAGTACCTCCGTTTACGTAACCCTCTGGTTACGTAAACTTCGGGGTGCGAAAGCAGCAAACCTGGAAGTATTTTACCGGGTTTTGCTGCGTGCACATGCGCTTAAGCGATCCTCTGGTTGCGAAAACCTCAGGATCCAGCCAGACCTCGGGAACGGATCCCATCCACAACCAGAGGTACCACTGTACTCTATTTGTGCTTCATTGCCTTCCACTCAGATATGTTGCACTTGTGGTTTTTCTATATATAAAAAACAACAATATTTTGCACACAGCTAGGACTGGATTTTGAAAGAATGCAGAATTCCTGCTCTCTTCTCTTTATTGCTATCTTTTGTTTCAAACAATGGGATAAGCATTCATGCCTTAACTCAGGAGTAACCAACAAGAGGCCCTCCAGATGTTGTTGAGCTCCAGCTCCCACCATCCCCATCCAGCATCCGACAGGGATGATGGGACTGGAGTCCAACCACACCTGAAGGCCACAGGTTTCCTGCCCTTGCATTAGGACCTTAACTGATGTATCCCTTAATTGGTTAAAATGAGAAGGGCTATTTGTTCCTGGGAGAGAGCACATGTTGCTGGATCCCACACTCCTAACTGTAGTTAGAGAATCTGGGCAGTTTCTTCTGCATTGCCAAGAAAAGTGGAGAAGTTTAGAGCAGTGCTAGAAACTGAAATATGAAAGCTAGGAGCTAAATGGCACTTTAAACCTGGGTTACGGGCACAACAACTGAATGTCTAGATGCGCTTTTTAATAACAAGAATACAAAACTCAAAATGAATGAACTGCAGCTAAAATATGTTCATTTTTCACAAGGTCTAGTTCTTCCCCTGCTCACCCTCCTAATATTATTAAAAGGGTCTCTTTTCCAGTCTTCAGAGTGTAGCTGGAAGTACCGTAGGGAGGCATAAAAAGGTCCTCCTTTCCTTCCACTCTCCAGTTTTAATCTGAAATCCTAGGCACAGTACTGTGCCCAGAGCTCAGAAGCTGCTCGCACTAATGAAATTACCTGTTGCAAAATGCGCCTAGAACAATGGGAGTTTCAAACACTGATTTAGAGGGTTGAGGTGATGTGAAATGACATGAAAGCTCAGCCTGCAGTTCTGATGGCCATTTTCATGCATTCAAATATTTGCTTGGTGCTGTTGCAATAGACACAGATAAAGGTAGTTCAACAAAATGATTTGTAGGAATGAACTTTCTATTTTTCAATAGGCATCAACCAACTTAACTTTTTTCCTTTTTTTCTCCCCCAACAGGCGATACTTCGTTGATTTAAAAAGTATGAAGGATCACTTCAGATCTAAGGTTCACAAAAAGAGGTAATATGAATTCAGCGTATTATAGAGCATAGCCTTTTTCTCTAGGGAATGAACACCTGTAGACACATACGATTGTCTATGCACCCTGATCTCTTAACCTTCCAACGTTTTAGAAAAGCACTTCACTAATTTTATGTATGTTGCCTGGGTGCTGTCTAGATAATACATGTTTGTTATAAAATAAGTGAAAAAGATGGGCAGTGGGGGCCCTCTTGGCAGTTGTGCTACTGTCAGAGGTTTGGGGGGGTGACCTGGGAGAGGGCATTCTCTGTGGGATTCCCTCTTTGCATAGATGTGTCTGGCACTTCACAACATAGTTTTTATGGTGTACTTCTCTCTTCCCTGACCTTTAGCCTGTGATACATATTTTAAGGACCCACAGAAGAGGAAAGGAACCGGAGTTAGTATTGTGTGCAAACCAGGATTCATGGATTGTTTTTCTGAAAACTGTTAACTCATTTTAGCATGTCTGTTTCCTGGGAGAGTCACCTGAAAAACAAACAAACGGCAAAATACTGATTTGATTTTACATTTGACTGATATCATATGGTATCCATTCTAGATGTCCAGTTTGACTTGCAGTGTATTCATTGTGTTGCTAATTTATTTTATTAAACAAGTGCATTTCTTGAAATGGGAAAGAATGCAGTGGAACAGTTTCCATCTCGGTACATCAGTGGATCCTCTTTGACTTATAGTACTGCCATCTAAATGGCTCTTAGCCATGCAGTTGGTAGAATATGGGCTGTAGCCAATGCTAGTTAAAATTAATGGACGTGACGAACTTAGCTCCATGAATTTAAATGGGTCTACTTTGAGCAGTGGTGGGGTGGGAGGTGGAGCGCCAAAGTTTGCCAGCTAATTAAGTTGATTTTATTTGCTTTGTAGACTGAAGCAGCTGAGTGAGGAGCCATACACCCAGGAGGAAGCAGAGAGAGCGGCTGGGATGGGGTCCTATATACCTCCTAAGAAAGTCGAAGTCCACACACAGCCGTTGGAGGAGATGGAGGAATCTGGATGAGAGAAGTGGAGCCCAATTGAAAATTCTGTAGATAACTTGAGACAGTGGTGAGGGGTGTGTGATTTGGCATAAGTGACATAGGGCTTCGACCACAACTATTTTATGGTAGTAGATCTGGGGCATAAAATGGCTTCAGTGGACATAAGCGTCGCTTTTATTTTTTGTGACGGAACAAGCACTCTTATCCTGTCCTTTCATCAGAAGATGGAGTTCAGCTGGAGGTCTGGGAGCGGATGAGCAGACCTCCCCACTGTCCTATTGACCTGCTTATGTAACTAATTGCTTCTCTTATAGCGGCTCATGTTTGTAAGCCGTGACTGTGGATTTTCAGCATTCTGCTCTGAATGTGACCTTTCTGCAGCTTCCAAATGAGTCCCTTTTAATAAATGAGCTGGCAACCTGCTGGGCTGATCCTGGGCTGTGTGCTTCACTTGGTTTGATTGAATGCTCTAAAGTAGACTTTCAAGAGCCTTGAAGAAGAGCAGCAAATGCCACACCAGAAACCATTCAATTTGCATGACTTACTTGAGGAACAATTGCTTTGGGTTCTGTGTTCAGAACAACTAACTTGGCTTAGAGCTCTCCACTTCCTCCATTAAGTGTGCATTGGTGGGTTCAGAGAAATCTTGCCACACTTTAGCGTCTCTTATTCTGAGTGCAGCCAGATACAGTGAACCTGGGTTTACGAACGCAATCCATTCCACGGAGGCATTCATAAACAGAGGCATTCGTTCCCCAAAGGCACAGTTTTGCGCGTGTGCGAAGCGTCGATAGAGCGCTTCTGCGCACGCTGCATAGATCGCTTCTACGCAGAAACGAGCTGCGCATCCAATGCCGTGGAACCCGGATGTAAACACTTCCGGGTCCGCAGCATTCGTAAACAGAGGCTTTCATAAACAGAGGTACTGTAGTTGTAAACCAAGGTTCCACTGTAGTTAGAATGGGATGAGGTATTCTTGTGTGGGAGAATAGGTGGAAGAGAGAACAAGCCATGTTCTTGCATGTGCCCTCCTCACACTTTCCCTCCTCATCGCATGCCTGGTTTTGTTGCTTCTGCCCTGGGAAGATGGGGCTTGTCCACCTGGGAAGGTAGCTCATCCAGGAGAAGGAGAACTATGGTCCTAAATTTCTGCTGCCTTGTGGGATATCTTGGGGAGAAGAAAAGGCTAAAGAGTCAACCCTATACAAATCTGGAGTGGAGTCCCTAAGACGGATGGCACCTTGTACGCCTCCTTCCAGCAAGTCCTGCAGCCAAGCTGGTGCCCAAACATATTGTTCTGCTTTCATTTGGACCACATCAGTGAGGCAGAGACCACATCAGTCTTGTCATCTGGGCAGCCCCAAAACCTCCATACACACAGCCCAGGCTTGCGCCCCAGGGAGGTCACTTCGGTGCTGCTAATCAGAAGTTTGACTTCACGCCCACAGGCACACTCTGTTGTCTCTCGAGACAGACGGATGCCAACACCAACAACCTTAGCTTATTTCAATTAAAGGGAGCAATTCACACAGCACATAGTAAAACTTTGGACTTGCTCCCACAGGATGGTTGGTTGGTTGGTTAGTTAGTAAAAAAATTATATACCACTGGATTGTAAGTGGAGGAAACCCTCAAAAGTGGTTTACAAAAAAGAAAAAAAAATCAAAACTCTTTAAAAAACCACAAGTGGAAATGTTAAAAACATACTGTAGTAAAAATCAGTGATAATCTAAAAACAGATTAAAACACCTGTCAGCAATCTACATGTCTGGGTAGGCTTGCCTAAACAAAAATGTTTTAGCAGGCTCTGCAAAGAGAACAGTAAAGGCAGCTGCCTGATGTCAATAGAGAGAGAGTTGCAAAGTGTGGGTCCTGCAGACATGGGTAGTTGTGTAACATCAGTTGATAATTCTTTACAAATGGTCTGCTAGCTCACAACAAGGAATATTACATTGCAAGGTCTGGATGCTTTTTGGGGTTTTTTAAAACCTATTTAGGTGGTTGAATGAGATACTGCAAATGTACATCTCATTTAGGCAAGCATGCAATTGTGTACCATATTCAGATTTCTGGGTGGTTTGGAAGTAATTGAATCATTTTGGGTTACACCGTGGTGTATACTACATGCCCACTTTCTAGGCCAGGCATCCTCAAACTTCGGCCCTCCAGATGTTTTGGACTACAATTCCCATCTTCCCCGACCAGTGGTCCTGTTAGCTAGGGATCATGGGAGTTGTAGGCCAAAACATCTGGAGGGCTGCAGTTTGGGGATGCCTGTTCTAGGCCATATGAAAGTATCATTAAACTTAATTCTGGTGTGATTGAGTGAGTCAGGCCCTAACATCTTGTATACACAGTGTGTCTTGTAATGCCTGTTGAATCGAGATATTGCTAGCCCTTTTAGACCCTAGAAATCATGGGAGGGGAACGTGCTCCCCTCCAAATGTTTCTGGACTACAATTTCCATCATCCCTAACCCTTGGCCTCACTGGCTAGGGTTGATGGGAGCTGGAGCCCAACTACACCTGGTGAGCCAAAGGTTTCCAACCCCTGCTATAAATGGTTGGCATCCTAGGAGCAGAAATAAATCCTTTGCCACAGCCATTCGTGCATATTGCTGCAATGCGTTTAGCTGTTGACATCTGCTGAAACAAGCACATCATTCTCTGTGGATCAGCAGAGATTAAGCCTCTATACAAAAAGGCTTTTGGAAGAAGAGGGAGGGATGCTTTTAATCGCCTCTACTGCCTCTCCCTTATCTATTTAGGAGGGACACAGAGTCAAGAACTATTCTAGCCTTTGTTTATGGCTCCGATCATGGAATCTGTTGCAAGTCTCTAAACTCTGATAATCTTTGGTGTTTGTTTTTAACTGGTGAGGGGTGTGACTTGGGAGGGGCGTGGCCTGCACAGGGTCCCAAGGAGCACATAGAGAGGTCTGAAGGCTCACATTTGACCATAGCTGCCAAGTTATCCCTTTTTTTAAGGGATTTCCCCTTATGCTGAATAGGCTTCCTCGCGAGAAAAGGGAAAACTTGGCAGCTATGCATTTGACCCCTGGGGTTCCCCCACCCTTGCTTAAGGAAAGACTGACTTTGGTCATGTAGCAAACAGCTGCTCCCAGGGTGCAAAAACGACACAGGCAACATTCTTTAAAACAGAGATTTATTGTACACAGTGCAACACGTTTATTCCTAGCATTGATGGTATGACACAGATGAATCTGCTAGTGTGGTGTTTGAGATCTAGCTGCCTTAGCAAGAGCCTAATCCAGAGAGGAACAAGGGCAGATTTTTGTGTTGAAGATTTAATGGAGGGCCACAGCTGAGTGGCAGAGCACCTGCTTTGTATGCAGGGTTCAAGCCCTGGTATCTTTAGCTTAAGGAGCAGTGGATAGCAGGTGATGAGAAAGGCCTCTGCCTGTCAAAAGTAGACAATACTGGGCAAAATGCAAAAACCACTCTGGTAAACGGCAGCTTCCTGTGTTCTGTGGGTAAATTGGTCTGAACCTCCCTGAGGAAGGCAACAATTCTCTTCCTGTAAGAGGTGAAAGATTCACCTCCCGCGCCTTTGCACCCTTTGAAACTCCTTGCAAACCCCAAACCATGGGTGCATTTTTTAAAACGGAAGGCTGAGAACCTTTAAAAATCCCCCTCTCAATCGCTCATGGAAAAGCATGATGTAGGTCACAGCTGTCTGGCCACATATTCCGTTATGTAACAGGCAGTCTGTAGTTCCTTTTGGTTTTCCCATGATGCACTGCTTTGGCCAAGTCAAGTGGGAGGGAGCAGACAGCGAATGCGCTCGTTCAACCGTCTGTAATACATTCGCTTGCCTTTTAATGCAGTGCATTATTCACATCCGAGTTTTTCTCCCTGCCCCTCTACATACTGTGAGGGGGTGGGCCTGGCCCTTCAGGAATAAACCCCTTTTTTTCTTAGTCTCTAAAAGACCCACCTTTAAACCTCCATCTGTAACAAAGGATCCATATTTAATTTCTTACTGTAGATCTATGACGTCTTTCTCCCTCTTTCCTATTCTCTCAAAACAAGTGTGGGGAATCTTTTTTGGCCCATGGGCCACATTCTCTCCTGGGCAAGCTCCCGAGGGCCACATGCTGGTGGTGGGTGGGGCCGGAGGCAGAAGTGGGCAGAGCAACAAATGCAAATTTTAACTTTTGTACAGTACCTGCATATACCCCTCTACATCTTCCATCTGGACAAGTGAGAGGCTTCATCAGATTTCTAGGACACAATCTGGGGTGTATAGCAGGTCCGAGGAGGGGTGTAGCCTGGGGAGACTTCGGAGGGCAGACATTTGTTCTCTGAGCTGAAAGTTCCCCATCCTTGTCTTAACCACTGGTCCAGCCCCTCTAGGTCAGGCTGGTACCCATGTGAGGGTCCTAACCCCACACTGAAGATCAATGCTGTAAGGCAGATGCAGGGAACATCTGGCCCTCCAGGTGTTGCTGAATAACAGCCATGCTTCCCATGCTTGCTGGGGCTGGAGGAGTTGTACTTCAGCAGCACCTAGAGGTCCAAAAGGTTTGCCATACCTGCTTTAAGGTAGCAACTGGCAGGAGTGTGCATGTAACTCTAGCAGCTTAGGAAGATGCTAAGAGGAGCACCTGCATGCTCTGCCGTGACAAGGTGGCTTCTGACTTCACAAACTGAGCAGCTGAGTTGTTGATACTCTAGAACAGGCACCCCCAAACTTTGCCCTCCAGATGTTTTGGGACTACAACTCCCATCATCCCTGACCACCGGTCCTGTTAACTAGGGATGATGGGAGTTGTAGTCCCAAAACATCTGGAGGACCGAGTTTGGGGGTGCTTGCTCTAGAAACTGGCAATTTCCCCTTTTCTCCGTTGGGCCTCATCATGATCTTTCAGCTATATCGCTTAATGTATGTCGTCTTTCAGGTGGTTCATCAAACAAGTGGGGAGGTTCTGGGCTGCAGGATCATCCCCTGCTGACGGGTGGGCAGGTGACACCAGCTCAACTGCCACCATGTGTGGCTGTTAATCTCCTGTGAAGAAAAGACCCAATTCTCTTCCAGTGTCAAAATAATAATTCCCTGCTGCATCCCCTGGAGGGCAATCTTAACATGCCCAGGCAGAAAGCTTCCTATGACAAGCTAAGGCAATATTAGACCCAAGCAATGAGGTCAGCTCTTCAGCTTCCTTCCTGCATGGCCATCCTGGTTTAAATCCATTTCTGGGCTTTGAATGAGGATCAGATCAAGGGGTGAATTGGGGCAGGGGGCTGCAACCCTGGTAGTGGCCCCCTGAAACTAGAATGAAGCAAGTTGGGCAATAACTGGGTTGACCAGGAGGAGAGAATGAAACTAGCATGGCTAAAGAGGCACTGGGAACACACCGTCTGTGAAAGAACAAGGAAAGTTGGCGCTGAGCTTTCTAATGTGAGCCACCCAGCCGGCGCATGCATAGGAAACCTAAAGGATGCTGCTTGTGCCGCAGAGTGCATGCCAGGGTCTCTCTCCAACCTTGTTTCTTTTCTGTGCGTTCCTGGAGTCCTCTTTGGCCCGTGCAGCTGCCGCTTGGCAGCCCAAGTGTCAAGGTTCCGGATTTGGTTTGGTCTCTTCACTCATTTGCCGGGCGCTGTAATAGGAGAGGCTTAATCCCATAATGGCCAGCAGTAAAGCCAGGTGATTCAGCAGCCGGTCTTGAGGTTCCGACTCCAGTCCACTGGCCAGTTGCATCTGTAGGGATGGAAAAGTTGAGGTGTAAACCTTTAGAACTGGGGTGGAGAACCTCCTTATGCAGTGTCAAAGCCACTTGACCCATCTTGACGGGCAGTGGCTCTCCAGAGTTGTTGGGCATCAAAAGCGGTGCCCTCGTGTCTGCTTGCAGACTTCCTGATGGCATCTGGTTGGCCACTGTAAGAACAGGATACTGAACTAGGCGAACCTTCGGTCTCATCTAATGGGTTCATCTATTTTTTTTTAAATTTAAAAATTATACTTTATTGATCTTTTAAAAAATTTACAAGTCCTTAAATCTTATGTCTCATACATATCAAGTCCATTCATACAAAACATAAAAATTAACTAAATCAGGTAAATCATATAAACCATTTAACTCATACATATCTAATCCGTTCATACAAACATAAAGATTTGTTAAAACTCAAAGTAAGTCTTATAAATCATATCCAACTTTCCAACATAATATAACTAATAATTACAAAATCATAATACTTAAATTATATAAAGGGAAAAAAAGAGAAAAAGAAAACAGTTAGAAGTCCAAACAAAAAAGAAAAGAACAACAGGTCCACAACATAAGAATAAAAAGGTAAGTGGAAAACAGATAAAAATTTCCTTCCTACTATTTACAACACGCTTCCCTTTATCTAATCGCTTTTTCTGCTATTTCTCTTTATTTTCTTTGTTGGTTTTTTTCTATTGTCTGGTCATTTTTCCTCTCCTTTTATATCTCTATTCTAGACACGTTACTATATTATTTTCTATATTCTCTTTTTCCAGTTAATTTTGTACATATTTCCATTCTTCTATTATTTTGCGCTTAGGTATGTTTCTTACTATCGCCGTTAGTTTCGCCAATTTTAAATACTCTATTAATTTTTCTTGCCATTCTTGGACTGTCGGTACCTTTTCTTCTTTCCAATTTGAGGCAATCAATATCCTTGCTGCCACACAGGCGTATAGTAAAATGTTTATTCTGTCTGTAGATAGAATTCTTATTCTATCTACTGGGACCATACTTAAAAGGAATAATTCTGGCTTTTTTCAAATGTATGTTTTATCATCTTTTTTAATTTTTCATATACTTCATTCCAGAATTTTGCCACCTTGGGGCATGTCTACCAACAATGGTAATAAGACCCCGTCTTTTCCTTGCACTTCCAACATTTACTATCCCCTGATCTGTCAAATTTGGCAATCCTCTCCGGGGTTATATGCCATCTGTAAAACATTTTTAAAATGTTTTCCTTAATTGTTACACAGGCTGTAAATTTTGTGTCTAATTTCCATAATTTATCCCACTGGTTTACTGAGATTGGTCTTCCAATATCTGTTGCCCAATTTATCATTACCTTTTTAGTTAATTCGTCTTTTAATTCCCAATCTAGTAAAAATGTGTACATTTTTCCCAATAATTTCTTGTCATTATTTATTATTACTTCTTGCAATTTAGATTCCTTTTTAGGGAAGCCAATTTTTATATGTGTTTTAAATAAACTTTGTATCTGGTTATAATGTAACCAGCTTGAGCAATATGTTTTTATTTCTTCATATGGTTTCAGATTCAGACTATCCCCTTCCTTTATTATCCGATCTAATGGGTTCATCTAATGGGTTCTTCTAATGCTGCAGGACTCCCAAATTCCTTCAGGATGACCAGTAATCAGGGATGATGGGAAATGTAGCCACCATTTTGAGAGCCATGACTTCCCCATTGCTGCCTTAGAATGTCAAAAGCAAACCCAGCATTTGTATAGGGCAAATCGGTCAATTTCATACTATGAATTATACCCCAACACCAAAATACGAAACCATATTACAAATTACATTTTTAGGCAGCGGGAGAGAGGTTTTTCCGTTTTTTTGTTTTTGTTTTAACCCTCTACCTTTTTTAATGATTGATAATAATAATTTATTATTTATACTCTGCCCATCTGGCTGGGCCTCCCCAGCCACTCTGGGCGGCTCCCAACAGAATATTAAAAACACAGTAAAACATCAAACATTAAAAACTTTCCTAAACAGGGCTGCCTTCAGATGTTTTCTAAAAGTCAGGTAGTTGTTTATTTCCTTGACATCTGATGGGAGAAACCTCTCCAGTAGCTAACAATTGCTAAATCCCTTTTCAAGAACGAGCGTTTCTCTGTTTACTTTTACACCGTATTTTGGCAAACTAGACCATACCTTCTGCATTGTGCACCACCGGTTTAGACTTAAGACACACCCTGTCTTGACATCCTAGCAAACAGAGAACTTTGCTGACGAGTTTGCCTCAGGGATTGTCATCTTGGTTAGTTGTACATCATTAAATTTGAAGTAGCTGATATTACACAGGCTGCTGGAGCAATTTTGTGTTAATTAAGTGATTAGAGCTGTTTCCTTATATGACACTCGGGGGAGAAATAGGGTTGCATGTTTAATTTTGCAATGGACCTTGCCTGCAGGTCAAGCAAATCAGCCACGGTTGGCAGCCAGGTAGGTGGTGGAGGAGAGTGCATACACATTGTGAGTTCATGCGCATGCGTGCTACAGCCAAGAACACCAGAAATTTACAGCATGATCCTTTATAGGTAAAGGTAATGGGACCCCTGCAAGTCCCAGTGTGGCTTATTCCTAGGGGAGTGGTTATAGGATTGCAAGCTGAATTTATAGAAACCTGAGGGAGGGAGGCAGAGATGAAATCTGAAAGCTACCTGGCATGTTTGGGAGAGAGGGGTGGCGGTAGTGAGAGGGTGTGTGTTTGTGTGTGTTTGCACTAATAACGCTTTAAAAAGGTATTCCCAGCAGTTCCTCAAATGTCTCTCGTGTACCAGGGACAGGTACCAAGTGTAGGAATAGCCAGTGGATCTATTCCTTTTTGATGATGCTGAAAATCCCATTTGGGTACCCTAGAGTATGGTTAAACTAAGTGCAGTCTCCAGCGCTGCAGGGCTTTGCATGAACCAGCCAGCATCTCACGTGGCAGAGCCATACGCAGCATCCTCCCCTCTCCTCCCCTGCCCAGAAACACACAGCTCTGTTCAGCAGGCAGTGTGATCTAAGAGATGCATGTTGCTAGCCAGCTCTTGTTCATGTGAGTTTGGAGTGTTAAACTGACAACCTGGTTTGAAGGCAGGTGTGAAGGTGTGTTTTAGAGAGAGTGCAAAGTTAATATTCAGGCTTAAAAAACAACAACAATGGAAGCTGGATGTCAGAAGATGTGCAAGTGGGATTTAGGCTAAGGAAGGCCAATTTCTTAATGGGGGTGGAGAATAATGCTGCTTCCCCATTCACCCATCCCACATGCTGATGTAGGAAGCCACCTTAAAGGTAAAGGGACCCCTGACCATTAGGTCCAGTTGCGGACGACTCTGGGGTTGCGGCGCTCATCTCGCTTTATTGGCCGAGGGAGCTGGCGTACAGCTTCCGGGGC
Source organism: Zootoca vivipara (assembly GCF_963506605.1). Classification (NCBI taxonomy): domain Eukaryota; kingdom Metazoa; phylum Chordata; class Lepidosauria; order Squamata; family Lacertidae; genus Zootoca; species Zootoca vivipara. The sequence continues at coordinate 35,736,888 of NC_083281.1, read as the reverse complement.
ATGTGGCCAGTATGATTAAGCTGCTTCTGGTGAACCAGAGCAGCGCACGGAAATGCCGTTTACCTTCCCGTTGGAGTGGTACCTGTTTATCTACTTGCACTTTGTGCTTTCGAACTGCTAGGTTGGCAGGAGCTGGGCCCGAACAATGGGAGCTCACCCCGTCGCGGGGATTCGAACCGCCAACCTTCTGATCGGCAAGCCCTACTAGGCTCTGTGGTTTAACCCACAGTGCCACCCGCGTCCCACAGGAAGACACCTTACATTGTTTCAAATCATTGGTCCATCTAGATCAGTATTGTCTACACTAACTGGCAGCATCTCTCCAGGATTTCAAACAGGGTCTTTCCCAGGCCTACCTGGGGATCAAACCTGGGACCTTCAGTGGGCAAATCATGCATTCAACTGCTGAACTAGTGCCCCCTCCCCTAAACAGAGTCAGACCATTGGTCCACCTAGCTGAGCCTTTCCCAGTCCTGCTTGGAGACACCAGGGATCAAGCCTGGCACCTTCTGCTTGAAAAACAAATGTTCTGTGGCTGAGCTTTGGCTCTTACCTCTCTTGTTCCCCAAGGAAAAGTAGCTGGGAGGTAACTGGTTTGGTACAATAAAACAGAACAGACAGAGGTGATAAGGTTAAGCAAGATGTTCCCCAGCTTAAAGTGGCAGCAGCCTATGGTCACTTTTTGTCAACTGCAAAACTAAAATGATCCTCACTGTTGATACGCATCTGTTGCTGTGTCACAAGTTCCATTGCAATCAATGAATTTCTGGTAAAGACAGAGATAAGTTCTAGCTCCGAGAGCTGCAACCCTTCTAACTTTATTATTATTATTATTATTTATTTATTTATTTATACCCCGCCCATCTGGCTGGGTTTCCCCGGCCACTCTGGGCGGCTTCCAACAAATATAAAAATACATTAAAATATCACAGATTAAAAACTTCCCTAAACAGGGCTGCATCTTTACGTGAAAGTAAGCCCCACTGAACCTCAGTGTTAAGTGTTCCTTGGCTACTCTGTGGATGGATCATGGCAAGTTTTCAATTAATGCATCAATTGAAAAACTCAAGGCTCTCCTAAGGTTTAGTTGCGGCACACCTTGAAATTGCTAGAAACTGGAAAGTGGAGAAACCACTTATCGACAAAAACTTGGCTTGATAGAGCACTTGGCACTTGGTGAAAAGAAGACCCAAGAGTGCAACAAGTGTGGGGCAGGGTTAGCATTAACTGACAAGCCATGGCTGTTAGCAATGTTGTTTGACTCCAAATCCCATCAACTCCAATCAACGAGGCCAATGGTCAGCGATGATGGGAGCTGTAGTCCAGCAACAGCCGCAAGGCCACAGGTTCTCCACCTGAGATCTAAAGACTTTCCCATTATTATTATTATTATTATTATTATTATTATTATTATTAGCCCACCCTTCACCATAAGGACCCAGGGCAGGTTATATCAATTTAAAACACAACGTTAATAAAATAATTGAAACTTAAAATCACAAAATACAATCACAAAAATATAGGGTGGGTCCTGCAAATATACATCACGGGTGTCAAAAGGGCAGGGTAACAATTCATTCAGAGTCTAAAATTACCTAACCGCACTACTGAATATACTACTTTGGAACTGATTCTGCTCAAGATCACAGACTTTAAAATATTCTAACACTCAGCAACGTAAGAAGTATTGAGCTTACTTGTAGGAGGCGGAAGTACCCTGGGGTTAAACACTTCAGACGGAAGATCATAGCCCAGAGCAAGTGAGAGAAAGGATAGGTTGCTGTCACCTTTCTCCCCTCTGATTCCCCCCTCGTGGCTTTGTCCAGTTATTTTAGGCTGATTCAGGCTGCGGGAGGAAGGGGAAAGAGCTCGTTAGAACATGGTGACCAAGAACGGGCAGAGGAAGAGGAGGAGGTTGCAGCAAACACTCCCTGAAATTTGGCAGTGGAACTGTCTATAGATCTTGTCTATGGGTAGCCCAGTTGGCAATCAATGAATTATCTTTGTGGAGTGCCCACCATTGCTAAGGGCTAACTGCATGAACTGTTTTAGAGTTAAGTAAATACAATTCACATTTCAGCCACATCAGTCGCCTACTCCCTGGGTCACAGCGGCGCACGGTGGAACGTCGTCCTACATTCCCCCATTGCTCCCAACCATATTCCCCATTCTTCAGCCTGCCCTGCTCTCATCCTGTTCATTTTTTACTCAGATGCAAGGGCGATATTCATAAGCATTCATCCCACCACTCACCAGCTTCTAGATCCCGTTCCTTGTGTGTCGCGTTCCAGCAGTACAGTCGGGCAAGTGTGTTATGGGAGCGCTTAAATATTGCCCTCCTCCCATCGCTGCCCGATGACGATCGCTTCCACAGCCAGCCTCAGGAGCAGCTGTCACAAGAGATCAGTGCCTGCTGCTCTGCCGACCGCACACCATCCACGTGTGAAGAGGAGTCGGCTTTGGTTGCGGAAAGAAAACTTGTGAGGGCTTTGTGCTGCTCACACCATCCAAGGAGAACCAAGTTCCACCCCAATGCAGAAAAAATTTCAAAGCTGGCATTTGTGTTTTCCTCTTCTAATTTTATTATTTTCAAAATCATGTGCATATTTGTCTGGGAAACAAAGATAACCCAACAAACCCAATGGAGTTTTCCCTGGAGAACCTCCTAAAGCACATTATGAAAGTCAGCATTCCCATACATACACCAGGATTTATAACAGTATACAACTGTAAAACATGCTCTTAAGTGATCTACAAGTTAGCAGAAACCTTTGGAACTGGTCTTTGGTTTTCCAAACAAAATAAAGCAGGAAAGATGTCTTTGTGCTTCGTTCCTCTTGCCAGTCTCAGCTGGTGCGGCTACAATACTATTCCATAACGGCAATACGCCTTATGCCAAGTATTCAAAGTCTGCATCTTTTAAGTCTTTCCAAAATGTGGCTATAACCATACAACACAGGCTTTTGTACCTGTAGGCCTTACCAACAAAGGGTGCTTTCACAAAGTTGCCACCTAAAGCAGATGCATTCTGGGAAAGGTCAGCGAGTGTAAAGATGGAGAAGTGACCTAAAGATGCATCCATCGTCCTCTGAAATGTATTTTTTCATTCCAACTTTTTTTTTTAACTGAATGTTTAAAATGTTAAAATGTTAAAAAGAGTCTCGCAGAATCAGGCCAAAGGCTCATCTAGTCTGGCATCTTGTTCTCACAGAGGCCAACCAAATGCCTATGGCAGCGTTTCTCAACCGGTGTGCCGCGACGTGCGGCGACGAGAAGGGCGATTTTGCAGCTGCAAACTCCACCTCCCTGGGCGTCCTATTTCTTCGCCCCTTCTAGTTTCCACAGACCAATCAGCTTTCATTACAGTATTTCCATTTTCCCCATGCCTCACGTGACAGGATCATCCCAGAATCCTTTAGCCAAGATGGCAGCCCCCAGCAGCTAATAGTGCCGCACGTGTGTCTCTTTTTTGGAAAATCGAGCGGACTTCAAGTAGCTACTTTTAAAATATTCAATCTCCATCATTCAAAAGGTAGTTTGTTGCTAATTCACGGAGGCATGAAGTCCAAATCGTCCTCTCACAAGTCCGAGAACACGCACAGGGTAAGATACGGGACGGTGGGGTCGGGTGGGGTGGATCAGAAACCCGGATCTTTTAAGAACTCGGCAGCGCTGACCCGCCGGAAAGCAATATTTGGCAAGTGTTTCTTACAGTCATAATTATAATATAGGGCAGCACAGAGTTAATTTTTTAAACTTTTTAAATGGTGGTGTGCCTCGTGATTTTTTTCACAGAACAAGTGTGCCGTGGCCCAAAAAAGGTTGAGAAACACTGGCCTATGGGAAGATGCTCCTTGGGGTATTGCGGTCCTGAGCTATTTAAGGCTTTATACTGTAGGTCAAAACTAGCATTTTGAACAGTGTTGGGTTTAGGGTGGTTTGGGCGGTTCCCCTGCACAGGACGCCGTGCAGAGGAGCGCAAAACAACAACAACAAAACAACAACAACAACCTACACTTATACAGGTACCTGCTGAGAAGATGCATAAAAAAGCAACTGTACCAAAAGAAATTGTTGTGAAAGAAATATGGGAAGGGGGTGCCAAATTTTGACCTCACTCATGGTGCCATAATCATATTACCAGAGTCTGTCTGGAAACTAATGGGAAGCCAGTGCAGTCGGGTCAAGATCCGTGCAATATGCTCATAATGCCTTGCCCCAGTGAGCAACCTGACTACCAATTTCTGCTCCAGCCAAAGTTTCTGAACCATCCTTAAAGGCAGGCCTACATATAACATGAGGCAGCAATGTAACCTAGAGGCTGCCAGGGCATAGCCAACAAGTGATGAATGTTCCTGTCCTGTCCATAACTACCCCTTCAAAAAAATGCAGAATTTTATTCATTGCAAGTGGCACGAGTTTTGGAGTGATAGTTCATCAGCATCAAATATTTGGCCAGTTATGCCTAGGCCCTACACTGTGAAATATTATTTTGAAACAACTCCAGTCTACATACAGAATGGAAACCCACCAGCTCCAATCAATGGACCAGCTGCAGATTACTTTGAGCCACACAGTTGCCTGAAATAAATCACAGGAGATTATCTTGATGCTCTGCTTCCTGTTAATCTGCTGGCCCCTGGTTATCTTCCCCAAATAAGGTGGGGCAAAAGAGAATTACTGTGGAATGATCTTGGAAGCATGGAGGCAACATCTGCCTTCTGTTACATTTACCCCCACTTCTCTGGGCAGTGAGCACCTAGTGTAGCAGTGATAGTGTTTAACTGCCTTTGGATGAGAGCTCTGAGGCAACCTCTGGTCTCTTTGGCAATATTTGTTTCATGCATCAATGTACTGTACAAGCAGAAGCACTGAAAGTGATCCCTAAAAAACAGGCTGCAGATCTGCTCCACATCAAATTTGACTGATTGATTTGACACTAGTCCATCAGGGCAAATGGGGCACTTCCCCACCAACCTGTCAGCCCTTAGCCAGCCCCCACCTGTCTGCCTTCTTAAAACTGGTCTAGAAGGTGCCCATTGGCTAATCAGCTTGCTCTGCCTTAGATGCAGTGTTGTCCTTGTTGTTTAGTCGTTTAGTCGTGTCCGACTCTTCGTGACCCCATGGACCATAGCACGCCAGGCACTCGTGTCTTCCACTGCCTCCCGCAGTTTGGTCAAACTCATGTTCGTAGCTTCGAGAACACTGGGCCAAAGCCAAAAGGTCGCTCAGTTGCGGATATGCCTGGAAGCGAAAGGAAAGTCCGATGCTGTAAAGAAAAATATTGCATAGGAACCTGGAATGTAAGAACCATGGTTGGAGGTAAGCTGGATGTGGTCAAAAATGAGATGGCAAGAATAAATGTTGACATCCTGGGCATCAGTTGTCCTTGTAGAACTCAGCAAAGAAGAGGATAAGGGAAAAACTACAAGTAGATGGCTCTGCTTGTCACTGGCTCTGGCTCCACCTAATGTTTGTCTCCTTGCCTTCTACCCTGCCAGATCTAACAGTCACTAGCCATCACTGCCTGATGCTGCTCGACTCCGATTCCTATCAGCCTCAGCCAGATTGTGGGAGTTGTGGTCTAACAACACCTGGTAGGTCATAGGTGCCCTTCCCCTGATTTCCTGCCTTTTGTGAAAAATTCCAGGGCTGTTTGCAAAATGTCAAAACCAGAAAAATACAGTGTATGTGTGTGTGTTGTTTTTATCAGATTTCTCCAAACAGGACTATCAGTGTATGCTGCACCAAGGCAAATATGTGGGCAGCTTCCTGAAAGTTGACAAATGAATGCTGATAGCCGATTCTGGCGCTTTGTCTTCTTGGGACTCTAACAAGGCAAGATGGTTGTCAGAAGAGATTACTCATCCGGATACCCATCCATGCCAGCCAGGGGGAAGAGAACAAAGAAATTGGTGTGAAAACAAAGAACAATAGGCTACAGCTTGGAGAAGGACACAGAACTGAGGTTTAGGCTCAGAATTGTGGGGGTGCTAGTGGTTCCCTAGAGACGCTATGAAGGAGCACCAGGAAAAGGCTGTAGCTCAGTGGTCCCAGGTTCAATCCTGGTATCACCAGGTAGGGCTGAAAAATACTCTGTGCCTCAAACCCTGGAGAGTCCGTGCCTGTCAGTGTAGGCAATACTGAACTACATGGACCACTGATCTGAGTCAGTATAAGGTCAGCTTCTCCTATGAATTTGTTTTCTGTCTCTTGGAATCTGCAAGCTTCATCTTTAGCTGTGCTCCACCTGTATATTTGTAAATAAACACAAATATTGCAGAATGCTGATAAGATTGCAGCGACCTCCTGGCAAAGGAAACCAGCTTCCTCCTGAAACTTCTCACTGTTTGCAGAACTTGGCTTTTGTGTTTCACACTGGTGTTAGCTGTGGGATTGCATTCCTCCAAAGTGGAACTGTAAGGTGGTGTGATGAACAGCAATGCTGCTCATGCAATTTGATGTTGGAGCCCTTGCAAAGAAGTTTGAAGAGTCTCAGAAGACATTTTGAATCCAATAGAGTATACAAAATTCTCTGAGAAAGGTACTTCACCTTCAGCCAGTTCACAATTCTCTGCCTTGACCTGCATTCAAAAAATTATAATAATTCAAAAATGACCATTCTGTTTCCAATGGATATTGATTCAGTTTGCATTTAAATTGTACGCTTCCCAAAACAACATGAGAACCAAAACACAGTCATCCTTTGAACTTCACACTTATTGTGTGATGCAGTTCTCCATGCAATGTTAACAAAGATGTACATATTAAGGGGGAATGTGCTCATAATTCTTTGAGGGAAAGAATGTGCTTTGAAGGCATACCGTGTACACAGCCTTAGTGCAAAAAAAATAAAATGTAGCAATGTGGTCACCAACTTTTCTTTTCACTGGTCCTGCTCTGATGCTTTTAGTGGCAATAACCTGAAGAAATCAATTAAGAACATAAGAAGAGCTCTGCTGGATCAGGTCAATGGCCCATCGAATCCTGAATCCTGAATCCAACCAGATGCTGATAGGAAGCTCACAAGCAGCAGCTGAGTGCAACAGCAACACTCCCCACTTGTGAGTCCCAGCACCTGGTATTCAGGGGCATGTGCCTCTTCTGACAGTGGAGGGAGAAAACAGTTGTTGCGTGGACAGGCGGAGTCCCCAAAAACCCCGAGCGACCCCCTGAGCGGAATAAAGACGCAAGACAACATGCTATGGGATTCAAATTGGCCACAACTTTATTAAGATTCAGATGTAGGGAGACCTTGGCTCAGGCATTGGGCTCAGCCGGGGTTCTGGGAGGCTTCGGGGTTATCCACATGTATGGGGGGTTGGGGCTGACTCTGGAGAACATATGTTCAAGCAGAGAGAGCCCGCCCCCCGTTTGCTGCTGCTGGAAGGGGGAAGCCATGACGCCTATTGGTATGGCCAACGCTTTCCCCAATACCCTGATCTTGTTGCCGCAAGGGGGTGAGGTCTCCGCCTCATGCCCCTCCCTCTAGGAAAATCGCCAAAGAATTCCACCCAAGGCCTGACACCGCCAAATTTGTGACGTATTGCTACGGGAAAGGCAAAATCTGCCAATGCAGGAAAATTCTTTTCCGGCCCTTCAACAGCGACCTTGACATAGCAGTGCCTGTGTACCTGTGGAAAAAGGTTAACCTGCAAGAGAAACTTGAATGAGAGTGTGGAGGGTGGGAGACGCTCTGGGACCAACTGGTGCTTGGAGGCAAGATTCAAATTCTATTGTGTGAGCTAGAAAGTCCCTCCCCTTACCTGGCCATCCCCTGGCAACACCTCCCCAGGCAGGATTGGACGCTAGGCTGGGGTAGGCGGAGATCCCTGGCATCCTACCCGGGAAGGTGGTGCCAGCCCCAAACTAACAGGGAGTCGCCCTATGGGATCAGGGGGCTGCATGCCCCCCCCACAGGTCGCCCCACGTTTGATGTGTGGAGCGGTCATTGTGGTTACTAGCCATTGATAGCCTTACCCTTCGTGAATTTGCTAATCCTCTTGAAAGCAATCCAGCAACTCAACTTTGACACAGAAATTACTGAAGAATTATTCCATGATCTAACAGCATAGATAGGTACATAGCTATGCATGCAGTGATGTCTTCAGTGATGAGTAGACCTCTTGCATTCTTTGTCTGCTGATTTATCTCCCTCTAGCGGTGATTAGAGCTCATCTTCACTCCAGCATTGAATACCGTAGTTGGAAGATCATTATTTGATAATGTTCTTTCTTTTCTTCTTTTAAAATACTACTCTGTAGGCATAGACAGCTCTGAAATTATGGCCGCAACATATTTTTGTAACATAACTTTCAGAGTCAAGAGTTTGCCTCCAAGTGATTAAAATCCTCAGATTACCCTGATTGTAAGATGAACATGCCATAATGTAAAATCACCACTGCAATTTCAGCTCTGTAGTACATAGCATCGTGCAACCTTCACAATGATAATATTTGCAAACACAATGAATACTTCTGGATTCTGTTTGCGTTGAGCTCAGGGAATATAGTGGGAGAATAGATGGGAAGCCTTCGGGGGCTGTATCTTATCACCTGGTTTTGTACTTGGCTATCTCTACTAGCATAACCAAAGAACAGGAGCCAGGGGCTGCTGCTGCTGCTGTCCCCTCCACATCTGCTGCCTCGAACAGTTACCTCACATTGCCTAATGGTAGAGCCAGTCCTGCCTGGTTACGATTAGCAAACTTGAGTGCTACTGCTTAGCAGTAAAGGCATAGAGAAATTACCTGAGAACGTGTAAACCCTAGACTTGAAATCTGACTTTTGAAAAGCATCATATATACCCAGTGGTCTGACTTGGTATAAGGCAGCTTCCTGTATTCTTTCCCAAGAAGATATGCAGGTAGGAGCTGGAGCAGACTTGACTGTCTATGGTTAATGGTCACCAGCTGCAGGCTTTATTTCCAGTTCACAGATGTGCCAGACTCTATTTATTTACCTTTTTCCATGTGAGAAATGGTTGAAATAAATTCCAATGGAGAGCTGTGGAGTACAATATTAAGGCGCTGTGGAAAATAAATGATTTTTTTTTAAAAAAAATTGTCTAACACCAATTCCTGTTGACCAGGAATTTTAGATAGAATTTTAGGCAGAACTGCTTCTGCTTCTTTTTTGAGACCCCCAAAATAGTGGTTAGTACCTGTGAGGCCAAGCTTCAAATCCCAACTCAGCCATGAAACTCACTCGCTGACTTTGGACTAGTCAGTCTCTTAGCCTAGCCTACCTCACAGGGTTGTTTTGAGAACAAAAATGGAGAAGATAACCATGTGTGCTACCTTGAGTTCCTTCCAGGAAATTCAGGATATAAATGTAAACAGTGGTTTTTTTCTTTTTTCTCTTATTTTCCTACTCATATTGAAATACTGCCAATGAGGCCAATACTGAAATGAGGCCAAACTTAGATTCACAAATGTTTAGACTGGGGTATGCGTACCTCTGCATACCCCCAGAAAAAGCACTGAATGTAAACAATAAATAAAAATATTTCCCCTTCATTTTATGTGTTTAGACTTTTTGTTTTTCATTTTCTGCTATTAGGTTTTTTATATATGTGGTGTACATTGTTTCAGTTTTGCACCCAGCCCTGGAGTCTTCTGATGAAGGGGGTTAAGGAATATTTTCAATACCATCAATCACTTGCCAGGGCCTACTGGGCCAACGGTGCAAATGATAAATGGCACACCCCTTTGTGCAGAAAGACCCTACGCAGCCCTTTTCTTCACTATGTTTACTGAGAAGTTATATCCCAGCATATTTTAGGTGGACTTGCCCTCCCACAAGCATGTATAAGACTGCAGGTTTACCTTTCCAGGCAAACTTCAGAGTGATAAATGCACTGTACCTTTAAGGAAGTTAGACAAGGCGGTGAAACTGGTTTGTGTGGCATCCTGTTGAATCAGACGCTCGAAAATGGGGAGGGAGTGTGTGCCTTCTTAGCAGCCAAAAGGTTATCAGCACCCAAGGATTGCAGAATGAGAGCTTCTTTGAAGGGGGTGAACTGCCCCCCTCGACCTTTCCCAATTCCCCAAAGGGGGACCGCTGAACATTTACTAACTGCCTTAGAGAATCCAGCGTTTTAGAGAAGGCGGGCTTTACTGCCGAGTGACAAGTGGGCGGACCAACCAGAAACTCAGCTGGGAGTTACCTGCTGGAACCTGCAGGTGCGTCTTGAGTTTCATCCCTGATTTCCCTGGAACGGAAACATATTCCTCGAATAGGAGCGTCCAGAAGCGACTAAGCCAGGGCTTGGAACATGGATCCCATCTCCACCTGGAATACTAAGATGGTGGCGGCCTGGATGAGAGGTGAGAGGGAGAGCTGAACTTTTGGGGAGGCTTTTACACCCAAATCAGACATGTGTGTGTTGCTGGGAGGGTTCTATATCCGGCTTTTGCGCCTCCATGGGACTTGAGGCTAGCCCATACTCGAGGAACTGGTCGAAACCAGCAGGTGTAAATCTGAGCTAAAACCAACTATGACAGAGATGGTACCGTAGGAGTAAATAATAGCCGAGCTCTTTGCCCACAGGAATGAAGCACATTCCTGCTCTGGGCAGGCCCTTCTTACCTGGTCGGGCGGTTACTACTTGTCCAATAGAGTGGGAGGAGGAGAAGCCACTCCCCCAAACAGTGTTGTGATTGCCATAACATACCTGATTTTTCCATGTGTTGACTGTGGATAGGTAAGGAAAGGATCTGGAGGTAGCTGTCGGACATGACTTTCTCCTCCTCCTTTGCCCACTTCTGGCTTCTTAACACAGGGCAGCTCGCTTTCCAAATTTGCAGACCTTGGGAAAGCAAGGAAACCAGTGCCGGATTTACATATAAGCTAAACAAACTATAGCTTAGGGTCTCACTCTCTTGGGGCCCCCCAAAAATTTAAAGAGAACCCCCCCTAGATGTACATTTCCAAAATATAAGATAAAAAACAAATAAAACAAAATCTACATACAGCAACAGTGTTTTGTGTTGTGTAGGCTCCTATTTGTTATGTGCCAATGGCTTTAGATACCTATTAGGTCCATAAGTCATCATATAGCATATATTCAACACAAAAAACAGCAGCAATTGGTTGTTGACAAAGGACAGCTGGACATAAAAAGGGCCCCATTACCTTCAGTAGCTTAAGGCCTCATCAAACTTAAATCTGGACCTGAAGGAAACAGAACTGGAAAACTATGGGGGTGGCTGGGAAGAGGAAGAGAGATCACCCAAGTCCTCATTTGTTTGCAAAAATATAATTCTAATTAGATTTAGGACAAGGATAGAGAAGCCTTGTCTTCCAGATGTGTATGTTTATAGAATTTATGTTGTTATTGTTAATCAATTTATTACTCGGCCATCACCAGCAGGTTGCAGGGCGGTTGCCACAAATGAAGTTTAGTATTCTGTCCCACTTCTCACTTATCCTGCCCTGAGATCTTACAATGAAAGGTGGTTGATAATAATAATAATAATAATAATAATAATAATCTCAGGACAGGTCACAACCATTTAAAATAAAACAGCTGTAATTTGTAATTAGATTTAGGGCAATAACATGGCCTTGTAGAAGTGTTAGTTTAAAGAATTAATGTCCTACTCCTCCTCACTACTGATTTCAGCACGGGTCATTACAATTTAAAATGCAATGACCAGCAAAGGCAAAAAAAGTAATTGCAATGAAAAATCACAGCTGCTAATTCATCTGTTGTTTGACTCCAACTCTTATTGGCCAACCCCACCTCCCAAAGCATGGCCAACTGTCAGGGATGATGGGAGTTGTAGTCACACTAGATCTTGAGGGGCACAGCTTCCCCATCTCTGATTTTGGAGAACAAACCAAAGTCATAAAAATATTTGTGGCCACATGATGCTTGACAACGTCTTTCTCTCTTCTGCTCCCTCAAGACTCCCCCAAACATGTGATTTCAAAGTTAAAATATGAGATTCTGTAAGCCTTGCCAAATTTGTTATCAGCTGTAGAAAACAGAGTCCTTGAACTCTGATAATGCTTCTTGCATGCCTGGATGGAAGACAGGGTGTTGTGTGAGTGTGTTTAGAAACTAATCTACTATGTGAAGGTAAAAATGGCATTCATTGCCCCTGCCACTTTTCAGCCCACCACTGGCATGTGACCCATGCATGGTTACCCAAAAGGACTCCCAGGCTTATATGATTTCTTGAATTACAAAGGTGTGTGCAGTGTCACTCATTTTAACATGTATCATTTTTGCAAATCAGTTTCATTTGTTAAGACACTAAGAAGAAAGAGGGGAAATGAGGGAGATAGGGGATGGGAGGGTGGATGGGGGTGAGAGTAGGTGACGATGTTTCTGTTTTGCTTAATATATGTAGGGCTTGGTGTCAGCTTTTATTGTGTTGGTACTCCTTTATTCACTTGTGTTCTTTTGATGATGAGAGAGATTGGGGTTGGCCAAGGGTGTGGTTGTTCATTTGTGACTGGCTATGATGGTCTTTGTTTTCATGTGTGAGTGGGGTGGGGTGGGTATTTTTGGGTCAGGTTAGCCATACTGATTTGTTTGCTGGTGGTAAATTTTTGTCATTATCTTGTTGGGCTGTGTGTGTGATAAAGGGGGACCATACCGGGGTAGGACCCCCAGGCTTTAAAAAAGAAAAATGGTTCCCCACCCACCTCCTAACTGAAGATGCCAAAGGTTGAACCTAGGGCTTTCTGCATGCCAAGCAAGTGCCCTGCCATTGATCTATGGCTCTTTCCAAAACGTCTGGGCCAGTTTCATGAAAGAAAGAGGATCAAATGCTTTCCGCTCCTGCGTTTAGGATTGGATCCAGCATTACAAGACTATCCCTTTGAGACGTGGGGCCTGACTGGGAAGGGGCTGCTTCATCTGTCCTATCGGGACCTGGAGGATTTGGGGATGAGGCGCGTCGGCCATCAGGAGCTGCTTCTGGAAGCTGTGGAGCAACTCTGCGTATTGGTGAGTGCATGGCTGTGAACCTCAGTGCAGCTCACAAATCCCTCACCAACTTGGGCCTCTGAAGTACCTTAAGGACCATCTGATTCCTTATATTCCACCTCAACTATGGGCATCTTATGACGGGGCCCTTAAGGTGGCTCTGCCCATGATATTCAGTTGACCTTCACTAGGGAGCAAACCTTTGGCAGGCCCTGCCCTATGGAGATCCCTACCAGTAGAGATTCAGGGGGGAACCTTCCCTCCCTTCTTTCTTTTGAAAACTTTATTATTTAGACTAGCCTTTTTATTATGAATTTTCTCTTTTTTAATCAATCACTCCTGTCTGTCTCTCACACAGGATCTATTCTATCAATCTTCTGTGTACGGTATATGTATCTTCATTAAAAAAATATCTCCAGCATTTTCATGCAGCCCTAAACACAGTTGTGCAGTTACACAGTTGTGACCACCTATTTTTGCGAGCAGTTTCTCCTAATAGAATGCATTTTTGTATGTTATTTTCACCGATATCTTCATTTTTCTGCATGCTTTCCCTTGATATATGTATTTTTTAATAAGCATTGTTTGGCTGCGAAACTGCACTGCAAAGTTAAGAGAAATGTCAGTTTTAAAGCATGGCTGTGTTTGAGTTCTTGTTTTGAAAAGTGCGAATTTGGTTTAATTTCTCTTTTAAATGCGAACTGAACCAAATCCCACCCCCCTACTTTGAGTGATACTTAGCTGTATACAAGCCTTTGTTTCCATTATTGAGGGTCGCTGGGTTTGTTTCCCTCTCCCTAGAACTATGACCTGGCCACAACCAACCTGCAGGTGCTGACTGAGAAGCTGCAAGGCATTGTAAGGACGATTCAAACCTTCATCCTGAGCCGTAGGAAAGTTAGCACCTACGACGGATACACTATGGAGAAACCCTCTTCGGACCTCCTGGCCTGTGTGGTGGAGCTGATCGGTGCTGCAAAGGGTCTCTTCTTATGGCTCAACAGGTAAAGATTGTCATGGTCATCTTCCCCATTCCCTTTATTTCTAATGTTCAGGCTGGGAGTGCTGTTTATGTCATGGAAATGGCACCTCCCATCCAAAAGAGCGAACTTGTGTGTTTGTGAATGAACCTCCCAAACAGTCAGATGAGGACTGAGTAATACTCTGTGGTCCTGGAACACTGACTGGCTCTTAGGGGGAGAACGGAAAATAAGTTGGGAGATGGAATGGAATGGAGTGGAGTGTCTGGGATCCTGAACAGTAGAGTTCCACGCTGTAGCGTTTTGTCACAGACCCCATTGGTGTAGACCAGGTGTGGGAACCTTTGGCCCTCCAGATGTTGCTGAACTATAGTTTCTATCCTTCTTGGCTATTGGGTATGCTTGCTGTAGCTGATGGGAACATCCAGAAGGCCAAATGTTTCCCACAAACAGATACTGCTTCTTGTTATCCACTTGGGGGCAGTGGAGGGGAGGTAGTCTGTATTAAATCAATGGCCTGGAGGAAAATAGTATAAAAGGGTTGGAGAGGGGAAAGGTTTCGTGCAGATTTAAGGGTGTGTGAAATGGAAAGGGTTTGGGAGTGTTTAAATGATGATTCACTTGTAGAGTTCTGTACCCGAGGGGAGATAAGGAGTAAACCTTGAGCTTGTGTCTTCATCCCTTTGGTCTAAGAGAAAAGGTACCAAGGGAAATTGGAGGTCCTGTGTTCAGCTTCAAACACCCAATGGTTTCTGGGCCAATGCAAGAGCTCAGCATAATCAGGTAGGTGGCCATTTTTCTGAGAGCCAAATTGGAGCCAGATGTTAGCGGTTTTTCAGACTGTCTATGAGAACATAGGAAGCTGCCATAATATACCACATCAGACTGATGGTTTGTTTAGCACGGTACTGTTTACTCTCGCAGTGTTTCACTTTTCAATGCTGTATTACTTAGTCAGGTGGAGGGTGGACAGAAATGGCATTAAAACGGGGCCTCTGAGTATCAAGTAGGGGGTATTGGCATGTAGTAAGCAGGCTTATTGATCTTTTCTTGCAGGTACCTCTTCTCCCACCTTAATGATTATTCAGCCAGCAAAGACATCATCTGGCTGTGTGGAGATCTAGCAGAGATTATGAAAGCGGTAAGTTGTTCAAAGACAATGCCTATAACGTGCATTTTCAGGGAAGCTTAGCTTTGCCCCTCTCTGGGAAAATTAAGTGCCTATTCATGCCACCAGCTGAAAGTACCTGTATTCTGAAGGCCAGAATGTCCAGTGGCCTCTTCCATGGGTCTTTGACTGCCATAAATCCAGAGGTGATTAGCTGCCCTGCAATGGCAAGGCAAGTGATTTGGGTGTGCTGGCTCTATTGGGTCTTCTCTAGTCCTTTCTCACTCCCAGCAAGCTGGGCGTACATGTTTCAGGGACCACAGAGTTTATAGATGCAGGCTGTGGTGTGACTCCAGAAACTAACACCTGCTCTATGCTGCTGTATGCCAGTTGCTGGGAATCACGAGGAGGGAAAGACCTGCTGATTTGGTGTGCTCAGATCCTGTTTCTGGGCTTCCCATGAGCTGAATGCTTAACTTGAAATGAGTTTGGTCCACAGGAGGCTGTGGACTTTGCAACACTATGTGGAGAATTCATAATTCAGCATGCTTTAGGAGGTGCTGGGCAAATGTTTTCCCCGAATGCGTGCTGTACCCTATGACGATTTGCCGACAGCTCACCACAGATGAGGATGCACCTTATCACAGGCTTTCCCCATATGCAGGACACACCCAGACTATCATGTGGTTTGGTGAAATTGAAGCTGGTTTTATTTTTGTGCCTCTTGAGCTGGTCTTAAGCTCTCACACTGTAGCCACATACTTAACTGAAGCCTCACCCTGGGACACGGTGAGTTGTGATCCAGTGACATTGTTGAGAGCGTTCGTAAGACTTCCTCCGTATGTCCCAATTACCATAATTCTTCCCCACCGACACACATAAAGGCAATTTAATACTGATTTCCTTCGTTCCATTTGGACAGTGCACCATAGGTTAGAACACATATCCTGATTTGAGCCTCTCAATGTACAGGTGATCCAACTATGATTTCATTTTTGGTATGTTTGGCATTCCTGTTTCAGGGGAGGAGTAGCAGACCGAACTATGGTTTATCATTTCAGGCATCCACACTATAGCACCTCCTTCATTTAGGTGTCCCTGTGTGTATTCTCCATTCAGTGCCTGAGGCCTTATTCTGAGTGCCAAATGTGGTTCAAAGAGTGTCTTGCCCAGTTGAAGAACCTAATTGTGAAATACTGTACCTTCCCTAAGGAGGCTGTGGTTCTTTATTCTTTTTGGCGTTTTGAACAGAACATGCATGGCTATGAATTTTCTTTTCTCCTTTCTATCTAGCTATCTTTTAAGTGCTCCTGTGATCTGCTTTTGTTTGGTGTTATAGTAATTGGAAGAAATTACTATGGTGTTTTATTTTGTTTTTTTGACTTTGTGTGGAGTGTTTTGGTTTGTCTGTTAAAATGTAACTCATTTGGAGTTTATGAGGAAAAGTGGGCTGTAAGTTTGAATAACAATGATAATAATCCACAGGGAAGCTTCATTAACTGCAGTTTGGTGTGATTTCAAAACTGAGGTTGTGAAAACACCATACATTTAAAACCTGCCCCCAAGAATGTTGAGAACTGTAGTTTAAGGGTGCTGGAAACTATAGCTCTATGGTGCTAAGCAACAGTTCCCATTATTCTTTTTTTTTAGGGGAGGTGCTTTAAATATATTGTATGTACATAGCTGAGCTGTGTTAAGAAACTGCAAATTGGCCTGAAGTTTAATGAGCCTTCTGCAGATACCATTGCATCAGGAGGTTTGTTTTATGATGTAAGAACTGGGCCTATCCTTTGGAACTCCCTTCCACAACACATGAGACAGGTGCTGTCTCCATTGTCATTTCAGTGTTTTTCAAAAACCTTCCTTTTTCAACAAGCCTATTAAGTGGAGATTCTTCTCTCGGTCTGTGTTTGCGTTGGATTTGAAATTGGGTTGATGTTTCTATTGTTAAACCCTTAGTTTAGGGTGTTTCCTAGGAAACTGTTCAGAAATGAAATAAAGGCGGTGTACGTACTACACCTTTAAAGCACATTCAAAGTACGTTCCCCCCCCCCAAAGAATCCTGGGTCCTGTAGTTTGTTAAAGGTTTCTGGGAATTGTAACTCTGTGAGGGGTAAACTACAGGGCCCAGAATTCTTTTAGAGAAAGAACGTGTTTTGAGTGTACTTTAAAGGTACACTGCTCCAGAAAGATGGTCGCCCCCATGTTTGGGTCAGAGAGGCCATCCATCTGTGGATTGTAGGGTGCCAAGCTCTGTGGCTCATTGTTGGCTGACAGAGGATGAGACACCCTATTCTGAACTTGAATGAACTGAGGGAAATGGCAGCTGACCAGAAATGGGTGGGAGGAGTGAGACCGAGAAGAGGGAGGTAAACAAAACTGGACGGGGGTGAGGGAGCGACTTGTTTTTTGTAGAAATAATCCAGTGAGTCACGCTTTGGGATCGGGGTCAGGGCTGGATAGCCGAGTTTGGGGAATCTCCATTTTCAGTTGGATGTAGCCCAGTGAAAGGAAGCATATGCGCTGAGGGGAGACACACAGAGAGAAAGTCTCTTCAGGGAAGCTTTTACAGGTAGGCACAGCGGTAGGTAGCTTCTTCGTAAAATGTTCCTTCTCTGTGTGACCTTCTGCGATGGAATCTGTGGAATGAGCTGGAGGGACTTGATGACAAATGGTCCTACTGGAAAATCCCGCCAGCTCTAGACGAGAGCATGGGAAAGGAAAGGGAGGAAAGTGTGAAGGTCGTAATAGCAAGAAACTGTCAAAAGCTCCATGCTATAGATTTCTTAAAAGAGCTGGGAGGAGAGGGGAGGGGTGTGGCAAGGTGTGCCATGTTGCAGAAGAAACTAAAGAATTAGGCTTCTTTATCTAAGTAGAAGTAGCTAGAAACTTGAGGTGAGTTCCCCCCCCCCCATCCCATTGTAGTATTGTAAGTGGAAATGTTTTACCTCTACTAAAACCATTTGATCTTTAGGGGTGCCCTACCAGGTGAATGATATTTTATGGCATTTTGAAGCAAAGGTTGTGTGTGTATGTTGGTGTGTTTGTGTCTGTTTAGGGCTGTGTACACCCTGTACATTTGAAGCACATTTGAAGCACACACACAGACACACGCACAAGAATCCTGGGGGCTGTAATTTGGTAAGGGAGTTGTAGCTGTGTGAAGGGTAAATTACAGTTCACAGGATCCATGGAGTGGGTGTGCTTTAAATATATGGTGGGCATGCAGCCTGTATTGTTCGTTCTGTAGTGCTTTTAAGATAAAAAACATACAAATGACCAGGAAAGAAGAATGTGCCAACTCATTTTGACAGATGGGAAGGGAAGCTGGGAATGTGGTGGGAGAAGGTCTTCCTTCAGCTGTGATCTGCAAACCTTCTCCAGCCTGTAGGGTAGGGTTTAGATGTGTGTATTCTGAACATTTCATTTTCTTTCATAGTGTCTCTTAGTACTTTGCTTTTCACTCTCTTCCTTTTTCCCCTTCCCCACTTCCCACAATTATTTGTTTTGTTTGTGCAGTTGGGTTCCTGTCATTAGTTTTTGCTGGGAAATCTCAGTCTCTGGTACTGAGACTTGGGGCGTGAGCCTGGGAGCCCGAGGGTGGTGCGTATTGATTGGGGAAGGGGGCAGAGACTTTAAAACTTAGTGTTTGTATTTTAAAGAGATCTGAAGACTCCTTCTAATTGTGCTCCAGTGCAGGGTTGTTATATCTTCAAACTGCCTCTATTTAACTGGAACAGTCTCAGAATTATGGTGCCTGTCCCTGATAATGCATTGTCTCCATTTTGTCCTTTTGCTAGATGCATGTATGAGAGCCAGTATGGTGTAGTGGTTAGAGTGGAGTTGCACTAGTACCTGGGAGACCCACGTTCGAATTCCTCACTCAGAAGTGAAGCTCCCTGGGTTATCTTGGGCCAGTCATTTCTCTCTCAGTCTGGCCTACCTTACAGGGTTGTTGTCAGGATGAGATGAGGAGAGGGAGAACTGTTTGTGCCACTTTGGGCTCCTTGGAGGAGGCTGTTGGGGTTTTTAACTCTGGTCTCCCAGGTCCTAGTCCAGCACTCTAACCAGTGCACTTTCTTTCTCTCTCTCTTTTTTTTAAGGGGGGGGGATCTAAGGGGATATTTTAAAATCCATTGGATCAGCATATGGTGAGCAGATCAGTAAATAGTCATTCTACCTCCAGTATAATTGCATCCCAAAACACATCATTTTGTGGAATGTGTACCTCCCTCTGAGAAGTGTGCATGGCATTACTTGGAACCTAATAACTGGGGGAAGGTCAGTGTTTGAAGATAAGATGCCCTAGTGTGATCTTTCTTGATCCTGGCATACCATCGAGTGGAATACACATGATTGATGACTGCGCAATCTTTCTGGCTGTCATAGATAAAAGCCAGATCCTTCAGGGCAACTTGCCTCTAATGCACATACATGCATATGCATGCTTGTGCACATTCAAGGTGTCATGTGTGCACAGCTTGATGAGACTTGCCTTGAGTTGTGGATAGCAGGTGAAAATACAGAGCTGTCCTCTATAGTACAGCTTTCCTCAATCTGGTGCCCTCTAGGTTGTATTTTGAACTACAGTTGTGCTGGATTGGGCTGATGGATGTTATATACCAAAACATCTGGAGGCCACCAGATTTTGGAAGGCTGTTTTAGTCTCTCACACCAAAAAAAACCCTGAAATGCATTAATGGTGTTCTTTTTTCCCCTGTGTGTGTTTTTAATGCTGCAGGGAATATGGTCAGTGGTACACAATGTGGAAAATATCCATCCCTAACCCTCAGAAGGAAGCTGAGCCAAACCTAGGATCTAGCAGCCATTACCCGCCATTCTCATGGCTCCTCCTTGATTTTGTTTGCACAAAACTTGCATGGTAGTTGGAATATGCCCAGCCTTTATTGAGCCTTCTTCTGATTTGTTTACAAGGCAGTTATCTGACAATGGACATTCATCCTGATTTGCTTGCAGTGTTGTCTACACATCTTCCTGTTGATCATTTGTTCATCCCACACATTATGGTGCATTTCTCCATCACTTTCCTAACTGCAGAAAGTCCTTTGGGGCCAAGCACTTTAATTGTGCAAATCTAAGTTTCTGGTATAGGCCTGCAAGATAAGGACCGCCTGGAGGCACCCAGAGTTAGGAGTGTGGATGAAGCAACTGGCGGGGGTAGACATTGGAGGGAATTAATGTGCAATCTGTACTACACTTTCGCAGGTGAGCTTGTTTCCCTGGTCACTGGTACACTCAGAGAGACTCCCTGCTGCTTTGGAATGAACAATTGCTTCCAGGCTGTTGCTATCTTTGGGTGGGTTTCAGTCGCATACTGGCGAATTCAAGCTATCCAGTTATTGTTGATTGAGAGGACTTGTGCAACAAACCTGCTTCTCCAAAAAGAACAGACTTTTCATGATAAGCGAAGTGATGAGTAAATGCAGAGGAAAGTGTGGGATCACACTTCCTTTGATGCAGGAGCATTTGAGCTCCCCATAAACAAATCAAGAATGGATTCTCATTGAATAAACAACCTTGTCTAATCTCACTACAAATAAATCAGGATGAATGCTCAGCTGAACAGGTTATCTGGAAGGACCCTAGTTCTCACCTGTTTCTGGGATAGTTTGAAGAGTCTAGCTTGGTTTTCTTTGCATTTGTACTTGCAGGACTGCACTCTGTCTGAGAGGGAGGACCGGATTTTACTGATTGTAAGTACTGCAATTTGTGGATGGAATGCGCTATGAGATGAGACCTGAGGTGGAATCTTGCTTTAAATTCTTGGGCTGACAGCTATTTTTTGGGGTGTGTGTGTGTGGTTCAGGTCCCTTTAATCTAAATTGGACATTGTCAAGTACACAAGCCCCCTCAGATGGCCAAGTATGTTTTACTGGCATGAGAAATGTGTCCACTGCCTCTGTTCTGGACTTGTGCACACCAGGGATGTACAGCAGAAAATGTTCCGAAACAGCATATTTCCCATTTCTTAAGTTCATTAGGGATGATGAATGCATGTCAACTCCAAATAAATATAATGATAGGCAAGCTTGACCGTTTCAAAGTTTTGCTTTTGTTTACTAAATACAGATAAAACGAGCTAAACGAGATCGTTCTGTAGGACCAGAGTAGTTGAAACGATGCCTTCTAGATGTTGTTGGACTGCAACTCCCATCATCCATGACCATCGGCCATGCTAGCTGATGGAAGTTAGAGTCCCACAACATCTAGAATGCACCAGATTGTGGAAGCCTGAAACAACCTATTGATTTATAAAAATTATGAATAGTATGGAGAGAGTGAACTGGGAGCAATTATTTTTCTTTCAAAATTAAACACTTGGCATAATCTAGGTAAATAGCATAGTCTTATGATGGAGTAAGCTGCATCAAAACCATATTTATCCCATTTGGGAAATAGCAGGAGACAGGTCTGCATCATGCTTCCTGGCCCAGGTCACATCCACACCATACATTTAAAGCATGTTGATTCTCACTAAGAACCCTGGGAAATGCAGTTTGTTAAGGGTCCTGGGAATTGTAGTTCAGTGAGTTCCCAGGATTCCTTGGGGGAAGCCATGCCCATGAAAGTGCTGTAAATGTGCTATATATTTTTGGTGTGCATGTAATCTCCCGGTTAGCAAATGCATTTTTAAAAAAATCAGGGGGTAGGGGAAGATCTAGGAGGATCTTGTGCCTCCAATTGCATTTGTTCTTACCTCTGTCAGAAGGCTCATAATCCACCTGGCTTCTTCTAAAAGAATGAGTTTTCCCCTCTTTGTGCCCTGCAGGGCAGACACATCTCAGGAATCTGCGAGCATATCTTGAATTATAGTCCAGCTGAACTCCTGCATCGAACTGCCATCTTGGAGACAGTGGAACTTGTGGCAGCAGGTCCAGAGGACAGTTTGGTGAGCCTGGCAGGCTCTTTTCTTTTTCTTTTCTTTTCTTTTGCAAGGCCTTCGCAGGCAAAAGAGCTGAGTGCAAAGCCCCCACCCACAGTTATAAAGTGTATATTCAGCACTTATAAAGGCGGATGTCGTACTTGACTGCTCCAACATGAAATAAGAAACAGGAGCAGGAAATCAATAATAAATAACAATCACAATAACTAGCAGTTACTTACCTATCAGAGGGGGTGGGAAAGTCCCACAAAGCAACATGATGCAGCTAAACAGCATTTCACGCTGCTCTGTATCTATACTGACTGGCAGCGCCTCTTGAGGGTATCAGGCAGGGAGTCTTTCGCAGCCCTACCTGGAGATGCCAGGAATTGAACTCAGAACCTTTTGCATGCAAGGTAGGCACTCTGGCCCTGAGCTGTATGGCCTTCCCTGTTTATGCATGTCTGTCAAAGCTGGGTTGGCAAAGTAAAATGTCAGATCCCTCTCCTGCAACCTGGAAGCCCCCAGAATAATTGTCCTTTATTGAAAGAATGTTGACCTTCATCATGGGCAGGATGAATGAGCTCTTCTCCCTCCTTCCTTTAAGTTGTCTTAAACAGAGTCAGGCAGGGATGTTGTTGGGTACTTAAAAGCAGTGAGCCCACGACATAAAATTGCTTCTGGGCAAATTAAGACAACTGGAGTTTCACTGTTACTGTGCTCTAAGCACACCTAGCCGCCCGGTAAACAACGGGGGTTTCTAAACAGAACAAAACAAAGATTATAGAGAGGAAAGGACAGGAGATCTGGGTGCCACTGCAAAAACCCCAGGGCTCATGCCATCTGCCCCCCCCCCAAGACAGGCTTCTAGTCAGTTAAGCCCATCATTGTCTATTATGCAAAGTGATCCTTTTAACCAGAGATACTGGGGATTTCACCTGCAAACTTCTGCATGCAAAAGCAGGTGCTCTGCTGCTGAACTACAACTCTTATTCTGCTGATATATCAAGATGCCTTATACTGAGTCAGGCTACGGTCCTGTCCAGAAGCTGGGAAACCAGGGTTCAAATCACTACTCGGCCATGAAGCTCATTGGGTGACCTTGGGCCAGTTACTGTCTTTTAACTTAGCCTACTTCAGGGGTTGCTGTGTGGATGAAAATGGGGAGTGGGAAAACCATGTATGCCACCTCGAACTTCATGGAGGAAAGGTGGGATATCAGATAAATATGTGAATATTTATGGGTCTCCAAAGCCTCAGATATGGGTCTTTCCCAGCCCAACCTGGCATTGCTGGGAACTGAACCAGGCAACTTTTGTGTGCCTAGTTAATGCTCTTTTACTGAGCTAAGATCTCTTCTGCCACCATCTCAGTAACTGTGTCTACTATATCTTTTCCTCTTCAGGGCATTGAGATTAAGTCCTCGCCCACCTGTCTCCATTTCATATCGGGAACTGCCCCAGAGGTGAGTCAGAAAGAAGATACAGGGGGTTATTTGTGTCTTAGGGGCATTCCCAGACTGTCACTATATTTCACAGGGATTCGGTTTCATGCTGGCAAATTGAAGATGCACAATTATAGTTGACTGCGGGAGGCCTTGCACAACAAACTTGCTTCCCTGAAACCTCAGATTTTTCATGCTAAGGGAAATGCACTGGAAAGTCTGGGATAAACACTTGCTTTGCTGCAATGTCATCTGTCCTCCTTGTGAACCAACTGGCATAAATGCTCATTATATAGCATCACCTCATCTCCCCGCAACAAATCGGGATGAATGCTTAAGCAGGTCGCCTGGAAACACACTCTGGGTTTTCCCATAGGGAAGAAGGGAGCATTAACTTAGGTCCTAAAATAGTGCCCTGCCCTGCCCCACCACAGTGACTTCAGGTCTCTGAAATGAGCCTGTGTGGGAAATCTAGCAACTCATCTAGAGGTGGGGGAGCTCATATTTCTTCCTCAGATCATGCCAGGCAGAACATGGCTTAGCCCACCTGCTTTGCTTTCTCTCCCCTCCACCTCCCCCCCCCCAGTGTGACTCTGCGTCATCTGAAGCTTGGCCAAAACCTTGGCGTGTGTGTGTGTGTGTATGTGCAAGCGCACTGTTCAGCCCAGCTAGTTTCTTCATTCCTTTGCCTCCTTGCTGAGCAGGAATTACCCCAAAGGTCAGAGCTTGAAGTTAATACTTAATCCCCTCTGCAGCAACTCCCCAGCCCTCCCCCAGTCTTAACTTTCACTGTCCAAGAAAGCTGCTTACTTGGATTTGTCAAAGAGTGAGAGTGTCCAAGTTGCCTCCTTCTCCCTTCCAGCAAAGGAGATCTTGACCTTGTTTGTTTGTTTGTTTGTTTGTTGCACGTGTTGCTCCTTGCTGCTTTCCAGTCCCCGGCTGAGCACTGCAGCAGCGGGATCCTTCCAGGGGACGAGATAGTGCAAGTCAACAACCAGGTGGTGGTAAGTGTGGGCCTCTTCCTCATTTGGCTCCGTGGCTGATGGGGTCTTCATTAATGCCAGGCTCAAATTTTCCTCCTGCCACGCTGCTGCTTGACTGCCTCGTCTTGTTTTGATGTGGGTTTGGTAGTAGTGATAGAAAGTCATGGAGGCAGAGCATAGCCATCGTGGCTAGTAGCTGTTGATGCCTTTATCCCCCATGAATTTGTCTAATCCTCTTTCAAAGCCATCCAGGTTTCAGACAAATTTGCGGAGGACAAGATAGGCTATCCGTGCTTCACCTCCTTAAAAATGGCAATTGGTTGCCTCCTATAGGTAAATTTGCAGCTAGCAACTGGTGACTGCAGCAGCTCAGGCCTCTAGCCAGAAATATTGTGGTGGTGAGGGAGCCTAAGGGTACATAGAAAGTTATTTAATTGTGTGACACGTCAGTAACAATTTTAAAAATAAATCTGAAGTGCCTAGTGCTTGCCAAAATCAACAAAAAATCTTCTGTCATCTTAAGACTAATGCATTTTAACGTGGCACAAGCTTTCAGGGGCTAGAGTTGCCTACATCACGCGTATGAAGTGTAACCCTCAGTTGCAGATGGATAGATGCAGAGTGGCTAGTGTTGCACGTGGAGTGAGCAGAGGAGAGAAGGACCTGGAATGCAAACAGTACAGATAGTGGAAGTTTGGTTTGAGCTAGAATGTGTGCAAGATAAGCAGGGTGGTCCTCTACAACAGCCCCAAGAGGTGATAAAACAACCAACTTGGCAATGCTGAGTTAACTAACCCTTGAATGGGAAAGGAAACTATTATCTCTATTGAGACCCAAATGAATAGATCAAACCTCAGGCATTGCAATTCTTCTGTTTCCTGCTGGAGCCCCCCACTCCCTTTGAAATTCCTTTAAGATCAGTGGCAGAGTATGCTGGCACACTGAAATGGTTTTTTTAAAAACAAAACAAAAACAAAACTGGTTTATGAATATTGCCAGTTCTGTCAGTGTTTTTATCCCAGGGCTTTTGCATAGGCATTGCGAGGCATATCTATATCATTAGGCATTGCGAGGCAGCCAACTGAGGCAGTGGATACGGGGTGGGGAGTGGTGCTGATGTGTTGGAGCAGGATTGGCCCATGATGTTTCACTGCTGAAGTTTAACAGTGTGTGGTTTAACAATCAAGCCCTCTCCCCAGGGAACTCTGGGAATTTTAGCTTTGTGGAGGGAGCAGAGGCTTCCTAGCAACTCAGCACCCTTAGGGAGGGTTCTTTGAGGGAAGTCATGACTGTTTAAAGTGGTATAATAATGCTTTAAATATCTAGTGCAGATGAGGCATATGACTAAGCTAGCCTGCTGCTGTCACCGGTGTTAAAATAAGATGTGCCCAAGCCCTGAATTTTGCAGCCCTCATTTAGCTTAGTTTATTTGACAATTGTTATTTTTATTTACAGTATTTGTAAACTGCCTTTCTACGTCGGCTCACCAAATAATAGTGTAGGTAGATAGATGAATACAAAAATATTTCAAATAAAACAATGTCAAAAAATGTGAAATTTAACGAAAAGCACTTTGAAGCTAAAAAATATCATTAAAGGCAAGACAATCTGTCAATCATGTAGGTGGGCTGGACGCGGATGAATCTGGTGAAAAAGCTTCTTGAGACGTCAAGTCAGGTGACTTCGGTGCTGAAGAAAATACCACTTGTTTCCCCAGGGACTCCCAGTTCTCCTGAGTCTTCTCCTCTACAGCAGAAGGTAAACGAGGCCTGTTGTTGTTGTTTAGTCGTTTAGTCGTGTCCGACTCTTCGTGACCCCATGGACCATAGCACGCCAGGCACTCCTGTCTTGCACTGCCTCCCGCAGTTTGGTCAAACTCATGTTCGTAGCTTCGAGAACACTGTCCAACCATCTTGTCCTCTGACGTCCCCTTCTCCTAGTGCCCTCAATCTTTCCTAACATCAGGGTCTTTTCCAAGGATTCTTCTCTTCTCATGAGGTGGCCAAAGTATTGGAGCCTCAGCTTCACGATCTGTCCTTCCAGGGAGCACTCAGGGCTGATTTCCTTAAGAATGGATAGGTTTGATCTTCTTGCAGTCCATGGGACTCTCAACAGTCTCCTCCAGCACCATAATTCAAAAGCATCAATTCTTCGGCGATCAGCCTTCTTTATGGTCCAGCTCTCACTTCCATACATCACTACTGGGAAAACCATAGCTTTAACTATACGGACCTTTGTCGGCAAGGTGATGTCTCTGCTTTTTAAGATGCTGTCTAGGTTTGTCATTGCTTTCCTCCCAAGAAGCAGGCGTCTTTTAATTTCGTGACTGCTGTCACCATCTTCAGTGATCAAGGAGCCCAAGAAGGTAAAATCTCTCACTGCCTCCATTTCTTCCCCTTCTATTTGCCAGGAGGTGATGGGACCAGTGGCCATGATCTTGGTTTTTTTGATGTTGAGCTTCAGACCATATTTTGCGCTCTCCTCTTTCACCCTCATTAAAAGGTTCTTAAAACGAGGCCTAGAACAGCCCAAAGGCCACATTTCCCTGAGCTGCTTCCCAGTAGTGGGTGAGGCCAGAGGCAAACATGGGCGAAGCAAAGGACAGGACTCTTACATTGTACAGCAGGCAGCACTCAATCTACAGGAAAGTTAAAGGTTTTTGCACCCCCATGCAAGAGGCATTATCCCTATTCCGCCCTAGAACAAGCACCTGAGGACCTCCTGAGATCTCTGTAAAGCTGCCCCATGTGATAAACCACTGAACGTCAGCTAGCAGCTTCTCGGGTCCTGGACTGACTCCACCTCCATGTTTGGCATAGGAGACTCCTGGAAAGGAGGTTATGCACTCTCTCCTTCCATGGAGTTTTTAAGCAGAGGATGGGGGGGGGCACCTGTCACATATGATTTAGTTGAGATACCTGCATTGCAAGGGGTTGGGACTTGATGACCCTCGGGTCCCTTCCAACTCTACCATTCTGTGATTCTATGTAAGGGGTGTTTATCTGATTACTCCCTGTATAAGTCCTGGCGGGAACTTCTAGAGCCAGACCTACTGCTGCTTATCATCATTACCGTTATTATTGTTATTTATTTCCCTCCCTTCAACCTAAGGTCCCAGGGCGGGTAACCATATTAGAAACGGTTCAAAACAACTTATAATCACAGAAAGAAGGTGGGCCAGGTAAAGAGGTGTGTCTTCAGCATTGGATGAAGCAGAGCTGGGGTGGCCTCCTTAGACCGTATCTTTGCAGCTATGGGTTGCTTATTCTGAAGTGAGCAAAAAATTCTCCAGAGTCTCTTAGTAATCTCACATTTCCAAATAAATCTGTGCCTAATCTTTGCTCGTCCTTGTCAGGCTTTTTTTTTTTTTAAACAACTCCCCTGGAGTGTGATTTCTGACCCAATGGAAAGGCGAAAGCATCATCTCAACAATATACAGAAGGCACAGTGCAGACTGTCCCCTTGATTGTAACAGATAGGTGACTTTTGTCTGTTCGTTCCATAGGTGCTGGGAGGTTTGTTCGATGTTGTGGAAACCCTGAGCTTGCAGAGTGATGAGTCTGCGACCAGTTTTGCTTCTTCGACTTCCAGGTTAGGGAATCCAGCATTTCTGGGGATTTTAGGGTTTCGGGCCCGCTACTGTGCTACGTAGATGTTTGCATACTCACTCTCAGTATGGCAGTCATGCTGGGAGGAATGTTTCAAAGTGGGAACAGCTAGGGAGAGGCATTGGCATGGATTTGGGGTTGATTTGGGCAGGAGAGAGAGAGAGCCCATAGCTCTGAGAGATAATCTGCTTTGAGTTCAAAAGGCCCCAGGTTCAATCCCTGTCATCTCCAGGTAGGGCGGAGAGGGACATTGACCTGAAAGCTTGGAGAGCTGAGCTACTGCCAGTCAAAACTGAGCGAGATGGGCTTCTGATTTGACTCTGTATGAGGCAGCTTCCTGTGTTATGCTAACTCCTGCCTGACTGCAAAATGCTTGAGTTTGAGAATTTGCAAGCTCAATCCAGTGAGTTTTGTCAGTGCTAGGTGCACTCAAGCTTGCAAATACAAAATAAATAAATAAAATAAAATAAAATAAAATAAATGCAGGACGTTTATCATACAGTTTGTAACAAGAGTGGGCTAGCTTCAGTTTTGTATGGTCTACTTATTCTTTCTGGTTCTTTACTTGAGGCTCTGTGTCCCATCTATCTGCTTCTGTGTGTGTGTGTGTGTGTGTGTGTGTGTGTGTTTGAAATTGGCAAAGAAAGAGTCCATATGCAGGGTTTCAAAAACAAATTAAGGTCTTCATGAAGTGCTCCTAATCTTTGTTGAGTGACAAGGATGGTGTTGGCATCCTGGGACACCTGCCTGGGGATGAGCCTTTTGGCAGGGTCCACCACTGCACTGACACCTGCCCTGTTCCCAAGCACTAGATAGCTTGGAGCTGCCATTTTAAATCTCCCTCCAGACATAGAATCATAGAGCTGGAAGGGAGGACAAGGGTCACCTAGTCCAACCCCCTGAAACGCAGGAATATTTTCGCCCAACATGGGGCTCGAACCCATGGCCCTGAGATCAAGAGGCCCATGCATACTGAATCAAATTCCTCCTCCTCCATCCCTGCTCTTGAGTACCAGCTGCTGGGGAGCCACAGTGGAAGAGTGCTATCGCCTTCATTTTTCTTCCTGTGGGCTTCAAATAGATGAGGTGTGCATTTGGTCTTATGATAGCAGAGGAGGAGATGATGTCAGCCATGGTCCCAACTCAGACTCTGAAAGCATCTTGCCCTTGACTACTGGAGCTGGGAGTGTTGAGCCAGGCAGATCAGTGGTCCCAGTGTAAGACAGCTTTCCAGGGTATGAAGAGAAGATAGATTGTAATCCAAAGGCCACCTTTGGGGGAAAAAATATGTTGACATGTGAACTGTGGGTCTGGTCCATCAAGGATTGCTTTCCCTATCACAGAAAGTGTGAATTTTTTTTATTGGGGGGGTGGCAGCAAGTTTGCTGTGCGAATCAGCTTTAAATACTCATCTTGAATTTGCTAGTATGTGATCAAATGCCGCCCCAAAACAGTGACACTCCAGAAGTGCCCTAGGCTGGTGGGTCATCACTGCATCCCATGGGAGCAAATCCTATATAATAATGTCCATGTTGTCCCTGCGTCCAGATGTCCCGTGTGTCCCTGGGTCACTGCGCATGTGCCCCAGGGATACAGGGATTGGACAGCAGAGACTGCGCGCGCGCACTCTCACCCCACTCTGCCTCCTCCAACCGCCGCTCCCGCCGGGGTGGAGGCCGGCGAAGGCCTCCTCACAACCCTCCCTGGCCGTGAGGAGCGGCGGTTGGAGGAGGCGGGGGGGGGGAGAGTGCGCGCGTCCTTCCTGTCGGCGGCTGGGGGAGAGGAAGGAAGGAGGAGAAAGCGCCGCTTTCTCCTCCTCCGTTCCTGTCCCCCTGCCGCCGACAGCAAGGACGGGTCCCAGGGTTCGGAGAAGCGCTGCGCAAGCGCTTCTCCGAACCCTGGGATGTCTGCTTCCTGTCGGCGGCTGCGGGAGAGGAACGGAGAAGGAGAAAGCAGCGCTTTCTCCTCCTCCGTTCCTGTCCCCCTGCTGCCGACAGCAAGGACGGGTCCCAGGGTTCGGAGAAGCGCTGCGCAAGCGCTTCTCCGAACCCTGGGATGTCTGCTTCCTGTCGGCGGCTGCGGGAGAGGAACGGAGAAGGAGAAAGCAGCGCTTTCTCCTCCTCCGTTCCTGTCCCCCTGCCGCCGACAGCAAGGACGGGTCCCAGGGTTCGGAGAAGCGCTGCGCAAGCGCTTCTCCGAACCCTGGGATGTCTGCTTCCTGTCGGCGGCTGCGGGAGAGGAACGGAGAAGGAGAAAGCAGCGCTTTCTCCTCCGTTCCTGTCCCCCTGCCGCCGACAGCAAGGACGGGTCCCAGGGTTCGGAGAAGCGCTGCGCAAGCGCTTCTCCGAACCCTGGGATATCTGCTTCCTGTCGGCGGCTGCGGGAGAGGAACGGAGAAGGAAAAAGCAGCGCTTTCTCCTCCTCCGTTCCTGTCCCCCTGCCGCCGACAGCAAGGACAGGTCCCAGGGTTCGGAGAAGCGCTGCGCAAGCGCTTCTCCGAACCCCAGGATTCTAGCGCCCGTTATTGAACGGGCTGAAAACCACTAGTTCTGTATAAATAAACATTTTGTGAGGATGCCCTTCATTTCCTGTCCTGAATCTCCCAACTTCTTCAGCTTCACTGGTTTACCCCCAGGGTTCTGTGGACTTGACTTAGAAGCTGTAACAAAATCTGCAACTCAGTGAGTTCTGATGATGTCACACTGTACTCATACTTTCAGTGGGAACGAAACTGCAAAGGGTCATGCTTGAACTTGCCCAGAGAGGGGGCATTCTCTGGTTCAACGCGCAGATGGAGTATCTCTTGAATAAATTAGTGACCTTTCCCCCTTCCTGTTACGCAAACCAAGGTCTGACCAAGTTTAAACTTCCCAAGAATAAAATATTTTCCATCCTCTTGGCCACTCGCTCAGCAGAAACTAGGGGCAGAGGTACTTAGAAAATCCCTTTGTGATCTCATGCTGCGGGGAGGGCTATCTTAAGAGCTATTGCATGGAAGATGGAGCAGGCTTGTTTTCTCCTGCCCTAGAGGGTAGGACTCGAACCAATGACTTCAAGTTACAAGAAAGGAGATTCTGAGCTTTCTGACAGTAAGAGCTGTTTGACAGTGGAATAGACTCCCTTGGAAGGTGGTGGACTCTCCTTCCTTGGAGATTTTTAAGCAGAGGTTGATGGTCATCTGTCATGGATGCTTTAGCTGAGATTTTTGCATTGCACAGGGTTGGGATAGATGACCATTGGGGGTACCTTCCAACGCTACAGTTCTATGATTCTATCTCAGGCATAACCAGTGCTTTTTTTTCTAAAAAAAATATTTAGGGGCACTCTCATTTTGACTCAAGAAAATCACCAGTTTATAGTTTAAATCGGGAAAAATAAATACAGTAAAAGGGAAAAAAGGACAAAGATGCACAAAATGTTTAGGGGTATGCGTACCCCTGTGTCCCCCCCAGAAAAAAAAAAGCACTGGGCATATCCATTCTTGTTTGAATTTTACTAGAACCTTGAGAGAATTAAGGATTGTAATGCTTCAGAGTGCATACACACTGCTCAAGAATTTCTTTTCGGGACCAGAACTAATCTTAGTTCTCACCCATGAATCTACTCCTGGTTCCCCCACCCTCAAATGTTCTTCCTTTCAGTAACCTAATTTGGAAGAAAAAGGCTTTTGCTGTTTTTGCTGTTTTAAGCAAATGGCTGTAAAACAAAACAAAACAAAACAATGACTGATCTACTGCAAATTGCATTGGAATCTAGTGATTCTGCCTGTCCTAGATTTCTGGTGGTTAGGGAGAAGAGCTGTATGTGTGTGATGGAGAGCCAAGATCTCTCAAGGTGTGGTGTTAAGGGAAGAAGGACAAGGGGGAAGGCACGGGCAAACATCCAGCTCTGTAGCTGTCTGTTTTGCTGCCGAATCGGCATTTGCTGGACTCCTTCTTGTGGCTGAAGTGCCAGACAACTGGAATCTGAAGTCCTGGTAAACAGTGCACAGCTGCTATGAAAGATAGAGCTCCAAGTTTGTTTCTTTTCTTTCTTTTCTCCTTTAAAAGCATGGCTGCTGAGGTGGATGGGAGACCAGATTTTCTTCTAGGTCTTCCTGCTGATGAAGAAGAGCAGGAAGCAACCAATTCATGGCATCCGGACGGCTCGCTAGAAGAACCTTCTGGGGCAGGTAAGGATTTGGACATTGGCTTGCTGATGGTGGGGAGCTGCATGTTGCCGTGACTTCTTGGACTCTTTTAAATTTAATTATTTTGTGTGTTTGTTACATTTTAGTTTAAACCCACCTTTCCTCCAAGGAGCTCAGAGCTGTCCTTTTTTATTATTCCCCCACAACTCCCCTGTTATTCCCACAACAATCCTGTGAGGGAGCTTGAGGTAAAAGAGAATGTGGGTTCATATGATGCCGCTCCCTCTGTCCCACGTGTGCAGGAAGGGCGGAGGCCATTTCCCCAGCTGGTCACACCTTTCTGCTGGGGTGTGAAGAGCCTCTGGCATGGGGAGCCTGTGGCATAGCAACTGATGCTGGACTCCATCTCCTATTGGTCACAGCCAGCCTAGCCAGCGCTCAGGGATGATGGCAGGTAGGAAGATGCCTTACATGGAGCAAGAGCATAGCATTGTCTCACTGACTGGCTGTGACTCTCTGGGACTTCGGACAGGGGACATTTGCTGTCCTGCTGGATAATCTAGGTCAGTGTTTCCCATACGCTGGTCTCCAGCTGTTTTTGGACTACAACTCCCATCATGCCTGACCATTGGTCTTGCTAGCTAGGGGTGATGGGAGTTGTAGTCCAAAAACAGCTGGAGACCCAAGCTTGGGAAACACTGATCTAGGTACTCAACAAGGGACTTTCTGCATGCAGAGCAGCTGTTCTGCCACTGGGCTGCAGTCCTCTCACCATTTGATCATTTTTAACAAAGCTTTTAATCACCTTGTGCTGACTCATCACCTGTGGCCTTCTCTAGAGAATAGAGGCCTCAGTTAGGCGTGCTTTGCTTACATCCAGGCTAGATTGCTGTCATGCACACTACTCACAACGAAGATGGTCTGGAAATGACAACTGGTGCAGAATGCGGCAGCTAGAATGCTTGTTGGAGTTAGGCATTCAGACCGCATTACACCTATTCTGTTCCCGTTTAAATTGTCTATTTGTTCCCAGGCCTAATTTAAGGCTGTGGTGTTAACCTGGTTCCAAACCATTTAGAGCAACCTTCACTCTAAAGGGTTTAACTCAAATCTGCCCCAGCCACCACTTGGAGGGTGCCAGCTTGACAAAGGCTGGTTTGAGGCTCTGGAGGTTGGCTTATAGCTGTACACAAACCTGCCCAAACTTTGAGTTCAGCATTTGAGGCTGTATATTTTATTTATACTGTATAGTGAATAATTTCAAGTAAGCAGTTTACAAAGAATATAAGATATACATTGAAAATTGTCAATAAAAATAAAAGTTAAAGACAATTTTTTTTCAGAAAAAAAAGATCAAAATATGAATAAGATCAGTGGTGTTAAAAATATTATGAACTAAAATTAGAATACAGGTGAAACTTGGAAAATTAGAATATCGTCAAAGTGTTTATTTCAGTAATGCAACTTAAAAGGTGAAACCAATATATGAGATAGATGCATGACATGCAAAGCAAGATATGTCAAGCCTTTATTTGTTGTAATTGTAATTATTTGTCATTAGGTGGGTCAATTATATATGGAATGTAATTAATGAAATGTAATAGCGATGCTTATTTTTGTATTATTGTAACTATTTGTTTTATTACTGTGGAATTTCCAAAAGAAAGCATTTGTAAAAATTAAAATTAAAATAAAAAAATAATAAGTTGCATTACTGAAATCACTTTTCGACGATATTCTAATTTTCCGAGTTTCACTTGTACATGTCACCTTTACATGTCAGGGTAGACTTGCCTAAACAAACATTTTTAGCAGGCACTGAAAGGAACAAAATGCCTGCTTAATGTCAATGGGCAGGGAGTTCCAGTGTGTAATACAGTGGAACCTCGGTTTATGAACACCTCGGTTTACGAATTTTCGGTTTATGAACGCCGCAGACCCATCTGGAACGGATTAATTCACTTTCCATTACTTTCAATGGGAAAGTTCACTTCAGTTTATGAACGCTTCAGTTTATGAACAGACTTCCGGAACCAATTACACACATGCTTCGGGTTAAGTACGCTTCAGGTTGAGTACTCCGTGGACCCGTCTGGAACGGATTAATCCACTTTCTATTACTTTCAATGGGAAAGTTTGCTTCAGTTTATGAACGCTTCAGTTTAAGTACTCCGCGGACCGTCTGGAACAGATTAATCCACTTTCCATTACTTTCAATGGGAAAGTTCGCTTCAGTTTATGAACGCTTCAGTTTATGAACAGACTTCCGGAACCAATTGTGTTCATAAACCGAGGTACCACTATAGTTAGATTGGTGTTTTTCAAGTGCAGATTGAACATCATGTGGGAATTGTACAAGTTCCACGGGGCAAAGTGTTCATGTGGGCATACATAGGGTAAGGTGATCTTCCAAGTAAGCTGGTCCCAAGCTGTTAAGGACTTTATATACTAATAGTAACAACGTGAACTTGTTCCCGGTAACAAATTGCCAGTCAAGTGTCTGAATTAACATGTTACATGTAGACAGGATCTCACTCCTCTCAGTCAGTAGTTATGCTGCAACATTCTGTACCAGGCTCAAGTGGAGCCCCTCATAGATCGGGGTTGTTTTCATAGTTTAGAACTTCAGAATATTGTTTGCTGCTATGCTATTATGGTATTGGTGATTTATAATTGTTGCAAACTGACTTGCTGAGGACATGTACCCATTAGATATTTTAAAATATCTAATGAACAAATAAATCCTTCTGGTATGAAATTTTTTCCAGACTGATTAATTAATGAGCTTTGGTTTGGGTTTTTGACTTATTCTTCCAGGTGCATTTGCTGAACCTGTGCTGGAAGGTGAGAGCCTTGAAGGATCCAGATCCCCTGATGCTGTTACCCCTGCCAGACCCAGTACCTTGGAACTTGAATCGGAAGACTCCACAACCCCTGAGAATGGGTTTGTCAGAGGAATCAGAGGGCTGGGACCTGCAGGTTCTTCCAAAGAGGTGAGAGTTGCATTGTGTATTGCTTATTTCTAGGTTTTATTTAGACCCTTTGGCTTCAGGTCTAAAAAGGCCTCCCTGAATGGCTAGTGCAACAGAAACAAAAATGTAAACTAATTCAGCAGGACCAATCCCAGCATTGACTCCAGACTGTCAGCATTTTGCAGGAGCGATTCAGTCACATACTGTAAATTTGGGTTTCCGCAATTAAAGTGGATTAAAGCTCCCTCTTGCTCTGGTGCAAGAAATTCACTTTACAAACGGAACAGGTGTTTGTGGCTAGAAAAGTAACAGGGAACTGCATAAAAAGTGTGGGATAGATGGTTGATCATTGGGAAGTCTAAGGGCATGTTCAATTTACCGCATCCAGTGCACTCCCACTGCTAGTTTTTAAAACTACATAGACATGTTAGCCACAATCCATATCAATCCTGTGATTTCTTAACAAATGCTGCTATTTGGTGAGGTTCCCCCCCGAAACAGTCTTAAACAAATGGTAAAAGTGTGAGTTTGTGTTTCTGCTGAATTGTAGTGTAATTTCCCCCACTCACTTATTATTGTGATGTGGGATGGCTAGCACCATCAACAGGAACACTCAGCCATTCTTGCAGATCCTGATAAATTGCTTTTCTCCCTCTCTAATCCTTTCAGGGCAGTGTTGAATATCGACGAAAGCAAAAAGGTGAGTACCGGAAACATCAGTTCATCCTTCAATATTGCAAGCATTTCAGCCTATGCTAAAGCTGCGTAACATGTCCATAAATATATCCTGGTTAGAAGGAGGAGGAGAACAGTTATTTTTTGTGTGCCACCATTCACCAGACAAGGGAAGAGGGGAACTTTTATGTCCCCAGTGGGCCAAGTTTGATAGGTGGGTGGTCAGTCTCTTGACATGATACCAGGTGACCCATGTTTGCCCACGTGGTTGATCAGCTGATTGCCAGAGTTGCATACAGCCACGCATGGGGAATGTTGTCCCAGCCAAGGACCAGAGTTACCTGAAGGATTATGAAGACTAGCAGAGCCTTCGCTTCTGGAGGCGCCTGCCCACTTGAGATAGTTGAATGCAATCTTTAAAGGGCCTGTGGTAGATTCTACAGCTGCACATTCTGGAGCGCCTGTGAGGTTACAGGGTCATCCTCCAAGTCCCTTGCAGATAGGGACCTGCCAACTGGAGGGCACCAGGTTGCTGAATACTGGTCTAGCATAATTCTAGCAGCAACAGGAGAAGGGGGAGCAAGGAAATAATGAAAAGGAATGAGGTTGTGCTTCAAAATTGGCAGTCTTGTTCTTTGTAAAGTGTCATGTACACAGATTTCAGTATGTCTGAATCTGAGTCCTTCTCATGCCGCCCCTGGGTCCCTAAGGCAGGGAATGTGACACCTGGAACCCTGGAGAGGAGGAGCATTCTACACTGCAACATTTTGCAACTCTTTTATTTGCTTATTTATTTACAATACACTTATACTTAAGTATACAACACCATCACACTTAAACTTATAAGAATTGTTTAGGCACCTACTTAGGAGAAACATCAGTCGTGTCAAAGGTGCCGTTGATCCCGCTGCCGCAAAGCAGCTCAATACAATACATAACATAATATTTTGATGTAAGAGTTAATTTTGCGTGCATGGTGCCGTTGTGAATGACAAGTGGCAACATTGAGTCTGACAAGCACCTCTGTTGTGAATGACAAGCGCTGGTGCTGGCGCGGCGCATCTTTGGTAAAGGAGTGCACAAAATCGAAAGTCCTTTAGTGAAACAGTAGATACAGTGGTACCTCTAGTTGCGGACTTAATCCATTTTGGGGTGCCGTTTGCACCCTGAAAAGTCCGCAACTAAGAGCGTCACTGCCATGCATGTGTGCGGCATGCTCAAGCGCTTCTGTACATGTGCAAAGTGCACAGATCGCTTCTGCGCATGCACGCGTGGTGAACCCGGAAGGAAACATTTCTGGGTTAGCCACGTTCATAAGCTGAAAGTCCATAACTTTTGCGGAATGCAACTAGAGGTACCACTGTATACATTTCGGTAATACCTAGGTATATATGTATTTTGTTTTTCTAGCTTGATCAAAATTATTTATTATTTCATAACAGGTAGATAGTTAAAAGCTTAGGTGGCTTCAGTGGCAGGCACCTGGTGCCCCCCAGAATTCGGTGCCCGGGTGCCCCGGACCGCCTGCACCCCCGGGTAAAGACGGCCCTGCGCGAGACTTTCTCCAGAGAATCATGCTGGAAACTGTAGCTCTGTGGGAGTTAAACTACAGTTTCCAGGATCCATCAGGGGAAGCCTTGGCTGTTCAAGTGGTATTAATGTGCTTTAAACCTATGGTGAGCAAAGCTGCATCCCTAGAAGGATGGGTTGCTTTTGGCCCTTCTATAAATGCCTCCTTAAGTCAGCAAAAGTAAAAACAAGTGCTTATGGTGGAAGAATCTCAAACTATACTATGAGTCTGATTTTTTTAGTGAATTGAGTTGAGCATCCTGTCCTTCCTTTTTGTCATAATAACACCCCCCCCTTTGTTTGTGTTGAGGAATGGCAACCCGACTGAGTCGCCGCCGAATCTCCTGCCAGGATCTGGGGCAGGTGGACTGTGATGGTTGGCTCCTTAAGAAGAAAGACCATGGGGGCTTCATGGCCCAGAAATGGAAGCGGTTCTGGTTCGTGCTGAAGGGTCAAGCCCTCTACT
This sequence comes from Zootoca vivipara, assembly GCF_963506605.1. Taxonomy (NCBI): domain Eukaryota; kingdom Metazoa; phylum Chordata; class Lepidosauria; order Squamata; family Lacertidae; genus Zootoca; species Zootoca vivipara. The sequence goes on along the minus strand of NC_083281.1, from coordinate 35,699,132 downwards.
GGTACAGCAACCCCAACGTGAGTGCATCCCAGGTCGCTAAGTATTTCAGAGAGTCATGGATCACTAAAGGGTAGCCCTGTTTGTTGTTGTTGTTGTCTCAACAGAGCACCTGCCCATATTCAAGCATTATTTAGCTGTTAATCTACTCCTCCTCCCCCCATTTGAATTAGAATGGAATAGTCCACACATATTTGAACTTGTATATGAGGAGCAACTTCTGTCTTTTTGTTCATACCAGTAGTTGTTCGCTTTTGTGTTTGTCCCTGCCTTCTAATTTGTGGACTCCTTTATTCCAATTAAGTGCTGAGGCGGCACATACACTTCCCCCCCCCCCTGCCTAGAAAGTGCGCAAAAGCACACACTCGGGCAATTGTGAATTCTCAGCACACACCTCTGTGGTTTTCTGGTTTTGCGCAAATCTGAGGGCTCCAAAGAAAAAACACAATTTTTCCTTCTTATTTATTCATTTAACACATTTAAATACCGTCTTTCTGCCAAGGCACCCAAAATGTCTTACAGTGTTAAAATACTAAAGCAAATGAATGCTATAAATATAAAACATAAAATTGGTCAGGGGAGGGAGCAGTCTGACTCTGGAGCTGGCCCCAATGTTGTCTTTGCCTGCCTCCTCTTTTTACAGAGCAGAGAGTACAACATTCAAGATACAGTGTATTACGACACCCTGATTCTACAGAGATGGGCAACTATGCTATGGGATATGGGGGGCATTCAAAGGGGAGTAGCAGGAAGTGACAACTGATCCACCAGCCACCAAAACAAATTGTCTGCAATCCTGAGTGGAGCAGTTTGGAGCACATCCCCCCCCCCAGCTTATCAAATTATCTCCAGGGCATTTCACAACAGAAAATTACATTACAAAAAACACAAAATGATTCATTCTCTGCTATTGCTAGTTGCATCCAAGTTGCAACTGGTCAGTTTCAATGCAAGTTGAAGACCATGCCCATGGGAGCTGGCTGCATCTCTATGATCATGGATGATGGGAGCCGCGGTCCCGCAACATCTGGAGGCCTGCAAGCTCCCCTTCTTTGCTTTATAGCTTGCCCATGGAAGGTTAGGAGCAGCCTGCGGTTCCTACAGCTTTCCCTTGCTTTCTGTTGGTAACTGTAGTAGAAACCTGTTCAACATTCCAGGGCTGCTGCTTTATATATGAGTAGCAGCAAGTGGAGCCAATCAGGGTGTGAAGTGCTGCTCTGTTTTAATTGGTGCTTTCCCTTCTCTTACTCCAGGATGAGAAGGCTGTGGGTTTCATCAATGTGTCGGCGTACAGACTGGAAAGCAAAAAGGAGCAGAAGAAGAAATAGTGAGTATGTGCAGTGAGCCTGATGGGTGGCTCTGGAGAGATCTTGAACCTTGAACAAACAGGGGAAGCTGACTTCTACAGGGTCAGCTGCTAATCCATCTAACACAGTATTGTCTACACCACCCTGGGCTCCATAGAGGGACGTGCACATCATAAATGCAGTAATTCACTGCCTGGCAGCAGCCCTCCAGGTTTCAGGCAGGAAATCTTTTCCAGCCCTTCTTGGAGATGCTGGGGATTGAACCTGGGACCTTCTGCAAGCAAGGCAGATGCTCTTAGCACTGAGCTACAGCCCTGCTCATAAATGAAAGGGAAATGCATCCATTATCCATTAAGTAGGGAGAAAGAATGGCTAGGACCCACTACCCTCTGAGAATCAACCCAGTGTGGGGCTTCGACTAGCAACAGTGTAAGATGCTTACTGTTTTTGTTTACTTCACCTACTAATTGCTTCCTGTAAAACACCCTTGAGCAATTGTGGAATGTGAAACAGGGACCTCTGGTGTCTGATCTGGTTGGGAGGAGGAGGAGGTTTGGATCCCAAGGAGGGCTGTCAGAGGAGAGTTCAGCTCCCATAAGACAGAGCCTGTGTTCGGCTCCAATAACACAGAGTTCCCCAAGCTTGACATCGTCCAATGAGGAGCCACTTCTAGCACCTCCACCTGTCAGCAGGGAGGTCTCCCCTCCCAGGGTGGTGTTTGGGGAAAAGTCTGACATCAGTTTGGCTCCAACTCCACTCCTGACTCCCAAGGATGTGGCAGTGTCAGCACCGGAGCAAACAAACCTCACAAATCCAGCCCATGTGGAAGAATAACATTTGTTTGCCCAATCCCGAGGCTCTAGGTGCAAACTGCATGAATTGAAGGGCCCACCCCACCCTTCAAAAGGATTGGGCCAGGTGCATGTCAAGTGTTGGATCAATGTCTTCCCTACCCCTAGCCATAGCTTGTTCTGCTCCACTGCACTTCACCTGTTTGTAGCCTGTAGAGCTGTGTTGGGACGCTGTATTGGTTTGCCCAATAAAGCTTTCAGAATGGACATAGTGAAGAGTCCAGTTCCAGGTCTAAGGAGAGGAGAGCCAGGATAAAGGGGAGGAATATGCAAAGCAGCTTAGTGAGGACCGAGCATGCTCAGTGGGCATGGAATGCTGACTGACTGGTGCATGTGACAGTTGTTGTGGGGGAAGGAAGAGGGAAAGGAATATCCTGGAAGAGACCTTGGCTGAATGGCACCCTGAATGTGAGCATTCCATGCTGCAACACTCTGTTGCAGGTCCCACTAGTCCATCATATTGTCCAGTTCATCAGTCATTTTATTCAAGTTCTCGGACCTTAATTCTATCACTCATATCATGTGCCGAGAGTAGAATTATGTCTCTCTGCATATTCTGAGCAAAGAAGTGGGGAGAGTGAAGTTGCCTACTGCAACCATTTTCAAGCCTTGACACACAACTGTAACTATGCAGATTTGTAGTTGGGTATGGGCGTGCCTTGCAGTTGCAAAGAACCGTGGGAAATTCCACCACAGCCACCTTTTCTCTTTTTCTACAGTGTCTTCCAGCTTACCCATGAGAAATACAAGCCCTTTATCTTTGCAGCAGAGACCCTAGCTGACCTGAGCATGTAAGTAGCCAAATGGGAGTTTACACTGTTTTATCCTTGCTTGCTGTGTATTGTGGGCCTATGGCCGAAATAAAGTTCATCTTATCTTATCTAGCCAAATGGGAGTGGCATGAGCAATCTCAGGTTCCACCCTAGAAGCAACTTTGGGGACTGATGCATCCCACGCAAAGTCTTCTTGAGTAGTGTTGCAATCCTTGACAGATGTTGCCTGATTTCCCTAAAGGCCTCACTGCAACCTTATTGTGGAGGACCATAAACTGAGAAAGATGACCCTAGTCAAATTCCAGCCAGGGTTTGCACAGAAAAACAAAAACTGTGAAGAAATCTAGGGAGTATCTGTTATCAGCTGCTTCAAGCTGACAAATTCCTGAGTCTGTGGCTCTCCAGGAAATACCCAAATACACTTTGGGGAATGAAGTCATAAAGGGGAGTTGAGAGGAAAAGTAGCTTTAATGCTGCTAATAAAAAGATCATATTCAAGTGTATATTTGTTTTTAGTGGTTTCATATACTGCAGTGAGGAAAATTGTCTTGAACATCTGGGTAAATCTCAAAACAGACTGTTTCTCTTCCCAGGTGGGTCAGCCGTTTGATAACTTCTATGATGAAATACACTCCAGTCCATAAATATGTTCCACATAGGCAAGAAGGTAGGCTCTCAATACTCGATTAAAAATGTTTATGCCTCACCTTTGTAATTTACAAAAATCACTAAAATATATCCTTGAAACAGCAGTATCAGATCTATTCCTGCATTGCAGGGGGTTGGACTAGATGACCCTTGGAGTACCTCCCAACTCTATGATTCTATTATTCTACTAAGAGTGCCTAAAATGCATTAAATTAGGTGCCTGGCGAGCATCCTGGGATGTGAGAATTCCAGAGGCAGGAGAGTGCCCTTTCCACAGTTGCTTTCCACTTCTGATAGAAAGGTTATCCGCAAAAGGGCTTCCACTTCATAAACAAAACCTATTCAGCATATTCTCTCTGTGTAAATTGAAGGGACTCTATTGCCTGTGATTCCTAAATCCAGGTCCGGAGATGTTCCATTTGGTTTTGGCCGACAAGAGTCAGTGTTGCAGTCAGCGCTGAGCTACTTCACCAAAGGTCCAACATTTGGTTCATTTCTGTGTCATGCTAAGCCAAATCATGGTTCTCAGAGAGATCACGGCCACTTTGCTCCTCCTCAGATCCTGCTCCTGTGAGCTTAAGCCATAGTTCAGCAGGCATATGGTTTGTCTTGTTCCAGGCAAACCACAAGATGCAACCAAGGTTTGTTCTTAGGTTTTACAGCTCATGGTTTTTCTAGAGGAGGCAACCCACAAGATTGGTTTGGGATGCCACACTAAGCTAAACCATGGCACAATTTATAGGAGCGCAGCAGCAGCAAGACTGAGGAGAGGACTGCAGCAGGAACTCATGCGTTCACATGAAGCCATAGTTTGGCTTTGTGTTATGTGCAAACTGGTCCTCTGAATAAGGCAGCTTCCTCCGTTTCTGTCTTGGGATTTTCAGAGACACAAACTTAGGTGTTTTGACAGTGAGAAAGAACAGTACCACGTTCTCTTTAATTGCCCCCTACAGAAAGGTAGAGAAATGATGTCTCTTGCTGGGACTGAATTCCATGGTGAATTTCATGTATTGGAATGTGATTGGCCACTGAGAATTTTCTTTGAAAAACTTCCCATTTGAACAGATTGCTACAGTGAAACAGAAGCAGAGGACCCTGAGGACGACTCTCCTAGGCATAGCTTTGATCTGGTAAGTGTCTTGTGGATGGAGCCTTGCACCCCATAGTAAAGATGTGTGACCCAAAAGAGGTCCCCTGTTTGAAATTACAAGCCCATCCCCATTTACCTGAGCTATGCAGGTAAGTGGGAGTGGACTCCCACACTCAGTGCCTGCCAAAAAGTTGTGATGATGCTATATTGACCTTTTCACATCAAATGCAATTGGGGATTCTCCACATTTTTTCATTCCTCTTTTTCAATACATGAAGTCTTCAACTAAAAATTAGTGCTGATGTTGATTTCCCCATCTTCCCTCCCCATCATTTTTTCCTTCAGTTTCATGTCTCTTGAATTGTGAGCCTTAGGGAAGGGACTGTCTTCTCGCTGGTATTTGTAAGCTGCTCAGGGGAGCCTTTGGGGCTGAAGCATGACATAAGAATGCCAAAATGGGCTTATCCACCTTTCTTCTTATCCCACTGCTTTCCCCCGGGGAAAACTGCTCTTTAGCACTCAATTGGAGCAAACAACAATTTGGGTTTTCTCCAGATTGATGTTGGCTCTGATTTAGCACTAAAGAGTGGGTTTTCCCTGGGATAGGAGCAGGGCAAAACCACTCAGATACGTGAGTAGCAAGTGATGTTCAAGTAGAAAACCACTCAGACTCATGCTTTCTAGACATGCAACAAGCAGAAGGGTAGATGAGCCCAGAGATAATGAATTTAGTTCTTCCTGACTCCATTTCTTGCATGCTATAATAAAATCTTACTTTCTTTCAGCCAAAGCGGAGGGAACTGGAAAAAGATCAGCTGCTAACAGGAGCCGCAGGGAATAACGAATCCCCAAGCAGTAGTCCTCTGGGTAGTCCCCTCCCAAGACAAAATGCAGACCACAGCCCAGCATCACCCTCTCCCACAGGTGAGTTTCACATTCCCTCCCCCTTCCAAGTTTATGTAAGAAGAAGAAAATGCAGCCTGAGCAACACGGTTCATTATTCTTCTCTGTGAAAGGCTGTTCTTTGTGTACTAGCCCTGCCCTCTAGGGCAGCAGAGTTCTAGAATGCTTTTGCTTATGGTTTTCAACCTTTTGCCTCATGAAGATCCTTCAGGGGAAGAACTGGAGTCTTTGATCAAGTGTCTGAAGCAAGGCGGAGTGTCTCTCATTGGGAAACAGCAGGTGTTCACCCGCGAATATTACCGGAAGTCCTTTGTCAAGCGCAACAAGAACCCGGAGATCAACGAGAAGGTTCATCTTGTTCGGACCCTCCAAAGCACACTCAAGGTAGGTGCAGCATCACTTTACACTGGGGTGGGGAACATATTTCAGCCTGAGGGCCGCATTCCCTTGTGGGCAACTTTCCAAGGGCCACACGCTAGTGGTGGTCAAGGCCAGAGCAATAAATGTGAATTTTACCTTTGTACAATCAGCTAGTTTCTGTCAACAGTTGCACACACTATTGATCCTTCATCCCTCCAGACAGGCAGGAAGCACGATCAGAGTTCAAGAACATGTATTGCATGTGCCAAGCAAAGTCAGAGAGGAGGGATGACCTGGGGAGAGGAGGTGTAGCATGGAAAGTGGACTAGAAGTCAGGTGTGGGGAACCTATAGCACTCAAGATGTTGCAGAACTACAACTCCCATCACCCCTGGCCATTGGTCATGCTTGCTGGGGCTGATGGGAGTTATAGTTTAGCAAGATATAGAGGGGCAAAGGTTCCCCACACCTGCGATAAGATACTACAACCAGCATGGAAATGCAACAGGCTGGCAATTTCCTAAGCTTTAAGATCCTTGCCATTCTGGGCTTCATAGACTTCATAGACTTAAAAATAAATTTAAAAAGAACAGTGCATCAGCATTAAAGATGGGACCTTCCTTCCTCCCTCAGGCAAAAACAGCTGAACTTCAGCTACTCGATATTCTTCTGGATGACTCTGAACTGACCTCTGAGAAATTCAGCACATGGAAAGAACAACATCAGGAGTTGTACCAGGAAATCCAGGCCTGGTGGGCCAAGAGGGTGAGCCAAGAGGATGGCGCAAGAACAGACTATGTGTCGGACTTCAACCCAGAGGACACTGCTGCTGCTGCTGCTCCATAAACTATTTTGTCAGCAGGATATGTGCTCTGTGGATATTACCATCCTCCCTATTCCCATAAACAAATTCAGGTGGTCCTCTCATCCTATAGAGAAAGAATATGAATGACAAAGAACTTCTTGCTGAACTGAGAGATTAGGAAGCTTGTTTGTTCTCATGACGGGCATTTTGATTTCATCTGGGTTTATTTTTTTAAAGAAGACTGACACATGATTCTGACAGTGCAAAAGAGAAGCCTGACCAAGGGAGCAGGACACTAACTGCTGTCTGTGGACCAACATCTTGGAAAAAGCTGAAAAAGCAAGATTTTAAAGTTGCTTTCCATAGCTTTGTTTCCCTTGAGAAAGTTATTCAGAAAGCAGCGATTTCACTAACACGTTTCAAGTTGAAACACTTATGTGTAATTTTAATAACTAAAAAGGCATCCTAGCAATGTGTGTGGTTTTCAATTTTAAATGACCGGTGGTTTGCATCAGGAACCCAGCTTGGGTTAAGAAGTGGGATAAGCATATGCGAGAATAAATAATATTGGCTACATGTACTATTATGCTGCAAAAAATGCTCTGACAATATATAGATTCAAGCCTGTCAAACATGTTACTTTGCATATATCTTCAAAATGATGACGTTCAAATTGTCCAGTCCCAAAACAATGAAGTGTATGTTGAGCTATAATAAATCAAGGATTTTTTTTAGGACAATGCTTATCCTTTTTAAAAAGAACACTTTTGGATCCTGCAATCCCCTGCAATTCAAAGACACCCTTTTTATCTTGTATTTATATCAGATTCATGCATGTTTGTGTTAATTATAGCCATCCAAGTAGACTTCCATTATTAGGCAGAAGTGGGTGTCATATTTTAAGAGGCTGTAATGATGCATAGATAGTGTCTGGCAGGACATGCCCTTTTAATACCCCGCAATGTCCCTGTTGCACAGTCACTGTAGGCATTGTGGGAAATCAGCTGATTGGTGCTGACAGCAAACCCCACTATCCAATCAGGAGCACATTTTAAGGCCCCTGCTTTTTCCTTTATAGCCACAGCTTTAGCTGCCCTATACAGGGGCGTAGGAAGGGAGGTGCGGGGGGGAGGGTGTGTGTGCGGCAAGCCCTGGGTGTCATCCTTGAGGGGGGTGACAAAATGGTATACCGCGGGAGTCGGCACTTACCTTGGGGCCTGGCCTGTAGCGCGCCCGATCCACGTGTGTCTCCTGGGAGTGATGCAGTAGCTTGGGGCTCCACGCTGCCCGAAATGGCAGCGTGGGGTTTGCATCCGCCAGTGTGGTGCCCCCATATGCAGATCGCTGTGGCACCATCGTGTGGCACCCCCATGGGCGGCTCACCCCACCCTCGTGGACAGCTTGCCCCGCCCCCACCACTCCGGGTGCCGGAGCAGTGAGCTATGCCCCTGGCCCTATACTTGGTCACATATGACTTGCTCATTGGGGTGCAGATTCACAGAATCGTAGTTCCTCAGTGCTGTTCCAGGGTATCTGGGTTCAAACCTCACCTGCCCCTTTTAAAACTTTGGGCAAGCTTAGACAAAACCAGGAACAGTGGTTACCTATTTGTTCAAGGAGTTTCCTCCTAATTATTTATGTTGCTGCTGGAATTATGTATATTTTTTGCCATGGTTTAACCAGAGCTTGTATAATTTAATATGCCCTTTTTGTGTTGGTTGTTTAAAGTCCTTTGTTGATCTTTTTGTAAGTCACTGCATTCTTTTAAACAAAAAAGTAACTTCAGCTTCAAAAATAATAAAATACTTCATAGGGACTTGTTGCAAGATCAAACAACTTGCAAAATCCTTAAAGTAAAATAAAAAACCTGTAAGTGCTGAATGATAAATATTTCTGACTTCTCATTTCCTGCAATTCTTTCCAAGAAGTGGAAGGGTTTTGTTTTGTTTGCTCCAAAGCTCTGCGTACCTTCACTATTATCTAAACTGAGGCACCAATACAGCGCTGGAGAAACAAGTATCCTGAAGAGGGAACTCTTGGCATTGCAGTGCAGGATTCTATCACAAACATTCCTTCCTAGTTATTCATTGATGGGTGGAGGCAGGAAGAGAGGGAGTGGCAGTGTTAAATCACTGTACTGACCATAGTAAAGCTTAAAACCACTTTATTTCCAAAATAAACACAGAATCTCAAAAAGAATCCCACAGTCTATTAATGCTTCCTCTTAGCAGTAAGACTTTGTCAAAATAGGGATGCTCCATAAATCTAAGTCCTCAGGGAAATCAAAATAGGAAAGGGTCGCAACTCAGCAGTAGAGCACCTGCTTTGCATGAATAAAATCCTGGGTTCAATCCCCAGCATCTCTAGCTAGCCTTTTGCCTGAAGCCCTGCAAGTCACTGCCAGTCAGTGTAGACAGTACTGAGCTAGATGGATTAATGACCTCACTCATTATAAGGCAGTTTTCTATGTTGCTGTTGCAAGAGAAGGTCTGAAGCTATAAGCTTTCCGACTTGCAGTTTTTGCTAGTGGCTACAGGGAGCGCGGGTATGTCTGTCTGATAGACATGAGCACCGTGGTGATCGAGAGGGAAAGCGCCAAGGCGAGGTGCCCCCCCAAAAAAGATCCACCAGGGTCGGGGGGTCGTCGAGAGGTCCAGCTGAGCGCAAGATCTCTTCCGCAAGTCCCGAAAACACCCACCAAATTAAAATAAGATAAAGTTTATGGAAGGAAATTTGAACTGAAACAATAAAAAGTGATGGTATATAATTAAGGTAAAATAACAAGGATAAGAAAAAAGAGGTTTAAGTATAATTATGCAGAAAATATATATATTCAATGAACCAGGAAAGGAAATGGAGGGAATTCAGGAGGTTAAAGAGAACCTCCGAAAAGATGTTTTTTTGTTTTAGTTCTTATATTCCATGTTTGATATTTTGCATTTCTCATTCTTTTTCTTTCTCTCTCTTTTTTTAATGGAAAATAATTGTTGAATTTGAAATTGTAAAACCAATAAAAATTTATTTACAAAAAAATGAAGCTATAAGCTTTCTGATGAAAAGCCAAATTTTAAAAGGGTAGAGTATTTGATCAAGATACATGCAAGATAAAGGGGAGATCCATACATATTTAAAGAACATTCAATGCACATTTAAAGCACTTGACTTCCCCCAAATAATCCTTGGAATTGCAGGCTCACTCCTACAGAGCCCCCTGGGAAGTCTGTTAAACTAATATATTATAAAATAACTATCAAAAGAAATAAAAGCATTACAATTATACAAAAATAAGTAAAACACACAGTATTGTTTTAATGAATAAAGCAGAGCAGTATAGATCCAAAAAAAAGAGGTGAGTCTCATTAAACAAAAAACAGGATAAAGAGGTATGAATCTTCAGCATGCAAGGAAAGCTATAGAATGAGCATACCAGACTCATTTCTGTGGGGAGGGGTCTGTAGGTATGTAGTTACCTAGATATTTGGGGCCTAAATCATTTAAGGCTTTAAAACACTAAAGTGAGCACCTTGAATTGAGCCAGGAAACAAACTGGCAACCACTGCAGCTGTTTTAAAACGGCAGTACTATTTTGGGGGGTGCTTTTTGCATGTTCGGTAGGTTGAAGTTTCTAAATTGTCTTCAATTGCTGTCTTATGTAAAACACATTGCAATAGTCCAACCTGAAGTTCACCACTGCATGGAGTATGGTGGACAAGACATTTCTATTTAAGAGGGACCATAGTTAGCAAACCAGCTGCATAGCTGCCAAGTTATCCCTTTTTTACAGGGATTTTCCCTTATGCTGAATAGGCTTCCTCGCGAGAAAAGGGAAAACTTGGCAGCTATGCAGCTGTGCTGGAAATAGGCACTCCTAGTCATGGTGGCTACCTGAGCTTTCAGTGAGAGTGCTGGATCCAGCAGCACCCATGAGTGGCAGACCTGCTCCTTCCAGGAGAATGCTACCCTATTCAGGACAGGGAGATGATGAGTAGGACTGCACTGTTCATCAACAAATCCTTGGAGTGTCAGCATTTTAGTATAATCTAATGTCTAGTCCAGACTTGAATTCAATTGGATTTACTCCCTGGTAAATGGGATTGCTGTCTTAATCCTCATGTTCCAGCCCTATCTCAGTTTAATCCCCCCCTTCTAATTATGGTTGAAATGTGCAGATACATTATATACTTATATCCATTACACCATTTGACCAAACTGCGGGAGGCAGTGGAAGACAGGAGTGCCTGGCGTGCTATGGTCCATGGGGTCACGAAGAGTCGGACACGACTAAACGACTAAACAACAACAATCCATTACACCCTACCTGTTGACCTGCCCACTTCAGCCTTGACAGGTTCATCTTCCAGTCTTTCTGTCATGAAACACAACACACATTTCTTGATAAGCTTCCGTATCTTCAATTTGCCAAGTCATCACTGAGCCCCATCCTACAAATATTTTTAAAGAGTGCAGGCTGCCACATACAAAGGTTGGATTAAAAGACCCACCAACCCATTTTGTTCTACCAATTATCCTGAAAGACTGAATTCAGTTCCTTAATAATCCACGTAGTAGGGCGTAGGTAGATTCCTTAAGCTGTTGTCATGCTTCCTTTGGAAACTTGTAGCCAGACACATCCCAGCAAAGGTCTTGGCTGCTCCTCCAGTCCAACCTAGATAGACACATGTTCCAAGATGGAATTTGTCCATATCTGGGGTCTCTGTGTTTGCAATGTTAGATAGGACTCTGTATGCCATATAGGATGTTGCATAGAGGTATAAGACTCCAGAGAGCAGGAGCAAGACCCCAGAGCCTCCTGTAAGGCAGTAGTTTGGATGATGTTCAGACCACCAGTGTGTCCCCACATGGGTAAGAACATAACTCAGGAAGCCACCAAGCAGAGAGATGATAGTCAGGGCCCTCACCATCTGAACAGGCCAGGAGATAGCCATCTCCTCTGGAACTGGTTGGCATACCTTGTCTTGTATGCTGGTCATCTCCATACAGCTCTCCCAAAGGCCGTCACTGAAGGAGACATCTTGAGGGAAACCAGGTCTTTTGGGGAACTCCCGCCATTCTGGTGTTACTGTAGCTGCCAGCATCAGAACCCATCCCATGGGTGCAACCACCAGTCCTAGCACCATAGCGCCAGTTGCCATAATCCACTTAAAATGTCCGTCCTTCCTATATGATTAAGCCAGACTTGCTTGTCTCCCTAATTTTGGTCTAGCATCAGAATCCAAACTGCTGCTTTTTATAATTTTGGTAGCCACATCAGCTTCATCACTTTCAAAGCACAATTACAAACAACTGGGAAAGGAGCTCACTTCCTAGAGGGCAAGCGTCATGAGACAAACCAACTCCATTGAGTTACATATTAATGATCCTTCTATTTCTGGACCCTATTCATGGCCAGTCATAATGAAGACCTTTAATCATTAATAAGCAACACACCAGCAGCATGCACAACAATTAATCTTGAATGATTATGCTCACATTTATAACCTGACCCAGAGTGGAATCAATAATATTGTAAACTTAAAACAAGGGAACATTTAACAGTGGAAAGTTAAAACTTCCAGTGGTTTTTCTTATTTACAATCAGCAGAGAGACTTAAGTTGGAAAAAAAGACTTGGGGTATGGAACAAAGCAAGATGGATTATGAGAAGCAATTGTGTAAGGATAATGAACATGTTATTGTATATAAAAAATGTTTAAACGTTTGTTGAAATTTGAAATGTAAGAAGAACTAGTTAAATAATGCAGGATTAAATGAGCAAAAAGTGTTGGTTTTACAGATGGAACAGTGGGAACATATACACACATTCGTCTAGCAAGGCAAAGGGTTAAAGGGTTTACCTGTATAGGCAAAAGGGTTACAATACATACTGTGCTATGATCTAAAATAGAATTTTTACAAAATTATGTACCATTGGTATTTACCTTCTGAGAAATTATTTAGAATGATAAAAATGTCCCAAATATTTGTTGAAAATGTCAAGAACACAAAGGGGCACTTTATCATGCTTGGGGTATGTTCAAAAAGCTAAAAAATACTTGATACAAATACACAAATTGATACAGAGGATTTTGAAAGTTAATATTCAGCTGAAACAAGAACTCTTCCTGCTAGGACTAATGGATATATAACCAGAAAAAGAATATGGAAGATTATTTCAATATATGCTCACTGTGGAGAGATTTTAATACAGTATGCATAAAGATGGAAGATCTTATTACTGTATTACCTACTATGGAAGAATGTTTATTGGAATTAATGGCTTTGGCTGAGATGGCCAAGTCCGTGTGTTTAATTGGAGAAAAATCATTGTTGCTTAATAATTAGAAACCCCTTGTGGTCTTTTTGCACAATAAGGAAAATGAGCTTTAGTTTGAAGACTGAAGAAAGGTTGGCTTATGGAAAGGAGAAGAGTTGGAATGCAATTACGGAGCAAGAGTTTTGCATAAGTCTATAAAGCTGATAGTCAGAGACCCACAAGTGTTTTTTTCTTTCTTTTTTCCCCTTCTTTATTTTTTATGTTAAAAACTAAAACGCTTGGCGTTTGATGTTAACATTTGTATATTGCTTCTTCTTTGTTTTTCTTTTCAAACTTTAATAAAAAAACTTTTAAAAAATAAATAAATTATAACCTCAGCTAGGATTTAGCCAATGTGGTGCTGGACTGCAACTCTCACTGGGAGTCTCCCAGTCCTGACCACTGGCTATGCTTCCTGGGCTGTCTCTGACCTAACCTGTCCCCTAGATTTAAAGCAGATAACATCCATGAGCTGGATTATATTAATGTTATTAGCAACATAAAGAATGGGATTTATTTTATTTTCAAAAGTACAGCAGCAATACACAGAAAGCTTATAAAGAATCATAGTATTGTAGAGTTGGAAGATACCCAAGGGTCATCTAGTCCAACCCTAACCAAAACGTAAGTAAATCAAGGCTTATATATATGCAAGTAATTATGTACTGTATATGCAATTATCTCGTTTTTTTAGACAGATATTCTCAGATAAATGTGCAAAGGAGATTTACGCAGTAAAATCAAACATTTAAGAGAAATCCAAATCCACAGTCGGGCAATACTTTTATGAGGACAAACGAAAATTTCACAAACTAAAACTATTGCTCAACTGTAGATTTGAGTGTTTTTTGTTATGGCCTTTGCTCTTCAAGAGAAATGGAAAAGTGGAGGTACTTCTCAAAAACGCAGTGCTCTAATTCTTTAATGGCACATACATATAGCAACTATAGATGAACACTATTTTATTAATAATGGTGGCTCCTATTTACCTGGGAGTAAGTTCCATTGAATTCAGTAGGGCTTACTTCTGAATAGACATGGTTAGACTTCTGCTGTCAGGTTACAGAGACCTGCCGTGAATACAGTAGCTGTAACGGAAAAATTTAGGGATGAATTAAAAGTTGCTGGTTGTACAGTACAGTACAGTACAGTACAGTACAGTACAGTACAGTACAGTACAACTGACGATGGAAAGGCTACAACCCCGTTTTGATGGAATGAGGCTTCAGGTATTTCCGCCCTCTCCTCCACTACCTCTGCCCTCACTACGGTTCTCGAGAAGGGACAATTTTTTTCTTACGAGAAATTGAATATTCGAGGAGAAGGTACTTGAGTCCGAAAAGAACATTCATTGGGTGCTCGCCGGCCAATTGCATTCGGAGGCTGTGAACCAATGGGAAAGGAAACGGAAACTCCTCACTTGCCAACTGGCAGAGAAATGGGGCGTGGCGCCGCCCCGCGGTCGAGGGCGCGAGCCTTCAACAGTCACCGCGCGAGGGAGGGGGCGGGGCAACAATGGAGAAGGCGGAGCGTCGTGAGCCTCTTTCTTTTCACCCTCGTGCAACGGTTGTTGCGCGTGCGCAGTGAGCGACGATTGGTCTGAGGCTCCGCTTTCCCGGAGTTGTCTGGGGAGATTTCGTCGTCTCTGCTGTTATCCGAGTTGTGAACGGATGTATTTTACCTCAGCACTCGCTCAAACAGAGGGACATTTGTTCGCGGACCCGTCATTTGCATTCTAGAGGTAAAATAATACTAATAAATAACTTTCCTCTTCGTGGGTTTAGCCCTGACCCCATTTAATTCGCCGCTCAGGAGCCCTGAAGTATATTCTTTGGTAAACAACCACGGCTTTACCCCAAACCAGCGTGGAGGGAGAGGTAGTGAGGAGATGGGTGTCCTTCTTTGCCCTCAGATAGGCACTATTTAGCCTTAAAATACACTCATAACTCGCCCCCTAAAACACCATTGCTGGATTCCCCCTCCCCCCTTTCGTGGCTCTTTGAATGAAAGATGCTCTTCATATACACATGATGCGGATTGAGAGGATTCTAAATAAGTCATGGGCTAGAAACTCAAAACCAGGCTTACTTGAAAGTGAACTCCATCAAAATGGATAGACCACTTAATGATTCTTCTGCCCATTGTAGTAATTGCAATGTGCTCTGCTAGATGCTGAATGCCTTTTAGTTGTATTTTATTCATTATTTTGTTTTATATTGTATTGTGTTGCAATTTGCATTACATAGAACTTAAATTGTAATATAATGCAAGAAATAGAAGCAATAAAAATACAATTGAAAATCGAAACGAATATTTAATGTGGACATGCCATGGACATAAACAAAGCTTGTAGGCCACTGGTGGGCCACAGACCACAATACAGGGAACCTTTGCCTTAAGGTGCATTTCTTGGTGTATGCACTGAAGACTTGAGTCCTTATTTCCAGGTACGTTCCAGACATGTAGAATTGCAGCCGTAATGTACATTAGAAGCAATATATATTTAGAGGCTGAAGTTGGGTAATGCCTTTATTGCGTCCAACCAACATTCCACAAAAAAACTTTTGAGTTCTATAGAAATCTTGATTGGGCAGGATGTTACACAAAATAGGGGGTGGTTAGTTGAGGAAAAACAATAAGCAAAAACCCAGAAAAACTACCCTGGATGTTCACTATAAGATCTGGTTGTAGGTAATGTCTCAAATGGAGATTACAAGCTGAGTCCTTCACAGATGCTGAGACACTGGCTTATATACTTGGGGTTTTGGGGTGGATAAGGAAAAAATGGCTGCTGCCCCCATTTCTTTGAAAAAGCAATGCCCAGTCTGTAAAGCTGTTCTTTCCCACACACTTCAAATGAAACCACAGGTTCCTGCTCAGGTAAAGAGCAGAGATAAAAAGAAATGTGGCAGTCTTTATTTCAGCAAACCCAGAAGTTAATTTTGGCAGATGCATTAGGTGACAGGCAATTTAAGTGTGCTGCATGACTCCTACCTTCTTAATATGTGCGAAGGCTGTAATCGTATTCACACATTTCGTATTAGGTCCTGTCACGGTGGCCGGAGTGGACTACTTCAGAGTAACGACGCCACGCAGCTCTGCATTTTATTCTTTTATTGGTGCTGCGTATTTACAGTGCTCAAGTCATTGCTATTTACACGGAGTGATGTGGTCAGTCGGTTTCAGAACCTCCTAATGGCTTTTGGCGCGTCTTTCTCCAACACAAAAGCTTTGGCAGACCCATCCTCTTGCCCCTCCTCTTCCTGCGTAATTCTGGAGTTGGGGGGATGGGTCTTCCCCCCTTGCTTGCCCCTTCCTGTCCCACCTGGGACCCTGGCTCCTCTACCTTGCCTGAGCCTCGGACACGACTTCCTGCTTCCCCACTGGAATCGGAACTCTCCCTGCTTTCCCCTTTGCTCGGGGACGGGCTTGAACTCAGGAGGGGAGGGACTTCGCGATATCCCCTGTCCCTCACATCCACCCCCCTCCCAAGCTCTCCTTCACCCCTCCCCAGGCCCCCCCCATGTGTCGGTGACGACTGGAAGCCTAAGAACTCAGTGCTCTCCGAGCCCGTTGGTGTGAATACCTCCCCCCAGTCCTGCGAGCCCCCCCCCTTCCGCCTGGGCGGACGGGAATCCCAAAAAGTCCGTGGCGTCAGAGCTGGTGGGGGTAAAAACGTTCTGCCAATCTGCTCCTTCCTCTGACTGGGTGGATCTCGGTGACACCCATACCTCATCCTCTGGTTCCTCAAACTCCGCTTCCCAGCGCCATGGTGAGCTGCTCTCCCGTGCCTCCTCCTCCTCCCCCTCCCTTTCCATGTGCCAAGGCTTGGGTCTGTGGGGAAAGAGGGCGTGAAATTCTTCCACCAAGAATTCCTCCTGTATCTGAGTGGCTGGGACCCATTCATTCTGGGACGGTGGAGCATCCTCCCATGCCATGAGGTACTCCAGTCCCCCCACCCCCCACCTTGAATCCAGGATGGCCGTGGCCTCATTGAGTTGCTCCCTGCCTTCCCTCTCCCCCCCTCCCTCGGGGGTTTGTTCGCTGTCTCGGAGCCTGCTGCTTTCCCTGTACGGCGACAGCAGCGATCTATGAAACACTGGATGCACCCTCATGTCCTCTGGCAGTGCCAGCCTGTATGCCACCGGGTTGACCTGTTGCGTGACCGTGAAGGGGCCCAGCCTTTTGGGTGCCAGCTTTTTGCACCTCCCTCTGGTGGGAAGGCCCTCCGAGGACAACCACACCTTGTCCCCCACCCTGATGACCTCCCCTAGTCGCCTGTGGCGATCTGCCCCCTTTTTGTACGCTTCCTTGGCCCTCTCCAAGTGTTCTCTGAGCTGCTGGTGCACCGTCTCCAGTTCCTCTGCCCAATCCTCAGCCTGTGGGCCCTCCTCCTCCTCCTCCCCCTCCCTCTCTGGGAAAGATCTGAGGTCGCGCCCGTAATTGGCCTTAAAGGGCGACACCCCTGTGGAGACGTGCACTGCATTGTTGTAGGCAAATTCTGCTAGTGGCAGGCGATCCACCCAGTCCGTTTGCCTCTGGCTGACGTAGCATCTCAGGTACTGCTGCAGAATGGCGTTGACCCTCTCCGCTTGTCCGTTAGTCTGCGGGTGTCTAGCCGTCGACAAGCTGACCTCCACCTGCAGGAGGTTCATGAGCCGCCGCCAGAACCTGGAAACAAATTGGCGGCCACGATCCGAAATAACCCTTAAAGGTAATCCATGCAGTCTGAAAACGTGATCAACAAACAGTTTGGCTGTCTCTTCTGCAGAGACTGCCCTGGCACACGGTATAAAGTGGCACATTTTGGACATGAGGTCCACCACCACCAACACTGCGGTCTTACCCCGGGAAGAAGGCAGATCTGTGATGAAGTCCATGGACAGCACTTCCCACGGCCTGTGTGGCGTGGCTAAGGGCTCCAGCAACCCTGGTGGCGCTGCCCTGACC
The DNA here is from genome assembly GCF_963506605.1 of Zootoca vivipara. NCBI lineage: Eukaryota > Metazoa > Chordata > Lepidosauria > Squamata > Lacertidae > Zootoca > Zootoca vivipara. The sequence continues at coordinate 35,681,137 of NC_083281.1, read as the reverse complement.
ACCTTTGCCCGCTGGCAGGTGTCACAGCCCCGTACATAGTCTCGAACATCTTCCCTCACCCCTGGCCACCAGAAGTGTCTCATGACTAGGTGAGTGGTCTTGTCCCTTCCAAAATGCCCCGCCGTTGGGTTGTCGTGCATCTGTTTGAGGACCGTACGTCTGAGCTGGGTGGTGGGCAGGTACAGTGCCCCCTTGTAGAAAAGCAGCCCTCTGCGTTCTGCAAAGTCTTTTGCCTGCTCCCTCCCCCCTCTCAGTTCTCTGAAGATGCGGTTGGCAAAGTCATCCGCTGCCGTCAGTGCTGTGAGTTCTGCCTCGCTCACCACTGCTGCTCCGCAGGACCATGCCGACGGGGGGAAAATGTGCCTTGGGGCTGGTGGCTCCTCCTCCTCCATGTACTCTGGCTTGCGGGAGAGGGCATCCGCCCTGACGTTCTGCTCTCCCGGGATGTAGTGTATGGAGAAGTTGAAGTTCGAGAAGAACTCTGCCCACCGTATCTGCCGCTGGTTGAGCACCCTGGCAGTTCTCCAGAACTCCAGGTTCTTGTGGTCTGTGCACACCTGGATGGGGTGCTTGGCGCCCACCAGGAAGTGTCTCCAATGTTTGAACGCAGCGTGGATCGCAAGAAGTTCTTTGTCAAACACGGTGTAGTTGCGCTCGGGCTGTGTCAACTTCCTGGAGAAGAAGGCACAGGGTCTCCACTCCCTGTTGGCGTCCAGTTGCAACAAAATGGCGCCCACAGCTTTCTCAGAAGCATCTGTCTCAATGCGTAGGGGCGCGTCCTGGACCACGTGGAACAGGTTCTGGTCCGAGGCGAACACCCTCTTGAGGCTTTCGAACGCTGCTTGCGCCTCTGGTGTCCACCTGAACTTCTGCTTGCCTCTCAGGCAGTCAGTGATGGGAGCCGTAACGCGAGAGAAGTTCTTGATGAACTTCCTGTAGAAGTTGGCGAAGCCTAGTAGGCGTTGGGCATCTTTGCGCGTCCTGGGGCTGTGCCAGTCCAGGATGGCCTGCACCTTGTCCTTGTCCATCGCCAGCCCCTTGTCTGACAGCTTGTAGCCCAGGAAGTCCACCTCCTTGGTGTGAAACTTGCACTTCTCCAGCTTCACATACAGGTGGTTCTCCTTCAGGCGCTGCAACACTTCCCTGACATCTTTCACATGCTGCACTGGGTCATTGGAATAGATAAGGATGTCATCCAGAAAGACCAGGCAGTTCTTGAAGAGGAGGGACCCCAGGACGTGGTGCATGAAGGCCTGGAAGCAGGCTGAGCCCCCTTGCAACCCGAAGGGCATCACCAGATATTCAAAAGAGCCCAGAGGCGTGAACATCGTGGTCTTCCATTCATCGCCTTCCCGGATCCTGATCAAGTTGTACGCCCCCCTCAGGTCTAGCTTGGTGAAAATCTTGCCCCTGCGTGCTGCTGTCAGGAGATCATCCACTCTGGGCATGGGGAAAGCCACTGGCTCCGTCACCGAATTCAGCCGTCTAAAATCCACCACCAGGCGGCGCTGTTGCGTGTCTTTCTTGTCCACCCAGAAGACCGGGCTGCCCCCTGCTGCCTTGCTTTCTCTGATGAACCCCCGCTTGAGGTTCTTGTCGATGAAAGCGCGCAGATCCTCCAGTTCCTGGTCTGACATGGCGTACAGCTTGGCTGGGGGTATAGTTGCCCCTGGCACCAGGTTGATCTGGCAGTCAAAAGGCCTGTGTGGGGGTAGGTGGTCGGACTCCGCTTCGCTGAAGACCTCCTGCAGGTCCCAGTACGGCTTGGGTATCGCCTCACCCCCTTTGACGTGCATGGTGGCCACCGTGGCTATCGGAGGCCCCTCCCCTGGTTGGTGCTGCATGCAATGTTCCAGGCAAAAGTCCGATCCAAAAGTGATGCATCTCTGGTGCCAACTGATGGAGGGGTCGTGGCGCGCCAGCCAGCTCATGCCCAAGACGATGGGGGGGTCTGAGATGGTGGTGACGTTGAATGCCAGTGTCTCTGAGTGCCTTCCCACCGTCATTCTCATGGGGGGGGTTTGATGAGTGATGGCCCCCCCCAGCAGCTCTCTGCCGTCAATGGTTGCCACGTGAAGGGGAAAATCCAGCTGCAGAAGCTGGATCTGGTGCTCTTCTGCAAAGTTTCTCGAGAAGAAGTTCGCTGAGGCACCACTGTCAATTAAGGCAAGGACTGTCAGGGGATAGCCATTTGGGAGCGTTAGCGTGACTTCTAGAACCACTCCTGCTCTGGGAGGGGTGGGCTGGCTCTGCTCCTCTCTGTGCGGGTGGGTGGGCTGGGGCTGTTGTCTGCTGACTGTGCCTGGCTGCTGCCCCTTGTCTCCTGCAGCCAGGCTTTCCCGTTTCCCTGCTGTGGTGCTGCGTCAGTGGGGGAGGGCACCACCGTTCCCGCCCTTCCTTGCCACTCCCTGCGATGTGGGCAGTCTCTGACGAGATGCTGGGGGGAGTTGCAGAGAAAGCAATTCCCGCCCTTTCCCTCCTTGCGTCTTGGCGCCGCTGGGGTTTGAAAAGCCCGCGCGCGCGCGCTATCAATCTGCATGGGTTCCTGGTCCTGGCTGGCCCCAGGCGTGGCTCGAAAGGGTTGTTGGGGGAGTGGTTTCTCCTGCGACCGTGGGAACCAAGCCCGCTTTGCGCGCGTTGCTTGTTTGTCGCTCCACCGGGATTCCTGTCTCACCCCCACCGCCAGAGCCGCTTTGCTCAGCTGATCCATATCACTGGGCTTTGGACCTCTCGAGAGCTCATCCTTCACCTCCTCATGCAACCCCAAGTAGAACGCCGCTTGCATTGGGGGGGACCCCAGTTCCCACCCCAATCTGTGCACCAGCATGGTGAATTTCGCCCAATACGCGCGAACTGTCATATTTCCTTGGCGTAAATTATGAAGTTCCTCCTTAGTCTGGTCCATATGACTATCGGACGAATACATCGTTTTCAAACCTTCTAGAAATAGTTTGACATTCTTCATGCAAGGATTCCTTGTTGCAATTAACGGTCTTAGCCACTCCCTGGCTGCCCCGGTAAGGTGCTCCACAATAAACGCTACTCTGTGCTCATCATCAGGGAACTCATCGTGGTGCAGCTCAAGAGCATACACAATCTCAGTCTCAAAGCCTTGAAATTCCTTCGGGTCTCCATTGAACTTGCTAACTAGGGTCCCAGCTCTCCTTCCTGGCAGCACTTGGACTTGGGGTGCCCCTCCCGCCTTGTTTTTCTCTGCATCCAGCTTGTTTTGGAGGTCTACCGCCACCGCCCTTAATTGCTGCTCTTTTTCCTGAAGCTCTCTCACCTGTTCCGCAAGTTGTAGCCGGTCGTCCTGGACCTTCTTAGTCTCCTCTTTAGCTGCCTTCAATTCTCCCTGCGCCTGCAGCGATAGCTGCTGCAGTTCTAGCTGGGCTTGCTCCGCGATCTGCCGCCACTTCTCCGCCTCTGACACGCTCATCCCGGCAACTCCAAAGTAGCCCAAAAATGATTAGGAGGTTGCTGTCACGGTGGCCGGAGTGGACTACTTCAGAGTAACGACGCCACGCAGCTCTGCATTTTATTCTTTTATTGGTGCTGCGTATTTACAGTGCTCAAGTCATTGCTATTTACACGGAGTGATGTGGTCAGTCGGTTTCAGAACCTCCTAATGGCTTTTGGCGCGTCTTTCTCCAACACAAAAGCTTTGGCAGACCCATCCTCTTGCCCCTCCTCTTCCTGCGTAATTCTGGAGTTGGGGGGATGGGTCTTCCCCCCTTGCTTGCCCCTTCCTGTCCCACCTGGGACCCTGGCTCCTCTACCTTGCCTGAGCCTCGGACACGACTTCCTGCTTCCCCACTGGAATCGGAACTCTCCCTGCTTTCCCCTTTGCTCGGGGACGGGCTTGAACTCAGGAGGGGAGGGACTTCGCGATATCCCCTGTCCCTCACAGGTCCTATGAAATTTAACAGGACTTTCAAACAAACATACACAAGATTGGTAATGCAAAGGTGTTTTTTTAAATCTTCCCAGGATAAAAGTATTATACATGTGCTTTTAAAATGTGAAAATAAAACATGTTTTGGGAAGAATATGGATGATCTTCTGTATATCACACATGACACAAGTCGTATGAGAGAGGCTCAAAGGCATTTTTCAGATTTTGCATGAATATGCCCCACAGAGAACTCTTGAACTATCACGGCTATTGAATGTTGTTGGGAATGAATGTGAATGTGATTAGGAAGGTCTGCAAGTGACCTACAGCAAAAAAGATATGCAGTACATAATATCTTAGAGGGGTGAAGTGGGGGAGGGAGTGTGATTAACTCAACATACAAGAATTAAGCCTGGTCTTACACCCTTTCTCTCTTCCTAGCATATTACCATTGATTATTTTTTTCAGAGCCTGCCTGTTTGTCTGTATACCTTGCACACATACTGTAGTGATATCTTTACAACATACACAAGAGAATGAGAATATGCTCCTGAGGTCTGTCTATGGTTGTGGAATAGGATGTGTTCCTTGCACTTGGTTTGGGAATTCTTATAGATATAAAGCAAGATTAGAATAGTTATTTGCTAGATACAGTCTTGTAAATTTGGTATTTATCTAAAATTCCAGATAGATACTTTGGTCATAGTTCCAAGCATGGCTGCCTATGGGGACACACTAACTGAAACCTCCTCCTCAAACAGTACTGATGGTAAGTTTCCATTTTTAAATCCTTAATCCAATACAAAGCCTTTACATTCCAGGTTACTGTTCCTTCTCATTTTATTGCACACATTTTGAGATGAGACAGTGGCAGTATTGAATCTGTATATAGGATTGGTAATGAACTGAATGAGGACCAATAAACTGAAGTGCAGTCCTGACTATTGGACTGCTGCAGTGTGTTGTATGTGGGACTCACTTGAAGACTTCAGAAACTGCCTTGGATTGGCTGCAAGGATCAGATGTTGCCATTTTTAAAACTACGGTACTCCACTTGCTAGTAGCCTGTTTTCTGAACATAATTCACAGTGCTGCCTGTTGCCTTTAAATCCTTAAATACGTGTGATCTGACTTCTTGAAGCATTGCTTTCTCCTACACATTTCTGTTTTAATAGGTTATTTTTTGCTGCTCTGAGTATATTAGCTGAACAATGGATACAGATTTTGAAAATAATTAAATAGGCTTTGTCTTTTATCTCCCTTTTCTGAGGCTTTATATCAACCAGGAAACAGATCAGCTTCTTGCTGCACATGGTTTTTTAAGTTCCTTTGAATTGAAATTTGTTTCCATTTTAGGGAATTTCAAAGGTGATAGTTGGTTACAGAGCTAATGGCTTTGGGGACTTCTGACTGTAGAAAAATTATCCATGATGTGACTGTACTATAAGGAAACTTGATATGCCCTTTAGTTTATCTTAGCAGTGGGCAACTTTGCATATACAGTAGAACTTTTCCTACACATATATACATTGTTATGGGGTGTGGGGGAAGGCATTTGCCTAGTGCATGCTGTGTGTGATGTTCATGAAATATCTATTTTCCTGTTTATATACAGTCATACCTCGGGTTACGAACGTGATCCGTGCGGGAGGCATGTTTGCAACCTGCAGCGCCGTGTCTGCGCCCGCGAACGATTCGACACTTCTGCGCATGCGTGTGACGTCATTTTGTGTTTCTGCGCAGGGGCGTAGCCAGGATCAAAACTAGGGGGGGCAAGCCATGGTCGTTCAGGGGCGGGGCCAAGGCACAGAAGGGGAGGGGCCACAAAGTGGGCGGGGCTAAAGGGCCAACGGGCCTGATGACATCGTGGCGGTGGCAGCAGCGGCCACCTTGTGCTTCTGGGGCTGGTAGCGTTGGCGGCTACCCTGCTTGGCTGGAGAGGACGGGAGGGTCGGGCAGGCGAGAGGGGGTGGCAGGGTGGGCGAGGGCGAGGCAAGACACGGCCGCAGCCACGACGGCTCAGAGGCGTTGCTGCATATCAGCATAATATTTCAACCATGGTTCAAGCCCCACCTTAGGAAAAAAATCCTGCATTGCAGGGGGTTGGACTAGATGACCCTTGTGGTCCCTTCCGACTACAATTCTATGATTCTATTGATATATTACCATACATATGCATCATTCTGCTTTCTTGAATTGTCCTACTCCTAGGCATAGCATCCAACTCCTAGAGGCCTAGGTGCCCCCCCCCAATTACTGGTAAATACCGTATTTGAAAGAGTCATCCCCCCATGTTGATGGGCTTTCTATGTGGGGCTTATCTGCCCCCCCCCGTATTTTATTAAGGATGGAAGAGGGAGGGAAGGAAGGAAGAAATAGAGAGATAACTCATATTTGTGGGTGTCTCTGGATGACGCTGTGATGCTGGAACTCTACAGCAAGAGGACAGGAGGGTCGGGCAGGCGAGAGGGGGTGGAAGGGCGGGCGAGGGCGGGGCAAGGCATGGCCGCAGCTACGACAGCTCCGAGGCGTTGCTGCATATCAGCATAATATTTCAACCATGGTTCAAGCCCCACCTTAGGAAAAAAATCCTGCATTGCAGCGGGTTGGACTAGATGACCCTTGTGGTCCCTTCCGACTACAATTCTACGATTCTATTGATATATTACCATACCATATGCATCGTTCTGCTTTCTTGAATTGTCCTACTCCTAGGCATAGCAGCCAACTCCTAGAGGCCTAGGTGCCTCTCCCCCCCCCCCAAATACTGGTAAATACCGTATTTGAAAGAGTCATCCCCCCATGTTGATGGGCTTTCTATGTGGGGCTTATCTGCCCCCCCGTATTTTATTAAGGATGGAAGAGGGAGGGAAGGAAGGAAGAAATAGAGAGAGGGATAACTCATATTTGTGGGTGCCTCAGGGTGACACTGTGATGCTGGAACTCTGCATGTACAGGAGCCTTGTAAGCAGCTTTCTCTCTGCTTGATTTACAGCAGGCACGTCCAACAGGTAGATTGTGATCTACCAGTAGATCACTGGATGTCTGTGGTAGATCACTGGTAGGTCACTGGCACCCCTAAAAAAAGCTCACCCAAAATTTTCCTCCTCCCTCAAAAAAATTGAACTATGACCTGAAGCCCTAAACAAATATGGGCCTCCCTCCCTCCTAAAAGAAGCTCAACAAGTTTGACCTAAACCCCAAAAAACAGGGCTTCCCTTCCTTTAAAAAAAACTCAACAGCTTTGACCTGAACCCCCCAAAAGGGGGTAGATCACCCCCAGTTTTAAACTCTGAGTAGATCAGAGTCTCTTGGGAGGTGGCCACCCCTGATTTACAGTATACAGATGCAGGAGGAGGGGCAGACTGGAACACCAATGCTTTTTATAAACATCACTGTGTCTGTCAAAGCTACAGCCCCCCCCCTTTCTTATTCACTTCCTTTTAGCCTTGCAGAGCCACCTTAGTCAAATTGAATCCTCTGAGTCTGCACCCTCATTAAATCGCCAATAGAACTCTTAATGCTCCTGAATGCTCATTAACAAGTCCCACTTAAGAACAATAGGGTGAAATGGTCAGCTATCAAATCTTGCCTGGGGATATATGCTCCATTGTCTTAACTGCTTAACTACTGGTAGCCACTTTGCTTTATTTATTTGATGTGTTTTTGTTACTGCTGTGCCCCCCCCAGCAAGCGGAGACTTAGCTGCTCTTGCTAAAGCAAAGCCTTTTCCACTTCAGTTTTTGGAGGGGAAAAGTGCTGGTTATGGTCTGTAAAATACATTATTTTTTTTGCTTCTAGGGGGGGCAGCTGCCCCCTCCTGCCCCCCTGCCTACGCCCATGTTTCTGCGCATGCGTGAGTGCCGAAACCTGGAAGTAACCTGTTCCAGTACTTCCGGGTTCGGCGTGGTCCGCAACCCGAAAATGCGTAACCCGCAGTGTTCACAACCTGAGGTATGACTATACATATCAATTGAAAAGTAATTAGTTGGTACCCTGTCACATATGCAATGTACATTTCTTTTTTTGCACTGTATGAAGTTGTCTCCTTGGTTCAGAAGGTAGACTACACCCCAAATACATTTCAGAGTGTCCAGCTGTAACTGCATCCTAAAACCTTCAGGCACTCAGACTCCCTTGGTAAGGAAGCAAGCACTTGCCTCATCACTTCAAGATCCAAATTGCTGGCACTGAACTAAAGACTTGTTAACCAGTGTCCTGGTAAGGAGAGCAGTTTAGGTGGGAGAAAGGATATGACTTGTTCCATCTCTTCCTGGATACTGTGGGTGCCTTCTCCTTCCCTGTCATCCACATCTGTAGCTGTGCCCCTAGTCTACTTCCCTCTTTTCCTCTCTCATAAGGAGTTCTTACGGAGATGTTGCATAGCCTGCATATGTGCATTGCCTCCCAACACCATTCTACACTCTTTATAGGTAAATGCCATGTGTGAAGTAGGCCACCAAGGTGAGAGGCTTAGCTGAGATGTGAATTTTCCTATGCAAATATTCTCTGAGCATGTCCAGATGCCCCTAATTTAAGAGACAGCATGTGTGATTTTAGTTTTCCAGAGTGTCTTAAATAACTTTTCCCAGCACTTCTGTATTCTGAAAATAAGAAATGCTAGAAATCTAATGTGGGATCTCATACATGCAGAGTCGTGCTCTGTTCTACTCTTAATAGAACTTGTTTCCTAGTGCCAGTATTCTGATTAGTAGATAGCATTCACATCTTCATATGATTGGCTTAACAAATACTAAACAGCACTGTGTTGCCATCCTGTTTTTGAAATGTGTCTAGCTCTTGCATAATCAAATTTCAGTTCTTGGAGGAGTTATCAGCTGACCAATTCTTCTGACATATTTCATATTGGCATCTTGTCAGTAGATGCTTAACCATGCCATGCATAGCATCAATCCTGTGATAATCAAACTGGGGCCCTGCATTCCCCTTCATATTAGCATTTGGGTATTGCAAACAAGTGGCAATATGAGATCATCATTCTGAAACAGGAAAGAAGCTGTATCCCAGGGAGGCAAACTTTTAAATTGTATTTTTGCTGACTTACATTCACGCAAAGGTACCCAAGAATATAGAGAGGGATAAATATTGTTAGGCAATATGGTGCCTTGTTGTTTGGTTGAACTGCTGTTGTTTTTCCTGTATTGAAACCTGAGAGTTGCTAAGAATAGCTTCACACTTCCATCTAGTCAGATCTGGTACTTCTGCGTCAGTATTTTCAGCATTCGTACAGCCTTATTCTGTACAGCTGTTGGGGAGAATCAAAGCTTATTTTGGGGGAAAGCTAATGCCAAACAGGGCAGCAATTGCTTCACTTTTCTAGGAGGTGTTCCAATCTACTGCTGCTTTAGGGTAGCCGCCAGCTTCACTTGACGTGTCCAGCAGCAAATGAGAATTGCAGTGCTGTGGGTTGGGAATGTAATCAAGAGCTCAGCTCCTCGATCCTGAGTAAGTGTTAGCATTTTATAAAGCCACACTTCAATATGTTTTTTTATGAGTAGCTAGAAAGTTCCACTTTTCTTTTAAGATCTCATTTGATCAAATAAAAGTCACATCTGGTTGCATATTTACATTTGAATTGTGACCAGCGGCTGATGTAAATAAGCTAGGAAATATAGCTATTGTTTATAGGAAAATGGCTTTTCCTTTTTATCATATACTGTAGTAGCTCTACTGCAATGTCTGAGGTGCCTAGCTGCGTAGTGTACAGATAAACTGCACTTCTCTATGGTGTAAGGTTTTGAGCCTAATCTACCAGTTGTTTTTCTTTTCCCAGCATTCTGCAGTTCCAGTGATGGTTCTTCATTTCAGCCCATCAAAACCCAAGTTGCCATCCCTACAGCTCATGTCATGCCTTCCATGCTAGATAGGTCTTCTTGTACAGTGGGTGAATCAAGCGTGCTTCGGACCACCCTGACTTCCTCTCTGCCAGTCTCTTCAAGTAGCACAGGAGGGCTGATGTCCAACCATGACCCTGATACTCTGAGGCACTCCCAGGTGTTTCACAGGAATCCTGTTCATCTTTATCGAACTTCAGTGGAAAATGGCTGTAATCAATCCTCTTTCCTTACTCCTGACCAAACAAGTGTGGAATGTGCTCAGAAGCCCATTAGATTGGCTGCTGAACTCACATTTAACCAATCTCCTCTTCTGGATAAGCAGTCTGCTGGTGGTGCTTGGTCCCAGCTTCAAATGTGTAATTCAGATACTGCTGTTCCTGGCCTAGAAAAAGACCCACGCAAAGTACTGCTAGATGTTAAACCAGCAACAGAAACCAACAGAGCCTGTGAAACGCAGGTACCCTTGGGGCTTAATCCTGCTACTATGTACCCCAGCCCAACAGCTGCTCAGTCTCAGTTGTGGAAGCAGGAAACTTGCACACTACATCAGCATGAGAATTGTGCGCTTAGTGCCTGGAATCAGCACTTGGACCGTGTTCGGCTGCAATTGGAGCAGATTCAGGTAGAAAGTCTTTTTGAAACAATCTGCTTTAGTTTAAGAGAGTGTGTGGACACAACAAGAGTTTAAAGTTGAATAGAACTTTTAGCCCTTATTCACAGTTGCATATAAACAGGGTTATTCCATTGCATGTTTGTGTTTCTGAAATATATATGTTTCCACTTTCTATTTAAGTGTGAGTCTTTCCACTCTAAATTATTTTCTGCTTTAATCTCTATGATAGTGGTTTAATAGAAATAAAATATACAGTTGTCAGTGACTAAAGCTGTTGTATGGATTTGTCTGGTGAAAGAGTACAAGGTAATATGCTACCTTGACTAACGATTAATGAGGGTGGAATTGATAATCATTAGCATTTTCTATGTGGTGCTTTAGTTTACAGGGAGAGGTGGCACTGTGCCATTTTTCAAGGAGAAGTTCCTGAAAAAATGGGCAGCCCATGGGTATGCATAGTAAGAAGTCCTGTATTTTTTGTGTCCAGTTTTTAAGGGGTTTAGGGATTCTCCAAAGTGCATATTCCAGCCTTGTTTTTCCAAATGTTGCTGCTACATATCATGAATTCTTTTTGACTGTGTTTGGAAAAAATTGCAGACAAGTAACAGTTAGCAAAATGACTGTGACTCATTTTGCCTTTTTGTTTGAAGACTTTGTCATAAAATCCACACTCTTCTAGTGAGATGAAACTATCTTTGTTTAGTGACTTAGAGCAAATCCCTTCCATTCCCTGCAGAAAAGGAACTTTCATGGTTAGTCCAGTGTATCATTTATTTGTAACACACAGAGTGATCTAAAATTATTGAGTGCAGTTCTTGATTATTGAGTGCAGTTTTTTTCATAGTGTTTTGATGTAGGTCTGGAATAGCTGGGTGTGAGATGAGTCTTCTATGTATTGGTGCATGGAAGCGAATAGCCTCTTAAAAGTTGTGTCTGAGCTGAACCTAATGCCTCACTTCTGTTTGACCCTCATGATTCCAGCTGCAAAACAAAACTCCTTGCTACCATCCTTTGGGGAGCAGTACTTCACTGCACACTATTGATCCAGCCCAGTGGGTTGGTATTGTAAATTCAAATGAGAACCTGCTCAGGGAGAAAGAAATCCTCATTGACAGGTAGGAAATGGAAATAATCTTTTAGATTTCCAACTAACAACTAACAAGTCTGAGACTGTCACTCAATTAACATGTAATTAACATGTAACACTAAGCCACACTATGATTTAGCACGAATGAGCAAACATGGGAGTTCTGGCATTGAAGTTGTCACACCACCCCAGGACTAAACTGTGAGTTGGTTTAGTGTTATATTCAAACCTGGGCTCATGTTTTGTCTCACTTTCAGACAACGCATATTTATTGTTTAAATTGAGGGATGACAATGGAAGGTAGCCTTATCCCCAATTACCTTTTCCCTTTCCATTACTCTCCCTCCCCCACCTTTGCTTCCTGTCTTTAGATTATAAGCAGGCATTAGTAAATACCTTTTAAAATCTTGTATAAAGTCCATCCTACTAAAGAAAACTTCTTGTTTTCTGAATATCTGACTTTGCAAATGTAAATATGTGTGTTGGGGTTATTCCTTTTTTGAAGGCAAAGGCAACACATTTCACAGCTGGAGCAGAAAGTACGAGAAAGTGAGCTGCAAGTCCACAATGCCCTCCTGAGCCATCCTGCTGCTTATGGGGACTTGTATCTGCTCAGAATGCAGGTAAGCACCATCAGTTCATGGTTGGTGTGGCTTGAAGATTCAATTTCCTTAATTTTTCTGAAGTACAGTAAGAGCTACAGAAATAATGCTTGGGTGAAGAAGGTTGTATTAGGGAAATGCCATAGTAATCACCTGCCATTTCAGGATCTTCTGAAGCTCTGGATCTGACAGTATCAACCATACCATTGGTCTTTTTTCTTTCTTTTTGCAATTGCTGCTTTTCTGGAAGTACAATATTTGGTGTGGATTTTGAGAATGCTTGGAAGCTGGTATGATCCTCATTAACTCTTTTGCAGGAAATGCAGCGGGAGAACATATTCTTACGAGCTCAGTTTACTGAAAAAACAGAATCTCTTACTAAGGAAAAGATTGAATTGGAGAGGAAACTGGCTGCTTTAGAAGCAAGTGTAAAACAGATCCAGGAGGCCCATAAGGAGACTATACAGAAGCATACAGTGGAGCTGAAGAAACAAGATGAAAGGGTGGGCTGTCTCTATTAATACAATAGGTATCTCCTGGTTTCCACTAAGATACTTGGTTACAAAAGGAAAACAGTACATGGGCACATGGTATATGCAGAGTGTTTTGCTTCTGATTATGGTCATTGCAGGTAGTAAGAATAAACTATCACAAAATATGCAAGGAATGTTGGTATACAGAATCCTCCCCCTCATGCATTTTGGGGTTAAGGCAAGAGTACAACAGCTTCTTGCACATGAGTTTATATTGAAGGATTGACTCTGGAGCAAAGAAAACCTAGTACTTGGCTCTTCTGGCATCTAAACCTGGAGTCTTGATACAGTTCTTGCTTGCTGATCTTGCATCATGTAGTATTGCTTTTGGAAATTGGTTTCTGTGTTGAAGATCAGTAATGTGAGTTAGAAATAGTTCTGTTTCATTAGTAACAGTGAATAGATGTAGTTACAGGTAAGTAGCCGTGTTGGTCTGCCGTAGTCGAAACAAAATAACAAAATTCCTTTCAGTAGCTCCTTAGAGACCAACTAAGTTTGTCATTGGTATGAGCTTTCATGTGTATCTGAAGAAGTGTGCATGCACACAAAAGCTCATACCAATGACAAACTTAGTTGGTCTCTAAGGTGCTACTGGAAGGAATTTTTTATAATGAATAGATGCTAATTGCAATACATTTATTAGGCAAGCTTAGCAAATTCAAAGTTTATTTACTAAATATAGATAAAATAAACATGGTAAACAATTTTGCTCTCTGGGGCATCAGAATTCCTCTCCACCAAAACCCCACATCGGCGTTGAAGATTCTAAATACAGTGGAACCTTGGTTTATGAACACCTCGGTTTATGAATTTTCGGTTTACGAACGCCGCGGACCCATCTGGAACGGATTGATTCACTTTACATTACGGTACTTTCAATGGGAAAGTTTGCTTCAGTTTATGAATGCTTCAGTTTATGAACAGACTTCTGGATCCAATTACACCCATGCTTCAGGTTAAGTACGCTTCAGGTTGAGTACTCCGTGGACCCGTCTGGAACGGATTAATCCACTTTCCATTACTTTCAATGGGAAAGTTCACTTCAGTTTATGAACGCTTCAGTTTATGAACAGACTTCCAGAACCAATTGTGTTCATAAACCGAGGTACCACTGTAGTGAAATGCAATGGGCAGAAAGCTGAGCACATCAAGATTTTTCCAAAACGATAGCATCAGTACTAGACTGGGTTTCTCTGAGCATCCAAATCCTACAGTTTTTCAATATGAAGCTTTAGCTGTGCTCTGCATGTAAAATGTGTTGCATTCTTCATCAGCATGTCTTAAGGAGAATTTTTTTTTACTTAGCTGACACAACTTATCCTCTGACATCATGTTGCTGCTTTTGTGTAACTTGGAGTGAGATTAACCTGCTCTTTGTGATAGCCCATTCTGTCTTGAAGTACTCTGCTTGAATGAAGTCTCTGATGTATATTTTATTTGTTGCTTGTAGGTTAAAATAGTGTTTGCCCCTCAGCTTCAGGCATCAAAGCTGATACATGTACTCACTCAATGAGTGAAAAACAGTCCTCTAAGAAAGCCCCTACTTTTGTTCTTTGTTTGTGCAGGTAAAGGCAAGAGATAAACACATTGAGCACCTGAAAAAGAAGTGCCAAAAAGAATTTGAGCAGAACCGTGAGAAACAGCAGAGAATTGAGACTCTGGAGCGTTACGTTGCTGACCTTCCAATGTTGGAAGATCATAAGAAACTCCACCATCAGGTATATTGGTATCTCCTGGATATAGCTGCACTTGTGCCAGATCTTTGCATCTAACTGAGTGTGCATGGCTGGCTGGAATGGCAATCTGTTTGCAGGAAGTGAAATATTCTGATCTATTCAAATTGCTTGGAACTGTAAGAAGATGTAGGAGACATATGCTTTGTGTGAAAGAAAAACTGCTAGGAAAGAATTCTGTTGGTTCTGAAGTGTACTCTCTCTCTACTTTCTAGTTAAAAGAATCTCAGCAGGCAACTACAGCTTTTCAGGAATCCGTGACCACTCTTGAGAAAGAGCTTGCAGATGTTCGTGCCAATTGTAGAGAGAAGGAGCTGCACCTAGAAATGCAGAAACACAAAGAAATGGAACTGCTTTCTACCGTGCGCAGGTAATGCTCTTGGGAACTGTGAGTGAAGAAGCAGAATAAAATAGGAGAATGTTATTTGCTGTGGTCTCAAAGCCTTATATTGTATACCGTAGTGCTTGTGGTGAAACTTCCCTATAATGCATTTATATCAGGGATGCAGGGAGAGACAATATGATAGTACAAGCCTCGGGAATGAGGGTGGGGGCAAGAGGTGAGAATAGTTGTAGAAGAGTAAACTTTTGAGTGGCGGTGGAGTGAGAAAAAGATTGTGTTCAGCTGCTTTGAAGGCCATCTGTGTAGATGCACAACATTCGGTTTTTAAAACTATAAAACTGAGTAAGGGAGCTTGGGGGCAAAGAGTGGACTCTGGGGTTAGCGTGATACTTGAGAGAGAGAAATGGACAGTGGAGGAGCAGACACCACAGGTGCTGAGTATATGGGTAGTAGCCAAAACTACCTTGGGTGCCTTGGCATAAAGGCAGTATATAAATGCAATAGATAGATAAATAAAATAGTTGGCTATAGGCATGTAGTGAGCTAGCTATTAAAAAGGTCATATCAGTTTTGTCTTCCAAATTAAGGTAAACATTCTGGCTTCGGAAATAAGAGGAGATCATTTGACACTGAGCTTTGGGCTGCTTTTAAAACACTAGTAGCATGTGATGGAGGCAGATCCATTTTGTTTAAACTACCCAGTTGTGTGGAGGAGGGATGTGTTTTGAATGATTAACAGTAAAAAGAGTTTACAGTGGGGGTGGGGGGGACACAGTCCTTCCTCCTGCCCATGAATCTGTTCCTCATCCCCAACGCTTGTCTCATCAACTGAGTGTCCTTGTTTGGGATATCTTTTTAAAAAAATTTTAGCTGTTTATATTCTGTCTCTAGGGATACAAATCCTTCCAATGTGAATCACAGTTACCATCAAAAACCATTGACAGAATCACAATAAACAATATAAAAACATAAATAATCAGAATCCTTCCCACAATGTATTTGGGGAGTTGACAGGACAGTCCAGTTGGAGCAAGCTCCGAGGCCTGCTGCCTCTCCTGGGATCCAGTGAAGACAGAATGAAAAAGTTTAGGGAACTTGCCATGCTGATTATGTAAGGCTGTCAACCTCTTCCCATGTTGGATGAGGGGTAGGGAAGAGCTACAAGACAATGTTTGGCTTTTTTGTTCTTTCACAGAAAAACGTGACCTTGTCTCGTTAACACAAATGTGACTGTGACTTAAGAATGTCTTTAAAATGTGTTTTTTGTTACTTAAAATGTATGCTTTTGGAGTAGAATAGGGATTTCTACTTTGTCAATATGGAATCAAGGGGTGGCTGTAGTCCAGGTTGAGTATTATGAAATCCATCTTCAAGGGGTGAGCTTGTTGAGGTCATTCCATTTAGCATTGGCATCTTGTTTCTTAGTTTACAAGATAAAATGCAGCGTGGGAAGAATTCAGCAACAGAAGACACTGCCCAGGAGTTGGAGAAAGAGAAACAAGAAAAAGATTCTCTGCAAAAAGAATGTGATCTCCTTAGGAAGGTAACCTACTCCCAGTGGGGAATTGGTGGTTATTGTGGATGTCACATTCTCTGGCAATTGCATCATAGTCTTTGTGCAGTCCCACATATGGGTTCTGTATCTGCTAAGATAGACATCTCTTTTAGATAGGTTGTGCCAAGCTCAGTGATTAACATCGCACACACGATATCTCCGAGGATGATTTTTGCCTGCCGCTGAGGAGGCAGGCAGGGGAGACGGAGAGCTAAGGCAGAGAGTTATCCTGCAGTTCTCACATGATTTCTCAAAAAGTGATGTTTGCATCAGCCTGCTGCTGCCGCCGCTATAGGAGGCACAGAAGAGCACCTGAGGCAGAGTTAGCAATAGCAACAGCTGCACAGGACAGGAAGAAGCATCGGCTTCCCGATTTTTGCAATGTTGTGCTTTTTGACTATTGCACACAAGCAGACACGATTCACGATATATTGCCAGATAATTTTTTAAAAAAATGGTTATCACAATTTGCTCTTTATATCGATATAAGACAATATATTGATACTTTGCCTGACCCTAGTGCAGAACTCGTATGTGACTACACAAATGACCACATGAGGAACCACGGTTACAGATAAGCATCTGAAGAGATAAGAGTTTAAATCATGAAGATCTTAAGCTCAACAATCTAGTACTTCCTGCAAGTGTGGTCCTGAATTAGTGGGGTATTGCTGTGAACAGTTATATTTCAGGACACATAATCTCTTCTGAAGAGTCCACAAACGATTTGGGGTTGAGAATAAGACCAGAATGTTATCTCTCTAATTGCAAATATGGGGTCATACACAGTAGTGCAGTGCTCATAAATGCATTTGTTAAAGCAATAAACATTCAATTTTTATTTTGCTAAGAGTACATCTAAGGGTGCTAATAAATACATGGGAAGGTTTTCATCTTTTTCAGATTGTGGATAATCAGAAGAAGAAGATGAATCAGTTATCTTCAGAAGTAAAGGTGAGTTCAAATTGAAGGATTGGATATATGGTTCATGTATCCAAATCATCAACAGGATAATCAGAACTTGTTTGTTTTTGTATTCCAGGATCTAGAGAATCGGATTGCTCAGGAGGAAGACACAGGTCAGGCTCTCAAAGTGGAAGCACTGAGGCAGGAGAATGCAATGCAACAACTGCGCATAGCAGTGAAAGAGGTAGTCTCCCTTTTTAAATATTGGCATCTGTTAAACAGATTAACCAGCCAAACAACTACATAGTAGGATCTACATTCCTAGTCCCTCCCTCCCTCCCTTTTTTGCTTTAGAGCACCTTGATTGCCTAATAAGTCTGTGTTTTACTTCTCAGATTTGTAGCCTTATTTGAATCCTCCTTCCCTTTGGTTTGTTATACCCATTTAGAAATAGTGTTTAGTGTTTTTGGTACTAGGGCTGTACAGCAATTTGTAGCTTGTGGCGGCTTTTGGTTACAAAAGCATAGCATCCAGCAGCTCAGGATCTAGTATCTCTTATTCCCACCTACCCAGTAATTATGGTTAGAATTGAGATCACACAATGACCTCTGATATTTTATAAAGACATTAGAAAGTGGGTGCTGATGCCAGTCTGAAGGTTTCCAAAATAGAAGACATCCTGTAGAATTGCAGTCTCACACTAGGGGGTGATAGAGATCTTCTCTAATGCTCCAGCTTCTCTTCCCCATTCCTTTTTAGCTTTCTGTACAGAACCAGGAACTGATGGAAAAAAATCTGACTCTTCAGGAGCACCTCCGGCAGATTGAGCCGGGTCAGCTACTGTCTGTTGAAACAGCCCACCTTATTCAAGAGCTGCATAGAGAGCTAGCCAGCTGCCTGCAGGACTTGCAGTCTGTCTATAGCGTTGTAACTCAAAGGGCTCAAGGAAAGGATCCCAACTTGTCTTTATTGTTGGGGATTTGCAGTAAGTAAAACTGTGTTTTTTTCAGCAGGTAGTAGTAGATGAATATTATTTCTTTGGGGCTCTGAAGATGTAATGCTTCTGTTTTATTGGTTGCCTGTTGATAGCACAAGGGTTGCCAACCCTTTCTAGGTCTGTGGGCATATTTGGCGTTTTGAGATAGTTCTGTGGGCATAGTCATGTCTCTCCTCACTCCCCTGGGTCATTCTGCTCCCACAATGGACAGAGGAGCACACACAAATTCCTTGCTTGTTCGTGGGGACTATGTAAAACAGAGATCCAGTAGAACTGAAACAGCCTCATGAATTTGCCTGATTTCATACAGAGCTCTCAAAAAGCATATTCAAAATAAAGCTTACATTGGTAGCCTGTGCAGTAAAAATTATATACCAGCTGCTTGCCAACACTGCTAAAATATGGATACAAATCACAGATTTTAATTATTACACATGATGGTGACTTTAAGGGGATCTCTTGGTGAAAAAAGGATCTATAAGCCTTAGATTCATGTGTTTGCACCATGGCAGTGCTAGAAAACACTGGATCCATGAATCAATCTTATGGCTCATTCAATGGACATATAATCTGTGAGGAACTGAAAAAAGTTATGCAATTTCAAGAGGATCCATTTTACATGTGGTGTGTGCACCCACATGCTCTCCCTGGCACTCCTCTCTCCCTCCTGACTCCAGCACCCTAATTTCTGCCCCCAGTCCGCCAGATTGTTCCCCTTTCCCTCACATCCTCTTGAAACACTTTTCTTTCTCTTCAGCTGCTTGGGTGCTGCTTGAAGCCTTGAAAAGCCAATGGAACTGAAAAAAGAAATGCAAGAGAGGGTAGCTCACTTCCTGCCCCCTTGCCTCCGAATGACAAAGGTTTTGGAGAGTATTGGGGGGCAAGAAGCTTCACAGGCACTAGGAAAAGTCTGTAAAGAGTGTCATGGTGCCCACAGACACCATTTTGACAGCTTGGGGTTTTGTGCTGAGGATGTCTTGTAAATTGTTTTGCTGTCATTAAAATTATTCAGTTATGTTTGCTTCATTTGCAATTCCGTTTCAGAATCACTAGACCATTGACACTCAACCATTCTCAGTATACTTTCTTAACCATTTGGAGACATACCCAAATGTGTATTCATAATATTGAGAGCTAGAATGTGCTTTAAAGGAGGGGGGGTGTAAAATCTGTTTCTAGCCTTAAATGGGATATCTGCAATCCCTGGATATTTCCTTTTTTCACCGTAAAGTGATCCCATCACTCATCTATAACTTTGTTCTCTGATTTCACAGCTGTGCACTGTTCGGTTAAAGAAAAGGATGACTTACAGAAACCGGGCATGATAGCAAAGAAGCTGGAGGATGTAAAACAATTGCGCAAAGAGATTGAAGATTTACGGACTGCTATTTCTGACAGATATGCACAGGATATGGGGGATAACTGTATCACACAATGAATGCAAAATGATGGGACCCAAAGACTAAGATTCCACATCCATGAAAGCTGCTATAGGGTGGAATTTTCCAAAGCTCCTTCAATATATTACTTCCGATTTGATGCCAAGTAGAGCATATTTCCTGCACCAAGAAATCAAAGTGTTTCTCTTGCCAGGAAGGTTCTTTGAAGAAAATGTCTGTGTTTGGCACACCCTTTTATTTGCGATTGGTTAAGATTTTGGGCAGGCTACCAAATAGCTGGTCCTTCCAACTGTGAGTTCTCAGCAGTGACATAATTGCAGTTCCAGGGCTAGTTCATGCTTGCAATCACATGCCAGTAAATGCACCCTCTCTTCAGCTTGTAGCCTGCAATTTCATGAGGAAGTATGTGAATGGTTACATGGTTACAGCTCTACAATCATTTCTGTGATTTTTGCAGCAGCACTTTTTCTAGATACCAGTCATAGGAATCACTGTGGCTATACCTGTGTACTGCAGCTTATGCAAGAAAATATTAGTGCAATTGTGGACATGCACAAGGCTGAGGAGCCACTATGTCAGCATGTGTGTAGAAACATTTAAATTGGTCTGGATAAAGATGTTCTGAAATTCTTAAGTACTCTGAACTGTTCTGGTTTAGAAAGGACCCCCCAAAGAAGCAGGAGTACAATGTTGGGAATTTTAAAAGCCTTGATGCATTTACCCTCAAAAGCCTTATAAGTACAGCTGCTTCCATGGAGTCTGGTCTTAAAAGCCTTTATTAGTTCTCCACATGTCTAACTGGGGTAGGGCGGCTATAACCTACATCAGTAAAATGGCCTTTCACAGTGCCTGTTTTAATGGGTTAAAATGTTCCCATTCAAATGCACCTTTTAAACTGTTTTTGTATGTCTGTTCTTTACACAAGTACTAACTATATATTCCAAAGTGTGTATTTTCATACTCCTGTGCCTTAATTCCTAGAAATAAACTATCTGAGATCAGCTGCATTCTAATAGGTGTGTGCCTGTATTGCAGCATTTGGACTCTTTCCATCTCTCATGTGGATCTGACTTGGGCAAAAATACTGAGATCCTTTACTGGTTAATTGTTATGACTAAGCTGATCTGTACAAGTTATGGAATGTAGGTAGGGGAAGAGTTTTTGAATGTCCCTCATGTTTCAAAATAAAACCTCAAACCTCTGATTAGAACATTTAAGATCTTGGCAAGAAACCTATGCCTCTTTCTTCACACAGATGGGAACTTTATAATATGGAAGAATGTTCAGTCACTCTTGTGGCAATGCATGCACTTGTTCTAAGGTGTATGAATACACATGGAATTGCCAACTTAACAAGCAGTTAACTGCAAACTTAACAAAGAGCATTTGTTGCCTCTTGCTGCTGTTCTCCCCACCTCCCTGGATGTAACTGCAAACCTACTTTTTAAAAATCTGCCTCAACATGCAATTGGCTGACTAACATCCTGCCAGCAGTCCCTTGCTATGTATGTATTCTTAAAGTTCCTGTCTCCTCTAAAGTGGTGGGTTACAAATCTCTGAATCTACCTGAGGTGCATTAAATCATTCATAAAGAACTGAGTAAACTAGTAATAAAGATGTATATGAGAGAGGGAGAGAGAGCATTATGAAGTAGAAAGTGAGGAACTTGGTAACCATCTCCTATCTAGGCTTCAGTGGGAAAGGGTACTGAACCTGCAGAAAGATGGGCACACACGACCCATCTCAAAGGCTAGATCTCTTTGTTTTTGAGAACAGATAATGTAGAAATTGAATATATTGTTCATACTTTATTGTGGCTATAACTTACTTCCAGGAAGAATTATTTTAAGCCTGCTGAAAAAATTGATTTAAAATATAGCTTTAGGTTAGTGAATGGATTGAACAAGTACCATGTTTGGAATCTGTCATCAGCATGAAAGGCTGGAACATCCAAAGTTGTGTATTGGGACAAGAATATAGTTTTGCTTATGCTAGGCTGCTACACCAAAGAGGCTTAACCAACATAAAATAATGAAAGCGCTGAATTTCTGACAGTTAATGGAAATGTGGCATTTACATGACATTTTGCCCACTGGCAGCTGCTACCCCTGCCAAAGCTATTTCCTAATGAAGTGGGAGTTGTGTGACTCCAGCCAATAAAGGGATAGTTGCTTTGTTATCATGGCAAACTCGCTGCAAAGTGTCAAAGGAAGAAAACATTATTATTATTATTATTATTATTATTATTATTATTATTATTATTAATATACCGCAGGTTTACTGGAAAGAAAAATCTCAGGGTTATAATTTTAAAATACTTTGTTTTTGGACCTAAAGAAAGCTTACTTTGCCAGACTACTTGGTACTTAGTATTTTGGTTACAAAATAAAGTGGAGTTTATGCCTTTTTAAAAAAGTGCCTTTATCCTGGACTGCTTTGACTATAACCTCCGCCACACTTGGCCTTCACACTGCCTTGCTACCCTCCCATTTCATTAGTAATAGACTAATCCAATTTGGCACTAATTTATTGTATTAATACCATTTTTTCTGTGAGGAACCTCTGGCCCTCCAGGTGTTATTGGAATTTCACCTTCCATCAACCCTGCCTGGTGGCCACGCTTGCTGGTCTAAGTAATGCTGCCGCTAACACAATGAAATAACTTCAGGTGTTATTTTGTTGCCCAAGCAAACCCACATATTGGGTGTGCAGAAATGTACATGTTGGCAGTTGTTATGTATGCAAACTTGTTGCCGTATTTTTTATGCATCATAAAAGGTGTTCTCTTTCTCAAAGCAGGGAGTGTTCCTTTCCACGATGGTGTTTGCCAGCTGGAATTTTAATGAGCACTTTTATCCCTGCTTGTAGAGTTCATTCTTCCTTGATTAACTGGGGAAGCTTTTTAAGTTGAGCTTTTTAAACCAATTAAACGTTTCTTCCTTACTAATAAAGGACCGATACAATGTAGTTCATGAACCATAATAAACTATACTTTAGTGCAAAGCTCTGGTCGGTATTTTCAACTTCATCCCTGAGCTGTTGTCCGACAATGCACGGTCGATGGCGGTAAACCTCAGACTGCGTTCTTTCCTCGAAAGCAAATCTGCACGCGAAGGGGCTTCCTTCCAAGTTAAGACTTCCAGGACCAGCTAGCTACAGAGGCACACAGTCCTGAGAGCCTCTGGGCTGAGGCTCCGCGCCTCCTGAAAGAAACCGAGTCCCAACCTAATGCATGGGGACAACGAGCGACCCGCCTCCAAAGCATCGCCTGGCGGCCGGATCGCAGAATATCCGCCCCGCATGCCCGCGGCTGTAGACCCCATTGGTCTCCGCGATCACATGCTGGGCGGGGCTGGGAAGGAAGCAGATTCCCTCCCCACCCCTTTCCTCCGCTTCCTTCCAGGCACCCACCCAGCAGCCAAAGAAGAGAGGGAGCGGCGACGAAGCTCAGCATCATGGCCAGCCTCACGGTCTACAGCACCTCGGTGACAGGCTCCAGAGAGGTGAGTGGCGCGCCAGGGAAGGTGAGCTGCCTCGCGGAGCGGCTCGCTTCTCCCCCGCCCTCCTGGCACTCCGAGGCGGAGCTTTTCCGCCATCCCTCTGCAGCGTGCGCTCCCCTTTCTTGCTCTCTCTCCCTTCCCCGCCCCCATGCAGCTGGATGCCTTTTCAACCCTCACGTCCCCCCGCTTGAATTGAGCCCCCTTCTATGAAATTCCCTTCTAGCTCGCTCCCTAGACGGGCTTCTTTTCCATAGGGGATCCAGATGTTACAGTAATCTTGTTTTCTGTCCCAAACCCCATGGATGATTTTGTTAGGATTTTGAGTACCAATGCTGTCAGTGTGTAGCTAGTGTGATTAGTATAAATCACATGAGATGTCGGAGAAGATGCAGTCCGAAGCAGGAGCTCCCGCCCCCCGCATTTCTGAAGTAGCCCTGCCCTCTCCTCGATGCCTAGAATCGTGCCAGCGCTGGCATTTGTACATACTGGGCTTGGTCTGTATTTGGAGAGAAGTGGATCCTCCTCCCTCACAAAGCATGGCTGGTCTTGCAATCCCTGCCTCTGGCTCTTTGTTTTGCATTGAGCAATATGAGCAGGCCATGTTCCCATTTGTCACCTTCCCTATGTATCAAATCCCATAACAGGGTGATTAATCTCCCACTCACCCCCTCCCCCTTTGTGTGTTCTGCAGATCAAATCTCAGCAGAGCGAAGTGACCAGGATCCTGGATGGAAAGAACATCAAATACACCCTGGTGGATATCTCCCAGGATAATGCCCTGCGGGACGAAATGAGGACCAAATCGGGCAACCCAAAAGCCATCCCTCCCCAGATTTTCAATGGGGACCATTACTGTGGGGTGAGTGGTTGGTGCAGGCTAGTAGTGAAGAGATGAGTTGGCTGTTCACAAGAGGTGTGACTGGTGTGGCCCCCCCAGGACAAATTCTAATATATAACTATAGATCTGAAACCTGTAAGACCGTTCATATATTTAATGGCCTTCAAGAGGCCTTTAGTTTGAAGCCTTGAATGCAAACCAGACTTATGTATGCAAGTACATGTGTGAGTAGGCCTGTGTGCCTTAAAAGAGTAGGCCTGTTGCTTAAGTCAGGGGCCAAATGCAGCCCTCCAGGCCTCCCCCCCCTCTTCTGGTCCTTGGGACTTTCCCTACTTTACTGGGGATTGAACCTGGGACCTTCTGCATGCAAGGCCAATGCTCTGACACTAGCTATATGTGTAAAGTTGGCATACTGTAGAAAGGTAAAATTTGTATTTGTTGTCCTGCCCATTTTTTCTTCTGGCCCTCAATCTGAAAAGATCACACGTACACACACACACACACACACACACACACACACACACAAACGTGGCTTAAGGGATGCCTACCCTGGTTTACATACAAGGTTCTTTATGGCTCTACGCATGAGTTGCACTTGCAGCTTAAAAAGGCAAGGCCTACTTTGTCATTCTAGCCCTATTGTAGTCTGTCCATGGTTAGGCCCTAGCAGGCTGTGGTGGCTGGTAGGATGGAAGGCAGGGAGACTAACACTAGGTGGGGCTAGAGACCAGTGACAGGCAGAGCCCCCATCCCATGTCTGGTTGTAAGAAAGAATGCGGCAGGCAGGCAGGTAGGGCTGGCTGAGGGCAGGCTGGGGTTGATGGGGTGGTGCCCCATACACCTGAATGGACCTAATTGGACTTGTGGGTAATGCATGTATAATGTTCAGGTGCTAGTTGGGTTGTATGTGTCTCTCATGCTTTTTCCAATGCATTGTAGTAAATTATAACTGCAAAAATTACAAATGTAGTATATGTGCAGTGACATCGTATTATTTTAGAGATTTGCAAGTTGACCAACATTTGAGCTTTTGGGCTCCTTCCCCCAAATGGGCATTTTTGAATGTCCCTTGGGTGAAAAGCCTACCCTGGCTATTTGTGGACATTTGTGTACTTAAAATGGCATTTGCTATTATTATGACATCCCTGGGGTGCTGCTCTTTTGAGGTGATATGCCGTTGCCATCTGACATCTAGGGAGCAAGCAAAGGTTCATGCCCTGCTTTTGTCATCAGCTGCTTATTGCAAAGTGCTTTGGAATGTGTGGCGAGCAGCGGGTTAAGTCAGGGAATAAAAGTGAATCAGAGGCAATGTGCCCCTGAAGACCAGCTGCTAGGAATTACAAACGGAAAGAGTTGCTGTTGCACTTGGGTCTGTTTGTAGCCATCCCATAGCCATCTAGTTGACCAGCAGGGCCCCTCTTGAGTCAGAGCTGGGCTAAACTGTGTTTTTTAATATTAAAACAAAACTTTGTTCTTGAGCTTCTTCTAGGTAGATATGTCAGTGGGCTATTAACTGTGCCCTCCCTGTCTGGAATAGATCTTGGGATCATAAGGATCCTCTTACTCTCCTCCCCACCTTGAGGATTCCCTGATATGACAGGGAAGCTGTGGCCCTCCAGAGGTTACTGAACCCAAGTTCCCATCAGCTCTAGCCAGCCTACTCAGTGGCCAGGGATGGTGATAGCTGTATTTGCATTCCAAATACAGTAGATCACTTCCCAACCTCCTAAGTCCTTGTCAGGCCTATCCTGGCCACAGGTTCTCCATCCTCAAGGTATGGGGAGCCTCTATAAATGGAAACAAGACTGCTGTGGACAGTGCTTGGCTCTCCTTCACTGGAGGCGCCAGAGAACCATCTATCAGGGATGCTGTGGCTGCACCCTATGTTGTTCTATCTCTATCCCAACGCTGTAATTCCCTGCCATTTTAACAACACCCAGAAGTGACAGATTCCAGATCAGAAGTCATTTCCTGTGTCACTTGTGAAGCCTTGTTTGGTGAAAAGGAGCTATTCAGCCATGAGCCACCCGTAAGGATTGTGTCATATACATCGTTAAATAAGCTTCACCCTCTGTCTGGGGACAGATTTCTAGTGTGATACTTGGGCCAAGTTCTGAACGACTTTTATGAAAGTGAGTTGCTTTTTGTTGGATGGTTTTTTGAAAACTGAAGCCAAGGTGCTTGATTCTGTGGTTATCCTCTCACCACAACCCTTGTTCCTGATCGCACACCAGTGCTCACTTAGTCTCTGGGTCACTGCACCTGTTCTAAACTCTGCCTGTCTTTACAGACAGGAGGTAATGACCATTGCTTACGGCAACCACTCTTCCTGAAACAAAATTTTAATAATGAGCCTCTAGCTAACTGTGGTCCGTACGCTTTCCGCTTCTGATGAGCCACCTGAGTATGTGAGCAGGTCACAGAAAGGAGCAAGCTAAATTTTGGGAGGGCAGAGGCTTCTTCGGTGGTCGGTGCAGGATTCCTCATATAACACTCTTGACATTAGTTTGAGTACTCAGTTCAAAGGCTTCCTGTGTCATGTTCCTGTGCCTTGATGAGAAAAGTGTTTTGTTGAGCTTCTTGCCCTAGTAGCAAGAAGCTCAACAACTGCACTATACAGTACATTTAAAGCAGTATCATACCACTTTAGACAGGTATGATGGCTTCCCCCAAAGAATCTTGAGAACTGTAATTTGTTAAGGGTGCAGAGTGTTGTTAGGAGACCCCCATTCCCCTCTGAGGGCCACAATTCCCAGGGTGGTCTAAGCATTAAGGCAGTGTTTCTCAACCTTTTTTGGGCCACGGCACACTTGTTCCGTGAAAAAAATCACGAGGCACACCACCATTAAAAAAGTTAAAAAATTTAACTCTGTGCTGCCCTATATTATAATTATGACTGTAAGAAACACTTGCCAAATATTGCTTTCCGGCAGGTCATTGTTGAGTATTGGCGGCCGCCAGGCTCGTTTGCACTGAGCTTTGGGAAAGAGGAGGAGAAATATTGCTTTCCGGCGTGTTAGTGGCGTATATTGGCGGCCGCCAGGCACGTGACAATGCAAATTGCCCTTCTCGTCACCGCACGTCGCGGCACACCAGCCAGCGTCTCGCGGCACACTAGTGTGCCACGGAACAGTGGTTGAGAAACGCTGCATTAAGGGAACTCTGGGAATTGTAGCTCTGGGTAAATAGGTGGTCCTTAACCAACTACAGTTCCCAGGATTCTTCGGGGGAAGCCATGACTATTCAAAGTGTCAAGAGACTTCTTTATAGTGCAGATGGGGCCTCGGAGAGAAAGAGGCTCTTAGCTTTCTATTACATATTGCCTTATTATTGACTCTGTATTTGAGTTTTGTTTCTTGCTTCTCCCATCCGACAGGACTATGAACTCTTTGTGGAAGCAGTGGAACAGAAGACCCTGCAGGAGTTCCTCAAGCTAGCCTGAGCATGCTTTATTCCTTGACCTTTGACCCTCTGCCCTACCCCAAACCTAGACTTTGCATTCCAAATGGATCACTTCCCAACCTCCCATGTCCTTGTCAGCCCTAGCCTGGCCCTGTGTGACCAGACTCCTCTCCAGCTCCCTTTGATTGCCTGCTTCCCTCTCAGCATGGTCAAAAAGAAAAACACTTTGCACATTCCTTTGAATGCTGCTGGGCCTTGCTCCTCGTGCCTCTGTGGATGAGAAATCTACCGGTCAAGGACATCGGAAAGCAGAGCTTTCCCCAAACCTCCTCCCCCCACCCCTTGTGCCGAGCCTGCCCTTGAGAAAAGAACAAGGGGAGGTGTTGCCTCTTGTCTTATAACCAGTTGCAAATGCTGGCTTCCACCCTTCCTCTTTCATTCCTACCCAGGAAATGAGAGCAGCAGCCGTCTGCTATAATTAATATTACTTTGTTATATACCAATGCAAAAGTACTGCACAAGATGCGCTGAAATTTCGTTTTCTGACAGAGAGGTGGGGTAGGGTTGTACGTGTGTCTTAAAAATTACTTCAGTGCAGCTCATACTCTCCTAGGAAAAGCGGTTTCCAAGAGGATGGTGAGAGCAGATCTTGTATTCCATTAGTGTGTTCCCACCCAAACTCATATGGGAAGTATATAGAATGCTAGGTCTGGTCTTGCATCAGCTGTTTCACACTTTTTCTTTTTTCTTTTTTTAAAAAACAAAAACAAACTGGCTTTTTACAAACATGGACCAAGTGCATTTTCAGGTTTTTTTCCTTGCTAAAAGCAAAATTTGTAAAAATGGCCATCTCATTTGAGATGCTATTAAATGTTGCTAAAAACCTCAACTGTGGCTTTGTGTGTATCTTTTACTGGAAGATAAAAGTTGAGTACCATCCTAATTATTGATTCAGAAATCCATTTTCCAGCTCTCCTAATAGCTGGGTTGATCACATTTACTATGCCTCAGCACAA
Organism: Zootoca vivipara; assembly: GCF_963506605.1. Classification (NCBI taxonomy): domain Eukaryota; kingdom Metazoa; phylum Chordata; class Lepidosauria; order Squamata; family Lacertidae; genus Zootoca; species Zootoca vivipara. The sequence continues at coordinate 35,652,859 of NC_083281.1, read as the reverse complement.
AAGATTCGTTCCTGGCACAAGCGTTGGACAGGTGGCAGAGCCCTGTAGGCTATATTGCTGGCTTCCTCAAACTCGGCCCTCTAGATGTTTTTTGCCTACAACTCCCATGATCCCTAGCTAGCAGTACCAGTGGTTAGAGATGATGGGAATTGTAGTCTCAAAACATCTAGAGGGCCAAGTTTGTGGAAGCCTGCTATATTGGGACGGTTTGGGCACAGTTGCATCAAATACCCATAAATTTCTAAAATAGTATCCTTGCACCCTTCCTCAATAACTGAAGTGGATGTATCATAAAAGCATAATTTGTAAAGACTTGTGCACTGAACCCAGGATTGTTTTGCTGCGGATGTACGATGGGAGCTGTGGCAGCAATGAATTGTTTCTAGTTACAGTCAGGTTGTCTCTAGGAGGGAGGCTTGGTTGTGATTTGTCTATTCAGTGGCAAGATAGATTGATTCATTCATTGTGTGGGGTTACCTGTCAGTAAAACAACACCATGCAGAAGGTGCTAGTAGGGGAAAATGCACTTGATAGTGATCACCAAGAAGAGGCCCTTAACTCATCATGCACTACTTCTTTAAGTGGAGTTCCCCTCACCTCCCACAGAGGAAGGCAGTAAGCCGGTGTAAAATGTCACCTTACTTGTTTGAGGTTCTTAATTTGAGACTGCAAATGCGAACTGCAACAAAATGTTGCAGTGTGTGTGCTTATGCTCATGGTGCCAACCAGCCAGCATGCTCTCTTCCAGGATATGCCTTTCTTTTCCCACTTCCTCCAGGCTTTATGCTTTTTTTCCCCTCCATCAATCATTCAGCATTCCGTACTCAGGAGTGGTTTAACAATTGGTCCCTCTCCAGAGGGAAGGAAATCTGGAAGCTAGCCTTGTGAGGGGAATAGCAGCCTCCTAATAACTCTCAGCACCCTTAGCAAACTACAGTTCCCAGGATTCTTTAGGGGAAGCTATGGCTGTATAAAGTGGCAGGATACAGCTTTAAATATATAGTGCAGATGGGCCTAGGTCTGGCAGGAAAGTAGTCCTCATCTCCCAGTTCGGCACCAAGGAGGGGAGAGTGGGGTCTTGTTTCTGTATTGGTAGTTCTGATTTGAAGCTTTGTCCTGGAGACTCAGGACAAAGCTTCAAATCAGAAGAGGCAGAGTTTTACAATGAGCACAAATGGCTGAGATTTGTGGACCTCCTGGACATTGGTGATTTTAGGGGTTAGAGGTGCTGTGTTATGCATAGGGAAGGCCAGATGCATTGGCATTCCTGTTGAAAAGGTGCAGATCACCCAAACTTTGGACTTCTCTCCTTGTGGCATGCAACCAGTAACAAGTAGATAAGGCAGCCATGGATTAGTAAGCACTAAGAACCAATTTAAAAGTTCAGAAAAAGCATCTGGTGTAGTCTTCACAAAACAGTACAACTTAATAACTTCGGCACAATTAAGAAGGGGAGGGAAAAAAGGAATTTGATATGCTTGAGTCCTTCCTCCTTGTCAAAAAATCAGAGAAAGGCTGAGCCTATTCAGTACACCACCTTTTAGCAGAACTGTGGCTTAATAATTATTTCAAAACCCTTCTCTCTGCCATGCTAATTTTCTGGAGGAAGGGAGGTTTTAGCATGGACTGATAATTGAAACATGCAAATTCCATCCCGGGAGGGGTAGGGAATGACACCCTGAAACATGGCTGTCAAGGCACTTTGGCCTGCCCTCTTTACTGAACAACTACAAAGATCAGTCAGGGGGTGGGAGAACTCGCTACCTAATATTGCAAGCCTTGGGCAAACAGGGAAACAATAACAAGGGACATTGTATTGAACAAAGTGGGTTGCTGTTAAGAGATTCGGTTAGGCTTGCATATAAATCGCCAGAGGAGGAGAAATTAGCTGGGTTTTGTTGTGGCCCCCAAAGAGACCTGCTAAAGGCATTACACACAGTGGATGGGCTGGCTGAAGTTGGGACTCCCTGTTTAGCCTCTTGCACCGGGGAAGAGGAGCTTATATGTGGCTGAGTTGCCTTTGTGACCACCTCTCTCCCAGAATGAGCAGTTCAATGGTTGGGTGCGCAGGTCCTTTTCAGCTTCAGGAAAGGAAAATAACCATCTCCCTTTCCCATTAGAACTAGTGGAGAACCATGGGCCTTTCTGATGGTGCTGAACCATAACTCCTGTCAGCCTCGGCAAGCGTAACTCATGGTCAGGGATGATTGGAATTATAGTTCAGTAACATCTGGAGGGCTGAAGTTTCCCCACACCTGCATTAGGTGAATTAACAGGCATGCATCACAGGTGCCCCATACCCCACCAACTAGTTGGTAAACCCTATTTTTGAGGCCCCTGTAGGCTACAGGAACAGGGTGGGTGCTATCAAGCACATGGTGTGCACCAGTGCATGGTCTGGGACGCTCATTTGGTGATGCAGCAGCTTAGAAAAGGAAAACTTCATGCTAGCACCAGTAGCCCAACTGTGTGCTCTTTCTTGGAGCAAGGGTCTAGTGTTTCTGAAGAGAGCTTTACAAGGGCCAAAGTCTCTTCATCCATTTGAGGCTAATGATAACCTAGACCTGGGGCTAAGCCCTACTCAGGCTGGGTAGCAAAGGGAGGGTGGATGCCCAGTATTCCAACTGCACCCCAACCCCGGCTTTCTCCTTTGACTGGAGTGCTGAGAATAGCTGCAAAGGTTGGAGCTTGGGTAAGTGGAAAGGTCAGTCCTTCCCTGTTTCTCTCTCTGACTAGAGGATGTCGTTTTTGCACAGGCTCTCATGAAGAAGGAGAAGAAGGCACACTACTCCCTAGCTGAGTGGCAGCCAAGCCTGATGAATCATCCACTGTAAACCATTACACTTGTTGCCCTTGTGATTTGGTTGACGGGGCCCTTTTCTGCAGCCGAAGTGAGGCATTGGGGACCAGCCCACACTCCTCCAGCGTCATGGAGTTGTTGTTATACACTCGATAAGGAAAAGTGCTGATGATCTCATAAGGTTCCATTTCTTCTCCCCTAGGAAATGAGCAGAATAGTGCTTGTAAGTGAGCTGATTTGGAATTTGACATTCAAATTTTAATGCAAAATTTTAAAATTTGAATACACATATTGAATAATTGTTTTTTTAAAAAATGCAAATGTTTGTTTAGATTTCTCGGCATCTTCGTTGCTTTGGCTTTGGGAGGCATCAAGCCAAGAGTCTGCTTTTCAGAAGCTACGCTATGTCATTGCAGGACCTAGACAATAACGCCATTGCAAGATTCTCTAAGGAAAAGACAGCAGAACACCACACTTCAATTTAGTCTCTAGAGAGGCTCCTTACATTCAAGAATGAATATTATTTGCATCACTCCTAGTATCTCTACATCTGAGCTATGCAGCTTACCTTTCAGGGATGTACCCTGTTTCTTGTGGTCATAACAATCTCTGTGGGTTCAACCACACATACTGGGCATGGAATGAACAGTGCCTATGGCAAGATTTTCCAGGATCCTCACTACTACTATCCCTTGGCAGTAGCCCTACCTGCTTTGATGGTATCATGACCCCAAAGAAAAATACCAGAGCAATGCCAAAGTGGAAGAGGCTGACATGCTTTGTGATATCACAGGCACTTTTATTGATTCTCTGTAAAAAAAAAAACTCCACTATGGAGTTGTGGCAGAAACTGGAGAACTTGGCAGAGGTCAAAACCAGAAGAAAAGAAGGGCAGATAGTGAGGAGCAGAATACACAATAGCAAAAAATTAACTGGAAGGTGAGTCAGAAACCAAGTGTCTGTATGATGTGATAGATCAACTCCCCCAAAGCCATGGGGTCTTGCCTACCTTGTCCCTCCCCAATAACCTGAAAGTCAGCCATAATCCCCAAAGTGTTTATTATTTGCCCTTCATCCCCAAACATTTACTCCCCATATTACATTGCATTGCAGAGGCCTGGTCCTCTCAGATTCTAGGTGGGAGATCAATCTGAATAAATTGGCAACATTAAGCAAAAAAACACAGTTCCCCCCTATTTGTTTATAGTGAGCACAGACTTCAGTTGCAGAACGTTAGTTGGAGAATCAGGAGTTTAAGGTTCAGAAACTTCTACAAAAGATTATCTGCTAGAATGATCCCTGTTACTACCTGCTCCGGGCAAGATGCTGCCGCAGGTCTCCGATGGTCTCGGTGAATGGCATCTTGATGATATAGGTCTTCTCCCCATTCTCTGACTTTATCCGAAGAGTTGCAACATTGGGGTTGGAGGCCTTCTTTTTTTCATTCCCTTCCAACCTGAAGATCAGAAAAGCCAGTTACAGAAGGCACAATGCTTTCTTTGAAGAGGGTAGGGAAACTTGGGCACACGGACTGGCTTCCTCGGCCCCTTGGAATAATCCTTGGGTCCGTCTTGCTCAGTATTTTTCTCTGACTGGTCACATCTCTCCAAAATCTCAGCCAGAGATTGTTCCTCAGGGTTTACACCTGAAGCCTCTCTCATGAATGTGTATGGCTGCAAGGCAGCAGAGGTAGGTTTATGATCAGAGTTCCCCTCCTAGATAGGTTACCTTCCCAAGTTGAGCCGCATCTACCCCTAATTTCCCTCAACAGCACATGCAGAAACATGTTGGACCCGTATGGGGTATTAAGGAAGGGTCAGTATCTCTGGTGGGGGACAGTTTGTGCAGTAGTTTGTCCACCTTTGGTGCACTCAGCTCTCACCTGTGGCTTCTAGAAGCTGACACTGGCCACACCCCAGGAAATGGCTTCAGCTGGCCAGCTAAACCAGGTGAAGGTAGCCGATGGGTCTTAAACCCTCAATGAATCAGGAGAAGTATGAGAACCCAAATCACATACTTCTCAATGCAGCTCTGAATAAAGGGCATCAACATGAAAGAAAGTGCTACAGTGGTCTTCCAGATGCTGCTGGACTCCAAATCACATCAGCCCCAACCAGTGTGGCCAGTTGTCAGGGAGGATGGGAGTTGTAGTCTAGCAACATCTGAAACACCGCAGGTTCCCCCTCCTGCACTACAGCTTGAGGAGACTGCACGATGCCACAGCCATTCATGTGAAGAGGGTGAATTGCCTTTTTTTTACCTCTTCTTCATTGCTGCAAAGCTGGGGGTCTCCACCACAATCACTTCGTGGCTTTTTCCACTTGAGCCCTGGAATCAAAGAAGGAAATCTGTGTCAAAATCTGACTGTCCTGAGAAATGTAAACAGAATCAGCTGCCCTGCTCATCTCAGCACATCCAAACATAGTGATGAAGCAAAGTTGTCTTTTGTTGTACTGTTTAGAACTGAAGGGTTTGGTCCTGGGTCCTTGGGTATTAATTAAAACTTCCAAACTCAGCTCAGACTCCAAGCTCAGAGTATGGGGAAGCTGCCCATGGGCTGGCAACCCTTACTCTAACCACTACACCACACCACACCACACCACACTAGCTTGATGGCACTATTTGAATGCCAATAGTATATAGTCTTTGGGGAAGTGAGAAAATGACCATATGAACCCCAGCCAATTTCCTGTCCTTCTGATACTTAGGATTAGAGATGTGCTTTCCCCCCTAACCTTATCTCCCATGTCAGCATTGATTCTCAAAATGAAGGAAGAAGGGGAAAGACTATCATTGTGTATCATTTGTGTTGGGCTTTAGGTGGACAAGGAAGGAGACCCTGAAAGGGCAGGTATTCTGCATGTGCATCCTATATTCTTTTGGCACATCCTGGCCATGAAATTAAATTCTGGTAGGGAGAAGGATTCTAGGTAGGGATATGGTACCTAAGCCCACGCTGCTACAAAGTATTGGCTATTAGCAGAAGTGCTGGCCAGCAGAAGGAGACCCAGAATCAAACCCCATTTCATGCAGGCTGGAGAAGGAGTTCCATCCTACCTGGAGGGTTTTTTTAATTTCTCCTCGGATATCGATCACTTGCCCATCTTGAATCCGTGACTTTGGAAGCTTATTCAAAAACTGCTCCATGGTAAGCTTAGGACCTGCCATAACAGAGGATTGTGGGAGTAAATGCTTTAGTACAGGGGTGCCCAAACCTTTTTCAAAGAGGGCCAGATTTGATGAAGTGGACATGCGTGAGGGCTGACCAAAGTTGTTGAGTTGTTTCTTTTAGGGTTGAGGTTGTTGAGCTTTTTTAGGATTTAACCCCAAGAAAGAAACTGCCACAAGGGCCAGATTGAACCAGTCAGGGGGCCGGATTAGGCCCCCAAAATGGACTTTGAACATGCCTGCTTTAGTAGATAGGCGAAGAAAGAGCCCTAGGCATAACACTGGGACTTTGCACTAAGATCTTGTCATCCAGTGGCTGCGGAAGTGGGAGACAATTACTCTCTGGTTGCCAGCCACTAAAAGAAAGAGCTCCAAGCCATTTGCCCTGAGACTGACCGACAACTGACCAAAGCACAGCCTAATCCAGGGGTCAGCAACCTAAGACCCATGGACCGGAAGCAGCCTGCAGAGGTTGTTTGACTGGCCCACGAGCTGCCCCTGAACTGAGCCATCGGCGTAGCGCAGCTCAGGGACTCACTTCCGCGGCACCAAAAATCGTGTCTGTTCACACAAAGATGCCAGAAATCGCATGCGCGTGAGTGATCTGGCCCACAGAGGGATCTCTGGGGACTGATCCGGCCCAGGCAAGATAAACCTTGCTGACCCCTGGCTCTGCTACCAGCCAAAGTGCTACTTCTAATCAGGTAAGAAAGCCAGCAAGGAGAGATCAGTCTGGTTTACAGTCAATATAAATATGCCTGTTTCACAGCTCATCCCTCCTTTCTGGCATTGGCAGACAGGATCTTCTTCCTCTGACTTTGCCCTCTATTCCACTCTCCTTTTTTGTCATTTTCATTTGGGAGCCTAAGGGTTGGGCCTGCGTCTTGTTTTGATTTAGTTACAGTGCCTGCCATCAACTCTGAATTGTACCTTTTACTGATGTAAGCCATTTTGGAAACCACTCTTTGTCCCGCCCCCTGCCCCCCAGTGCAGCACATTATACTATCGTTGTTGTTAGTATATACATTGTTTTTTCATTCATTCGTTTTTACTAATTGACTCCTTTCCAAAAAGCCTTCTGACGCTCTTCTTGTCAAGATGCTTGACTGGTGGGGGAAAACAAAAGGTCCTTTTCATCACAAGCAGCACATTCAACACAACACAATGCAATGTCAAAAGTTTTGTCATACAAGAAATGGAGTCATAATTAACTGAGTGGGTATAAGAAAATAAGGAGGACCAGAATTTTAAAACACTGAACGACACACACACACACACACACACACACACAGAGAGAGAGAGATTAAGGGAAACCAAACCAGAACATAGGAAGCGGCCTTATAGTGAGTTAGACCATTGGTCTATTCTGATTGGCAGCAGCTATGCAGCAGCTATGCAGCAGAGAGGGAACCTTTCCCAGCTCTACCTAGAGATGCTGGGGATTGAACCTGAGACCTTCTGCCTGCCAAATACTGCTGCTGAGTTAGGGCCCTTCCTACACTCACCATTAACCACCATCTCACCTGGTATCTCGTTTGTCTCCTTTATTCCACTTGGTCTGGCAAGGCCAATGACGTGGCCCTGGCCAGGAAAACTTTTATGCTGCAGCTTCCTCTCCTGAAATAAGGTGTCTCTCTTGTCAGTGACCTGTGGAAGAGACCCGCATTGCTATTCAATGCCCTTGTTGTTGTTTAGTCGTTTAGTCGTGTCCGACTCTTCGTGACCCCATGGACCATAGCACGCCAGGCACTCCTGTCTTCCACTGCCTCCCGCAGTTTGGTCAAACTCATGTTGGTAGCTACCTAACCCCAAACTCCAGAGTTCAGTGTTAGGCAAGAAAGTGTTAGTAAATGTTGGCAGCAGTGACAAATGGAGGATGGAAGAGAAGTCATCATTTCCCTGTGCAGAAACTGCAAAACAAATGATAAGTCAGCAGGGATGCCTCAACCTGATCAGCAGGACAATTGCCACAGTGGCACTACCTATATCAAGCTGGCAATGTTTGATAACTTAATAAACCACACTTGGAGAGAGGTGGGTCAAAAAAGGTTCACTCAAAGCAAAACATTCAGGGTTGTATCCAAATCTAGTCCTACTCACGAGTAGACTGGGATGGCTAAATAATGTCCGGTAATTTCAAGGGACTACTCTGAGTAAAACTTGGGTTGGATACAACCCTCGGCTGGGAGCCACCACAAGCAAGGCCTTTTCTGCAGCCATCACAAACCAATGTGTTTGTGTGAGGAGTCTCAATGATCCACGATGAGCCACTGCCTCTACCAGACCAGATGCTGTATAAAAGAAAAGAGGGTCCCACCCCTTGTTCTTTCCTACTATCAGAAAAGCTATATGAATCTAATCAGAGAGCCACCACTTTAATAATAATAATAATAATAATAATAATAATAATAATAATAAATTATTTGTACATCTGGGCAGCTTCCAACAAAGATTAAAATCCAAAAGCAAACTCGGGGCCAGTTTATGCGATCCACAAAATCAAGTGGCATCTCATTTCCAGACTGCCCCAATCTGGGCTATGGGAGGAAGTGGGTTGCATATTTGAAACATTATCCTAGAAAAAGAAAGAAACACACACATATAGAAAAAACACTCTGCAAGTGCTCAGAAAATAAGCATTGTGGGAGAAAGGCTTCTGGTTAGCCTTCTACATAATGCATTACTTTCCTTTGTGTTGTGAATTTTCTCCCGTGACATGTGGACATTCCCTCTGGCAACCCAGCATAGTACCGTACAAAAATACATCACTACTTGATTCTATAACTATCTCTCAGAAACTAGAAGGTGAGAGCAAATGGAAAACCAGAAAGGTATATGAAGCCAAAGAGGCCCAGGTGTCACGTATTCTGGATCTCTATGATCCTCTGGAGACGATCCTCTGCCCCAGCTAACTTTTGGACCTTGTGGCTTGTGCACTCTTCCCTGCTTGAGTCTAACTGACTGTTCAGTCCTGGCGCTCCCCACATCTCCCCTGCAAAAGGAAAGGGAGCAGGTGCTTCCCCCTCAGGTGCCTCACGGGGGCTGGTTTCAGAAACCCCAGACCACATTTCCTTGTTCTTGTTCCTTTCTCTTTTATGTAAAACATTTTCCACTCATCTATGAATAATGAGAACAAAGAAACACAGTTTCCTCCACCTACTTACGAATAATGGGCAAGAAAGCAATACACTTTCCTCCCACCTGTTTGGAAGAAACTGCTCCAGTTGCCTCCAAATAAAGCAAACACACCATCTTAATAAGTCACTTCTGCCGACAAGAATCAGAACAATGCTGTATCAGTAGTTCCACCCGAATACTCTACTCTAGAAAGTTAAAAATAGTTTATTGATAAATGACATCCTCATTTCCCTTCCTTCTCTAAAACAGAAAGGCACAGCAATCCCATGGAAGGTGGCAGGGGTGGGAGAAGAGACTATGGCACCACTTTATTTGGGAGCACACCCATCAAAGGATGGGTGGCAGTCCCTCTCTCTCTGCTTTTCTTGTTCTCTCTCTCCCCCCCCCCGCCCCCATCCCTGCTGCAACTGGTTTCAATGGAAAAGGAAAGAACTACATCAGCTTCAAGAGTGTAGTATTACTTCCTAGTCAAGGGCATGTTCAGGGAACAAAAGGCCTCATATCCCGTGAATCTAGGGCCTCCCACAATCTGCCTCCAACACACACCCTTTCTTCAGTTGCATCAGAGCATTAATAGAGTGGAACGTGGGTGGCGCTGTGGTCTAAACCACTGAGCCTCTTGGGCTTGCCAATCAGAAGGTTGGTGGTTTGAATCCCCGCATACGGGGGGGGGGGTGAGCTCCCATTGCTCTATCCCAGCTCCTTCCAACCTAGCAGTTCAAAAGCATGCCAATGCAAGTAGATAAATAGGTAGTGCTGCAGCAGGAAGCTAATCAGTGTTTCTGTGCACTCTGGTTTCTGTCCTGGTGTCCCATTACGCCAGAAGCAGTTTAGTCATGCTGGCCACATGACCCAGAAAGCTGTCTGTGGACAAACGCCGGCTCCCTCAGCCTGAAAGCGAGATGAGTGCTGCAACCCCATAGTCACCTTTGACTGGACTTAATCATCCAGGGATCATTTACCTTTTACCTAGTGTGGTTTCCATGGCTCCAAGAAGGTCTCCAATGGCAGACCTCCCTCTCTGTAGTCAGAGAGGGAGGTCCACAACATCGAAAGACCATTCGGGAAACTTAGTATGGACCACTAATCAGTTAGGTTTTTCCACAAGCGATATATTTAATCCTCTTCTAATCAATTCTCAACAACGTTCCAGTCACATGCTTTTTCAAACTTGGCTGTTTATAGCAAGTTAATCTCTAATTCTTTACTTGCCTTGTATAATATTGGGCATAATCTAAAGGAAGAATTTGTGTACAACAGGAGATAATTTACTATCACAGTTTATAAAGCAAACACAACTTGGGGACAAGCCTACCAAATATGATAGCCACTTTCAGGCACTGTCATTTTGCAGAAGATAACATATATCTTAATTTGTGATAACTTGCACCTGTATGTTTTTCATCATCCCTGACCATTGATCATGTTTGCTGGGGCTGATGGGAGCTGGAGTCCAATAACATATGGGGATCCACAGGTTCCCCTCCTCTTGTCAAATATTTTCTGGCTTTTTAGTCTGCCCTTTTCTCAGAGATCATATCCTATTATTCCTCCCATTTGCCTGAGAGCTCTCTTCTCCCACCCCTCTTCCTTTCTTGGGTCTCAAAATGAAACATAAACTCATTTTCTCTAGAGAATGTTCATCCACACAGTCAGTCAGAATCTATTACTGCACACAGAACAACCGTATCAATATTAATTAGTGATAATCAAATTATGATCACACAAAAATAAGTGTTTTGTTTTTTTAAGGAGGGAATCTCCATTTTTAAGAACTGAAAAGTGTTCCAGTTTTTTTAAAGCAAGAAGCACTCTTAGTTCCTCATATATAGAACAATCAGTTCCTGAAAGAGGAGAAAACATTTTAACTGCTTAGAGTAAAGAGAGGTTCTCAGTTCTGCTTAAACAATGGAGCTGCTCTAACTTCAGACCACATTTTTGATAAGCAAATGAAACTTCTGCAAACGAATAACTCAATAAACAGGAAGCTGTAGGAGAGCAGGGGGTGGCATACCTGAAATGGGATACCATCTGGGTAACGCTTCTGCAGCTCAGAAGGGAAGTAACCGTCCATGATATCTCGCAGGAGTTGCTGAAACCACAAGCAGGGCCCACATGTCAGATTTTTATTTATACTGAGGGTGATAGTGCCCCAAATATTTTTTGGGCCGGGGGACCAGTTTAAGACACTGTCACAAGAACCACAAGATAGAAATTTCACAGATGAACAATTGGTGATGCTCAGAACATTGAAACAACTAAAACACCTACAGCCCCCTCAGAATTCAAACGAATCATGATAAAAATGGGAAAAGGAACCAACCAAACAGCCAGAAAAGAACACGCCAAAAAAGCTTGAAATAAAATAAAATAAAAATTTGAAGTAAAAATAAACACTGGGAGGAACAGAGGCTTTGGCAGGTGCTAAGGGAGGAGGAGTGCAGGGTTAAGGGTGCAATAGCACCCGCAGGAACCACAGTAGAGACCCCCCAGGGCTCTCTGGTGACTGAACAACCACAATAAGCAGTCCAGATAAATGAATACCTCTCATTTATTTCAATTTACAGAATACTCTCTTACCAACGCTCAGATCTGGAGGTGAAACAAAAAATGCACATAAAAAAATGGAAACGTGCCAACAACCTCCATTTCACCAATCCAATTCCGACTGCAAAATATTCTCTGAAAGAGAAATTGTAGCTCAAATTCAAAACGGTTTAGGGACGAGAAACCCACAATAAGGAAGAAGAGGACTACAATTTTGGGAGGCAGCTCTGAGTGCCCAGCTTGGTGAGCATGAGCCCACAGCAGCATCTGGTGGCAGCAATTCTGGCAGTGGTCTGTAGCAGGTAGCAAGAGCAGGGGACTGACAGGCAGATCAGAGCCACAGCCTTCAGAACCCTGGACAGGTCTTAGGGGGTAGACCACTTGCTCCAAGGACTGCTGGTGTTAACTGAGCTATAGTCCCTAGGCCTGAGTGTAGGCACAAACCAGGTCCCGCCATCCCTTTGCTCTGGATGCCTCCTTGATTTCATTCTCCACCTCAAGATGACCCAGCACATTTTGGTCAAGAGGGTGATAGGCTTTAAAGAGACAGTCCTCTGCCTGGAGCCTTATACTCCCGTTACCTCTGCCTGTTGTGGTGAGCAGGCTTAGAGGCACATTTGAGACTAGGTTGCTGGTGTCTGGCTTTGGAGCTGCAGTCACTGGGAGTCAGTGGCTCAAACATTTCAGATTTGGGCATGCCTGGCTTAGAAGGGCCTTGATGGCAGAAATCAGATTACATCAGGGCCCCAATCAATGCTTCCTGGTTCAGCTGTCTACTCTCCCCAAGTCAGTGTTCAGGGTGCTGCTGGCAGTCTGGGTCATAACACTGTCGGGTTTCATTTCCTCCTCCTTGGGGTACAACCACAAAGCTGAGCATATTTCCCTATCCTCACATCCTCAACTGGCGTTGGTTAATGATGAGAATAATGATACCAGGATACAGCAAAGGTTATGGGATGGTGGTCAGGGGGAATTCAATACAGGGCTGCCATTTGGGGAGGCATTTCATATTGTGGGAACCCATCCTTAGATCTGGAGGTATCTCTAGACAGCTTCCCTTTCTAGCAGGTGTCAAACACAAAATCTAAATCTCACTGCATATCCTTGCCAGATATCTGAATATTGATATCAAATATTCAGAGAACAGCAAGGGAACATTTTACATCATAACGCTCAGAAAATAATTTTAAAGATAATTTTGAAGAGCAAATTAGTTTTAGGTTTACTCCACTCATCTTCCTTATTTCATTTATCACCACCACCACCACCACAAAGGTTAATTGTTGTTATCCCCATGTTTATAGATGCAGCATGGAAGCCACTGAGATCTGCCCAAGACCATACAATGAGCCTATTATGAAAAGTGAGATTTGAAGCCAGGCCCACATCCAGCACTCTGCTTACAGACCTCCCTGGCTTCCACATAGCTCACCTATACAATTCAAATCTTTGTAAAGTGAAAACACTTGCAGATAGACCAAGCTAGGTACTAGGGTGTGATCTGAAGGCACATGACCCAGTTACCTTGTGGAAGCTAAGCAGTCTGGCCTGGTCAGGTTACAGATGAGACACTGCTTGGGTACCCTACATGTGGATCTAGTCCCACACAGTGCAAGTCTGAAAGTTGTGTAAACTGGAGTACAGCCTGAAGTCTCTTAAAAATAAGTACATACTCCCAAAAGAGGGTGTGGGACTTTAGTCACTAGACTCCATGTCTACCCTTCGCAGGGACTGAGACTTAAGCTTAAACTTTCTCTTCAACCATAAGAACTATCAACCTTTTCCCCCAAAGGAAAATCAAGCTTTGTTCAGGCATCTACTAGGAAAGAGACTGCACCCTTTTCACCACAGGTTTCTCCTGGTAAAAAATTGTAGAGACTGGGCAAAATTGAGTGTTCAAAAATACACAGTACTGCTTTTTAAAAATGTTCAGCCAATAGTTGACTCATTCACTGGGAGGAAAGCCTGGCATGCTGCTTGCTGCTGCAAACCATCTCTGCGGGGGCTGAAGAGGGACGTTCAAAACTCAAGGATTTACATGTGGTAAAGAGTTCAGCAGCTTGCTCATTATGCATAGGGAGCTGCAGTGGCCGCAAATAGAAAGGTCCCATGTGTGAGTTATATAGAACAACTTTCAAACAGTTGCAGAGGCAGCAGGTGGGGCTTTGTGCTTGAGGACGGAAGCTGGAATGGTTTCAAAGTCAGAAGCAGAACAGTCCTGTGCTCATTCTTGCCTTCCGTTACTTCCTCCTTAACTTGTAACTCATTTCTAGAATGATGGCCACAGTAAGCATGATGGGGGCACTTCCTTCAGGTTGAAACTGTGTCAATCGCATACACAGAGGGATGGGGGATACAATTTTCAAGTAAAAACCTCAGAGAAAGGGCAGACCGCAGGCAGGAGAGGGTACTGCACTCACCCCCCTCATTTCCCTTTTGCTCACCCAACCCATCTTTCTGTGTGATTAGTGAATGTATTCAAACAGCACACAGAAATGTTGCTAATGTGGGCATGAAGAGCCTCGATAGCTTTCTTTCAAGGAGGCACATATTGTGTTTCTGAAGGAGCACCTTAGATCAGGGCAGGATGACTCCCAGATTCTGTAGTCTACCTTTTTCTTTTCTTTTTAAATGAGATGCTGCATGGTTCAATGGCACATTTTAAATTTATAAAGCAAGAGTGCATGCTCCAGATCTGTGTTCAGTGACCCTGACTATGCACTCCCACTTAAGAACATAAGATACTGCTCAAGATCCAGCCAAAGTCAATCTAGCCCAACATTATTTGCAAAAATCTCAGCATCCAGCTGGTACTAAGTGACCCACTGGAAGTGGGCCAATGGGCCACAGTATACTTCCTGCCCACTCTAGCCTAATAGCACAATTCCCTTGGGAGGGACTGAATTCTCATCTCTTGTCTCTTCATGGACAGATGCTAAATAGTTCCTCTTATTTCAAGATCACTATGAAATACTCGTCCTGGCAGTCATTTCCTCTGCCCTCTGCAGTGGAAAGGGAATTGGGTCATGCTGCAGCTCTGAATCTTTATTTGCTTCCTTCACCATGTCCCTACCCTGCAAGTTTCAATACCTTCATTCTCTTTCATCTCTTCCCTGCTATACTCTTCCTGCCCTGGTCCCTAATTCTTCATGATTTACTGGTCAGTTCCAGGGGTGGACAGCTTGACAGCCGCATTCCCTTCTGGGCAATCTTCTGAGGGCCACATGTCAGTGCTGGGTGGGGCCAGAGGCAAAAGTGGGTAGGGCATGAAATGTAAATTTCATTTGTACCATAGCTGCCAAGTTTACCCTTTTCTCGCGAGGAAGCCTATTCAGCATAAGGGAAAATCCCTTTAAAAAAAGGGATAACTTGGCAGCTATGATTTGTACAGAAGACCAGTTTCCACACACACTCCCAAAGCCCTCTCTATTCTCCATCCAGGCATTGGAGTTCATGGACACAGTCCAGCACAGCAAAAACACTTGTGGGGTGTGTGTGTGTGAAGAAAGGCCAGTGAGCAGTGTGGCCTAGGGACAGAGTGTGTGGTCTGTGAAACTTCTGACAGCCAGATAGGGAGGCCTGGAAGACAGCATTTGGCCCTTGGGCCTGAGATTGCCTATCCCATGTTTACTCAGATTACGGTTTTGTAGAAGTCACTGATTCTGGTTTGTTAGGATTTAGGTGATCAGATTCCCCATTTAGCCAATAAGGTGGAGTCTGAGATAAAGCAAACTTTAGTATCCTACCACTGCACCATCCACCTGAGCTCCTGAAAATTGTGGTGCATACAGATGTATGTGCAAGCATAAGGTAGCATATATATTTTTCTACTGCAAGAAAAGCTTGACTGTCATTATTCCCACCTCACATCAGAGGCGAATTTAAGGGAGCACAACCAGTTCGCCCACACTGGGCGCTAAGCCGAGAGGACACCACAGAGGGTGCTGCAACAATGATAAATAATGGATGGCAAGGTGTCACTGAAATGTTAAAGCCCAAAGTCCATCACATTACATAGGTATTGCGTCTGAATCCAGTTATGGTTATTCTCGTTTCCCCCCACGCCCTGCCTCAGGCAGGCTTTTGTTTTTTAAAAAGTTCAAGCACCTTGCAAATGCATCAATTTGGTCTATACTTGTGCCAAATTATTGCCATTATTACAAGTCAATCGTTTTTAGACAAGAAAAACTCCTGTAGAGAGTGGGAGTTGTGCTTTCATGATGTCAGCCAATCAGTACTATGCACAGCCAGCTTCTGCTAGAAACTAGCAGAACCAGTCAAAGCTCTGAGCTTCTAGCCTTCAGAGAAGATTGCACCCGTCCAAAGTGAATGAGTGCAATTCCACTGAACTTTGACCGCTCAAATGCATAACTGTATACAATCTTGTCCTCTTATCAGGCTTCTTACAAGAAAATGGAAGGAGTCATAAATGCTATAACTTATTTCTGGGCAGAAAGTGGAGATTTTGTGCTATCAGAAAACGCACACAAGAAAGTCTGCTTTGTCATCATGTAGCCATTACTATGGGTACACCTGCCAGCCAGCCAGTCGGTGATTAAATTTCTTTAAGTATTGATGCATACCTGCGTGGAAGGTTCTTCATATGAGCGAAAAGGCCCTTTGAACATGACAATCCCATTTTGATAGAAGGTGAGGGGGATTGAGTCCAGCTGCTTCAGCTTAGCACCCCCTGCCGTGCGCTCGATTTGGGACATGCCTTCCCCAGCCAAAGCATTTAAATCTTTCAGGTTTGCAAAAATTACATCAAAATTGGTTTCTGAAACGATGGATTCACCTATGACAAAAGGAGGAGAAATGACTAAGGGGAAGGGAAACTCTCAACACTGCATTTTAACTGCAAAATCTTTTCCAGCATCAAGGGAAGCAGTTTCCATGACAAAGTAATGGAGGAATATTGTCACTAGGACAATATTTCTACAATTAGTGTTGGATTACATAGGGTGGTATCCAATGCACTTGCTCTGTTAGGCTTGTTCAACTGAACTTTCCACCCTCTCCTCCTCCTGGACATGCCCTGTGCCCTCCCCAAATCTGCTCTAGAGGATTGGGGAAACCCCCAAGAACAAATTCAGGGAATACAAACAGAAAGGAGAGGGAGGAGTTCTGTTGCACAAGAATAAATCCTTGTGCTAACGTAATGTACAGTAGTCATGCACTGTGTACAACCCATAGGGACAAATATGGATTTTGTGCTCTAGATGTGGAGTTGTTGCAAAGCAGAGTACTGTACATGATACCTCAAGGTTCAGGATACCATAGTTATTAGGAGTTTTTCTCCATTTATACCCTGCTTTTCAAGGCAAAAGCTTTCAGAAACTGGCTTATGGTACAACTAAAACAGCTTAATTAAAATCAATAAACTTTTTCCCCAAAACCACTTGTGCCTAACAAGTTTGCATTATTTGCTATGAGAGTCTTGGTAATGGTGATTTGTAAGGTTATTAAATGAATGACAATGGGGATAATTTACAATGTATACAATGTCTTCAAAGTACATAGCATATTTTTGAGTTCTGTAAATGAAAAGACTGGTCCCTGCACCAAGGAGCTCACAGTTTAAATGGAAGTTAAGTATGCTCTGTTGTCTTAAGGTATCTAAAACAGGACAATCTTTTGTCCCGGCAAACCTGGTTTCCAGTAACGCTTTGACAGCTCACTCCTTTCATCACTTTGTGCCTCCACTTCTCCCAAAGAGTCTATCCCTTCTCCAACCCAGATCAATCCATAGTCATTCAGAAACAGCTGCAATGGGGGAAATGGGGACAATTTAGGAAGGAGGACAGCCTAACCAATGGTGAGAATAGAAAAATGGTGAAGGAAAAACAAAATTGCTACTTTCCCAAAATGAACTTTTATTTAAGGCTACAACCCAATTAAATCAATTTTAAATAAGGATGATGCGAAAGTTCCTCAGAGCCCAACTCGTATTCAAACCCGGGGGATTTGGAAGACCTGAGGCCAAGCAGAACCTGGAGATCTCGCTTCCCCCACTTCTCATTGTCTTAACACAAGGAGTAAAAAAAGGCAAAAGAGAGATTCCCTCCCTCCCATTTCTGTCTGGTAGCATGGACTCTGAGAGGTTAATTTGTTCAAAGGCTCTTGTTCACGTCCAACCCAGTAGCCACCCATAGAATAAATAGAAATTAAGCTCAGATTCATAGAAAAATAATAATAATAATCTTTCTCCCATTAATCTTACCTCCATTTCCCAGACCTGATGCTGCAACTTAAGGCATATCACTTCCAGTTCTTCTGCTCTGCTCACCCAAGAAGATTCAGCTTGCAGAGAAAAAAAAAACACCCAAAGATATGTGGGGGTTCCTCATTTTGATTAATATTAAACTGCACAAAGAGCAGCAATAGTCCAAGTCTCTGTTATAAATTAATGTTCTGACTCAGAATGGAAAAGAAGGTTAGTGTTTTACCTTTGGACACACATCCTTCCAATGGGCAATTCCATATGGTGACCTGGCCGGTTCTGGACTTACTGGTGCCTTAGAGCTTAAAACATGACCTGCATTATGGCGAGACCTCGAAAGCTTCTCTCTCCACATGCTCATACACACCCTGCTGTGGCCTGGAGGCTGGCCTTCAGCTATACATCCCTCAAGTGTAGCAAAACCTGGCATCTGCCTCTTGTTGAAGAGAAAAAGAAAAAGCATAGAGACATGTGCCACAATGTTACCTTTTCCTTTCTTAAGGATTTTTATCTGCTCCTCAAGCTCCTCGATCTTCTTATCCTGCAGATGCAAATATAAAAGCCAAAATTTATTACCAAACACTATTAATTCCATGTGATATATGAACTGCTTCCTATGAAGCATCTCAAAGCAATTTCACAACAGAATAAAAACATAAACAAAACAATTGCATCAATACAAGCAGAACAATTGCATATACTGTAAAGGAAACCAAATTCAAAACCAATACAGATGTTGACTGGGATAAAAGATTCCACTCTGAAAGCTTGCTCGAAGAAGAAAGTCTTCAACAGACACTAAAAATACATTAGACACGACCTGTGTCTGATATGTAGGAACATGGAGTTCCAAAGGGTAGGTGCTGCCACAATAAAGGAAAGATTCCTCCATGTTATGATGCAGACCATCAGATATGACGGTATCTGCAGGGTGCCCCTTCTGTGTCGCAGAGTGACCCCCCTAGTAGTTTAACCATCAATCCCTGGAATTGTAGCTCTGTGAGCAGAATAGGGGTCTCCTAACAACTCTCAGCGCCCTTAACAAATTATACTTTCTAGAATTCTCTGGTGGGGGGAAGCCAAGACTCTTTAAAGCCCCATTAGGGGAAAAGGCAGGGTATAATAAAATAAAATAAAAATAAAACAAAATAAAAAATAGTGCTATGAATCAACATACATGATCAGAAAAAGAATGATTCATCTATCTTTCCTCCCACTGTGAGTTTACTGGTAGTGGTTAGGAGTGAATGAGCCTTCTCCATCGTGCCTCTCCAGCTGTGGAATGTCCTCCTCAGGTAAGCTGTACTCTTTGGAGTAATTCTAACTCTCGTCTGTAAGCAGAACGGTTGGAGCCACTGCCATATTTGAAGCCCCTCCACTCATGCTGTCCTGGGTGGGAGATGGAGGGCAGCTTCATCCTCCTCCCCCACCCCAGCTCCAGGATGGTGTTCCAGAGAGGTCTAAATTGGGAACATTGCTGGTAGCTGGACCAGCTTAGGATCCAAGGATTTTTGACTGCCAGCAAGGATACTGCCTGCAGCAACCAGTGCCTGCCTGCTTTTTCAACAGTGCAGCAGAGACAAAAGCAGAAGATTGTGGGTTTGGATTGCTCTGCTAATTTTCTTTTCTTTTTTTTACAACAGGCAAGGACATTTAATTTTCCAAGGCTTTTAAAATTATGCTGTGTTCTTTCAATATTGCTTTTCTCTATTCTTCTGATCTGTTTTCTTAAAAGTATAGTTTTGTTCTTATCTGGTGTGTTTTTACTTGAGGCATTGCATTCTTATTCCCATATGGCTTTTTAAAAATTTGCTGTTTTAACCACTCACAGAGCACTCTGTTATAAGGCAGCCTATACATAGTGTAAATGACTGTAATTTTATCAGATTGTAATTTTATCATGGTTGTTTTTTTGTGGTTTTTTGCATAACATGTTGTGAGATACCCACCCAGAATGATTTATGAAATTTAGAAAAATAATTAAATAATAAACACTTGAATTTTAAAAATCAAATAAATAAAATCTTAGCATGATTCTGAGATCAACTATGACCAGTTTGAACTGTTGCCATGCTAATGCAGTTCCTTTGAAGCCTGGCATTTTCACCTTGTGGTATATTGCCCGTGCTTGGCTCTTGAGGCTTTGTTCCAAGGAAGCAATCTTCTGCATCATGGCGGTCATCAGCTCCATATCGTTGGGAGCAGACCCTAAAGGCACAAAGTCAACAAAGCATGAGAACAATTTTGTGTCAAATGTTCCTTCGAGATGGCGACCCCACAATGGCATGTTGTGCTCCTTGGAAATGGAGCACAGGGCCAGAATGCTCGGTATGTCGCCAGTGTCGGCTCTCTGCCCAAATCCTTGGCGTAAACAACAGAGGACTAGTATCTGGGTCACCAATGGGGGAAGACTGCGGAGGTGCAGCTATGCTGGATCCCAGACGTGGGCTGACATTTCAGTGGTAGGTGGTAAACTCTATTTTCCACAGATTCTCTGCACAAACACACACATCTGTAGATGAACTCTTTTCCCTAGGATCGAAAAAATCACCCTAGATTTTCTCTGTTGTACTCAGAAGGATCAAAACAAACAGGAGGCCAGGGAACAATGTTCCTCACCATGGCATAAACTTAGTATGTCACTCCTCCTTCCCTCCATCTAGTTCTAGAGCGAAGAAGGAAAGAGAAGAAGGAATGGATACAACTGGAGCTAGATGCGACTCACACATATGCCTTGATTCTTAAGGAATGAATGGAAAGCACAGAATGCACAGATATTTGACCTAGAATTCAGTTTCCTGTGAGTCTCAGCTTTTGGTTTGTTTGTTTTTTAAAAGTTTCTAGACCTTATGGTTGCAAAGATATGGTTGAAAGTGTATAGGTGAGCAAGGCATGTTGAAGTGACAGGTGTTTGGATAATAATTCTGGTGGCTGGAGATGGAGACCTAGTGCCCTGAAAAGCTCCTTGGCTCCCTGTGGCAAGCAAAACCAGAATAAAAACATGCAACATTGTTTTTAAAAGTGCAGGAAAAATATGCAAAATAAAATAAATTATGCAAAAGTTCTGTTTCCATAGCTTATACAGGGTACAGAATTTCATTTGTCTTGACACAGATCCTGGATTGTCCAGCTGTACAGTCTTAATTCTTGAGTTATTTATTTTTTATCCCCCATCTACAGAGAAAATCTTATTTACTCCTGGCCTTTCAACTTAAGTAAGAGATGTGCAGGCTGGCTGTTCCACTGCTGACTCAGGCATCAGTTCCCACCCACCCACCCCACACCCTATCCTTCTGGTGGGCTGTGCGGTTTTTTATTTTCAAATGTGCTGCATGAACATTTGGGTTTCTATCTGTTCATTAGTCACCTGATTAACTAAAAATAAAAGGAAATGTTTTCCAGGGCCCAGCTAAGAAAAGAAGCAGAAATTGTGTGCAGAATTTGTCAAAGGCAGAAAAAAAACAAGAGGGTAAACTTGAAAAAAGTCTGTACATGTGGCTTCATTGGCATGTGGCAAATAAGAGTGCTGCTTATTGGATAGACATGTGTGAGGTCCCACAATTCGGTTCTGCTTAAGGGACCTAAATCCTTTAATCTCAGAGGCAACGTTAGTGTAGGTCACTTGGCCTAGCTTGGGAGCAAAAGCATCTTTATCAGCAATGCTGTCCATACTCTATGCCAATCAATTCCGTATTTCACATCAAGGGTAGAGAATCAGAGGCCCAAGGGTTAAATGGCCCTTGAGACGCTCTCTGAACCACACCCCTCAGCAGCCCTACTCTCCTTGAATTTTTTTGTCTGGCTGGAATGTGCCCTTGAACTCTGATGAGGCCTGAAAGGAGGCTAGAGGGGTGTGTGTGTAGAAACCAGCCTGCTGTACAAAGGGAAACTTTGTGTTCATTGCTTTGCCCTTTTTGTCTCTGTTCCCAGCCACCACTGACATGTGGCCCCTGGAAGGCTGCTAAGACAGGAATGTGGCCCTCAGGCTGAGAACGGTTCCCCATCTCTGTTCTAAATAAAGGGAACCCACCTGCTACAATCAAACTGCATCACACAAATCAATGTCATGTGTGCTGAGATTTTGCATACACTTTCTCAGTATGCATGGTTCTTTCTAAACTTAGGCTAAAGGCAGACAATGGGTTTTAAGAGAACTGAAAATGGGTATGTGGGAGGTTTTGCTTCCCACAACATGTACTTATCTTTGTTTTGCCCCACTGTTGCCTCTGGTCAAAAGCAAGTTCTGCAGGTTTTTAAAAAATATACTAAAATAAACTCCTGTAGAACCTGTGTGAGTTCACACAACGAACAACAGTGCTTTCAACCTTGAAAAGAAAAACACTGGATCTTGTCAGATTTAATGGGTGAGATCAAAGCTTCTGCTTTTAATTTCAAACTTACCAGAGTTCCCCATTATGTACAAACTGCAAAACTATTATTAGTTTGGGATGGGGAACCTGTGGCTTTCCAGATCTTTCTGGATTCCAACTCCCATCAGCCCCAGCCACTATGGCCAAAGATGATGAGACCTATAGTGCAGAAACACCTGGAGGGTCACAGGTTACCCATCCCTAGTTTAAATTATGGTTAGTTTGGAGAAGCCAGGTTTAAAGCAGGGTTTATTATCCCAGCATGTTTACTAACCAGAGTTTACACTAACCAGAGTTCCCTGAGTTTGGACATTTTCAAATGTATTTCCACTATCCTTAGTGCTAGAAATACTGTAATAGAGACTCAAAGCTGAGGTTATCATGAGTTCAAATTCTGTTTCAGTTATGCAATGTGATCTATACATGAGGAACCACAAAAGACAAACAGTCCTTGTAATGAGAACATAGAGCACACAATGTCTGAGTTAGCTAGGGAAAGAGAAAAACAGGAAATAGTGGAAAGTGTTGTGGCCTTTACCATCCCAGACCTTGAATTTGCATGGCTGGTGTTAGCCCTTGGCATTACCCAAAACCAATCTCATCTTCAGCCCTTCCACTCATACCCAATGCTGTTGGTTTTTCTGCAGTTCCATCTGAGCATGAAGGCCTGCTGATTGGTATCTGAGCTTTGGGCCCCAGGATTTCATCCATCATTGCAGCTTCATCCTCTGTGAACAAAAGTGATCAAATCATTATGAGGAGCACAAAAAGGATTTCCTCTGCTGTGTGGGTGCGTGCAAGTTTGTGTGTAAGCAGAGATGTCTTTTGCCTTGAGGAGGCAAAGTAGCTAGACTTGCCAACTGTACCAATTTCCATTGAGAAGGCTAATTGACAAGAAGTAAAGCAAGCTGTAAAAAAGTGAGCCAATCTCTAGATCAACATAAGCTGGTAGACTTCCAATGTAAGATCCTGCATCAAGATCCTGTCAAGACTAACTACATCTTCTACTTCCCATGAGTAACCCATCCAGAGCTCTCTTGAGTTATTCCACTTTAATTAATAGCACCCAGAAATTTACTAGATATTTTTCAGGATTAGTAAAAATGCTCATATATTACTAATGATATATTTAAAACATAGACAATTTTTTTGAGTAAATGCGGGGGGTGAGGAGGCGGCGGCCCTGAGCCTCATTAGTTACCACAGCCAAATGAGGCAAGGTTTGTAAAAACAACAGGCACCCCCATCTCACAAACAGCCAGTTGACTGGAGCACAGTTGAATTTCCAACTCTGCTTTTGAGTCTTGGGTAGCCTTAGGTGTCATACACTCTCAGCCTAATTCTTTGCCTGTAAAAGGGGAAGAGTAATCCACAGGTTTATGTAGGAACTGATGAGAAATTAGAAAAATCATACACTGATATATACATAATTATTTGGAACAGGGTAAACAAATCAGTGGCAAGGATCTCACCATTCTGAATGCTCTCTTTGAAAGGTGCTGTCCTTTTTCTGAAATCCAGAAGAAATCAGGAGTTGTCACTCATAAAACAGGCACGAATTCAATGATTATCCATGTAAATGTATACTTCAAACATAACTGATGAAGAAGATGCTTGCAATTTTACACTACAGTTGGGAAGTCATGCCACAGCCCTTTGGTTTTCTGACATGAGCACACATAATGAAAAGAGTGACTTCAAGAGTGTGATGTGAGTAGAGGCCACAAAGCCCCTAGATAACTACACTGTAAACACATAGAACCGTTCCTAGTTTCAGCTTCTGGTGTGAGGTACATACAATGCTGGAATGAACCTGAAAGCCATTTTTCCATCTGCACCATATCAAGCAGTTGGTCCCCTACCTTTCCCGCCCCGACCTGGCCACAGTGATCCATGTGACGGTCACCTCCAGGCTTGACTACTGTAACTCGCTCTACGCGGGGCTGCCCTTGAAACTGTCCCAGAAACTCCAGTGGGTGCAGAATGCTGCAGCGAGGCTCCTTATGGGGACCTGGCCATGGAAGCATATTCACCCAGTGCTTTACCAGCTGCACTGACTTCCGGTGGAGTACCGGGTCAGGTTTAAGGTGCTGGTTTTAACCTTTAAAGCCCTATGCGGCCTAGGACCCTCGTACTTACGGGACCGCCTCTCCTGGTATGCCCCGCAGAGGACCCTCAGGTCCACAAATAGTAACAGCTTAAGGGTCCCAGGCCCTAAAGAAGCCGGACAATCCTCCACAAGGGCCAGAGCCTTTTCAGTGATGGCACCAACCTAGTGGAATGCTCTGTCCCATGAGACTAGAGCCCTGCGGGATTTGATCTCCTTCCGCAGGGCCTGTAAGACAGAGTTATTCCGCGTGGCCTTCAATTTATCCTGATCAGTCATCCCTTTTCCCTTTCCTTTTTTATGAAGAAACCCTTCTGGGTCCCCCCACATTAAAAATTTCCCTGGTCTCCTTGCTGGCCTTAGCAGGACTAACTTGGCCAGTTGCCCTTGTGATGCGATATTGATGTGTATTTTACGTTGTTTTTAAGTTGTTTTTGGTTGATGTTTTATATTTGTTGTTAGCCGCCCTGAGCCCGGTTTCTAAACCAGGAAGGGTGGGGTATAAATAAAAATCTTCTATTATTATTATTATTATTATTATTATTATTATTATTATTATCTGTTAGAAAACTAACAGGCGCTGGTTTTCTCTGTGGCTCCCACATGTCCAGGTGGTTGTATGAATGAGCCCTCACTTACCCTGGTGTCTGCAACTGGAGTGGCATCCTGCGAATCTTCCCCAGAGAGGAAAGAGGAGACGTCATCATTTACCATGAATTTACAGTTTTAAATTCTAAGTGGGGGGGGAAAGAGATAGAAATGCATTACAATTTGTGGCATACATATGCAACTCAGAATTGCCTACGTGGTTTATCTGTATGATGCACACATCTCTGCACATTGCTAATTTTTGAAGATGTGATGCACCCCTACAGCATTCCTGATCTCACAGTCCAAACACATTGGATGGAGTGAGGAGTCAACCTAGGCCAACACTCTATCCATCCACATGACTGACTTGACAATTGCAAGACCAGCTCAAGGACTGTCTAAACTACAAAGTTACCATCTTTTGCCAGATAAACTTTTCGCACTCCTGACTGTAAGATTTAGTACCAAACTACCATCTAATCTGCCTGACAGCCCACAGAGCACTCAAGTCAGCTACAAATATGGCTGCATCTGTTTCTATCTCATGTTTTTGTGAGCACAAAATGAGAATTTTTTTAGGTGTACTACAGCCTGAGCTCCTTGAAGAAAAGGTCGTGCACCAATGTGCCAAAATAACAATGGAGGGGCAGCATGGGAAAATATCTGGAGAGAAAGCACAAAATATTATGTGGCCAGATGCAAAGGAACACAGAGCATAACATTTTGTGGACTTGGGGTAATTTTGTTAGGTGCAAGTGTTATCCACAGGTGGCATATCATACCAAACACACAGATACAGGGCAGTGGAGAGGAGGAGGTATTGTACAGTAAAGCCAGACCTGAAATGTAAGTGGTAGATCATTACAAACAGAATCACAAAGAAAACTGTAAGGGTATTGCAGAGTTGAAAAAGGTGTACAAAAGGACAGCTAAAATGATCAAGGGACTGGAGAAACTCCCCTATGAGGGAAGGTTACAATGTTTTTTAGTTAAGAAAAATGGTGATATGATAGAAATATATAAAATTATGCATGGTGTGAAGAATGTGGATAGAGGTTTTCTCCCTCTCGTGTAATACTAGAATCAGGGGTTTCTCAATGGAGTTAAATTCTAGAAGACAAAAAGGAAGTACTTCTTCACACAGCGCATAGTTAAAGTTGTAACTGTGGAATTCATTCCCACAGGTGGCTGCCAACTTGGATGACTTTAAAAGGGTATCAGACAAACACATGGAGGATGAGACTCAGTGGCTACTAATCATGATGGCTATATAGCACCTCCAGTATTAAGAGGTGGTGTGCCTCTAAATTCCCGTTTCTGGGAAACTGGGAATCTAAGTTGGCAAGTAAAGGTAAAGGGTAAAGGGACCCCTGACCATTAGGTCCAGTCGCAGACTCTGGTGTTCATCTCGCTTTATTGGCCAAGGGGGCAGGCGTACAGCTTCCGGGTCAGGTGGCCAGCATGACTAAGCTGCTTCTGGTGAACCAGAGCAGCACACGGAAACACCCTCCTGCCAGAGCGGTACCTATTTATCTACTTCCACTTTGATGTGTTTTTGAACTGCTAGGTTGACAGGAGCAGTGGATTCGAACCACCGACCTTCTGATCGGCAAGCCCTAGGCTCTGTGGTTTAACCCACAGCGCCACCCGTGTCCCTTAAGTTGGCAAGTGCTGTTGCACTAATGTCCTGCTTGTGTAAAGACATACTGTGTGAGCGGAATGCTGGACTAGATGAGCTGTTAGTCTCACCCAGAGGAGCTCTTCTTATGTTTATCTGTGGGTCTGCGGAGTGCAAAAATATACAAGAACAGTGCCCCATTCATATCTGCCCACTGAGAAAGATTGCATTTGATAAAGAAGGCTGAAGGAAGCCCATGAAAGCTTCTGACATATGAATCTTCCACAGCAAAACCCTGTTCATTCAGCAGTACTGTATATCCTACTGATTTCAATGGGATTTGGATCCTAAGGCTGCGGGCAATGGCAGGTGAAGCCCAAGGACATCGGGAGCACCACAAGCTCCGCACTTCATGCACATGGGATTACAGTTTAACAGCACAAACCTATATACAGTATATGTTTACTCAGCAGTAAGCCTCACTCTTACTCCCTAGTAAGGAGGATTGGGGTGTCAGCCAAAGGATTTCACACTTACCAGAGAAGAAATCCTCATTAAATTTAAGTGGGGCAAGGATGTTGAGCAAGCATGTACATAGGATTCTGGGGGCTGCTATCCTTTACCCACTTACCTAGAAGAAATTCCAATTGAATCCCGTGGGGCTTACTTCTGAGTAACATGGCCTGGCATAATTTGTCTTTAACGAATTTAACGAAGGTTTTCATTGTTTTTGCTGCAAGAGACTTAACGCGGGTTCCTGGGTTAATTAGGTAGGAGCCGCGCCTGTGAGGATGAAAAACAGCGCCCCGACCCGTTTTAACAGTTTGCCAGATCTTCACAGATTAAGAGACTCACCCGCCCATCTTGAGGCTTCAGGCCGGCGGCGCCATCTTGTTTACATTCGGTTGCCTAGGTAACGACTCCAAGCCAGAGCCTGGAGGGAGAGTCAGGAGACTACAATTCCCAGGATTCAGCGCTCCTGGACCAGTTCTTTCTTTCCCCTTCAGATTGGCGGCGCAATGCTATATGCATGTTTACTCAGAAGTAAGGCTCCATTTGTGTTCAATTGGGTTTACTTCCGGGCAAGTGAGCATAGGATTTCAGGCTGCATAAAAGTAGGACAGACAGCAACATGTTCATGTCTTCAGGAAATTCCCCTGTGAGGGAAGATTGTGGCGTTGGGGGCTTTTGGTTTAGAGAAAGGGCAAGTAAGAGGGGACAGGAGAGAGGTGTAGGTGTAGGATATTATGCCATGGCATGGAGAAAGTGGCTAGAGAAAAGTTGTTCTCCCTCTCTCAGAACACTATAACTTGTGGCCAAGGAAGAGGAATGTTGGAAGATTGTGGACAGGTGAAAGATAGTACATACTGTATTCTCACAGCACATAGTTAACCCATGGCATTCCCATATTTCAAAAAATGAAAATCCAGACAGAAAAGCTGTTTTTTTTGGGGGGGGGTGGCAAAGTTGCTGAGTTTTGGGATGCTTTTGAGCTATTTCTGAGGGAACTCGCCAAAAATGACACTGCCGACATGGGCTGTCATACATCCAGATTTCCCCAGACAACTTTTTAACCAATTCCCTCCCAGACACTGTTTGCAACTGCAGTATTCCAAATATGTCCAGGGAATTCCAGATGTATGCAACCCTACTTCCCCAGGGGGGTAATGATGGCCCGCAACTTGGATAGCTTCGCAGGTGGATAAATTCATGGAGGTAACAGCTAGCAGCAGCTACTAGATATGATTACTATGTTCTGCCTCCATATATACCGTTCGGAGGCTTTATGCTTCTGAATACGAATGGCTGGAAACAGCAGGAGGGGAGCATGCCCTTGTGCTCAGGCCCCGCTTGTGGGATTCCCACTGGCATCTGGTTGGCCACTGTGAGAACAGGACGCTAGACTAGATGGGCCATTGGTGTGACCCAATTGGCTTTTCTTATGATGCCATGCCCTATTTCAGGATGTTCCATTTTACCACTACATTTCCCCAATTTGCTTCCCACATGGACACCCACTTCCCTCCTTATTTATTTTACTTCTGCAAACTTTGGGGTTCCCCAAAGCTTGCTGATATTTCCCTCTTTTGCATGTGGATGGTGTCATTTTGACTACATTCGCAATGGCACTCACAGCTTGAATGCTGAAAATATAGGGACTTCACTGCACACAGTCCCTCCAGCATTTTTCAGACAAAAGGTAGGGTCAGTTTGATGTTTGTTATGTAGACATTTCTCTTGTGTAAGAATGTGTCATAAAAATACTTTAAGGAGTGTCTCATCCCAGACTAGCTTGCCCGCATGTTAAGATAATTAGTTCTATGCAAGGTTGTGTGTTATATTTAATAACAACTGCTAGGTTACCTTGGCAAGTACATGGAAAAATTCTGCACAATGGTTCCGGAGATCAAAGAGCATGTTTTCCTGCTGGTTACAGCTGTACTCCATTTTGAATCAAGATGGCATACTGAGATGGCATACTGAATCTTTCAAAACTGCACACTTTAACCACCATTTTCAAACATGCACAGATTTTTTTTTTTTTTTTGGTTTCTTACAATTTCCAAGCAGCACGGGCTGCTATCTATATTAAGAACTTTAATGGAGTGGATGTTTGTAAATTTAAATTGCACTAAAAACGTATTAAAAATAAACTCATCTCCCACCACCCTGTGCCAAATTGCATCTTCATCAGAACTGAGCTGCTTCAATATATTTGTCTGTCAGCAGCAAAGATCCATTTATAGAGTGTCATCCCCAAGCAGCGTTGCCTAGCACTGACTCTGTTGTGTTTTGAGTGCTACCAGGAATGAGGAACGAGGAACATTTGAGTGCCACTACTTCCTCATCACTGAAATTGATAATTCAGCTCTGAGCACCATATCTACTCCTGTCCAAAATGAATGACATTAGGGTGCTCCTCCTTCCTAATACCCCTGCATCATGTGTACCAGCAAGCTCAATCATCTTGAGCAGGCACCCCCAAACTTCGGCCCTCCAGATGTTTTGGACTACAATTCCCATCACCCCTGACCACTGGTCCTGTTAGCTAGGGATCATGGGAGTTGTAGGCCAAAACATCTGGAGGGCCGCAGTTTGGGGATGCCTGATCTTAAGGGTTGTTCCATATGTAGCCAAAGGCAGTGCCAGATTTATGTATAGGCTAAGTAGGCTGAAGCCTAGGGCCTCTAAATATATGGGGCCTCCCCTCTCCCAAAATTGCAAACCCAATACTTCATACAAGGGCAGGGCAACTCGGGCCCAGCAACTATGAGACTCAGAGCCAGCCAGTGAGGCCCAATTTGAAACTCTGGGGCCCAACTTGAAATATTTTTGTGGGACCCTAGTTCACAGCCAAAGTCTACAGAATCTTAGAGATATAAATCCATGTGCTAGATCATTTTCACAAGGTCAGCAAAGCCCTTCAGAAATCAGACCTGCAATTGAGTTCTTGTGCAAGTTTGTACAGTTCACTTCTGGATTTTTTTAAAGGAAAATTAGAGAATATTTTGATGAGATTGAGAAACAAGCAAAAGCCACCTTGCCAAATGTTAACTACAAAACAAGGAGACAAAGAGTGAGGGAACGGCAAAGAAATGACAGAAGTGCACCTAGAATCATAGAATCATAGAGTTGGAAGAGACCACAAGGGCCATCCAGTCCAACCCCCTGCCAAGCAGGAAACACCATCAAAGCATTCTTGACATATGCCTGTCAAGCCTCTGCTTAAAGACCTCCAAAGAAGGAGATTCCACCACACTCCTTGGTAGCAAATTCCACTGCCAAACAGCTCTTACTGTCAGGAAGTTCTTCCTAATGTTTAGGTGGAATCTTCTTTCTTGAAGTTTGAATCCATTGCTCCGTGTCCGTTTCTCTGGAGCAGCAGAAAACAATCTTTCTCCCTCCTCTATATGACATCCTTTCACCTGATGCCTTAGATCAGACTACGGCCCCGCTCTTCCAAATCGGAAAAAAATCGCCGAAAATCCTTTGTGCGCATGCGTATGGGCCTCTCCCGACCCAGAAGAGGTAATTTCCGGTGCACTTCCAGGTCGGGGGAGGCCCATATGCATGCGCACAAGCGATTTTCGGCGATTTCCCCCCGACTGTGTGTGTGTGCGCATGCGCACAGGCACGCACTCCCCCGCCCTCCGGCCCGCTGCGCGCGCACTCCCCTACCCTCCGGCCTGAAGCCCGGTAAGTCTGGGGACCCCTGCCTTAGATCCACTTTCTTCAAGGAATATTGGCAAAAGATTATAAAGGTTATTTCTGGTGTATTTCAGGTGACGATAGAAGTCAATAGAGAAATGCTTATCTCTGGAATATTGGGGAACAGTAAAATAGAAAGAAAATAGCAAGATTGGTATAAAATTATGATAGCTGGCATGCTTTTTATTGCATCAGGATGGAAAGAAAAGGATAAATGGACAATGGAAAAATTGAATGACTATGTTTTTGAATATATGCAATCTGAGATATTTGAACAAGTAATGAAGGAAGACACATGGGAAAACAAATGTCAAAAGATTTTGAATAAATGGACAAGTTATAGGAATTGGATAGCACGGGGGGAAGCCAACCCAAGCATTCAAATTAGAATGAATAACCTGTGCACATGGTTAAAGATTTGAAGAGAGAACAATTCTGGGGGAGGGGCTAAAGCGGAGGGGGGAAAGAAAGAAAGAAAAGAAATTAGGATAAATGAGTAGGGACAAAAGTATATACTGTTATGTATAGCTAATAAGAGGGTGGTTTTGATGCATGTTATTGTTATATTTTTGACCGAATGATTTTTTTTGTAATTTATTTGATGTCCCTGGATGAAAGTATGATTATAAAGAATAATAAAAAATAAAAGGTTTTTTTTAAAAAAGATGCACTTTCTTCAAGAGATAAGTTTAGGGTAAATCCTTTATTTCTATATTAGATGTACTTGAAGCCAATTTAAAAAGAAGTACTGTGTACAGTGATGTTGCACAATTGTTTTTCCGTTCTTGCTATTCTGATAGTATCTAAGCAATAAATTCAGCAGGGTGTTGAACTGTTGGTGGAAGCATACCCAGAAGATATTGACCTGAAACTTATTGATGAACTTTTGCACTTTCACCTGTATGTGAGACAAAGCCATAGTCTTACAGCAGGGCACTCTCTGTCTCATAAGACCTTTATCAAATTATATACAAAGAAAAAAATTCAGATGGTCTTTCCTAATGTGGAAGCAATTTTGTGGCTATTCCTTAGCTTTATGGTCACTAACTGCTCGGGAAAGAGGAGTTTTTCAAGACTCAAAAGAATTTAAAATGAATTAAGGGCCACAATGTCTCAAGAGAGGTTGTCCATGCTGAACATTCTATACATTGAAAGTGACAAACAAACAATTTTTGGTGAAGTTTTTTGATGTCCTTTAGAGGAGAAATTGTGAATTGCAGAATTTGAAATACCCATCATCATCCTTGGCTTCACTCAATTTTGTTTATAACACTCTTCCATTTTCTAGTCGTGAGGGTGGGGGATTGGGAGTGGCCTCACGAGTAGCCTAGGGCTTCTCTTCATCTTAAAATGGCCCTGGCCAAAGGCTTGGATTCAGTTAACGGTGTACTAGCAGGAGTCAGCCAATGGATCCTGCTAGCACAACAGGCTTTTCCTACCTCCCTTTCTCCCTGTGCTCCTCCAGTTCCCCCAGATACACTCTAGAATAGAAAATTGGGAGAACTTCCAGAACAGCATGCGGGGCAAGGAGAGGGAAGATTGTTCCACCAAGCAAGCAGAAATGCTTGTGTTGATGGACCAATGGTCTTAGCACGATGAATTCCACCTAAAATGCCACCACCCACAAGAGAGGTATCAGCAAGCTTGGGGAACCCCCGAGCTTTTGCAGACGTGCAGCAGTCTTGGTGGGGGATACCCTAAGGCAGAGCATGGGGAGCGTTAGTGCAGCACACCTACACACTGCAACCAACACGCTAACGTGTCATGACACAGTTTGGAAAGCTCTGCCCTAAGAACAGACAACTAAAAATAGCCCAAAGAGGAATGAGCATGCTCAGTGAGTGGCCAGGGAATGCCGGCTTACTGTTGAGTGGAAGGGGCAGAGGGAGAGCAGAACAGAACACTTGGGGAGAGGGTGGAATGGAATATCCTGGGAGAGGATGCAACTGGCTGGAAAACTGAACACAGTAGCAAATGGCATGGTGGGCCAGTGACGCTTACCTGACTTCCCTGCAGGTGCATTACTGTTGCTTACAGGGAAGGAGAGAAGTGAAGCAGTTGGGAAGGTAGTGCAAGTTCACTGGGAGGACCACCTAAATGGCGCTGCTGGTGTGTTTGCACTGCACTGCACTTACTTCTCCACTCCCTTGCTCCCCAACCCCCAGTGAGCAGCAGCGACTGACCCATCAGGAGGTAAGGTATCTCAGCCCCACCATGCCATCCGCTGCTGCCTGAAGGGGAGCACTCCACACTGCAGTATCTTGTTGTAGGCCCCGCTTCTTATCACTCCTTGCATTATTGCCACAACAAACGTGGGTCAAAAAGCTTAACTGGAACATTTGTGGTGTAAACTGTTACAGGATTGCAGCATGAAGTTTTGGGACATGTGCTGATTGGAAAAGAAGCAGTATGGCCACCCTGAAATGTTTGCAAGCAGAACAAGAATTGAAAGCAGAATTGTGTATAACCATCCTCATACCACAATGAACCCAATAGAAAAGAAAGCATTCAAACACCTACACAACAGCCTTGCTAAATAAAACACAGTGTAGTTACCAGTATATATGTTGGCTGATGGCAAAGTACAATTGTACTTGTAGACCTTGTACAAAACAAGGAGCATGATGGCAAAGCTCAGAACTAAAGTGCTATAGATATGAGAGACAAACTCCATTAAAAAACCCCACAATTAGCAGCAGTACATAAAGCTCTCCGGAGAAAGGGACCCATATTGTTGTTGAATGGCTGGAGCCCTCCCACTAGGACAGGCTACAAATGAAACTAAAATCTACTATCAAAGGAGTAGCCCTGTTGCGCATCAGAGACTTTTTTATCCATTTGCTGGAATTCAGAGCACTGGGTTGCTGCTATTATACATATTCCATTTAGGTTAGCAGAATTTCAGTGTCTTACAGGAAGTTTTGGAGGCCCCTCCGTAAATCTATTATAAAGAACACACACAAACGCGCACACACATCACCAGCTAATGTTAGAGAGCCATGTAGGAAGCAGCAAGCAGAGGAGTTTGTGATTGGTGGACTCCTCCTGCCTCTTTTCCATCTACAGTGTGAAACCTCTTGAGCGTCTCATCTCAGAGAAGGCAGCTCCCCTTGCAAAAAGTTCCATCCATCAGAGCTCTGAGACAGCTTCACCATGAAGGCCATCCTGATCATTGGTATTGTGCTGCTGATGAATCTGACTGTTGCCAATGGGGTAAGGACTGGTCTTATTGGATGTGATAACTGAAATGAGAATCTTCAGTTGCTTCAAAACCTTGATTTCGGGCACTGAAAGAAGGCTGTGTTTATGTAGTGGCTGCAGTTTGGGGGAGTGGAGGCGGCATTCATACATAGGAATTGAACATATTTAATACTACCTGTTTCTGAAATGCAAAGCCCAATCCTGTGCATATTTCCTTGGATGTATGTCCTGCACGGAGTTCAAAAGTGCTTACTCCCGTCCCAAGTGAGTTCACATGGGGAATGCAGACTGAGTCGTACATTGGATGTAGGAGGCAATTCTAGAGTAGGACCATGGATATAAAGCTTGGAATTTTTATTTTTGCAAAGGCATGCTCCAGCCAGTGTTAAGTACCCTTAGACTCTGCTGGTCTCTGTAGATCGGACTCTGTCCATTTTGGTTTCTCTCAGTTGTTCATTTTTCCAAGCTTAACCTCAGTTCTCCACGTTTCCAAATTAAAAAAGAAGTTAATGCAAGTTCGTTAGCATTTTGGTGCATATTTCTCCTAATATGTTTTGCCTAACATACCCATTTTTGCAAAGCAATTTCCCCTAATATAATGTGTTTTGGTGAGTTATTTTTAATAGTATACACATTTTTGTGCAATTGTTGTTACAGCATATGCATATTTGTATACACTACTTGACTGGAGAACTGCATTGCAAAATATAGAGAAGTGTGAATTTCAAGGGGTGGTTGTGTTTTTGTTGGTGTATTGTACGGAAAGTGAAAATTAGATAGGTTTGACTCTGTAAACTGATAGGGATGGGGGAGAAATTAAGTGGTTCAAAATATCAGAAATTTGTAGCCCAATGTACACCTTTTCTTCTTTTTAAGTGAGCCCTGTATATTTGGTTGGATTGGACTTTTAACATGGCACATACTGTGCAGGTCTCCTTACAAATAACCCCTGGTGAATTCAAAGGGAGATATGTTTCTTTGATCCTTACAAAAATATGTGTAAAGAAGCAGACATATCTGTGAAGATTACCATCTGACCAAGGGGAAACTGTCCACCCCATCCCACGTAGCCTACTTTTACACCTTTAACTAAAAGCTCATGTGTAAACATATGCGGCTTTTGACACCATCGACCATAACATCCTTCTGGACCGTCTAGAGGGCTTGGGAGCTGGGGGCACTGTCATACAGTGGTTCCGCTCCTTCCTCCTGGGCTGTGTTCAGAAAGTGGTGGTGGGGGATGAGTGTTCAGACCCCTGGGCTCTTACTTGTGGGGTGCCTCAGGGTTCTGTCCTCTCCCCCATGCTTTTTAACATCTACATGCAGCCGCTGGGAGAGATCATCAGGGGGTTTGGGCTGGGTGTTCATCAGTATGCGGATGATACCCAGCTCTACCTCTCTTTCAAATCAGAACCAGTGAAGGCGGTGAAGGTCCTGTGTGAGTGTCTGGAGGCGGTTGGAGGTTGGATGCCAGCTAACAGATTGAGGTTGAATCCTGACAAGACAGAAGTACTGTTTGTGGGGGACAGGAGGCAGGCAGGTGTGGAGGACTCCCTGGTCCTGAATGGGGTAACTGTGCCCCTGAAGGACCAGGTGCACAGCCTGGGAGTCATTTTGGACTCACAGCTGTCCATGGAGGTGCAGGTCAATTCTGTATCCAGGGCAGCTGTTTATCAGCTCCATCTGGTACGCAGGCTGAAACCCTACCTGCCCGCGGACTGTCTTGCCAGAGTGGTGCATGCTCTAGTTATCTCTCGCTTGGACTACTGCAATGCACTCTTATGTGGGGCTACCTTTGAAGGTGACCCGGAAACGACAATTAATCCAAAATGCGGCAGCTAGACTGGTGACTGGGAGCAGCCGCCGAGAGAGACCACATAACACCTGCATTGAAAGACCTGCATTGGCTCCCAGTATGTTTCCGAGCACAATTCAAAGTGTTGGTGCTGACCTTTAAAGCCCTAAACGGCCTCGGTCCAGTATACCTGAAGGAGCGTCTCCACCTCCATCGCTCTGCCCAGACACTGAGATTCAGTGCCGAGGGCCTTCTGGCGGTTCCCTCGCTGCGAGAAGCCAAGTTACAGGGAACCAGGCAGAGGACCTTCTCGGTAGTGGCACCCGCCCTGTGGAACGCCCTCCCACCAGATGTCAAAAAGAAAAACAACTACCAGACTTTTAGAGGACATCTGAAGGCAGCCCTGTTTAGGGAAGCTTTTAATCTTTAAGAAATTAGTGTATTTTAATATTTCTGTTGGAAGCCACCCAGAGTGGCTGGGGAAACCCAGGGGTATAAATAATAAATTATTATTATTATGCCTGCAAAATGTTTCCATTGTTTGGGAGATAAAACAGGTGGGTCCTTAACAGATTTTCTGGATTACAACACCCATCATCCCTGACCGTTGGATATGCTGGTCGGGGCTGATGGGAATTTGAGTCTATCAGCACCTGGTGAGCCACGGCCTCCCCATCTGTGAGACAAAGTATTATCAATCTGTTCTTAATGGCACAAGGACACTGGCCAGTTTAAATTTTGCCGCTTTCTGCCTGGACACTGCTTCTGACCACAAGGTACATTCACAGGATTAAACAGCAGTTTTCCACTATTGGCCCTTGTGAGGGCTGATAAAGCAAGCTGCTGTTTATCTGACATTTTTTAAATCTAAACTGGAAAAGTCAATGCTTGTCAAAACCTTCAAACTCACCTCTTGTGGTTTATGGGTGATGATCAACTGAGGATTATAAACATGGGTGAGTACCAGATTGGTGCTTTAAAACCACAGCTATTCTGATAGATACAATTTATCACACACAACGCTTTCCTTCTCTTAACTCACATAACCAACTTTCTCTAATTTTCTGCCTAGGAAGCTCCTTAAGAGATCACAAATGGGTCATTGGCAACAAATGTTTGTTTATAGGTTTCCCTCCTGGAAATAATAAAAATGGGTTAAGTGTGTGGGGAACGAGATGCGGGCTAGCTTTTTAAGGACAATCATGGTACAAAAAAAACATGCATGCATGAAAATAGTAACAGCTATCTCAAGGATATCTCTGCCTGTTCAATTCTTGTTGTTGTTGTTGTTTAGTCGTTTAGTCGTGTCCGACTCTTCGTGACCCCATGGACCATAGCACGCCAGGCACTCCTGTCTTGCACTGCCTCCCACAGTTTGGTCAAACTCATGTTCGTAGCTTCGAGAACACTGTCCAACCATCTTGTCTTCTGTCGTCCCCTTCTCCTTGTGCCCTCCATCTTTCCCAGCATCAAGGTCTTTTCCAAGGATTCTTCTCTTCTCATGAGGTGGCCAAAGTATTGGAGTCTCAGCTTCACGATCTGTCCTTCCAGGGAGCACTCAGGGCTGATTTCCTTAAGAATGGATAGGTTTGATCTTCTTGCAGTCCATGGGACTCTCAAGAGTCTCCTCCAGCACCATAATTCAAAAGCATCAATTCTTCGGCGATCAGCCTTCTTTATGGTCCAGCTCTCACTTCCATATATCACTACTGGGAAAACCATAGCTTTAACTATACGGACCTTTGTCGGCAAGGTGATGTCTCTGCTTTTTAAGATGCTGTCTAGGTTTGTCATTGCTTTTCTCCCAAGAAGCAGGCGTCTTTTAATTTCGTGACTGCTGTCACCATCTGCAGTGATCAAGGAGCCCAAGAAAGTAAAATCTCTCACTGCCTCCATTTCTTCCCCTTCTATTTGCCAGGAGGTGATGGGACCAGTGGCCATGATCTTGGTTTTTTTGATGTTGAGCTTCAGACCATATTTTGCGCTCTCCTCTTTCACCCTCATTAAAAGGTTCTTTAATTCCTCCTCACTTTCTGCCATCAAGGTTGTGTCATCTGCATATCTGAGGTTGTTGATATTTCTTCCGGCAATCTTAATTCCGGCTTGGGATTCATCTAGTCCAGCCTTTCGCATGATGAATTCTGCATATAAGTTAAATAAGCAGGGAGACAATATACAACCTTGTCGTACTCCTTTCCCAATTTTGAACCAATCAGTTGTTCCATATCCAGTTCTAACTGTAGCTTCTTGTCCCACATAGAGATTTCTCAGGAGACAGATGAGGTGATCAGGCACTCCCATTTCTTTAAGAACTTGCCATAGTTTGCTGTGGTCGACACAGTCAAAGGCTTTTGCATAGTCAATGAAGCAGAAGTAGACGTTTTTCTGGAACTCTCTAGCTTTCTCCATAATCCAGCGCATGTTTGCTATTTGGTCTCTGGTTCCTCTGCCCTTTCGAAATCCAGCTTGCACTTCTGGGAGTTCTCGATCCACATACTGCCTAAGCCTGCCTTGTAGAATTTTAAGCATAACCTTGCTAGCGTGTGAAATGAGCGCAATTGTGCGGTAGTTGGAGCATTCTTTGGCACTGCCCTTCTTTGGAATTGGGATGTAGACTGATCTTCTCCAATCCTCTGGCCATTGCTGAGTTTTCTGGCCATTGCTGAGTTCAATTCTAACAGCTGTAATTGTTTAAAGTGGTATTAGAGCACTTTAAAAATATGGGGCGAATGTGGCCATTGTCCCCATGGGAGGCCTAGGTGCTCCTTGGCTTGCTTTCAGACAGACATGGACACTGTTTTATTTCAGCAAGCTTTTTATACACTGCCATCTTTGTTCCACACCCTTACTACTTTTTTTAGTCTTTAAAAAAATATTGTAGTTTGTGAAGGGTACTAAGAGTTGGTAGGAGACGTCTGTTCCCCTCACAGAACTACAGTTCCCTGAGTGGTTTAACAATCCCTCTTCCCAGGGAACTCTGGGAATTGTAACTTTGTGAAGGGAACAACTCTCAGCACCTTTAACAAACCACAGTTCCTTGGATTATTAGAAGAAAGCCATGTCTGTTTTAAGTTGCATGCTGCTGCTTTAAATATATACCGGTAGTGCAGCCCCACTGAGTCCAGTGGACTTTATTCCCAGGGTATAACCAGTGCTGACTGGAGCTGATGGGAATTATAGTCCTGATCATCTGGAGGGCACCAGGTTGCAGAAGGCTGGTGTACTGGCTGGAGCTGATTTCCCTGGTATTTGGGGTGCGGTCTCCTTGCCACCGCTGCAGTTCTCAGAAGCTGAATGTTGCATCGCTTTCTGCCTGGGTTTCCTTATCTGCTAGAATAACAGGAAACAGGTTTCAGGCGCTGGCATTGCCTTGATCAGGGCCTGTCATTCTTTATTGCTTGCCTGCCAACCTCAAGGCCCAGAACATCAGCTGCTGGGGGCCAGCTGGGGAGAGGCAGTCAGTCAGTTGTAAAACCTCCCAGGACATAGATGCCGATTAGATAGCAGTGAAAAATAACCTTTTATGAGGATGGGCACATTACATATGTAGCAAACTTCTGTGGCACCATGCTACTGTGGTATCTTTCTTGTTGTGATCTAAAACAGAAGGAAGGTACCTCAGGACTGAGAACAAAATGAGGCCCTTGGGCTTCCTGTGGACTCTACCGAGGCCTCATCCTTTACAGGCCCTGCTCCCCCACTGCCTGAATGTGTTCTTGAACTCCGAAAAAGTTCTCTTTCTTCTCTGGATGAAGGACAGAGAGGAGGTGTGGGGGTGTAGCCACAAGCTACTGCACATAGGTGGGAAATGTACCTCTGTTGCTTCACCAGCCTTTGTCTCCTAGTCTGTTTTGGGGTGGCTGTCCACATTTTGAAGTGCAGTCGTACCCTGGAAGTCGAACAGAATCCGTTCTGGAAGTTCGTTCAACTTCCAAAACATTTGGAAACCAAAGCGCGGCTTCTGATTAGCTGCAGGAAGCTCCTGCAGCCAATCGGAAGCTGCAGAAGCCCCGTCAGAAGTTCGACTTCCAAAAATAGTTCACGAACTGGAACAGTCACTTTTGGGTTTGCGGTGTTCAGGAGCCAAAACGTTTGAGAACTAAGCTGCTTGAAAACCAAGGTACAACTGTTCTTGACATAACATTGATGTCACACCTGAGGCTCTCCAGTTGTTGCTGTTGTTGTTGTAATTATTATTTATTAAATCTGTTGGTCCCCTTTTTGACCAAGGTAATGCAAAGGGACTTGTAATCTATAAACAAACACAAACATTAAAACCAGCACAGAATAGAAACAAGGAAAACGGCCAAAGGCAATCCTGTTTTTAAAAGGCAGGATTGAAACATTTTACCCACTCAAGGAGGCCACAGATAGTTAAGAGCCAAAGGCCTAGCAAAACAGACATGCCTTGGCCTGGTGCCTAAAGCTTTGTAATGATGGCGTCCAGCGAGCTTCCCTGGGGAGAACATTCTACAAGTGGGGAGCCTGGTGATAGATGTAAGAGTCTAACAGCATCTGAAGAGCATCAGGTTCCCCATCCCCAATCTAAAGAGACCCAATCTGGGAAGACCATTAGGCTGTATCCAAGTAAGTTTTGCACAGAGTTTTCCCATTAAAAGTAATGTACCCAAACTTAGTCGTGTTCATTAATTTAAATGGGTTAGCATTGGAAACAACCCATTGGCCCAGATTCAGTGTTCTCTGACTGCCAGTGTAAGGGCTGTTGCACTAGCATAATGTCAAAAGCAAAGTTCAAAAGTTTGTGATACCTTCAGTGCGAGTAAACAGCACTTCCTCTATTTGGTCCAGAAAGGAAGAAAAGCATGTCAAGATGCATGTGAATACAGGGAGAGCAATTTTCTCATGCAAGGCGGAAGAGAGCTTTGTTTGAAGGAAAAGGGTGTAGCTCAGTGGTAGAGCAGCTGCTTTGCATGCAGAAGATCACAAGTTCAATCCCGGGTTTCTTCAGGTAGGGCTGGAAATGTCCCCCTGCCTGAAACCACAGAGAGCTGCTGCTAGCCTGTGGAGACCATACTGAGCAAGATGGATCATTGGGTCTGCCTTGGTATAATGAGTCTTCCTATGTTGGTAAGGTATCAACTGTGTCAACTAACGTAACAAAGTGCCCTGTAGACCTTCAGTTTTGTTGAGAACTTCTCTGACCCCGTATCATATACTCTTCTCATTTGCTCTTTTAGGGTCAGGATGCAACAGAAACTCCCAAAAGCACGACTACTCATTCTCCGGTACATGGCAGAGCCATGTCCCTCAATGGCCCAGCTTGCTTTCTGCTACCACTCCTGATGGTTGTGATTCATCTCCTCCGAGTATACTGAGCCTGGAGAGTCACTGCTATGAGGGTATTCCTTGGAGGGCGAATTCATCTCTTATCTGCCTTTAGGGAAACCTTCCCTCCACTGATGATCCAGCCAGCACCTATGCTCTAGCTACAACCAACCCACAATTTTGGGCCATGCACCAATATTCATGGTCCAAAGGCTTTTGGCTTCATCTTCACCACAATGGATGCTTTATTTGCAGAATGAAAGGCAAACCAGAAGGACTTCTTGAACTTAATCCAGATGTGTGGGCTCATGCTCAGATGGTCTTCGCAGCAGGCGATGCACACAGGTCTAGAATGCATCTTCATAAAGACATATCGGTTCCCTGAGATAGGCAACCCAAGTGTCAGCTACTCATGTCTACTAATTAACAAGAGGCACAAATCCACTGGGATGTTTTCTCCGGCAGGCCCTCCAGGAAGAAACAGGAGTTGTGCATAAGCACTGCAAGGCTCCTGTTTCTTTCTGTCAGGAGACCGTCCTGAGGCATTGTGGCTCAGATCTGCCTCCTAGTCTGCCACCCTCAATCCTAAATCTGTCATCCAAGGTCCCAGAAGATGACCATCCACCTCTTGTTTCTGTAAGCCTTTCAGTTAATGCCGTGGTTTCCTGTGTGAAGCAACCCACCCTCCCACCCAACTTCAGGAATCATTTGAGGTCACATCCAAG
Organism: Zootoca vivipara; assembly: GCF_963506605.1. Classification (NCBI taxonomy): domain Eukaryota; kingdom Metazoa; phylum Chordata; class Lepidosauria; order Squamata; family Lacertidae; genus Zootoca; species Zootoca vivipara. Next base: position 35,611,084 of record NC_083281.1, on the reverse strand, counting down.
TCTTCAGGAGGTCGCCTCTTGATTAGCAGCAAATTCGGTTGTGGAATGTCAACCCTTTGAAGTGGCAAACCTCAAGAAGTCGGCTGAAGATGGTCCAGCAAGATAAAACCATGCAAGATAAAAAAGCAGTGTTTGCAAATGTTCTGCCTTTGTTTTCTGTAATCCCCCAAGCAGGGTGGGTCAATGAATGAAATAAAAGCTTCTTGGCTGGAAAGCCTGCCTTTGTTGTAGTCTAGAGTGTTCCTATGCAGGGCTGTAGCCAGCCAGCCAGCCATGTCCCATTTCAGAATATCCCATTCTATTTCATTTTCATTCTGGTTTTCCTCCTCATTCCTATAACCCAAAAAAAAAGCGGCATTTCAGCATTTCTTCCTCACTGAGTGAGTATGCTCAGTCCTCACTGAGGTGTTTAAAGGTCTGCTCTCCACCCCACACTTTTAGCCCCCCCCCTTTTGTGCTTTTGTGCTCTGCCCAAGTACAGTATGTTTGCTGACTCCTTTCTCCTGTAGTGGGAAACTTGGTGTCTACTATTGAAAATGATGTCACTGTTATTATACATTAGCAGCCTTGTACCTGGCATTGCTCAGGAATTCTAAGAAACCAAAAAGTCAATGCTGGTTTGAAATCAGTGATTTAAATCAATGCAGTTTGGAAAGGCTCGGTCCACCATCTTGATTAAAAACATGGCGACCAATTGTATCTGAACATAGACAAAAATCTGCTCCTTGACCTCAGGAGCCAATGAGCAAAATTTGGTTACAATATCTTAAGAAGCATCCACCTGCATAGACAAGCAATTTTCCAAAATTAATACAGTGGTACCTCCGGTTACTAACGTAATCCATTCTGGAGGTCTGTTTTTAAGCCGAAACCGCTCGTAACATGAGGCGGACTTTCGCTAATGGTGCTGCCGGCGCACAATTTCTGCTCGCATCCTGGGGCAAAGGTCACAACTAGGGGCATCGACTTCCAGGCTAGCGGAGCTCGTTACCCGAAGCATTCGACAGTACGTAACATGAGGTTCCACTATACGTAACATGAGGTTCCACTATAGTGGACTATATTACAGTCAAACCTCGGTTTGTGACCGCCTTCGTTTGCGACCGCTTCGGTTTCCGACCACCGCGGACCCGGAAGTGTTTACATCCGGGTTCTGTGGCGCTCAGATGTGCAGAAGTCACCTGCGCAGCTCGCGCATGTGCAGAAGCGATCTGCGCAGTGCGTGCGTGCACAGAGGTGCTCTATCGGCGCTTCACACACGCACAGAAGCGTGCCTCGGGGGGAACCAATTGTGGTCATAAACAGAGGTATGACTGTATATAGGAATGACTTATCCGGCATACGTTTGTCTAATCCAGGCATCCCCAAACTGCAGCCCTCCAGATGTTTTGACCTACCGGTACAACTCCCATGATCCCTAGCTAACAGGACCAGTGGTTGGGGAAGATGGGAATTGTAGTCCAAAACATCTGGAGGGCCGAAGTTTGGGGATGCCTGGTCTAATCCCTGTTGAAAGCTATCTTTTAAAGTGCCTTTTTTGGTGCCAAAGGAGGCTTCTCAATGCAAATAGTAGTTGTGTGGGTGCATGCCACATGAACACTATTTTCCGCAGGACAAGACTATCACTAGCGTGATGGCTACTCACTGGAAGCAATGATGTTTCTGAATGCCAGTTGCAGGAAGCCACAAGAGAGAGCGCTATTGTACTCAGATCCTGCTTGCATCTGGCTGGCCACTGTGAGAACAGAATTCTGGACTGCATGGCCCATTGGCCTCATTCAGCTGGCTCTTCTTACATTCTCATATGTGACAGGGATTGTTTTTTCCCCTGACCTTCAGCAGTAGCTTGGCTTACAAGGTAACAGTAGGCAATCAACTCCATGCCATGAAAAACAAAAACAGAACTGATTTCGGCAGATCAGGTCGAAGCAGAACAAATAGGTTCCCAAATGGCAGTGGCCGAGGGGTTTTACTTTGGGGTGGGGATCAGAGCAGCTGGCTCCTGTTCAACAGAGGCTTAATATGCAAATTAACTTTAACTTTACCTGATATACAAATGCTAAAAGTTGAAGGTTTTTAAAAATGTCATTGGCAAACGGAGCTAAATATGATAACCTGCTAGATGGCGCAGATTAAATTGCTGTTTCAATAGATTGGTTCAAAAGTTCACATCCCTAGTCACAAAAAGCAGGCCAGGCCTTTTTGCCTGATGGGAGTTGTAGTCCAAAACATTGGTAGAGCACCATGCTAACGAGAGCCGATGTAGTGTATTAGGGCAATGAGGCCTGAGCATTAGGGTTCCCTTTTAGCATCTGCTGTCTCAAATTAATGTTTCTGCCCCTTTGAGCAAAATGCTACAGCAGTAATTTTGCATTTAGCTGAAAAACTGTAAAAGGGCATTCCCCCCTAAAGTACAACTAACATTTGCTTTATTACACCTGAACAAAATCTTTTATTTTTCTGCTTAAAACAGGATACTCATATATCCCACCCACCTTGCTTTTATATATATATAGACACCAATGTTTCATTTCCCTTCTAAACATGTGAAAGCCACAGTCTGCAGCCTTAGATCGCATGCAGATAAGTGTGGGTTTCCTGTTGTAACCGAGGTAAGTCAACATCTTTCTGAACAGGTTCGCATCTTTGTTTCAGAAAGTGCAAATCTGGTAAGATTTGGCCTTGAATGCGGACCAAATCAAATATCTTGTCCGAAGATACCTGTGACACTTCCAGGCAAAGCTTTGCATAAAAGCTATGCTGCGGGAAACCAGTTTCACTATTAGTAGCCAAGGTGACACAAGACCCTCTTTCACATTCTCTTTAGCAAACTAACTTCTGGGCTAGGCCACCCATCAGGAAGCATGCCCTTTATTGGCTGAGTTCTCTTCCTGGGAGGGACAACACAGTCCAGGAGGGAGAAAGGTTCTATTCCACATCCCAAACTGTTCCTAATGATATAGGAGATTTGACCTTCCCAAGGCACTGGAAGCACATCAATATTTTAAATGTTCTGCACTTGACTCCTGTTGGGCATAACAGGCTCTGGGGCCCAGTCACACTTTGTTGTGGCTCAAGTTCAGTCCTGACCGTCTGCCAAAGAGCCCCCCCCCCTACATGCTGGGCTTTCTTCCCCTACCTGAGTGGTGGGAAGGGACTTGCTCCTTTGCCTTCCTTTCTCGACTGGGAACCAAAGCAGTGGTTCAAACCCACGGAGAAGCTGCACCCAGAATTAACCACATGCAAAACTATTCCAAAGAAAGCTAGACAAATAAATGGCCCTGCCTGCATCCAAGAAAATGGGCTGGCTTCACACGTAAAAACAAAACTTCCAGGAGAGACAATTTGTTATGCCAAGACCCTGCTATTTCCACTATGCCCTCCAGCTGCACATTGGTTAAATAATTGATCTTGTTAAACTCCTAATGCAGGCACCCCCAAACTGCGGCCCTCCAGATGTTTTGGCCTACAACTCCCATGATCCCTAGCTGACAGGACCAGTGGTTGGGGAAGATGGGAATTGTAGTCCAAAACATCTGGAGGGCCGAAGTTTGGGGATGCCTGTCCTAATGCAAGACTGCACCATACTTTTAGCAACTGCCTGTGCATGCATTTATATTCAGAATGTGTACATCCATGCAAGGAACCACTGCTAGCTCTGACTCTCCTGAGTTTTGTAAGTTGTACATATAGTGAAAAATGTAAGCACCTTTATTTGATATCTACTGTACATGCAAAATGGCTTCCTGACGAAACCCTGCTCCTTCACACAAAAAGACTGAGGAAGAACTCATGTGCTATGCGCTGTTGAAGCAAACAGAACCCTCTAGTGGTAGAAATGAGAAATAGCAGCAACAATTTCTCACTGCAAATTGATGTCTTTCCCATAGCCCCAAAAGCTGGGGCTATGAAAAGTGAGGCAAGAACCAGCACATGGAAGAAGCTTTTCCTGGTTTAACAACCATCAGTGCAACATGTGTCAGTGATGAATAAATATGGGGGTTTGCCTCATAATGAGTCAGACTACTGATTCATGTAGCTCTGGATACGGAAGCGGATCCCAAAGGATTTAAGCATGGATCCCTTTAGGAGCAGAATTTACGCAGTGCAGAAGAACCTCACACATCAGGGACTGCTTCTCCCCATATGAACCGACTTGGACCTTGTGATCCTCATCTGAGGCTCTTCATCATCTGCCTCCTCTGTGAGAGGTTCAGGGGGCGGCAACAAAAGAACAGGCCGTTTCTGCAGTGGCTCCCCATTTGTGGAGTGCTCTCCCCAGGGAGGTTCACCTGGCACCTTCATTACATATCTTTACGTGCCAGGCAAAAACATTCCTCTTCTCCCAGGCCTTTGACTAATTAAACAATTTATGGCCTTTTAAATTGTGTGAGGGTTATTGTTTTTGTTTGTTACTATGTTATGTATTTTGTGTTTTTATATTGCAATCACCATGTAAACCTCTGGTGGGTGGTACAGAAAATTAAGAAATAATAATAATCCACCAGCACTGCAGAGAAGCTTGAGAATGGCATAGGTTGAGGTTGATCTGACAAATTTCCATTCCACCTTTAGTTGCAGACATGGGATGGCGTGTCTCATGTCTGTTTACATTCCAGCACTGTTTGCTGGCGTAAGCGGAACCTACGCTGGGTTCTTTTGCTTTTGCCTCTCTCTCAGGAGAGACGGCAAGGAGAGAGATGACATGTTTCTTTGTTTCTGATTTATTATAATAAATCCGTAGTTCCTAGTATGTCTCCTCAAGCTTCAAGCTTCTTTTGTTGCGCAGTTTTGCTCTGCTAAGTAAAGTAGGCCCATGTCCACAGACTTGGGTCACTGATTTATGTCGCACCAGAGGTCGAGGGATCTTCGCAGTGCTGGCTGGAAGGAGATGATCCAGCTGGGGGCTAGCCAGCTGGCCATTCGACCCCCGAATGCCGACAGGGTGGTTACCCTGTGGCTCTCCAGATGCTGTTGCTTCTAACTCCCTCAGCCCCAGCGAACATGATCAGTTGTGAGGGGTGGTGGGAACTGTAATACAACAACATATCAAAGGCCACAGGCCAGCCATTCCTGCACTGTGCCAGCAGCAGCATAATTAATATCCTGCCTTTTTCACCGTCTGGGACTCAAGGCAGCTTACAAAAATTAAAACAACACAGATAAATTAGGAGCAGTGTCCAGGAATTGCTTTTAAAAAGCTTATTTTTTGAAAGAGAGATCTAAAAAGCTCAACAACTTTGGCAAAAAAGGTTTAAAAGTAATTAAACTATAATTGAATTAAAACAATATAAAAACAACTCTATTAAAACGCAGATAGTGAAAACAGCACAGCTTTGTAGATTTGCAAAAGCCTAATGTTCACCAGTAAAATAAAAAAAATTCCTTCAGTAGCACCTTAAAGACCAACTAAGTTTTTATTTTGGTATGAGCTTTTCGTGTGCATGCACCCTTCTTCAGATACAGTGAAATTATTTTACTTCGACCCAGACCAACACGGCTACCTACCTGTAACCAGAACTAATGTTCACCATTTAGAATAATAGAATCATAGAGTTGGAAGAGACCACAAGGGCCATCCAGTCCAATCCCCTGCCAAACAGGAAACACCATCAAAGCATTCCTGACAGATGGCTTAAAGACCTCCAAAGGAGGAGACTCCACCACACTCCTTGGCAGCAAGTTCCACTGTCGAACAGCTCTTACTGTCACTTACTGTTACTTACTTACTCTTACTTATAATATGGGGTTTGCAGTCACATTTGTGTGATACTATTCCTGCTTTTCTGTTGTTTATGATCCCAGCTAGCCAATTGTTGTTGTTGTTGCTGCATGCATTTATCTCCACCACCCAAAACACTTGTGGGCAAGATCCCTACATGTTATGCCTGTGGTTGTAGCCAGTGTCCCCATGAACATGTCCTAATGGCAAAAAGTGGAGCCAGCACACTAGCCAGAGAGATGGATTTATAAAATGCATTGTATCATACACAGGTACATAAATAGAGTTTACAACGTAGCCCAGGTCCCCTTAGGAAGAAGAGCACAGGGGAAAAGGAACGGGCTGCATGCAAGGACGAAAAGTTCATTCATGCTGTATGTGTGTGTTCGTTTTAGATATTCATATATAAGCCTAAACCAGCAGGGCTGGGGACACCTGTGAGGCTTTGGCAACTTGTTTTCCTGTGCTCGCACAGGTGAGCTGCTTGACTTTGTCCATTCATGAATGATCCGCGTATCAGAACTCGCCAATAATCTCCATCTTGCTGGGTCAGCTCCAAGTTGTTGGAAAAGAACCAGCTTTTGCCTCCTTCCCTCTACAGAGTCCCTCGAGGGGACCAATCTCTGTGCTCCACAGAAACATTTTTCTCTTTCTGGGCTGCAATCTGTGGGGAATCTTTGGTTGCATCTACTAACCAAATGCAGAACCCAGTCATTTATCTATTTCAGCAGCTAATCCCCAAAGATGCAGCTTGGTCACAAAAGGACAATCGTCTGTGACTTGCAGGCTGAATTCTAGTTCTGCATGTGACATGGCTCTCCAATTCCTGCGTTCTTCAAAGCACCCGGACGTCCCAGATCTGTGTAGGCCTTTCCTCCGAAGAATCCCAGAGGATGGCATGGTCCCGGTCATAGGTTCGGCCTCCTACATGGAGAAAAGGAAGAAGAAAATGGGCACAACTCCTCAGAAAGCCATTTCACCCAATCAATGTTGTTTGTATGCTGCCCTAAGAAGGATTTGTATCCTGAAAAGCAGGATGTGAATAATTATGATAGATAGGTAGGTAGGTAGGTAGGTAGGTGATATATAGATGTCCCCTTCACTGTTGCTGGACTAGGCCAGGGTATGCTGTGCATAAAGATAGATAAACTTTATTTCGGCCATAGGCCCATAATGCACTGCAACCAAGGATAAAACAGTATAAAACCGGCATACATAAAAACAGTCAGACAAAATAAAGACATAGAAGAATCAGAACAATCAGACAAAATTAGTCCCTCATACAAGGGACTTATGTACAACATTTTTAAACGTTTCAAGTAGTTTTGTGGGGCTTTTAGCTATGGTTAAAATGTAACTGCATTGCAGGCCTTCATTTTTCATTACTCAGATCAGAAGGTTACTCAAATGATGTAGCTTGATGTCAGTAGTCGTAAAGTAAGTTATGCTGTTTTTTGTAAGAAAGAACTGAAATCAAATATCTTGCTACAAGTAATGTTTTGGTCGAATCATCGTCTTGCAGCAGGTATGTTAATTGGAGCTGTGCATAAACATTCCAAGTGACTTTTATCACCAGATCTCCACCTTGATATCAGCTCAGAGAACAGAAAGCAAATTCCATTAGGTTAGGCTGAAGGAACTGGATTGTAAGCATTACATCTAGTAAAGATAATGCATGAGAAGTGCTTTTGATGTTTGAGTGCGCTATACACATGTTAAGATTAAGACATATTTACTGTCTTTAATTAGGTTTTGTAATTTTGAATTATGCGGAATGCTTTATCTGAGTGGATGTAGTAACCGAGTAATTTCGTTGTTCACGCAAGGGGACAATGACAATAAAGATATCTTATCTTAAATAGTGGTGCGGAAAAATTGAACAGGAATTTGCAGGAATGGTGGGTGACATGGGGAAAAGGTGAAAGGAAACTGAGATTAAAGCATTTCTGGCTATATTTCATCCCTTCTACAGCCACATTACTTGCTTCCTGGCCTCAGTAACTCCCTCATGAACCTAAATCTGAATCACCACCACCACCACCACCACCACAACAACAACAGCCAATGCCTTACCTTTCACATCCAGGACCTTGTTTTCAAACATCTGGCTGCAGATTCTCCCAAAAGAATCAATTTGCCAGGTCTGCCGGGGCAGTCGGCTCTCAGACCACAACACCACCTTGGATCCCTTCGCAGCTGGACCAATCACCTGCAGGCTCATGTTGGGCGCAACCTGAAAGTCAAGAGAGGCCAATTCAGTGTTGTATGAAAGTGCGGTGCATACAGACAGTGAACATCTGAAGCTGAAGTTGACTTTTACTGAGTCAAGCCATTGGTCTATCCTGCCCAGTACTCAGACTCGCAGTGGCCTTTTGAGATCTTTCTCATTACCTGATACCCAATAGCCTATTATCTGGAGATACCTGGGCTTGAACCTGGGACTTTCTGTATACAAGACATGAGCCATGGTACCAAAATACAGACTTTTCTTCTACACCAGCCCAGCATCTACCCTTGTAGGTGACATTTTATATGTGAAGCAGCCACCTCATCCATCTGTTTAACTACGGTATTTATTATATTAATGATTAACTGATTTGGATATTAGTTTTGCCTGGCTTACCCAAATGCTATGTGGACAATAGAGGGAGCGGAACTATTTAAACTTGAGGGTATTGTATGGGGTCTTCTTGAAGCAGGCCTGGGTTATCCGTGCACCCCAGCTGCTTCTGTCCCTGTAAGCCACACAAGGGGAAGGAGAAAGAAGCCCTCACCTGGTTCTTCACAAGCCCCTCTTCATAGTACCAGATGGAGCTGCTCTTGCCATTGAGCTCTGAGACCAGAACTCGCCCAGCTTTCATGTCTTCAACGTCATCCGGGACAGACAGGAAGGACTTCAACTCTTCGTTTTTTATTTGGAAGTAGATGCGTCTCTGGGGAGAGGGAGGGGAGAGGCAGACAGAAAGGACAATCACTTTGCATTCTTCTGAGCTGCTCAGCAAGTTCCATGCTGTGGAGCAATCTAACCACAATCTGTCCGTTCTAAGAGTCATGCATAGGTGGACAAAAATCAATGATTTTTTAAATAAGAAATCAGATTTTCTTTTATTTAAATTGTATTTTTAAAATAAAATGCTTATGGAGGGAAAATCTTTCTAAAGGTAGTTTTCTATTTAAGTTACATTACAGTCCAAAGGCTAGCCATCAGGAAATAAGGATTTGTTTAAAGTTTTTCATGTGTGCTAAAACTCAGTCTGAGATTTTTAATCCTTTAACCACACTGGTTAACAAACATGGATGCATATGCTATAATGTTATTGTTTTAGTTTAATAAATTGTTTAAATTGTTATTAAGGAAATGATAATTTTTCTCCTTCCAATAAAGTATAGCAGAAAAGTTGTCCAAATATAAACAATAATTACATTATTATCTGTCTATGCATTTCTGATAGTAGAATCCAGGGGTGGCCAACTCCCAAGAAACTGTGATCTACTCACAGAGTTAAAAACTGGCAGTGATCTACCCCCTTTTGGGGGGTTCAGGTCAAAGTTGATGAGCTTTTTTTAGGAAGGAAAGCCCCAATTTTTAGGGGTGCATATAAAGTTGTTGACCTTTTTTTAGGGGAGCCAAAGTTGTTGAGCATCTTTTTAGGGGAGCCAGTGTTCTACCAGTGATCTACCACAGAAGTCCAGTGATCTACTGGTAGATCACGATCTACCTGTTGGACATGCCTGGATAATCAAATCAGTAATTTTTGATATAACTGTAAAAACTACTCTGAAAATTTATCATTCCAAAAATGAAACCTTCATCTGGTTGTAAATATTAAGAGAATGCCAGCAAGGTTGAACTTTTCTGAAAAAAGAGAGATTTAAATCAAGTCTTACTGACAAGTGATTTAAATCGATTTGATTTAAATCTTTTCCACCCTGCATGTATGCCTTAGTGGGCAGCAGGTATGGTGGAATCGCCAGCATTCTGACATCTACCTGCTCCCCAGATTTATAATGGCCCACTTGAACATTTAAGCAGCTTGGGAAGGGACAGAGACGTACATCTGGTTAAACTACTTCTAAACTGCTCCTTAACCAGTAATCCTTTCCCTATAACCCCTCCCCAGTGGACCAGAGCACTGGGGACTTACCTGCCGGATGGGGTACAGGGAGCCGATGTGCTGAAGTCCACTGTATGTCAGCCAGTTGGTGATCTCCATACAGTCCAGGAGCCACTGGTGGCCTCGGAAGTCGCTGTGTTCACACAGCACCCAACTGTATGTGGGAATTGGCAGAGCAACAAACAATGGGAGAAAAAGCATTAGCAGCACAGATCACTTTGGCTCTTCATCAATTGGGAAATGGTAATAAAAAAAAGGAGCATAGGACCTGCTTGCTGCTGACACTAGAGACCTGGCTAGTATAAGGTTACCACATTTTTTTTAAAGAATCTGGGGACACTTTTTTTGGGGGGGGAGAGAAAAAATGTTATTTAAAAAATAATAATTAAGAAGTAATATCTTCTCTTCTGTGGTCTCATCTGTCGCACAGCCTTCTTCTGGCCCCCGGCCTGCTCTCTTGGAGCGCTAGCCTGCATGGAGTAGGCTCGGGTCGGGCTTGGGCTCGGCCACGTGTCCTTGCCCTCCTGGTGCTCTCCCACCTCTCCTCAGTGGCAGCGGTGGCAGCAGTGCGGGCAAGGTTGGGGCTCCCCTCTTTTTTCTCCTTACTCTTTCTCTCTCTTCTCCTTCTCCCTGCGTCGGCTCCGCGGTTTTCCTGGCCCTGGAGCACTGCTGGGCAGTTGGCTGGGTGGCTGGGCACTCTTGCTCCCGGCTTGATTTGGGTCGCAGGGGTGTGTGTGTCAGTGACTCCCCCAGTTGACGTGCTGGGCACCCCCGGTTCCCCCTTGGCAGCGGCAGCAGCCTGGTAGCGCAGTTGGCTCTGGCTTGCTTCAGGAGCTGCTCGCTGCCCTGGCGCCCGCCATTTTGCCTTGCCGGAAGTCCCCATATGATGTGTCTTGTGCCGTTGAACCAATCACGCAACATTCATTCCCTACTAATAAATCTACAACACTTAAAATATAAATCCGGGGACATTAAACGAAATCTGGGGACATTCTGGGGACGGATTTTGTCTGGGGACAGATTTGTAAATCTGGGGACTGTCCCCAGGCAATGGGGACGTCTGGTAACCATAGGCTAGCAGTCATGATGGCCGCCTACTGTCTCCAAGACACATCCAGTTGTTGCTAGACATTTCAAATACTTTGGGACGCAAACCTACAGACACAAAATTTGCACAAGCTAATTTATTTGAATAGGTATAAATTTAGAATTAAAATATGTCAGAAGGCAAGCCATCTACTTTCTCATCAAAATCAACGCAGATAAAATTCTTCACTTAATTTTTCCCACACCACAAATCATTTAATTCCCCAGGGGCAGTGGTGTTTTTGCCATACAATTCCCTCTGAGAGTGATGGAACATCAAGTCCTGTAACTCCCAGGGGCAATGGCTCCTCTACTCTATTCCTAGTGTGTGGTGGCAAGAAGTCCCCAGTCCTCCAGGCTGTGGCTGGCTGGAGGACTTTGGGGAACTGCAGCTTTAAAATCAGCAGAGAAGCAGGAAGGGGCAGGCTCAGTTCTGCCCCATGTGCATCCCCACCTAGCCCTAAGAACGACCCAGGTCCTTATGTGTGACAGCCTTGCAATAGCAGGTTATCCTTTACTTACATTCCACCCTTTACCCGCACAGAGAGGACATGGTTGTTAAATCCCTCAGCCTGAAGGCTGCGCACTTCGCTGTTCAGCTCGATCTCCTTTCCTTCAAAACACTCCAGTCCATGTAGGAAGATGGAGGGCTCTGAGAAGAACTATGGGGGGAAAAGGAAAACAGGATTGAAGGGCAAGGATGCCACTGGGCTCAAGGAACAAGAAGAAGGCAAAACACATGGAAACCTTAAGGTAGGGGTGGCAGGTCTCTGAGCATTCAGACCGTGTGAAACACTCAAGTTTTGACAAGGAACTCACTTTGGTTGGTCAAATGAAAGATAACCCAAATAATGACTAATCATCAGTATATTGCTGATAATGTACTGCAAAACTCTAGATGACCCCCCCACAGTGGTTTCATGTAGATATTAAACAACATATAGGGGATAAAATTGAAGCCTGAGGAACTCCACATTGAAGACTCCATGGTGCCTAAGAGCACCCCCCCCCCCAAGTATTACCCTCTGGGAACAACCATCCAAGGTCCTAACTTGGACAGCCACATATCTAGCAGTATATAGTAAATTTGTGAAACCTAACTTATTCTTCAGATTTTGCATCAATGTTTCAAATGAGGTCAGGTTTCTTGTTGGCTATTCTAATATCCTTTGTGGTTTGATGAAATTGCTAAGTTGGTACCATAACAACCCAGAGACATTGGAATTTTGTAGCTGCTGCATCCAAACTTCCTTGGCAATGCATTGGGCCCTAATGCAGAAATGCACTGTCCTATCTAAATTACCGTACAGTACGTCTAATCCCTCCTAACCACCAATTTAGGGTACAATTTCCATATCTTGCGGCAGAGAGTTCCATAAGTTAACTATGCATTGTGTGAAAGAATCACTTTCATTTGCCTGTCATTTACCTACTGCCAATCAGTATTAGAACCAAGAAGATGTTCCCAACTTACGATGGGGACTTTCTTCAGTGAGCGGATGGACGTGGTGAAGAGGCAGCCCATGGAAGTCAGTGTTGGGTACTCGCCTTCAGAGAGAATGTGTTGCTCTCCATCAAACTGGGGGCAGTCATAGAGGATCCAGCTGAAACAAGACAGAGACGTGCTTGACTCCAATGCTCAAGGGGCAGCAATTTCATGCTCAGGGCTGTAGATCTGGTTCGAATTCTTTCTCCACTCAGGTGTTTCAAAATCCAAAAGTAAGACAGTTGCTACAGCATGACCTTTCATGCCTAACATTATTTGTTCAGATGAACAAAGAATCAAGGATAGCCTAAGTAGCCAACATGAAACCTTCCAGACTTCAACTCTCAAAAGCTCCAGCCAGAATGGCCAATGGTCAAGAAAGAAGGGAGCTGTAGACCAGGTGTGGGGGGGGGTCTGGCCCTCCAGATGTTGCTGAACTACAACTCCCATCATCCCTGGCTATTGGCTAGGTGTGCTGGGGCTGATGGGAGTTGTAGTTCTGCAACATCTGGAGGGCCAAAGGTTCCTCACTCCTGCTGGTCCAGCAACATCTAGAGAGGGCATCATGCTGGCAGTCCCTGCCCTAAATCTTTAGCGCCAACATGATGAGTTCCCCATATCATGTCATTTACATTCCGCTGCTGTACTGAGGAAGCATCACTTTACCTGCCTCCATTGACCCTGCAGGAGCGTGGGATGAAATTCTCTGGAAGTGAGGCTTGGTCTTCCTTGAAAGAGACGTAATTCCCCAAGAAGTCTGGATCTGAGAAGAGTTGGATCTGAGGAGTCAAGAAAATGTCAGATATGAACAAACTTGGGAAATAATGAACATGGAGGAATCAGACCTGGGGCAGACGGAAATATCTACAGGTATATCCTGACAATGTAATTGTGTTTCCTGACCATCATTTCTTCTCCCCAAAGAAACACTGGGAGCTGTATTTCTGGAAGGGGGGGGGGTAGAAAAATATTTTAACTGAAAAATATTTGTGCCATCACCAAACTACGGTTCCCAGGAGTCTTTGGAGGAAGTCACAACAGGGATGAGCAAATTTTGTGTGAATCAACAGCCCGTTTGGTAGCACCCATGTAACAGCAGTGTGATGGGCATAAGAACCACCCTCATACTTTGCTTCTGAAGTACACCTGCTCACCTGAGAAATGAAGTGTAGACTGTGTTCCCCAACCTAGAAGAGAGAGAGAAGAAAAAGAAATAGTACACAATATAATCTTTAGGCAAGCCTAGAAAGATAAGAATTATGTGCTTGACTGGACGGTCCTTGAGATCATTTATTCAATCCAAGAGGGGAAGATCCAGAAAAATGCATCCCTCTGGTTAAACAAACAAAATTTTGATGTCTATTATCAGAGAATCAAAAATTGTAGAGTTGGAAGGTACACCAAGGGTCAACTAGTCCAGGCATAGGCAAACTCGGCCCTCCAGATGTTTTGGGACTACAACTCCCATCATCCCTGACCACTGGTCCTGTTAGCTAGTGATGTTTGGAGTTGTAGTCCCAAAACACCTGGAGGGCCGAGTTTGCCTATGCCTGATCTAGTCCAACCCCCTGCAACAAAGGAACCACAGTTTAAGAATCCCTGGCAGATGGCCATCCAACCTCTGTTTAAAAACCTCCAATGAGGTCCATAATCTTCTGATATAAGCACTAAGTACCCCTTTGCTGCCATCCTAACTTACTTCTATATCTTCACAACAGCCATGTTGAGGTGGGTGAGGCTGGGAGCTGGTAACTAGCCCAAAGCAGGCAGTGAGCAAAACCAATACAGTAATGGGTTTTAAGAGCCCATATTCTGAATATTTTCTTTTTGTTTATCAGGGTTGGCAAAATGCTTGTATTTTGCTGAGAGATGTGAAACTCCCAAGGCTTAGAGGAGTTTATGCTATAATAAATTTGTTAGTCGTTAAGATAACACAAGATGTATTTTGTGGTGGTGGTAAATTTCATGTGTTGCTTTTGAGGGGAAGCGGGCCCTGTTTTGAGAATTGCCCCCAAACCTCTTAATCTGGCCTTGCACAAAAACCTATTTGGAGACAGGTGGGATTGGGAACATGGTTTCTGAACTGGGGACACATGAATGCAGAGCACCTTATTCTCACCTGTAGGATAGGTTGCACCGAGGAGATCTGGCAGCTGCTTGCACCCCAGTCCTCACAGTTGCGGTATACTCCTTTCTCCAGAATATACTGCTCCCCTGAGAAATTCTTATCTTCATAGGCCACCCACCTGGCCGCAAAAATGGAAATGGATTATCTAAACCTCCATATTCACAATCTGTCACCCAGAGCACTTGCAGATCAATGTGTGTGTTTTGCTGACACCTCTATCATGTGAAATTTCTACTTACAGCTCTTAATGAGCATAAACACTGCTCCGCTTCTTTCTCCAGTCTAGCCTTTGGTGCAACCATGTTGCAATAATCACCACTCATCCTCGTTAAGTCTGCATACTACCTCCTCCATTCCCTATCAAACTGTTACAAACAGCAGATTTTGGATATGTACGTACTCTGCCTGCATTTGAAACATATTTTACCGCTCAAAGAATTCTGGGTTCTGTAGTTTACCCCTCACAGAGTTACAATTTCTTACAACCCTTAGCAAACTACAGTGCCCAGAATTATTTGAGGGAAAGAATGTGCTTTGAAGGTAGAGTGTGTACACAGGTTTGGGCTTTCCCTGACACCTATCCGTTCGCTTGCTTTTTTTAGTGTCCAGACTGAGGAATAGTTTTGGTCATCTCAAAAAGCTCATTTACTTCATAGAGACCTCTTATTTGCCTCAAACAAAGGAGGTCTTATGCTACTGTTCCTTTCCCCCCCTCTCCTTTGTAATTTTTATTATTTTCATTAAACAGTGCAAACAACAAATATAACCACACAAAGTTACAGTATTTCATTTACAAGCTTGTATAACAACAAAAAAACAATTTTTATTATTTGTACCCGCCCATCTGACTGGGTCACCCCAGCCACTCTGGGCAGCTTCCAATATAAAAACACACACAATACATTAAACAATTAAAAAAAACTTCCCTATTCAGAATGAAAGCGCAGTGCAGAAACTCGTGAAGATTTATTTTGTCGCAGGGATCATGTGCCTCATGCTTCACCCCACTTTCAGTGAAGCCCTGATTGGCCTCCCCACATATGGGGTTGAGAAACCAAAGAGTACTCACACTCCACTGAGGACATGGATGGATTGTGTTGTGGTCCCGTAGCTGGCCAGCTCAACATCTGGCAGCGCTTCACTGAGCTCAACGCTGGGCCCGTTTTCAAAGTCCATGGCTTCAAACAGCACAAGGGCTGGGTCCAAGAAGTCCTACCCAGTGAAGAAAAATAAAATGTGTCAGCACAGCCAGCAGCAAACCATCTCCTTGCAGATGCCAACTTTGCTGCCACATACACCCGGACAACACCATTACTGGCCCCAACAACATCCAACATACCATCTCAGGACTATTTAATTGCTCATCTTCTAACATTGTGTATGCCATCAAATGCCAACAGTGCCCTTCAGCTCTCTATATTGGACAAACAGGCCAAACCCTACGCCAAAGGATAAATGGACATAAATCTGACATCAGGAACCACAAGACAGAAAAACCAGTAGGAGAACACTTCAGTCTCCCAGGACATTCTATACAAGATCTCAAAGCAGCTGTTTTATTACAGAAAAATTTCAGGAACAGATTGGAAAGAGAAGTTGCTGAATTGGAACTCATTACCAAGCTTAAAACCATGGAGCCACCTGGGATGAATAAAGATATTGGATTCTTATCTCATTATGCATGATCAAGCTTTCTTTAGCGTCTCAGCCCTTGCTCCCCCCCCCAGGACCAATTGAAGTCATCAGCAGTTGTTAACAGCCATCTACAGGTTTACCACTCCCATCAGCCCATCACCCATTCCCATCACCCCCACCCCCACCATCTGAATATACATAAGGGTTTGGTGGATTCTGTTTCAGTGTATCTGACGAAGTGTGCATGCACACAAAAGCTCATACCAAAATAAAAACTTAATTGGTCTTTAAGGTGCTACTGAAGGATGTTTTTATTTTCCTTGCAGATGGTTTTCCAAGAAAAAGGAGCCTCATCCTCATCCTATAAACCTGAGCTATAGAAAAGGAGGAAAGGCAGTGGGGATGGATTGAGGGGAGGAGCAAGGCTGTCTTTGCATTCTTGTTTACTAGGTTTCTAGTACTGAGTTTTTAATCCATATTCACATGATATCCAAAATGTATAGGCAAAAATTACAACTGTTTGATGCATTGTTTCTCGAATCAGCTTTACACCAAATGGCATCTTTAAGCCATTCCCAATTTGTCTCTAGCCAGTTTGTGAGCATCTTTAATGTATGGTGCAAACATCCCCACCCCCCTGTCAATGACCCTTGGTGTGTACACAAACAGAAATGAATCTGACACTAATGAAACTATGCTGATGTGAAAGGCTACAGGGTGGGGGAGGGGAAGAGCTGTGAAACACACCAGGGAGGAAACAACTTTACAGCACTCTAAGTCAGTAATGTGAACACACCGTAAGTGATAGCAGAAGGTTTAGGGATGATTGTGGATGTTGTGTAGGTATTATTTTGGTGTTGTTTTTGTTTTGTTAACTGTTAAATAACAACAATGACAACAATCAAAAAAGCAATTGCTTAGGCTGTGAAAAGGGAACGAGTTTGTAAACAGCCTGTTGACAGGAAACTGCTAATTAAAGATGCATTCAGAAATCCTGTGGCATGGAGAAAAAATAACTAATTTAAAAACATGTAACACGCTTACTGCTACTGTTTTAATTGCTTTTAATTCTGAATTTTAAATTGTTGTAACCTGCCCTGGGAACTGCTGGAGAAGGGTGGCAAAATCATCATCAACAACAAATTTGTTGTGTCTTTCTACAGAAACCATACTCAAGTGGTTGGCAATTCCAAAAAATAAAAGCAATGAAACTACAATTGAACAGTAAGGAAAATTACTATAATAGCAGCAGTTAATGATAATAAAATATAATAATACATGGGATACCCCCACTTTCCTCAGTGCAGACACACATGAAATAATCATGTGCAATGTACACTAGGATGATTTCTTTAGATTTCAAGGGGGCGTTGTCCTCACTTTCGTAATAAATAATTGGGAAACTACAGCCTGCATCCTGCTTTCACACTGGACAAACAAGACCTATAATTGCCTTTTCAGTAGCTTCCATTGCCTGTCCCCGATACAGTCACTATTCCATGGCCACAAAGCACACTCAGTTCTTAGCCAGCTGTTTTGAAGGCTGTACCTCCCTCAAGCTCTTTTCCTAATCTTTTTTTTTTTGTCCTTCTGCAAACTTTGAAGTCTGCTAATACCTGCCTTGTGTGTGGGTAGCGCTGGTTTGGTTACATAAGCATTAGCCGGAACACTGGAAGTCGGAGGAAAGTTAAAAGAAATAAAACAAATAATACTTCTGAACTAGTCCTGTTTCTCCTTGATATGGCTGAACTTTGACACTTCTTATTTTAGGAACTCGGCATAGGTTTTAAGCCAGGAAATTTTTCTTCGCTCCTGGCAATAAATCTCCCATCCCTTGCCCTGTTAAGCAGACAGGTTTTCTCACCGTCCGAATCAGCCGAAGTGATACCAGTTCTTCATTGTAGCCTCCCCACTGTGTCCAGTCATTGTACTCTCCTTCTTCCAGCAGGTACTGGTGCCCACGGAAACCTTCCTTCTCATAACCAATCCAGCTACCAAGGTGAAACGACCCGACAATAAAAGAGCGTGCATATAGCACAAAAGACAAATTACTTCCCTTTCCTTCCAGATGTCCAACCATCTCTCTTCTCCCCCACCCCCAATAATTCATGGGCACTTTTGGTTGTCCCATTGCCCTCAGAGGCTTGGGGGCAATGGTGGCCCAGGAGAGGGCATTCTCTGTGGCAGCAGCCCCCCTACGTTGTGCAGCTTCCTCCCCATCTCAGATGTCAAAAGCCAGGGTAATGGAGGTGCGTTTTCAACATTTGCCAAAAGATGTATAGTGAAGGTACCAGGTGCAAATGTTGAAGGCATGCCTTGTAATTGTCGTAACCCACACTAGGACCGTAGGGTGAAGGGCAGGGAAATGACAACAACAAGCAGTACTGTTAATATTGGGGTGGGCAGAAGGTGTGGAATTAGCTGTTAGAGCCACTCTGCCTTTAAAGCATGTTTGAAACACATTCTTTCCCTCAAAGAATTCTGGGCATTGTAGTTTACCCCTCAGAGAGTTACAATTCCCAGCAACCCTTAACAAACTACAGCGCCCAGAATGCTCTTGAGGAAAGCAGGTGGGCTAAACAGGCAAGGTTGAGGATGGAGCAGGCTCCAAGGGAGAAGTGGCTGGGTTGAGGTCATTTTCCAGAACAGACAGTGAATGTTGCTCATGCTCAGACTAATTGGCCGGTTCTGCGTCAAGGGTTTCCTAGACCTGGGTGATCAGGGATTGGCGTGTAGGAGTCAGCTGACAATTATTGCTGCCTGGATGGCTCCTTTGCCCTACAACACTTATTCATTCTTCCAAATGCTCACCAGCCTCCCAGGATTTTCAGAGAGCCTGCAGTAGACATCTTGGAGTCCTGGTTGTTTTCTGGCTTCTTCAGGTTGTAAATGTCTCTGCTTACTTCCCAGCTATGACCCAAAAAATGTGGCCTCTCATAGATTAGAGCCTGCAGAGGAAGAGGGATTAAGAGAGAATGAAACATGGAGAACAATGAGAGTAAAATGGTGGGTACCTCCTCCTTCTGGTGTTTTTCACAAACATTTGAACGTTTTTTGCTTTTAAAGAAAAGAGCAACCAAAATAATGAGGGCCTGGAGCAACTCACTTTTGAGGAAAGCTTACAATCTGGACTCCTT
Organism: Zootoca vivipara; assembly: GCF_963506605.1. Classification (NCBI taxonomy): domain Eukaryota; kingdom Metazoa; phylum Chordata; class Lepidosauria; order Squamata; family Lacertidae; genus Zootoca; species Zootoca vivipara. Next base: position 35,591,775 of record NC_083281.1, on the reverse strand, counting down.
AAATGTCTGGGATTTCTTTTTATAACAGAGCAAATTCCTAGTTCTTGTTCAGCTCATGTTTGGAAAAAGCTCCAGTATGGAAGAGTTCCTAAGTCCATAAGCACTGCTTTCTCTCCCCCTTCCTTTTGTATGCCACTCTATTCATCTTCATTTTACTGTGGGCTGTAGTCACTTGCTATTTATTCCTTTAAAATCTATAAGCACCACCCCCAACAGCCCAAAGTAAAGAATGCCAGTTGCACATGTTTCTGCAAAAGCTATGCATTGGCATATTTTCTGCATTTTATTCTACGTGTAACATTTTAGTTTTCTGAGCTCCAAAACATGAAATGCCTGTTGTAGAGTGTGTTTTTGTCAAGGACGACAGGCAATGTCTGCAAACTTTAAACAGCATATTTTACTCAGTTTCATCAGGCATTACAGGTAATGGCAGAAGGAAGGAGGAAAGGTGAAACAAGAAAAGAGAAACTGAACTCACAACTCAGGAAGAGCACTTAAGCTTTCTTTCCCTAGCTACATTAACTGCCTAATGACTCTTTCCACTCAATACAGTGGATATAAATTAATAAAGACTTTAGCTTATTCCACTCAAAGATTTGCTGATGCTGAGTCCTCTTGCCCCCTTTCCTGCTGGGAAGTATATTTGCTCTAGGATCAAATTCAGCAGCAATTATTTCCCCCTCTTACCTTGGGCTCGCCAGGCTTTTCCACAACAGGACAGCCCTAAAACAAGAATAAGCCAGAGTGAGAATTCTGTGAGTACACTCTGTCTTCCCTTTCATGGACCACTCTGCCATCGCGAGAACAGGATGGTGGACTAGATGTGTGTTAGATCTGACATAGCGGGGCTTTTCAAATATAAAATGTATTTCTTTCAAAAAAAAATATTTGCTGTCTCCATGCAGTTCAAGCCTGCCTTCTAAAGTGTAAACAGGAAACCACAAGCAAATGGATAGCTTGGACACTCATGTCCCAACATATATTTATGATTTAGATTTATAAGCTGTCCATCACTTATAATGATCCCAGTTTATGCCCTGCTAAGGTTGAAAACAGGAGGAAGATGCAGCCAAACAACACTTACCATCTTAATTGGATGCATGGAGCAGATTGAGGGGTCCTTGGCTCCCCAGGCTCGCAAACTGGGATACCCACCGGGTTCTAAGACATAAGGATCGTCGTCAAAGAAGGGTTTTGAGTAAACAAGCCACCTGTGGAGCATAGAGAGGACCATGAACAACTGCTAAAACTTTGTAGTGTCATGTGCCCAATGAACTGAAAAGAACATCCTAGCGGCAGCCTGGAGAGAGGAACGCATAACTTGTGAATGGAAGACAGCAGTCATGTTCGTACATCATGGTAAACCATAAAGCATATGCTGGGAGGAAACACACCAGAATCCCTAGCTTAGCATCACGTCCCAACCAGGGATCATGCTTTTGCTCCAACAAGCCATATTCAACGAGCGAAGAATAAGCCTTGGCTACAGAATGTAGTTCGCTGCGAGGGAGCAGACCACAATCCCAGGTTTCAACATAATGCTAAGTCAGGGAACATGGTTCATCTCCTCCCAGCGTCAGGAGGAGGGAGCTGGAAGGAGCGAAAACAGACGCAATTTTGCTTGTGCATGGTAAACCATAGTTTATAGTGTGCCATGATTCAGCCAGAATGAGGCTTCAGAATTGGCCAGGTGAGATATAAACAGCGGGAGTTTCGTCTTGGGTCTTGTGTATCATCCTGGTCTGAAGAGTCTAGTCCACTCAATACTGTACTCAGACCAATATTAAGCCCCTAGCTCTGCCTCCAGTAGCTGAAGGCAGGGACTTTTGTGCTCCTGAGACATTTTTCATATTCCAGGATGAGGTGGAGAATAGGAGGGAACTGACCTTCTCAAGCCCCTAACAGTTAACAGTACACATCGTGGGGGTGGGGATTAGAGGTGGGGGTTTAAAAAGCTGCCCTCCCTGTATACAGGGAAGCTCCAGAAGAGCTGAAAGGAAGGACACACTTCCCACTTCCCACTTCCCTCTTCTCAAGCCCCACCCAGTTAAATAGCAATATCAGCAAAACCACATAATGTTTGTTCTGAACTGACACTTCAGTGTGTCAGCACCAATAATTTGGAACTTCCTTTGCAGTGATATTAGGCAGATGCCTTCACTGTATTGTTTTCAGCACCTGCTAAAACCTTTTTGTTTAAGGGAACCATGTAAATTTGAATTGTTTTTTAATACATAATTTTATTTTATAATGTTTATATTAAAACCGTTGATTTTATTTTGTTTTATAAAGCCTAACTTGTTTTAAATATCTGGTTTTATCCCTAATTTTAATATATATTATATGCAAAATGTAGTTTTATTTCATAATGCTAAAAACCATTTTTGTTTAGACAAGCCTACTCAGATGTTTAGAAAGTTGGTGCGTATTTTAATCTGTTATTTTTATTTTTTGAAAGTCTTAAATCATTGTTCATTTTTCTTAGTGATAATTTTATTGTTGTATCTTTTTTTTTGTAAACCGCTTTGTGGTACAGTATACGCATTTTATGACATAAAGAGATAATATAAATGCTTCATGATGCGGATTTTTTTATTAGGATTGTTTTTAACCTAACTTCTTTCTGGCATCTGATTTTAATTTATATTCTATCTGTAATTTTCATGTATATTTTATGCAAACTGCTTGGAGGCTTTGATGCTTAAGCGGTATATGAATCGTGTTAAGTAATTTGAATTTAATAAATAAAATGTTCAGGTTCCAAGCTGAGAGCCTGCCCCCAAACTCAGACCTCTAGCACTAGGATGGCAGGTCCCACTTGTCGCTTGACTAAAATACATCTATCAAATCTGCCCCCAAGCTCAGTGTTGCAAGCTATTTCACATCCCTCCCATTAGGTCAAGTGTGGATTTACAAATTGCTACAAATATGCGTGCAAAAGAAAGGCTGAACACACACTTGCTAGCTGGAAAGTTATACAAATGAAGCCATGAACCTATAACTACCACTGAGTCATAGGTGGATTTGCACATACCAAATATGTTTATAAAAAAAAACAATTAAATGGACCTATGCCAGAGGTGCTTTTCAGGTTGGGCTGAGCTGAAATCAACTCAGGGTGTGTACAGATGTACTTTAAAAAGAGGACTTAGTGCTGTTTTTTTCTCCTGCTGAACAAGTTTAGCTCCCCCCCCCAACAGTTTTTCAATGCTTTCGACAAATGCAGTTGATCAGCAAACAGCCCCTCTCTTGGACCTCCACCCCCAAAAGCCACTTGAAAATGTCTCCAATTCAACATCTGTTTCGGGGCCTTAAAAAATAAATAATAAAATACATACCATCTATTTTTAAAGAGATTAAAAACTGATCCTAGGGAGGCAGGTTCATGATAAAATGAGCCCTGTTGGTTCAGACCAAAGGTTCATCTAGTCCAACATTCCATTCTCAGTGCCCAGCCAGATGCTTCTGGGAAGCCTGCACCACAACACTCATCCGCCATTGTTTCCCAGGGACTGGTATTCAGAGATGCATTGCCACAAGCCCTAGCTAATCATTGCTGCGTACAGCCAACTTGTACCCCAAACATGGGCAACACCCCCCCCACCAAGTTTAGGAAGAGGATTTTAATATGAGAGAAACATATGACCCAAACTGCTTTGCAGGAGAAGTTCCACTTCTCAATAAATATATAGCAATGTTCACATGTATCACAAAGTAATGGTTTGCTTTAGCTGTGGTTTGCAGATGCACAAAGTAACCATGGCTTGCTTAATCTAATATTGGTTTAGATTTTCTAAGTGACTGTTGACTTGCACATCTGTTGCCAGATGAGTATCTGATGTGTGGTGCTGAAACAAACTAGGATTAAACTAGAATTGTGGGTTCAATGTGATGAGAAACCAAGAATAACACAAACTGAAATTCATAAGCCAATCTTAAACCATAGTTTCTGGTTTGATGGCCACAAACAAACCATAGTTGGCTGGCTGGAGTATGCTTGTACAAACAAACAAACAAACCATAGTTTGCATAACTTGCAAGCCAGGCCAAAGTGTGTCCTGATCAAAATTTAGCCTTTGCACAATAATCCTCCAGGCTGTGATCCTGTGCAAAAAAAAAATCAGATTATTGCTCTACCTACCTTTCTGGACCATCAAATATCTGTGCTGTGTTGAAAAATGAGGAAACACATACATATGCACACACAACTCTTTCCCATAATATAATGCATTTAGTGTGTAATTTTCACTAATATACGCATGTTTGTGCACACTTTCCACTAATGTACCCATTTCTGCATTTGGTTGCGAATTAGGTAAGTTCACATTAAAATCCAAACCAAACTGATTTTCTCCCCCATCCCTAGTTCTAGATCACCTCTCACATCATGAACGCCCAAAGCATTGAAAAGCTGTCACTTACAAGCCAGAATGCACAATTATAGAAGCTGCCTGCAATGGCTGGTTGTGAATTCGTGTGTCCTCTGCGGAATCTGTGAACTTCTGTTTTCTGCCTTCTCCATTCTCTTCAGAAAACAAACTGATCTCAGGAATTCTGTAATCCTGAAACAGAGAGGATTGGCTTGTGAAAGTGGGGGAACAACTACAGAACTCTTTGTTTTCTCGCCAAACTGATTTCCAGCATCCAGAAATGTACCGCAAAGTCCAATTCCTACACTGCCTGGGGACAGAGAGATCTTACTTGGAAGAGTTCCAAAGGCCAGGGCTGGCATTAGGGCTGCAAACATAATGTCTGAAGTCCAGTGCCCAAGAGTACACAAGTAAAGACCAAGGCAATCAATGCCACTCGATGCAGCAGCCCCCGACCTCACTGGTGTCCCCTTGCCCCATTCCTATCCTGATGAATGCATTGCTGCCACCACTTGGAGGAGGCCACTGCCTTCTCAACCACCCCAACGGGTCACAACAGCTAAAACTGGAAGAAAAAGCTTCTAGGCGTCTCCTTTCGGTAATGTGGGAGGGAGAGGAGAATGCAAGCTCTGGGGAGAGTAGCCCATTCATGGAATGCTAACCCATGGTTTAGTGTTACATCCAAATGTGGTCTCGAACAACTCAAATAAGCCCTTTGCATACATTCAATGAAAGAGGGTTGCCATATTTCAAAAAGTAAAATTCCTGACACCCGCAAAGTTGTTGAGCTATTTTTACAGGAAAAAGTTGAGCTTTTTGGGGGGAAACCTAACCCCAAAATATTTTTCCCCATCGCGTTGCCATACATCCAGCTTTTCCCTGACATGTCAGGAATTTTCCTGACGTATGGCAAGCCTACAGTGAAAGCCCAGGGAGGGAGGGAATTAGGATAGTACTTTCTGTTCCAGCTCTCAGCCTCCATTGGTCTGAATGGTCACTATCTGTATGACTGCAGACTGTGCAAGATGGATGTCCCCAGTGCAACTGACCTGATTGCGCTCCCCAAAATCTGCCTCTGTCCACAGTTTATAGGCATACTGCAATCTTGCTCCTTGCCCCATTCTTGTGTTTTCCTCCCTCCTTCCCTTCCATCCATCACAATGTATAGAGCAGCCTTCCCCACATGATATTCCCACACAACATGAACAATGGCCAAGTATGATGGGAGTTGTAGTCCAACAAAACCTGGGAACCCAAGGTTGAGGAAGGCTGGTATGAGACCTGCATTTCCAAACAACTGGCTTCCGCAAGAAGCAGAAAGACGTTACTCACAAATGGAAAGAAGTCCTGCTTACCCGCACAACTCTCTTGAGTGAGCCGATATGGAACGAAGCATTCTCAGTTGCTGCCCCTTCTTTGTGGAACATTCTCCAAGGGTTGGTGATCTCCACATCCCCTTCTGCCAGCACACACTTCCGCCCATGGAACCGTGGCTTTTCGTACATTACCCAGCTGGAGAGTACATGACATTGGGTTAGTTCCAAGTAGAGTTGTGAGTAGGGATGGATCTGTCCATTTCAGTTTTCTCAGTCTCTCATTTTTCCAATCTTAATTTCAGTTTTTTCACATTTCCACCGCAGTTTCCAATTTATTTATTTTTACAATCCTCATGGAAAGTAATTGAACATTTAAGTGCAAATTTCTCTGAATATAAACATTTTTGTTTGCAGTTTTGACTAATTTGAACGTAATCAGTCAATCGGTTTTGGCGAAAGGTCAGCGCACACGCGCAGGCCCCTTTTACATTTTTATAGATAAAATAATAAATGAACCCTGCCTGGAAATTATGTCCCTTGACCATTTAAGATTCAGAGGGCAAGAATAGGACCAATGGATGGAGAGCATATTTTGACTAAGCAACTAAGCATTAGGAGAAATGTCTTAATCTGCTTCTGATTTCACTTCTATGTGGCATTGTGTTTTCTGCCTGTACAGTAGGGATGGGGACCTGGGGTCCTCCAGACATTGTTGGACTACAAATCCCATCATCCCCCTGACCATTGGCCCTAAAATCTGGGGATGATGGGAGTTGGGTCCAGCGACATCTGTTGGGCCACACAGGCTCCCCATCCCTTCTCTATATGCACAGCACACACAGCCCTTCCCTGCAACACAACCCAAAGCAAATCACCCAGAGGCTTACTTACCCTCCACGGATCACTCGGATGGAGATGGTGTGGGAGAGCTCCCAAGAGGTGGCATCAGAGATATCACCCCATATTTCTCTCTTCTGACCCCCAAAGCCTGCCTCAGAGTACAGAATGATCTAGTGAGAAAAGCAGAAATTGAGATTACCATCAATGCAATAATACCCAGCCCTTAACTTTCTCCCTGCAAGCATATCAGCCCCTTGCCAGACATTTGGCAACAACATCCCCCCCCCCCTTTTCGCCCTCCGTACCTTTCCAGGTCGCACATTAATCTTTGTCGGAAGCTTCTTTTCCTCTTGCTGCAATTTTAAACATGAATGGAAAATTACATGAGGAAACAGGGCAAAAAGGTTACATTTCAGAAACATCTAGTTACCCCAGTTCCTCTCCTGCTCTGAAATCACTACGTATTTGCATTGGAAGGGAAAGAAAGCTCCTACCCACTTCATCGGCAACATGGAGATAATAATCCTTGCCTATCTCATATGAAATTTGTTTGTTTATTTATTTATTTAACGTAAGTTAGATATTGCTTGTTTGTGGAAAACACACAAACATATACACATAAAAAGCCCCTCTGGGGGGAATTCAGCATCATACTAAGGTGATTGGAAGGACAGATCCTGAAGCTGAGGCTCTAATACTTTGGCCACCAGGGCCGTCTTAAGCACCTCTGGCGCCCGGCGCCGTGGTGCGACGGATCCCTCCGGCGCCCCCCGGCGCCCTGTTTTCCAGAGCGCTGCTGCATGGCGGGCAGGAGGGCGGGCTTAGCGCGCAGTGCTGCTGCCAAGGGCTCTGCTGCGTGACAGAGCGGCCGGCGCCCCCCTTGCGGGCCGGCGCCACCCAGCCTGGCCGTAGGGCGGCCCTGTTGGCCACCTCATGAGAAGAGAAGACTCCCTGGAAAAGACCCTGATGTTGGGAAAGATGGAGGGCAGAAGGAGAAGGGGACAACAGAGGATGAGATTGTTGGACAGTGTTCTCGAAGCTACAAACATGAGTCTGACAAAACTGTGGGAGGCAGTGGAAGACAGGAGTGCCTGGCGTGCTCTGGTCCATGGGGTCATGAAGAGTCGGACACGACTAAATGACTAAACAACAACACAAGGTGATTGTTTGGTCACCATAAGCATTTATGTTTGCCAAACAGAGTGACCTTCCTTCTCTTCCCCCTGTGTGCTGTTCAGGGAGTTTGCCTGACCCTGCAGAGCTGATTTGGAGGGGGGCATGGGACTAGTGGGATTTGTTGATTTGGGTTAGACTAGGGATGGGCGAATGTGCCAATTTCAGTTCCTCATTTTTCCAGTCTTAAATTCAGTTCTCCACATTTCCACATGAACTAGCGATTTTTCAAATCCCCTACAAACTGGACTTTTTGAGACAAAGAAAGCAACGGTTAAATGCTGCGGAAAGTGTGGGATAACAATTGCTTGAGAGAACATTGCCCAAGCTTCCCATTAGCAAATCATATGCAATTCTGCAGCCAAGTAATGTGTACAAAAATGCATATACTGGGTGAAAGTGTGCATAAAAATGCATATATTGAGTGGCAACAGCATAGAAAAATGCATTATATTAGTGAAAGAAACATATAAAATCATTATATTACTGAAAGAAACATATAAAAATGCATTATATTAGGGGACATTGCTTTGAAAAATGTACATATTGTGCAAAAATATTTACAAACCTGTGCATTAGGAGAAATTTGCACTAAAATGCTTATGAATTTTCATGAGAACTTTTCTTTAAATTGGCAAACCAATGTGTAAATGCACAGAACTGAAGTTAGGAAAAAAGAGAAACTGAAATCGACAGATTTACCCATCCCTATATGGAAGCAACCAAAGTTTGAGCAAGACTGGGAATGGTTTAAACAATTTTGGAATAGTAATAATGTGATTATCAGCAGTCTCTTTCTCTTTGTTGTAAAATAAGCATATTTTGTTTTGATTTATTAAGTGTTTAAACAAACATTTTTAAAATGATTACTAAAATAAGCATTTTATTTCATTAATTATGAAAAAAGGAGGAAAAGAGAAAGACAGAGGAAAGAGAGAGAGAGAGGTGGGGAAAGATTGGACCTATGTGATAATGGGCTCCACATTGCAAGTTATAATTAAAGGTGGATCCCAGGTCTCAAAAGCTTGAACATTGTGATGTGGCAGCTACACAGCCTTCATCCCTGTCCTAAATGGACCCCTCTGCTTCCCTTCAATTTCTTTAATGAGCATCACCGACTCTGTAGCAGCCATTACAGAAGATCAACAACAACATAATGAAGCTTAAGCTCTTGTGCCCTTCATCCAGGTGCAAACACCTGGTGACTTGACTAAAAACTGTACAGTTGAGTCAAGACCTTGGTGGTTTCGGCCCTGTAATCATTATCCTTATGAATGCCGGTTTTGTCAACCCTCTCAGCATCAACTGGATGTTGTACCGCCAGTTCTACTTCAGGTCGAAGGTGGAGATTCTAGGAACAGAACCCATTGGCATGAATTGTGCTACAGCACCCCGCTTTTGTTACACACCCATGCGGGCTCCAAACAGCCCACATTTCCTGAACGCCCTAAAACAACAAAATCTCTTTTGTGACATTATTGCAGCTGTTGCCAGCGAAAGGAGGATGGAAGGAACCCTTCACTGCACAGTGTAGACTGACTTACCTGAGCTTTCGACTGGGGAAGAGAGTCTATTTCTATGGACAAAAGAGTAACCTGCTGGGAGCTATTGTCTGCACCTGGCACCCCAAAGGCAGGCTCAGCTTGCAGCGCAGATGGTGATGACTCAGAGCTCAGATTTTCAGGTGCCTTCAGCAGAAGCTCATTTGGAGATGTCTGGCATTCCCTGTTGACTTTTTGGGAAGCTGGAGCCAGGAGTGTGGGCAAATCTCTCCCTTCTTTCCATTTTTCCAGGACTTTTTGTTGAGATTTCTCTGGGGAGATGAACCTGCTATAGAGGAGACTGTTGTCCAAGCGAGAATAAGGCTTATCTTCCACAGGTTTCTTGTCTGAGAAGCCAGACAAAAGAGTAAGCCCTTTGAGAATGTTTGCTCTGATTAAGTTGCTCTGGTTGGCGAAAGCTTTAGGAGCGATGGCTTTGGCCTTGGCGTCTGCAGCCCCTTCCTGCAACTTCCCCAGGAAAGAGCCAATCTCCTCCTCGGTCTTGAACGTCTTGTTTTCCCAAGGGTACGACTCTCTGACCTGGCTCTTCTCCCACGACTTTTCATCCTCTGTAAGATATGGGTTCTCTATTTCCTCCATCTCATCTTCTTCCTCCTCAGTTTCTTTTTCTCCCTCCGAGTTCCTCTCCTCAGTAAGAGCGAACAGCTCACCTATTGCTGCTGGGAGAGGAAGCTTTGACTTGGGAGCGACATGGTCCTCGTCGATAGGTGGAAGGGATGTGTGCTTTGCAAACGTGGAAGGACGTGGAGGCCTTGGGAGGAGCTTCAGGGGCTTGTGGAGTTCAGGGGGCTCCATATTACGGAGGGTGTCCACAAAAAGCTCCATGTCCACAGCTTCTTCAGGTTCCTCTTCTGCTGTCCTGCTGCTGTGTTCTGCTTCCTGGCTTGGAGGTTCATGGGAGGAGTTTGTTTCGGTAAGGGGAATGGCTGGTTCCAGTGCAAATACAGGGGAATCTTTTCTGGGGTAACCTTCTTCTTCCCTTAGCTCATTCCAGACGGTGGATTTTTGTTCCCTTGTCACAGATTCCTGGGATTCAGCAGAGGTTCTAAGCATGCTGGTTTCTTCTGCAGCATCTGATGAGCAACAAAGTCCTTGGGATGCAGATGTGTTGGCTTTCTTTGTTCTCGATAGGTTTTTCTCCTGCTCTGACCCATTTGTTACAGGCCCACCTGGATCAGGCATGCTTTGTTCCCTTTCAGACCTGCTTGATGTAAACAAGTTGCTGTGCCTCTGGAATGCAGGCTTGGTGTGCGGGCTGCAGTCCCTCTCGGACGTGCTCAAAGGAGCAACTCCCTCCCTGAGTGTGGTAGCATCTCTATTTGATGTGAATGCAGGGTTTGGCAGAAGCATACACCTTTGCCTTTGGGCGTCACTCACACCGGCACTTCTGGATTGAGTCATGCAGCTTTCTTGCTCGGATCCTGCTATGGGGCAGTTGCAAACATCATCTGGAAGGGATGCAGGGCTCCCCTGTGGGGACTTGTCATCAGGGAGGTCACTCTGGGACTGCAAGTTTTCTTTTGGCGGCAGGGAGCTGATAGAGCTTGGCACAAGGGACTTTCCTTGCTGGGCTTTGCTTGCACTCCCTGTCCCAGAGCTGGACATGATAATTTCTTGCCCTGCTCTGTAGACAGTGGTGGTTCCAGCTTGGGGTACGATGACTTGTCGTTCAGACCTAAAGACAACCATGCTGTTGCCATTGGGGCCATACCACTGGGTTTGAGATTTGGCTACAGTGCTGGAGCTTACAACACGCGGCAAGGGACTTAGCACACAGGGCCCACTGGGAGGTTTAGTGCTTGTGGAGCCAGGCGTGTAACTTTCCCCCAAGGATCCACTCAATGAAGTAGTGTTGGCAACTTGCAACTGGTAGTTTTCTGTTTGGGATCTAAGTATTATGGCACTGGGCTGGGCACTTTCTGTCAGGGATCTGGTGATTATACTGGAGCTAGAACCATTTGGCACATGGCTTTCCCTCTGGGATTCCATTGCCCCAGTGCTGATAGGAATAACAGGGAGAAGTTCCTCCTGAGAGCTATCTGTGCTTGAGATGAGGTTCTCTCTCTGAAATCTAGTTGCCAGGGGGGTGTTAGTAGCACTACCGCAGTGGTTTCCTGCCTGGGATCCAGCTACTATGGTGCTATTAGCATCTTGTGTCTCTGTTCCTGACAGGCTCTTTGGCTTTGGAGCTGGGGTGTATACCTGAGCAAACACAGGACCGTGAGCTGTAAAATCTCTCTGTGGGCTGGGAGAACAGGAGCACTTCCCATCTGATGTGGGAGAGAAACTTCTAGAACCTGCTGGGGAAGAGGAGCGCTTGCTTTCTGCAGAAGAAAATGGGTGCTTGGGTTCTGCTGAGGAAGATAGGCACTTGGCGTCTGACGGGGAAGATGTGTGTTTGCCGTCTACTGGGGAGGCTGGGAGCTTGTTTTCTGCTGAACACAATGTCTGCTTGCTGTCTGCTGAGGAAGATGGGTGTCTGGCATCTGCCAGAGAAGTTGGGTGCTTTGTTTCTGCTGAAGAAACTGGGTGCCTGGTGTTTGCTGGGGAAGACGGACTCTCGGTATTGGCTGAGGAATATAAACGTCTAATATCTGCCACAGAATATGAGTATCTGTCAACTGGTAAAGAAGATGAACACTGTATATCTGCTGTGGAAGAGGAGCGATGGTCGTCATCTGCTGCAGCAGATGAGTAGCGGCTCTCTACTGGAGGAGGCAAAGGCTGGGAACTTGCTGAGCCCTGGGTATCTGTCATGAGGCAAGATGTCCTGCTGTTTGCAGGCGAAAGGGAACGCCTGGTCTCTGCTGGTGAAGAAAATCTTACATCTGCTGGAGAATGGGACCGCCTGGTCTGTGATGGGGAGAAAGAAAGCCTGGTATCTGCGAGAGAAGGAGACCGCCTTAAATCTGCTGGAGAATGGGACCGCCTGTTCTCTGAGAAGGACAACAAGGCATCTGCCGGTGAAGGAGACCGCCTGGTATGTGCTGGAGAACGGGACCGCCTGGTCTCTGATGGGAAGAAAGAGTGTCTGGTATCTGCTGGAGATGGAGTCCGCCTTATCTCTACTGGAGAATGGGACCGTCTAGTCTCTGCTGGTGAAGGAGACTGCCTGGTATGTGCTGGAGAATGGGACCGCCTGCTCTCTGGTGAGGATAAGGAGTTCCTGGTATCTGTTGGAGACTGCTTTATATCTGCTGGAGAATGGGATCGCCAGGTTTCTGGTGAGGAGAAGGAGTTCCTGGTCTCTGCTGGTGAAGAAAACCTCCTGGTATGTGCTGGAGATCGGGACCGCCTGGTCTCTGCTGAAGAGAAGGAGTTCCTGGTGTCTGTCAGAGAGGGTGACTCCTTTGTATCAGCTGGAGATTGGGACCTCCTGGCCTCTGGTGAGGAGAAGGAGTTCCTGGTCTCTGCTGGTGAAGAAGACCTCCTGGTATGTGCTGGAGATTGGGACCGCCGGGTCTCTGATGGGAAGAAGGAGTGTCTGGTATCTGCCAGAGAGGATGACTCCTTTATATCAGCTGGAGATTGGGACCGCCTGGTCTCTGGTGAGGAGAAGGAGTTCCTGGTCTCTGCTGGTGAGGAAGACCTCCTGGTATGTGCTGGAGATCGGGACCGCCTGGTCTCTGCTGAAGAGAAGGAGTTCCTGGTCTCTGCCAGAGAGGGTGACTCCTTTGTATCAGCTGGAGATCGGGACCTCCTGGTCTCTGCTAGAAAAAGGGGCCGCTGGTTATCTGCTGGGGAAAGGGGCCGCCTGGTATCAGCTGGAAAAATGGGTCGCCTGCTACCTGCTGGAGAAATGGGCTGCCTGGCATTGGTGGGAGAAATAGAACTCCTGGTATTTTCTGATAGAAGTGGGTGGGGAGCATCTTTGGATGAAAAGCTGCGCCTGGTGGGCACGGGGGAACGGGAGTCCCTGATGCCTGTTGAGGAAGATGGGCCAATGGTGCTCGTGCCTACAAGCCCTTTCTCCCAGGCCTCGAGCAACACGGACACTCTGGAGGGGCTGTTGCCTCTGGTTCTGGTACTTCCTCTCTCCAGCATCTTTGTCACAGCCGAGACTTTGCCAAAGGAAGGTTTGGTCTCTTCCTTCAGTAGATCAGAAGATGCTGTCTTCCTTCTGAGCGAGGCAGTTGCAGTGGATCCCCCTGACCTGCTCTGAGTGGAACGAGACCCACCAGCGACCTCCTCCATTCTGTACTGAGTGCAAAGGAGGCCTCTTCCAATGTCAAATGGTCCTGTAGGCTGAGGTTCTTTGCTGTCAGGTGCCACAGAGAGTCCTCTTGACTCAGAAAAGCTAGAGACAGGGCACAGAAAGGACAAAAGAAATGGTCAGGCCAAGGGGAGACAAGAGACTCATTAAATTCTTTGCAGCAGGGGTGGGGAAACACAGACCCAGTAGCCAAATTCAACCCCCCCATCTCTCTCTCTAGTCCTTGGGGATCTCCTGAAGCCATCCACCCTCTCCCCAGGCCACAAGTCTCCACAATCCTGTGTGTGTGTAGAGACCAGCCTACTGTACAAAGATAAAATTTACATTTGTTGTCTCACCCACCTTTGGCCCTGTCCCCACCCTACACTGGCATGTGGCCCTCAGAAAGGAATGTGGCCCTTGGGGTGGCAAAGTTTCCCCACTCTGAGCCAATGTAAAAATCCCTTCATGCTTCTATTCTATTATACTCCTCCCCCTTGAAAACTTCCTACTTTTTAAATAACTATTTCGACAAACCTGTGCTCCTTTACCTGGGCCCCAATTATCTACACTCATTCTCCAGAGAACGCAGAATCATCACATACTTGGTCTGGACTATTTAATTGCTCATCCTCTAACATTGTGTATGCCATCAAATGCCAACAGTGCCCTTCAGCTCTCTATATTGGACAAACAGGCCAAACCCTACGCCAAAGGATAAATGGACATAAATCTGACATCAGGAACCAGAAGACAGAAAAACCAGTAGGAGAACACTTCAATCTCCCAGGACATTCTATACAAGATCTCAAAGTAGCTGTCTTACTACAAAAGAATTTCAGAAATAGACTGGAAAGAGAAGTTGCTGAATTGCAACTTATCACCAAGCTCAAAACCATGGAGGGACCTGGTTTGAACAGAGATATCGGGTTCTTATCTCATTATACATGATAAGCGATCTTCAGCCATCTCCACCCTTGCTTTTTCATGCAAAACCATTTGCAGTCGTTTCCGGTCATCAACAGCTATCAGTCAGTCAATCACCCATTTCCACCACCCTTCTGAGTGATCCCCCCTCCCCATCCCCACCCCTCCCCACCCCTTCTCTACATAAATGCCTGGAAACTTCCATTTCACTGTATCTGAAGAAGTGTGCATGCACACGAAAGCTCATACCAAAATAAAAACTTAGTTGGTCTTTAAGGTGCTACTGAAGGAATTTTTTTATTTTGGTCTGGGATGGTCTGTTTAAAAGGTCATCCAGCCCAGCGATTGCAAAACGGTGAGTTGGAACCAATCCAGGGGCTATGGGAATCTTCTGAATGGCTTGAAAGACAACTAGTAGTTTATGATCAAAGGCACTGACTGAACCACAGCCAGGGCCTATTAGTTATACACAAGCACAGTAGCACGTGCTAGCATTTGATTGAAATACGATTGTACAGGCGACGATATGGATTTGGGGACAGATCTGAACCATAATGGCATGGCACAATTTCTCAAATCACAAATGCCGTTTTAAAAAATAATAATTACAGAGCAATCCTGGATGGAGAGCAACAAAGCAGCAGACTGATTGCCACACACCACACCTTGGGACTCATCCTGGCCAGAGTGGAAGGAGGTGCGCAGGCAGTCCCCCCCCCCAACTGAGGTCTAAGTTCACACAGCTGAGGGGCCTGATGATCAGGCCTCTCAAGGGATCTGTGGGGCTTTGGATCCAGCAGAGAGATGCCGAACCATCAGCATCCTGCATTCCACTTCAAAGAGCCCCCATTTCAGAGCTCTCTATTGCCTACTGCCAATGGCAGTGTTGCCAACAGAAGCTTACCTCCTGCTGCTGAAGATTTTGCTGCGGCTGAGTGCCCTCCCACCAGCAGCCCTCCTCTCCACCACAGGCCATGGGAGAGGACTCTGCAAGTCAACCTGCACTCACACACACCCTGCCCTTCACCGGGGTGTGTGTGTATTACACATGCACTCTTATTTTATGTAACCTATTTATGAGTCACTTTTCTAACAAAGTATCCGGAGCGACGTAAGCCATAAAAAGAGGTGCATGCCATTAAAAAAAATTAAGCAATTGAAATGTTGGAAACATAAACCACTGCCAAAAGAAGCAGTAGCTGCACAACCAGAATCAATGTGGGACCAGATAAAAGGGAGAGGTGGGACAGTGGGAGTCACACCTTTTGCTGCCGTTTGTCTCTTTCCTTCTCTCCACCGACATCTAGTATCAGCCATTCCACCCGGTTGCACCAGAGGGAGAAACAGAGGAGCAGAGATGGGCAGATATGGTCCTCCGGGCTTCTCTGTCTGACCCCAGGAACTCTCCCCAGGTCATGCCCCTCACTGGCTTTGATTCATACTGTTAGGAAAACATTCCTTAAGAAACAGATAAAAGTTCCTGGAAGCTTTAAAGAGGGTTCCAGAATTTTCTTTCGTGTGTAGGAGTGGCACTCTAGGCTTGATGGGTGTCAGCTGGAGGTGCAAATAATGGGAGGAAGTTGCAGGCTGCAATTTCCGCACGAGGAAAACACACACACTGAGATTATACCATGCTGGAGTGATAAAGGAGGACTGTAAATAGCTTGTATATAATAGTAACAGAAACGCTTGTGCAACCAGTCAAGCAATAAAGAAGCTATTGACTGAAGAATTTGAGTATGACTCCTGTTCTTGTCCTCTGCCTCCGGGAGGAAACTCTGCTACAAACAGCAAGAAGTGGTTTTACAGAGGTGCCACCACACAAGCAGAAAGAGCAGCGGAAGTGTGTGTGCGGTAACCTCTATTACATACAGCACATGATTTTGCCTGGTTGGAAGGTGTCCTTGAATTCTGAGAATACCTCTTGCTTGTCTAGTTGGAGAATATACAGGGGTGTGCAAAAAACTGGGGCTTCCTGTTGTGTTGTTTTTGTGAGATCGCAGTGGCTAATTTTGGGTGTCACACTTTTGCGCGCTGTTGCACTGCACTCTTGCCCCAAAGAAAGCACGGCATGGGTCATGTGACTCACCCGGGCGCACATCCCGGAACACACAAGTCCTGGTTTTGGGTCTCCAAAAATTGGACAGTATGCAAAAATAAACGTTGCATTTGTTGCCCTGCTTACTTTAACCTCAGGGCCCCGCCTACTACTGGCATGCGGCCCCCAGAAGAGTGTGCAGAAGGAAATGCGGCCCTCAGATTCAAGAAGGTTCGCCACCCCTGGAGCAGCAGGACTTACTACTGCACTGGCCTGACTGAGAAACCAGCCACCACTTGCCCACCCCCCTCACCCGTTCCTTCAAGCTGGTCATTATAAGAACTTACACAAATAAAGATGCAATGACTTGCAAGGTGCAACGAAAACTTGGCAATTTCTTCCATACCTAGCGGTGGGAGCAGCTGCTGCTAACCGCGTTAGTTTCAAAGCATGAAATCCAACTAGGACAACTATGGGTCAAATATTTTAAGGAGTGGTATCAGTTCAAATGCTTCACCTAGAATACAGCACCCCCCTGCTTTGTTAATCATTTTGGTTGTGTTATTTCTAAGATCAACTGGACCAGGAACACCTTCATTATATCCCACATAAATGTTTCTTGTTTCTCCGAAAATAAGACACCGTCTTATATTTATTTTTCCTACAAAAAACACACTATGGCTTATTTTCAGGAGATGTCTTATTTTTTTCTCCTCCTCCTGCCGCGGCCGGCATTGCTGCTGCGCCTATCACTATGAGTTTTTTATGGGGTACGGCTTATATTCCTTGAATGCTTAAAAATCCTGCTACGTCTTATTTTATGGCTACGTCTTATTTTCGGGGAAACAGGGTAGCAACCTGGCATTTGGGGAATTCTGACCTCATATAGATCCAGTCCTGCAGCATAAATCTCACCTGACCAAACAATTTTGAAAAGGGACCAGTGATGAGAAAAGTGGTTTTAAAATGCGAAACTGCACACACTTGAGTAGTTTAGCTGCTGTTTACTAAGGTTGGCAAACTGGTTTGTGTTTGTCTTTTGCTTTAAAGTGGCAAGAGTGGAATGCAGCAATAAATCAAGCATGAAGGGTGGGGAGGTGCTTGCTTTCCTTTGTGGGGTTTTTTTTAAAAAAAATTCTAGTGTCTCATCGCCTTAATCACAGGTATTCATTTGTTAAAAAAAATTTAAGGTGCCCAATTTTTTTGTTTTTGTTTTGCTTTTGCTCTTAATCTGAGTTCTTTGCATGGTTTAGGGTTGGCATTGGGGGAGAGCAGTGCTGTGTGGCAGGCAGAAAACAGGTAAGGTTTTCTAGTGTGGAAGTCCAGTGATGGGGAAAGCTTCAGCTATTCACTGTCTGTCTGTCTGTCTGTCTGTCTGTCTGTCTGTCTGTCTCTGTCTTTTTGTTTGTGATGTGATTTACTTTTGGGTCCTCTACCCCCAGAGAAGGCATAAGTTGGCATATGACAAAGGGTATACAACTTTTATGCAAAATTATGTCTTCTTCTGCAAGTACAGCAGAGGGCCTGATCCATATGCTATGTATTGGCCCCAGAAAATCTGGCGGCACTTCATTAGATGCATGAAGTGTTATCCTGAGTTGCAGGTTAGAGAATTGTAAACAGTCAGGTCAGAAGAAAATGAAATGCAGAAAAGTACAGATTATGCTAATTCCATTATTAACAGTGGCCATTCACCCAAAAAAGGTGTTGATAACATAGACATCCTGATATTGGTTAGTCAATTAACAAATATAACTTTTTTTAAAAAAGGAATCCCACTATATAATATTCTCTCTACTCCACAACTATGTATAGATAACCCTTCATGTATCTATTGAAGTAACTGTAGTCTACAAAAGCTTATGCAGTGATAAATTAATTTGTCTTTTAAGCTGCCATGAAACTCAGGGCTAAAATTTGCACTGAGTTGATTTAAAGATTTTTTAAAAAATAAAATGATTTCTCACTGGTATCTAACTCCAGTGAAATTATTTAAAATGTCTAAAGGTGTTCCAAATGTTTGTTGGAAGTGTGAAAAATGTGAAGGGACATTTTATCATGCTTGGTGGACTTGTTGAAAAGCCAAGAAATATTGACTACAAATACATACATTGACTTTTCCTGCTAGAAATAATGGATATATAATTAGAAAAAAAAATTATGGATCATTATTTCAATACATGATCACAGTGGTGAGACTTTAATATGCACAAAGATGGAAAGATTCATCATTACCTATCATGGAGGAATGGTTGATAAAATTACTGGACTTAGCTAAGATGGCAAAATTAATGTGTTTAATCAGAGAAAAATCATTGTCAATATTTACTAAAGATTGGAAACCCCTTATAGACTTTTTACGTGAAAAAGAAATTGAATTTATGATACCTAGGTTTGAGGATTAAAGAAAATATTGGTATGTAGCAAGTGGAATTGTTAGGTGTTACCTTGGATGTATTGAATAATTTTCTATATGTAGCTGGCAGATGAAGAATCAGAAGTTATTTTTTCTTTTTCCTTTGTTTTCCTCCTTTTGGTTTGTGTTTGTGTTTAGATTAGTTATTATCTTTGATAAAAATATATATTTAGTATTTGATATTAAGCTTTCTATACAGTGGTACCTCGGGTTACATACGCTTCAGGTTACAGACTCCACTAACCCAGAAATTGTACCTCGGGTTAAGAACTTTGCTTCAGGATGAGAACAGAAATTGTGTTCCAGCGGCGCGGCAGCAACAGGAGGCCCTATTAGCTAAAGTGGTGTCTCAGGTTAAAAACAGCTTCAGGCAAAGAACGGACCTCCGGAACGAATTAAGTTCTTAACCCGAGGTACCACTGTATTGCCATGAGACTCATTTTTGTTTTTGCATGTAGTTCCCTCTTTTGGCCAGAGTAGGGTGGTAGTATGCAGGCAATGTTCCTCTCTGGTGTCCTTCAGGTCCCATGTGAAGTTTTAATAAAAACTGTGCACATTTAGAAGGGCAGGGATGAACCACCTGTCCCCCCCTCTTCTTCCCTCCCCTCTCATTATGTAATTCAACATCTTTATCAATGACTTGGATGATGGGCTTGAGGGCATCCTGAGCAAGTTTGCAGATGACACCAAATTGGGAGGGGTGGCTAATACCCC
The DNA here is from genome assembly GCF_963506605.1 of Zootoca vivipara. Taxonomy (NCBI): domain Eukaryota; kingdom Metazoa; phylum Chordata; class Lepidosauria; order Squamata; family Lacertidae; genus Zootoca; species Zootoca vivipara. Next base: position 35,572,227 of record NC_083281.1, on the reverse strand, counting down.
AGAGGACAGGATCACACTTCAAACTGACCTTAACAGATTAGACAACTGGGCCAAAGCAAACAAGATGAATTTTTAACAGGGAGAAATGTAAAGTACTACACTTGGGCAAAAAAAAATTGAAAGGCACAAATACAGGATGGGTGACACCTGGCTTGAGAGCAGTGCATGTCAAAAGAAGTCAACAGTGTGATGCAGCAGCTTAAAAAAGCCAATGCAATTCTGGGCTGCATCAATAGGATCTAGATGCTATAGCATCTATAGCATCTAGATCTATAGCATCTAGATCAAGGGAAGTACCGGTAATAGTACCACTGTATTCCACTCTGGTCAGACCTCACCTGGAATACTGTGTCCAGTTCTGGGCACCACAGTTCAAGAAGGATACTGACAAGCTGGAACGTGTCCAGAGGAGGGCAACCCAAATGGTCAAAGGCCTGGAAACAATGCCTTATGAGGAACGGCTTAGGGAGCTGGGTATGTTTAGCCTGGAGAAGAGAAGGTTAAGGGGTGATATGATAGCCATGTTCAAATATATAAAAGGATGTCATATAGAAGAGGATGAAAGGTTGTTTTCTGCTGCTCCAGAGAAGCGGACACGGAGCAATGGATTCAAGCTACAAGAAAGAAGATTCCACCTAAACATTAGGAAGAACTTCCTGACAGTAAGCGCTGTTCGCAGTGGAACTTGCTGCCAAGGAGTGTGGTGGAGTCTCCTTCTTTGGAGGTCTTTAAGCGGAGGCTTGACAGCCATCTGTCAGGAATGCTTTGATGGTGTTTCCTGCTTGGCAGGGGGTTGGACTGGATGGCCCTTGTGGTCTCTTCCAACTCTATGATTCTATGATAGGATAGCTGCCTTTTTGCCCTAGCAGGAAATACACCTGTTTTATTCCTACCATGCAACTGCTGAAGGCCTGGGATCTCTGCCCAGAAAGAAAAAAAAGGAGGCACACCTACCGTAAGTGGCAAACCTGTTGCTCTATTCCTAACCTGAATTGCTGACCAGTGCTTGTAAATGCCATCTGAGCCAAGTCTACTCAGCCTTTCCTTTCTACAGCAGAGAAGCAGACAGGGCTTGAGAAATTCAATGTGTCTTGACCTGCTTAGTCTGACAAGGCATTAATCTCCAGGGTGAGTCAGGTTTGTGCCTGACTCACCCTGCCAAGCCACCAACAGCGTTCCAAACATAATTCCATGGAAACAGGAAGGAAACTTTCTCTCCTGTTCTGAGATATGGACTGGTTGAAATAAAAAAGCAAGATATTATATGAGGCCAACACATAGGTAATTTGTCAGATTTTTAAAAAAGCATTCACCCATCTTAGCTGGCTCTTCTCCACAAGCTCAAAGGCGCAGTGGTGCCATCAGAGCAGGACTTTGGGGCAGAATGAGCGGGAGGGACGCCAAACACATCTTAAGGGCAGCAGGAGTGGGGGAGAGAAATGGGTATTGAAGTCAGAGTCTAAAACAGACTCCAGCCTGGTGCACTCCAGGTGTTTTGGACCACAACTCCCATTAGTCCTTGTTGCTTGAGGCTGATGGGAGTTGTAGTCCAAAAACATCTGGAGGGCACCAGGTTGGAGAAGGCTAGTCTAAAATTACCTAAGTGCACCATTGCAAAAATGCAAGGAGTAACGTAACGTGGTAGACACACACCCAAAGACACAGACCTGCATGCATAAGGAAGAGTTGGGTAATGCCTTTATTAAGACCAACTGTTGTTGGCATCTGTCTGTCTCAAGAGACAATGGAGTGCGCCTCCGGGAGCGAAGTCAAACCGCTGCGTTAGCAGCATCGAAGACACCTTCTGTGGTGCGCAAGCCTGGGAAGTGTGTATGGAGGTGCCCAAATGACAAGACCCTCCTCTCTGCCTCACGGATATGGTCCAAAGAAAAGAAAAGCAATCCATTTGGCACCAGCTGGTGCCATCCAACTGTCTTAGGAACTCTACTCTGGATTTGTGTTGGGTTAACTCCTTAGCCTTTTATTTTCTTGAAGACTTCCTGCAAGGCAGCAGAGTTTTAGGATCAGTTTTCCTAGACGGGCTACCTTTCCAGGTTGGCGAGCCTCATCTGCCCCTTACTTCCATCTACAGCTGCCTTCTTGACCATTGGACCCACCATTGGTCTCATCCACTCAGTCCTCTGGGATGTGGCCACTGTCACATGCTGGCAGCTTCTAGGAGCCACAGGTGAGAGCAGAGTGCAGGGTGAGGACCAAAGGTGGTTAGACTACCGCAGAAGGAGGTACTACCCCTCTCCTAACACGCCATACACCCCTAAGTCCAAATAAAGGTTCATGTCTAACACTCATCCCGGTGAAGCTTTGATATACTCAGAAGGTTGTTTGTGACCCAGTAGATTAGATGGTCTGAAGTCAGGTTTCCTTGTCAATTCCCATCATCCTTGACTATTGCCCATGCTGGCTGTGCATGTACAACTCCAACTGATAGGAATGGCCAGCTACTGCTGCCCCCCATACATACACCTCAGTATTTATCCCAGTCTTCGGCTAATTAAACAATTTGTGGCCTTTTAAACTGTGGGAGGTATTGTTTTTGTTTGTTAATATGGTATGCAGTTTGTGTTTTTATATTGTGTTTTTATATTGTGACCTTGCGTGAAGGGCAGTATAGAAACTTAATAAATAATTCCAATAATAATAATACCCCATGGGGCAGTCAACAATCAAACAAAACAAGAAATGCAATGGCCCCATTTACACTACACATTTGAAGCAGTACCAGTCCACTTTAAAGTCATGGCTTTGCAATTACAACTCCTAGGGTGATTTAACAATCAATCTCTTTTCCCAGGGAACTCTGGGAATTATAGTTCTGTGAGGGGAATTGGGGTCTCCTAACAACTCTCAGCAACTTTAAGAAACTACAGTTCCCAGGATTCTTTGGGGGAAGCAATAACTTAATATGGTATGATACAGCTTGAAAGGTGTAGCACAGCTGGGGCCTGGAACAGAAGAAGAGGAGTTCTGAATAAAACACTCAAGCTAAAAACAACTATATTGTGATTTTAAAGGCAAATAAGTATGAAAACATGTCCTAAGCATTTATAGCTGGGAAGGACATTCCAAAGCTGGGGTGCCACTACTGAAAAAGCCCAATATTCAGTCACTGCCTGAGTAGCTACAGTAGTAAGTGAAGTACCCAAAGAAAGCACATAAAAGAAGAATCAGACCTTATCCTCTCTCTTTCCTATGGCTACTTACAAAAGAGATGGGGAACCTTTTTCACACCAAGGGCTGCATTCCCTTCTGAGCAATCTTCCGAGGGCCACGTGCCAGTAGGGGGCAGCACCAGAGGCAAAGGTGGGGCAATGAATGTAAATTGACCTTTGACCTATGATAGGTTCGTTTCTACACACACACACACAAACACACACACACACACACACACACACACACCCCTCTCTTTCCTCCATCCAGGCAAGCATCCACTCAAAGTTCAGGGGCACAGTCCAACCTGGCAAAAACATACAAGGAAGGCATGTAGCGAAACCAGTAGGGGGTGTGACTCAAAAGGAGTTGTGACCTAGGGAAAGTCTCAAGGGCTTAAGGTTCCCCACCCTCTGATTTACAGTTTATAATATTCTGTTATATTTTGAGCGTTTCATTAGCAACAGGGTGGGGAAGCAACAATCGTGGGTTTCTTTTGTGCAAGTTTGGCATCTGGCTTTGAATCAAATGAATGTCAACTGTTGATTCTCAAGGTTTCTTGTTACGGGGCAGAAAATGAAAATCATTCAGTCTTGCCAAATTTCTAGGCTGAAGCACAATAAGAGCACCTTCCCAAGTTCTGAATGAGTCTGTCCAAAGAAGGAACACTCCTTGCCGCCCCAGATCTCAGGTTGCCAGAAAGATTGGAATCCTCCATGCTCCAGCATTGCAGAGCACGAGATGGGCAGGAGAAAGATCAAGAACTGCTGGTAGATCTCTAGAGCAGGCATCCCCAAACTTCGGCCCTCCAGATGTTTTGGACTACAATCCCCATCATCCCTGACCACTAGTCCTGTTAGCTAGGGATCATGGGAGCTGTAGGCCAAAACATCTGGAGGGTCGCAGTTTGGGGATGCCTGCTCTAGAGGATCGGCGAGGGTTTCTAACTACTCCTGATTGTTTAACACAAGCAATGACAATATAACTTTTCCCTGTCTAAATGAGGCTGATGAAATGATGGAAGCTAAGCAGGGGTGGACTTTTGTGTGAAAGGCCTGTGAACAGTTCTGGTACTGAAAACAAATTCCTTGGCTCAGATTGTGCTCAGAGGCACCCTGTTCTTTAATTCCAACTGAATGCCTTTGCACCTGTCTCTGGATAGTACCGTAGATATTCAAGGTCTAGAACAAAGCAAAATAGAGCAGACTCTCAACGATCAGGGTTTCTGCAGCATGTCATTGATGTAATAATGCTGCCTTAGTGGACTCATACTGGACCATGCACACATATTATTGTGCTTGATTAGTTGCACTGTGATGCTTCCTCAGAGTAGTTGCATTATCAACCTCTGGTGCACTATAGTGCAACAAAGCAGGACAAAAAATAATTTGGAAGGAGCATTTGTGGTAAAGAAGGTTACAGGATTTCAGGAGGACAGCTATGGGGCATGCACTGACCAGAAACGAAGAAGTATGACTGTCCTAGACCTTTTGCAGGCAAACAGTACTGAAAGCTGCATTGTGTATACCGTACCTGCCCATAATATACCATCATGAGCATGGATAATCTTGGATGCACAAAAAAAGGACATCTAGAGGCCCCAGTGCTGCACACCCAGGCTGGGGGGGCAGCGCAGCACATTTTAATCCTGTGCAATGTTAAGGGGAGAAGTTACTATAGCACAGAGTTGAAGTGAAACGTATACATTTGCATACATGCGGATCCGACCGTCTAAAGCTTCATGATGTTCCCCATCTAGTGCATTTTGCTCCCTCTCCAGCTGTGCCCAAGCTGAGAGCCCTAGAAATCCTGTGTCAGCACTCTGCAGTAACTTTGGGAAAGGGTTGAGATTAGTTCATCTCTGTGGGAGTTGCTGAGTAATTCCTGCTTGATCTATGGATACCTGTGCAATTTGGGAATGATGCGATAATGGGCTTGCCACACTTATTTCCATAATCCTGGTGTGTGGGTGTTTAGCACCTTTTTGATCACTCAAGAAGCATAGTGAAAGCAGGGTAAATATGAAGGTCTTCTCACTCTTCAAAAGCTAATCAGATTTTTAAAAGCTAATCTGTAAAATGCTAATTTGCCCCAGAGTTTCTAAACCAGATGACTTTGGGTCCAACCACCCCTCAGCATTTGCCCCTTGTGCATCCTTTAATTCTCCCTTCTGCATACAACGTTCACAGGAAACAACTGCTGCCCCAAACTTTCTTCCCAATAAATTAAGTTTCCTTATCCTCAGAAAACCCAAAAAAGACATCTGCTCCAGTTTAAAAGCACTCCAGCCAGCTTTCTGTGAACGCCTTTGTCCATTTTTTAAAATTCTATTTAATGCAGGTGTTTTTTATGTGGAGTAGCTTATGAAGAGGGGCAGTTGCTTGAAACAGCAAATAGCGGGAAACGGGGAATATGGATGTGGAAGCTCTGGATTAAAATCACATTCAAATATAACCCTGCGGGAAAACCCGAACCCGAACCCTGTGGGAAAACATAACCCTGCAGAGAAACCCTAACCCTAACCCTAACTCGGGGCTCTCTGATCCTAGTCCAACACCCTAACCTCTATCGCACTCTGGCTCTCATTGTACAGAATTCCTTCCTTCCTTTGCATCTGGTCACTCTCTCTCTCTCTCTCTCTCTCTCTCTCTCTCTCTCTCTCTCTCTGTGTGTGTGTGTGTGTGTGTGTGTCTCACCCTTTTTAGGTATACTGAGGCCAGTTAGAATAATAATGCAGTGTACACAGTTTTACTGTCAGATTGCCGTAATCTTAAGGACAGCTTGATGTAGATAAACTAATACCTTGAGCAGGACCAAGAATATCATTTCTTTGATATTCTGCAAGAATTGTGCACATACCTAACACAGCCAACCAGAGTGTCTAGTACCTGATCATCAACCGAGTGTGCACTGCATAGCATGTCGAAATTCAACTTGCAACGGAGTAATGAGTGTCTTAATAAGTCTACTTAATTATTCCCCAAGTGCTTTGGCAGAAGGCAAGGAGGCATGAAGTGCCTTGCCTGAGTTACAAATGACAAATTGCCTGCCAGTTGAGGACAGCACTTCATGCATCAAGAATTATTAGATCCTTGCTCACAAAGGCTTGTGCCAGCATGGATTTATTAGCATTTGAGGTGCCACATCTTTGTTGCCTTCCAGTTGCAAAGTTAACACTTCCAAAGAGTTTGGGCGACTACTTGACTGAACAGCACCTGTAGGCTGATTTCAAAAGATTTTTTCCTGCTTTTTGTTTCCTTACAGGAATATGTTTAAGCCCAAATCTCAACTTAAAATGCAAGATTAACATACAACCCCTTCTCCTTTCTCTGCCATCTTCTCACTGGCAACATGTAGATGGGAAGCTCATTCAAGGCAGAAATCTGTCATTTCTGCTTACGAAACTCTTCAAAGCTTACGTAATATATATACATGGACGAAGCTGCATAAATGTATATATAACAAGAAATCACTAATGAGTTTCACTCAGCAGACACTAGGCTACAGCAAGAACCAAGAGTTTATTACAACTTATTTGTTTTTAATTTATAAGCTGTCTTTCCATATCAAAGGATCCTAAGGATTGCATGGGATAAATATTGCAGCCTAGGACTATTTACCCCTGCAAATGTTATTAGCCTGGTGAGGGAGCATGTCTGTGTGATCCTCTACATTCTGCATGAAAACACATTGAGAGAGGGCACTTGTGGATACTGGTGCACTGTGGGGTACTTTTGGGGGTAGTGGTTCAGGGCCTACATGTATCTGCCTTCCCCAGTTTCAGAACATGCCTGTTCATGTCTGTTCAGAAGGAACAGACATATTGAGGCAGCTACATGGTTCACTGCCAGAGATTCCACTTAGGAAGGGTGGGAGACATCATTCCCCCACAATAACCACTAATGTTTCAGACCACATGTGATTTTTTTCCACAGGATCTGCTCTTATGGGCTCACTGGTTCTATACAATGAGGGATTGTTAGTACATAATATGTGTCATGGAAGACCTTGAGGACAGATCTGTCAGGAACCCAAACAAGAACTTTATTGCCCCTCTGCAACATGAACAAAAGAGAAACACCTGACTCCACAAAGCTAGCAGCCGAGTCCAGCGCCATCTAGTGACTAAACTATATAATGACACTATCCACTTAGTATGCATGCCCATGACATAAAACGTTTTTGCCTCAGCAACAAAAGCAAAAAAATAATAGATGGTAATAATAATAATAATAATAATAATAATAATAATAATAATAATAATACCCTGCCCATCTGGCTGGGTTTCCCCATCCACTCTGGGTGGCTTCCAACAAAACACTGAAATACAATAATCTATTAAACATTAAAAGGTTCCCTAAACAGGGCTGCCTCAATGGTAATATTGAAGTAGTTATTATAAGGAGGTAAAGAAGTAACTATGACAAATGTTCTCAGATTTGACTACACCTTCATGAAGAGAACAGCTCAGTGGTAGAGCATGAGACTCTTAATCTCAAGGTTGTGGGTTCAAGCCCTACGTTGGGCTAGATGACTCTCATGGTCCCTTCCAACTCTACAATTCAACGATTCCAGGAACCTTCTCTCAGTCTACCTACCTAATAGGAGTGTTGTGAGGATATGATGGGAAGGAAGAACCACATACATTTCCCTGAGCTCTTTGGAAGAAAGGCATACTATATATGTGTAATTTATAAAAAAAATCTTTGTAACACCTCCACAGTCACTGAAAGCCAACTATTCATCTTCATACACTGTTGCCTGCTGCCAGTACAACTCAAAAGTTCAAAAATCAGATACCACAAATAATCTGATTAGATTACAAATGTATGATTAAAAAGCAACAACACTTTGTTCTTTTCATTTATGTTCTTAGTTTTTAAGGTACGCACTCCAGTTATGCTTGCATGTCCCCCTGAGGGTGAAAGGATGGCTTTGCTCTTTTAATTAAAGCTACAATTCCCACGATTTTATCCCGAATCCCTGGGCCATAAAAGCTGGTGCTTGCAGCCTCCCTGTAATAATCTGGATGGCCATTTGAAATCCACGATGTGTTCCCTAGCCCTATTATAAAGAGAAAAGAATGAATCTTCCTTCTCCAAAAGTATATGGTCCTAAGCTGGAAACATGCTGTGATCTTTACTGACCAGTGCAGCAGCTAGTAATTTGCCCTGTGTGAGATTCTACAGTAAATGTGTGTTTACCTTGGAATTCTCTCTGCAAGTGTAATAAATGTGTGATGATATATTGCAGTTAAAAAAGAAGCCGGCAAGAAAGCATCCTCTCACCTTGAGCCACGGCAACAGCACTCAGTCACAACAGCAGCCAGGCATTGTCTAACCTCCATGCAAGGTTTGTGCAAGCAAATCAGGATGAATGGTCCACGAACATTTGCCCTCCTTCTGCTCCAGGGCCTTCATGCCACTCCAGCTGGGCAAGGCAGGGAATGATACCCTGAAGCAGTGGTCAGACCAGGATGCCTGGAGGCCCTGCCCTAGCATAGATACATCAACCTTTGACTGGATTGACCTGCTCAGCCAAAGGGGTTTTTGCTGAGGGCCTCTGTTTATACATATAACAAACAGAGTACATATAACAATCAAAGCCACACAGGGCAAATCTGCCCTCCTCCAGCTCCTCCTCCTCTAGCAGAAATGTAATTTCCATTTCCATTCCAATAATTAACAATAGAAATAGTATAAACATCAGGCCAGCATCAACATGTTAGTAAAGGTAAAGGTACCCCTGACCATTAGGTCCAGTTGCAGACGACTCTGGGGTTGCAGTGCTCATTTCGCTCTATAGGCCGAGGGAGCCGGTGTTTGTCTGCAGACAGCTTCAAGGTCATGTGGCCAGCATGACTAAGCCGCTTCTGGCGAAACAGAACAGCGCACGGAAACGCCGTTTACCTTCCCACCGGAGCGGTACCTATTTATCTACTTGCACTTTTGAACTGCTAAGTTGGCAGGAGCAGGGACCGAACAACAGGAGCTCACCCCATTGCGGGGATTTGAACCGCCGACCTTCTGATTGGCAAGCCCTAGGCTCTGTGGTTTAGACCACAGTGCCACCCGCGTCCCAACATGTTAACCAACCACAAAACTGGGACAGCACCACTGGTGGGGGCAGGGGGAGAAAAAATGTCCAGGAGCTTGAAATAGGATTTATTCCAGGTCCAATTTATTCCAGATGTGTTCCGGACAAATCCTTCCTCGCAATTTTCATCAAGTATGTGGAATACTATCGAGACATTGGGCCTGTAATAAAACTTACTTTAAGCACCTGGGGTTATTTGCTCTTTCCTTTTTCCTAGCATCAGTATTGGGCTTCGTCAGACTCACTGTGTCAACACCTGCCTGCATTTACTCCCCTGTCCCCAAGGACTGAACATTGCGTAGCAGCAATTTAGTTGATGGCTGTCATTTTCTTCCCCCCATAATTTACCACATTGGTTCTGGAAAAAACAAAAGAGCCTCTCAAGAGCTTTGCTTCTCTTTACACTAACCACCATAATAATCAATAATATTTTTTTTTATTTGTACCCCACTCATCTGAATGGGTTGCCCCAGCCACTCTGGATGGCTTTCCTCATATACAAAAAATAATAAAACATTAAACATTAAAAACTTCCCCATGCAGGTCTGCCTTCAGAACTTAATAGGCATGAACTTAATGGGCAGCAGTGACAGCCCCCAAGCCATTCATCCTAAGCCCTTTGGCCATTCTCCTCTGTTGGAGATTATTATAATATTATTTTATTTAATTATATTCCACCTTTTCCCCAGAACCAGGACTCAAGGTAGCTTACAAAAATTAAAACAAACACAGATAAAATAAAAATGCTAAGGTGATAGTTAAACAGTAATCGAACTACAATGGAATTAAAACAATGTATATACCGTACTTTCCCATGTATAACACGCTCCCATGTATTAGACACCTCCTATTTTGGGGGACTAAAAAATAAGAAAATGGGGGAAGATTGAGGTTTTATTTGCGGAGAATGGCACAGAGTTGTTGAGCTTTTTTTAGGGGGAGGGGGTTTGCCAAAAATCACTCACCCGCCTGGCCGATGCTAACACTCGCGCGCATAGCAACAGCCTCCTAATGTCTCTCCCCTCGCCGGGAGAAGCAACCTTTTGCCCGCACAATTGCCGCAGCAACACCCAATCAACAGCACCCCTGGACGCAGACAGCAATAACACACTGCAGACCATCTCCGGCTCACGGCATCAACCAATCCCACGTCACACCTAAGACGACCCATGATTTTAAACAACATTCTTCAGCAAAAAAATCATAGTCTTATACACGGAAAAGTATGGTATGTTAAAACAGAGATAATAAAAAGCACACAGCACTATTTAAAAGCAGCCAGTTCCCAAAGGCCTGCCAGAATAAAACAATCTTCACCTGCTGGCAGAATGGCATGGAGGGAGCCAGTCTAGCCTCATGAGGAAGGGAATTCCAAAGATATCAGAGTTATGTGTGCCACAGGCCTGTCATTCATTCCCTAAGATCACTAGCTGAGTAGCTGCTACCCATGCCCAGTGTTGAAGTAAGATTCAATTGCCTGCCCAGCTGGTTCCTACACATGGCTGCCATCTTGTCCTTTGCAACAGGCACCAAAAGGGCTGTAGCTCAGTGGTAGATCACCTGCTTTCCATACAGAAGTTTCAATCCCCAGCATCTCCAGGTAGGGCTGGGAAAAGACCTCTCTGGACCTCTGGAGAGTCAGTGCCAGTCTGTGTAGACCAGGCACCCCCAAACTCGGTCTTCCAGATGTTTTGGGGCTACAACTCCCATCATCCCTAGCTAGCAGGACCAGTGGTCAGGGATGATGGGAGTTGTAGTCCCAAAACATCTGGAGGACTGAGTTTGGGGATGCCTGGTGTAGACAGAACTGAACTAGATGGACCAATGGCCTGACTCATAAGACAGCTTCCTGTGCTCCTGTACCTGAGGACATTTTGTCCCCTTAAAACTGGAGTGGCTCTGAATAACAAAAAGAAAGTAGGTTCAACACTTGTGGTGTCCCACTGCCATGTCTCACTCTTCACTGGTGTGTAACGTGGCTCAGTAGCACCTCAGCAGTTACTCACAACACCGAAAGCTTATGCCCAACCACATGATAATAACAGAAGGATAATGTTGCCACGGAAAAGCATTTCCACAGGTAAAACCATGGGACAAAACCAGCTTCTTAATGAGCAGCCTTCTGTTTTTCGCCACCAGACTGCGGGAGGCTTAGCCAACATTCACCGTTTAATCAAGAATGTAAGAACGAAAAAAGAATCTCTTACTGCGGCAGGCCAGTGGCTCATCTAGTCCGGCATGCTGTTCTCACAATAGCCAAACAGATAATGGGAAGCCTGAAAGCAGGACCTGAGTGTAACAGTGCTTTCTCTTCCAGCAGTTCCTAGCAACTGGTATTCAGAGGCATACTGCCTCCAACAGTGGAGGAATTGCAAGCATTAAGGCAGGCATAGGCAACCTTGGCTCTCCAGATGTTTTGGAACTACAACTCCCATGATCCCTGACCACTGGCCCTGTTAGCTAGGGATCATGGGAGTTGTAGTTCCAAAACATCTGGAGAGCCAAGGTTGCCTATGCCTGCATTAAGGAATGAGTTGCAGGGACTGTCAGCTTCCCCCCCTGAAATGCTAGCTTATTACATGAGGTGAGTGGTTTATGTGGGGGACATGCGACCTCTAATGCTCCAGAATACTACCATCTCAAAGTCTGCTACTTCATTCTGTTGAATGTGTAACACAGCCCATAGGAATGTGTGAACAATTTGAGTTAAGTCGGTCCATTGGTCCATCTTTCCAGCTCTCCAGGGTCTCAGGAAGAGGTACCGGTAATTCCCAGCACTGTGATATCTGTGAGTTGCAGGAGAAAATTTGACTGACTTGCTTGGTCGAGTCAACTTTTGGACATTTGCTTTGTCTCTGTTACATCATACCTTCCATTTCTGATATTTAGGTGTCAGTGCTGTTGCATATGTAGCCAAAATGGCGCCCCGCCCCGCCCCGCCCCGCCCCCCACGCATGCACACACCACATTCACACAGGAGGGGGTCATCTGGAGCCTCGTGGAGCCCTGAGATTTGCAGAAGTACCAGAAAACAACAACCATTTAAACAAGACGGGAGGGAGGATTCTATCAGAAAGGCCCTGTGAGAACTGAACATGCTCAATGGACACAGAAAACTGACGGACTATGGCGATGGTATTTGTGGATAATTGGGGGGGGGGAAATGAATGCCATATCCTGCAAAAGGTCATATCTGGCTGGTTGGAACGCTGAACAGGAGCAGTCCACACTGCAACATTTTGTTGCAGATCCCATTTGTACCAATAGTCTAAAATATGGAATGAGGGACATAAGAACTGGAACAATTAAAGCACTAATATATACTAAGCTTTTTTTAAAAAAAAAATGAAGTAGGTTCCTAGTCCTTAAGGTTTAACACCCAAGGGTGCTATGTTCTGAATAGTTAGTGCCTGCTTAGTTCTGTATCTTATTTATGCCCTAATCTTTTCTTACAAAAAGGATATACTATGATTCTGAAGACTTGGGGCTAGAAATACGGAAGCTCTGTGAGCTGGCTGGGAGGCGGTGAGGGGGGGGGGAAACATGGCCACTGAGAGTTTGGCACCTGCTAAATGAAGTCTATGCCAATTACGCACAAACAAAATATGCCATAGGGCCAACAGACTTCCGGTTGCTGTCTCCTATTTCATATGGCCTTTGGCATCAGACAAGTTGCCCAACCACGTTTCAAAATCAGGCTGATTGCAGGTTTGCGGATACTGAAGTGCTAGTGAAGTGGAAAAATCAATAGGTGATATGGAAACAGTAGGGAGAAATAACATCTCCCATCTATAATGGGAGCACTATAATGGTGCTCTTCACAAACTATGGATAAAGTGTATGGATAATGTTGTAATATAGGTCAGTTGTAATAAATAAGGCACCGGACTTACTAGTTACATCCAGGTGGAGTCAGGCATTTCCTGTGTCTGATCTGCTCTCATTCAACAGAGGCACTTAAGTTCTTGTTTAGCTTCCTGACTGTTATGTCCTCAACGCCTTCCATGACATTCAGAACATTGCAGGGGATGCTGGAGAAATGTTCTCGTGCTTACATGCAGACCCCATCAGTACTAGACATTCAGAGCAGTAATTGTACTACTTTAAACAGTCATGGCTTCTCCCAAAGAATCCTGGGAGCTGTAGTTTGTTACAGGAGCTGAGCATTGTTAGGAGACCTCTATTCCCCTCACAGAGCTACAATTCCCAGAGTGCTGTATCTATTGGTCCTTCTTCCCAAGAAACTCTGGGAATTGTGGCTCTCTAAGCAGAAAAGGGGCCTCCTAACAACACATAACACCCTTAACAAACTATAGTTCCCAGGTTTATTTCGAAGAAGCTATGACGCAGATGGCGCTGTGGTCTAAACCACTGAGCCTAGGGCTTGCCGATCAGAAGGTCGGTGGTTCAAATCCCCGTGATGGGGTGAGCTCCTGTTGCTCAGTCCCAGCTCCTGCCAACCTAGCAGTTCGAAAGAACGTCAAAGTGCAAGTAGATAAATAGGTACTGCTCCAGCGGGAAGGTAAACGGTGTTTCCGTGCTCTGTTCTGGTTTTGCCAGAAGCGACTTAGTCATGCTGGCCACATGACCCAGAAAAACTGTCTGCAGACAAACGTCAGCTCCCTCGGCCAGTAAAGTGAGATGAGCGCCGTAACCCCAGAGTCGTTCACGACTGGACTTAACTGTCAGGGTCCTTTACCTTTACCTTTAATGACTTTTCAAAGTGGTATGATACAGCTTTAAATGTATAGTGCAGATGAGGCCTCAGCTCATAGAAGGCCCTTGTCGTGACCTTTCAAGCCTCGCCACTGTTTTGCATGAACTGAGTGTGTTAAGCTGGAATACCCCCAGCCAACACTGTTCTGTGGGTGGATAAGGTAAGGAAAGATTAGCAGTAGCTGTCAAGGCATCCTCCTAGGAAGCTTCTCTGCTGTGAAGCTCCCAGTAAGCTTCAGAGGAGTCCCCAAACTCCACAGGGCACAGTTTGAAAACCACCGTTTTAGCAAATACTTCCATGGCCTTGGGGAATGCTAGCAGAAAACGTGGCCCATGAATTTCTGCATCCCATTTCCGTGGTCTCTGGTACCTATTTCTGTCCCTGTTTGCAAGCAATGTTACAATGCCCTACTCTGCCATGCAATGAAGCCCATGTTAATCTGCTTTTACATATACAAATAACTAGTGTGTGAGAAAGTACAGGCATTAATATTTAGCGGGGTTGGGTGTGAGCAGTGAATAGAATGCCAAGAACCTGCTGAATAGGAAGGGCATCCGTTGCAATCAGGGACGTTTTCAATGTGTTAACTGTGCCATCCTAAATATATCATAGGATCACTGAGGCACGGGGGCCATTTAGACTACCCCCCCTTTTTTTGCAAAGCTAAACCCATTCAATAATACAAAGCTCCCTTATACCAAGGTGTCCCATTTGCCCATAGAGCTCAGTTCTGACAACACTGACTGGCAGTGGCTCCCCAAGGTACCAGGCAGGAGATTTACCTAGCATTACCTGAACCAGGGACCGTCTGCATGCAGTCTTTCCACGATCTAGGAACTTAGATTGTCACCCTGAAAGCCGATTGTCATTATACTCATTCACACCGCTTTGGAGCATTTTGGGCCAAAAAGCAGCTTGTGATCTAATGCAAGCAAAATAAAGGAACTGACCAGAGGGCACCATAAGTACACAGAGAATGGAAGGCAGCATTATATTGTGTACTCATGAGGCAACATATGTGTGTTGGCATATAAGTAGTATTTCACAGTGGGGTTCCCCTTGCTGTGTGTCATGATGGTGGGGGTGGGGAATAATCAGATATTCTGATATTATTGGCACCTCCATGATGCTTGCATGCACGCGCATGCACGCGCACGCACACACACATTACATAATGACCAAAAAAAAGGGAACAAAGCATTCCATTTTGTTCTGTGGATGTAGTGGGTCAGACTAAGACAGAGGAGACCAAGGTTGAAATCACCACTGAGGGCTCATTTAGACTTCCTTTTGTGGCACATTTCTAGGCACAGGTCTGCGCTTTAAAACGCCAACTCTGAGCCCTTTTCATTTTTTGCCCTAGTGCTTTAAAGGTCAGTGTGGATGAGCCCTTGACTATGAAGCTCACCTGCAGGAGGGATGGGGGAGAAATTTGATTCAGCTCACCATTTAAAGACAAATCTATCGTAAATTGTTGCAGAAATATGGAGAACTGAATTTAAGAATGGGAAACTGAGAACTGAAACTGGCAATTCCTTCCAACCCTTCTGGCCAGTCAATCTCAGCCTAATCTACTTCAAAGGGTTCCTGAGACAGTAAAACAGGAGGGGGGAAACCATGAACCTTGAGCTTTTTGGAGGATGCAAATCTAGTAAAGAACAAACTTTGAAGTGTTTGTTTAAGGCACACTTTGAAGCGTTACTTAAATTATAACATGTGTGACACGTTTTAAAATTAATATATAATATAGTTCACTTGAAGTGTCCTAGCCACTGCAAACAAACACAGCGACCTGGAATGGGTGAACAAACATCATCCCACAGCAATGTTAATCATGCTAGCAAAATCTAGGGCATGCTTTCTGGTTGTCATCTATGCATATACTGTATTCAAGGCACTCCAGGTTCCAAGTAAAGGCAGTGATGCTAAGGAGCTGCAATGGTAGCCTTTAGGGTCAGCTCCTGAATGTTGCTCTTGTGCAGGTGGGATAGGCAGCTTCCTATGCCCCTATCAGGTGGTCCGTAGGGTGGCACTGGGAGAAGGCACCAGAAGACACCTTGTCCCGGGTCTCCTCAAGCTGATTAACTGACTTCTGGTGGAGTAAGCTGGGGAAATGACCTACACCACACACACAAACACACTTTTCAACTGGTTGCTACATCTCAGAGTCTGTAGTCAGGACAGGTGACCCTGACTTTATTAGATGTTTGTCGTGTGAGAAAGGGGTCCTTATTTCAGACTATATTTCTTGCCCATCTTTCTCTAAAAGCAAAGACCCAAGGCAAAGCCTTTACTCTTTTTTTTTGGAATGTTTGAGCTGGAGTGCACCTAAGGAAATATTCGGTTTTAACTGATTTTAATATTGCACTATATTTTATATTGTTGTAAATTACCCAATTGGCTTTAGTGCTCCTGTAAAGGTTATTCAGAAATACGTGTTTCCCCATGCATGCTGTTCACATCTCCTGCCGGGTGTATGACAAATGCTTGCTAATGGGTAAAACTCTTTTAAAGAGCAGGGCCATGTTCTCCTGAAAAAGGAGAATGTATCTTCGCTTTTCACCATGCTTTACTTTCCAGTTACTTTGTAGGCAGAGGGAGCAATAAAGATGGTGAAAGACTATAACAAAATAATTGCTTTTGTGAATCTGACTGGAGTCAGGACACTGAACTGATGTAAGTATTTACGTTTTAAGTGATTAACAGTGCAATCCTATACAGAACATGTCTTCTCAAAACAAGTCCCATACATTTCAATGGGGCTTCCTTCGAGGGTAGCAGGTGGATAGGATTGCAACCTGAAGTTAAATAAATTCACATATTGTGAAGCCAACTTTTCATTGTGGGTGCCTTGCCAAGCTACTTCAGGAAGTGTGAAATAATTAATTTTTATTCCTTAAGTGATAACTTAATACACAGAAATCCTGTCTTTTTTTCATTTACATTCCCAAATTAATGTAATTGGGCTTCTTTGAGAGGAAGGATGGAATAGAAATTTAATAGTAACAATAATTTCCAGAAACAAAACAGCCTCACAAGTAGTAGCATACCCTTATTTTGCAGACCTGTTGTTTCAAATTTGCCCCAGTGACTATAATCCTAAACAGTTACAAGAAAGCAAGCCTCAATGAACTCAGTGGGACTTACTTCTGAGTAAATGTGTGTGGGACTGTGCCACACACCTGCATTGGACTTCCCTGCTGATGAAAACCTTCGAAAGAGGAAGCCTTCCTCACCATTTTAAACACAATTCTTTTTCTTTCCCTCTTCAGTTGCGTGGTACAGAAATCCCCTGGATGACGGCATTACTTAAGCCTTCAGTCAGATGAGGGTGGAAGCCCAAGGACGGAGGTCAGTGAGGATCTAAGCATTGAATCCTGCTCATTCCTCTCCATGACCCTGAACTTTGCTGTCTAGACCATCAAACAAGAGACAAGTTAACAGCACCTTTCTCCGACCCCCCTAAGTTCCTGCCCCCATGCAGTGTGCGCCAAAGACTCCTCTCTCTCTCCCTCTCTCAAACACAAAACTTCCCACTTGCATTGCTGCAGAGCAAAGCATGCAGGGGAAAGAACAGACACTCTGGCTCCCTTTCTCTCTGCCAAGACATGTCTCTCAAGCTATTCTCAGCAGCTCAGAGCTGGCTGGCACACCTGTTGTGGTGTGAGGCTTCCCAAACCTGTTCCCCCACGTACCTGTTGGCTGGGGATCCGACTGCTACGATGTTTGTCTCTTTCGCCAGCACACCATCCTCTGAGTGCAGTCGATCAGTTTCACTCCGGTCTGCCTCACCCACTCCTGGGCTGGCCTCCGATCCCCACTGCAGCGTTGCTGGGCTCCCAGTGGCAAGAGTAAGGATTGGCCCGCACACCTTACAGGTTCCCACCCCAAGCAGCCCTCTGCAGTTTTGGAATTCCTCACTCGCTGACAGCTGGGTAGCTGGTCTGGCTGGTTCCTGGTGACGTCGCTCCTTTCTTTTCTCTAACTCAGCAACCCCCAGAGAAAGTGTTTCCTCCCCAGATGGGTGACACGACAGGCTTCTTTCACCACAACTGAATGTGGGTTCTGCTTCAGCCCTCTCCACCTCCTTGGTCATTGTAATCATTATCTCATAGCGGATCTTTGGGGCATTCTTGCCCAGGCTGAATTTAATGGCCGAGGCAGAGTCTGCTACCTCCAGAGGCTGATCAACAGGTAGGCTTGCAGTGGCCGTCTTAGCATCCTCTGCACCACTGACGTGCTCAGAGACGGACTCTCCGAGGCCACTGCTGAAGCTCAGGTTCTCCATCTGTTCTGTAACAACAGGGTGGGACATCCCCATGGTCAAATACCCTTCAAATTCACTTTCAGCCCACTCTGAGGCAGGCTTGGGGGCCTTGCTGGTTTCCTCCCCCTTCATTTCGGGAGCCGCTGGGCAGCACAGAGAAGAATTACTGATGGAGAAAGTCCCTTCCCAAGAGCTTCCATCTCCCCAACAAAGCAAAGAGTCAAAGGATGTGGAGGGTTCTGGGCTGGTCCCTAGAGAGTGTGTTTCACTTAGCCTAGATGAAGGCTCAGGTCTCTCCTGCTTTTCAGGCTGATTTTCAGCAGGATAAACATCAGCCCTGCTCCTCATATCCATGTCACTGCCAACAGCTGGTCTCTGAAGCCGCCCCATTGACCAAGGATCACTTGCCAGGTGCCCAGGGTGCTGAGAGAGTTCAAGATGGCTACTCCGTCGCTTGTGCCAAGTGAGGTTCCCAAACTTGCGCAGGAGGCCATTCCTCCACAAATCAGGTTCCGAATAACTGAGAGCCTGGGCCTGCAGGATGGAAAAAGAAACTTTGAGAAGACAGAGACTATGAAAGGGGGGTGGGACAGAAACCCTGTATATGCAACAGTTGAACAAGATTATATACGTTTGGGTTGCCTGCAGCTTTGCAAATACATCCACAATCATAAGTAGCTTGTATAATATTTTACTAGCTTTCATCCCTGAATTTGTCAGTGTTATTAACTTTTGGCTTAAAAGGGAAGAAAGCCCAGCAGTTTTACAGCTTTCCAGCATGATTACCTGGAGGTACGGTAATTTTTTGAACCATAGGCGACTAGGCATAATGTATTTTTACAAACTTTGTGGCATGTTATTTGCTGAATGGAAATGCTTGTTTAAAAAGTATGAGTTTTGCAGTCTTTATTGAAACAATGCATACATAAAGACATAATGCAATAATAGATACCAGCATTAACTGCCCCTTCCATAAATCCCAGATGTAGAATCAATATGAATAAACACTGAGCCAAAATCATTGAATCAAAATTTCCAACTATAATAAATATTTTGCCTTATACTTGTCTAACTTAGACTAACCTTATCCATCAATCAAACAAAAGATGGGAACTAGTTATCCACAAATTATTTTTATGCTATTAATGAAAATATTTCTACCCTGCCCTTCAGCGCAAATTCTCAAGGCGGCACATTATAACAAGTTTATGAACAACAAGATGAGCTTTTCAAACTACTAAAAGCCATTAAGGGCGAGATGGTTGGACAGTGTTCTCGAAGCTACCAACATGAGTTTGATCAAACTGCGGGAGGCAGTGCAAGACAGGAGTGCCTGGCGTGTTATGGTCCATGGGGTCACGAAGAGTTGGACACGACTAAACGACTAAACCACAACAACAAAAGCCATTAAAAGTCAATCAAAAACATAAACTTTGGCACGAGGTAAAAAGATAATGGAAGAAAGTTCCAAACCTGGGGTGCCACCACCAGAAAAGCCCTGTCTCTGGTAACTACTTAGCTCACCTTAGAGTGGGATGGAGGACTCAGAGCTGGGCCCCTGGTGATTATCTTAGACATGGTTGGATCCTCTGACTGGATCCATCAGCTGATGCATGGGGAGCTCAGTCCTGCTTGGTCACTATATTCCTCCATATTCATTGGCTAATTTTGACAGATGGGTGGGATTATCCTCCTATTAATCACCTGACATTGATATGAAGTCAGATTTTGACAGGTGGTCCTGCACTCCTGCCAACTTTGGCCTGTGGGGTGGGAGAAGTTAAAAGATTTGGCCCACCAGGCCAAAGAAGTTCCCCACCTCTGCTGTAGTAGATTCTGTTTTCTGTGGAATGTTCTGCCCAGGAAGGCCTGCCTGGTGCTAACTTTGTGGCCATTTTGGCACCAGGGAAATATGCTTTTGTTTTCCCAGCACCAAAGACTGAGTGTTCTTACACTGTTTTTAATTATGCTTATGTATTTTTATTGCTATATTTTAGTCTTCTTGTAAATTGCTTCAGGACCTTTTTGTTGTGGGAAATTATTCATCAGTTCAATAAACCTAACCTAACAAACAGCCATTAACTCTAATTCTAGCTTTGCTGTTCTGCAAATGCCCTGAACAGCGATGGCCGAGATATTTTCCTGCCTGGGGAGATGGACAATACTGCACTCCTCTTTCTATAAACAAAAGGCAAGCAGGCTGGCAGTCAAATCTTACTACAATACTGATGACAAGACAGCATCTTCCATTGGGCCTGAGGAAGGCAGGTTCAGGAGACACAGGGAAGGCCGCATGACACTCACAACTCTCTCTCCAAAATGTTGGCACTGTCTCAGTATCCTGGCAGCTGCAACCCACAGCAGCTGCTTCACTCTGCCTAATGGGAAGCAAACATTTGCCGGCCCCTGGGAGAGGATTTTAAATTGCAGAGTAGACCCTTAGGGCAGTTTTATACAGTCAGCTGTATTTAGGGATGTCAGAGAATTCCATCGGAAATGGGAGCAGAAATTGCCACAATTTGCATGTTTGTCCAGCTTCAGGATGGAATGTGAGTGGCATTCTCTATTTTATTTTATTTTTATTTTTAGTCTACAAATATTATGTAAATAACTATGATTTCTGCATTGTTTTTTGACATTTTCCCTCCATTGAAATAATTACATTTGTTTTGGTCATAGCAGAATAGCAGTTAGCTAGATGGACAAGGTAGGTTTTGGCGGAATAGAAACAGCACTGACTGTGAAGAACACAAGATGCAATGGAAAGTCCTGCCTCCTTACATTCCTAGCTGGGGAGGGGAATTCCGGGACTAAGTAGTCTGCAGTCAAAAGAGGGGCAACCTTTGGACATTGACCTGTAGGAATCCTAATATAGGAAGTCCCCTTTTTGTTCCAAGAAACCTCATAATTCTGTACTGAAATAAAATCAATAAAATGTATGCTGCTAAAAACAACAACCCAACAACAACAACTTGCTAATTAGTAATCAAAAGTTTTTTAAAAAATCTACTCAAACCCTACGCCACCTGAAAATTAAGACAATTGTCTGGAATTATAATGTTGTTTTCTGAATTACTACCATTCCCTCCTCTCTTCTCATATCCTTCCTTCCGTTCCTTTTCCTATCTTGCTTCAGTCTATTTTCTTTCTCTTTGTTGTTAATTGCTTTTTTCATTTAGAAATGAAAATTAAAATAATTACAAAAAAAACCCATGCTTTTGTAAGTATGACCCTCTATTCAGAAGCTTCATTTACCTTTTAAGGGAGATTTGGTCGCAAGAACAGAAAAACAGGGCAGGAGGGCTGCATGGGAAAGCGAAAAGGAGGGTGAGACAAGCCACCATGCCAGGCATAGTAGTCCCACCTCTTGCTGCCTTTACCAATACACTGCTCGCTTATTTTCAAGTCTTCAGTTCACAGGCATGAGGACTAGCCACATAGCTTTTGGAATTTCAATTTAGCATTGAGATTCTCAAGAATCCAAATTCTTTGTATTCAACAAGCCTAATTATACTGGAGTATCTTTGTCTCCCCAAACCAGATTTTCTGGAGGCAGGTCCTAAGTCCTGTAGCCAACTGTTGACTATTGTAGTGATACTGATTAGGCACATAACAGCAGTGCGGTTTGTGTCCTTAATGTAATCCTCTCTATCCCCCTTGACATACCAGCTAGTGGGTGGTTCCACTTGTATCAGCTGAACCCTGCTGGGATTTGGGCCCTGCCCTCCCTCACAGCAAATCTCCAACTGCTACAAAACAGCCCAAGGGTGCTCCACCCAGAGGAGCTGCTGATGTAGCAGGAAATCACTAGATAATAAGCAGCCAAATGTGCACATTCCACACACACCTTTGGAGATTACAGCTGCCACCCAAACATGTCTCCACCTCCATGTACTGTAGGTAAAGCAAGCTGGCCTCTAGAGATGGCTGTGATTGAAACAGGGGTGATTCACCCTACGATCTTCAAAGGAAGCACTGGAGAAGACACCATCTCCTTCTTGCTAGACCCACAGCTAGCAGAGAGAGAGAGAGAGAGAGAGAGAGAGAGAGAGAGAGAGAGAGAGAGAGAGAGACCTAGAAGGCTTGGCCAAAAGAACAACTTCCTCCTAGTAGTTCAAGATGTATTTTGTGCTGGGGAAGCATCACAGATTCGTGGGTCTAGAGCAGGCCCTTTAAAATCAATGCATGCGACTAACTTGAGTTCATTGGATCTACACTGAGCAGAACTTAGCTGGATATAACTCCCAAGAACCTGCCTTCCAAATCAGATCATAGGTCTACGTAGCTCAGTATTGTCTTCACTGACTGGTAAGGTTTCAGAATGGAGCTGTTCCCAGTCCAACATGGAGATGCCAGGGCTTAAACCAGGAACTTTCTGCATGCCAAGCATGTGTTCTACTAGTAAGCTATGTGGCAAGATCTCATTTAGCTCAGATGAATCTCTTCTGGGTGGACATCTCTGGCTTCAGGGAACGTAAGGGAAGTACTTGGGATTTTTTGCAGCTTACACATTTCCTTTTCTAAACTGTGTAGGTAATGGAAGGGGAGAGGAAACACCAGAGATGTATTTGCTCGCTGGATGTGCTCAAAGCTTCAAGTGAGTTGCTTTGTTCTGCCCCTGGGTGAATTAGTTTGTGGCTCGCCCTTCTGCTTGCTCCCAGTGGAGCATGCCATCATTTCCTGAGAACTCAGAGGCTTCAAGGTACCTCTCCGCCCCAACAGGTTCCTGTACCGGTTGACAGTGACAGTGCCACAAACATGCCAAGGAGAAACTTTTCTTCTGAGTAATTTGAGTGTCACATTAAATTAATAGGACAAAATATCCTACCTTCCAGGCCTGTTTATACCCATCAAGAACCCTGGGACATCTAGGCATTGGGAATTTACCTTTGTGCAGTAGGATAGTTAATACACATGTTCATACGCAAGCCAGAGTTCAAGGGCCCACTCCATCCAGGCTAGAATGCCAGGAGGGTTTGAAGAAGCAAGGCTGGTGAGAGGTGCAGCCTGGGAAGAGGGGGTGTGGTTGGGGGAGAGTATGGCCAGAGAAAAAGGTCCTGAAGGTTCCCCACTCCTAATTTAATAAATCTCCAGAAGGGGAGAATCCTTGTTCCTCTTACACCAGATAACATTGTTTCCCTCCCTTCTCTTAGTGGAATAACATTTTATATATAGTATCATGCAAACTGGAGTGTGTGCAACAAAGGACTTTACCAGAACTGCAGGACTCTTACCAAGATATAAAGCAGCTGCACTTCTAGGTTATACTTAGTAACTTATCTTTTTGTGCTCCCTTCCCTACAAATGCTTGTGAAAAACTTTGGTTCTTGTGGCTCAGTTTGTACAATCTACACACATGCCCCAGATTTGTATTTTATTTTGGCCTTCTCCTATCTGACAGCTAACTTCCCTTGGTTATTCAACATGCTGTTTTTTTGTCGCCTTAGGATTTTTTCCTTAAATATATTTCTATACTTCTACAAATCCAAAAGCTTTTCTAAGCTTGCTAATACCTTGCTCTTGATTATCAGAATTGGCTATAATTCTATTGAGCTGTCGGCACTCACCCACTTATGGTAAGTCCGCTATTAAAATGAGTGGTGTCATATCTCTGTTTTGAAGGTGTCTCAGAATGACTATTTCTTAACCAAAGCTGTTAGCAATTAAGGTAAGCAAAATGAACTCTGCAAAAGCCAAATCTATAAATAATACTTCACTCAAAGGTAAGCAAGATCTGCTTTGCAAGAGCTGATCTGCTCCATTGAACAAGTCCAAGAAGGATGCTAGATCAGAAAACATTGCATGAACACAGGCTACATAAAGGTTAAGCAAGACAAGCTTTGCAAGTCTTCTGCTGCAGGGTGCTGGAGATTAAAACATGTAATCAAAGTCTTCAAATGGCAAAATAAATTACAAGTGGGATCTGCAACAAAATGTTGCAGTGTATGATTCTGCTTCTTCTAGTTTCCAGTCTCCATTCCATTTCCCTTCCCTGGTTTTCTGTTTTTACACACACACACCCCAACAACAGTCAGTATTATGTGTCCATTGAGCATGTTCAATCCTCACTAGACTGCCTCCCCACACCCTTTGATATTTTTCCTTACAGTTTTTTTGTACTTCACCTAACCCCAAGCTTGCTGGTGTGGTGCTCTTTTGGCCTGAACATTGGAGACACAGGGAATGATCTTTAATGTTTTTACTGAAGTGACTGTTTGTGTGAACATGATTTGAGGCATGATTTGAGAATCAGGGTTCCACTCCAATGTCGATTCGCTGGTCTTAATTCATGCTTTAAATTATGTTCGCAGTCTGCTTGGTTGGACAGGCATTGTATAATTTTATGAATATATGAATGAATGAATGAATGAATGAATGAATGAATGAATGAAGTACATGGTGAAAGAGACGGGATACTTCATATTAACACACCCTTTAATCACTCTGATTCTGAGTACAAAAAACAGTTGAAGTGTGCTAAGTAAGGAGGGATAACATGGCACAAGGTGTTTCCAGACTGCTGCTGTTTTCAGGTGAGACTCAATCCCATACTGGCAAATCCAGGTTGCACGACTGAGCTGATTTTGGAGCTCTTGCACAACAAACCCACTTCTCCCGCAAAAGTGGGCTTTCTAAAAGTGATGGGGAAATGAATTGGAAAGGGTGGGGAGTTAACACTTGCTTTGGCACAATGTCCCCCCCCCCCAAAAAAAATCACAATGATTGCTTGTTGAAGAGCCAATGTTGTCTAATCTCCATGCAAACCAATTGGGATGAAAGCTCAATAAACGGGACACCTGGAAGTGCCCACGCTTACTGAAAGGAACTGTATTGCAAAAGGCACAAGCCCATGCAGTTGTGCTTTGCTTCCAGCAGAGGGCACCCTTATCTTTGGGGAAAAGAAGCTGTATGTACCTTGACATAATAAAGTAGGGCTTGAACCCATGACCCTAAGATTAAGTCTCATGGCTCTACAAAATGAGATATCTTGTTGGCTATTATTGCTCTTTCTGTGCTATTGTTTTGATTGTGAATACTGGTGCTTGTTTTAAAACGCTTTCAGTATATTTTTCACACTGCTTTGGAAAGGTATTTTCTATTTTGATAGGTGGCCTAGAAGCATTTTCAATAAATAAACAGCCATCCTATATATATATATATATATTCAGAGCAACACAACACCTATATACATATGTATGCTCAGAAGTAAGCCTGATCAAATTCAGTGGGACTCTCAGGTGATTGTGTATCATATTATTAAAAGCAAAATTAAATAAATACAAGTTAAAGAGAGCTACCTATCAATTGCTTAACTAAATTTTGACTTATTGATCATATGAGTTTAACTGATTTAATCAATGAAATCTGCATGGATTAGGAATGAAGCAGTTGTTCTGGTAGAAAATATATTTCCCTGTTTCACGCATGTGTCACAGCAAGCATTAGCTCAGAGGAGCCTTTCCTTGATGCTGAGTCGATTTTACCCTTCTGACTTTGCATCTTGTTTGTATTGATTGCAATTTTGTTTTTTAAAAATGGATGTTTTATGTTTTTAACTTGAAAACTTCCTTGAGGACAGAAAGCAGGATAGACATTTTAAAAATAAATGAATGAATAAATAAATAATGCCTTTCTGTGTGAGTAGGATGCATGTGTCTTTTCTAAGAAGATGCTTATCACACATAGATGTGTAATTATTTGCCTTAAAAATAATTAACCATTATTTAGAAAATCTGATACTTAGGGGGAGCATATTAAAAAATCAAAGGATTTTTAATCGATCTAAATCAGGCATCCCCAAATTTCGGCCCTCCAGATGTTTTGGATTACAATTCCCATCTTCCCCGACCACTGGTCCTGCTAGCTAGGGATCATGGGAGTTGTAGGCCAAAACATCTGGAGGGACACAGTTTGGGGATGCCTGATCTAAATGATTGTGGGGCTACCTTTGAAGGTGACCCAGAAACTACAACTACCGGTAATCCAGAATGCGGCAGCCAGACTGGTGACTGGGAGCGGCCGCTGAGACCATAGAACACCGGTCCTGAAAGACCTACATTGGCTCCCAGTACGTTTCTGAGCACAATTCAAAGTGTTCGTGCTGACCTTTAAAGCCCTAAACAGCCTCGGCCCAGTATACCTGAAGGAGCGTCTCCACCCCCATCGTTCTGCCCGGACACTGAGGTCCAGCGCCGAGGGCCATCTGGCGGCTCCCTCACTACGAGAAGCAAAGCTACAGGGAACCAGGCAGAGGGCCTTCTCGGTAGTGGCACCCGCCCTGTGGAACACCCTCCCATCAGATGTCAAAGAGAAAAACAGCTACCAGATTTTTAGAAGACATCTGAAGGCAGCCCTGTTAAGGGAGGCTTTTAATGTGTGACATTTTAATGTATTTTAATCTTTGTTGGAAGCCGCCCAGAGTGGCTGGGGAAACCCAGCCAGATGGGTGGGGTACAAATATATTATTATTATTATTATTATTATTAATTACCGGTATTACTCAACTAAGGTGCGATCTTGTGGTCCTTTGGCAGGCATGAATGAGTGAATCTCCCTCTCTCTCCTTGGGAAAGGGAGCTTTGCCGCCATTGCTGCTTCACCATTTTTGTCCAATGGCAGTAACAGTAAAGAAGGGATCTTATTCCAGGTATGCTTGAGGGAGATTGAGGGAAGCTTTGGATTCACTGGATCCTGTTTCCCTGACACACCCTTGGAAAAGGGTTGGGGAACAAAGTATACAAGCCCCTGTTTTTAATTGGTTCGTGGGTTTCAGCCATGTTTTACCTATAATTTTATTTCTGCACTGCTTGGAGATTTTTATGATCAAGTGCTTTATAAGTTTTCTAAATAAACAAACAAACCAGAATAGAGCACTTTTCCCACTTGTAATTCCCAGGAACTGGAATACAGAGGCATACCGCCTCCGACATTAGAGGTAGTAGCTATGGATATCCTCCATGAATTTATCTAAGCCTTCCAGGTTGAGAACCATCGCAACATGTCTGCTCAGAAGTAAGTCCCACTGGGTTTGCACTCCTCACAACCTCTCCTGCCCCATAGAAGGCCCTTCCACAGGTTCTTTGACAGCAGTGGGGCTCACCTTCGATGCCGGCTTCTGTGACCTACTGCAATTAGGGGGCTCCATAACATGCTTCACTTGCACTGAGCTTACATCCTTCTCACTTGCCCTGGAATGAAATCGAGAAAGAAGGATTGGAGCTAGAAGGGAGGTACACAAGAGGCCACAAAGGCC
This sequence comes from Zootoca vivipara, assembly GCF_963506605.1. Lineage (NCBI taxonomy): Eukaryota > Metazoa > Chordata > Lepidosauria > Squamata > Lacertidae > Zootoca > Zootoca vivipara. Next base: position 35,544,726 of record NC_083281.1, on the reverse strand, counting down.
AAATGTCTCTCAGCCAAATAATTGCTTCTGCTTCCCCTTTTCATTGAGCACTTGCCCATCCCAGCCACTCCCTATATGAGGGGTGGAGAGCTTTTTACAGCCCAAGGGCTGCATGCCCTTTTGGGGGAAGGTGTTTCCTGAATTGTGACCCCCCTCACTCATGCTTTGCTGTTCTTAACTATCATATCGCATGTCGTTGCTGCCACCAGCAAGAAAGGTAATATTTTCTTATATTTGGTCCTTCAAAATATTGTCAACAGGTGAGGGCTCAGGTAGTGGATGCTCTGAGCTGAGAGGAAGTGAGGGCAAAACTAGAATCTGATGCTAATTGTTCATTGAAAGATGATCTCTACTGAGCTCCTTGGGATGACTCAGCTGTGGCCTGTTTCCTGAAACAGCTCCTGTTGAAATGCAAACAGAGCAGAGGACGGGAGCATATCAGCAAGCTGCAGAGTGGAGAGGAAGGATTGCTGAGGGCTCCTGGACAAATCTCCAATGTCCTTTTTGTTGCCGATTATGACCCAAACATCTGTTTGTAAAAAAAAATTTAAATGCTGGCATTCAGGTGCACCTGTCATATGTGCTTTACTGGATAGCTCACTTAGTAGAGCATGAGACTTTTGATTTTAGGGTTGTGAGTTCAAGCCCCACGTTGGGCAAAAGATTCCAGCGTTGCAGGGGTTGGACTAGAATACTAGATGACCCTCGTGGTCCCTTCCACTCTATGATTCTGTCACTGATATGCAGCTGTTCCCTGCAAAATCTCTGTACAGGACGCTGACTTATGTCAAATCAGACTATTGGTTCATCTAGCACAGGTATTGTTTGCAATGACTAGCAATCATTCTCCGTGGTTTGGGGCAGGAATTTCCCCCTACCCTTACTAGAGATGCTGAACTTGGGACCTTTTGCATGCAAAAGATGTGTTCTGCACAGGGCTGTCCCAATACAGGCAGCCCTGTTTAGGGAACCTTTTAATGCTTAATAGATTATTGTATTTTAATGTTTTGTTGGAAGCCACCCAGAGTGGCTGGGGAAACCCAGCCAGATGGGCGGGCTATAAATATTATTATTATCATTATTACTACTACTATTACATTTTCCAGAGGACAAACACATTCCATATACAGAAGCAAGCTAGTTTAATGGAGCCAGGACATCCCATGTTGCATACATACCTCTGTTCTTCAAAAGAGAATTGCCTGGAGAAGGCACAGTCAGGGGTCTACTATCACTGGTCCCCAATATTTGCTGTGTGAGGCCATTTCCTCACTTTGCCTAATAGTAGAGCCACTTCTGGCTCTTCTGCTGAGCCACGGTCTCTCCCCAGTTCTAAAATTATGCATGCTCCCCCAACACAGGAATGTGTAGATAACTTCAAAAACACATCTGAGCACCAAATTGTACACATTTGTAAAATGAAAAAAAAAAACAAAAAAACCCCCTTACACTACTGTATATGAATAAGTACGTGGTCTATATCCTGACAAAGGTCTAAAGGTGAATTTTTACATCTGCACTTGTAACCTGCATCACAGCTCTCCTTTGAAAATTGCATTTACAGTAACTGAATTTCATAATGCAACTCTCCAACCAATGTTTACAAAAATATGGGGGAGGGGGAAGCATGCATAAAAATGCATAATTTATTAAATTTTTAGATTTATATACCACCCTTCATCATAAGATCTCGGGGCGGTTCACAGAATATTTGTGAAAATTACATATAAAAATGCAATATATTAGGGGGAACTGCTTGCAAAAATGTGTAATTAGCCAAAACTGCATACAAAGAACATTGCACTAAAATATGAATTTTCACAAGATGCTTATAATAATGATAATCTCAGATTCATGTGGAAATGTGGAAAACTGAATTTAAGACTGGGGGGGAGAGAAATTAAATTAACGCACGTTGACAGATTCCACACCCCCATCCTTACTCCTGACCCAGGGACACTTCCATGCCTATCCTAGTACACTCACCCTTCCGAGGTTCTCTTCTTCCGAGACCTCATCCTCCGTTTCCCTCTGCCGCCTTCATCTCTCGCTCCTGCCAACCTGGGATCCGCATCTTCATTTTCCCGCCTCTGCTGCAGCTCCTTCAAGCTCAACTCACTCCTTGAGAAGAAGCGAGAAAGCCGCCTCTTCAGACCCTCTTTCTTTGCCATGGTGGCAAACGGTCTGGGGAGAGACGGCTCCCGAGTCCTGACCTCCAGGCCTGAGGGAAATGAACTGCTAGAGGAGGACGGGCTGAGGCTGCCGCTACACCCTGCCTGCAAGCGAAGGCCAGGCTGGTGGCTTTCTCTGTAGCCAGAAGCGCTTTGCTTTTCCACCTTCACACTGCCTCAGCCTGAGGAGGCGGCCCACCTGTTGGGGAGGATCCGGGTGTGGAAGGCGTGACACCTGCTGACAGATCCAGGCGTGCCACTTTGGGAGCAAAGCCAACAGCAGCCTCCGAGGCCTATGCTGGAGAGGGGAGCGGTTTTAAGTTCCCGGCCGATATTTCTCCAACTTGGGCAGTGTTCACCTTGTCAGGAGCAGCCTAGAGACAAATGTGCCGTTCAGAGCCCCAAAGGAAAGGTGGGGAAGGACTAGTCCTGAGGAATTTGAGAGGTGGCGGCTGAGGGATTAGGTCATAATAAGGTTCCAGCAACGGCAGCCGAGAGTAAACAAAGCAGCCACTGGTAACTTATTGAGGAAAAGCTACCGGTTATTTTATGGGCTCAAGAGGAAGGTGCTGGTCTTAACCTTTAAAGCCCTTAATGCAGCCTTTGCCAACCTGGTGCTCTCTGGAAGTTTTGAACTACAACTCCCATCAGCCCTAGCCTGATGGGCCATACAAAACAGAAAGGAGAATGGGCTCTGGTACTCATTCAGGCCACACACACAACTTCTTTTGTTTGGTCCTACTGCTTTTTCAAGCTAGTTCTGGTCAGATTTTAAGAAGGAAGTGTTTTTGAATTCCAAACTCCCAAAGAAGGGTGGTTGTGTGTTTTTTTTTACTCCAAAATGCACATTAATAGATTTGCACTAGCAACCACTGGAGCATGTTCTCTTTGTTTTGGGTAGTTGTTAGCTCCACTCCTAAGACTTTCAGGCAGTGAGGTTCAAAGTCTGGGGAGAGATTCTTCATGTGATTGACTGAACATGTTTAGAATTCTGCACAACTACGCGAACCTGGGAAGAATTCCCCTTCAGAATTTTCTGCTCAACTGGATGAAGTTTGAGGGGTGTGTGTGGAACAGACAGGGCACCAGGTGTGGTGCTAGCATGGCCACCTCTGCACACTTTGGCCACATTCATGCCATAAAATTAAAAGAACCCCAATACTACTTTAAAGTCATGGCTTCCCCCAAAGAAACATGGGAACTGTAGTTTGTTATGAGTGAAGACAGTTGTTAGGAGACCCCTACTCCTACCACAGAGCTACAATTCTTAGAGTTCTTTAACTGTCAATTCCTCACAGCAGGGAACTCTTGCTATTTGTAGCTCTGTGAGAATGTGGATCTCCTAACAGCTCCCAGAACCCTTAGGAAACTACAGTTCCCAGGATTCTTTGGGGAAAACCAGGACAATAAAAGTGGCATATCAGTACTCCAAATGTATTGGGCAGCCTTCCAGTCTCTTCCCACATGCAGTCTTTTGAATGAATAGGGCTTTAGTGTCTTGCATTTTGAAGAAGTGATTATAAATGGGTCAGTTCTCAGACTTTTCTTGGAATCACTCTCTCACAGTGCAATTCTATGCACTATTAACTGAGAAGAAGTCCTGGTGAACTCCACGGGACTTACCACACACTTCAGACTGTGCCGTTAGTAGCTTTTGTAGGTACTAAATTTCAGGAATGGCAAAGAGACTCTTCAACCCAGCTGGAGATCAGAGATAATGGCTTCAGAAACCCATTAAGTTCTTCAAATCTTTTCTTAATCACCTAACAATCCATTATCCTTGGGGCCACTACAAGCTGGACCTTGTCAGATATTCTCAAAGTGGACATCGCTGTGAGAGACTTCTAACACTCAATGGCTAGTTGTGTGAATCTGCCCAGAGTCAGGGTTGGTAAATGGCTAAAAAGGCAACACCACTTCCCAAAATGTGCAATAACACAGTCCGTTATTGTGAATTGTGTTCAATGTACGCAAGTCCCACTATTGGCGCACTCACTGTGCTAAAATTAAATGTAATGAATTACGGCAAAGCTTTGCTAAAAACACTGCAGATTCAGATATCCAAACATCTAGTGTTTACCTACCTCCTTATTTCCCTGCTTCTTTCTGCTTTGCTGGTTGGTGACAACCATTTTCATGCAGAAACCAAGGTGGAAGGGAGGGAGATTGGATACATTGGGGAGCAGGAAAGATCAAACAAATCAGGGAGGACAGATCAGATTCTCTTCCTGATTGGCTGCAGCCATTTCAGGGAGAAACCATTGAAAAAAGGGGGATAGAGATTGGACAAACCCCAGTTTAGAAATGTTTCCAGAGAAATAATGGAAATTGTAGGCTCATTATGCGAATGCACGTCTAAAGAGTGATATCCATGGAATGCATTGTGTTTAGTAAGCAGGACCTGTGTGTAATTGCAAGTAATATGCAGAACCATGATGTGTTGCTTAGTCCATATTCATTAATCAAAAAACCTGAACCTACTCATAACTGCTGAGCCTTTTCCAAAGGATGTGAGAGGTCAGGATACCACAAGAGCCTCTCCCATCCTTGCCTCACTTTGCTTATTAATAGTAGGGCCAATCTTAAGCCAATCTCCTACCCCCAGGTGTGTTCATACCCCAAATCTGCCACCTGAGGTCACTGCCTCACCTCATCTCAAGGTAGAGCCACCTCTGCTAGTAAGCAGACAGTGTTTTCACAAATTGGTCTTGCAGAAGTTTCTCCAGTAAATCCAAAGTTGAGCAACCATTAGATTCCCAAATCCAGCTCCCCAAAATAATTTGCCTTCACCTCAAGGTATGCTTTGCTGAAAGGAAGAGATGCACAGAAAGCCATGATCCATATTCTTTATTTGTTTTCCATCATTTTCCAAAACTGGTACAAAAATGAAAATAGGGGAGGGGAAGGGAATGCAGTCATGGGGATTTTTGATGTCGCCACCAGACATAATCAGCAGGATAGCTGCTTGCTTGAACAGAGTCCTGCAGCTCAGACGTGACCCCCCCCTCTAAAAGGAACCCCACACAGTCACCCTCTCACCCCCACCCTCTCCCACCCATCCACCCACCCGCTTCATAAAAAGTCAAAGAGTTTGACACAAAACAAGCTTTGGTCGCTAGCAGTAAACATGGGAGTTACATTCGTTTTGTCTCCTAGTACACAATCATGTAGCCACGCAAGAAGTCGCCATCATCCCCCCACCCTTCCCACCCCCAATACATTCAGTGCTCCCTATTCCACAGTGACCCTGAGTGCAGACTTGGCACCAGCCTGACTGCAATGACTGCAATGACTGCTTGCCCCTAATGCATAGTGTCCACCACTGTCTAAAATGGTAATGATATTGCCTATTCCAAGCAGCGATTTATTTGCAAGGCCTAGCTGAAGAGTTTTAGAAACCATCTGGGTGACTGACCTAAAGAATTTCCATAACAATTCTGCAAACTAGTGGGTGGAAGAAGCTGCAATCAACCCCCCCCCCCAAAAGAACATTGTTCCTTTTGGCTTGCAGATAAATCCCTGTTATTTCAGAAGTCCAATTCTCTCATTGGTTGTAGGAAGATATGGGAAATTCCCCCCACCCCTTAACCAGCTCTCACGTGGCAAAGTTGCAAAGTGGCAAGGTACAAAGAGGGTGCCCCCCTCTATGCCCCTCTGGTGCAAATGCCCACCACATGCTTTGGCTATTTCCCACCCCCCTCAAGTTTGTAAACAATCATCAAAAAGGTAAACTGGAAATAAGCCAGAAAGATTTACATAAGATATTTACACATACTAAATATCTAAGAAGGGAATGGGGGGGGCAATGCTACTGTATTTTATTTTACTTTTAAGACGGATACAAAACTAGAAGGGGTAGCATTTTAATCTTTGGACACACTCTAGGGAAGCATCCCTTTTCTTCTGGCAACTCAGAGCAAGCTATATAAACCAATGCATTTGGCCCCAATGACACAAGATACGTTAACCTGAGGTAGATAAGGTAAAGATCCCCACAGCAATTTCAAAACTAACATCCTGTATATTTCACACCTCGCTGCAATCATTGCAGGAGAGGGAGGGAGAGGGAGGTGGGAAGAGACAGTGTGCGCTCTCAGCTATAGGCAAGTGAGTGTTATCTAATATCAGCTTTTCATGGCTCTGTAGCAGCTGGTAATGTTGGATCTTGATAATAAGCCCACAACCAGCACTTTCTTCCACTAGCAAAATGTTTGCAGTCTGTCCAGTAAGGGAAAGCATGCAGAGCTGCTATGTGAGTTATGAAATTTTTTTTGGCAATGCAGGTAATTTAGAAATTGACGGGCCCACCATGGGTAAGTTATTCAAATATACTAGATAGGAAACTCTGTGGGAAATGGCTGGTGATCTGGAGATTAACCAACAACCTTACATGTTTTTTAGTTCCCCCAAATATCGACCTGTAAATTCACATCTCAGGGGAGCTGGCCAGGCTGATCTCCCTACTCTAGTGTAGAGGTTTAAGAGGCTTAAAAACTTCCTTAAATAAGCAGCACTTTGCTAAAAGAGTAGAATGCCAGAATTCCTCTTGGGGTGCTCTTAATGTGGTTGGACTACAAGAAGAACTCACAAGACTAACTTGGGCACAGGAAAAGGAGAGAGAGAGAGAGAGACAGGATGGTATGGAAGCCAAAAGGATTTTCCTGCCTGAACGTATGCACATAGGAAAAGCCTGCTGCATCAGGCCAATGGCCCATCGAGTCCAGCATCCTTTTATTACAGGGACCGAACCAGGCTCAGGCAAGGGAACTTGTGAGCCAAGATCTCTCTGTCTTCTACTCTGCCACCCTGATTCAGCAGCACCCAACATTCCCTTGCCTCACAAGAAAGCCACCATGGGCCAAAACAATCAAAAGAGAAATAATTATCCGTGAGTGTAGTAGCAGCAAGATGGAGATGTGGCAACCAGGTGAGGACAGACAGTGTTAAGAATCTTAAGGAATGGTTGGATATCTGGGAGCAGAGAGGGCACCCACCTACCCCCAGAAAGGTGGAATGGGCTTGATACATAAACTGCTTTTGTTGCCCAAGCTTTATGCATCTGGCTTGTGCTGTCCCTGTAGCCCCTTAATGGCCTAAAGGTACAACCCGGAGGAAGATTCTCCTACCTAAACTCCTTGGGGAATGAATAGGAGCTGAGGAGGAGTGTCAATGCACAGGAGAAACTTCCCACCAGATTGTACATGAAATCCATTTGTGAATACAGTTTGGGGGGGGAGAGAATCTATTCAAATACAGTGTCTAAAAACATCAGTCCACCCACACGCAGCAAGCTACAATTGAAAAACAAGAGACTCTTTTGTTCTTTGTGCTGTTAAATGTAACAATGCCCCGCCCCCCAAAAGTTTTTAAGCCACAAGGTTCCAATCTGTTTAGCCCCAGAAGGCTGCTGAGGTTCTTCCATCCCTGAGATGTACAAGAATACCTGAGAAATAATCGTGTCCTCTTTTTTTCCTCTTCTTTTTCTTCCTTTTTTTTCTCTTAAAGATTAAAATATACAAAAATACAAAACAGAATATTTATACTTTTCTTTTTAAAAAAAACCAAAAGCAATGAACACTAAACCCCGTCCCCCCCCAAAAAAACCAAGAAAACAAAGAAAGCAAAAAGAAAGCAAACCCAAAGATACGTCATACACGCACGTCATAGTGCAGGTTTCACATCTCGGCTTCAGAGCAAGGAGACACCCACCCTCCCTCCCCATGTGTCTCACACGGCAAGTTAAGCTGTCCTGGGAACGAAATAAATTAAAGGCATCAGTAGGGGAAGCAGGCATGGGGCAAGGGAACAGCAGCTTTTCCTGGTGAGTGAAAGTTCGAAAACAAAATGGGAAAGATTCGAACTCAAAACCTTTGTGCTTGAAATTAGCACGGTAGATCCTGCGCTAAATTCCCTGTCAGGCTTTTTGGAATCAGAAAGTGTAAATTTAAAAATACTACAAACAATAGAAAGTCAGTGTCCTGTGTTTGTGTTATGTGTTACATTCTACCCAAGTAATATGAAGCAGGTATGTGGAACCTCTGGCCTGTCAGATGTTGCTGAACTACAACCCCCATCATTCTTGGCTATTGGTCATGTTTGCTGGGGCTGATGGGAGTTGTGGTTCAGGAGCAAGCTTCCCACACCTGATGCAAAGCAACCCATAGAAAACAAAGAAAAACAAGCCATACGGCCAAGTGTAGGTCTCAGGCCTGGTTTGACAGTTAGGGTAGGCCTTTGGCTTGTGGAAGTAATTTCTGCCCACCCCAGTACATGCATTGTTTAAAATGTTCCTTTTACATATCTGCAAGCGGGCCTACATTTCATCGAAAACCTGAGGCCTAAATCTTTCCACTTGGCCAAGATGAGTCCCCACATACATATGGGCAGTAAGAAACTTTGGGGGTGAACCACACCTGGGCAAAAAACAGAGGCCACAATATTGTATCTGTCTGTGGTCCCCAAATGTAGGAAATTTAGATGCATTATTTAGAACAGGGTCCTGAATAAACCCTTAATTCAATAGTGGGGAACCCGCAACCCTTCAGATGTTGCTAGAATCCAGCTCCCATCAACCCCAGCTAGCATGGCCAGCAGTTAGGGATGATGGGAGTTGTGGTCCATTTACATCCCAAGGGTCGCAGGATCCTTACCTGTGCCCTAAAGTTCTTTCTTAAGTAGAATGTAACAGCCGCTTTTTCTGCCTGGTCCACTCCCCAAAGCATGCAACCACATGAGAACTGGAGGCAGCTATTTATTCCTGACAACTTTAACCTGTGCAAAAATCAAAAATCAACCCACCCCTGAACCAGATTTCGCAGCTTTAAAAAACAAACAAAAAACCCCTCAAAATATAATTTGGACTGCTGGAGAAAGCAAAAGTGAGAAAGGAGCAGCCGTTTCCCCATTTCCCAGAACTGAACAACTGGGGACAGGATTTGCAGAACTCATGCTGAAACAAAGGGAGGAGGCTGCGCCAACATTCAGGCTCTCTGAGCTTTCACTTTGCTGAAGTCTTACACGTTTTCCGAGCTGCTGTTCTCTTGCTAGGTGCCTGCCTTCCCTAAGCCTGGAGGCAGAGGCTATTCACTGTTCCCCCACCCCCCCACTCTTTTTTGGCCGACTCGATGCCCTGAAGCCTGTTGATCCAGTATATTCCCTACTGATTTCCCAACATCATTCCCTGGTTTCAGGAACAAGGGGTGAGCTGTGCATGTCCTCCTCCTCCTCCCGGAGGTAGGCGGGCTTTCCCTGAGAACTGGGAGACTGTTGCGTTTTGACGGGGCAGTTGGCCACCATGTGAGCAATGCTTTGGCAAAAGTGGCATTTCTTTGGTTGTGGCGGGAGCTTGCATTCTTTGGCGTGGTGATCCAGGCCGCCACAGTTGTAGCATCTGGGAGAGAGAAAAGAGATGGGGAGATGAGGTGCAGGAGAGGTTCCTAAGTGCAATTTGTTAAAGATCGCAAGAAGCCTTTGGCCTTCTCTTTCTTTTTAAGACATCACCTTTAAACCACAAAACCAACATTAATTTACTTACAAGTTCTAAGTGCTCTGGGTCCAGGATACTCAAGAGTAAAAACAACCACAATGTAAAAGAATTAATAATTTCAAATCCTTTAATGAACCCAACCAGGAAGCAGAATATGCCATCAGATGCAACTGCACAAGAATAAATATACAGTGGTATCTTGGTTCCTGAACAACTTAGTTGTCGAACAAATCGGCTCCCGAATGCCACAAACCCGAAAGTAAGTGTTCCGGTTTGCAAACAGTTTTTGGACGCTGAATGTCCGACACAGCTTCTGCAGCTTCCACTTGAGTGCAGGAAGCTCCTGCAGCCAATCGGAAGCCACACCTTGGTTTTCGAACAGTTTCAGGAGTCAAATGGACTCCCGGAGTGGATTAAGCTAGAGAACAAAGGTACCACTGTAATTGCAGAGTTAGAAGGGAACCTAAGGACCATCTAGCCCAGGCATGTCAAACCTGCGGCCCTCCAGATGTTTTGGACTACAATTCCCATCTTCCCCAACAACTGGTCCTGCTAGCTAGGGATCATGGGAGTTGTAGGCCAAAACATCTGGAGGGCCGCAGGTTTGACATGCCTGAATTCTAGCCCAAAGCTGTCCCATACAGGGATAGAACCTGTGACCTTGGCGTTATCAGCACCATGCTCTAACCAACTGAGCTATCCAGTACAATTCTCTCCAATTTAAGCATATAAGAATTAAGGACACACACCATGTGTATCCCCCGTGTATGGGACGCAGGTGGCGCTGTGGGTTAAACCACAGAGCCTAGGGCTTGCTGATCAGAAGGTCAGTGGTTTGAATCCCTGCGACGGGGTGAACTCCCGTTGCTCAGTCCCAGCTCCTGCCAACCTAGCCGTTCGAAAACACGTCAAAATGTAAGTAGATAAATAGGTACCGCTACAGCGGGAAGGTAAACGGCATTTCCGTGTGCTGCTCTGGTTCGCCAGAAGCGGCTTTGTCATGCTGGCCACATGACCTGGAAGCTATACGCCGGCTCCCTCGGCCAATAACACGAGATGAGCACCACAACCCCAGAGTTGGTCATGACTGGACCTAGGGGTCCCTTTACCTTTACCATGTGTATCATGAGTGGAAAGTACACATGAACACCACTAGGGGGCAACCCTGCTCTGCTATCACACTGTTGCCAGCTACTGTACTTAACATCTGCTGTGGAAGGCAAGATTGATACAGTGATGAATCCAGAGTGGAGTCCCTAAGACGGTTGGATGGTGCCTTGTCCAGTTCCTTCTTGCAACTCCTGCAACCAAGCTGGTGCCAAACGTATTGCTCTGTCTTCCTTTGGACCTTTTCAGGAAGGCCAAGTTGGGGGGGGGGTCTTGTTGTCTGGGCAGCCCAGGACCTCCTTGTGCCCAGGGCGATCACTTGGGTGCTGCTAATGCAGCGCTTTGACTTCACCCCTGGAGGCGCACTCCATTGCCTCTTGAGAAACACGGGTGCCAACAAAGTTCACCTTCATCTCCAAACACATTCCTCATGAGGAGGCATCCACCCAAGCATATTTCCCTGCCATGTGCATTTAAAAGAATCCCGGGCTGCAAGATGTTAAGCTGTGACATTCAAAAGCAGTCAATACTGCACAAAGCAGACAAATGGCTGAACTCAGCCTTCCCCAACCTGCTGCCCCTTCAGGTGTTCTGGATCACGACTCCAATCAGCCCCATTCAGCATAGCCCATGGTCAGGGATGGTGGGAGTTGTAGACTCTTTTCTTTTTCTGATCTCGCTGTGCAAAGGGGAGGGGGGGTCTATGGGGAAATGAGACCGATCACAGCTCCATCCTGCAAACACACGTTCGCAGAACAGGAGCACCAGCCCGTGCTATTCAGCCCCGGGTGCTTCTGACCTCTGACCTTTCACTTTTGAGTTTTTTGCCCTTTCCTGGGAAATTTGCATCTGCGATTCATTTAAAAGGGTGAGGGAAAAGCCCCTAGCACAATGTAAAGGCTGCTGCCCAATCCGAAAGCCACTCAAGCTCTTTTGAGTTGCTTGGGCTCTGGCCTTAAAGTAACAAACTCTAGCAAGGTAGCATTCAAGGTAGCATGCCTGCTACAGTACTGTGGGGAAATGGCCCTTTAATTGTAGTGACAGCAGGCAGGCAGCCAGGTTGGACAGCAGCTGAAGGTCCTGCAAGCCACATTGCCTCTTGCCACTCTCCCTATTGGGCCTCTGGGCACTGATTTTTAGCAGCGGACAGTCGGCACTGCAACTTTTGAATGGGAGCAAAGCTTGGCTCCCACCTGCAGTGGACAACCACCAATTAAATTTGCCATAAATGTAATGCCTCAGCCTACAGATCTATTAAACAGATTTAATAGATCTATAGCCCAGGACACTGAATTTTTGGGGGGGGGAGGGGAGTGAAAAACCCAGCATGCCGAGAGGCTCACAAAGTCTGCCCTGGGGTCTCAACCAAGGAGACCAAGGACAATCGCGAGACCCACCCTCCCAAAAGTGTGTTTGGGGGAGGAAGCAAAATAGATGTCTTTTTTGCCTCATGGTAGTGGCTGATATGGAAACCAGGCCTCTGCAGGACTGGGAAGTTTAGGCCTTGCTGGGGAGAAACCCCAAACAGCCTGACTTGGGATTTCTCTTTCTCTTCTTATGCCCACTTCCCTTTGTGCCACTGCTCGAAGAATGGAAGGGAATTGTTTTTCTCTGGAGAGTTCCTCTGATGCAAGAAACAATTGGTTGCTGATCCTGAAAGATGAATTGAACATTGGGACTTTTTGAATCGTTAGTAATACAGTGGTACCTTGGTTTAAGAGCAGCTTAGTTTATGAACAACTTGGATTAAGAACGCTGCAAACCGGGAAGGTGTTTTGGTTTGTGAACTTTGCCTTGGAAGCAGAACATGTTCTGCTTCCTGTTGAGCGTGTTCCATTTGTAAATTGAGTCCCCCGCTGCTATGGGAAAGCATGCCTTGGCTTAAGAACACTTTGGTTTAAGAACGGACTTCCAGAACTGTTATACCACTGTGTCTTCTCCCAAAGCATCCTGGGAACTAGTTGGTTAAAGGTGCTGAGAGTTATTAGGAGAATGCTTCCCCACAGAGTTCCCTGGGAAGCGGGGTTGACTGTTAAACCAACTCAGGGACAGGGCCGTCTCGAGCAGGTTGGGAGCCCTGGCACTGAGATCGCAGGGCTTCGCCGTGCAGCGTCCCCCCTGCCGGCCCAGTGCCCCGCGCCACCGGGACTATACCTAGAGCCGGGCCTGCTCAGGGAATTGGTTTAAATCTGGAAATAACCTCTTCCCTGCCAAAAGATCCAGGAGACCAATCTATGACTGACACAGGCAACCAGACCTCTGGCATGCAGAACACCCAAGGCCTCATAAGCACAGCAGCTCCTTGTTTCCTTGCTTGCGCCAAGCCTTACCTATCTCCTTTCGGCCTGCGCTTCTGGAGGTTTTTCCCCTTTGGCCTCCTCTCACTGCCGATGCAGAACACTCCCCCTGGACCCGTGACTCGGATGGACTCCAAACCCTTGCAGGACTTCTTGAAGGTGAATTCGACTGCCTCTCCTTCCTTCAGGCTACGAAAGCCTTCCATGTGGAGCTTGCTCTGGAGGCCGGGGGGGAAAACAGAAAATTATCCTGTCTGTGATTTTGTTTCCATCAATGCATAACCCCATACTTTATCAAACCATTCTTTAACAGTTGGAACAGCAGCTGGACCACCATTTTCCTGCATATTATTATTATTATTATTATTATTATTATTATTATTATTATGGGCTTTGTGTCAGGAAATTGGATATAGAATTGCTGCGAGACATTCTGGTTTTGCTTGCAACATATTAACATGGTTGCTCTTCTAGAACTCAGACAGGCCTAACTCAAGCTTCTGGTTTATAGCACATTTGCAGAAGAACCCAGGACAATAAGAAATAGAAAGCATGTGCCGGAGAACACACACACGCACGCACAGAGATTTCAACTAATTAAAACTCAATCAGCTACATTGAAAGACTCCATTGAACCACTGTGCTTGTAACATCTGCAGAGTGCCCCGATCAGGTCTCTAAGGGTCATCCTCTAACGCTTGCCCCGATTCATTTCTCAGCAATAAAAATGGATTGATGGTTGTGTACGTGTGTGCCCCTGGAGTGCTCAGTTTACCATTGTGATATAACACCTCCTCCTTTTTGCCTTTGATAGAAAAACATTTGTTGTTTAAATCCTGAGTTCCACAACCATTTTATCTAAGGTGACATAACCGTGGAACTTCCTAGGTTTTTCACAAGGAGAAGACTTTTCCACTGTTGCTGAAATAAGACTCTGCTAGTAAGGGAAATTCCCTTATGCTGAATAGGCTTCCTCGTGAGAAAAGGGAAAACTTGGCAGCTATGCTCTGAGAACTATAGTTCTGTGAGGGGAATAGGGGTATTCTAACATGCTCCCCATACAAAATATGGAAAGAATGAGGGTGAGAGATAGCAAGTGAGGTTGTGGTTAAAATTAGATTAGCACTGGGGACTTATTAGTTCAAACTCCCTATTGCTATCATAATCAACAACAGCAACAGAGCTAAAATACAGTGTGTAGTAAATTATGGTGTAAAGTGCCACCTCAGGATTAAAAGGAGCCCTATGGTCATTTTAGATCTGTTTTGGGAAAAGTGAAAATAATACCGTATATTTCCGCCTATCCTGTGTTAACCATTTCCAAGACTTGCTGAAGTAGTTCCCACTATCCATCCTTAGTCAGGCAGGCCATCTGCTGTACACAACAGTTCCTTAGAACAGAAGGTTGTTTTTTTTTAAAAAAAAAATGAATGGAACATGCCCACCATTCATGAGTTGCTCAGTATCCTAGATCATGTGACTGCACTTAACTTCCCTCTGGCCGTGTTGCAGGGAAAGCCCATATTTAAAAATGGTGCAGAGCCATTGTGTTGATTGGCTGTCTCACAGTCAGTGTTGCCTCTCTCTCCCCAAAGCAGAGAGTATTTAATTATCTTCTTCCGTATCCTCTCTGCTACCAACAAGCATTGGCCCCTCGGCAATTCTAAATGCATAGAAACTTTGTTTGTTTGCTAATTAAATAAAATGCAAGTGTATTAAAAGTAAAACAAAGTAAGATGCAGGCTGATGAAATTATTCCAAGAATGAAGCTGTGATAAAGAAGTCACATTTAATTTGCAATCCTAAACACTGGACACAGTTGGGCTTACTTTGCACTAAACATACATAGGAAGTGCAGTTGTTTTAACACATCCTTTTGCTAACCGGGTGCCTTCCAGATGTTTTGCACTATAACTCCCATCAGCCCAGCCCCTTGTCTGACTGGAAGGTGTGCTTGAACTCTAATAATGCCTACTACTTCGCTGGATGGAGGGGAGAGAGGGAGTGCAGAAACACACCTTCCATACATAGGTAAAGTTTAAATCCATTGCTCTTCCCTCTTTTGTCTCTGGCCCCACCCACCCCTGGAATGTGGCCCCCAGAGGTTGCCCAGAAGGGAATGCAGCCCCCCCCCCGACTGAAAAAGATCCCCCTTCCCTGATTTGCAATCATTGCACCCACAGAAGCAACTGGGCAAACTATCCAAATAGAATGAAAACTGTGGGCACCTTGTGATAGTTCAAAGAGGTACATTCAAATCTCACCTTTGGCATGGCCTCACCACATAGACCTGAGCATGGGTGTCCAGAGGTAGGGGCAAGGGGACAAGCACCCATCACCCCAGGCAAACCATAACCCAGAATTGCCTGCTTTAACTGTTGTTTTTTACAGAGTAACGCTCTAGGATTTGTGGAACCTGAGATAGGTGGCAAAATATACAGGCACTATTCTTTTCATATATATTTCTGAGGAACTAGCCTGCTCCTCTGCTTTCAGTGTTTTTCCTTGCCTCCCCCCCCCCAAGAAAATTCCTGTGAGCACCCGTAGGTTTGGTTATGCCACTTGCCCCATCCCTAGTAGAGCTCAGGCCACCGCACCAGAGACTTGGGCTCTGTACACACCATACATTTAAAGCACACACCACCCTGCAAGAATTCTGGGAGCTGTAGTTTTTGAAGAGTGCTGGGAACTGTAGCACTGTGTGGGGGTAAAGGGCAGCTCCCAGGATTCTTTTAGGGTGCTTTAAATGTATGGTGCCTAAACAGCCTTAAACACCGTTTTCAGTTTAGGTTCTCCAAAAGTCAGCAGGCTAAACATCAAAAAGCAGAATGTGCTTCTCTGTTGACTGAGCAAACAAGTCAGACTCCTGGTACTTTTCAACCAGACCTGGGAAGGAAGAAGCATGCAGCTTTTCCCCATTCAGCAGTTTCCCTCTACAACCCCTCCCCCAGCAATTTCCCCCTTGGCACCGGAAGCACGCACCTGGGAGAGGGTTGTGGTGTCACGTGGCAGCACTCCCTTCCCCAACCCATCCTTTCACCTCTCTCCTTTGCAGCTGTTTGGGCTGCATCAATAGGAGTATAGCATCTAGATCAAGGGAAGTAATAGTACCACTGTATTCCGCTCTGGTCAGACCTCACCTGGAATACTGTGTCCAGTTCTGGGCACCACAGTTCAAGAAGGATATTGACAAGGTGGAACGTGTCCAGAGGAGGGCAACCAAAATGGTCAAAGGCCTGGAAACAATGCCTTATGAGGAACGACTTAGGGAGCCGGGTATGTTTAGCCTGAAGAGAAGGGAAGGTTAAGGGGCGATATGATAGCCATGTTCAAATATATAAAAGGATGTCATATAGAGGAGGGAGAAAGGTTGTTTTCTGCTGTTCCAGAGAAGCGGACATGGAGCAATGGATTCAAACTACAAGAAAGAAGATTCCACCTAAACATTAGGAAGAACTTCCTGACAGTAAGAGCTGTTCGGCAGTGGCATTTGCTACCAAGGAGTGTGGTGGAGTCTCCTTCTTTGGAGGTCTTTAAGCAGAGGCTTGACAGGCATATGTCAGGAATGCTTTGATGGTGTTTCCTGCTTGGCAGGGGGTTGGACTGGATGGCCCTTGTGGTCTCTTCCAACTCTATGATTCTATGTTTGACAGCAGCCAGAGTCCCATATCTGCTTCTGAGCCCTCTAGCCTGGCCCCTTACACCCTTTGCATTATTACCTGCTCTGTCATTGCAAAAACAGGGCCAACCCAGTCATACATTATTATTTTTGAAACAAAAAATAAAAAACATTCCTTCCAGTAGCACCTTAGAGACCAACTAAGTTTGTCATAGGTATGAGCTTTCGTGTGCATGCATATCTATGACAAACTTAGTTGGTCTCTAAGGTGCTATTGGAAGGAATGTTTTTTTTTATTTTTTTGTTTCGACTACATCAGACCAACATGGCTACCTACCTGTAACAAGCACTGTTTTTTTGTTGGTCTTTCATCGGATAGCTTGCCTTAGCGCTCCCAGTAATCAGTCTATTAAGATTGATAGAACAAAACCTTTACCCCTTATCGGCGTTCAATTCTAATCACAAATGGGGCATATCTTTGACATTTTGAGGCAACGCAAGCATATAATCCTTGCTGCAGATTGGCATATCAATCTATTGTTGGCATGGATTCAAAGTGCTGGGGCTTCTACAAGCTTTCCTTTGATGTCAATGTATGAGGTTCGATCAAATGATTTTCAAATCCAATTTCACCCCTGGCCACAGATGCTTCACAGTGGTGTCTTCTCATGCAGCTGGGAGGGAGGATGCTGAAAACTCTCCCCCATCTCAATAGAGTTGCACCATTTACACATAAGCATGGAGCCATATG
Source organism: Zootoca vivipara (assembly GCF_963506605.1). Lineage (NCBI taxonomy): Eukaryota > Metazoa > Chordata > Lepidosauria > Squamata > Lacertidae > Zootoca > Zootoca vivipara. The sequence continues at coordinate 35,527,295 of NC_083281.1, read as the reverse complement.
GGGTCGAACCATAAGAGAAGCATCTCCCACCTGGAAATGTGAATCATAGCCATATCCTGAAGGACAGATTAATCCCAGATGCCAGATGTGCCCGTTTTGAGAACAGATGGGTCTACTGAATTGTAAGCTTTCAAACAGGTACTTCAAATAAATAAAACTCCCCCACTCTTTAGCCTTATCTGGTACTCTGGGAATGCCTATAATGACTGGGAGCTGCAGCAAAACGTTACAGCATGGACTGTACCCCTGGCGGCCACTTTAGTGCTTCTAAAGTCAGTGATGGCCACAAACTTGGATGGCTTTAAAATAGGATTAGACAAATTCATGGAGAAGGCCATCAATGGGAGCCAGTGTGGTCTAGTGGTTAAGAGCGGTGGACTCATAATCTGGCGAACCAGGTTAGCTTCCCCGCTCCTCCACATGCCAGAGCTGGGTGACCTTGGGCTAGTCACACTTCTCTGAAGTCTCTCAGCCTCACTCACCTCACAGAGTGTTTGTTGTGGGGGAGGAAGGGAAAGGAGATTGTTAGCTGCTTTGAGACCCCTTAAAGCAGGCATAGGCAACCTTGGCTCTCCAGATGTTTTGGAACTATAACTCCCATGATCCCTGACCACTGGCCCTGTTAGTTAGGGATCATGGGAGTTGTAGTTCCAAAACATCTGGAGAGCCAAGGTTGCCTATGCCTGCCTTAAAGGGAGTGAAAGGCGGGATATAAAGTCCAAACTTTTCTTCTTCATCAATGGCTACTAACCCTGATGGCTAGGTTCTGCCTCCAGGGTTGTAAGCTGAATACAGATTGCTGGAAACTGCAGGAGAGAGGATCTTGCACACAGATCTTGCTTGTGGGTTTCCTATAGTCATCTAGCTGGCCACTATGAGAACAGGATGCTGGGCTAGATGGACCATTGGCCTGATATAGAAGGGCTAATCCCTGTTTTCCCGAAAATAAGACATACCCATAAAATAAGCCATAGCAGGATTTCTAAGCATTTGCGCAATATAAGTCATACCCCGAAAATAAGACATAGTGATAGGCGCAGTTCTGGAGGGCACCAAGGAAGAGGCGTAATAAAAATAAGACACCCCCTGAAAATAAGCCATAGTGTGTCTTCTTGAGAAACATGGTATGTTCCATTCTGGATTCCAGCCACTCCATCCCCCACCCCTCATATTGTTCCCAACATTAGTCAGAATTATGTGCCCATTGGGTATGTCCAGTCCTCAATGGACTGTTCTGAGAATGTCCTGCCCTTTTGGGATTTCCCCCAAGCCCACTGATACCTCTGCCATGTGTGAGTAGGTGTCAATTGTTTTGGCAGCTCATGGGTGGAACATCAGAAACAGCGGGAGTTTCCAAAAGTTTACACCAGCATTTCCTGAAATGCTGCCTCCCCCCTCCCCTTATTGAGATGCTGCCCATGAACATTACAAAGAAAACAAGGCTGCTCTTGTGCAAGGTTTTCAAAAGCTGGTTTTCCAACTGCATAAATTTTCCATAAGACACCCTACACTAAATCATCACCATCATCCTTCAGGAACAAACAAACATTTTCATATGGCACCAGAAGGCAAAGAGTGAAGAGGGCAAAGGAACCCCCAGTCAGGGGAGCTCCAAAGCCCGGGGGCTGCGGCCAATAAGACACCGTCCAGAGTACCCACCTGCTTCATCAGAAGGCAAGGGAACAGGGAACTAAGACTGTGACCTATGCAAGTGGGCAGGCTCATTTGAAAGAAAGCAACCCTTAAGATCTCCTGGTCCCAGGAGTAGTAGAAATGGGCACTGGCCTTGGGATTTGGAGGGCAACTTTGGTGCAGGGCTCCAACCTGGGAGAGGCAGGACATGCAAACTAAGAATTAGGCTGTATTTTGTCTTGGACACTCTGTGCTGGGCAGTGGGCCTTTTGCTGCATTGGGGTCCTGACAAATGCCCAACTTTGCCACATTCTGGAGCCAGACTTGCTAGAAGCCACGTTCATCTTCTTCTTAAATAATTATATTATGTCCCTCAATACAAGGATTTCCAGGGCTGCCAACAGCAAGCAAGCACTATAGCTCAGGAGTAAAGCATTTGCTTTTCGCGCAGAGGACCCTTGCTTAAATTCCTGGCGTTTCCAGTTATGGTTGGAAAGAGGCCCATCTGAAGCCCTGAACAGTCATATACAAAGCAGTACAGGGAAGCTTCCTGCATTCCCTGTGGTGTGGTCTCATTCTTTTCTCAGAAAGGCAAAGAGCCACATTGGGCAAGTTAATTCAGAGAGGTTCAAAGTAAGGCAGTTTCTTATGTTCCTAAAAGCAAAAGGGTCTGAAAATAACAATCTTGCCCACTTTCCAGGGTGGCACCCTCAGTTCCTGTAATGCGCTACACTAGCCAAGGCTGTGGAGCCTCACCTGTTGCCCTGGCTGAGCTGAGCAGCACTCTTAGAGCTGCACATAGTAGGGGGGTAGTCAGGACTAGAGGAGGGCAAGCTGTCTTGTCTGCCATTGCTGACCTTCTTGAGGAACCCAGGGTCACCCTTCCAAGGGCTCCCGGGAACACAGTTCAGAAAACTATAGCAATAAAACAAAGATACATCCACATATACACACCTCAAACTCAGTGATCTGATGTTTACAGAGATACTGAAACCTCAAGGACTCAGGTGGGTAGGTGCGTGTGGGTGCATGCATGAGCCACATTTTTAAAAGTCCATCTCCCCAGTGGTCAAAGAGATGCACCAATTTGCACCAGGGGACAAGTTAGATCAGTGTCTCCTTGCAAATATGGGCAGCTGACCCTCTGTGCTGGAAGCAGTTGCCTCTCCGTGAGCGCTGAGTGAAATGTGAAATACTGCTGTTTATTTTGAGGAGTGCTTGAGAGATTGGCCAACCAACACCAACACCAACAAAAAAAGCAATCTTCTCTCCCCTGGGGAAGAGGAGGGAGAAAATTGCAAGGAAGGCTGTCCACCCCCCCCTCCCTTTGGCCCTGGGTCTTTTGAAGTGACCTGCAAAAGAAGCTGGTGGTCTTCAGAGCACCCCAAGCCCTCCCCCCTCCTTCACAAAACACACACATTGTTCAAATTCCTCTGTTATCAGATAGGTAATCAAACTGAAGCCCATTGAATTAGTCAAATAGCCCCCTTGCATCTGAAAGGAAGAGGCCCAAGCCCCATCACCACACACCACACACAAAGCAGGAACATTCCCAGGCCTTCTCCCAAAACTCTTCCACCACCCCTCCCCCCCTTCTTCCCCCAAAAAAGGACTTAAGAAAAAAAGAAACAGGAGCTGTTAGAGGGAGAGAGACAGAGACAAGAGCACAAGTGGGAGAAGCAGAGATTCTGGTCGCAAAGGCGGCAAAAAGAAGGGATTCAGCTTTTAACCACCAGAACTGGGCAAAGGGAACAAAGAGCTGCCCTGGTCCACAGGGATGGCCAAATTCCAGAAGTTCCAGTGTCTTTGGAGGAGGGGAAACTTGGCTGTGTGAAAACCTGAGTCTGTCTCCATCCATGGAAGTATCATCTTTTAAAGCTGGCGAACGAACGACTGCCTATTTTTGCCATGGTGGTGCAAAATGTGTATATAATTGGGGTTCTGCAGCTACCATGGTATAATTGTGGCTGCCTATAGTGGTATTTAAAGCCTGGTTTTGATTCTTAAATGCAACGAGGTCTGTAATGGAGGTCTGGAGACGGAAGCAGGCTTCCACCAACAGCTGGATGATGGTCAAATCTGGATGTGCTATGCATACATGCTGATGCTCAGTGGTGCAGCATCTGTTTGCATGCAAACAGTCCCGGGTTCAATCCCCAATATATTCAGGTAGGCATGCAAAAAAAGACTCCTTTCTGAAATCCTGGAGAGCCACTGCCAGTCAGTGTAGATAACACTGAGCCAGGTGGACCAAGGCACTGATTCAGTATAAGGCAGCTTCCCGTGTTCCTATGTTCCACCCAGGGCCCCTGGATATTACACACAAGTAAAATACTGGATCAAGGCCAGAGTTAGAAAAATATACCCGGCACCTAATGATCACTACTCTTCCTAACCTAACAGTGGCATTTTCTGTTTGCTGAGAAAAAGGAAGCAGTTAACGTTCTGCTTTATATTTCTGCAATGCAACCTGCCCTTATCTTTTGCATTTTGAGACCTCTATATGCCACTTTTTCCGAAACACATTTTTTTTAAGAGGCAAGAATGAATGAATATGGGCACACCATTCTGATTTCAACATATAGACACAAACATAGATAAGGATGCACTCTGCCCACAACAGCTTCTAAGAATATAAGAAATGCCCTGCTAGATCAGGCCAAAGGCCCATTGAGTCCAGAATCATTTTATCACAGTAGCCAACCAGGAGCCTATGGTTAGCTCAGAAGCAGTGTTCAAAACTAGCCAGGCACCAGGCACATTTTGCTACTGGCATGGGTCCAATTTCGACTATGTGGAGATCTCTAGGCACCAGGTTGGCGACCACAGTTTAAAAATCTCTGCCTCAGTCCACTTTCCACTGTGTGTGTTTCTCCTTGCACACTGGGACAAGCGAATTGTTCTAAGACCAAGCTACCATCAAGCAACGTAGTTGAGATCATAGAATTGTAGTGTTGGAAAGGACCCTCCAAGGGGCATCTAGTCCAAACCCCTGACAAATGGTACCTTATTCCGTTGTGGCAACCATTTGTTTAAGGTGCCTTTTGGCACCTAGCTTATATAGCTGTGTTTCTAACACTGCTCGGAAGCAGGTCCCGAGTGGCAACAGCACCTCTTTCCACTTGTGATTCTATGTGCTGTGTGGATAATCTTCTTCCAATGTTCAACTTCATTGCATGGCCCTGGGTTCCGGCATGACAAGAGGGGGAGAGAAGTTGTTTTTTTCTCCACACAAGGCATATGTTAATACATTTCTATCATGTTTCCCATTGACTCACTCCCCCACCCCAAACCAAAATAAATACACTTATTGCTTGGTATGGATAAGCAATCCCTAATAATTCTCATAAAATATCAGCAATCCATAAACACCAATAGGAGGTTATTCTGATGCTCCTCCCTCTGTTCCAGAGTGGGGAAATAAACAGCAGGTCTCCAGTTTCTTCCTTTTTCTGCTGGAAACCCTTTATTCCTCCCAAAGTTTACCCATCAACAAACACCATTCAATTCCTTTTCTCCTGACATTGTGCTGGGCGAGTTGTCGTCTTGCTGACCATCCAGCTCTCTGTACTTTGATTGGACATTCTGTACTTCAAACAGCCTGTCCATGTCAGTCACTGATCTGTCCGGGAGTTTTACACAAAACTGGAGCAGCCACTCCAAATGAAACCATTTGGCTGTCAATGCAACATTACCCTTCTTGCTTGAAAACTGGATCTTTTTCTCTTACTTAACTTTTCAGTATTATATTTCTTTTTTTAAATATCATTTTTAACACACACAAGAAATTACCAAAAATGATAAAATAATAACAAAACAAACACACATACATCCATAAATCCATACGTTCTTACAAAAGAACTTATGCCACCAAATTATGCCACCATATTCTTGATTCCCAATTCCTTATCTTCCTCAATAGACTTCCGTCTTCCTCAAAGCGGGTCTGTCTTATCTGTTTAATAAACTACTTCTTTAATCATTTCACTATTTCTTCTGTTATCTGAATACTATACTTATAATCCATATTGTGGTTTGCGAAAATTAATCAAAGCACGCCCAGGTTTTAACTTGAGGGCACTGCTTTTTTAAATATTCTTTATAAATTTCCCACTCCTTTTTGGTTTGGCTGTCTCCTAATTGTCTCTGTCATTTTTGCCAGTTCAGATATTCAAATAATTTATCCTGCCATTCCTGTTTTGTTGGTACTAATTAATTCTCCTTTCCAATTTCTGGCAATTAATATTCTTGCTGCTGTTGTAGCATATAAGAATATTCTTTCTTTTTTTCCATTTGGAATATCTGAATCTAAAATGCCCAAGAGGAAGGCTTCTGGTTTCTTTATGAAAGTTTGCTTAAACATTTTTTTTCAATTCCTCATCTACTCTCTTTGCTGAGAGTTATATACCACCTGTAAAACAGGTTTTCAGTATTATTATTTCTATCCCACCTTTCCCCCCCTCCAAGAAACACAAGGTGGCTTACATCCTCCTCCTCTTCCTCCTCCTCCTCTCCATTTTATCCTCACAACAACCCTGGAAGGTAGGCTAGGCTAAGAATTAGGGACTGGCACAAAGTTCCCCAGAGAGCTTCATGGCCAAGCAGGGACTCGAACCTGGATTTCCCAAGTCTCAGTCCAACACGCTAACCCCTACACCAACACTGGCTGCCCCCCACTGCATTCCATTTATTGCCTTTTCCCTCTCCCTTCCTCCAAAAAGCCACAGGCAACTTACTGTCTCCTCTGCTTTATTGTTTTTTTGCCCTAAGGTTTCAGGGTGGGTTACAACAATTTGAAACACATTAAAAACCGTTTAAAAACTTATGACGACAAAAAATGCAATCAGGGAAAATAACATCTGATAACAATAGCATCTAATAAAAAGTAACCAAAGTTTATACAAATGCTTATATTACGCTCAGATTTCTGATCTTTCTGCGTTATAGGCAGTTTCCTATTTGCTTAAGTTTGGCAGCTCTAAGCTGAGTGTGTGACTCAAGTCTTGGTCCTCCCAAAAATCTTGTAGTGTAGGCAAGGCTGAGTGAACAAGTGACAGGCCAATAGTCAGGGCTGGGAGAGGATATGAATCCAGATGGCCTCCCATCCAGTCCTATTCAAAAAGCACAAGTTCTTCAACCTTGAGCCCCCAGATGTTATTGGACTACAACTCCTGTCCTTAACTAGACTCCGTTGAAATGAGAGGTATTTTCTTAATCTCGTTTAAGGATGCATTTCTTCCTCAGTTCCCAGCACAGCCTCTTTTGGGGAGATCAAGGGAAGGAAGGAAGGAAGGAAGGAAGGAAGGAAGGAAGGAAGGAAGGAAGGAAGGAAGGAAGGAAGGAAGGAAGGAAGATATCCCTGCATTTGTACATAGGGGCTACGCCTTTCTTTTTGAGTTTCCAGCAGCATTAAACCCTGGACGTTGTTTCTACCTAATGTGTTTAGGAGCGGGATGTCAGTCTCTTTGTTTGTTCTGGTCGGTTTCAGACTCTGCCCATTTGACAGGCCAATAGGAAAATAACAGCCCTTCAGCTAAACCAGGCATCCCCAAACTTTGGCCCTCCAGATGTTTTGGCATACAACTCCCATGATCCCTAGCTAACAGGACCAGTGGTCATGCATGATGGGAATTGTAGTCCAAAACATCTGGAGGGCCGAAGTTTGGGGATGCCTGAGCTAAACCTATCACCAGTATCAACAGAAATATCCTATGGCGGCCTTCATTTAATATGACCTCTGAAATGTTTCGGGCTACAGTTCCCTTCAGCCCCAGCCTAAGAGAGTTGCAGTCCAAAACATTCGGAGGGCACCAGGTTGGGTAAAGCTGACCGATGTTTAAGAACCCATTTGTTTCCAGATCAAAATATGCATAGTGCTGAAAGGAAACCAAGAACTGGCACTGCTTTATATCCCCAAGCTGTGTGCTTTCAACAAGTACCTCCTGCAGTTGCCATGTCATCAGGAGGCCCATTCCATACAGTGTAGGAATACAGTCCTTTCATGTAACAGCACCTACTCTTTGGAATTCCTCCCTCTTACATATGAGAGAGCAAAGCCCGTTGGGGAACTTTCCTTTTTCAACAAGTCTTTCAAATTGAGGTTGTTGTTTTTTTAATCCCAATCTGCATCTATATTGGATTTGCAAACATTTTCATATGTGAAAATTGTTGTATCAATGTTTTCAGATGTGTTTATTGTTAAAGGTTTTCTAGGAAGAGATCCATAAATACAGTTAAATAAATAAATAAAAGCATGATTTGAATCTGGTCACAGTGCAATGAACTCTGAAAGCTCATATTTCATTTCTTCTTCTTTTTATAAACACCCAAGTTTCTAGTCCTTAAGACTACAATGGCAGGCTCAAAATGGTGAAACCAGACATTGGAGCAGGGAGCCGAGCAGGATTACTAATGAGAGGATAGAGAGATCTGCAGAGCACTGAAGAACCAGAAAAAATTATGCTCAATACTATATTCCTATTGCACACTTATTTCCGAGTAAGCCCCACTGAACATGGTGGGATTTAGTTCTGTGTAAACACATGAGCCTCTTTCACAACCACTTTATCCTCCTCCTATCAACCCTGTGAGATAGGTTGGGCCAATCACTATCTTTCAGCCTAAGGCTTCACGGCTGGTTGGGGGTTTCCATCCCTACTCCTAGTCCAACATTCTCTAACCAAAACACCACATTGGATCTGGTGCTTAATTTGCATCATCCACACAGGTGACAGAATTATGCTTTCCTTAGATAAGTTGGATTGTCCAAGACTACCCAAGGCGCAGGCGAAACTTGAATCCAGATGTCTCTGCAATGGATCTCTCCAAAGGACTAAGGATACAAGACCAATTCTATAGTAGGCAAGAGCAGTCTTGCAAATATGTCTACAGAAGCTACTAGTCTATGAAAACAAAAACAAAAATCTCCTTCCCCCTCCTGCTAGTCTCTAGCAGGCTGATAAAAATGTTTTGCAGGTTAGTAAATCTTACGGGCTTCCTTGTGATGTCAGACACAGCGTGGACACCTGATCAGCATGGACTAAAACTTTGAGTGGAAAAACTTCCTCCACACTGGCAGTGCTCCATCAGAACATATTATCTGCTTTTCAAATTCTTGACTGACAGTCTCTGTAACTAAACAGCCCTACTTAACCTGAACATTGAGCAGGAAAGGACGGGGTGCTACAATGAGCGCAGGTGGGAGATAATATTTTCATTGCTCTACTGCCTTAAAATCAGCAAAAGATAGCAATAGAAGCACTCACAAAAAACAGGAGCGGCTTTCTTAAAACTATCAGTTTCTAAGTGAAAGGTTTTGAATTCCACCAATCAACAGAATGATTATTACATTGAGATCCCATTGTTCCTCGAAGGAGCTCAAAAAGCAGGATTCCTTTCTCTCCTCATCTCTCCTGCACCATAATCCTCTCAACAACCTTGGGAGGTAGGTTAGGCTGAGAGACTACCCAGTGGGCTAAACAGGTGTTCTTCAATCTTGGGCCCCCCAAATTGGAGACAACCAAATCCCAGCTCCTTTAAAATAACACAAAACCTAAAACACAAATACATCTATCCCCCTTCCTAAAGGCAAAGGACAGTCCTCCTCCTCCTGCCCCCATCCACGGATTGGGCAAGAAATAATACGACCTCTTTTCTGAGATATGCAGGGCAATCCGAACCAATGACAAAACTAATACAAAAGAAGAGATGTCATTGTTCTCCAGACAGAAGTCTCCTCAAGGAGGCCCATGGCATGACAACAGAAGATGACTGGGGTTTACACCCTCACCTTGAAAACGTAGGAAGCAGCCTTAAACTGAATGGGCTCATTGGTGCATCAAGCGCAGTATCGACTACACAGTATCTACCACAGAGCTGAAGTCCTTCATGACTGTACACAGCCTACAATCTCAAAGACTTCTCAAGCATGGGAATCAGCCACAGCCCTGCCTGCTCATGAGTCATACCATTGGGCCCATCTAGCTCAGTAAAGCCTACAAAGGCTGGCATTCGCTCTCCAGGATTTCAGACCTACGGTCTTTTCCCAATGCTGCCTGGAGATGCCAGGGATTGGACCCGGCGCATTCTGCATTCAAAGCAGATGCTCCACCAAAATTACAATATATCGGCTCTGTTTACTAGAAACGAATATAAAGGGTTCTCAGGCAACACTGACAGCCTCTGCATCATATTGTTAGTGGGCAGGGCAACCACCTGTCAATCACACATTGTCATTATGGTATCACATGATTGCTCCACCATCTCTATTGTACTAAAAAAAAAATACAGGTGGGTAATTTTAGGTCACATCCACACCATGTGCTTAAAGCACATCCCTCTCCCGCCCAGAGAATTCTGGAAACTATACATTACCCCTCTCAGAGATGCAATTCCCAGCACCCCTAACAAACTACAGTTTCTAAGATTCCTTAGGGAATCTTTTAAATGTTTGGTGTGAAGTCATACCGTGGACTTCATTGTGTTAGAGCAGGAGTCGGTTTAGATGGCAGTCTGTGTGTGTTACATCGCTTATTTAAAAACATGGTAAGCCAGCCCTGCTGCAGTTGTGGGGCCTGAACTCTGCCCCAAAGTCCTGCCCTGGTGGCACCACTGCCCTCCCCCTTTTTTACAGTGCAACTTTTTAACCCTTGCCTGGCAAGCTGTATCTTCAAAAATCACATCTCCTATGTAAGAAGTCATTTTCTGCTGTCCATCTACACACTCTCAAGAGAGATGGTAAGAAATTGGTTAAAAATGGAAGCCATGTAGCAGCTTGGAATTATAGGTGCCTCTGGGATCTGAAAAGGAGCTGCTGCCTTTGAATGCTCAGCTAATATCAAATGAGCAAGATAGACTTTGCCCGGAACAATCAATAATCACTGCCTCCTCCCCCCCCACACACACACCAGGTGTGACTAATGGCTGCATACCTTTGATCAGACCATTTAGGGAAGGAAATGACAAGAGTTTTACCATCACAGAAAACTTTCCTGATTAAGCTCAGGCTCCTTGCTTGTTTTACAAGCCTGATGGGCTGCTCCCCAGAAGTGGCATGCTATATCCCCTTTGGAAGTTGTCTCCAAAACCACTTTATTATCATGTATTCCCAAAGGAAGGGGTATGTGTTGGGAATGCACGCCCAAAAGGTTTCTGCAGCCAACAGAGCGTGCAACATGGTGGAGCCGAATCTATTACTTTTGCTTTCAAACACCAGCAGTGTTTTGTACCATATAAAAAGGTAAAGGGGGTAAAGGGACTCCGACCGTTAGGTCCAGTCGCGGATGACTTTGGGGTTGCAGCGCTCATCTTGCTTTACTGGCCAAGGGAGCTGGCATACAGCTTCTGGGTCATGTGGCCAGCATGACTAAGTCGCTTCTGGCGAACCAGAGCGGCGCATGGAAACGTCGTTTACCTTCCCACCAGAAGGTATTTATCTACTTGCACTTTGATATGCTTTCGAACTGCTACCGTGTTTCTCCGAAAATAAGACACCGTCTTATATTTATTTTTCCTCAAAAAAAACACAACCACGGTGGCTTATTTTCAGGGGATGTCTTTTTATATTATTATTAAGTAGGGTACAGTTTAACCTACAAGGTTAAACTGCCTATACTATGGCTTATTTTCAGAGAAACACAGTAGGTTGGCAGGAGTTGGGACCGAGCAACGTCACGGGGATTTGAACTAACTACCGACCTTCTGATTGGCAAGCCCTAGGCTCTGTGGTTTAGACCACAGCACCATCCGTGTACCTTTATACCATATACAGAATATAAAAACAAGGAGTTCATTTTTGAAAGGAGACCTTCTGGGGATCAAGGTTCCCTGACAATCAGCTTGAAGCCCTGAGCCCAAAACCCAGATGAAAGAAGGGTGAGGTGGAAATTCTCACTCAGTGGTCAGAGAAAAGCACTTTGTACATTCCCAGAGGCATTAACTGCTTTGCATTTCGCAGAATCATAGAATTGTACAGTTGAATGGGACCCGTGGGTCATCTAGTCCAACCCCCTGCAATGCAGGAATTTTTCATGCAAGGTGGGGCTCAAACCACAACCCTGAAATTAAGAATTTCATGCTCTACTGACTGAGCTGTCCCAGCTGCTGTGTTCCAGACATTAGCCTGAGTAGAGAAAATAGGCTCCACATACACTGTATTGCTGTATTTTTGCAAACATCTTTCAATACAGGAGAGTGCATTTATTTTCAGAAATTTACTTCTTGCCACTACTTGAGGTTGCAAGTTCCTCTTTTTTGTCCACTTTTGAGGACTGCACTCCCTTCTTTCGGTTATACTGCAAGTCAAATGGATGCAACACTAAAACCTAGTTTGGCACTGCAAAGTTTGAGGCCATAAGAAGCCTTGGGCTTCTCCTTTCCCTCCACTATACTGTCATTCTTTCCTTCCCTTCCCAATTTCTAGCAAACCATATGTTACCAAACTGGTAGTCTATGTTTTGTGTTTGCTTAGGAAAACAAGGATTGCAGGCCGGAATCAAATATTTGTTTACAGTGCAAAGTGACAAACCATGGATCCCCACTAAGAGAAAAGGCTTTGTGGGGAGGAGTAGCTTGGGCTACCCCACTATAGCTATACATTTCTCATCCAACCCTATTGCCTTTTAGACACTGGCCTAATTCTGCCCACAGTGGTCAGGTTCAGTTTCGCCCTTGCTTCCAGAAGTAGTTCTTTATATATTTTACATATTGTGAGTCCTACTGAGGAGAAAGAGCACTTATACAGTACCCAACCATGGTCAGAACTTAAGTCTGGTACAGTCTTCCTTAATCAGGTGTACTCCAGAGGTTTTGGACTACAACTCCCAACAGCTTCAGCCAGCACGGCCATAGGTTAGAAATGATGGGAGTTGTAGTCTAAAAAATACCTAGAAGGCAGGTAGTTGAGGAAGTCTTAAACCAGCCTAAACTAGCTGTGTTTTGTAATCCCACTATTAAACTCGTTGCAGGGGCCTGGCTGGATTATATGACCATTGGGGTCCCTTCCAACTTGTCAATTCTATGATTCTTTTTGATTCTGCAATCATAATGAACAATCTTCCTTGCTTAGGAAGGTATGCTGGACAAGGAGAAAAGGCAGCTTGACTAGCACGGAGATGCATTATCTTTTAAGATGGCTCAGTCAGTTGCTGTACAATGCAGAGCATGAGGCTCTCAATCTCAAGATCATGGGTTCCAACACTGGGCAAAAAGATTCCTGCATTGCAGGGGGTTGGACTAGATGACCTCTGGGGGTACCTTCCAATGCTACAATTCTATGATTCTGCTTTTTGGAACACATACTGAGCCAAACTATCAGTGGCCCCTGTTATTAGTCCATCTAGCAGGCAGGTTGGTGGGACAGTGCCCCACCTGGCCAGTGGATCAGCCTGCACTGATCCCTCCTAACATGAAACTGGATCAGTCTGGTTCTATTGTCATCCATCTGTATAGGTATGGACAAATAGTCGCTCTCCTGGCCAATTCCAGATCTACAACAGCAGTCTAGAGTAGTGGTGGGAATCCCCCACCCCTCAAGATGCCGGTGAACTACAGCATCCACGGTCCACCATTGCTGGCCATTGTTGTGTGTAGAGTGGAGAGTGTGGTGCAATGGTTAAGCAGGTTGGACTCAAGACTTGGGAGACCAGGGTTCAAATTTTCACTCAGCCATATGAAGCCCACTGGGTGACCACGGGTCAGTTACCAGCTCTCAGCCTAACCTACATCACAGGTTTGTTGCAGAGAAGAACCATGTATGCCGTCTCGAATCCCTTGGAAGAAAGATGGGATATAATACGTGAAATAAATATTCTCAGATAATCTGGAGGGCCAAAGGTTCCCTAGCCTTGGTCTTGAGCAAAGGTAGATTTAAACCTACCGGTAACACCTCTGGATGATTTGTAGCATCCTGCAAGCCTGATGCCTGCCTGCCTGCCCACTGTCTAGTCTAGAGGCTCTGAGCAAATCCATCCTCAGATGAACTCTTCCCCAGTAAGAGGGTGGCCTTCTCTCCTGGCAGCCTTTCCCAGGAATTTAGACAACAACTAGCAGTCTCAGGGAGAGGCAGCCCAGCAAACAATGGCTCGATTATCTAAGCATTTTCTCCCAGAGCTGCCCTTTCAAGAAAAGGTGCCGCCTCATGCATAGATGGCTCAGTTTGCCCTTAGGAGACAAGAGTGCTGTCTCTGGAGTGGAATGCCTGAGACCAAAAAGCCCGACCCCCCCCCCAAACTCCAACTCCAACATCTTGCATCCCAGCACCTCTGGTGTCCAGATTTTTTACCTACTTGTGCCTCGGTTTACTCTCCTGCAAGTCTAACAGTGGGGGCAGTGTGGCCTAGTGGTTAAACAGACCTTCCCAACCTGGTTCCTTCCCGTTGTTGGTAGACTACAATGTTCCTCCCATCATTCGTGACCAGGCTGGAACTGATGGGATTTGGGAGTCCAACCACATCTGGAGGGCACGAGGTTGGGGGGAAGCAGGGTAGGACAGAGATATCTGGGTTCAGATCGCCCACTCTGCCATGATATTTCCTGAGCCACAATCTCTCAGCGTAACCTACCCCACAGGGCTGTTATGGAGATTACAGGGAAGAAAAATAGTACAGTGGTACCTCTGGTTACAAACTTAATTCGTTCCGGAGGTCCATTCTTAACCTGAAACCGTTCTTAACCTGAGGTACCATATTAGCTAACGGGGCCTGCCGCTGCCCCGCCACCCCGCAATTTCTGTTCTCATCCTGAGGTAAAGTTCTTACCCCGAGGTACTACTTCTGGGTTAGTGGAGTCTGTAACCCAAAGTGTTTGTAACCCGAGGTACCACTGTAATCCACGAGCTCCACAGAGGAAGGCAGGATACAAATACAATTAATAATGATCAATGCCAGGGATCCCAAACTAAGGCCCGGGGGCCGGATGCGGCCCAATCACCTTCTAAATCCGGCCCGCGGACGGTCTGGAAATCAGCATGTTTTTACATGAGTAAAATGTGTCCTTTTATTTAAAATGCATCTCTGGGTTATTTGTGGGGCCTGCCTGGTGTTTTTACATGAGTAGAATGTGTCCTTTTATTAAAAATGCATCTCTGGGTTATTTGTGGGGCATAGGAATTCGTTCATATTTTTCTTCAAAATATAGTCGGGCCCCCCACAAGGTCTGAGGGACAGTGGACCGGCCCCCTGCTGAAAAAGTTTGCTGACCCCTCAATGCATATATATATTTTCCAGCAGAGTGCTTTCCACATGAGTTGTTAGCTGCTCAGTAGCCACAAACCACAGCCAGACTGCCTAGTGTGGCGGTTTGGAGAATAGGCTGTGAACAAATCACAGCCCAAAACGGGAATTTGTTGGGTGGTCTCTCAGACAAAAGGTGCTTTTAAAAACAGCATATACTATACCCATCATGCTTCAAAACTAGATTTCTTTGGAGGCAAAATTTAAAAAAACTTTTGGTAGCATCTTTTTTCGAAACACCACATCTATAGCCATTTGTTTCAGGAATGTTCTGTTAGGTGATTCACAATCTCTCAACTCCCTACCCCCCACTTGCCTGCAATATGGAGATAGCAGGACCGGTATGCTTTGCAGGGGTATTATAAAGACTGAAGCACTAATGCATACAAAGCATTTCACTGTGAGAAAGTGCAACATAAATGCCGTGTATCGTAAGTGGAGGCCTACAACAAAATGTTGCAATGTATCCTCTCTTCGATAAATACTTCTGGCTCAGGATTCCTGCAAGCCATTCCCCCAAGCAGGACATTTTTGCCTCTTTCAATTTGACATTTCCTTCTGTCATTCTATATTCTGTGAATACTGCGTTTGCTCAACCCTCATTGGCATTTCTTTTCTCCCTTAAATGAGTTTATTAAAAAAATCTAACTCCTGCAAAACCTGGGGATGCTGATACCTCCCTGTTGTTTCTCACTATAGCTGTTTGGGCTATAATCCTGGTGGCACTCACCAACCGAGTTCGCTGTTAAGAGGAATGAATATGAAGCATTCACTCCCGCTACAAAACATTAACAAAATAAGCGCGCCATGCATTACTGAGCAAACGCAATGCATGAACATCAGAAAGAATCTGTCTGGTTTTCACTGGGAACCAGCCTTACTGAAGCAAACCAAAGGTCCAACTTTTCTAACTTTCTGTTTATGGCATTGGTCAGCCAGAAGCCTCTAGGAAGCAGTAGTAGATCCTCCCCCTTGCTTTCTTAGTTCTCAGCATTCAAATGCATACATACACTCTCCTTTTTGAACTATTCCAAATGTGGAACATGGCGAGCAAACTCCAGGTGCAATATCACAAGAGTTTATCTTTAACTTAACCTCTCAGCTGAACTGAATTAGCTCAACAGCAGTTAAAAGGAGGCCACCTTAGCCTTTCTAGCTTCATGGGAGAGATGCAGCTATAATGAAACAATCAAAGCTAAAATGGCAATAATATTTAACAGATAAACATTTACCAAATCAACAGAGCATCTCAAAAAATACCGGTAATACCGTAATAAATCCCCGGGAAAGCTAATTACAACTCTTATCCTGTGTGGGGAGTTTATTAAACCAGGGACTAAGCTATACAGCTGCAAATAAAATGTTTTAAGTGTGTTTTAAGTGCAGTATACCAGGCATGTCCAACAGATAGATCGTGATCTACTAGTAGATCAGTGGACTTCTGTGGTAGATCACTGGTAGAACACTGGCTCCCCTAAAAAGATGCTCAACAACTTTGGCTCCCCTAAAAAAAAGGTCAACAACTTTGCCCTGCACCCCGAAAAATTGGGGTAGATCACTGCCAGTTTTTAACTCTGTGAGTAGGTCACAGTTTCTTGGGAGTTGGCCACCCCTGCAATATACAATGTGACATTGGGTGGCAATGGTGAGCCTTATGGAAAATTCAATGTTTTGTTTTTTAAAATGCTGTTTAAAAAAGCATTTTCAGAACAGTTTTTATATGTGTGTAGATTCCACCCAGGAGTGAGGGAAGCTTTTGGACCTGGTGGGTCAGATCTTTATCCCCTTTCACCCCTGTGAGCCACCTTTGCCATCTGGGCATGTCCACCCACCTGTCTGACATCATGACGGCATCAGGTGACTCACAGGGCGGTCCCACCCACCTGCCAAAATTAACCTGTGGGAGAGGGGTCTGCTTCACCAGTTCATTCCCCACAGGAAAAGCACTAGCAAAAGCAGCTCCCAGCAAGACTGACCACTGACACTATCATCTGGCACCATCTAGTGACATCAGATGTTTGAAGGTGGTTGTATTTGGGGGGAAATGAACCTTGGGGCCCAACTGGATCCTCAGGTGGACCAAGATTGGCCCACTGACCATTTTTATCACCCCTATATAGGTAGGTGCATGCTGGGTTATTGTTACATCATCAATACCCATAATATTTTCCAGAGTACAGGAGGAGTTTACAGTCTAAAATACCACAAATTTAACTTGAGTTGGGGATAAATACACCATGTGCCCTGCCACAGGAGAGTTTACAAGGACCTGGTATTTGAGCACACATGCCATAGCTATTTGTTTGTTTGTTTAAAGTATTTATAGACCGCTTTTTATGGCCTTGCCTTCACAGGGCAGTGTACACAACAAGACATATTAAGACACACTGGAGACACTGGGTTGTAATATAGTTCAGAAATCAAAACCCAACAGCACAAGAATAATGTTATTGAAAAGTGGCCTAGAGCAGATAAATTACATCTTTCTTAAGATGTTGCTTAACTACAATCTCCATCATCCATGACCATTGGTCAAGCTAGCTGGGGCTGATGGAAGTTGGAGTTGAACAACATCCAGAGAAGGCCAAAGGGTCTCTGGTTTAAACCACAGTTTGTCTGCATATTGGGAAGGTGAGACCAGGGTTTGGGTTTAAAACCATAATTAGCACAAACTATGGGTTGGTATGGGACCCAGGTGGCGCTGTGGTTAAACCACTGAGCCTAGGGCTTACTGATCAGAAGGTCGGCGGTTCGAATCCCTGTGATGGGGTGAGCTCCCGTTGCTTGGTCCCAGCTCCTGCCAACCTAGCAGTTCGAAAGCACATCAAAATGCAAGTAGATAAATAGGAACCGCTACAGCGGGAAGGTAAACGGCGTTTCCATGTGCTGCTCTGGTTTGCCAGAAGCGGCTTTGTCATGCTGGCCACATGATCTGGAAGCTATACGCCGGCTCCCTCGGCCAATAATGCGAGATGAGCGCGCAACCCCAGAGTCGGTCACGACTGGACCTAATGGTCAGGGGTCCCTTTACCTTTACCTTTTTATGGGTTGGTATAATGTTCTGAATGATTCGCTCTCTTCTTCTCCCCCATCTTTCTCCTCCCCCCCCCCAAGATTATCATAGTGGCATGAATGAGACCTACTTTAGGTAAGGTTAGAACCTAGTGGTTGGTTGCTACTCACCAGCTGAGGACCAAAGTTTTACGGGGCTACAACATTCTTAAACATGAGGCAGTTCCCTAAACTAAAGAAACATTAAACTTATGCAGACAATTTAGCTACGTAGAATCCAGGTACATTTCTTTCATCTCACAACTTCAATCCCTCCCATATCTCCATGCACAATTCCCGATCAATTCAAAGGAAGTTATGAGGCAATGGGTGCTTTGCGATTTCAGTCAGGAAGCACTTCTTTTAAATAAATAAATAAATCACAAATCTGGGAACTGAGTCACAGCTCCCCACCCACATACAGAAAGTTTGCCTTCAAGGATTCTGAGCCTTCAGATTTCACAGCCAGGATGTGATTTTGCTTTCAAAGATAAAAAAAATCTTAAGATTATGATGATTACATCTCTCCAAAAGATAAAGAGCACAAAAGGAACCGCTTGATTAAATTTACAAGTCCAGGAAGAGGTCAGTCTTCTTTTTCAAAAAAACAACGCATGCATACACCACAAAGAGGCAGCAGGCCTTTTTCAATCACTGAGCAAGTGAGGGGGTGGGATGAGGAAGCTACTCCTGTTAATTGCTGGAATTAGCATATGAACCTTTAGAGATGGGAATGCAACATTCCTGGAAAGGATTTGTTTTCCCATTGCCTAGGGGGACGTGCATCTCTGCAGCAAAGCACAGAGAAGACCAGAAATCTTCAGTCTCCCTGTGATAGGAAGAGTAAGCAATCAAATGAAAAATATGATCCAACACCCCAGCCTGCACTTGAAACTCAGAGATCCTCAAACTTTTTGGAAGCTTTTTGGAACTAATTTGTATTGGGGTTTCCCCCCTCTTTTTTCTTCACTAGGACTCCAAGAGACCAACCAGAGCTTGTTACAAAAGATAGAGCTCATTCTCACTGTCATGGTAGCGGTTAATGGTTTACACTGATTACACCCAAGAGCATGCATAGGCAAACAAAGGCCCAGGGCCAGATCCAGCCCAATGACGGTCTGGGAATCAGCGTGTTTTTACATGAGTAGAATGTGTCCTTTAATTTAAAATGCATCTCTGGGTTATTTGTGTGGCATGCCTGGTTTTTTACATGAGTAGAATATGTGCTTTTATTTAAAATGCATCTCTGGATTATTTGTGGGGCATGGGAATTTGTTATTTTTTCTTCTTCAAAATATAGTCCCGCCCCCCACAGGGTCTGAGGGACAGTGGACCTGCTGAAAAAGTTTGCTGACCCCTGCCCAAGAGAGTTCTTTTTGCCCCTTCTCTTGCCTGCATGCAGAGAAGACAAACCATGATTCCTGGCTTTGCATTACATCCAAACTAGAGAATGTGGTTTGTTTTGCTCCATCAGACAGTGATCAGTAAGCCAAGAACACAACCTTGGCTACAAATAGACTCTCCTTCATTGGAGATTTTTAAACAGAGGTTGGATTCGGGGATTCTTTAGTTGTGATTCCTGCATTGCAGCTTTGGGTTTACTTCCAACACTATGATTCTATGAAACAATGGGTTGTTAGACATGAAATACATCAAAATCAGGCATACCACCAAGAAAAATGCTTGTTTCCTCCTAGCAGCAGCCAGGAAAAACAAAAAAGACTAAAAGCCACCTTCATAGCAAACCATGAACTATGCTATGGCTTACTGTGATGTGTGAACTGAGCCAAAGTGTTAGAATTAAAGACCACGATGCCCCTGAGCACATTCTGAGTCTAGGGATTTGCTTTCAGTACCCAAACTGAACAGAGCTTGCAGTCCTTTCGCCCATAAAGATCACTCCTCCTTCAGCTTCTTTGGTTCAACTTAAGAGGTCAGTGGTGTTGTTGCTATTTTTAAACAGCTGGAAGCAAGCAATCTTTTCTGAGCTACTGTAAATTGGAGATCTCCCAGTAGATCCCAGTCCATCTTCTGCTCAACCTTGTTTTAACCAATCCAATCAAAATAGCAACATAACACGTTACCGCGCACCAGTAAGAGTCAGATTTAGTGTTAAACATGGAAGCATACAGAGCATAGTCTGGCAAACAGAGGAGACATTGCATAGCTGCCCCTGCTTGTCTATAAATTATATCACTTTATTTAACACTTTCCCCATGCACACATGGGCCCAGTTTGCACATAATGCTAAGCCAAAATATGTCTTAGTGAGAACAAGTGTGTGGGTAACCAGAAAGAAATATCATTACCACTTCATTCCTCCCCTAGTCCTGATGCTGCCACACTACCCAAAGCTAAACCATGGTTTGGCTTAGCATTGCATGAACCAGTTGTGCTGCTTATCTCACTTCCAACAAACCATAAGCTGCAGCCAAGGTTTGTTCTTGGCTTTAGACATACATTCATCATATCACGTTGTAACAACTAGATTTTCCTGTGAATTAAATACATATTTCTAAAACATAGTACCAGAAAAACAACAAAATAATACATGCTTATTTATTTGATTCATTTGTAATCCATTTGCATTTGACTTCCCTCCCCTTCTTACTTGGGTCCTCAGTTTTACTTAGTTTACTGCCCCATTCTAAAGCATCCATGTATTCAGTAACCCAATTCCATTATATTTTACTATTATTTCCTTACAGGAGTTATTCTAAACTGGACAAAAAAATTAATTCTCCATGATAATCTTTCAAATATTGTTTAAATATATTCCAATCATTTTTTAAAAAATTGTATTGTTTGATCTCTTATCTAACCTGTCAGCTTGCCCAAATCTGCATACTCCATCAATTTGATCAACCTTTCTCTGTTTGCCCACAGTTTCCTTTTCAACGTTTATATTACAGTACAAATAAGTAGATGAAGCCTTGCCGTGAATACACTGAATTAGAATAGATTATATGGCTATGTTTCATTATTAAGCTCATCCAAAATATTTCAGAGTAGTTAATTGTACACAATCATTTCCATCCATTATTCACAGTTTCCCCTTCAACATTCTTCCTCACACCTATCTCCATCAGAAGATGCACATTATGAAAAAGGTGAAACAATATTGGGACACAGTTGCAATAGTTATTAAGCATACAGCTAGCTATTCCCTACCTATAAATCCGATGTTAGCTGCTTTAGGGTACCTGAAAGCAAAAATACAAAGAGATCACAGAACTTTAGCTGGACAGTTGCAAAGGGGTTATTGGCTGCAATTATGTAAAAATGGGACAGAAACAATCCAATTATGAGAAAAAGCAGCAATATGAAGAACTATGGCCTCCTTTAGAACATACTGTACATGAGCAGTTGTTTAATGTAGAAATGACTTGATGCTTTTTCACTGCTGAAAACCTTTAAGGAAGATTATAACTGCTTGAGAAACCAGCATGCAAAAACAAAATGTTTATAGTGTTTACAGGATATAATGAGTCTATGTATTTGGTATTCTCTTCATAGAGAACACTCAAGGAGACCCATAAAATAAAGACACACAAATGAGTACACAATTAAAACCAGTGTATCAGCAGGTGTATTTTTTTGGGGGGGGGGGAATATCAGCAACAGAAAGCAAAGGGTCCTAGCTTAGTGAGAGAGCACATTCTTTGTGTGTTAATGTCCCAGGTTGAATCTCCAGGCAGGGCTTGGAAAACCAAACATACCCCGGTCTCTGAAAACCCCGGAAAACCAATGCCAGTCCATGCAGATAGCAGCAAGGTGGTTAAAAGCTTCCCCTTTGTAAACTACAGTGGTACCTCGGTTTAAGGACACAATTGGTTCCGGAAGTCTGTACTTAACCTGAAGCGTACTTAACCTGAAGCGAACTTTCCCATTGAAAGTAATGGAAAGTGGGTTAATCTGTTCCAGACGGGTCTGCAGAGTACTCAACCTGAAGTGTACTTAACCCGAAGTATACTTAAACTGAAAGTACTCAAGCCGAAGCGTACTTAAACCGAGGTATGACTGTACTTTTCAGCAGTACGCAAAAGCAATGTTTGAAATTAACCAAGCACCGGGCGCATTTTGCACCTAATGTCTGGGCACCAGGATGGCCCCTGACATCTCTACCATTTGGAGGTACACACCTGGGGATTATTGGATCTTGACTGTTTTTGCACACTAGTACGCATCCTATAGAAATCTATCGATTATATTTTATGTGCGCAATCAGAATGAATTTCAGGAAACAAAATGGACTTTCTGTGCAGCGGGAGCAGTTAACAATGATACAGTTAATTGTTGTAGCTTGTGTTCACTCATCCCCTTGCCCTACTCACAGTTGTGAATAATATTCTTACGCTATGAATGGTCTGTGTCACCACTAAGAAAATGAGGTACCGGTAGGAAGAGGCCAATATATATGTGGGCTGACCCTGGATAAAATGACTTTTCTTCTTTTAAGTTCTCAAAGCTTAAAAGCTTAAGGCTGTCATCTGAACTAGCCAGATGTTTAACTGAGAATCAGTCAGTGCATCATTTGAAAAATAAGACTTTAGAGCCATCTTGCCCGAAAACGGCAACTAGATACCGTATTTTTCCGTGTATAAGACTCCCCAAATTTTGGGGACTCAACCAATTGCACGTCACCCTCAGCACTACCTGTGTATGACGAGCCCAAATTTTCAACATGCTTTATTAATAATAATAAAAAAAACCTGTCCCTGCCCTCCTGGTGCTCTCCTACCTCTCCTTCTCAGCAGTGGCGCGGCAAGTTAGGGCTCCCCTTTTTTTCCTCCTTCCTCTTTCTCTCTCTTCCTTCTCCTTCTCCTCTCCTCCTTCTCCCTGCATCGGCTCTGGGGTTTTCCTGACCCTGGAGCACTGCTGGGCAGTCGGCCAAGCGCTCTCACTCCCGGCTCAATTTGAGTCGTGGTGTGTGTGTCAGTGGTTCTCCCAGTTCACGCACCGGGCATCCCCAGTTCCGCCTTGGCAGTGGCAGCAGCAGTCTCAGCAGCCCAGAGCCAGCCTGGTAGCACAGTTGCCTCTGGCTGGCTTCAGGAGCTGCTCGCTGCCGTGGCGCCCGCCATTTTGCCCTGCCAGAAGTCCCCATATGATGTGTCTTGGGCCGTTGAACCAATTACACAACATTCATTCCCTACGAATAAATCTACAACACATAAAATATAAATCCGGGGACATTCTGGGGACAGATTTTATCCGGGGACAATTTTGTAAATTCGGGGACTGTCCCTGGGAAATGTGGACGTCTGGTAACCATGGGTTAAGAGGCTGTGACTGGCCCAAGGTCACCCAGTGAGCTTCATGACTGAGTTGGAATTTGAACCCGTATCTCCAACACTTTTAACCATTATGCCACACTGACTTCCTAGAGTAGTACTGCTATGGGGCAGCTATATAAATTAAGTAGGTAAATAAATATGGGGAGAGCAAAATGTCACTTAGATAAGGATTTACATTTTTATCCACCGATTGTGCAAGGAGCCACACATGATTCTCGGTCTCCTTTATAACATAGAACACAACTATTTTATAATATGATCATGGGACATTCAGAAAGTATAAAACAATGCAGCTACATAAGACCATGAATCATTCCCAAAATGTAATTATAAACGAGCCTCTTAAATGCACCTTAAGTATGTATTAGAGGTGTAAGCTTTCTTCTGCCGGGTAATCTCATTTAGGTCTCATTTGACCTAACTATTCTATACTGAAATGTTTCTTGGATTGTTTTTGACTCTTCCTGACACACTTGCTATCCTCTCCTGCCACACCATTGTGGCATGCACCACACCCTTTGAGAACCACTGACTTAGGTAATATTTTATCAGTAAATCAAAATAGTGACTGCATGCCGGTTCAATCCCAATGCCCTTGGCAAAACCACTGTCAACCAAAACTGCTGAGGCAGGAAATTCAACTAAAAAACCATGAATGTGCATGCTTGCCCCAACTCTCAGAAAGCAAGCTGCTGAAGTTAAGTGGCAGAAGAGTAGAAACTTTGAAAACGATATGCTAAGGGACACAACTTTCATATAAAGTGCTATTGTGGCTACTACCGCAAAGTTTTCTCAAATCCTTCAGATGAGAGAAAAGGATGGATGGAATCTCTTGTGCTCATAGCAGGGACTCAGCTAAGGTGACGAAGGCAGGACAGCAAGACAAGAATGCAGGCACACTCCAAAGACCAGCGTTCCCCAATCAGGAACCCCCTATATGTTTTGGACTGTAATTTCCATCAGTCCTGGCCAGCACAGCAAATGGTCAGGCATTGTCAGGGGACCTCCATACAGGGAGCCTCCGCCTCTCCTGTTGACCAGCACTTTGCCCAGTGAGAGCAGCAGCAGCGGGTCAGTTGGGGGGAACAAGGAAGTTAGTGAGTTGGAGGAACCAGGGCTCCACCATGCTAGAGAGCCATTGCAATGCCCTGACCAACAGGTGGAGGGGAACAGGCAGCCCCTTCCGGCGCCCAAATTAAGGCACACCACCAAACGTAAGGTCGGGAGAAGGCATTTCGGGGTGCCCAAACTCTTATGCTGGGCACGTAACAGGAAACGTCCACTCCCGGATTCTGCGAGTGACTGAGAGGTCATGTTATCTGCTATCTCTGCACTCTAAATACTATGCACAATAAAACTCTTAAAGACAGAGTGGACTCGGGCGTCTTTACTCAAGAGTAGTCGCGCAACAGCACCATTACAGGCATGATGGGAACAACATGGGATTAAGATGATAGTAGTTTGCCTCCTGGCTTAAGGGAGTAGCCTTGCTAAAACTAAGCAGGTTCTGGAGTCCAACATCTGAAGGCTCACCGACTCGCCACCCACCCATGTTACTGGACTACAAGTCCCATCATCCCTGACCATTGGCCATGCTGACTGGGGCCAGTGAGAGTTGGCTCTGCCTGTCTTGCATGAAAAGCTCTAAGGAAGACTCAGCACAAAAGTTCTATAGGGGCAAAATCCTTGTAGCTTTATGACAGCAAATAGGTTAGAACAATGGATAGAGAACTGGCTTTCTACAGAGGGGGATCAGGCAGTACTGTACACTTTTTTAAACCCCACCCCCAAGATACTGTCTGAAAAGAGAGGTGGTCTTGAAAACATAGAAGTTGGCCACACTCATCAACTTAAGTTTGCTGATTAGGATTAATCCTTACCCCAGATAATGCAAAATATAATTATATGTCATAATGCAGTGCTTGCTTTTCCTAGCTGTTGATGATGTTCCTGATTTATCTGTGGAACAAGCTACTCACCCATCTATAAGGGCTCTTTCTTTACATTTGGTTCCGAAGTGCATAACCCCTCATTTCCAGGGAGATGTTTGACTCTCTATTGCTGCCACATCAGTCTCAGTGATTGAAAGACAAAGCAAGGCAAGAGAATAGTTAATTGGTGGCCATAGTGACAAATTCCAGAAGAGTAGCCATATTGGTCTATTCTACTGCAACGAAGAGTCTTGTGGCACCTTATAGACTTAACAGATTTATTGTTTGTTGCAGAAGCATTTGTGGATTGCTGGAGTCCAGTTGCTGGAGTCCACAGGAGGGGAGAGGGCTCTTGTGCTTGAATCCTACTTGCAGATTTCCCATAGGCGCCTGGTTGGCCACTGTGAGAACGGGATGCTGGACTAGATGAGCCACTGGCCTAATCCAGCAGGGCTCTTCTTTTGTACTCAGCTCCAGCCAGCACCATGCCGGCCAAAAGTGATGGGAGTTGCAGTCCAAAACATCAAAAGAGAACCAAACTGGTGAAGCTTGACATAAATACATGCATCTGGTTCACAACATATTATGCTACAGTAATAAGTACTGTTTGTCTTTAAAGTGCCACGGGAATTTGCTGGTGCCAATGGGGTGCCATTCAGATGCTTGGGACAACAACAACCATCATCCATGGCTTTTGGCTATGCTGTCTGGGGCTTATTATGGTACTGGCCCAACAACACCAGGAGGGTACCAATTTGGCTAAGGAACCATTTACATATTCCCCAAACAAGGAGCACCTTAAAAGTAACAGTATCACAATGGTTAAAGCCAATAGATAATGCCTTCTTAACTATGCACAGCACAGGGTTTGAACAGGACACCTTTTTTAGTGGGTGGGGAGGTTATTGGCAGAGGCTACTCCTTGGCAGTTGTGGAACTCCCTTCCATTAGAGGTCCATCAAACTTAAATGAGTTCCAGAAGAGCTTAAGGCTTTCCTCTTTGGGGCTGGCATTCAGTGGGACATGGCTAAGCAGGTGTGGAATATCTGTAATTTAATGGGGTGGCAATCACTGGAGCTCTGTTGAGGCTTGAAGGATCAATGGATTTGGCCCATTAGTTTAATGGAGGCACCAAACCAGAGTCTGGCTTTTCCCTATGTAAAAATTATTTGCATCCTATTTCAAGCCAAGAAGCCTATCCCTACATGCGCCATTCTTTCCACAATTTTACGGCCCACAAAGGGATGCTCCATTTCTAAACACCTAAGAGCACAGGCTCCAAATATTATCTACCTAGGTCACAACTAACTTGCCGGAGGGAAGGTAACCCACTTGGCCTCCCAGGTTGCCAAAATTTTGATTGCTTTGTTATCAGTTGAGGAGGGAGGGAGGGGTGAGATGGTTGGAGAGGAGAGAGAGGGAGAGGGATACTAACCCCCTGCCAGGAAGGGCTATTCAGGGCTGGTTCCTGTAATAAAGTGATTTAATAGATCTGAAGAGGCCAGTTCCCTTCTTTCTCCCACAGTTACTTCCTGTGGGTTATCATTCACATGTGTAAATGACCAGGAGAGGGTTATCAATGGGCTCTGCTGCACTTAAAGCAGACCTTGTCTGGTTCGAGGACATTGTCCATGGACAAAGAACACACACTTTTTCTGTGATGCTCTCCCAGTTTTGTCTACTCATTTCTGGTTGGCCAATGACGCTGAGAAATGGTCAACCCATTTGGAAAATTATCAAATCATGATGATGATATCAAAAGCTGCAGTAGTAGTTGTATTTATCATTTTATTTAACAAAATTTATATATCACTTGATTGAAAAAAGCAACCCTCTAAGTGTTTTGGGGGGAAATGTAAAATAAAACATTTAAGATTATCAATCCAAACAAGGAAAAACATTTTAAAATCAACAGTAAGTTAACATATTAAAATACACACCAACTTGTCTAGAAATGCTTGCCTACAAAAGTTTTAAGCAGGCATGTCCAAGTCCGTTTCAGGGGCCTAATCCGGCCCGCTGGTCAGTTTAATCTGGCCCCCAAGGCAGTAAATCCTAAAAATCCTAAACAACCTCAATCCTTAAAAAAGCTCACCAACTTTGGGGTAAAATCATAAAAAAGGTCAACAACTTTGGTCGGCCCTCACAGCTCTTCACTTCATCAAATCTGGCCCTCTTTGAAAAAAGTTTGGACCACTAATATATGCAGTGAAAGTGCCTGCCGGATATAAACAGGCCAGGAGTGCCAAAGTGGAGGTCCTAGCACACTAAAAGTTTAGCATTTACACAGCAATTTAGAGTGATCAAAAGTCACCATGTACATTATATCTAGAAGTTCTTGCAATAGTCCTGTAAGATAATACTGTAACCTGTTTGCTCCTTTTTGCAAGGGAGGGCAGCTGAGACTAAACTCAGCCTTGTGAGTTCATGACTAATGAGAAAATTTGAAACTGAGATTTCTCAGCTCACACACTTGGCCTCTTTTTCTTCTGCCCTTGAACCACTTGAAAATCACGTTGTTGTTGTTTGTTGTTGTTGTTGTTGTTGTTATATCATCATCATCATCATTTTGCCTGTCGTAGCAGTTGTAATGCTGCATGGTTTTAACTGTATTTTGATTGCTTCTTTTTATTTCCTGTATTTTATTATATTATATTACAGTTTGAATTATATGAAATACAATAAAATGCAGCATGTAAGAAATAGGAGAGGCAATCAGAATACAGTACAATTTAAAAAATCAATATATTTAATGTACTATCTCCCATCTTCAACCACAAATGCATAGGCACAGTTTGGAACACCTGAATGAAGCTTAGGGGCTACAGTTGGAGACAACCCTTGTGTGAAAGGATGTTCTCATGCAATTCTACAGAAAGAGGCAGGGATAACTTCCTTGGAGGAATGTACAGCACTTTTTTCCAATCTACAGATACGGACAGGTAGTTCAGGGAAGAGAGAATGAAAAGGTAGAATAGCCTGTACCAGTTCAGACTGCAGGAGGTGGGAAATCACATTTAAAAACCAAGTAGAAAAAAAAACTAAACACAGCAGGGCAAACACTGAATTTCAGACTTTCCCCCTGATGTTCTAACTTCCTACTTGAAGGGACACCATTCCCTACCTGCAGAACATCTGCATTGCACACACAATGTCCTAGAGTTAATCCCCAGTATCTCTAGGAATGCCTCCAGCCTGGCTCTGGAGAGCTGCAACTGCTCAGTGTAGCCAAAACTGAAGTAGATGGACCAATAGCCTGGACTCCATTGAGGGCAGCTCCCTACTTAGTATCAATGGCTTTGCTGCCATCATCCTGTAACCTTTCAAGCTGTTCAACCTTAGAGCAACTGTGGCATGAGAAGCTAAGCATGGCTCCCCATTCACTCTTCAGCACTCTCACACCAAGTGAACCACTTAACACAGGCATCCCCAAACTGCGGCCCTCCAGATGTTTTGGCCTACAACTCCCATGATCCCTAGCTAAGAGGACCAGTGGTCAGGGATGATGGGAATTGTAGTCCAAAACATCTGGAGGGCCGAAGTTTGGGGATGCCTGACTTAACACATATAATCAAAGCTGGAACCAATAAGCCTCAGGGGCAGATCTGAGCTTAGGAAACTATTCAGATTCTATGGGCCAGGACAGGAGGCATGAGGGAAGTCACTTTTTCTCAGGGTGCCTTGTGTGTGTATGTGTGCTAATTAATCTTCAACATGAATGAATGGTGAGCAGGCAAGCTATGGTGATGAATGAATGAATGGCGATCAGACAAGCTAAAGGATGCCTCTCCTCGATTCTTAATGGGGCCTTGCTGATTTGTTAGTTTAGATTAAAATAATGGCACCTTACTGGCAATTTTGGGCACTTCTTCCTGCATCCCCGATTTAGCATTAAAGGTGTCAAGATGAGAGTGCTTGGAAATGTCTAGGAAAGGCAGCCCTGGGCATTAGGGTAGGACCAGCTAACCCAACTACCAGCCACTCTCTCATGTCACTGTGGCTTTGTGAATGATCCGGATGTCCAAATAGGGACCCTTCACAGCTTGGAACATTTTTAATTTTTCCCCAAAGGTTTTCTAGCAAGCAGGAAAGAAAGAATCTTGTGGCCCCCTTAAATGCAAACTGATTGGCTGAGAGTCACCACATATGAAATACTGTGATTAGAGCAGCAAGGGGCATATTTTCCCTGTCAAGGGCTGCATCCCCCCAAAAAGGAATCTGTCAGACAGGAGGGAAGGAGTGCCAGCCTAACATGGGTGAGAGAATATGGGGTGATGATCTGAGGGAGAGAGAAATGTGGGCTGGTGCTGAGGGGCAGGGAGAGAGAGAGAACATGGGGTGCTGGTGGTCTTAAAGAGACAGAGAAAAATATAGGGTGCTGGTGATGTTACCTTTCCCGCTTCTTTGCCACCTGCATAAAATCAGGCCCGAGACTGCAAGTTGCCTTCCTTTGGAAGTGTGTTGGACCAGGACTGAGGAGATGAAACCTACTGGATAAGGTTGGTCTAGTCACTATCTCTTAGCCTAACCTATCTCACAGAGCTAGAGTGTGAATGGCACTGTAGGTTAAACCACAGAGCCTAGGGCTTGCTGATCAGAAGGTCAGCGGTTCGAATCCCTGCCACGGGGTGAGCTCCCATTGCTCGGTCCCTGGTCCTGCCAACCTAGCAGTTCGAAAGCATGTCAAAGTGCAAGTAGATAAATAGGGGGAAGGTAAACGGCGTTTCCATGTGCTGCTCTGGTTCGCCAGAAGCGGCTTTGTCATGCTGGCCGCATGATCTGGAAGCTGTACACCGGCTCCCTCGGCCAATGATGCAAAATGAGCGCCGCAACCCCAGAGTCGGTCACGACTGGACCTAATGGTCAGGAGTCCCTTTACCTTTAAGGGGTGGGGGAAAGCATTGTGCATTGCCCTGAGCTTGGGGGAGGGGGGCAAATCTACATTTGATAAAACTTGTGAGAATAAATTTATCACAGAAAGCTATTTTATACCACCTATTAATCAAGTATTGTCTACTCTGACTGACAGTGGGTCTCCAGAGCCTCTGACAAAAGGGCTGGTGGTACCCAATATTTTTAGTTGTAAATGGCATGGACCATTTGCTAGCAAACCTTGTGCTTTGCCACTGAGTGATGTCCCCCCCCAAAAAAAAAATCTTTGAGAGACTTCTCTTGTGATACATTCCAGGACAGAGAACCTTCTTGGTCCAGTGGGCCCGTTCTTTGTTTTTCCGCACCGTGACAGGCCAACTTTGACAGATGGGCAAGATCCAACCACCTCTTGGGGGGGGGTGGATTGCTGTCCAAGCAAGATTGAGCTCCCCACACATCCTGTTTTCTGCTGGCACATTAGGGCACAAAAGTAGGGCCCCATCCAGGCACTGACCAGCCTCTGCTAGGGCTGTTACATCATATGCCTTCAGGTCCTGCCTTAAGGACATGTGAATGCAACTGCTAATAATCCCAGATACATCTTACAGGTGCCCCAAAGAGATCCATTTTCCCTCCTGCTTTTCCAGCATTAAGAACTGAATGCCGACAATCCCTATGACTGTCAGTGTTCAGTCAAGTTGTAGCCACAGAATTTTGCTCTGGAATGCAGACATTCGCTGGCATTTGAATGCTGACATTTGCCAAAGTTTTGGGCATTCATTGTAACATGACAGTCCCGCAGAGGAGGGGAAAGTTGCACCTAAAGGGTTTGGCAAGGCAGTTATAAAAGACTAAGATGAAGAGCTCCAGAGAACCCAGATGTGGCCACCTTTGTAGCACCAGAATGGAGGGAGAGTGGAAGGGAGAGGGGAGGAAGAGGGAGTCTTGATGTGGATACACAAGTCACTATATTCACAAGACAAGTTCAATACCGTATTCAGGGAATTGAACTGTACTGATTTCACCATCAATTGCAAGGCGGCCCTGTGTTCAACTCCTTTTACTGATAACAATCTCCTGCCCCTGTGGTTTTCAAGCTGTGGACATTAGCTTGTCAGCTGATGAGCCCC
The DNA here is from genome assembly GCF_963506605.1 of Zootoca vivipara. Lineage (NCBI taxonomy): Eukaryota > Metazoa > Chordata > Lepidosauria > Squamata > Lacertidae > Zootoca > Zootoca vivipara. The sequence continues at coordinate 35,496,156 of NC_083281.1, read as the reverse complement.
CAAACTGCAGAAGGTTTGGAGGGGCCTGTTGTAGTTTGCATACTCAGCTCAGAATGGCCTCTTCATTTGCCCCATGTAAAGCAAGAACACACCTTAAAAACACAGCCAGCACTGTCCTGCATTTGTACACTGCAGGGGAAGATATGCAGGGGTAGATATAGATGCAATGCTTGTCTTTCACCAGTGATACTCTTGGGGAAACACTGATCAGCTCACATTGAACCCCAGGTTCGCCCAGAATACAGATTGTCAACCCACTCTTAAGGAAGGGCTGTAAAGCACTCTGCACAACTAGAAAATGCCACACAGCAAGAACCACCACAACCAACACTATTTAGTCCTGCTCTGCATGTTGCACAAAATGGTGGTATCGTCTGCAGAGCTTCAGATTGTAGAGGAAGGGAGTGCCTTATTTTATTCAGAAAAATAAAAGACATCCACAAAGGGGGCAGGGTGGAGGCAGCACACCAGGAAGCTTTCTATCCCATCTCCTCTTTCTTTGTTGCATTAGTGTTCCACTTGCAGGGAGTTTGGAGGGAGAGGTTCCATAGAGAAACATTCAAAACTGTGACCCTCCACCTGCAGCCTGAACCAGCACGGTCCAGTTTATCACATTTGGAGATATGCTACTGTACCTGATTCTAACGCATGTGTAAACAACAGCATACTGGATCAAGATCTAGTTTTGCACTGTTTCCAACAGCAGTTAGAAGCTTCCAAGTGTGGCGTGAAGGTAATGGCCTCCCCTGTTGTGTCTCATGGTGGCCCTAGACCAGGGGTAGGCAACCTAAGGCCCATGGGCCACAAACGGCCCACAGGGGTTGTTTAACTGGCCCACAAGCCACCCCCAAACCAAACCAAGCTGCCCACTCAGCAAGTCCCCGTGCACTGTGCTAAACCGGAGCAGCACAATGCAAGGACTCACTTCCACAACGCCGAAAATCGTGGGCAAGCACGCTCATGTACGCGCACAATCCGCCCCACAGAGGGATCTCTGCTGAAGTGAAGTAAACCTTGCTGACCCATGCCCTAGACAGACCTGGCACCAACATCTGGCATCCTCTGGCAGCTGCTGGCGCCCAGCGCCTCAACTGGGTCCATCAGGGCAGATACAGTACAGTTGTACCTTGGAAGTCGAACGGAATCAGTTTTGGATGTTCCAAAGTGTGGCTTCTGATTGGCTTCAGGAAGCTCCTGCAGCCAATGGGAAGCCGCAGAAGTCCCGTTGGACATTCGGCTTCCAAAAACAGTTCACAAACCGGAACAGTCACTTCCGGGTTTGCAGCGTTCGGGAGCCAAAGCATTTGAGAACCAAGCTGTTTGAAAAGCAAGGTACAACTGTACTTCCTTTAGGCCCTACCACCTTCTACGACTCCAGGGCCATATCAACTGGGCTGCAAAGCCACCATTTTAAGCTGCTCATCATGTCCCAGAGCAGTGCTGTGGGGGCACATTGTAATTAAAATGGTGGATTGCTCCCAGCATCCCATCACAGATTGCAGGGCTGATAGCACCTCCTGGAAACCCACCAGTGGGGTCATTGTAGTGGTACACACACACACACACACACAGAGAGAGAGAGAGAGAGAGAGAGAGAGAGAGAGAGAGAGCGCTTATGAGTCAGCCATCATTTTCTGGTCACCACCAATCTAGTCCCCCATGCCCTCTGGCACGCCCAGATGGTTTGAGAGAGAGGCAGGGTCTTCACTCATTTCCATGGGCGCAGAAAAGGTTAAAAAGCAGCAGGAGTCCTGCCTGCTGTTTAGATTGGACTCCTGCTGATCTTTATCTGCTCAAAAACTGGAGGGGAAATTCAGTGTGATCAGAGGTCTGGGGACCCTGACTAGTCAGCTAATAGATTTGTGGGTGCATGAGAAACTGATGAGAAAAGGAGACCACCAATGGCATTTTGTTGTTATATTGCCTCTGGCCATGGAGATTCTCTTTAAGCACAGAAAGGCCTGCACTTCTCTCTAGCCCAAGGGAGGGGAACCACAGCCATTGGTCAGGGATGATGGGAATTGCAATCCAGTAACATGTTGTGAGTCTTAGGTTCCCCGCTCCTGGTTTCATCTTTAACTTTTACATTTTTTCCCTTAAAAGTATGGGCAACCTGATTTATAATAGTAGTAGTAGTAGTATTAAGTGCATCCTCAGGACACCCACAGCACTTGCACTGCGGTGAAGAATGACTCAAGGAAGTTGGAATTTTGGGTTATTTTTCTTGAATGGGAGGGGGGGTGAGGCAAAGCTGTTAGGACACCAGAGACACTCCAACCACTTAATTTTCTGTGAGGGTACAAGACTATTAGTGCCTGCAATCAGAAAACTAGACTGTCTGGGGCAATAAATGCTGGGGAGGGCAGAGGACTCCCACCCCGCCTCCAGTACCTGAAGTTGCCTCTGCATTTCACAAACCCATGCACAAAAGGGAAGGCCACTTTCCTTAGAACAGGAATCAGGCATTTCTACATAGATGCAGAAAAGGACTTGCATTGGGCTTCATTCTCCCAAATTCAGCCAACACTAAAAAATCCAGCCACATACCAAAGTGACTGGCAGTGCAGTTAAAACAAAGGGTTGGTCCTCTTCACTTATATCCTCATGCTGCAATCTGCATCCCTCTGGAACAAGGAAATCAGCATTCCATGTTTATTCCCTCTGGGCTTTTCCATCAATATATCCAGGCCCTGACCTGAGGAAACCGTTCTCTGGGGGCAGAGGGGGAGTAAAATGCAGAAATCAGGGGTCACATCTATTCTCTCTTTTCTTTTTTACAGATTTGCCATCTGCCTGGTGGGAAGGAAAGCAAAACCCTAGGGAAGAACTGAGCAGTTAGTTGGAATCAAGAGAAGTTCTCAAAAGAAGTCATTTACTGCTTCCATATATAAAGCCACCCACTTGCTCTAGAGTAATGCCACTGCAACGGCAACAAGGCAAATGATTTTAGGATTTCAGCACCTGGCACCTCATGAAGAGACCTTATAAAAATCCAAATTCCCACCCCAGAATCAACAGTGATTCACTTTAAACTTTTACACACATGCAACACAAGTTCATTTGCCCCTGCTGTCCTCCCTGCCAAGCTAAATTCCTTGTTGAGTTTATATAAAGCACCTTCTGAACTTTATGTGTCCACTTCTGTTGCAACAAACTTTCATTAAGGGTGCAATCCAAAAAGCACATATTTGTGTGTAAACCCTGTAGCTTACTTCCGAGTAAACATGCATTGTAAGGCTGAAATTGTTTGCAAATGTACCTGAGAGTAAGCACCACTAATCTCAGTGGAAGTTTCTGAGTAAATATGCACAGGATTGGGCTGTATGGCCACCGAACTGAGTGAAATGGAAGTGTGTTTGTGTGTGTACTTGATTTCCTTTATTTTGGATTATCAGCTCACCAATCTCAAGCCTCTACTACAACATCAAAATGGTTTCTGCCATCAGTTCCTTGGCCAGTACAAAAAGGGACAGAGAGATAAGAAAAGAGATTTACACACAAAAAGGAAAAACAAATCCTCTACTCACAACTTATCTTGCCCCCCCCCCTTACAAGGTTTGCAAAGAGGCTCCACAAAGACAAGGAAACTATGCTGACCTATTCGGAAAAAATTCAAGAACCCACAATTTGATGTTACCTTCATTAGGTCTAACCAAAGCACTACAAAATAAAGAGCAAGTTTTCAAGTTCTCCAGAACTCTTTATCAGGCTGCTTATTAAACAAAAGTGGGTTTAGAGGAGAGAAAGCAGGTCAAAAGTCTGCATTGAGGATGCACTTACCTTGGAGTAGGTCCCAGTGAACTCAATGGGAATTACTTCTGAGTAGACATACATAAAAGCACACTGTTTTACAATGAAGTGTAGGGTGAAATAGCAGGCTTGGTGTAATCCTATGCATGTTTACTCAGAAGTAAATTTCACTGTGTTCAATGAGGCTTTCTCCCAGGTAAGTGCATAAAGGATCCCAGCCTATATTAAAACAGGTTCTAGTAGATGCTTATGCAGATCTCAAGTTGCATTGAGACCTGGTGGGACAAAGGAACAAATGATAGCTGATCCCCATGTTTGAAAGGATCAACACCCACTAGTTACTTATATCCAGCCCTAAATGAAATGCACAGGTCTCTCGTAAGAAAGAGAACAAAAAAAACAAGAAACACAGCAGCTTTCATATTAGCAAAGCTTGACATTCATTTCAGGTGACATCTTCAGCAACAAAAAGTAATCCTCAGTATATACTGTATGTACAAAGTGATCCTGTACATCAGGGCAAAATATAGCTGTAAAACAAGCTGCTAATCCAACGTGTGGTTCCATCTCATCTAGGCAACCAAAAAAATTAAAAAGGCATTATCCTAAGATTTGGCTTCTGGGTCATAGGCGGGTCCACCTAATCTGAAAATATGTGAAGCCTGCAAGCAGGGCATGAAGATGACTTTTGTTTGTCCCACCAAGTAATTCAGAGGCAGGCTCTCTCAGAACATGGAAGATCCATTTAGCTACAATACCCAATAGCCATTAATCAGTCTTTTCCACCATGAGTTCCTTAAAAGCCACCTGCTCTATTCACATATTGGTATAGCAAATTATATAATTTCAATATGTGGAGAAACCCATCAATTTCTTTCCCTCCCCTCTCTCTGCCCATTCATAATATTGTAAACCTCTACCATCATTACACATAACCATTTTTTATATCTTAACCCAAGGTGGGGGAACCTGTGGCCCTTTCCAAAGTTGATGAACTTCAGCTCACATCAGCTGCTCTCAACCACTGAATGAAACCATATTGCATCACAGGTTAACCCCCAAAGTAAGCCCCTTGAATACCCTTGCCATCTACACCCACAAAAGTACCACCACCTCATCCCGGTGGTGGCATGGACAAAACAAATCCTTAAAGGACTTTCTGAAACTGCAGCTAACTATTCAAAAAAAAGGTGACTCAGGTGAGCAACAAGATTGGTTTGCTAAAGGGAAATATTGGCAGCACAGGTGTCAGGAAGAGTGTGGCACCAAAGTGGGAGGCTTTATTTATTTTTATTTTTAGCAAAGCATTTTGCAATCAACATTACAAAACCTTATAGAGCTTTGATATCCCAATGTGAAAGAGGGCATCCTTTGCATTATAACAATATGCATTCAGGCATCAAGTGATCATTTTTGTAGCTGTTCAAAGCTCATAATAAGATCCCTGGCTATCATACTTTCAAGTTTGGTCCCATCTGGATTTTGTGCTGCAACACTGTAACACCCCCCCCCCCCCCGCGTCCCTGCATGACCTTCCCAACATTACAGTCATGGAAATCAAAGCAAAAGGCCTCCCCCACTTCCAACTGGGAGAGGGAAAGTTTTAAACATGTGGAACACTGTATCTCAGCATCTTCTACAAGTGCCAATTTCCTGCCGTCATTTTGATCCGTGTTTTACCGGCGTTCTTTTTTTTCCTTTTCCTTTTTTTCTTTTAAAGCTACATTAACACCACCTCACGCCTGGTTAACACAGCAATAATCCCGGCGCGCGCTCCCTCGCCCCTTTCCCCCCTTCTCAAGGCAAATTCCCAAGCGACCTATTTTGAAAAGGAGAGGGGGAATGAAATCAATCTGATATCACTTTACAGCAACCTAACTCTTGAACCCTGAGATCACGGGAAGAAAAGGAACCCAGGAACTGACCCTCCTGGCCTCAAGAGAGAGAGGCCTAGTGCCGTGGGTGGGTAGAAGCAGCAAGCAAGGAAGATCGGGGGTGGGGTGGGGTGGGGAACATGCAGGCAGCCTGCATTTAAATCCGGTATACAGCCAGGCTCCGAACCGAGCAGGGGGCCAATGGGGGGATTTCCTCCTCAGTAAAGAGTAGAGAACGTGATAAACTAGCTGCCCCCTCATTTTTAGATGGGGGGACAGATCTCCCCGTCCACACACACCGGTTTACTCCGGATCAGCTCAGCCCACGAGGCCTGCCGCAGTTCCCAAACTTAGCGCGCGTCCAAACTCCACCCCGGCTGCGTCCAGCCTCGAAGGCCCACGCCAAGGCGCCGCCCTAGGCCCCAGGCCGAGGTCACCCGGGCTCAGCCCTCGGGGGAAGCCTCCTGCCCCCCCCCCCCGAGTCGCTCAGGACCAAGGCAGCCCCGCTTTCCCACCACCACCACCAAACCCCTTACCTGATGCACGAAAACATCCACGGGGCTTTCGAGGGCGATGCCTTCCTTGGTGGTCATGGAGAGGAAGCCGAACCCCATCCGCACGTTGAACCACTTACAGATCCCGGCGCCATGCAGGAGCGGCTGGCTCTCTTCATCCGGCCGGGGCGAGTCCCCCGTGGGCTCTTCCTCGCCCGTTTTGGCGCAGCCACCTGGAAACATACGCGACGAGGATCATCAGCCGGAGCCCAGCCAAAGGAGGGGGGTGCCCCTCCCCGCTCCTTCCTAGGGCCAGCGGGTGCGGAACAGAGGGAGCGCGGGACCTCCGGGGGCCACCCAGGATTGGGACGCCCGAAAGGGGGCTCACCTCCCGGCCGGCCCCCCAGCCCCCCCGCGGGAAACGCCATCGTCGTCCTCGGAGAGCTCCAGCCCTGCTGAGCGCGCAGAAGGCTAGGCAGGAAGCCATGCAGAGCAGCCTCGGCTCTGGGGTTATTTGGCGGGGGTGGGGGGTGGGTGGGAGAGGACTAAATCGCAAACCTTCATCCATGGAAGATTAGGAGGGGCAGGATTTCCAGCCATGAGCCAAAACATATTAGTTTTTTGGGGGGTACCAAGAACTCGCTCCCTCTTCCAAATTCCGTAGGGTGCCCAAAAAAGAAAACGCAGCTCCAAAACATCGAAGAAATCGGTGTATTCCAAATCTATGCCATCCCGGTTGCGGGGTGAATCACACACTATTTTCACAGGATGGGGGACGGAGTAAAAGTAAACTAGTGGATGGGACAGCGTGACACCACTAGTCCATTTTCAAACTATTCTAAAGCATTCGAGGTGCATGTATGGAACATTGATTATATGGAAATATAAAATATTTATACACTTGGGGGGGAGAAATACTACAGGAATCGAAGTGTTGGTCTGTCGAAACCATTTGGAAATATATACGCTTCTTTAACTGTAGTTCCTCTTTAAAAGCAAAGCACAAAATCACTACTAGTGCAATCCAACGCATGTCTACTCTGAAGAAACCTCGCCGCGTTTAATGGGAGCTGCTCCCAGGAAAACATTGCCTAAGTTTATAGCTGCCTAGATACACCCAAAAAGTTTCCAAAATCCCCCCTCCCCAATTCTTATAAAGAAAAAGCACATGGTGAAACAAGAAAGTGACTAAACCGACCGCTCGCTCAAAAAGTAACATTTTTGAAAGACTATATGAAAGAGTCAACACAAATCTTTCCTTTTAAAAATGAAGAGGATTGATTGAAAACAGCTGTAAAACTATTCCTAAAATGAGAAGAGATGAGGGAAAGCTCTTCAGAGCATACCGCTGATTTTCAAAAGAGGGATGGAGGGCAGAGATAGAGAAAAAGAGGGAAAATAAGGAAAGAGTCTTCCTTGAGCGGGGGGTGGGGAGAGAGAGAGAGAGAAGGGAAGGGTAGAATTGGGTATGAAATTTTCACTTAACCTGCAAACTGCTGGTTAGAAACAGACCCCATTCTGCACCCCCGGTGGAAATGGTGGACTCTGGCTGGAGCAGCCTCCCCTCCTCTCTGCCAGCCCGTCTTTGGAGAGGGTGTCAGAGCAGCTCAGCAGCTCCCAAAAAAAAGAGGGGGGAGAGAAAGGGAGGAGGGGGTGGTGGAAGATTCAAAACAAGCGGAGGGAAGGCGAGAGAAAGGTTTGCTACATCTTCACTGCAACAATAGCAGTGGGAGGGCCCAGGGCCTGCTAAAGCTTCCCAAATTTCTAAGAGACAATAGAATTCCCCTAACGCCAAACCTTGCGCGCTTTCCCCCTCCCCCCTCGGGCCTACCCTCCCTCCCTCCCTCCCTCCCCCCGCCCACCTCGCCGCAATATAAGCGCTCTTCTCCCTTCCTAGGAGACAAAAAAAATGTAACCTCCTGCCATCCTGCAAGCTATGGAGTGGATCCTGCTTCGTGTCCATGCTTTTTCTTTTATGAAACTCAGTTTTCTCCTTCCACGCTTTTAAAAATCTCGTTGGTTGGAGAGATCTCAAGAACCCGGAGGGATCTCGTCCCTGGGATCCCTTTCGCCATATGCAGTTTTCACACATGGCTCGCTCATTCATTCATTCATTCATTCATATTCTCACTCACATACACAGAGCTTTCCCACGTGACACACAATCACTCTCTCACACACCACACTAGTAATTATACATTCCAAGCGAGATTTTATGATTGTGCGTATATAAAACTTCAGTGATGGGAAGGTTACCTGTCAAGAGGAAAGAAACAAGATCTTCTATCTTGACTTCTCTCTGCCAACACACACACACACACATTATTAGGTTATATTATTGACCCTCCCCACCCCATGTTCGCCTGCCTAACAAATTGGCCTGCGACAAGACCCGCTTGACTCGAAGTGACCTGTTTAAAAGGAGAGCTGCCCCCTCCCTCCCTCTCCCCGCTCATTCCATTTTGGCATGTTAAGCCTCTTCCCTAAACTATCCCTTTCCGCTCCCATCCGCAGCTACTCCTGGGATCTCCCTTGGCTAGCTTTGGGAATGCGAGGAGGGGGGTGAAGAGGGCGGTTTGGTTGGTTCCTTACCTTCCCCACCATCTCTAGTCATTGACTCGGGGGTGGGAGGGAGAGAGAAAGAGATCGGATCTCAAATTGGAATTTATGAGTCCTTTATCTTCCCCAGTTTGGTGAGCTCAGAAGGTTACCAATTTATCCCGGTGCAATTCTAAAAATATAAAAGTTTGCCTTTGGAGCGGGCAGGGGCAGAAGAAAAAGCAGATTATTTGGGGTACAAATACATTTTCAATTAATTGAACTTAATGCATTTTTTCCCAATTTGTTTCTTTAAAGAAACATGCCGGAAAGGGTGAATCCCAAGCAAAACGTGTTTGTTATTTTTAGTGTGCGGAGCCAGCTTATCTTTAATGAAAGAAAAATAATTGCCCCCTAAGTTGATTCCCCCCCCTTCCCGGTTGCAAAATCGAATTGCATCACAAAAGGTGCAATTATATATTTTTTTAAAAAGCTAGAAATTCTTGTTTACATGGCGTTAATAAAGCCTCTAAAATGGGGAATGGGAAGGTCGGCTATTTTGAGGTAGAGGGGCTCAAATAAATCCCGCAAGATATGGGGATGTGAAAGACAACTTCGTCTTTTTCCTGAAATTTTCCCCCATAAGGGAAACAAAATAAAATATATAGATATTAAGTAGAAATATCACCAACATTCCAAGGTGATGGCTTTTTTAAAGAAAGAAAATCAGGCAGAGAATAATACGGAGTGGGAATACCCCTACCTCCACATTACAGTTAATTAGAACACTTTCATAAAAGCAGCAACGAAATGAAATGAAATATTCAGGGTCGCTTTTACACGCGCCCAAAAATAAAAATAATAAAAATGAGATACTACGCAGCTAACAAAATAGGTTCACCTCAAAATAATACGTTTTGTTTAAAAGGCACAAACCAGTTTTAATACAATAGTTGTGCTGGTAGGGAGAGTTATGACGACCTGGAAATTTTCTCATCCTTCATACAAAATGCACCTCACACACACACCTCTACAAACACCCGTTTCTGTATGTATCCCGATGATGTCTATATTACCCCCCGGGAACAGAAGGGCTGATTGATTGGGGCGGGGGCGGGGCCCGAAGGCTGCTTAAAAGACAATCAGAGAAAATGAGAGGTGATCGATGCGCACAAAGTGCTGATAGATAGTGATGGGGGGGCTGGAAATGTGGGGGGGGGGCGGTTCACAGGGAAAAAAAACCGGATGGGGGCGGAAACCCACCTCTCCTCTTATCTATATTGAGCTGGTGAGTCTCTCCCGTGCACTGCCTCTCTCCCTCCCATCCCTAATTGAGGAAGGGGACCCTCATCTTGGCCCGCCTCGGCTCTCTGCGATTTGGAGTCGGTCTGCTCCCCCCACCCCGCGGCCTTCGTGCTCTCCTTTTCCCCACCCTGCGGCTCGCTGATATTTGTCAATTCCATATTTTCAGCGGAAATGGCCTATTTGGCTCCTCTGGAGGGCCGGGGATGCCGGTGGCTGAGGATTCCCCATCCCCATCTTGACGGCTCCGCGGGGCAAGCGAGCTTGGCGATGGGGCGGGGAGGTCACGCCTGCTCCCAGGATGCTGCATCTGATCATCGGGAGTGGGGTGGGGTGGGGTGGGGGCAGCAGGAGCGGGAAGGGCGAGCGCTCCGTTTCTCCAACGCCACCCCTCCCCCTCCCTTTTTGGGGGGGAGAGATTTCACGGCTGGCCGAGGACAATGGCCGAATGACCAGTGCTATCTCGGGAGGCAAATAGCCCCTCCATTTCCGGTGCTCAGTTCAAACTGGACAATACCAGCCAGCTATTCCCCTGGAGCAAAGCGGAGCCCTGTTAAAGGGGCAGCGGCTGTGGAAGCTCCAGAAGGAGCACACGCGTGCACAAGCGTGCACACGACCACCAGCAACTTCCAGTAACCCTTTTGCCTCCTCTCCTCTCCACACGTGCAACCCTTCTCTTTGCCGCATCTCTGGGCTCCGGAATAGATTTAATCCCGAGGCCACAAGGGCCCCTCCAGGACGAAGAAGTAAGATCCGTGTTTGCCAACGTGGATGGGTCCCTTCACACATTACGTTTCAGAGCACCGGCCTCTCGGGTGTTTGTTTAAGGGCGCCTCCGTGGCGTGCGTGGCAAAGGGAGTTGGGACTGGATGCTGCGAGGCTGAAATGGCGCCGAAGGTGGGGGAAGGATTAAGGGGTTGACACGGGTGTCACAAGGACGGATGCCACAAGGAGTGGCCAGTGTGGAGGTCAGTGTCCGTCATCCAATCCCCAATTGGAGAGAGACACCATGCAAGCGTACAAACGCTACAATAAAGAGATGCAGGCCTCTGAAAAATGTAGGGCTGGCAACGGCAAACAGATTTTAACTTTTTCTGTATGAGCATCTGGGGGGGGCGGACAAGAACGTCTAACAGGAGACAGCTATCAGTTCTGCTCAGTGGTGTCCAAACTTTTTTCAAAGAGGGCCAGATTTGATGAAGTGGAGGGCCGACCAAAGTTGTTGAGAGCTTTTTTTTAGGATTGAAGTTGTTGAGGTTTTTGGGGGGGATTATAATAAACTGCCACAGAGGCCGGATTAAACCAAACAGCGGGCCGGATTAGGCCCCCAAAACGGATTTTTGGACATGCCTGATTGTCAGTTCCTAAATTTTACCCTTGATTTCATTTGCAGGTATATAAAGAGAGTAGGATTAGGCCAGAGACAATCACGCAAGAACCATCTATTTTCCCTTCGGAGCAGGGGAATCCTGAATATACGGATCGTCTTTTTGTAATCTGTTTTTTAAAAATCCCCCACAAATACTCTTTCAGAATTCTGTGTGGCGGGACGGGGGCTTTAAAAAAATAAACATTTTTAAAAAAATCCCGAATGGCTATACCTGGAAATCAAATTGTTTAGTATTGGCATAGTTAAAAGAGGTGAATTGAAGAGCTTTTAAAGGGTGCTTTAAAAAACTGAACAAAAACTCCTTCGTGCAATTAATATGGGGGGAAGGAGTGGATATGCGGGAGCAAAAGTTTTCCTCCTATCCTAGGGAGTTTAGGGGAATGTACAGCTGAACGGCAACAACATTCTCATCGCCTCTCCATCAAATATAAACGCAGGACTCTTGGGCTTTTCCTATACAGTAGTTGTCTGTGTTAGTGGACATCTTGGTGAAATGTGCAGGCTGCCTTTCAGCCCTGGGAAAAAGGCAGACCGACGGTGCAATTCTCTGCTCGTTTCCTTGGGATTAAGCCCAGGAGGACCCGCACGGGATAGGGGCGGCCAGAAGCAGATTAAAGAGAAGGATATTAGGTCCCCTGATTAGGAAGGTTCGTTTTCAGCATAACGTATTCACTCAAATTAGCACCATCTCATCGTTTTCTCCAGACGAAACCTATCCGTCCTTACAAAGTGGAGTCTTTTGTCAGTTCAGTATCCAGCAGGAATAGTCTGTCTTCCTGCATCCTTTGGGGTAAGTCCCATCATCAATACATATCTGAGGTTCTGCCCCCCCCCACAAAAGCCTGTCGTCCCCCCAACAAAATCTTGGCTATATGCCCATGAGTCCCATGGAACTCAAGGGAGCTTACTTATGAGTAGACATGAATGGGGCTGCAATGCGAGAGAAAACTGAAAGAGGCCCGTTGCTCAGGGCTGCAGCCACGTTATCTTCGCGGGATTATTTTTATACATCTCCCAACATTTCCCAGGGAGTGGACAGTCTGACAACGTGTGGGGGAATTTATTAATTTGTTTAAAAAGTAAAGACAGAATAAGTTTTCTCCCTGAGCCGTCTTTAACATAACTGGAGTGTAATCAAGTAAGTCAATTAATATTGGAAAGTGATTTAAATAGCACTTGTCTCCAGAATGTCCAGCCTCTTTGTATGACACATCCCTGGCTCTATACTCCTTTTCCCTAGATCGGGCGAGTTTGTTTCCTTCTGCGTGTGTATCAGTAAACAGTGTCACATTCTGAGTAACACTGAAGGAAGAGAAAGGTTATATTAAAGAACAGCGCGGAGCTGCACGCTCTGTCCAAGGTACTGATCTGAGCCGCTCAATGACGCTCTGTAACTCTCCAGGGTGCTGAAATACACCATGGTTACACACCGTCCAGGATTCTGAGCGGAGAATAAACATAAATTAAAGTAAAAACATATTTGGCAGGACTTGTTCCTCCCTTTAACTAAATACGTTTCCAGAATCGTCTGATATTAACAATCTCAGGAAGTTCTCCTTGCCTTCCCAGCAATTATCTGAAAGTGTTCTGGTACACTTTGATGCAATGAACTTCCAGTAAAAAAACAACACTTCTAAGTCCCTGACTCATATGCTCCATAAAGGAGAATATCAAATGTTGAATGTTATGCCTGTCCTTGAACATTGGATCTTAGGGCAGGAGAAACAGAGTTGGGGCTCAAAATGGAATGTGTCATGTGCCCCAAAGTGCTGTAGTGATTGGGTTTTGATTGGCAAGCCCCATCACACTAGAAGAGGAAGAAACAGATGAGGAACTGAATGGTGTGAATCTGGGTTGAACGGGGGTCTCCCCCTTCTGTCCCAGCTTCAGCCACTTTGGAAGGGGAGAGCAGATGCCAGTTCTCCCCCCCCCCCACCTTCCTGCAGAGCTGAGAATCCCAATGGAAGCTGGGGGAGGGGCTCGGGTCAATCAAGGCAGGAGGCAGCAGTGACTGAACAGGAACCTGAACAGGAGAGTGTAGTGTTGTCATATAGAACCAGGCACTGCTTTTGCAGATCAGAACAGAGCCACACACTCCATATGATCACACATTTGCAATCCCAACATTCCCATAAGGCAAGCAAGTCTTGTGAGTGAATGTGGTATATCTCATCTTTAAAAGCTTGGCAGGCAGGGTGTGGAAACTTGTTGAGTTGAGATATCTTTATTCTGAACTTCTTGCCTTGTTCCTGAACTCCTGAATCATGTCTTCTACGTCTTCTGCTTTGTATGTACTATTGTTAGCCTTATTTTAAAGCACCATCTTTTTCTTTTTTATTAGTCATGAGCCCCCCCCTCCACCAAAAATATATATATTGGGGAACTGTTGTTTGTTAAGGGTGCTGAGACCCCTGTTCGTGTCACAGAGCTACAATTCTCAGAGGTCCCTGGGAAGAGTGATTGATTGCTAAACCACTCTGGAAATTATAGCTTTGTGAAGGGAATGGGGGTTGCCTAACAATTCTCAGTACTGTTAACAAACAGCAGTCCCCATGACTATTTATGGGGAGTCATGACTAACAGTGGCATAATAGTGTTTTAAATGTATGGTATGGCTGTGGCCTTAGAGAACTGAGATTGTCATTGCTATGATAATGATTATCACTGGAGGCCACCCAGCTGCTATGCAGACACTATATATGGTGCTGAAATGGAGTGGGACCATCCAGGGCAATCCAAATCCCACTACTCTATGCAAATAGTTAATGTATGCACAGAATTAGGACTGTTGCCTCATTTCTGTTTGGGGAGAGGAGAAAGGAGAAGGATCTATCACAACCGCTGCTTCCCTAAAAACACACCATCCTCCATCAAAACAATAGCTGCCTTTTGAAAGCAGGAGCGATTGATTGATTGATTGATCAATTGATCAGCATATATGCCCTGCCCTTCCAATAAATTCCCAGGGCAGCTTAGAATAGAAAATCAAAGGAATAATAATAAGTATTTTAAGAGCACACAAACACTACAGACTAAATGCCGCAGGATCTGAAATCTAGAAAGAGCTGTGTAAGAGGCTAATGCAGATGAAGCAGCTTAGATTAAAAGACTTGGGGATTTTAAAAAAGAAAGAAAGTCAGGATGGATGTCAGGAGCAGGTCAGCAATAACTCACACGGTGTCAGTAAAATTAACTCTTTATTCAAAGAAACAAAACAGCTCAAGCCTACTGAGCACAGCAACTCTTCCCAGTAGATTTTGCCCCAATTAGCTGCAAGGTCTGAAGGTGCCCACTTTCCCACAGCTCCCTAAATCTTCTCTCCTGGGTCCTTCAAAGCAATCTGAGACTCTGTCACCTTGTTTGTCTCTGCTCTGCCCTCTTCATACCTCTGTAGGTTCTGAGAGACCAGTGGGGAGGGGAGCTAGTCACAGCAGCAAGAGGAGACCCCCTGGCTTCTTCAGGAGCCTGCCTCTCTCTGCCTCTTGGTGCCCCTCCTCTCCAGCCTCTATTTCTGGACTGCTGCCACTTACTCCCTCCACTCACTTAGCCATGTTACCTCTTCAGTCTTCCCCCTCTGACCACTCATTGTCATCCCACCACCAGTCCCCTGGCTCTGCGCCTTCATCCCTTGGAGGTTCCCCAAGCTGGTGCCTCCCACCAGTCCTCTGCACCCAACTAGTCCATGACAGTCTACAAGGATCCACCCCTTTCGTGCCATTTGGAAAGATGAATCCTGACCAAGATCAATGGCACCTTATGCAACAGTGTGGGTGAAGGGAAGAGAAGGTTTGCCTCCAAACGATTTCACTCATTGGTCTTACTGTTGCAGCCACCAGCAAGGATGCCAATTAATGACAATTGCAATGATGGCTTTCTGCGTGTGACACAAAGCCCTGCTCATCAAGAACCTTGGCGAGCTCCGGGACTCGTTATGCCAAGGCCAGCAGGTTGCTTGCGACTTCTGACCTAGGCTCAGTGTGAACCAGCGACCTAGAGGTGAAACACTCCATCTCTCATTAGCAGTCGGCTGACACTCACTTTTCCTAATGAATTCTACACCCCCATCGAGGAATAAATCAGTGCCTGGAGGGTGAGGCAGGGAGTCCTTTGGCAAAAGTAATATCAAGCGGGGGTGGAGGGAAGACAGAATGGAAAGACAGCACACCAATATTACCTTTACTAGCTCATTTGGTGGAACGTAGCACGTATACAGGCCTTTGGGCAGTCTTCCAAACTTCACAGTGTCTCAGTAAACCAGGGGTGGAGGGCCTCAGGCCCAGGAGCCAAGTGGCCCTCCTGAACTTCAAATATGGCCCTCAGAACTCTTTCCAGGCCACATCCCTAGCTGCCCCAGCTTTGCACCCTGGCTGGAATGTATCCTTGAACTCTGATAATGCCTCTTGCTTGCCTAGATGTAGGGTAGAGTGTATAGAAAATAACCTACTGTACTAAAGGTCAAGTTTACATTTGCTGCTCCACCCAGTTTTGCAAATAGTTGGCATGTGACCCTTGGAAGGTTGTCCAGAATGGAATGAAGCCCTCAGGGTTCTCCAACCCTGGTTTAAAGGTTGTGAGTTGTTTAGGGCTTTATAAACTAAAATACCTTAAACTTGGCCCATTGGCATAGAAACAACCTGTGCAATTTTTGTCAACCAAGGTGTCAGATGTTGACAGTTAGTTGCCCCACAGAGCAACTTAGCTGTAACTGCCAGATCGAACTTAAAGGTAGCCTCACAGGAACCCTATTACCAGTGCAATTTTTCTAGAAAAAGAAGTGCCGAAACTCACCATGATCACCTTCCTTGTTCTCTTAGAACAGCAATGGCCCCCACTTGAGAGGTGCCAGAACTGAGTTCCGGTGAGTTCTAGCTGGGGGGGGCGGAGCCCTGCCTATTACCATCTGCTGATCAGGTCAGGGAGTGGATCATAAGGGGCTGAACACTCCTGTCATGTGACCTGCAAAGACTGGTGGGCACTGAGCATGCTCATCATATTCATCATTGACATATCCCACTTTATGAATGTCCAACCGACTTCATATTCGTTGTCCCAGTAATGGTCACAAGAGCCCTGTAAGGTAGGCTGCTATTAACACCTCTCAATGTCTGAAAAATGCAGTCAATGATTTGGCAAAATTGACCCTGTTTAGATCCTATTTTGGAAACATCGTAAGGATGTGGTATTTTGTGGTAGGGTTAGTCACTCTGTGCAAGAAGGAAGAGGGAGAAGGGAGCTAGCTACCTAACATCTAAACCAGAGTAGGATGAAGCTTGAAGAGCTCACTGGGCAGACTCCATCCTGTCCTTCGCCTTACTACATTGGAGGGGAAACCTGCCAGGATTGCTCCACACAGATCAGAGTCTAAAGGGCATTTCTCTCTCTCTCTGTTGACTCATCCCAACCCCCTGCTCCAGTGGGAAACTAATATGGTTCAGACTTTTCAGAGTATCATTTACTCTGTTTCCAGTGTTCAGCCAATGAGTGCTGAAGTAGCCAAAACTGCACCACCCATGCTCAAGAGAGAGGTATCAGCCAGATAGAGAGGAACCTGCAGAAGTACAACAAATCTGCAGGTGGAGAAAAATGTAATACGAGGGAACCCCAGAACAGCCAATGGGGACTAAGCATGTTCAGTCACACAAGGCTGACTGTTGGGGGAATGCCGGAGACCTGAACAGCAACATTCCATACTGCAACATTTTGTTGCAGGTCCAACTGAGGTGGGTTGTAACTGGTAATACCCTTTATTCTTGACAGTGCTGTCACCTGTTGGATGGAGAAAGGTTCTGGAACTTTAAGTAGATCCACGGCATGCCAAAATCAACAGGCTAAGCTGTTCTTGCCACTGCACAGCCCAGCATTGCCCATCTTCGCCTGTTGGTTTCTTTCTGTCATTGCAGTCATTAAAAGAGAAGGAGGACTTAGGACATGCAGGTGAAGATCTGCCTACATTCTGGGCAGAGCTGCAAGTACACCACTGCCACTCTGCCTAGGACTGGGCTGTGCTCCCTGTCCAGCCAATTTCACTCAGCAGAACATTTCCACTGTTTACTTTTTATGTCTATAAAAAAATCACTTGGTCTCTTTTGTGCCCCATGTCATTTAATTGCTGAAATTGTGAGGCTGCAAGTCAGAAATTGTCTATGGCAGTGATGGGCAACAGGAGCACATAATCCTTGCAGCAAAGCCACAGGTAGCCAACTATGGGTAAAGATTGAAAAACAATATATCTCTACTCAGATGTGTGTCCTATTGAACTCAGTGGATGTTAGTGTTGCATTCTCAGACTTAGTGAACTATTGGGGGGTGGGAATGCTGTCCACATGCTTCTTTTCATATAAGTAAAAGGACTAGCGATGTCCTTTTTAACAATCAGAGCTCATTGCTCTAAGAGGGGGCCTGAAAATACTCCCAAGTCCCAAGGGGAGCAGACCCCACAGGCTTATACTGTAGATGGTTACAGCCCTGTTGCAGGCCCATGCAGAATAGAGTGATAAATAAATCTGATCTGATTAATTAAAGGTTTAGAACTACTGTCTATTTTAAAGGCCCCCCCCCCACATTGTCAAAGTGGCCACCAGGCTTGAATGTGCAGGTCTGGCGCCATTGGAAGCCGGAGGGGAATTTTCGGGCTCCGAGGTTCCCGGCGCCTCAGAGGGGGGTAGAGCCGCTCGGGCGAAGCGGCCACCCGGAGAACCCCCGAATTTGGCTTTTCGGGGACGTGGGTACCCAGCTGAGCTCCTTTGAGCCCCGTTTGCCGCCCGACAACCCCCTTTTGGGGGGAGGACGTGCGCAGGCAGAGCGGGACAGAGCCTTGGGTCTTTTCGCTACCTCTGAGGCGGTAAGCTCCGTGCCGGCGACAACGTGCGCTAGATACCTCCAAAGAAAGAAATTTGGACTTGTAAGTAAAGAAATTTTATAATTTGGAAGGAATTGGGACACAGGAGGGGAATTTAAAAGAAAACGGAGGTCGTTCCCCCCCCTACCGAGGTACCATCAAGCAATTGCAGAGCCTGCAGCCATAACACTGGAACGGGACTCTGGACTTTGCTAAAAAGCAATTTGAACCCCTCCCCAGTGGTAGCGGAGCCAAGGGGAGGTGAGTGATTCTTAATTTGGATCTCCGCAAATTTTGGATATAAATAAGAACAAACTCTCCGGTAGCGGGATGACAGAAGCCTGGATGTACCGGCCAGCCAAAGAAAGACTTACTCTCGGGCACAACAGCCTATGCGCCATATTGTAATTTGAGAAGACAAAGGACGGAGATAGCCAAAATAACCAGACATGTTGGGTGAGAAAGAGATGCAAAGTGTGTGGGAAAAAGTGCAAGAGGTGATGCAGGGAGTTAAAGAATATACGAGATTGACAAATTTATGCATTGAAAACCTACGCCAACCCCTCTCCGCTGACAGCACTGACACACAGATTGAAACTTTAGAAAATAAAAACTTCAATTTTTCAAGACAAGAATACCGAGAGGAGTTACAGACTTCGAACGAAGTGCAGCCGGTGGGAGAGGCTGCACGGGACATGAGTTACAACAATAGAACTGTATCAGATAGAGACTCCCAGGACCTGTGTCTCCCAGTGAGAGAGGGAGAGCAGGTCCCTGGAAAAGATAATCAAGCTGTGCCAAAGACCGAAGTGGAGGCCTGGGTTCGAACCTCCTTAGTGAGAGAGGGGAGGCAAGAACCAGGTGAAGAACATGTTAATCGGGAGGCTAAGAAAAAGGAACAACTGGACTGGGGATGGAAGAGGGGTTGGTGGAGCGAAGAAGCTGGGCTGAAGTGGGTGAGAGATGGAGTGGGTTGAGAGGAATTGTAAACAAAGGGACGGATTAAATGGTTTAGATCTGGACTGAACACATGAGCTGATTGGGATATCCAGGGGAAAGTCATCTGGTGGAGGAGGGGGGATATCAGGTTTTTAGAATCGTAATTGGAGGGAAAGAATATTTGTTTTGAAAAGTTAGAATAATTTTAGTGAAAATTTAAGAGGCTAAAGGGTGTAATTAGAGGCTTAATTAAATTGGTAATGTGGTTTAAAGAATTGTTTATGTTAGAATGCTAAATTGTATATGTTAGAATATTTTTTGGTGAATAATTGGAGATATTTTAATTTAATTAGAAAATTGCTAAATAGGGATTATATTTAGGCTCGGGAAGGGAGGAGCGGGGAAGTCAATGTTATGATAATGTGATGAATATTAGATTGGTATTATTTTCTTTTTGCCTTTTGTTTTTGCTTTTTGTCTGTTTTTTTCTTTGTTATTTTTGTTTTTTTCTTTTTCTGTCTTTTTTGGACTTTTTTCTTTTTTTTGATGATTGGTTATATGGTTAGATGGAGATAATGATATGAATGGAAATTTTAAGTTGAAAATGATAATAAATATAATTTAAAAAGAAAAAGAAAAAATGAATGTGCAGGTCATCTTCCTTTAATATTTGCTATGGTGTTTAATACTGCTTTAAAAAAATTATTGAAAACAGTAAATACACTAATGAATTAATGAATAAAGCTTGTATGAGAACTTCGCAAGGTGTAAAGCAGGCATCCCCAAACTGTGGCCCTCCAGATGTTTTGGCCTACAACTCCCATGATCCCTAGCTAACAGGACCAGTGGTCGGGGAAGATGGGAATTGTAGTCCAAAACATCTGGAGGGCCAAAGTTTGGGGATGCCTGGTGTAAAGGGTTACCAAGTAAGTCACTAGCTTTTATTGAAGGGCTGGGGAACTGAAGGTCTGAATGTGGCCCCTAGGCCTTTCTGCCTGGCCCTTAGAATTCTCCCCAGACTACACCCCTTACTGGCCCTGCTTCACACCTGGGTCTTTTTGCCTGGCTGTAATGTGTCCTTGGACTCTGAAAATGTCAATTGCTTGTTTGGGCGGAGAACAGAGAGGGAGTGTTAAGTGTGTGCAGAAACTAACCCATTGTATGAAGGTAAAATTTGTGTTTGTTCCTCTGCCCTGACCCTGCCTACCACTGGCATGCATCTTCTCATAAAGTTTCCAAGAAGGGAATATGGCCCTGAGACTTAAAAAGGCTTCCCTCCTCTGCTTTAGTGAATCTTCTCCTGTTCTTTTCACTCTGTGGGATCATCAAGGCAACTACACCTTAGAGCAGGCATCAGCAGGTTATCCGGCCATGGGCCAGATCGTTCCCACCATCATCCATGGGCCGGACAGGCACAGCGCAACGCCGGAAATGGCATCTGCGCATGTCCGCAGCGCTGGAAATCGCTTATGCGGCTGCGGAGATGCCGGAAATTGTGACTGTGCAGAAGCTATTTTCAGCATCTGGGCATGCGCAGGTGCGATTTTCGGCATCTGCGCAGGTGCCATTTCCAGTGCCGCTCGGCGAGTCCCCGTGCTGCGCTGGTTTAGCGCAGTGCACAGGGGACTCACCAAGAGGGCAGCTTGGTCCACGGGCAGCCTGTGGGCCTGATAAATGGCCTCCATGGGCCGGAGGTTGCCGACCTCTGCCTTAGAGTAGTAGTAGTAATAATAATAATAATAATTTTATTATTTATACCCCACCCATCTGGCTGGGTTTCCCTGCAGTAATGCTGCAGTGAGCATCAAATGATAGGTGCCTGCGTGCTCTCTACAATCTTAATTCCTTTATAGCAAACAAGTTTCTAGGTCTCATGATTTCAGAGGCAAACATGAACAGAGATGTGCTTAAAAGGTTGGAAGGTGAGGAGAGAGATAATAACTCAAAATTCATCATTTAGCTGGAGCAGGGGTAGCTAAACTTTGGGGGGCCAAGTAACCCATAGCTAACCCTCTGAGGGTTGTTATTATCTGAGGGTTAAAGCACAGAGCCTAGAGCTTGCCGATCATAAGGTCGGCGGTTTGAATCCCCGCGACGGGGTGAGCTCCTGTTGTTCGGTCCCAGCTCCTGCCAACCTAGAAGTTCAAAAGCACGTCAAAGTGCAAGTAGATAAATAGGTACCGCTCTGGCAGGAAGGTAAACGGCGTTTCCATGTGCTGCTCTGGTTCGCCAGAAACAGCTTAGTCATGCTAGCCACATGACCCAGAAGCTGTACGCCGGCTCCTTCGGCCAGTACAGTAAAGCAAGATGAGCGCCGCAACCCTAAAGTTGTCCGCGACTGGACCTAACGGTCAGGGGTCCCTTTACCTTTACCTTTAAGGTGCTACTGGAAGGAATTTTTTAAATTGATTCTTCAGTAAATCAGCTTGGAAAGCAGAGGCCCAGCAGGCGAGAACTAAAGCAGATTTGGATTTTATAAGAAAGCTTCCCAAGAACAAAATAATTTCAGCACTAGCAGAAGTCAGTTCATGCAGGTGTGAAGAACATATGAAGAGACACCCATGGAAAAGTGTTGTGTATGAGGTGCCTGGTGACAAATTATACCTCTGAATGCTCTTCTACAGAAAAACAGAACAAAAGCACTCTCTGAAAATAGAAAATTAACACATGAGAGAGAGAGAGAGAGATATTCCAGGCCAGCCCTTACTTTCTGTGAATGTTTTCTATTTGCATGGGGTCTTGTTATTGTCATAATACAGGGGAATGTCTGAGTCAGCTGATACTCCACCTGCAATGGTGGCACTCCACTGCCTGGCTCCCATCACATTCCAATAACTTGTCAGCAAAACTGCCTGTTAAATACACACATTCCATGCTAAGGGGGGCTGTCGGTTTCTCTGTAAGTTGCCAGCCCCAGCTTTACTGCATCACCCATGTGGTCCTCCTCACTGCAGCTTATTATGTGTTTGGTGCAATTCATCAAAAACGCCTGTGGAGGCATCCTGTCACCACCTCTTTCCTCTCAGCTCAATACTACTTTAATGAGACCACAAGCATAACCCTTAGGTCAGTGTGGCTTGACAAGGGCTACCGCTTGAGCATCATTGGGGAGGTGCTGGCTCAGCTGTGGCGGCGGATGCCAAACGGCCACGTGTGCCTTGCAGCTGAGTCACACAATCCTAGTTTCTCTCTTTCTCCACATAATGCATGGGCTCTCATCCTTTGTCAGCAATAGTGCAGTTAAGATAGAATGCACCAGCTGTTCATTACAAAAAGTCTAAAACTAAGAAACAGTGCTTGTGTGTTATTTTTTTCCTCCTCCTGACCAATCCCTTTTCCTTTTGTGTTATGTCTTTTCAATGGTAAGGCTGAGGGCAGGGACTGTTGTTTGGCTATTTGCTACAGGGGGCTTTGGGGGCAGAAAATCAGGATAAAAATGCTTTTAATAAATAGCAACAGGTGCAATCATTTGAGTAAAATAAAAACCTGAAGTGGGGCATCTGAGGAATAACTTGACAAGGTGTTGACAAGTAGACCTATATGGTATAAGGAGGCCCTTTATGTGTCCTGGATGCAGGCCATTTAGTGTTTTCAATATTAATACCAGCACCTTCAATTTGTCTGAAAACCACTTGCTCCTTTCCATCTGCAACAGGTGGATAACAATATTGAGTAGCTATTGTTGCTGGTATTATTACACCATTTTCCAAGTGTGCACAGCATGTTGGACAGTACAGGAGAACAGGTCTCTGTGCATCTCCAGGTAATAATCTCAGCCCTACCAGGAGATGCCGGAAATTGAACCTAGGGCTTTCTGCATGCAAGGCCTGAGCTGCAGCCCTTCCCCAAAGCTCCTTGTGCCTGGTCATTCCTTGGTCCTGCTGTCAACCTCCACTTCTTAGCAGGCCTCCAGGTGTATTACCCAGCTGATGTGAGGAGGAAGGTGTTGACAACAGAACCACAGAATGTGCAGCTCTGTAATCTGCTCTAGGATAGGGGGTGGGAAGCCTTTTTTTAGCCTGAGGGCCACATTGCATCATGGGAAACATTCCAAGGGCCACATACCATTAGTTGACAGAGCCAGAAGCAGAAATGGGTGGAGTAGGCTACTGTATATTCCAGCTGCACAGAAATCAGATATTTTTACACACACACACACACACACACACTCACACTCACTCACTCACACACACACACACTTTTCCTTCTCTATCTAGGCCAGGCACCCCCCAAACTTTGGCCCTCCAGATGTTTTGGACTACAATTCCCATCTTCCCCAACCACTGGTTCTGTTAGCTAGGGGTCATGGGAGTTGTAGGCCAAAACATCTGGAGGGCCGCAGTTTGGGGATGCCTGATCTAGGCAATGAATATTTATAAATGAAGTTATATCATACCTTTTTCTCCAAGGAGCTCAATGTGGCATAATGGTTCTCCTCCTCCACATTGAATCCCCACAACAACCCTGTGAGGTAGGTTAGGGTGAGAGGCAGTGACTGGCCCAAGGTTACCCAGAGAGCTTCATGGCCAAATGGGGATTTGAACCCTGGTCTCCCAGGTCTTAGTTCAACACTCTTACCATTATGCCACATTATCATAGTTCATTCCAGCCAAGCAAAAGCACTGAATGATGTTGTAGCAGGGTTGCTGAGGGATGTGGCCTAGGGAGAGTTTAGTGGGCCAAATGGAGAGCTGAGGACCACATTTTACTCACAGGATTTGGGACATAGCTGCCAAGTTTTCCCTTTTCTCGCGAGGAAGCCTATTCAGCATAATGGAAAATCCCTGAAAAAAAGGGATAACTTGGCAGCTATGATTTGGGAGTGGGGGTGGGGCTTGCTTTGGTAAAGCATTTAAAGGACTCAAGGTAGCAACTTTGTAGGAAGGCAACTATTTGTCAGTTGTTTCTAGTTTACAACAGCTGGTCTTTTCCTTTTTAAAAACACAAAACTGATGTTTGTGTCATGAACTGCGGAAATCTACTACTGTACTGTAGATTACAATTTCTAGGTCCTTAAGCATCACAGCAGGATGATTCCAAAATGAGAACTGTGTTGGATACAGCACCCTCTTGTGGTCATATGGAGAAATGTGGAAGAAAAAACCTTTTTCATTCTCACTCTTTTGCAGGTATACAGTTGCAATTCTATTATGAACTTTCCTGGGACTCAGTGGCATGTATACAATCACACTACATGTCTCTTAAGGATTTGTTTCCACCCCTGGCATCTTACATCCCAGTTCTATGCATGCTTGCTCAAAGGAAGGTCCTATTGATTTCATGGAGGCTTACTTCACTTTAAATGTGTTCTGGGACTGAAGCTATGCCAAGCAGAACACAAGGGGCAATGCTTCCCTCCCTTTTTTTCCTCATTAAGACCTTTGATGACTGCTTCATTTAAGATTTACAAGTGGGACCTGCAGCAAAATGTTGCAGTATGGAGTGCTCCTGTTTGGAGACCTAGCCAACCAGTCATGCCCTCTCTCAGGGCACACCATTCCATTCCCATTCTCCCCTGGTTTTCTCTCCCGCCCACACCCACTCACAACAGCCAAGTATGTTCACTCCTAACTCAGCTGTTTTGGAGGCTGTACCCCACCCTGCTTAGAGTTTTTATTTTCATCATACTCCTGCAAACCGCAGTTCTGATTTGCTGCTTGCTTGCTTGCTTATTTATTTTCTATACAGCCCGATACCTGAAGGTCTCAGGGTGGTTCACATAAAATATCAAATCTATAACATCAAAACAAAAGCAACAACCCAATAACAAAACCCAAAGAGCCAGCAATTTTAAAAAGGGTATAGAATGTAGATCAAGTCAGTCAAAGGCCTGGTTGAAAAGGAACGTTTTTGCCTGGCGCCTAAAGGTCTATAGTGAAGGCGCCAGGTGAACTTCCCTGGGGAGAGCATTCCACAGACAAGGAGCCACTGCAGAGAAGGCCCGTTCTTGTGTTGCCACCCTCCTGACCTCTTGCGGAGGAGGCACACGAAGAAGGGCCTCGGAAGATGATCTCAGGGTCCGGGTAGGTTTATATGGGAAGAGGCGGTCCTTGAGGTATTGTGGTCCTGAGCCATTTGGATCCTTGCACACTCATTTAGGGTATTCCCCCCAAGCCTGCTGATACCTCCCTCTTGTGCATGGATGGTGTTGTTTTGGCAACATAATCAATGGCACTCACAGCCTGAACACCAGAAACAGAGGGAATGATAAGAGAGAAGTTGCATCAGTATTTCCTGAAATGCCTCCTTCCCCCTGTGTCTATCCTATTGGGATGGTGTCTGTGTATCCTCGACATTTCAGAGGAGCAAACAGAGTTTTGGCTACTTAAGGCCTCATGCTCAAAGAATGCTATTAGTGAATAAGATTCATTAAATTTGGTATTCACTTTACAGTGTGCAGCAGACCCTTTCCTTGGAAATTAAAGGGTCTGCTGGTTTCTCTTTAAGGTTTCCAGACTCAAAAGAGAGCAGGGCAATTAAAGGCACAGAAGTCCTGTCCTCTATTGAGTCTGGCAACCCTAATTGGAGAACGGGATGGGGGTAGGAACTTAGATACACCTTTGCTCAGTGTAATTGGCTGACACTGTTAGCTAAAACATGGTTGCATTATAAAGACCACCAGCAGGTGAATGGGATAACATGAAATTTAAAGGTGCAGCATCCAATATATACAGAAGTAAGAATACATACAACAGCCACATTAACATGAAAATTAAAACAAAACAATTTAGGTATAATTCAGTGTTTAATCCTCCTGGATATAGGAATTTAAAAGGAAAATCAAACCTAGCTTCTTGCTGATGTAACAGTTTGATATAATCCCTCCTCATACCGTTGTTGTTTCTTTGAATGACCCATAAAACTGTATAAAGTAAGTCTGTGTCAGAATGGTTATGCTTCACAGAGTGATCCACCAAAGGTGCCTCCATCACTTTCTGATATGGGAGCGATGCTCTCCTATGTAGGTGCTGACGGCACATGTAGTGGAACCAGGGCGTCTTACCCATAGAGGCTAGTGGCAAGGGGCGCTGGGGTGCCACATTCTGGAGGGTGCCAGGGAAGAGGCAGAGCCTGGACGTGGCACCTCCTGGCATCAGCTCGCCGCCTCCACCATGCTGTGCCGAAGCAGCGCTGCGCCCAGAGCCTCTGTCTGCCGTGGCCACTGTGGCACGAAGTGGCCAGCCGCCCTCCAGCCGCTGCCCACCTCCTCCAGCAGTGCCGTCCTCCCTAAAAAACTCTGGGAAATGGGGGGGGGGCAGAGGGAGCTTTGCACCACAATGCCAGATATGCTTGAGATGGCCCTGAGTGGAACTGATGTAAATCAAATGCAGGCATATTGTGTAATAACCGTTTGTAGAATGTTCTGGTATATCATCTCATTTATTGTATTTGAATGTAATTGATTTTATTTGGTATTATTATCAGCTGAGGAAGAACATTTGAAACAGTTGGTTATCCTGGAAGGACTGTCCTGCTGCTGTTTTTGGAGCACCAACAGCCTTCAACTTATTCCCTGCAAAACACTGCCTAAACTGTGCTTACACTTACCTTGGAAGGCATGTTGCCTCAAGCTTGAGTGATTCTTTGTGATGTTATGCTAGCCAAAAAATCCCTTACTTTGGGACATTTTCTTAACTCATATTAGTTGGTGTCACCATGTATATATTGTACGCTATCTGGCTGTAAATTAAGATACAGTTCAGTAGTGATATAAAAGTATTGTAATCGTATTATTAGCCTACCCTACCGTGTTGCTTTTGGATTGTCAGATTGTTCTGTTTGCAACACAGGGGATCTTTGTTGTTTAAATCTATTGTTGGCCGCCTTTAGAATTTCAGTTAGTAGGCAGGGTATAAATACTCCTAAATAAATCAATAAATGCAACACTTTGGAATTCAGCATGAGAAACATCTAGCAGAAAAGAAGCACAGGAAAAGTCACACTTATTCTGTTAGCTGCCTTGGCTTCCGGTCCCACCTGCCTTAATGGAGGCAGCCCCCATGACAGCAGGGGATCGTCAGTGAATAAAAAACAAGGATGACAGAGGGTAAATCATCCTTGCAAATTCCCCCCAGGGACAGGGAGAATGATCTTCACTTGCAGTTTGCCTCGTTACCTGGCTCTCGCTCCAGCATGGAATGTGGGAGGCAGGGAGGCGCTGAGTGCAAAAACAGTTTGCCTGGCGAAAACCCTCCTAAACCCTTAACCTCCATTAAGAAGCAGGTGTTCTCCGTTTAATTGGATACTTAATTGGCTTTAAAGTACCTGCGCATGATGGGAAAGGGTTGCAACAACATACTGTGGAATATACCAGCTACACCAGGCATCCCCAAACTGTGGCCCTCCAGATGTTTTGGCCTACAACTCCCATGATCCCTAGCTAACAGGACCAGTGGTCAGGGATGATGGGAATTGTAGTCCAAAACATCTGGAGGGCTGACTTTTGGGGATACCAGAGCTACATGGATCAAAAGTTTGAATTGAGGTAAGATTTTCTTCAGCGTGAGAGTTGGTTGGCGAGAGGAATGTTGTGGTTTGTGATTTCAGCTCTCTTGACAAAACATGCTGGAGACAGTTCTCTAGTAACAGCTCTTTATTAAAGTGAACAAGACTGAAGACTGAGGAGAGGAAAGCTACATTTATAGGGACAGGGGACTAGCTAGGAAGGGATACATTTTGGAGGGAACAATATCAAGCAATCACAGTGCTGCCTTTTGGAGGAAACCAATAAGACAGAGGATCCAAATACAGCAGCTTAAATGAACCAATAGTAGCTGTACCCTCTGGAACCAAAAGGCAGTTACTTTATCCTAATGCAAATACAGACAATAATAATACAGATATAAAATCCTTTGACTCAATACACAACACCCCTCCCCCCCTAGTGAGCACAGCAGACGTAATCCCTCAGGTACTGTGGGGTCCTACAACTTCTACCTGATCTCCTGACAACAGGTGTTGCAGGTTCTGGATTGGGTGTTACCTGTGGTGGAGGGGCTGCTATAGGGGTTTCATCAGGAACAGATGGAGTCCCAGACATCTCAGGGTCCCCGACCTGTACCTCGTCATCATGAGGACTAGCAGACCCTGGTTCATTTGCTGAAGCCCCTGGTGACTGTACCTCTGGACCATTTTCACTCTGGTCTTGCAGCTGTGCGTCATTAGCCAGGGATGAATTATCTGACTCCTCCCTGCTGAGCGCCCGGCGCCTCAGCTGATCTATATGTCTCTTCCAAACTTGCCCATTTTCCAAGGTCACATAATAGGACACAGGTCCACTAGCCCG
This sequence comes from Zootoca vivipara, assembly GCF_963506605.1. NCBI lineage: Eukaryota > Metazoa > Chordata > Lepidosauria > Squamata > Lacertidae > Zootoca > Zootoca vivipara. Next base: position 35,467,745 of record NC_083281.1, on the reverse strand, counting down.
GGTGATCACACCAGCCACCCACCGCGGACCTCGTGAATAGTTCCTCACCCAGACCAGATCTTCAGGGGCGAGATACCTTGTTGTGTCAGTCTCAGCCTGGGGGGTTGCTCTTGAATTACGGTTTGGCATTTTATCTGGGTGGACATAATCCAGCACCGTTACCAGTCTTCTACCTAAGAGCAGCTCGGCTGGCGACTTGCCCGTCGCAGTACACGGCGTCGCATGCTGCAAAAATAACATTCGCGCAATGCGAGCCGACCAGTTACCCTCCATTAAGCGCGCAATGGATTCTTTGGCTGTTCTTACCATGCGCTCAGCCTGCCCATTGGAGGATGGGTGAAAGGGCGCGGATGTGACCCCTCTTATAAAGTTATCAGCCAAGAATGCCCTGAATTCTTGGGATACAAAAGCTGCCCCATTATCTGATACAATGGTCTCAGGTAACCCGTGGGTAGCAAACAGCTGCCTCAACACCTTGATTACGGCAGCTGATGCCATGCTAGGGACCATCGCCACTTCTAACCATTTGGAATATGCATCAACGATAACCAAAAAGACCTTCCCTTGGAATGGCCCAGCAAAATCTATGTGCAGCCGGCTCCAGGGAGTCCTGGACTGCTCCCACCAGTGGACTGGTGCTCTGGCCACTTCTGGCCGCACCTCTTGGCATGCCTTGCATGTTCGTACCCATTGTTCTATGTTCTGGTCCATTCCAGGCCACCACACATAACATCGGGCTAGCGACTTCATCCTGACCATTCCCGGGTGTCCCATGTGAAGCGTCTCAAGAACCCTGTTTCTCAGTGGTGCTGGGATTATCACCCTATCTCCCCATAGGAGACAACCCTTATGCATGGACAATTCGTGCTGCCTTGTCGCATAAGGCCTGAATTTTTCTTCATGCGGACCACCTGGCCACCCCCTCCCCACCCAAGTGAGCACACGGGAGAGAACAGCATCTTTCCTAGTTTTCTCAGCTATATCCGTAGCTGTTACAGGAGCCCCCGGAAGTGTTTCTAGCATCATAATGTGCTCCGCCGGAGCAGGATCCTCATTGCTCCCGCCAGGAAGGGGCAATCGACTCAGCGCATCAGCATGGCACAACTGTTTCCCCGGCACATGGGTCAAGGTGTACTGGAACCCATTCAGGAATATTGACCAATGCAACATTCTGGGGGAGAGAATTTGTGGCGTTTGTTTGTTTGGGTTGAACAACCCTAACAGTGGTTTGTGGTCCGTTTCAATGGAGAAATGGCGACTGTACAAATAATCATAGAACCTTTTGATTCCGGACACAATAGCCAGTGCCTCTTTATCAATTTGAGCATAGTTGCGCTCTGTGGGCGACAACGTACGGGAATAGAAAGAGATGGGCTTTTCCGACCCATCCGGTTCCCTATGACTCAGCACAGCCCCCAGACCGTATTGAGAGGCATCACATGCCAGGACCAGCGGCTTTGACTCATCATAATGAGCAAGGACGCTCCTGCTACTCAGCATTCCTCGCAAGGAGTCAAAAGCCTTCTGCTGCTCCCGCCCCCATCGCCACACATTCTTTTTCTGCAATAGTCTATGTAATGGTTCAGCTACCGAAGCTTTCTGGGGTAAGAACGAATGATAAAAGTTAATAAGTCCCAGGAATGACTGCAACTCCGTCTTGTTCTGTGGTCGTGGTGCCTCGATGATGGCCTTAATCTTAGCATCTGTGGGGTGGATGCCTGATGCATCAATTTTAAACCCCAAGAAATCCACAGTTGGCACCCCAAAACTGCATTTTTCTTTTTTCAGTTGCAACCCCACCTCCTTGAACTTGAGCAACACTGCACGGACACGCGCAACCAGTTCCTGTGGGTCTTTTCCAGCAATCAAAACATCATCAAAAAATGGCAAGACCCCCGGCAGACCTCTTAACAGGCGTTCCATGAGCCCTTGAAAAATCCCTGGGGCCACACAAACTCCGAACTGTAATCTGTTAACTCTGAACGCCCCTTTATGTGTGACAATAGTCTGTGCTTCCGCTGATTGTGGGGTTACTGGCAGCTGTTGGTAAGCTTGTGCCAGGTCAATTTTGGCGAACACCTTGCCCCCAGCCAGTTTAGCCAACAGATGTGATACGACTGGAATGGGGTATGAGTTTCCCCTGAGTGCCTTATTGATAGTACATTTGTAATCTGCACATATCCTGACTTCCCCATTTGCTTTAAGGGGTGTGACGATTGGAGTCTCCCACTTAGCAGAGTCCACGGGTGAGAGAACTCCCTGCTTGACCAATTTATCCAGCTCTGCCTCGATCTTGGGTTGCAGTGCAAATGGCACTCGCCTTGGTTTGAGTCGGATTGGAGCCACCCCGGGGTCCAACTCGAAGTCAACTGGGGGCCCTTTATAACAACCCAGTTTTCCATTAAAGAGACCAGCAAATTCCTTGCATAATACCTCACTCATCTCAGGGCAGGTTTGGATTGAATTAAGCCCTGAGATACTCAGTCCCAGGGCAGGGAACCAGTCAGTGCCCAGGAGACTGGGGCGACTGCCCTTCGCAATCACCAGTTTGAGTACAGCCTGTTTGTCCCGGAACTGTACTCTCACGGCACACATTCCCATAACATGGATGCGGCCTGCTGAGTACGACTGCAAGGTTGCCGGAAAGGGCTCCAGAGGGGGCAACTTACCCCTGGGGAAGAATGTCTTCGCGGTCTGGTCCGACACGATGGTGAATGCGGATCCGGAGTCCACCTCCATGTCGCACTGCTGACCCTCAATCTTCACCTTGACGTGTGCCTTGCCTTGCGCTGGAAACTGCACGGCCCTCCCGTTGATCTCCGTTACGTAGTGGCAGTCCTTTAGAAAACGAGTTGCTGTGGGCGGTCTGCGATGCTCCAGTCTAGGTGCTCCTGTTGCTCCCGACGCCGCCGATCTACAGACCCTGGCGATGTGACCCGTCTTTCCGCACGTCCGGCAGATAGCATCCCTGAAACGACAACTCTTCCTTTCATGGTTTCCGCCACAACCTGGGCAACTGCCTCGGCGATCTCTGTGCACTGTGCAGGCCTGACGCACCGACTCGACCCCACGGACTGGGCTCTGGCTCGGAGTAGCCTCTAGCTCGTCCATGGCATGCGCAACTTCTATCTGTGGCTTAGTGGCCTTGCGACTGGCATCAAGCTCCTCTCTTTCATAATTCTCCGTGGCGGTGGCCTCTTTCAAGGCTGAAGCAAGGGTAACCTCTTCTTTAGCCACGATGCGTCTTCTGGCTTTCTTGCTGCTCAGACCACCAATAAACCGATCCAGGAGAGTCTCTTCCAGATTTTGGAAGCCGCAGTGCTGAGCGAGCTTCCGGAGTTCAGCCAGAAATGTGGATACAGACTCCCCAGCATGCTGCTGCCTCTTATGGAACTCCATCCGCCGGGCCATCTTGGTCTCAGTAGGCGCCAAGTGGCTTGTTAGGCAGGCAAGAATATCTTTGAGAGATGTCTCACTCAGCTTTGCTGGAGCAAGTAATGCCTTGGCCAGCTTGAAGGTCTCGGGCCCACAGTAGCTCAGGAATGTGGCCCTTCTTTTGCTGGCATTGGTGATCCCTTGAGCCACTGCAAAGAACTCGAAGCGTTCGACGTAGTCTTCCCAGGTGTGGGGCTCTGATGGCTGGAAGGGCTCCAATACCCTTGGACTCTCCATTGTCCTAGCGGGCAGGGTCGTCTTCTCAGCTGGCCAGTGAGTCTTGTTCTCAGCTGCAATCCGGACTCTGAGGCAGGGTTGTGTTTAACCGCTCCTCAGCATTCCGGATCCCACCTTCGTCGCCAGTTGTTGTGACGTGGGGTTTGTGATTTCAGCTCTCTTGACAAAACATGCTGGAGACAGTTCTCTAGTAACAGCTCTTTATTAAAGTGAACAAGACTGAAGACTGAGGAGAGGAAAGCTACATTTATAGGGACAGGGGACTAGCTAGGAAGGGATACATTTTGGAGGGAACAATATCAAGCAATCACAGTGCTGCCTTTTGGAGGAAACCAATAAGACAGAGGATCCAAATACAGCAGCTTAAATGAACCAATAGTAGCTGTACCCTCTGGAACCAAAAGGCAGTTACTTTATCCTAATGCAAATACAGACAATAATAATACAGATATAAAATCATTTGACTCAATACACAACAAGGAAAGCCCACAGTTTGTTTAGTCTAAGCTTTTTTAAAAAACATATTTATGATTTAGCAACCCTCTCTGGAATACAAGATACAAGTATTATTACAAGTGAGGAAGGGACGTTGGAGTAATATTAACAAGCAAAAATGGAAACTTTGTGTGATCTGAAATGAATAAAGAGGGGGAAGGGAAGCTCAAGTATGACTATGTTGGAAACAAAGAGTAATTCCCCTCACCTCCATTTAAAAACAACAGACAAGAAAAAAGAGACTGAGATTTGTGTGTGCTACTGACGGAATGTAATCTAAAATAAAGTTTAATTGGGCCATAAATCTCTTGCTGAAAGGAAAAGAATTTGGGGGCTGTGATAAGAACACTGCAGATATTCTGGGAGTTGGAAAGGAGTATAAAATCTTCAGCACATTTGAAAATTGCCTACCTTTTCCTAGAGTCTAGACTGAGGGGGAAATGGCAAACATCTGAGACATGTTTTACTAGTGAGACAGAATGGTTTCTAGCAGACTGTCGCCTGTTCCGAGACATCGAAACAAGGGATGGAGAGATAAGACCTCTGAGAAACTTTGAGATTCGACATAGAGGATGAACAAATAATGTATAAATCATATAAGTATCAAAATGAATATATGGATATAATAATGCGTAAAATAAACATGACATAAGAAAACGGAAGAAAGAACGGAAGTCAACTCTAAGAACTAAACAAGAAATTAAAACGATTATGTATAATAGTAAATACAGTTTGTAAAATATGTGTGTGTGTGTGTGTGTGATGATGAATAGGTAAAAAATATAGTGTGGAACGTAGTATATTATATGCATGATAAAAATTAATTAAAAATATGATTAAAAAAGAGAGAAACTTTGAGATTCAGTTCCGCCCCAAGCCACGGTGGGAGAAAACAGCTGGGAGGTGAAAGAGACAACACCATATATGGACAGAAGCAATCTCCATGGACATAACAGTTTTCACACACAGGGAAGAATAAAGATAATAGTTTGAGTTCCTCACTTGAAGCTTTATAAATTTATATATTGTAACACCAAGAATGGAAATAATTAATTATGTAGCTGTTGACTAAGGGATTATTATTATAACTCAAATGTAACTGACATTAATCAAGATTATGAAACGCTGTGATATAAGATTGGAAATGCATCCAAACCACCATGCCAAGAAGTCTTCAGGAGGCTCCTGACAAGTGGCGACACTGAAGCAGCAGAGTAAAATTTAAAATACAATAATAATAACAATGAGAAAAGAAGACTCCCTGGAAAAGACCCTGATGTTGGGAAAGATGGAGGGCACAAGGAGAGGGGGAAGACAGAGGATGAGATGGTTGGACAGTGTTCTCGAAGCTACGAACATGAGTCTGACCAAACTGCGGGAGGCAGTGGAAGACAGGAGTGCCTGGTGTGCTCTGGTCCATGGGGTGACGAAGAGCCAGACATGACTAAACGACTAAACAATAACAACAACAAATAATAATAACAATAAAATGAGGAGGAGGAGGAAGTAGTAGTGAGGTGGGTAGCTGATTTGGTGCCCTCCAAAAGTTGTTAGACTACAACCCCCAACAGTCCCAACCAGCAGGGCAGCAGGGAAGATGGGAGTTGTAGTCCAACTATGTCTGAAGGGCACCACATTGGCTGTCCTTGCGCTATGCACAGTCCTTCATTTCCCTGGCTCTATTTCATGGATTTGAGATTTGCTGTTTTATTGTCTTCTTATTCTTCACCCTATAGTTTTTTGGCAAAAGAAGCTGCCCTGGTTTTGCAAAGCAAGCAAGCCAAGCTCTACCATGAATAGCAACACCAGCGCCTCCTCCAGCTCAACCTCCCTCCGTGCGCAAGTGCGGACGCGCATGTGGGTGTGAGAGAGTTTGGCATCAAGGGCAGTGGGATGCTTCTCTGTCTTGTCCGAGCGATGTAAAAGGAAGGAGGCTCCTTCCTGTTCTTTCAGCGGTGGTGGTCACTCGGGGCCGCCTTGCTTCAAGGGGTTGGCCAACCCCACTGGTCACTTTCTCAAATAATGGCTTCATTAGATTGAAAGAAGTGGATGGTGACCTCTTTGAAATGGACTTCCTGACCCTCGGTGACCTTTCGCCCTCCTGCTGACAGCCTGTAAATCTTCTGCCTCGGGACTTCCCACTCCCAGGTAACCGCAGCAATGCAACCAAGGCTCAGTGCCAAGCAGACATCCAGTCTGTAACCACAGAAGAAATCTGTGCAGTGCTACCTTGGGGCACTGCAGTTTCCAACAGCTGCTTAGCACCAAAGGGTATGTCTCTGTGGGTTTATTGTACAGATCCTGCTTGCTTGCTTGCTTGCTCACTCACTCACAAGAGTGTTCTGATGGATAGTGGCCCATAGGTCAGATCTGTCTCCTGTTCCGTCCCCCTTAATGATGCAAAGAAAATGGACAGGAATACATTTCCCTCACCAGCTCTCTTAGAATACCAGAATTCAAGGATCAGCCAATGTAAATGGGCAGTGGGATTCAGGAAACACAAAAAGAAGGTCCTTCTTCACACAACACAAAGTTACTTTACAGCAGGGGCGGAATGCGGGGAGAAACCCAGTGCAGTTCACATACTAATGTTAGTCTATTAATGGCACTTTGCAGTTCCAAAAACATTGATTGCTTGAACCAAAATGCAGCAAGCCTTTGAAATTCATGCTTCTCTGAATTTTGCAATGCAGCTCCCCAGCTCCCCAAAAAATATGTATGAAAATGCATATATTAAGGGAAGAATGAGCATTAAAATGCATGAATTAGCAAAAAGCAAAGCATACAAAAAGCATTTTGTTATAGAAAAATGCTTGCAGTAATGTATAAATAGGACTTATATATGTGCATATTACGGGAAATGCACACTATGACAATTTTTTTAAAAAGAAAGATAGCAAACTGTTGACAACTTTAACAAACGTGGAAAAATTAGAAACACAAATTGACAGATTTTCCCATCACAAGGCAGGGGTAGTTAATGTGATGTCCTTCAGATCTTTGCTTGTTTGTTATATTTGCTAGTAGCTTTTCTCAGAGTGACCCAAAGTGATGTACATAAAAACCAGTTAAGAACATCCAATAAAAATCTAAAAATGCAGCTAAACAGCTATACAGCTAAAAGGCGGGACTTACAGATCCCGTGCCACTACAAGAGGTCACAATGCCACCATTCAAATTAAGGGTCAAAAGCCTGGTTTAAAAGAAAAGTACAGAAAAAATAGATAGAAATGGTGCCTGGTGTGCCTCCCTGGGGAGAGAATTCCACAAGCAGGGGCCCACCACTGAAAAGGCCCAATCTTGTGTTGCCACCCTCTGCCCCTTCCAAAGAAAGGCCTCAGAAAATGATCGCAGATACCAGGTTGGTTCATGTGAGGATTTGAAGATAAGGAATCCTATGGGGCTGTCAAATGAAATATGATATGAAAGTAAGGGCACTGGATAAGGGAATTTCCCGCAAAAAAGGGAAAGTTGACAGGTGGTCCTTGATGTCCTGAGCTGCATAGGAGTTGGACTCCAGTAACCTTTGGAGGGCAGGACATTGCACAGTCCTGCTTTATGGAATTCGGGACCATGACATGCAATGATGGCCACTGGTTTTGATGGCTTTTAAAAGTTCTTTAGAAACAAAACAAGATAAGGAGAAGGGTAACTGCACAATCCTATAGAAGCCTGCTCAAAAACAGGTCTGAATTAGTTCAATGTATCCATCTGATCTTGATATTTGCATACTGTACTACCTTTCAGGCAAACGCCCTCTTTAGGTGCCACTGAACACCACCACTTTCACCGCCATCACTCTAAAAACAAATCTTCCATTTTACAATGTAGAATGTTTAAACGTGGGACACTCATTCCTCGATCCCAGTTCCTCCATGCTGCCTGCCTGCCCTGATCTTTGTTTGCATGTCAGTGACCTTTGGCTACAAGCAAAAATCAATCTTGGAGGCCAGGGTCCACCACTCCCCATCTCCTGGGGTCCCCGAGTGACCAGTGCATCGGTCAGTATCTATAATGAATCTCAAAAGTGATTGAAGAGCTGTCAGGCAGCTGTCTGTTCCCATCACCGGGGAAATGGCATGGAGTGGATGTATTGATCCCAAAGAGTCACAGGTGTGCTGCCATGAGTCTCCTGAATACGGCACTCGGACAGCAGCTTATTGCAACCAAACACACTCATTTACGAAGGAGTGCTTTTCACCTAGTACTCACCATGTGGGATCTATTCTTAACATCAAGTCTGGTGATGTTTTTGTAGGTGACTTTGATCATCACCTGCAATCCGTTCAGGGCCTCTCACCTTTTTTTTTTTGAAATTCACCAAGATGCTCTGACTTTGGGGGCACCAATATAGCTGGGGGGTGGGGAAGCTACAGCCCTTGGCCTAATTTCATGCACCCTGCTGTTAATTCAGGCTGGTGCTAACAGAGGCAGAGGGAGATATGAGAGAGAGAGAGAGAGAGAGAGAGAGAGAGAATTGCACAAAGAAATCTGGATACACAGAGAGGGGTGCAGCGAGAGAGATGGGGCACAGAGAGAAAAGGAAGGGTGCAGAGGGGAGAGGAAGAGAAGGTGGAATAGAGAGAGAGACAGAACTTATAGAATCGTAGAGTTGGAAGAGACCACAAGGGCCATCCAGTCCAACCCCCTGCCGAGCAGGAAACACCATCAAAGCATTCTTGACATATGCCTGTCAAGCCTCTGCTTAAAGACCTCCAAAGAAGGAGACTCCACCACACTCCTTGGTAGCAAATTCCACTGCCGAATAGCTCTTACTGTCAGGAAGTTCTTTCTAATGTTTAGGTGGAACTTGCTATGCAGCACTGCAAACGCCACCCACCATAGGATGCAGCCCCCCAACTGACTTTCCCCAGGGGCTATATGCAGGGCTAGCCCTATTCTCCCCTCTGCATCCATTCTCCCTCCTCATTCATCCATTGCTTTCTCTCTCTCACAAACATCCACCCTGTATTTATCAGCGTCATCCATCCCTCTCCCCACCTTCATTTCCTTCCTTATCTCTCTCTTTCCCACAATGAATTAGGGTCACATGTGGCCGTGGTACACTCTGGTAAGTGACACAAGGCAGGTACATGGAACCTCAGGCTTTGGGGACCAACTTGGGGACAGTGTTTTTTCCCCCATACATCCAATTTTTAAATGATAGGAATTTTAGCTGCCCCACCCCACAGATAAAAGCCGGAGAGCAAAGGACCTCTCTAGCTGGACCTCAGGACTCTCCCCAGACCACATACCCCCTCAGCCACAGCCCACACCAGCCCTGCTATGCACCTTCCTTCCATGTTTTTGCCTACCTGGAATGAGTCCTCTCAGTTGCCTGGATGGAAGATAGAAAGGGGTGGGGGTGTACTAGCCTAGTGGCGTACAGGTAAAATGTGCATTTGTTGCTCTGCTCACTTTTGCTTCTTACCCTACCAAAGACTGGCATGCAGCCCCTCGAAGACTACCAAGAAGGGAATGCCATCCTCTTCTGTTCACTCTGATTGACTCCAACCAACACAAACTGTGAGAATACTTCTTTTCAGCATCTGAAAAGCTCCCCTTTCATGTTGATTGGGTGGCTGTAAGACGCTGGAGACAGGGACCCTGCTGCAAAACTTGTAACTTGTTGCATATTTAACTTGTGAAGGTTCAGCTTTACATGTTTGGCAAACAAATAAAATTTAAAAACCTAAAAAGGATGTGGGCATCCCTGGGGGGGGACTTTTAGCAATTCTACCCAACATTGCACTCATCTTGAGAATGCTTGGAGGTGCATGGAGAATGTGTTTTAACTATACACAATTTTGGCTTTATGCACCACCCCCAGAACATAACCACCAGGTAAGTTGAGAGCATTCTGCATCAATAGGTCTTTGACTCCCTGCCACCCCAAACAACTACACCTTTGCTTGTGTCCCTCAGTTTCCTGGACCAGGAAAATTCTGGTCTGAGGGGGAAATGTCTCTATTTGAATTGCCTCCAGTTCCCTGCAGCTGGCAGGCCCAACAGTGCAGGGATAAGGGGCACTGTCATTTATCTGCAAGGTTTGTTTTTGGGCAGAGTCCCTGCGATGGCAGGCAGCAAAAGAAAGTAAATCCAGTGAATGCCTAATTAAAACAACATGGAAATCTAACCAAAAACTGCTGCCCCTTTTAGCCAATAGATGGCACCAGATATGACACTACAGTCATGCTTACAATGGCAAGAAGCTGCTTATTTAAATTAAAGCCATTTAACCCTAACATTTAAGTCAGAAGGGAGGCAAGAAATAGCTTAACTATAAGATAGTTCTTCAGCTGAAGTAGCTGTCTAGGGCAAGACGGTGGTGGTTTAATTGCCGTCTTTTTCAGGCAAGTAAACGGTGATGTGAAGTCTTAAGACAGAAGTGGAAGATCTTTTTCAGCCTGAGGGCCGCATTTGTCTTCCAAGGGCCACATAACAGTAGTGGGCGGGGCCAAAAGCAAAATGGGGCAGAGCAACAAATGTAAAGTTTACCTCGATACACACCACTCTGTATACTGCATTGAAGCATCCAAGAGACAGAATTTCAGGGCACATTCCAGCCAGGCAAAAAAAGATCGAATCTGATATACATGTTGTAGTAGAGTGCAGAAACATGTAGCCTGGCAAGACTGTTGGTTGAAAGAACAAAGAAAGCTAAGGTCTATTACACCTGGCAAGCAAAGTCATTTTGAGTACAAGCTTCCATGCAGCCATCATGGAGTTATGAGGCTAATGAAAGGAAGGCCCAACATGAACACTGAAGAAGAAGCAGCAGGAAGGAAGTAAAGCCTGCAAAACAAAACAAAACAAAATCTACAGGTAGTTACTCTTGAAGGAATCAGTGAGGGAAGAATTGGTTGCCTTTCTGTCTGTCGCTCCCCACCCCCCACCCCCACCCCTGGTTCAGGTAACTTCTTGCAAGCGCTGTTGCTTTACTCCCAACAGGAAGAGGGGATGTTGCCTGGTGAGAGTTATGAGGACAATGCAGAGATACATAAGGCTAGTCCCCACCCCTGCCTTAAGAAGATAAATACAGTGGTACCTCTGGTTAAGAACTTAATTCATTCCGGAGGTCCGTTCTTAACCTAAAACTGTTCTTAACCTGAGGTACCACTTTAGCTAATGGGGCCTCTTGCTGCCGCCGCACGATTTCTGTTCTCATCCAGAGGTAAAGTTCTTAACCCAAGGTACTACGTCAAGGTTAGTAGAGTCTGTAACCTGAAGCGTTTGTAACCCGAAGCGTTTGTAACCTGAGGTACCACTGTAATTGCCTGCTGTGCCCAAGGGACTTGATGGAACATAGATTATTACATACCAATCCTCCATGAATTTGTCCAATCCCCCTTTAAAGCCATCCAAGTTGGTGGCCATCACTGCCTCCTGTGGGAGTGAGTTCCATAGTTTCAGTGGCATAACGTGGGTTGCCAGCACCCTGGGCCACGCACAGGTTATGGTGGGAGGGGAGGAAGGGAAACAGATGGAGTACGCATGTGTATTCAATTGCCTAACAACAACTGTGTCACCAGTGCTGGTACTCATCATGTTACAGTATGGTAAGCGCCACACTTTTTAACAACAAGAAGAAGAACAAGAGGTACTGGTACCCTTGAGTACCCCCAGGGAGAAAAAGCACTGTGTGTCAACCAGGAGACTGCAGCCACAGAGATAATAAAAGAAGTTGTTCCATTGTCTGGAGAAGTCACTTCCTGGTTCATATGGAGTAGCTGTTTTGAACTGAGCTCAGCAACAGAAGTGTGCAGCTGTATTGAGGCAGGGGGTAAAGTGTTGCAGCCCCCAACAATTTTGCGCTTGGGGCAAAACCCTAACATTTAAGTCAGAAGGGAGGCAAGAAATAGCTTAACTATAAGATAGTTCTTCAGCTGAAGTAGCTGTCTAGGGCAAGACGGTGGTGGTTTAATTGCCGTCTTTTTCAGGCAAGTAAACGGTGATGTGAAGTCTTAAGACAGAAGTGGAAGATCTTTTTCAGCCTGAGGGCCGCATTTGTCTTCCAAGGGCCACATAACAGTAGTGGGCGGGGCCAAAAGCAAAATGGGGCAGAGCAACAAATGTAAAGTTTACCTCGATACACACCACTCTGTATACTGCATTGAAGCATCCAAGAGACAGAATTTCAGGGCACATTCCAGCCAGGCAAAAAAAGATCGAATCTGATATACATGTTGTAGTAGAGTGCAGAAACATGTAGCCTGGCAAGACTGTTGGTTGAAAGAACAAAGAAAGCTAAGGTCTATTACACCTGGCAAGCAAAGTCATTTTGAGTACAAGCTTCCATGCAGCCATCATGGAGTTATGAGGCTAATGAAAGGAAGGCCCAACATGAACACTGAAGAAGAAGCAGCAGGAAGGAAGTAAAGCCTGCAAAACAAAACAAAACAAAATCTACAGGTAGTTACTCTTGAAGGAATCAGTGAGGGAAGAATTGGTTGCCTTTCTGTCTGTCGCTCCCCACCCCCCACCCCCACCCCTGGTTCAGGTAACTTCTTGCAAGCGCTGTTGCTTTACTCCCAACAGGAAGAGGGGATGTTGCCTGGTGAGAGTTATGAGGACAATGCAGAGATACATAAGGCTAGTCCCCACCCCTGCCTTAAGAAGATAAATACAGTGGTACCTCTGGTTAAGAACTTAATTCATTCCGGAGGTCCGTTCTTAACCTAAAACTGTTCTTAACCTGAGGTACCACTTTAGCTAATGGGGCCTCTTGCTGCCGCCGCACGATTTCTGTTCTCATCCAGAGGTAAAGTTCTTAACCCAAGGTACTACGTCAAGGTTAGTAGAGTCTGTAACCTGAAGCGTTTGTAACCCGAAGCGTTTGTAACCTGAGGTACCACTGTAATTGCCTGCTGTGCCCAAGGGACTTGATGGAACATAGATTATTACATACCAATCCTCCATGAATTTGTCCAATCCCCCTTTAAAGCCATCCAAGTTGGTGGCCATCACTGCCTCCTGTGGGAGTGAGTTCCATAGTTTCAGTGGCATAACGTGGGTTGCCAGCACCCTGGGCCACGCACAGGTTATGGTGGGAGGGGAGGAAGGGAAACAGATGGAGTACGCATGTGTATTCAATTGCCTAACAACAACTGTGTCACCAGTGCTGGTACTCATCATGTTACAGTATGGTAAGCGCCACACTTTTTAACAACAAGAAGAAGAACAAGAGGTACTGGTACCCTTGAGTACCCCCAGGGAGAAAAAGCACTGTGTGTCAACCAGGAGACTGCAGCCACAGAGATAATAAAAGAAGTTGTTCCATTGTCTGGAGAAGTCACTTCCTGGTTCATATGGAGTAGCTGTTTTGAACTGAGCTCAGCAACAGAAGTGTGCAGCTGTATTGAGGCAGGGGGTAAAGTGTTGCAGCCCCCAACAATTTTGCGCTTGGGGCAACTGCCCCTGTGGACCCCCACACACACTACGCCACTGCATATTTTAACTACAGTGGAACCTCGGTTTATGAACACCTCAGATTATGAATTTTCGGTTTACAAACGCCGCGGACCCATCTGGAATGGATTAATTCACTTTCCATTACTTTCAATGGGAAAGTTTGCTTCAGTTTATGAATGCTTCAGTTTATGAACAGACTTCTGGAACCACATACACCCATGCTTCGGGTTAAGTACGCTTCAGGTTGAATACTCCATGGACCGTCTGGAACAGATTAATCCACTTTCCATTACTTTCAATGGGAAAGTTCGCTTCAGTTTATGAACAGACTTCTGGAACCAATTGTGTTCATAAACCGAGGTACCACTGTATGTGCTGCAACAGCTAGATGATGTTGAAGCAGCTCATCTTCCCTCCGCCACCCTGCTCTCCTGCTCTCAGTGGAAACCTCCAAGCTTTCTTTCCATTAAAAAAAAAAGTAAGGAAACATGCTCAGTCTCCTTCCAGTTCCCTGCCTTCTTATTTACAACCACACCGACGAGGTGGCCCTAGCTGCCAACTTCCTCTTCCCTTGCCTCAGTTGTTGCCCTTGTAGAACGCAGCAGGGAGGAAGGTGGGGACAAAGCAAGAACCAGTCGACTTTGCCTGCCATTGGCTTCACCTACTGCAGACTTCCCTGCCTTTCATCCTGACAGTCTGACTGGGCACCAGCTGCTGCTGAAGCCAATCTACACCACTCACAAAGCACATGCCACACAATTGCATCGAGAGACTCTGTTAGGCCGTTTGCTAGGGGGCAATTCTTACACTGCTTGCAGGTGACGACGTAATGCTTTACATTTACAGTGCACTTTAGAATGTTCAAATCACCTCACTTACATTAACTCGGATATCCTTACAATAGCCCTAGAAGGTAGGCCAATATTATGACCGATCTTACAGATGGGTGAAGGAAGGCTGAAGCTGAGAGTGTCAACTATCAGTTCACCTAATCTGCCTGTGGCTGAGGCAATATTTGAACACGGACCTTTTTTGTTGGCCACAAGCTAATCTAAGCCCACAGCGCCAGCAAACCAGCAGCAGAGAAGAAGAGAGCTCTGAACTTGAGGTGCCGAAAGTTCGCTACAGTAGAGCTACAAGGCACTGTATTCCCTCCTTTCAACCCCCCACCCCACCCCCCACAATCAGTCCCTGTTCTGCTGCCATCTTCATCTTTCATCTGGAGCCCACATCTTCTCCTCTGAGGTGTCAACAGAAAAGGCAAAATCAGGCGGAAAATGAGAAAATAAAATGTGAGAGGCAAGAAGAACATTCATTCTGAAACTTCACACCTTTAAAAACGAGGAAAGAGCAAGGCGCCCAAAGGTAGCTGCACTCACTCAGCAACAGATCTGAGGGACAGAATCTGCTAAAGGAAGGACAGGGGTCTTTTGATTACCACTATTATTTATCATTGTTATCTGGTAATGTGCTTTTCCTTGTGTGACAGCGTTCTGCCAGCACAAGTACTCCATACAACATATTTAAATTAGCACTGCATTAGCTACAACCCATTGCCCCTTTCTAAAATTTGTTTATTGATGGGTGTTTTTCCTTTTTTGTAAATCTACCAAAGAATAAAACAAAACAAAATTGGGATTAAGGGGTTTTCTCAGGAGGGTGGAGGGTATGTATCAGTGCTGGATTTATGTATAAGCTAAACAAGCTATAGCTTAGGGCCCCACTCTCATGGGGGCCCCCAAAAAATTAAAGGAAAAAAAGACCGAATGTACATTTCCAAAATATAAGATAAAAACCAAATAAAATAAAACCCACATACAGCAACAGTGTTTTGTGTTGTGTAGGCTCCTATGGTCAGGGGTCATCAAACTACAGTGGTACCTCTACTTACAAATTTAATGCGTTCTGAACGCACATTTGTAAGTCGAATCCCATAGGAATGCATTGGGAGAAAAAATTTGTAAGTCGAAGCAACCCTATCTAAAAATTTGTAAGTAGAAAAAATCCTATCTAAGCTGCATCCAAGATGGCGGACGGAGCTCCGTTCATAAGTTGAAACATTCATAAGTAGAGTTATTCGTAAGTAGAGGTACCACTGTATGGCCCGCGGGCTGCATCCAGCCCACCATGGTCCTATATCTAGCTCGCCCAGCCATTGCAGAACCCCGCTGCAAAGCTGCCACGCCGGGTTTACCTCAGCTGGGCAAGCCCTTTCCCCTGGGGAGAGCAGAATCCACAAGAGTGTCCAGGGGCGCAAAGGGCAGTGACGTGCCCAAGTCCTCACACTCGCCAGCCTCCTGGTGTGGCCCTGGTGCCTCTGTCCAGAAGCCGTGGCTCCCTCTCCCTCTCCCAGAGTGCCAGGTGGACACGGTCACAGACAGAGAGAGTGAGCACCCAAGCAGGTAGCCAGGCAGCGCCCCTCCCCCTCCTTCCTACCCCCCTCCAGCTCCCAATCCTCCTCCTCCTCCCCCCTGCTGGCCTCGCCGCTCTCCTTGGAGCCCCCGAAAGCGCCGCACAATGCTGCCACCGCTGGGCCCATGCACGCTCCTGCTTCAGCTTGGGCTCCTGCTTTTGCTGCTGCTGCTGCTACACCTAGCCACCGCCATGGAAGGTGAGTGCAGCAAGGATGCTAAGTTGGGAAGGGCACCTCTCAACAGTCAGTGCTCAGGGTTGTTTTGTGGGGAGGTGGGGGGTGGCAAGAGGAAGGGGGAGATTCAAGGGTAGGGGGAGGCGAGGCCACTCAGCACAAGCCCTTCCTTGGACCGGGAGAGCCAGCACCGCGTCACTCCTTCTCCAGTGCCGGCTGCTGCTTACAGTCCCCCTCGACAGGCGGTGTTCTCCAGGAAGCAGCCGCTGCCTTGGCAAACGCATGCCAGAGCCTGGAGTCGAGGGTGTGCTGAAAGGCTGCTCCCTGACCCAGCTCTGGGGGCCATGTGCACGATGCTTGGGGGGGGGAGTGGCCGCAGCCCAGGCTGGAACTTGCTCTTTCATTTTGGGTAGGTGTTGCAGGAGAAGAATAGGGGAGCCCTCATGAACCAGCGGGAATGATGCCATGTACGCAAAATTGCAATCATCTTTGGCCACACCTATGTCTGTGAACAGACTTTTTCTCAAATGAAACACCTGAAATCTCCAACCAGATCCAGACTGATTGATGAACACTTCATCACTTGCTACGACTAGCAGTGACAAATATGGAACCGGATATTGACCATCTCATTAGCCAAAAGCTGGCCCATACTTCCCATTGAAATACTTGTAAGTTTATGTTGATGAAAATCGTTCTTCATTTTAAATATTGTACTGTATTTCCTGTTTTTTTTGTGCACTATGAATAAAATGTGTGCAGTGTGCATAGGAATTCATTCATATTTTTTTCAAACTATGGTCCAGCCCCCAACAGTATCTGAGGGACAGTGAACCGGCCCCCTGTTTAAAAAGTTTTTAGCACCCCTGGTGTAAGTAATGGGCCCCGCCTTCTAGCCTGCTCCCTAAAATATAACTGGTTCACTCATTTCTATATATATAGGGAGCCTACATTCTGCATGGACTGGTTGCATTTCAGTTCAACAATTACTTTGATAAAATACATATTTTGTAATGTGCAAATCGCTCTGGATACCTATTAGGTCCCTAAATTACCATATAGCATATATTCAACAACAACAAAAACAGCGGCAATTTGTTGTTGACAAAGGACAGCTAGACATAAAAAGGGCCCCATTACGTTCAGTAGCTTAGGGCCTCATCAAACCTAAATCTAGCCCTGGTATGTATGCTGTGTTGCGTTAGTGCAGTGGTGATAGAAATGCTCTGGGGGCCGGGGGCAACCAAAAATGGGGGGTTGAGGAGGGCCAGTTGGTGAGAAATGTCCCTATTTTCATCTGAGGAATGTCGCAGAGTATGTTGTATGCGGCCTGGATGTTTCAACTGGTGCAGAATGCCACAGCCAGACTGCTCACAAGGGCAGCTTATTGGCAATATGTTGCTGCTGACAGAACTGCACTCATTGTCAGTTCGCTACTGGCGCAGGTTCAAGGTACTTGCGTTAATTCACAAAGCCTCAAGCAACTTGGGTCCAAAATACTATGAGGACCGTCCGATAACTTAGACTGCCCCTTGAGCACTAGGGTCCTCCAACTGGGCACTTCTGGCGGTTCCCCTGTGATTCAGTTAGCCTTCACTAGGGGCCAAGCATTTAATGTGGCAGGCCCTGCCCTGGGAACTCCCTGCCAGTAGAGCTTTGGCAGTAGCCATCACTGCCTTCCCCAAGATGTCTTCTGAAAAACCACTGCTTAGACAGGCCTATACAATATGAATTTCTTGTTGGACCAGCCAATATTCACTGGTGTTCTACTGATGCTTTTAATCATTGTTTTATGGATATTTAGGGGCTGATTATATTGTATATATATTTTTATGTTGCAAGCTGCCTTGATATACTTTACGAGAGCATAGATCATAAAATGTTAAAGCAAACAATTCCTTTCTGTTCCTCTCCGCTCTGCATTTCTTGTCAGAGTAGTTGCTAGTTAATTTCATGTGAACAGAGTGGGGGCTTCTCTAGATTCCTGTCAGCTTCACCTCTGCTGTCAGGGCTTCTTTAAAAATATCACCTACACCACAAAAGGGGGCCGAGGCAGAGGAGATGGAAACCACAGTGGTGAGAGGGAGGAAATGGGGTGCGACTCTCGCTCCTTTTGACCCTGCCAGTACTGATAAGAACATAAGAATAGCTCTGCTGGATCAGGCAAGTGGCGCATCTCGCCAGGCATCCTGTTCTCACAGTGGCCAACCAGGTCCCTATGGGAAGCCTGCAATCAGCACCTGAGCACCAAGGGCGTAGCATGGGTTGCTGGCTCCCAGGGCAGGGCAAGTGTAGTGGACCCTGCAGTGGTCAATCCCTTTGTCGGCCAGAGTCTAATCAATCTCCTCAAAAATCAGCCCCAACCTGGGAGCAGAGATAAGGCAGAGAAACATGGAGCCAGGAACACTGCTGTGTTGCCTCGCCCTCCTGTCCTTGCAGCAAGGCACTCTGGGCAATGCACATGGCTCCTGCAGTGCTTTCCTGTCTCCCTCTTCCTCCCTCCCTCCTTGGTGGGTGGCTGCGACGGCCTCCTATGCTCTTGGTCGGCCCAGGGGCAGGGTATGCACGGGCATCCCTTTTCCAGCCACAAGGAGCCGCTGCCACCCCAGCCCTAAAAGCTCATTTCTTTTACTCTGTATTCCCTCTGCAAGAGAGGGGGGAAGGGAGAGAGAGGGAGAGGGAGAGGGATGGGTGCATCATCATACCACTAGGGCTTGCCTGTGGGTTCCTCCACAGGTACCAGACTGTGCTTATTGCTGACAACACCCTAAGTACACGGAATGTATGTTAAAAAGTGAAGAAACCCTTCAGTGCAGGGTGGAGAGCTTAAAACGTGTGAGAAGCCTTGCCCAAATGTTTGCACCTTCAGACAGAACACATCTATTCTAAGGTGACCCAACAAGAAAATCACAGGGAAGTTGACAGTGCAATTGTGAACGCACCCTCTTTCGTAGCCAATGATATTCTAGGGGAGAGGCACATGTGAAAAGCAGCATGTATGAAATTGGTTTCTCATCTTCCCTTGCATTTGTGCTTGCAAGGGACAGAGGACAGCAGGCTGTCGCAGCCAACACCTGCTCTCAAGGTGTTACTTGCAGCCTGAGCTTTCACTACAACCCCACTATGCTGAGAATTATTGTGGTTTCTCACTATGGCTTCCCTTGCCACTGGGAGCTTATCACTTCTCCCCTTCCCGCAATGCACTTGGGCTGTGGGGGAAGAGGCAGCAAGGGGTGGCGGAAACAAATCTATTGCTTGTAAAGATCGACTATAGTATGAGTATGCAGTTTATAAGAAAAAGGCTCAGAGCACTCCCTCTCTCACACAGCTGACACGAAGTGGCAGCCGTTAGCAAAAGTTGGTGCAAGCTTTCCTGGTATAGATGTCAGGTATTGAAGAAACTTGCCCTGGTGGATTTCTGCCTGTTATGCAACTGCTAAGCACACAGAGCTTATTTCAGGATGAAAAGTATTGGTGAACTCTCAACCAGGAATGGAGCTGGTGTAAACAGTGATGTGTACATCAGTCAGCTGATTTTCAAGGTCCTATCTTTTCCCCTCAGGTCTTCTAAAGCCCTAACGTCACAATTTGCTTCAAAGTCTGAACAACAATGTGAGGACACTAAATGTGTTGTCCCTTGCCATGATTGCTGCCTGGGAACTTGACACTTTTGACAAAGCACCTGCTACTGAGCCTGTTAGAGTCCATCAAGGCCTGACAGACCCAAAGGCTGCTGCATTTCAGGGATATCACAAGCCCTCTGTCCCATACTGTCCAACTTTCTCCAATGTAAAACTGGGATGCACGTCTGCTGGGAAGCACTCCTGGGCAACTCACGTGACCTTCCCTGTGTGACACTCTTGCCCCGAAAACATGGCCACCAAAATATTGCATGGAAAATGGAATGTCCCATTTTCCCCAAGGCATTTGGAAGGTATGCTGTCCAACCCTTAGCTGCCATGTATCCCATTTTTCGCGGGAAACCCCCAGATTTTAATCTGTTTCCCGCTGTTTTCCTGAATGGAGAAAAATCCTGGAAATCCCCCGGATTTCCTACCTGCCAGGGAGCCTCCATTTTGGGTGCTGCTCTTCCCATGTGTGGGCACCGGAAATTGGGCAGAGCGGCACCGGAAGTCACTTCTACGCATGCCCAATGGCCATCTTGGCATGCATGGCCGCCGGGCATGCATAGAAGCGACTTCCGGTGCCACTCTGCCTGATTTCCAGTGCCCACACTTGGGAAGAGCGGCCCCGGAAGTTGCTTCTACGCAACTTTCGGTGCCGCGCCGCTGCTGATCCTGCATTTTTCAGTGGGAGACTTGGCAGGTATGGTCCAACCAGAGGTCTCCACGCTTGCCAGCATGAGGCCTAGTACAGCCTATAGACATTCTCCCGCTGTATCAGGTTGTGCCTCACACATAATCACCAGACTTCAGCTCAAAAGAGACCCAAAGAGGCCAGGACCATAACACAGTTGCTCTACTGTTGGATTTCATTATTTCTGGACAGTGACAGACCCCAAAAAATCAAAACAAGGGTCTTGGAATGGTCTCCCTACCCAGTTCCACAATCCTATGATTGATCTAATCACAATGTAAAGAGCTTGACTCTTTAATTTATTACTGTAATGAAACTGGGATCCTACCAAGGAAGGTCTCTAGATGGGGCAGATAACCCAGAAGCCCACTCACCCATGAAATCAGCAGCTGTTGTTTTGAACTCAGAGGGTTTAATCTGTGAAAAGTCTGCTCCTAACTCTTATGATCTGGTATGAAGTAATCATCTTCTAGCGATTGCTTGAAGGTCTAAGGGGAGTCGTGTTTGAGTTTATAAAATGCTACATGGTTGTAGAAAATGAAGAAAGAGCCGTTTCCTTTCTACTTTCATAATACTTGAACTGGGGAGTAATCCAACGAAGCTGAATGATGACAGATTCAGGACACACAAAAGGATAAACTTACATTGCAGAGCTACAATGTATGCACACCCTGCCCCAAAGAATCCTGGGAATGCTAGTTTGCAGAGGGTGCTGGGAATTGTGGCTCTGTGAGCAGCAAATTATAGTTCCCATTATTTGGGGGGGGCGGGGGCAGGGAGAGCATGCTTTAAATATATAATGTATATGGAATGGGTTGCCAAAAGATGTGGCTGTCATAATGGAGGAGAAAGCATGCAACAGCTTCTATAGTCATTATGGCTGTACCTCCAGGCTCAGAGGCAGTATATGCCTGAGTCACCAGGGTACACCAATGGGGCAGCGCTTATCACCCTCCTCGCCTACTTATGGGCTTGGCAGAGGCATCTGGTTGGGCACTATGTGAAAGAAAATGCTCAAGCAGAAGTGCCTTTCGTTTGATCCAGCAGGCTTTCTATGTTGGTCAGAAACCATCCCATTTGGTCACATTAGGCTTGGAGCAGAGTAGTTCATTCAAAAGGGACCCAGTACTTTTTTGAAGACCTTTTTTGAAGGTTACATTTAAAAAAGGGAAATAATGCAATCAATAGTAACATGGTTACCATCTTTTCATCCAACAGTTGCTCAACCAGCAGCAATTTGTGATTACCTTCATTCTCAAGTGTGTCGCTGAGCCTAATTCAAAGGGCTGATACCTGAGCTCCTGATTGTTTCTGACATTTTTCTGCACTCGCTTAGATATTCCAGTGATTAAGCAGTATTTAACAGTTCAATTAAACAAACAAAGGAACACCTACATTCAGCCTGCCCAAAAGCTTGCACTACGGAAATTCATAGAATAGTTTACTGAGTGCTTACCCAGGTAGTTTCCACACCAATGCTTTTTAAAAAGAATTTTTCTCAGGCTTTTAAATCCACCTTATAATTTATGCTGCCTAAATTGTTCGGCTCCTGGATGTTTCCACCATTGAGGTTTTGAGGTTTCTCATTTAGGTTGTTGTTTGAACTTTTCTGTTCTATTTAAATCAAGCAAGCCACTCTGAAAATGAAACGTATTGAAGGACATGGTATGAAATTTGTACCAGCTTACCAGTGATGCCTGTAAACCCTCCATCAGTCCAACCATGTCTTTTCCTGCCCCACAGCTGACATCAGGGTTATGGCAGGTGTGTGTGGCTTGGCTAAAACAGCCTTGTGAAGCAAAAGGTCTGGAAGTTGCTCACTCCTGGTCAGGATCTGTCACTATCGGATCTCTCTGTTTTGTGCTTTTCCAAACTTAAATTTGGTTGTCCATATTTCTTGCGGAATCTGATTTTTTAAAAAAATCCCCATGAAAATTCTCCAGCATTTTGGTGCTAATTTCTCCTAATAAACACATTTTTTTGGATGGAGTTTGACTCATGTACCCATTTTTGCAAGCAATTTCTCCTAATAAGTTGCATTTTTGTTTATTTTTCACTAATATATTCATCCTTATGCACACTTTCCCCTGGTTGGGGAGCTGCATCACAAAATTCAGAGAAGTGTGAATTTTGAAGGGTGGTTGTGTTTCGGTTCTCATATGGTTTCAGAAGGTGTGGCTTTGATACATTTGGCTTCAAATGTGAACTGACTTTGTTTTTTTTCTCCCATCCCTACATCTGGAATAAATGCATGATATCAAATGAATTTGTACACCCACCTTCCACGAAGAACGTCACCTGAGAATAGCATCTTGCTTTGCTCTACAGAAGAGGAACAGGAAAACGCATGGATGTGATAGGGTTGCCATATTTCAAACTGCTGCCAACTGCAGTATTCCAGATGTGTCCAGGAAATTCCAGATGTATAGCAACCCTAGGATGTGATGGGAGGGCTCCCAACACCTGAGAGTAAGAGGAGTACTGTTATTGCTTAATGACATAAATGGAAGGGGATTTCAGGAGGAGAAGGGAGGCTTGGTTTATGGATTTTGAAGGATTAAAAGGCAATTGACAGACGGTAAAATGAACCAGATAAATTTTCAGCCTCTTGCAAGGAAGTGGCAAGTATATGGGGTAGTTCAAGCTATGCTCCTTTGCCCCTGAACGCAGAAATGAATCTTGGGATTGGCACAACTCCTACATGCATTGTAGTTTTCAGGTATATCAGTACCATCACAAGTGCTATTAACATTATTATTAATTAGACTTACTATTCATTTGTTGCCTGACAGCTTCCCAGTGATTTACAACACAGTAACAATTTAACCCAGGTGGTGCTGTGGTTAAACCACTGAGCCTAGGGCTTGCTGATCAGAAGGTCGGCGGTTCGAATCCCTGTGACGGGGTGAGCTCCCGTTGCTTGGTCCCAGCTCCTGCCAACCTAGCAGTTCGAAAGCACATCAACATGCAAGTAGATAAATAGGAACCACTACAGCGGGAAGGTAAACGGCGTTTCCATGTGCTGCTCTGGTTTGCCAGAAGCGGCTTTGTCATGCTGGCCACATGACCTGGAAGCTATACGCCGGCTCCCTCGGCCAATAATGCGAGATGAGCGCGCAACCCCAGAGTCGGTCACGACTGGACCTAATGGTCAGGGGTCCCTTTACCTTTAACAATATAAAACATTGTACAGTATTGTAAAAACAGAACAAAACTCCCCTAACAACCACAGCAAGATTGGAAGCACGCTAATAAGAAAACATCGTTTCAGTCTATCAAAAGCCTTGGTAAAACAGCAAAACTTTAGCTGGCAGTGTCAATGAGGGTGCCTGCCCTGGACCACTGGCCTACCTGGCAGCAAATCAGTAGGCCAAGTCTAAGGGTCAATCCACACAAGCAAAGTCCAAAGGTCAGAAAATGAGGTTCAGGGTCAATTCAAGTAGCCAAGTCCAAAGTCCAGATACAGTCCAGAGTCAACCCTGAAGCACAGTCCCGTGGAGGTCCAGGAGCATCTAAGTCAAGGTGGGCAATTGAGCAGACATAGCACCACAGATCTGCTTCCCTTTTGTACTTTGCCTACAGATTGCAGCATCTGGGCTTGATGAGGAATCACACCATCTGAGGAATCACACCCCTCCTCCAGAGGTTGCAAGCTCTACCTGGCCAGCTAGGGAGCTGGGTTATGGGCCCTTGCCTGCCTCAGCCTCCTAGAGTGCCCGACATGGGGCACCAACCTCTCCTTCTCCACACGCTGCTTGCCCCAGTTCTGGCTACACCCCTTGCTGGGATCCTCCTCCTCCTCCCGTTGTCCTGCCAGTTCATGACTGTGCCAAGCAAACCTTACTGGGGAGAGCTTTTGACAGGTAGGGAGCCACAACTGAAAAGGCCCTCTAGCTTGTCACCACACTCTGAGCCCTCCTTCAGAGAAGGAACCTGGAGAAGTCCTCAGAGGAAGACTTTAGGGTCTAGATAGGTTTATAAAGGTCAAAACCAGCACCTTTCTGGTTGCTCAGAAAACAAACCTCTACCTGGCTGGAGAAATGAGCATTTGGACTAGAATTACCCTTGCCCCCATTTTACAGGAGGAGCATTTTACAAGTGGGGCAGGCCCGAACACACAACAAAAAGACCTGTTGCAGAGAGCACCATGAAAGTGGGTGGAAAGAAGGGACAGATGAAGGCAGGAATTGGCATCAGAATGATGCAGCAAGACTGTATTCCTATGTTTTTATATGTACTGTCCCAGAGAGGCTGGGGAAACCCAGCCAGATAGGTGGGGTATAAAAAAATACTATTACTAATTATTATGATGGTGCATGCTTCACACTGTAAAGCAAGATGTTATTGGCAAGCACTGGAATCAAGGCTGAAAAACTCACAAGGTGCCTGGTGTCATCTGTGTCTTCCAGGAATTTGAAACCAGCTCCAGGATTCTATACATCCGCCCTTGACTTTCAGTCATCTAGTAAATGGTCTGGCTTCCCTTGGGGACAGGGTTGGGGACTCTTTCACTGATGTCAGTCCCATGAATTCTCTCTTCCCTTAAAAAGATCAATTGTTCAAGCTGATAAAATGTTGCAATACCTTCTCTCCCTCGCCCTCCCCTCAGCAGTGCCACACTTTCTTTGTGGTGTTCCTTAACTCAGAGATCCTTAGATGATGTCTTGCTCACTTGTAAGTTTCCTGTGAGCCCCAGACAAAAAGCTTCCCTACAAAGATAAGCACCACGGCTCTGCCACTAAGGTTTTGCATGCTAAAGGTATCTTCCAGCCTATCAATATTTTTGTGTGGGATTCAATCAATTCCCCAGCACATTCTGGTTGTGCCATTAAAGTGGATTTGGTGCTCTTCTGAAACGAATACACTTTCAGGTACAGAAAGCAACAGGAAAAGGCACTGGGAAGTGTAACAATTGTTGGGCAAGATGTTGTCTAATCTCTCCATGAACAAGCCAGGCTGAATGTTCATTGAACAGGTTGTCTGGAAGCGACCTAACGATGAAACAGAGTTCAGTGGGAATTACTCCGAGTTAAGTGTGTGTGGCATTTGTTGCCCATATCACATTTCACAAAAGTAGAGGAGATTCAAGGGGAGAAAGGAAGCTTGCATGCCCTGTAATGCAGATGGGGCTGTGCATGTCCCTCTTTGGACCTGCAATAACCCAAGACTTTATTTTCAGCCATGAAATAAGAAGTTGAAGGTTTGAAAGTGGGGTTGCCTGCCTTTGGATCTCCCCCACCCCACCTCTCTCCCACTTTTAGATTATTTTCTCCCCATCCCCTCTACCTCTTTCCACAACATATCCCTGAGCCTATAATCTTGATGCAAGTTTTATGCAAGCAAATCAGGATGAATTCTTAATAAACAAGTTGTCTGGAGGAGTCCAAAGAGGGAGCCCGGCAGATCTCCACTGAGAGGGCATTCCATATTTAGGAACTACCACCAAGCAGGACCTGTCTCTCTTACTCACCTAACCACACAGAGATAGAGCAGATGGCCTCCAGTGCTGACCTGAAGAGTCAGGCAAATCCACACAGGAGTAGACAGATGAATTAAAATTTCTCCCCTGCTGCTCCTGATTATCTTGGCTGCTCCATTCAAAGTGAACATAACAGCATGGCTGGGATGACAGCCCTTTGGAAGTCTTGGATCTCCAACAAATATCCATAGACCTTCCTTGGAGCCCGCTCTGTGTCTCAGGGTAAATTCTACCTGCCACCAGAATGTGACTACCTCATTTTATGTCCACAAGCAGCAATCCCGTGCCCATCAAACCCAAATTGAGGATTAACCGAAGACTTAGACTGCCCCTGGCAAAGCTTAACCAAAGCTCTGTAAGTGACCAAGAGTACATTCGATTCTTTAACAGGTTGACTTGTGATACAATTACGCACATTGGAAGTGTAAAGATGTGGAACAGCACGGTGCTTGCTGCGAGTGAGATGCCCAAGGACGGTGGGCAGCTTTTTGTTTGTTTTAAGGGGAGCGGAGCTGGTCTTTTGCATTCTGTTATCAGGGCAGGGTCCAAACCAGCCCCTGGAAGCTGTTTTCTGCCCAAGTGCTGAACTGAAGCATAGGATGCAAATGTGAAGAAGAAGAAGAAAAGAGTGCCCCCGAGTATGCAATAATGTCTTTGGACCAGTGAATCATCAGGGGCAGCTGTATCTCATCTGGGTGTCTGTGTCATAGAGGGTAGCTTCCAACCTATCTTGAACCCTGGCACCTCTCTTCTTAGATACTAAGCATCGCAGAGAATATTCTCTTCCTCCTCCTTGTGGTATAGTGGCTTTGACTTTCCTCTCAGCATATAGCAAGAACCGAAGAATTAAGGACACTTCCTGTTGCTTCAGCTGAATCATTCATAACGTGCCCAAAAGGAGATCAGAGTGGATTCCCTTTCATTCTCACAACTGGTTCTTGGCTTGAGAGATAAAGAAGCAGCAATCCAAACCCAGGTAGGCAATCTTTGGTCCTCCTGCCAGCTCCCTGGAAGCAAAGGGCTCTTCCATTCTGGTGCCTCACTCTTTCGGTGGGTCATTTTGCAACATTCCTTTGCTCTGCCTTTATATCCAGGTATCACATTAGAAATAGCCATATTTTATATTCTTAGCAATAGGAAGTTTGGATTTCCAAATGACCTCTTCACAAGCCCAGGGGCTGCAACTGCTGTGGTACAAGGGTACTTTGGCAAGGTACCGTTTGGCAAAGGTACCATAGGCGCACTTTGCCATTCATTTGGGCGGAATCTGAAGAGTTGTGGGGGCCTTGTAGGTGGCAATTTATTGCAGACTTTGCGCTGTGGACACATGCATGTTGCGTGCAGTGATCACACAATGATATCCTCTTCAAAATTCTGCCCTGCATTATTTTCCCATTTGACCCCGGTTGAAGATTTCCATGGAAAATCCGAAAAACGTTGCCACAAAAACCTTGCATGCATGAGTAATTAGGGATGAGGGAGAAGGTCACATCATTTTGCATTTTAAAGTGGAGCTGCCTAATTTGTGCTTTCAGAAACAGTATGCAACCCGTAACATAGCAATGCTTCAAAAATCCGCACTTCTGCAAATTTTGCAATGCAGTTCTCCAGCCAAGTAATGTGTACAGAGATGTATACACTTGCAAAAAAAAATTATAAAATGCATTGTATTAGGGGTAAAGCCTTGTGAAAGCCCAGCCAGATGGGCGGGGAATAAATAAATTATTATTATTATTATTGTCGAAATTGCATGTGGAAATAAGTTTATTAGGAGAAATTTGTGCAAAAATCCTGGTGAAACTTAATGAAGGGTTTTTTTAAAAAAAAATGCAAATTGTTGTGAAAATGTGGAGAACTGCATTTAAGATCAGAAAAATTAGAAACTCAGAGAATCAGAACTGATATATTTGTCCACCAGTATCCTATGACCAGTATCCAGTCTACAATAAACTCCTGTGTCGAAGCATCTCAGGTGTTATGGTGTGTCCTCCTCAAGAGTTGCTGAGACTTTTTGTTGTCCCAAAATACATAGGTGTCTTCTCCAAACAGTAGTGCCATGGGTAACTGAAATTGTTCAAACACCCCGATCGCAAAACTGTGAAAAAAAAGGAAACAGAAACAATTAAAACAAGGGGAAAACTGCATGTAACAATAGAAAAAGTGGAATTGCAAGCCATGAGCAAGGTGGGAGGGGAGGTAATAGAGATGGAAACTGGACAATGGAAATAAAATGGGTGGGGTCATTTGTTTTAATTGCTCAGAAATAGATTGCCAACTGTGTCTTTATTAACAGTTTGATCTGCAGACATTATTTTAAAAATCATGGGCTGTAGGCAACCAATTTCTACTCAGAGTAAACCTTTTAAAATTATTGGATCTAAGTTAGTCATGTCCATTAATTTTGGTGGGTTTACTCTGAGTAGGATCCACCTTGGACACAACTCTTGTTTTGTTTTGTAAATAAATACCAACCCATGGCAGCTAAAAATACACATATTAAAGCAAGCATGGCAATAAAAAAAAAGTAAATAAGAAACAAAGGGTGTTTCCAAAGGGCAATTTATGGTGGACCGGGAGCAGAGCTAGATGGACCAATGTCCTGACTCTGTATAAGGCATCGTCCTGGGTTCCTAGAACAAAGTGATAACAATCACCTGTGAAGACATGTTGGGAAATGGGAAATGATGGTATCTTGCACTAAGGCATCCCCAAACTGTGGCCCTCCAGATGTTTTGGCCTACAACTCCCATGATCCCTAGCTAACAGGACCAG
The DNA here is from genome assembly GCF_963506605.1 of Zootoca vivipara. Classification (NCBI taxonomy): domain Eukaryota; kingdom Metazoa; phylum Chordata; class Lepidosauria; order Squamata; family Lacertidae; genus Zootoca; species Zootoca vivipara. Next base: position 35,439,012 of record NC_083281.1, on the reverse strand, counting down.
TGGTCAGGGATGATGGGAATTGTAGTCCCAAAACATCTGGAGGGCCGAGTTTGGGGATGCCTGCACTAAGGCAATGGTGTAGTACTGGGGAAATTTCTTGCTGTTGGGAGAGGGATACAGGAGAAAGCCCCAAACAGCAATCAAAGACATATGAATAGAACAGAATGCACAACATTTGCACAGAATGGAATACAGCAGATCAGGCAAAAAATGGCTGGTATTGCAGACATAGCCCTTTCCATTTCACACTCTCTGAAGGGATAACATACACTTCAAGACTGCGTATATACACCATACATTTAAAGTGCACCCGTCTTTAACAATCCTGGGAGCTGCATCTTATGCCCCACTGTGCCACAATTCTCAGCACCCTTAACAAACTACAGTTTCCAAGATTCTTGGCAGGGGGGGGTATTGCTTAAAAAATTTTAATTGGTAACTGTTGGGGTGAGTGGCAATTTGTGCAAAAGGCTTCATCTTGTAATCTTGCAAAATATTCTTTGTCACAATAAGCCCTCAGCAAAGGCAGGTGAAAATCACAGTTTTTATAGAATGAGAGAAATGAAGGAGCAAGCATCTGGGAGTAAGCCCCACTGAACTAGGTGGGACTTACTTCTGAGTAGACAGGTATAAGAGTGTAGTTATAAGAGGCAGGGGCTTACCTAGAGCCCCCTAATGGAACAGCTGAATCAGAATTTGAACCCAGCGCTGACTGATCCACACAACGCCATTGTCCTTTCTCCTTCCATTCCGCTACAGCAGGCATGTCAAACCTGCGGCCCTCCAGATGTTTTGGACTACAATTCCCATCTTCCCCAACCACTGGTCCTGCTAGCTAGGGATCATGGGAGTTGTAGGCCAAAACATCTGGAGGGACACAGGTTTGACATGCCTGCGCTACAGTAATAGGAGCATTCCAGAAAACATTTCCCCATATTTATTCCTATGATAACCATTGGATCATGTATGTCTGCCCAAGCTGTATTTCTTTATTGTTCTGGTCCTCCAGACAAAGCCCAGTAAAGAAGCAGGTAGACTGGCCAAAATTTATGGGTTGTTTTTAGCATTCTCTTTTAGCATTGGGACCCCTAAAGTTTTCTGAAGATACTATCAGTTGTGGGATAAAAGAATTGTGTCTCCTGAGCAAGAAATCTCAGAACATCTACAGCCATACAAAAGAGGGAAATCTGCTGAAGCTGGGATAGTCCAGATGTCCTTGACTTCACTACAGTTCCCATCATTCCCCTTGATTATTGGCTGTGCTGGCTGGTATTGATGGGAACTAGAGTCCAACAAAACTTGGCAGGGCAAATTGTGGCCTCCATCGCTTCTCCTTTGTCAATGAGTCAATGTCATCATACCTGAGAGCAGTGCTTTTTTTCCTATAAAAAAAAGTTTAGGGGTACTCTCGTTTTCCTACTCATATTGAAATACTGTCCCTCAATGAGGCCAAACTTAGATTCACAAAATGTTTAGGGGTATGCGTACCCCTGCATCCCCCCAGAAAAAAAAAACAACCACTGCCTGAGAGCAAAGCATGCCTCTTAACAGCAAAACTGTAACTGGGGGAAAAGATTTGCTGCTGTATGTAGGGCATCTTTTTATCAACACAAATGGTATATCCACTGGGGGGGGAGGGGTGCAAGTCACCCACCCCTGACCTAAAAGCATTCCCAGTACTCCCCCCCCCAATTTCCCTAACGGAAATTGTTCCCTACACCCTCAAAGTTGCTATTAGTTCCTGGTGTGGGGAGAACACAGGTAGCCAGAGAAATAAAGCAAAATAAATACAAATATATAATGCAGAAAACATGAGAGGGGGTGGTCCCTGCCTGTTTGAAGGAGGCAGTGGTAAAACCACTCCTTAAGAAACCTTCCCTGCATTCACAAAACCTAACTAACTACCATCCAAATGCTCCCTTTCCTAAGCAAGGCTCTGGAGCAAGTGGTCACAGACCACATCCAGGCACTTTTGGAAGGAATTGATCTTCTGCATCCATTTCAATCGGGATTTAGGCCTGGGTATAGGGCAGTTTCTCTCCATTTCCCATTTTTGCAACCTTAAATTCATTTCTCCACATTTCCGCAGCAATTTCCAAGAATGGTTTTTTTTAAGAAGAAACAAAACACCAGGAACATCTACCAGCATTTTATTGTTGATTTCTCTTTTTAAAAAACCACGTTTTTGTATGCAGTTTTGACTAATATGCACATTCTGGCAAGCAATTTCCCCTAATATAATGCAGCTTTGTATGTTATTTCCACACATACATGCATGTTTATGTACAATTTCCCCCAGTTTTATGGATTGTTACACACATTGATTGGTTGAAGAACCGCACCACAAGATTTGGAAAACAGAGAATTTCATTGGATTGTGGTTCTTTGGTTCGTGTACTTGTTTGAGAATGCAAATTAGGTAGTTTCTCATTAAAATGCAAACAAAGTAACATTTCTCCCCCATCCTTAATAGTATGCAAAGCTAGTCAAGTTATTTTGGCACCTCAGACAGGAAATCTCACAAAATAATAATTGTAATAATAAACCACCAAACAGATAACAATTTGCTGCCCCTTCATAGCACCCACAAATCAGTTGCCTAAGAGAGCTGCCTCATTCTGTTTAATAGTAGGCCTAAAATGACTGAGACCATGTATGTGAGATGATTTTGAATGTTTGAAGTCTGCTAAACAGTATTATTTTTATTCTAGGAACATTTGAGGCACTGTCCCGGTGAGTAGTTACTTTCTCTGTTAAGCTTTTCCTCAACACTTCGCTCAACACTGCCCAGAAGCTACTGTCACACTTCCCTCCGCCTTGTACCCCCACCCCTCCGCCCCAATCTTTTACAGTGGTACCTTGGGTTACAGACACTTCAGGTTAAAGACTCTGCTAACCCAGAAATACAATAGTACCTTGGGTTAAGAACTTTGCTTCAGGAGGAGAACAGAAATGGCGCGGCGGCGGCACGAGGCCCCATTATCTAAAGTGGTACCTCAGGTTAAAAACAGTTTCAGTTTAAGAACGGACCTCCAGAACGAATTAGGTTCTTAACCTGAGGTACCACTGTACAGTACTGGAAATGTCACATATTTATTTAGTCCTCATCATGCTTTCTGTTGAATGCAAACCTTGCTGCTGCTGCTTAGCCATTTTCAACGAAAACACTGGAGGATTGGCTGACTCCTGAGTAGTAAAAAAGAAACTACCTCAGACCTCTTAGCTGACACCACAGATGGGGAGTGGGAAATGATGAGGATTCTTTTTTGTTGTTGTAATGTATAACATTTTAGGCATGAAAACACTTGACAGCCTCAGAGTTTGTAGATGTTCTTTGCTGTGGGGTTCTCTAGCAATTCCCACATCAAAAGAACAATTCCTTCAAGGGCGGTTATACTGTTTTGTCTCTTTCTCAGCACCCACAGTGATTTCTAGGTACTTCTGCACCAGGAATTAAACATATTGGTTATAGCAGGCATAGGCAAACTCGGCCCTCCAGATGTTTTGAGACTACAGTTCCCACCATCCCTGACCACTGGTCTGTTAGCTAGGGATGATGGGAGTTGTAGTCCCAAAACATCTGGAGGGCCAAGTTTGCCTATGCCTGGGTTATAGCGTCAGGCTAGGACAAGGGAGACCTGGGTGCGGATCCCTACCTAACCACAGAGCCTACCAGGTGGATCTTGGGCCAGTCACTTTTGCCACACCCTCAGCATACATTTAAATCAAATTTTAAAGCACACAGCTTCCTCCAAAACAATCCTGGGGACTGTAGGTTACCCCTCAGAGCTACAATTCCCAGCACCCTTAACAAACAGCAGTTCCCAAGGTTCTCTGGGGGACACTTTCTGCTTGAAAATGTTTGAAACCTATCTCTCATCCCCAAGTGCCAACAAATGTATACAAAATAATAATAATAATAATAATAATAATAATAATAATGTTGGCCTGTGGGCACATTTGGAATTTTGAGTGGGCATTTTCTCTCCCCCCCTCAGATCATTTTCCCACTCCACCTCAAACAGAGAGATAGAAAGAGAAAACAGACCTGCATAAAAACTTCACTCTCCCAAGGGATCTGGGTAAAAGTTGGATACAGTAATCTGAGTTTTGAAAAGCACCTACCACTGATAGAGGAAATGGGGAAACAGTGCATTTAAAGCAGTATCATGCCACTTTGAACAGTCACTGCTTCCCCTATATAATCCTGGGAAATCTAGTTTGCTAAAGGTGCTGAGAGTTGTTAGGAGGCCTCTATTCTCACCACAAAGCTACAATTCTCAGTGATTTAACAATCAATTCCTCTTCCTGCGGATCTCTAAAAATGCTAAGCGTATTTACCACTGTTAGAAAATATAGCCATGACCAGTAGCTCCGAGCAAGCTTCTGTCGGTCAGGAAGCTTTAAATTCATCTTGATTTTGTTTCATTTCATTCCAACTGAAAACGTTTCATTCTTGGATGAGTTGGCTGATGGGCAATGCTAATTTCCACCAAGTGGGTCAGACAAAACCTCAACAGGCCACCTCCTGGTTCATGCCGGGGTCAGGGCATCCCTCCTGCTGAGGCTCCTGCCGTTAACATTATCTTAGCCTTCTAAGTAGAGGGGCTACCAAATCCTCCATCTGGACCCGCTTTTTCTGCTGGGCAAAACAGGAACCATCTCCAGCTAATCCCCTGTAATCCCCTGCCACGTGATATCCTTGCAAAGTGCGTTTGCAAAAACATACTGTCAGAATCATCTGCTGGTGGTAGTCCTGGGAAGTGATGGGAGTGGAATGGTGAGAGCGGGAGGCCAGGCAGGGCCACCATGGACTCCCTGCAGCCACACCAGAAAAAGGCAATTCAAAGTAAGTGCACATTTTTCATCTCTGTCTTGGGAGGCAGGAGGTGTGCATGTTTAGCAATCTGCACACTCCCATTGTAAATGAGGACCAAAGCAGCCCAGTGGACAGCACTTTGGCTCCTCCTTCATAGAACACCAGAGTTGATATGGCAGCTTAGCTTGTAACTCACACTGTCCTGGGGCAAACCGCAGTCTCTCTGCCTCAGTCCTCCCATCTGTGAAATGGGAATTGTTAGATGGCCTGCCCCTCTCACCTCCTTCATGGATCACTGCCTTGTCGTGGTGAAAGGGCTTGAATAACTCAGAGAAGCTATGAGCTATGCCGTGCAGGGCCACCCAAGATGGACAGGTCATAGTGGAGAGTTTTGACTAAACGTGATCCACCTGGAGCAGGAACTGACAATCCACTCCAGTATCCCTGCCAAGAAAACTCCATGGACACTGCGGGAGGCAGTGGAAGACAGGAGTGCCTGGCGTGCTCTGGTCCATGGGGTCACAAAGAGTCGGACACGACTAAACAACTAAACAACCCTCTCACAGAGCTTTTGTCCGAATGGATGAGATGCAGCTACACTCTGCTTCCTAGCAATAGTAGGGCTATAGAAATGGAAGTCCTTGAGTAAGAAATGAATTGAAAACAAAATCCAGTTTTGTAATAAATGAACTTGTTAACAAATTTTTGTTGTTGTACTATGGGGAAAACTGCTACTTTTATCACTCGGGAACTGCAAGCATGCCTCTAAGCAAATGCTAGATGTAAACTAGATGTAAGGTTAAGATTGCCAAGTGACCAAAATAAACAAACAAATGGCATGGACTGCTCCTGTTCCTTTAAAAGTAACCCTGAGGAGGAAAAATCAGCAGGATAAGCTTTTCAGGGCATGGAGATACTGTAAATATAACCACCTGCTAATAGCAGTAGATCAATTTGTTAGAGGCATAAGAACAGGAGTTGGTTAAAAAAAAGTTACTAGAGGTAAACAAAAAAACATTCTTGCAGAAGGGGTATAAGTGTAGTCTCGCTAGGATAGGATAAGATTCCCACCTATTTTTTTGTTACTGGTTTATTTATGAATTGAAACAGTGTTTATCAAACTGTGGACCAGGGACCATCAGTGGGCCTGGGCCTCAGCACTGGAGCCCGTCTAGTGGCTTGTTACTCAGCCACCCTGCCCAAAATCACACCATGTGTAGTAGGAGTGGGAACTGGGTGTTGTACACCCTGTACCTTTAAACAAAGCCAGCCCCAGACATTTTGGCACCTGAGGTGGACCCCAAAATGGCGCAATATCCCCCACTGTACCTGAAATCAGCAGGCTAGCCTAGGGGGTGCAGAGCAGGCTTTGGAGCACCCAAAACTCTGTCCCCTCCAGCATTGCCAGAGTCCCCCATTGCCAGAGTCCACAGACACCAGCACCTGCCACCTGAGGCAGCTGCCTTGCTCTGGCTAAATGATAGGGCCGGGCCAGCCCTAGTTTCCAATACTGCTTGCTCATGCAACTGGTCCAAAATCATGAATGAGAGCAAAATCTAATTAGATAAAGCAGCACTGTTTCCGACTTCTTGGGTTGCATTTATCATAACAGTACAGAAGTGCACCTGCAGTTAGGATGGACGCAATTTACCTGTTCATATGCTCTTCCTATGTAAACACGGGGCATCAGTAGCTCAGCGCCACTTGGACGGATATACCTTCAGAACCTGCAAAAGGCAGAGAAAGCAACAGATATCCATTTGTGAAGGTGGGTCATTCCCTGCCGACCTGCTGATTGAGTATTCATCCTGATTTTGCTCGCACAGAGGTTGCAGGGAGAATAGACAATGCTGCCACTTATTTAGCATTTATTCCAACTTGTTCATGATATGACATCAAGCAAATGTTACCCCACACTTCTCAGTGCATTTGCTCGTCACTTTTCTGGTCACGAAAAGCTCCAATTGGAAGTCGGGGGTGGGTGGGGAGAGCAGGTTTATCACACAAGAGCACCAAACCAACTTTAATTGCACTACCTGAATTTGCTGGTGTGTGACTGAATCCCATCAGAAAACAGTGACGGCCTGGAAGTGCCCACAGACGATAAATATGAACAAACTGTTTTCCCCTTCTCTTGTTCCCTTTATTTCTACCTCTGAAATCCCAAATTAGCTATAAAAATAGGCATTGATGTTATTTTCATTTCTTATGGGCTTTTATTTTTTACTTTAAAAAACCCCACTTAAAATAACAAATAATTTGAGAAGGAGGTGAGATATTAGCGTGCAGCAGTACTTTTTTTTCTTAAAAAAGTGTTTAGGGGTACTCTCATTTTCCTACTCATATTGAAATACTGCCCCTCAATGAGACCAAACTTAGATTCACAAAATCTTTAGGGGTATGCGTACCCCTGCGAACCCACAGAAAAAAGCACTGGCGGGCAGAATGTGCAGAAGCGTACTTAGGGATTGGTGAAACTGCCCTCCCCCGGGCGCAAGCCCAGGGGGAGCCACAAAAATCACCTATCAGGCATTGGAGTCCTCCCAACACTTGCAAGCGACCTTGCCAGCACCTACTTTGCCTGAATAGGGAATCTGCCAGGACTTCCAGCAGCAGCTGCTGCTGCTGCTGCTGCTGCTGCTGCTACTGCTGCTGGAAAGGGGTCTTTGGAGCATCTTCCCGGCAGAGAGCAGCATGGGTGCCCCCATCTAGCCCCAAGGAGGGACATTCCTCCTATCCAGACAACCTCGCCTGCTTCTCAGATTCTTTTGGGGGGCAGGAGTTTCTCCAGTACAGCTCCTTACCAAGGGTACAAGGGACCCTAGGCACGCCTCTGGGAATATGTGATTCTAGGAATTGTCACAGATCCCCTAGTACCTAGACTTAGCTATGTATTCCTGTTAAACAAACAAACAAATAAAACCCTTCACTCTTGTGCCAGGTTCTGTTCCCCATCCCGTGGTTGGATTGAGAGGAGAAGGATGAAGGAAGAGACCAGCATTCCATGGAGAGAGGAGGGTTTTGAGGATCAATGTACCTACATTGTGAAGGACCAGCTGTACGAACCACATGCCAACCTTCCGCAAGCACAAGCCTCTTTGCCCCGGAACCTGGCCTTCCAACGCAACAGCAACAATGAGGTACAATAATGCGTCCTGGACTGATTTGCACCTCTTCCTCTGTCCGCACACCCCAAGCGACATGGGATGGGGAAGGAATTCGATTCAGTTCGCAAACCTACCTAATTCCAAAACAATCTGCAAATTGAAATGCAGCCATCCTTTGCAATGCATACTTTTTCCTGCCAAGTAATGTATGCAAAAATGCAAATACCAGAGTAGGGGTTCCCAAACTGTGTTCCATGGACCACTGCTTCATTCAGGTAGTTCCATGGCATTTTTGTAAAAATACAGTGAGAAGTCATACAGCACCCCTACAATTGCTACAACAAGCAGAAAGATCATTAAGTGGCCTGCCTAGACAATCAGGGATTTTCAGGTTGTCTGTGGGGTGGGGGAGAGAGAAATATAGGAACCAGTGTACAAAGTTAATATGCTGATTAGTGAAAACAGCATCCAAAAATGCATCATATTAAGGGAGCTTGTTTTGGAAAAATGTGTGTATTGTGCAAAATTGCATATAAAATGCATATAATAGGGGAAACTCGCACAAAAAATGCTGATGAATTTTCACAATAACTTTTAATATATACTGTATATATATACACACATCACAAACTGATGTGGAAATTTGGAGAACTGAACTTATACAAATGAGCAACTGAGAGAAATCATAACTGACATATTTACCCATCCTTGCAAGAGACAAAGCAATCCCTCCTCATTCTCTTCCAGCTACATCCCGGCCTCCCTCCCGCCCACCTGGCCAGCTTCGGTCTGACCATCCTCTATGACCTGGTCTGCACCACTGCCAGCCTCTACCATTTCCCCAGCCCCAGCCCTGAATGGGTACAGACTGTGGCAGGTCTTCGCAGGACTGGCAGAAGAACCGTGTCTGAAAATCCCTTCGCCTAGGTTTCCAAATCTTTAGCAGATGCTCCTTCCACAGTTGTCATCTTTTCTGACTATGACTGCTGGAAAGGAAAGAGTGCTCCAAGCGTTGTGGAATTGACTGTAGGCGTATGATATACAGAGTTAACAGCACACCCAGCTTCCTCTCACCAAAGTATGTGAGAGGGGAAGGGTGGTGTAGTATTGAAGGAGGGGTCACAAGTGGGTTCCTCACCCGCAGCTTGAGCCCAGCTTTGCATGCTAGCAGCATATCAGGCGGTGTGAGTCTCACTTCAGTCTGCATGCTCCAGGCAAGCTACCCCTTCGGGAGAGCCAGAGCTCAGTAGCAGAGCAAGTGTGTTACATGCAGAAGGTCCCAGGTCCAATCCCTGACATCTCCTGGTTGGCTGGCATCCGCCTCTCTCAGGAGACAATGGAAGAATGCGCCTTTTGGGGGTGACGTCAAACTGTTGGAGAGTTACAGCTCCTGCAGTGGCTGTAAAGACTGATATGGGAGAGACATTTTTTTGCAGCTGGGGCAGATGAAGGCGTTCGGCTGTGCTGATGCAGGTGCACCATTGTGTTTCCTCTTTCTGTGCTCCTCCCTGTCTGAAGCCCTGGAGAGCTGCTGCCAGTCAGTGTAGACAATACCAAGTTAGATGGACAAATAGTCTATGTATAAGGTGCCTTCCTTCCTTCCTTCCTTCCTTCCTTCCTTCCTTCCTTCCTTCCTTCCTTCCTTCCTTCCTTCCTTCCTTCCTCCCTTCCTTTTTCTTTCATATTACCACTCTTTTCCATTTACACCAGGGACGCACAACTTACCTGTTAATCACCTGACATTATGATGATCTCAGGTGATCCATTTTCCCCGGCCCACGTGGTTTGAAATCCAACCACACAGGCCAAGACCCCTTGCAGCACTGGTGATCAGCTTGTCATTGGTGCTTGCAATACCCTGTATTCTTGCAAGCACTGGTAATTATGCAGGTGATGATTTTATGGTGATGCTTTCAAATGCACTGGGGTTGGTCTTTTTTGCAAGTACTATCAGATTTATATGCCTATGTTTTCCTCCCTATTAGAAGGAGCTTCGAACAGTTTTTAAATGGTTGCAAAAATATTCTGGGGATTGGGGAGGCCTGTGTTGGTGACAACACAGAACACTGGCCAACTGGCCTTGTCCAAAGCCTGCTTTTCCTGATCCATGCATGCCAGCAATTTGTCAAATGCGGTTTTCATAATTCACCCCCCACAATTCCTCACTGTATTTGTGGATACAGTAGACGGCTTTTTTTTTAACTGAAGGCTGCGAGGGCTCCTCAGAGCTCTGCAGATACTACACCTGTCTTGAACCTGAATTCAGGTGCCCGGGCAGGAAGGCATGGAAATCTTTCTCAGGGTTTTGTCTTGCCTTCCCTGCATACTTGCTGCTCTTTGATTTAAAAACAACAACAACAAAAAATTCACAAGAGCAGCCTTAGCCAACCAGCACATGCTGTCTAGAGCTGATGGGAGTTGTAGTCCAAAATATTTAGGGGGCACCCTGTCAGCGAAGGCTGGGCAAAAGGAAACATGGAGCCCTTCCTGTCCCCACCCCTGCCAAGGCTGCATGGCAGAGGCGTGTGTTTTCCTGCTTGTGATTCTTAAAAAACGAACCAACTGCATCGTCTCCAAACACAAAGAAAATGCATTTGGCTGTGTTCACAACCTTAAGAAGCCACTAGGGGGAAGCAGAAGCTGGAGAAAAAAGAGGGCAGGTTTTATATTGGTTAAGCAATCTATACATAGGGTACCGTAATACATGGATTTTAAGAATCCATACAGGGTGCAAAATTCTTTCTTGAAGTGGCTAAACTGGCAGTCTTTCTTCCCAGGGAATCGTGGCTCCTAACATCTCTAAGCACCCTTAAGAGACTACAGTTCCCAAGAGTTTTTTTTGTTTTGTTTTGTTTTGTTTTTGAGAAGCCATTACTGTTAAAAGTTGTATGATACTGCTTTAAATGTACAGTGCAGATGGGACTTATAGCATAGATGTGCTGTGGAAAGGAAGTGGGATTAGAAGTAGGCATGCAGAACAAAACCCATTATAAAGAGTCGGCTTATTGTCAACGCTGGTTGGCAGTGGCTCTCTCTAGTTTCAACACAAGGGTCTTTTCCCAGCTCTACCTGGGGATTGAAACTGGGGCTTTCTGCACACAGAGCAGGGGTGCTTTACCATGACCCCTCCAGCAGCTTTGCTTCTTCTGTCTCGGTCAGGTTGGGAAGGTTGACAAAAGGAGAGCCAACATGGTGCAGTGGTTACAGTGATGGCACGGGACCTGGGAGACCAGTACAATCAGTTGTACAAGGGAACTTTCAAACTGCTAGGTTGGCAGGAACTGGGACAGAGCTCACCCTGTCACGGGCAAGCCCAAGAGGCTCAGTGGTTTAGACCAGGCATTCCCAAACTGTGGCCCTCCAGATGTTTTGGCCTACAACTCCCATGATCCCTAGCTAACAGGACCAGTGGTCAGGGATGATGGGAATTGTAGTCCAAAACATCTGGTGGGCCAAAGTTTGGGGATGCCTGGTTTAGACCATAGCGCTACCTGTATCCCATGCAGAGTAGATACTTGCATCCCAGTGCAAGCAAATAAATAGGTAACACTACGGTGGGAAGTTAAACACTGTTTCTGTGTGCTCTGGTTTCCGTCACGGTGTTCCGTTGCACCAGAAGCAGTTTAGTCATGCTGGTCACATGACTCAGAAAGCTGTCTGTGGACAAACACTGTCTCCCTTGGCCTGAAAGTGAGATGAGCACTGCAACCCCAGAGTCGCCTTTGACTGGACTTAACAGTCCAGGGGTCCTTTACCTTTTTACAAGGGAACTCTTATTCCACCTTGCAGAGGTGTTAATAGATTTAGGTTTCTGGAGCATTACATTACAAGTCAAAAATATTATGTTATTGGTTTCTCTTTGTGTGCCCATGTGCATGAGTCTCTCTTGCCATAAAATATGTGTTTATAAAATCAGCCAAACATTAGCAAGTACAAATGAAGGACATGAAGACTCAGGCCTAACTTGAACTGACATAGTTTTGGTGCTTCTGTAGGTGATAGCTGTGATCAGCAGAGAGTATATCCCACAAGGAACACGCTTTGGGCCGCTGGTTGGAAAGATCTACACCAGAGAGAATATCCCCAAAAACATGGATCAGAAGCACTACTGGAGGGTGAGTAACAGCTGCAAAAGACACAATGCCCCTTTTGGCCAGATAAAATCTACAATGTATTTTTAAAAGTTATTTGTTTGTCTGTTTGCTATGTATCGGGATACTTAAGATATTGTAACCCAATTTTGCACGGTGGTTCCAGAGATCAAGGAGCAGCCCCTTTCTATGCTTGGATGGGCAACACTTTGATTAGGAGGAAGCAAAACGTCACAAAATGGGGAATAAGCTTCTGAGTTCTCTTCATTAAGTTGCTTGGTGAAAAGCAGGGGTGTGGGGAGAAAGAGAAAAGCTGGCTTGATGTTTAAGCCACAAAAGTTTGCTTTTAATCAGTCATAAGATGGAGTCTAGGAGGGGACGGCAGCCTTAAATGGCTGAGGCTCAAGGAAGTATTAAGACTGTTGTGAGAGAGGAACACAGAATAATTGGTCCCCCGATAACACACACACACACACACACGCCAACAATTGCCCAGATTTTCTTTCTCTTTCTCCTCCTCCAGGTTCTCTCTGCAAAAGGAGAGCTCCACCACATCCTTGATGTGAATGACCCCAACTGCAGTAACTGGATGTGCTACGTGAATCCGGCTCCCACCCATCTGGCCCAGAACTTAATAGCTTGTCAGTGCAACCTGGAGATCTATTTCTATACCATAACACCCATCTTGGCTGGAGCTGAACTTTTTGTTTGGTACATGCATGGGGTACCTAGACAATTCCAAAGCTTGCTCTCAGGGGAGCTGGCAACTAAACCAGGTGAGGGCACTGTGGGTGGTGAACACCACACTTGTCAATAGTTTGAACAGCAACAATTCAGGCAAGGGTCATTTTGTTTAAATTAAATTAAATTTGAGAAACAGACTCAAGATATATCGACAGATGAGAAAATCAATTTTATGTGCATTTCTAATTTGCAGTTCTCAGTATGTCAGCTGAAATGCAGCTTTCCTTTGAAATGTGCATTTCTCTGAATTTTGTAATGCACTTTCCCCCAGCCAAGTAATGTGTACAAAAGTGCATATACTAGGGTAAAGCATGCATTAAAAATACATGCGTTAAGGAAAATAACATGCAAAATGCATTCTACGGTATTAGGATAAATTGCTTTGCTTTTCCTTTGGAAAAACTGCAAACTGGAACTGGAACCAAAATGCTGATGGATTTTCAAAAGGACTTTTTATATTGCAATCTGATGTGGCAAAGTTGTTTTAAGAGAAGCACTGGATGTAAGATTGGGGAAACAATTAATCCATCTTTACTTAGAACTAGTTTCTCTCATAGAATCTGAAAAGAGGTTTTAAAAATATATATTCGACATTCTTCATTTCTTTCCTTTTTTAAAAAAGAGGTGGTGATTGTGGAATATATATTTAAAGTTTGTCAGTTTTTTTTTTGTTACTGTTGTATTTCATTTCTCTAAGTAAAAATAAATATGTTTCAAGATAAAGAGCAACAGTTAAAAGTAGATTTGCTTCTTACTTTATAGAGTATCTAATCTCAAGGGATTTCCTGGTACAACCCTTCCCTGAGAAAGTCAGTAGACCCCCACAGAATGCCTCCAAAGATGACCAAAAATGCGCAGCTATTTATACAAAGAGAGACAAGGATGAGGAAGAGATAATTGATGTTGAAGAGCTAGAACAAGACATGCCGCCAAGGAAGACAGCAGAAAACCAAAAAGGGGATTCAAAGCCACAGACCTCTGGGAGCATGCAAGAACAGGCCACGAATCTTAACTTTTCCCACAATGCTTCCAAGGAAGAAGTTGCTTCTGAGAAGCCTGGTCTTCCAAGCCAAAGAGACATGGGCCCAGAGAGACAGTATGGCCCCAGTTGCTACCCATACAACGCAACTACCTCGCTCTGGAAGGAAATTCCACTCCATCTCAGCAACCCGTCTTCCTCCTACTCAGGGTGCCAGCCAAGGAGCAACCTGCCCCAGGCATATCACTATGCCTGCAACACCTCAGCTGCCCACCACCCCACATCTCTACTGGTCCCTCAAAACTTCTCGTTTCCATTTGAACTGCCTCTAACAGGTCCTAGAGAAATCACATCCCTAAATTTGTCTTCCCTGGGGAAAAGGAGACCTCCCTCTCCGGGGATGTCTCCAGCTGTCTTCCCTCCCATCTTGCCACATGGAAAACAAGTGGACCAGAAACCGCCAAATCGTTTCTCTTCCCTCCACACCAGAATCTTCTCATTTCCCAACTCTGACCCAGGGCACGCTGCCATTTCACGTGGCTCCGTAGTTCAGCACCTGAAAGCTCCCTCCCAGCCTGCCTGCCAGGATGAGACCATCAACCTCAGTACGCCAAAGACCAACCCACCAGATCCCCAAGAAAGCAGCAAGTCTGCGACATACCCTCTGGGGGAGAAGAATGGCAAAATCAAATACGAGTGCCATATCTGCTCCAAGAGCTTTGGGCAGCTTTCTAATCTCAAGGTACATCTGGAGGCATCAAATTGAGAAAAAATTCATAATAACCAATCATCCTCCCCATCCAGAATTGTCTACAGTAATCCTCTCTCCACACCCTACACGATGGCCTAGATCTGTTTCCTGAAGGTCTGGGCATGGTGACTAAATAGCATTTGCAAACAGCTGGCACGTACCAGTTTGTGCAGTTTGTACCCAGCTGTGTACCCGCCCTAGACACTTGCTTCATGCTTCACCCATGTGCAATTGCAGTCTAGGTGTCTGTACCTGTGTTAACACTGGACTTTCCATTGTGACACTGTGTTTGACTATGGCTGCAGAACTTTATTTTGGGATCAGAATTATGAGATGGGGTTGCAGACATAGCCCAGTAATATGCTAGGGGTGTGTGGGTGTGGGTTTTTGTGTTTGTGGGTGTGTGTAGGAAGGGTTCACTCAGGTGTGTGCTCAGTATACCCAGTGCTGGATTTACGTATAAGTTAAACAAGCTATAGCTTAGGATCCCACTCTCTTGGGGGCCTAAAAAAAACTAAAGAAAAAAAAAACCTGGATGTACATTTCCAAAATATAAGATGAAAAACAAATAAAATTATGTTCAAATGGCCTTTCATACCTATTAGGTCCATATATTACCATATAGCATATATTCAACACAAAAAACAGCAACAATTTGTTGTTGACAAAGGACAGCTGGACATATAAAGGGCCCCATTAACTTCAGTAGCTTAGGGCCTCATCAAACCTAAATCCGACCCTTATACCTTATTGAAGTTCACATTGTGGCTACCCTTAGATTCTCTGTTAGTGGAGACCAGCTTGGTAGATGGGTTTTGGCTGAAAAAAGGAGGGGAACTTCAAAATGGTGCAGAATTTCCACTCCTTCCTGATGCACGGGGTGTGGCATACCCATCATTGCAGATGGATATTCTTTGTCTTAAACCTTGCTCTTCCTTTGGGGGAAGACACATAACTCAGCAGCAGGGGATCTCCCTGTTTGCACAAGATCCCAGGTTCAATTCAAGGCATTGCTAGGTGGGGCTGGGGATGTTCCCTGCCTAAAACCCTGGCCACCCACTGCCTGTCAGCTAGATGGGCCACTGGTCCAATTCAGTATTAAAACAGCTTCCTCTGTTCCGAACCACAACTGAACCCTTTTGTTCCCTTCTCTATGTCTCTCTTCCTTAAAGGTACCCTTTTAGGCACCCCTTTCTCCATCACTTCCAAGCTCACGCTGAACTATCCTCCTCCTACAGGTCCATCTGAGAGTGCACAGTGGCGAGAGGCCTTTTCAGTGCCAGGTCTGTAAAAAACGTTTCACCCAGCTGGCTCACCTGCAGAAACACCATCTGGTGCACACAGGCGAGAAGCCACACAAGTGCCTGGTAGGTGGCACTTTTCTTTCCTCAGTAAAAGGCCAGGTGAAGGGGGGGGGGAGGAGACCATTTGGCCCCTTGGAGATATGTGTGTATGGAAAGGTTACAGCTTTGGGGGCTTTGGGGGGAAATGGTGTTTAAGGAGGAAAGTGATAGTGATATAAAATTATACATGGAGTGGAGAGGGAGAAGTATTTTCTCCTTCTCTCAACAGTCAATATGAATTTGTCCAAACCATAAGGCTGGAAATATGGAGTAGGAAGCTGTTCTCTGGTCCCTCATTACTGGAAACACAGTTGGTAGATTGTAGGGTCAGGGCCTAGGATAGTGTCTGTCCAACTGGTTAACTTTCACACAGGCCATCAAATCATACGCTTATTAGGCATATTAATATTTCAATATCTAAGTATAAGAAATGGATGGCAAATCCGCAAACAAATCTTTCTTCACATTTCAGACCTGCTTAGTTCTTTTATCATATGTGATTGTTGTATTTGTGTGTTGCATTTTAATTTGATTTACTGTATTCATGGCTTTTTTTTAAAGTTCTATATTTGTACACGCCTTTGGTTGCATTACAATGCAGCAGGAAATAAAAGTCTCAGCAGGCAATAGAAACCTACAAATTATCATGCAATTCACCAGTGATTCATTGGGGCCACACTGAACTTGTAAGCAATTAGGACTAGAAACCAAAAGGAGAAAGCTTCTAATTAAAGTCATGTGGGCCCTATTTCTTCATATGGCCACAAGGAAAGGTGCTGCTGAATTACACTATATTCAGAGCTTGGAAACTTTAAAAAGAAACTTGTTCAAAATCAACATGTCCAAAAGAGAAAGTTCATGAACATCCCTTTACAAAATAAACCAGTTCAATTCACAGTTCATTTCAAGTTGATCCAAATAATCATTGCTCTTTTTTTTCTGCATTCAGAATGCTATAAACTGCTGCACTGAAGCATAAAATATGCTTAAGAAGACGAAGGGAACATAAAAATATACATACAGCGGAATGTAAATGGTTTAATCTCTTTTTCCTGATTATTATTATCTTTAAATTTAAAGCCCCAAAGAGTCTAAAGATGGGGGGGGGAAACCACATGTAATAGAATAAACTTGAAGATGAACTAGAAATCATTCATAGTTCTATCCCAAACTGAAATTCAGTTCACCTGGCGTATGGGCAGTACTTTCAGGTGTAGTTCAGAGATTTCTGAACTAATTCCGTGAGCGTCATTAAACCAAACTAGTTCATTCCGAGCCCTGGCTCTATTAAGCGCTATGAGGAAATCACCATTTTTTATTCCCCTTCCAGCTGATTGTTGGAAAGCAGCACCTCAGTGATGCTAAAGAGCTCCTGGGAGGCTGCTCTTCTGAAGTTTGACAAGTAAAGGAGCAAGATCAAGGCTTAATATGAACCGCATCGTTCTGGAAATTAAGCACAGATGAGCCAGTCTAGGGCTTTCTCCTTCCCATAATGCACCGGTGCCTGGGCTAACAAGAAACCAATCTCTCCCCTAGGTATGCCCCAAACGTTTCAGCAGCACCAGTAACCTCAAAACCCACCTCCGCCTGCACTCTGGGATAAAGCCTTATGCATGCTGCCTATGCCACAGCCGTTTCACCCAGTACATCCACCTCAAACTCCACCAGCGCCTCCACGATCACCAGCGCCTACACCACTGCCCCAGCTGCCGCAAGACCTACATCCACTGGATTAGCCTGGAGGTACACCGGCGGGGGTATTGCCCGCTTAATCCGTGTGCCAACTGCTCGCCTGCCCAGCTCTGCCATTTCAATGACATGATTGACCGCTTTGACTTCAGCCCGCATGCCGACCAGCTGGAGGAGGGAGAGCCTGATCCTGTCAGGGCTGCTGTGCTAGTGGAGGCCATCATCCTGAGGGAAATGGTGGCAGCTGGTCAGCACAACGCCCTCTGCTCACCAAGCCCCCCCACGCAGTTTGCGTTCTTCCCAGCGATGAGCTACACCATTTGTTTTAAGAGAGAGTCTTTGCCGACACAACCGGCCTAAATGCTGGGCTCACGGCTGCCCCGCCAGTCTATGAGTAAGACCTGTGAGTAAGAGGCCTTATACACTGTACACGCCATATACAGTGGTACCTCGGGTTACGAACTTAATTCGTTCTGGAGGTCCGTTCTTATCCTGAAACTGTTCTTAACCTGAGGTTTGCTAATGGGGCCTCTGGCTTGCGACTTTCGCTCACATCCTGGGGCAAAGTTCGCAACCAGGAGCACCTACTTCCGGGTTAGCGGAGCTCGTAACCTGAAGTGTTCACAAGGAGGACAGTTCATAACCAGAGGTATTACTGTACGTGTTTAACACACATTTAAAGCACATGACTTGACTTCCCCCAAAGAATTATGGGAATTGTAGTATGGTTTTTTTTAAAGGGCACTGGGAATGGCAACTCTGTAAAGGGTAAACTACTGTTTCCAGGGTTCTTTGGTGAAAATGTGTTTTAAATGCATGGTGTCTGCGTAGCCACTAACTGGAAATAACTCCCAAGAGGCGTGCCTTGAACCAGCCTTGGTGGTTCTTGTTAGTGATGATGCCATTGAAACCCTTTTTTTCTTTTCCCAGGCCTTTTACGTGTTGGGGTTTTTAATGTTGCCGTTTTACCTTATTGTATCGCTCAGCTGTGTCTTGTTTTATTTCAGATTTTATTATTTCTGTGTTTTATTGCTTATAAATTGTGGTTATTCTCCTATTGTATCCTACTCTGAGAGTCTTTGCTGAAAAGTCGGCTATAAATAGCCCAAATAAATGAAAGAATTGAGCTGATCCAAGACATCCTGCCCCACCCACCACTGCCATGCACTTCCTCCCTGGTTCCCCATAAGGAAACCATTTGTGCTGGGAAATGGTCCCTACCCCTGAATTAGAATACCCCTGAATACAAGCCTAGGACTTTATCCCACACTTCGAAAAATGCTTTAATTTCTCTTGGCCTTCTGGTATTGAGGCATGGGTAGCATGGCACAAGGAGATTATGCCTTGTTTGATAGGAAAAGTTCTGACTTTTATAACTGCTAAAAAAATCTGCTATTTAGGCAAGTCTACACAGATACGTAAGGTCAGCGTGTATTTTAACATGCAGTTTTATTTTATAACTAGTGTATTTCAGCCCGTTCAATAACGGGCTCTAGAACATCCTGGGGTTCGGAGAAGCGCTTGCGCAGCGCTTCTCCGAACCCTGGGACCTGTCATTGCTGTCAGCGGCAAGGGGACAGGAACGGAGGAGGAGAAAGCGCTGCTTTCTCCTCCTCCGTTCCTCTCCCGCAGCCGCCGACAGGAAGCAGAACTCCCAGGGTTCGGAGAAGCGCTTGCGCAGCGCTTCTTCGAACCCTGGGACCTGTCCTTGCTGTCGGCGGCAGGGGGACAGGAACGAAGGAGGAGAAAGCGCTGCTTTCTCCTCCTCCGTTCCTCTCCCGCAGCCGCCGACAGGAAGCAGACATCCCACGGTTCGGAGAAGCGCTTGTGCAGCGCTTCTCCGAACCCTGGGACCCGTCCTTGCTGTCGGCGGCAGGGGGAAAGGAACGGAGGAGCGCTTTCTCCTCCTTCCTTCCTCTCCCCCAGCCGCCGACAGGAAGGACGCGTGCACTCTCCCCCCCCCTGCCTCCTCCAACCGCCGCTCCTCTCACGGGCCAGGGAGGGTTGTGAGGAGGCCTTCGCCGGCCTCCACCCTCGCTTCCCTGACGTGCCCTGCAGTGAGGCGGTGTCCGGCGGGAGCGGCGGTTGGAGGAGGCAGAGGGGGGGAGAGTGCGCGCGCGCAGTCTCTGCTGTCCAATCCCTCTATCCCTGGGGCACATGCGCAGTACCCCAGGGACACACGGGACAGCTTGGACGCAGGGACAACTTGGACATTATTATATAGGATGCATGTTTATTAACTGCTGGTTTTATTGATATTCTGATTTTTGTTTGTTTCTTTAGGTTAGCTCTGTTTTAACTTTGGACTTTTATTGATAATTTCAATGTATATTTTATGTAAACTGCCTTTAGGTTTATACAATAAAGTAGCTTCTAAAGTCTGTTAAATAAATACACATATACTGTACATGAATAATCCTCCACACCTGCCCCCTGGTGTTGAGAAGTATCCAAGAGTCAAAATAAATGCAAAATAAAATACATCTATGGTTGCACCTCTCAGCTGCTTTTAAAGCAGCCATGGTGAGACAGGGGGGCAAACTGGATCAGCAGCACTTGTGGAGGGGTGTGTGGAATTCAGCCCTCATTCTACTTCCGTGTTTCTCCAAAAATAAGACACCGTCTTATATTTATTTTTCCTCAGAAAAGCACACTATGGCTTATTTTCAGGGAGTGTATTATATTTTTCCTCCTCCTCCTCCTCCTGCCGCGGCCGGTATTGCTGCTGTGCCTATCACTATGTCTTATTTTCGGGGTGTGGCTTATATTCCTTGAATGCTTAAAAATCCTGCTATGGCTTATTTTATGACTACGTCTTAAAATAGGAGAAACAGGGTTGCTCTGTTTTTCATCAAGCTGTTCCCCCCCCCTTTCTCAGCCCTGCTTTGCTTAACATCCAGCCAGATTAAGTCTTCTGGAAAATGCAGCTCATTGTTCTGTGACACTTTGGTTAGTCCTAAATTGTTGCCTGACCATGAGTGAATTTTAGATGCTCCCCCCCTCCTCTGCCCGGCACCATAGACCAAAAGAGCTTCCTTTGCTTTTGTGTGTCTTCTACAGAAAGGACTCTTACTACTACCCCCCCCCCACACACACAGACTTCCCCCCTGAAAATATCTTTCACCTAACAAGCTCTTTTTTTAAAAAAAACACAACAACATCTGTTCACATCCATGTCATGCATTTAAAACACTCAAATATCACTTTAACAGTCATGGCTTCCCCCCTGCAAAGAATCCTGGGAACTGTAGTTTGAGTGCTGAAAGGAGACTTGTCACAGAGCTACAATTCCCAGCCCAGCACAATAAACAAATTACAGTTCTGTTGTTGTTGTTGCTGTTTGTTTGTTTGTTTGTTTGTTTGTTTGTTTGTTTGTTGTTGTTGTTGTTGTTAAATTTGTTAGTCACTTTATCTTGCCCAGGGCAACCCAAAGCAACTTACAACCAAACAAACAGACAAACAATTTGTGTGGCTATGACCTTGTTTTCCTCGCACAGATGGAGTTTTGTGTTTCTTCACCAGAACTTTGGTGGTCAAAATCCTGGTGAGCAAGAAATCTTTGTTCTGATGAGACACATCAATTTGATACCTTATTATTATTATTATTATTATTATTATTATTATTATTATTATTATTATTATTATTTCCATAGTATTTGCAGTGTGCAGTGCTTCACAGAATGCAAGAGGCTAGTTGCCTGTCTAAAGCTCTTACAATCACTAAAATTCAACATGGGAGGCAGGGGAAATAATATGCAATTGTTTCTGCTCCACTTTATTAGGATTAGTTATATAGGGTGTGGAGAATAGGTGGTTGTGCCAAAGGCTCAATGGGAGACGTGGGTTCTAAGTGGAGCTTTGAATGAAGTAAGAGACCATTACGCAGGTGTTCTGGAAGGTTGCTCCAAACATATGTGGCAAAGAAGGAGCCGGATGCCCTTGAAAAGTGAAAGGTACGAGCAAAGATCATGGGTAGGGGTGCCTGCGGATTAGGGATGGAGGAAACCAGTAGGAGAACACTTCAATCTTCCAGGACATTCTATACAAAATCTCAACGTAGCTGTCATATTACAAAAGAATTTCAGAAATAGACTGGAAAGAGAAGTTGCTGAATTGCAACCTATTACCAAACTTAAAACCACGGAGAGACCTGGTCTGAATAGAGACATTGGATTCTCATCTCATTATACATGATAAAGCTATTTTTAGCCATCTCACCCCTTCCTTTTTCCTGTAAGACCAATTGCAAGTCGTTAACAGTCGTCAGCAGGTTTACCACACCTATCAGTCAATCACCCATTCCCACCACCCTTCTGAGTAATACCCCTCCCCACCCTCTCACTATATATAAGGGTCTGGTGACTTCTGTTTCAGTGTATCTGAAGAAGTGTGCATGCACACAAAAGCTCATACCAATGACAAACTTAGTTGGTCTCTAAGGTGCTACTTACTAAGGTGCTGGTTTGCCAGAAGCGGCTTTGTCATGCTGGCCACATGACCTGGAAGCTGTACGCCGGCTCCCTCGGCCAATAATGCAAGATGAGCGCACAACCCCAGAGTCGGTCACGACTGGACCTGATGGTCAGGGGTCCCTTTACCTTAAGGTGCTACTGGAAGGAATTTTTTTATTTTGTTTCGACTACAGCAGACCAACATGGCTACCTACCTGTAACTTGGCTTATTCCTGTTTTTCATTTTCCTAGTCTTAAATCCAGGCTGAGGAAGAGAGATGTACAGGTGGAAGGATGAGAGAGAGAAGAAGAGACATGAAGGCGAATGGTTTCAATTTTAGCACTAAAATCACTTTCTTGAAACCTGAATCGTGTAGGAGTGGCGCTGCTGCTTATGGAGTGCGCCCGTTTGTGGAGCTGGCGGCTGCGGCCCGTCGTGCTGCCATGTTCGCCTCGGGGATCTGCTGCTCCCCATCTCCCTCCCGCCCCTGCGGTAAACCCCGTTTAGAACCAGCCAATGGTGAATAGTGGGAGGAGCATGGGGGGGAGGAAAAGAAAGCAGCCTCCTTCCTCCTCGCGCTTTAGCGCAAGCGCAGTGAGGCACTGTCCGGCCGGGAGCGGCGGTTGGCGGCCGCAGGGAAATGGTAGGCAGGGGGGGGAGAGCACGCACGTGTGTTCGTCCAGTCTCTGCGTCCAGTCCCTGTGTCCGTGGGGCACATGCGCAGTAGCGCAAACCCAGGGACACAGGGACTGGACGCAGAGACACTTGGACTTTATTATAGAGGATATGGGGATCAAAACATAGCCATCTTTGAAATGTGCACTTCTATGAATTTAGCAACACAGTTCTCCAGCTAACTAATACAAAAATGCACATAAGGTAAAATGTGCATAAAAATACATATATTGGTGAAAATAAAGCACACATATGCATTAGGGGAAACTTATTTGTAAAAATGTGTCCGGTAGGCAAAAGTGCATACAAAAATATGTGTATCAGGATTTTCACGAGGACTTAATTTTTTTTACAAACTGATATAAAAATGTGGAGACCTTTCCTGAACATAGTATTGGGAAATAAGAAACGGAGAGGAAATTTAAATTGACACATTCACCCATCCTTACTTAGAACATGGAGGTATGACTGCTTTCTGGGTAAGGGAGCAGGCAGGGCCGGCCCACCTATGAGGTCATGTGAGGCCTCAGATGGCAAGATCCCCAGGGGCAGCAGATTCCCAGTTTGGCTCAAGGAACCAGCCAGGTTGGAAGAAAAGTACCTATAAGTTGTCTCCAGCTCCTCCCACATATGTGCACATTTTGATGGTAAAATTAGCCAGACCTACCACTTTATCTGTAGATAAAGCAGTCACAAGAATAAACATAGCTTCCACCATGGCATATAGTGGAGGAACTGCCATATCCACTTGCTGCTGCTCTCACCAGCTGGGCTGTGCCCTCTTTCCTGTCACAGAGTTGATCAATTCCACCTGCCCTGGGGGTGATGGCATCACCCGGGCTCCCATGAGCCGATCTGCTGCAATGGGAGTGACAAGAAGCTGGCAGTTCTCAGCTAGGCCCCAGAAAGCCAAGGCCTCACCCCGTAAGATCAACAGCTTTGGGTTGCATTACAGTCAAGCAAATGGGCAGCACCAACAGTCGTGAGGAAGAAAAGCTGGGTAGGGTTATTGGGAACACCTTGCTCAAGGACTCCCCAGAGCCTGGAGCCAACACTGGCAGACAGCTATCTGGCACCCTTGGGCATATGATGTGGGAGTGCTCACCAATGGCAGCCTTCTGGTGTAGTTTTGACCTGTATATAATTTGGTGCTTGGGGTTTCCTTCACTCTGCTGGTTGGGTATGTGCCAGTTTTATAGGACATAACCCTCGAGTAAATACTTCCCCAAGCAGTCCCAGCTGGCAAGCAACTCATCTTGCAAAACTGTGAGGACAAACCCTCCCCTTCCATCGCCCAATGGGCTGAAGACACCACTACGAGTTCCGGCTACAAAACAGATTGCATCTATTAAAACAGCTCCAGGAGGACAGAAACCACACTGTCTGTGTGGCAGTGATGTTGCTTTAGTTACGTTTGTCACCAAACTCTCGTGCTCAGGGCCAGCTCAAGTCTGTATCTGGATTGGATTTGAAATGGTTATTATATGCCAAAGTGTTTTAATTGTGCTTTTATGTGTGAAATTGCTATAATTGTATTTTTTATACATTAAATGGTTTTAATTATTTGTTTACGAGGAAGTGTTTTATATGGGTTGCTATTGCTGATTTTTTTTTAATGTTAAATGTCTCTGAGACGTTTCATATGAAGCAATTCAAAAGCGTAGCAATAATAATAATATAGGATTTTGCTACCTTTGGCAGGAGCCCCACCCCACAATTAAAGGGGAATCATATATTATGTGAGGGTTAGGTTCCAAGGGCTACCAAACACTTTACTGCGGGAACAGCAAAAGTAGTGTAAAATATGAAGAGAAAGGAACAGAAAGATTTTGTCTATCTTAGTTCAGTGAGCCATTCAGCTTAAACATACAGAGGGAAATTGCATTGGGAGCATGTGTTACCTCAGCAGAGACCATGTCTCTTTGATCTCTAAGCAACACCTCCACCCATTCCCTGGCCTTGGCTAGTTGATTTTAAGATTAAGATAATTAACCCTTATGTTGAACACTGAATGATCCCTGTTGTTGCACTTTGAACGTTTATAGAATCATAGAATCGTAGAGTTGGAAGAGACCACAAGAGCCATCCAGTCCAACCCCCTGCCGAGCAGGAAACACCATCAAAGCATTCTTGACATATGCCTGTCAAGCCTCTGCTTAAAGACCTCCAAAGAAGGAGACTCCACCACACTCCTTGGGAGCAAATTCCACTGCCGAACAGCTCTTATTGTCAGGAAGTTCTTTCTAATGTTTAGGTGGAATCTTCTTTCTTGTAGTTTGAATCCATTGCTCTGTGTCCGCTTCTCTGGAGCAGCAGAAAACAATCTTTCTCCCTCCTCTATATGACATCCTTTTATATATTTGTGGGGTTTTTTTATAAATATTTTTATTAGATTTTATCAAACATTTAAGAAAGAAAACATTACAGATTAACATTTTAACAAAACAAACATAAAAAATACAAAACAATAAACAACAATAAACACATCTCATCTCGTTACATCTTTTAAATCATTGTCTCTTTTGCTTCCCCAAATCCCTTCTAACTGATTTTCATTTTAAAATCATCTATAACAGTTTCTGACTCATTGCCTTTAATTTTCATCATCATATTTTTCTTGAATTCCTCTTAATTTCCATCTTTTATTTAAAAACTCTCTTTTTCTACTTGTAATCTTTTACTTTATTCCCTAATGCCTTAACTTCGAAATTTCCCTAGATGTTCAGTCTTTTATTACTCAAAAATAATTCCCTAAATACACTTTGAATTTTTTCCAATCCTCCTCCATTCTCTCATCCGCTTGATCTCGGAGTTTTCCTGTCAATTCTGCAAGCTCCATAAAATCCAGCATTTTCATTTGCCATTCTTGTAGAGAGGGTAATTCTTCTTTCTTCCAGTATTTCGCAATTAATATCCTCGCTGCTGTGGTGGCGTACATGAACAAAGTAACATCTTTTTTGGGGAGTTCTTCCCCAACTATACCAAGTAAAAAGGCCTCTGGTTTTTTTCACAAATGTGTTTTTATATATCTTTTTCATTTCATTATAAATCATTTCCCAGAAGCCTTTTATCTTAGGACATGTCCACCACATATGATAGAATGAGCCTATTTCCTCTTTACATTTCCAGCACTTATTATCACCCTTGTGATACATTTTTGCTAATTTAACCGGAGTCAGGTACCATCTATACATCATTTTCATTAAATTCTCCTTCAAAGCTGTGCATGCCGTAAATTTCATTCCCTTCTTCCACAACTTTTCCCAGTCTGCTATCATAATATTATGACCCACATCTTTTGCCCATTCAATCATGACCGATTTTGTTTGCTCATCCTTCAAATGCCACTCTAACAATAAATTATATATTCTGGATAAATTCTTACTGTTAGCCTCTATTAATTCTATTTCCAATCTTGATTTCTCTGTCTGGAATCCAACTTTTTTGTCTATTTTGAATACTTCATTTATCTGCACATACTGAAACCAGTCACTTAATTTGTCCTTCAATTGTTCATATGGCTTTAACTTGAATTGGTTTCCCTCCTCAATCAAAATATCTTTATATTTCAACCTATTTTCATCCATATTTGTCCTTTTAGGTTTCTTCGCCTCAAGAGGTGAAATCCACCTGGGAGTTTTCTTTTCTAACAAATCTTTGTACCTTATCCATACATTAAACAATGATTTCCTAATTATATGATTTTTAAAACCTTTATGAGCCTTAACCTTATCGTACCATAAATATGCATGCCAACCAAATGCATTATCATAGCCCTCCAAATCTAACACATCGGCATTGTCTAATGATAACCATTCCTTCATCCAACAGAAAGCTGCTGCTTCAAAGTAAATCTTTAAGTCCGGCAGTGAGAATCCTCCCCTTTCTTTTGTATCTGTTAAAAGTTTAAATTTAATTCTGGGCTTCTTCCCCTGCCAGACAAATTTAGACAATGTCCTCTGCCAATCTTGAAAACATTTCTGCTTATCTACAATCGGTAGAGCTTGAAATAGAAACAACATTCTTGGCAATACATTCATTTTAACAGTAGCTATTCGGCCCATTAAGGACAATTTCAACCTTGTCCATATTTCCAAATCTCTTTTGATTTCATTCCATAACTTCTCATAATTATCCTTGTACAAATTTAAATTTCTTGCAGTCATATTCACTCCCAGATATTTCACCTTTTTCGCACACTTCAGTCCTGTACAGTCCTCTACCGTTTGTCTTTCCTGCATCGTCAAAAATTTTTTCCAAAACCTTAGTTTTTCCTTTGTTTAACTTAAAACCTGCAACCTGTCCAAACTCATGTATTATCTGCAGTGCTCTTACTGCACTGTGTTCAGGGTCCTGTATAGTTAATACCAAGTCATCTGCAAAGGCTTTTAATTTGTATTGCTTTGTACCTACTGTAATACCTTTGACGCCATCATCGCTCCTTATCATATTCAACAGGACCTCTAAAACAGAAATAAATAATAGGGGGGAGAGTGAGCACCCTTGCCTTGTTCCTTTTTCAATTCTTATCTCTTCTGAGACCACATTATTTACAATAATTTTTGCTTTTTGCTCAGAATAAATACCGTTAATACCATTGACAAAGTTCTGGCCAACCTCCATTTTGATTAAATTTTCCTTCATAAAATTCCAAGATATATTGTCGAAAGCTTTTTCAGCATCCACAAATATTAACATTGCTTTAGTGTTTATTTTCACTTCTAGTCTCTCCAAAATATCTATTATATTCCTTATATTGTCTTTCATATGTCTTCCTGGCAGAAATCCTGCCTGGTCCTTATGTATTAAGTCTTTCAACACCTTTTTCAATCTTGCTGCCAAGATGCTGGCATAAATCTTATAATCCATATTCAATAATGAGATTGGTCTATAGTTCTTTACCTGAGTCCTGTCCACCTCCGGTTTAGGAATCAGAGAGATAAATGCGTCTTTCCATGTTTCTGGTACCTTGCCCCCCCCCTAAAATCTCATTTGCTACTTCCATTAGTGGTTGAATCAACCAGTCTTTTAGTGATTTATAATATTTGGAAGTCAGTCCATCCGGTCCTGGAGCCTTATCATTTTTCAAATCTTGGATAGCCACTTCCACCTCTTGTCAAGAAATCAGTTCATTCAGTAGGTTCTTTTTTTGTTCTGGAATCTTCTTTAGTCCATTTTTGTCTATAAATTTCTCAATTTTATCTCTATCTTCTTTATCTTTCTTATAGAGTTGTTTATAATACTTCATGAAGCATTTCCTTATCTCTGTAGGGTTCTCTATATTTCGACCTTCATCTATTATCTTAATAATCGTGCTTTCTTTTTGTCTTTTCTTCAATTGCCAGGCCAATAGCTTACCGCACTTATTTGCTGATTCAAATGATCTTTGTTTCATCCTTTTAATTTTCCATTCAATTTCTGCATTTATCAATTGTGAGTATTGCACTTGCAATGCTTTAATTTCTTTTTGAATTTCTTGACTGACATCCTTTTATATATTTGATCATGGCTATCATATCACCCCTTAACCTTCTCTTCTCCAGGCTAAATATACCCAGCTCCCTAAGCCGTTCCTCATAAGGCATCGCTTCCAGGCCTTTGACCATTTTCGTTGCCCTCTTCTGGACACGTTCCAGCTTGTCAGTATCTTTCTTGAACTGTGGTGCCCAGAACTGGACACAGTACTCCAGGTGAGGTTTGACCAGAGCAGAATACAGTGGTACTATTACTTCCCTTGATCTAGATGCTATACTCCTATTGCTATACTCCTATAGTGTGGCAGCACCTGTTAGGCTTGCCTAAAATGGCATCAGGGAGGAATTATGGCAAGCCAGGTGTACGGCAATGCACTTTGTGTGTGTCAGGAATGTTACTTTTTGAAATAGGGCAACCCTAGCACCTGTTCTCTGGAACTCACTGCCTGTTAATGTTGTTCAGGCACCTTCATTGTACAGTGGAACCTCGGTTGTCGAACGTCTCCATAGTCGTAAGCTTCGGCTTTCAAACACCGAAAGCCTGGAAGTAACTGCTCCAGTTTTCAAACAATTTTTGGAAGCCGAAAATGTTGAGTTTCCCTATTGTATTGAGCCATAAAGAAGGCTAATCGCCGAAGAATTGATGCTTTTGAATTCTGGTGCTGGAGGAGACTCTTGAGAGTCCCATGGACTGCAAGAAGATCAAACCTATCCATTCTTAAAGAAATCAGCCGAGTGCTCACTGGAAGGACAGATCCTGAAGCTGAGGCTCCAATACTTTGGCCACCTCATGAGAAGAGAAGACTCCCTGGAAAAGACCCTGATGTTGGGAAAGATTGAGGGCAGAAGGAGAAGGGGATGACAGAGGACGAGATGGTTGGACAGTGTTCTCGAAGCTATGAACATGAGTTTGACCAAACTGTGGGAGGCAGTGGAAGACAGGAGTGCCTGGTGTGCTCTGGTCCATGGGGTCACGAAGAGTCGGACACGACTAAACGACTAAACAACAACAACATTGTATTGAGGCTTCCACTTTCAGTTTTCGGTTTTCAAACGATTCAGAAGTCAAGCGGTCTTCTGGAATTGATTGCGTTCAAAAACCGAGGTTCCACAGTACTGTTTTTGATGCCTGCTCAAAACATGGTGTGGTACGTAGGTTGAAAAAGTGAATGACTGACCCAGTGCCACCCAGCAAGCTTTGTGAGTTGAACCTCGGCCTCCCCAGTCCTAATCTAAAACACTAACCACCTCATCACACTGGCTCTCACATTCTATTCCATATAAATCACTGATTTCACTGCTCATATTGGTGACACAGACGATCACCCACATTTGAAATAATCAGACTGAGGTTTAACAGGATCTAGGAGTGGCTGACACACTACAGAAAATAATTGTTCTTCTCTACGGTACGTGCTTATGAGATGCTTTCCTAAGTCATTGCTAGCTGACAGCAGGTCACACACCCATTCAGATTGGATCTTTTGACTTCTGAGTGGCTTATGATGCTCTGCATCATAATGGGACACACCTATGGGCTGCATTCCCTCCCCCACATCATCTCTCTATATATTCCTATCCACTAAGATTACCACTTTGCGCACCTGATATAGGGATTCTGTGTAGGGATGGGCAAATCTGTCTATTTCAGTTTCTTTTGATTTCTAAATTCAGTTCTCCACGTTAATCTGCAGTTGTTGGTTTAAAAAAAAAGTCCTTGTGAAAATTCACCAGCATTTTAGTGTGAATTTGTCCTAATATACATATTTTTGCATACAATTTTGCTTATACACAGTTACTTTAAATGCACCGCTGTAACTTCAGCCCCTTGAACTTCCTGTCTGTGACACAATTAATAATGATGATGAAAATGAAAAGCCAACCTCAACCTCATGTTTAACTTCACACAAATATTTTTTCCTTAAAGTTTAACTAGCATACAACAATTGGAGTATGTACTGTTTTGGTCTCTGTCTCCACATTTTATCAACCAATGGAAACTGCTATGATAAATCAATTAAATTGCTTTAATTGGAATGCAAGCCCTGAACATTATGAAGAATTAATATCTGAATGTACTCACTTTCCATTTTCCTTCCAATCCCTTATTCCATTCCTACCATGTTTTAGATGACATGCCATTATTTCATGTAGCAGATAAATAAAATAAAGTGTGATAGAGGCAAGAATTTATTCAGTTTTAGGGTTGTATCCAACTATGTTCAACTCAGTATAAATCTACTAAAATGACTGAATCTAATTTAGTCATGCCCATTAACTTCAATGGGTCTGCTCTGAGGACTAGCATAGTACACAACACTTTGTTTTGGAGAGGTCAAGGCTAGAATGGGAAACATCTAAAGTTTTACTCAAGGTTGTTGGGGGGAGTGAGTGTTTCAGAATGATTTGGATTTAGACTGCAAAGAAAGGGGAGTGGTGGTTGAAGAAGTCACTCACTGTATCTTAGCTTTATCTGTTGCTTTGATCATAACAAGGATACCACGGTTACTGTTCTGGAATTTGGTCTTATGATCCATCCTGTAAATCGATTTCACTGGAAGAGGATGCAAGATAACAACATTGTAAAGCATAATTGCAGGTTATTTGAAAATGCTAATGAATGAAGTACACATTAATCAAACAATAGGTAATAATTAAAATAATAATAATTAGAGTTCTTAAATTTCCCCCTTTGGCAAGGCTCCTGTGCATTAGCAACTACATGGCAGATAGATTTTAGCAGATAAAGTTTTCCCCATAGCACACCCTCTCCATGCTGGAAAAAAGCTATCCCTCTTGAAATTCTGCTTGCCTACTGGCTGTTTAAGGCACAGGATCCCTACCAGAAGAAGAGTGAGCAGTGAATAGCCCTTCTTGCCAACAGCCTTAAGTCTGAACTTTGATAATTTTCTAGAGGTAATGAACCTCCTGAAGGTGTTGGACCACAACTCTGTTGGACTACAATCATCTGATCATTGTCTATCCAGGCTGGGGCTGATGGGAGTTGAAGTCCAAAAATGTCTGGAGGGTCAAAGGCTCCCTAGCCCTATTCCAGAGCCCTGTGTGGTATTCAAAAGGAGCCGCTGGAAGCTCTTTTTCGAAGACAGTGACTGACAGAAACCTGAAGTTTCATTGAAGGTAAAGCAAACAATTTACACCCTTTCTTACGTGCTTGCCAAATTCAGGCTATCACTTATCAGTGTTCTTAATGCAGACTGACACAGGGTTACTTCAGGAAATGCTGATGAGTTAGAAAATGCCCAATTTTCTAGGGCCCTGTGCAAATGTTAAGAAAACCAGTCACTGCACATATGTTTGCTATCAGATATAGGGGGTTGCCAACATGGAAACATGGCAGTGAGAGATTTTACTTTCTTGGGCTCCTTGATCACTGCAGATGGTGACAGCAGTCACGAAATTAAAAGACGCCTGCTTCTTGGGAGAAAAGCAATGACAAACCTAGACAGCATCTTAAAAAGCAGAGACATCACCTTGCCGACAAAGGTCCGTATAGTTAAAGCTATGGTTTTCCCAGTAGTGATGTATGGAAGTGAGAGCTGGACCATAAAGAAGGCTGATCGCCGAAGAATTGATGCTTTTGAATTATGGTGCTGGAGGAGACTCTTGAGAGTCCCATGGACTGCTAGAAGATCAAACCTATCCATTCTTAAGGAAATCAGCCCTGAGTGCTCCCTGGAAGGACAGATCGTGAAGCTGAGGCTCCAATACTTTGGCCACCTCATGAGAAGAGAAGAATCCTAGGAAAAGACCCTGATGTTGGGAAAGATTGAGGGCACTAGGAGAAGGGGACGACAGAGGACAAGATGGTTGGACAGTGTTCTCGAAGCTACGAACATGAGTTTGACCAAACTGCGGGAGGCAGTGCAAGACAGGAATGCCTGGCGTGCTATGGTCCATGGGGTCACGAAGAGTCGGACACGACTAAACGACTAAACAACAACAACAACATGGAAACTCTGGGTTTCAAGATCCTGAGGTCAGAGGCGGTTTTAGGGTAGCACAACTGGTGCGGCTGCAGTGGGCACCATGCTACCGAGCGGCACAACAATGCTGTAAAACAGAGCGCAAGAGGCAGGGGACACCAAATTTCAACATCACACAGGGCGACACTGAAATTTAAGAGCCCCAAATCCACCACTGCTGAGGTCTTCCCTATTGCCCATGAAGCCTCTGAACCACCCCATCTACCGGTAATCACTTTTCCCCCCTCAAAAAGTACAGTTGAAGAAAAAAGTTGGATGAGTCACTTTTTTTCTTTCAGCTCCATGTGCTCAGATTAATTCTACTAGATCTGCCTTTTATTTAGACCCTTTGAAAAGTGAAGTGTGTGGTATGCATGCTCTTTTCACGTCTCGCATGGCGGGGGGAGGGGAGAAATTACCAGAGGGGTTGGTGCCCAGAGCACTCACTGAAAAATCCCGGTGTGCCGATGGATGTAAAAAGATTGGTAACCCCTGAATGAACCTGATAAAAAAGGGAGAAATATTAGGCATGAACAGGAAAACAAGCAAACTGAATAACTACTGTAATTATTCCTAGTAAATAATCTTTTCTTTTTTAAAAAAAGATGTCTTAATAATAATTACACACACCTCCCTTTTTTGATGGAAGCATTTGCTTTGTTATATCTTGGTTTGGTTTTAGGGTTTGTTTAGTTTTTATCTGTATTCTGGCATGTTTTAAGATAACTTTTGTTTAGCAGCGCTGTTTAATGTTATTTCATTACACTGTAACTGATCTTGTTTTTACTATTGATTTTGAATTTTGCACATTGACTTGTAAGAAGTTATCCTAAAAGACAGTAAATAATAACGATGATAGCGATGATATTGCTGGCTACAACCGAACCCTATGCAAGTTTTCACCATTAAAATCAACGAGATTTACTTCGAGCAAACTGTGGGAGCGACGGGCTGTCTGTCGCCAATACTTTTTCTAAAAACCACCGACGATCTAGCCAGGCTTCGGGTGGAGCTGGCAGTCGCTGCTACGTAGTTAGTGCCATGCGATTCGCCTCTATTTCAAGGCTGGTGAACAAAGGTCAGCTTGCCATTTATCCGCCATTTATACCTATCGTTTCACCTCTGCCTGCACTTCCCGTTATTATCGGTACCCTAATTGTTAATGTTGTTTTGAGATCAGGCAGAATATTATTATTATTATTATTATCATCATCATCATCATCACTATTATTTTTACGATCAGGATTTAAATGTTTTGCACTGCTGTATTTAGAACTGATTTTCGTATACACACACAAAGATATATACACATATGCTCGGCTAATTTTTTATTGTATGCCAGCGCCGTTGTTGTTGTCAGAGTATCGCGAGCCTCTTCGAGCACTATCCGTTGCAGCTGCAACGCGAGCGTTCCAATTCGAATCGTTCAATGCTTGTCCCAGAGACTTCCAAACGCGCGCACGCGCACTCCCTCTTTCTCTGAGGGGGCCAGGGCTTGGAATCCTCCTCCCCTCAAGGGCTGCACGCTCGCCGCGCACTTCCGAGACGGTGACGTAACTCGGAAGGCGGGTCGAGTCGCAGTGACATATACGGAAGGGCACGTCACGCTCCTTTGCAGAGCAGCCGCCGCCGAGGCTCCAGGAGGTGCAACTTCAGACCCGGCAGGCGGGTGAGTGAGAGAAGCGCCGATGCCACAGTCCTGCGCCTACTGGTCAAGCTCAGCGGGGCTTCCTTTGGAGTGGCTGCCCTGTAGAGGCAAACACGCAGGAGCCCTTCTTAGGCGGGAAGAGGGATCGGGGCTCTTTCTGCCCCCTGCGGTGGTTTGGGGGGATCCAGTGCCCCCTCCGTCTCGGGAGGGACCCCTTTCAAGGTGGAGGGGAGGAGAGAGGGCCCCTCTTCCAGGTTTTTTTAGTTTGTTTCCGTGAGTGACATGAACCGTGTGTTCATCTTTTTGAAAAGATTCGCCTGTTGCAGTGCCAAAAGAGTTTTTGTGTGCCTTAAAAGATGAACGAATAAACTGCGGTGTAAGATTTTGTGGTCTACAGCGCTGTTCACTGGGATGGTGAAGTGGGACGGTCATAGCTCGGGTAGAGCATCTACCTTGCATGGGAACAGGTCCCTGGTTCAACCCCTGGTATCCTCAGGTGGAGCTGGGAGAGACTGACTCCCCTGAAACCAACTGCCAGCCAAGTTTAGAGGCGCTGAGCTAGGTGGCTCAATGGTCTGACTTGTCATGAGGCAGTTTTCTGGGTTCCTATGAACTTACAACAGGTTGTGCTGTAATTAATTGCTCACTCTGCAATCCTAAGCATGCCTACTCAGAAGTCCTGTTGAATTCAATGGACCTTTCTCCCAGGTAAGTGGGGTTAGGCTGGCTGAAGTCTCTTACAGGGCAAAATCCTATTGTTTTTACTCTTTCATTGATGCTACTGCTGGAGATTTATAGAACAACTCTACATGGAAAGTAGGGTCTCACTCTGAGATAAGTGGGTACTGTATAAGGTTGCAGTTTTTCTCCCTCCCTAACCCCCCCCCCAACAGACCAACTACATATATATGTATTAAATAGGGGGGGAAACCAACCATGAAAAAATAACATGATCCTATATAGTTCTACTCAGAAGTAAGCCCCATTAATTGGACTTTACAGGTAAGTTCCTAGGATTACAGCATATCATGCTTCTAAGTAGATATGCATAGGGTTGAACTGTTAAGCACTTTTTCAGAAACCCTGGAACATATTAGGCGAAGGGGAAGAATCTGTTCCAACTGTAAAGGGTTTCATCTTTGAGATACTTTATAGGAAAGATATAAATATTGATGATAAGTACGGTCATTCATATGTGATGGTCCTGTGTATATTTGTTTACCTATACACACACAGAGAGAGAGTGCTAGGAAGTAGGGCCCAGGGGGGAATGTCTTGCTTCCACTCTCTTCATTTAGTTGGGCCATGAAAATGAACCTGCTTTATTATTTCTGTTTTTAAAGGTAGAGTTCAGGTGACAATAATTACATCTTCCTCTTTTGATGAAATACCTTGTTTTTCGCAACAACCTCAGTAATTATGAGGACGGGGAGTTACTGACCTCTTTAGAGAAGTTCTTCCCACTACCTTTTTCATATTGCCAAATAATCCATATGGATAGACCAGGAACTTCTTGGGTATGTTCAGAAACTCATACAAGGAATGGCTAGAGAAACTCCAAAAATATATATATTTTGAAAGAGGGCTAGGCTAGAATACTTCTCTCTGATGTGCTACTTTTCTGCGTGCAAATCATTATTATTTGTGGGGAGGAGCAGTCAATAATGCGACAGATCTTGCCTTGTAATCTGAAGTGGAACACTCCTAGGTTTGCCACTTCAGTGAAAACTAGGCCACATTTCTTCAAGTTTATTTTTAGACATCTTTTCCGTATGATTCTCAAAGTGGCTCTCAAGAGCAGTAAACAAAGCTTTAAAAAGCAGAAACGATGATACTGTATATTGATGACTAACACCTCCATCATATTTCTAGTTGTGTTAATCTTGTTGCAGCAAGAACAACAAAGTTATGGGGCACCTTAAAGACCTAACAGGTTTATGATGGCATAAGCTTTTATGGACCACAGTTTGTTTTATCAGATGCACAAAGTGTTATCCTGAGTTACAGGTGTATATAGTATTCATATTATATTACTGTAGTCATAATTATCATTATGGATTGTATTAGTCACTTTTTCTCGGAAAGGCAAACAAGAATTGACCTACAAAATTAAAAGCTAGTGTAAAAACAAGAGGAAAAACACCTAAAATATTCACCAATATTATGTATAGAATAGAAGATCCAACTCAACCCCGCTCTACTAAAATAAGCAGAAAATTAAAGTCCACAGGTCTGGGTGAATAAAAATGTATTTGACAGGCACCTAAAACAGATAGTGATGGTGCTAACATGCCTCTCTGGGGTGAGCCTTCCACAGACAGGGAGCCACCATTATTCATTCTGTGGGGTACATCATTCCCTCCTTTTCTGCTGTGTTCTAACCCCACCTCAGCTTTTCCTTCCACTGCTCCAGTAGCAGCCTTCCAAATAACCCCACTAAAGTTATTAGTCTGCCCAAAACCAAATGCACACCCTATTACCTTGTTGGGGGTTGGCAGAAGGAGGATGAATAGCTTCGTCCCTCTTGCAGCAACCTAATACATTTCTGTGCTGAGTGCAGAGGAGGGATGGGGCACTGTATTCCTCCTCCCACTTCATGTGGAGTTCCAGGTCTCCTATGGCTGCTGGGCAAATGTATAAATACAAGGCTGCTTTACAGCACTGTCCAAGAGAAGAGAAACAGCCTTCAAACCGCTGAAACAATTGCCAAGAGAGAAGGCAGAAAGCCTTCTTCCCCTTTGCCGCAGTACTGCTAGAGGGGTTGCTGTTACTGAGGGAGGAGATACGTAACTGACATTGCAATCCAGTACATATCTATTCAGCTCCATTGAGTTCACTGGGACTTTCCCAGGTAAGTACTGCAGAATTGCACCCTGAAACTTTCTTTTCCATAGCAACTGGTTGGAGCAAGAATAGTAAATTAAACCGTCTCTTGCTTCAGCCTTGCTGGCTACATGAGGAATTGCTACTTTGCTGCAGGAGTTAGTTCTGAATTCTTATTTATTTGCACATAAAGGATGGCAAAAGCTTTGTGTGCAGTACGGTATAGGAGCCCATGAGCCTTGTACATGCCCATGAACTCTTGCACAATTAGCAATGCTAGTATGGCAGGCCCATCCTCTCCAGAGATTAATTTTATTATAGGGTTTTAAAATATATTGCTCTTCAATGAAAATTGCCTTGCGTAAGAATACGCAATTGAAACAGAAATCCAAACAAACATGAAAGCACAAAGAGGCTGGTGGATCTTAAAACCCGGTTAAAAAACTATACACTGGGCCAATATTCTAACATGTTGCAATCCATAAACTGCAAAGGTTCCTCCATACCTGCTGTAAAACGAGGCATGGGGACCCTGGGGGTCTCCAGTTGATGGACTCCAATTCCCATCAGCGCCAGCCAGTATAGTGAGCAGTTGGTCATGATGAGAGTTGTAGTCTAGCAACAGATGGAGAACCAGAGAACCTTCATCTCTTCTGTTATGGATCAGTAAGAAGAATGTTCATCCAAAGATGACCCTGTGCCCCAAAATTCCAGTGTCTTCAGGTTGTATTTTAAAACATTCCTGTTCACAAAGGCATTTGATGGCTGAAAGATAACTGTTCCCAGCAGTTAGTTGTTCTAGTTGGCATCCGCCTGTCTTGGGAGACAATGAATGAAAGAGTGCACCTTTGTGGGTAAAGTCAAACCATTGGAGACTTACGGAACTTGCTGTAGCTGTGCAGACCAATACGGGGGGAGACATGTTTTGTTGAGTAGCGACAGATGAAATTGTCCGGTTGTGCTGCTGCAAGTGCACCACAACATTTCTTCTCTCTGCACTCCTCCCAGCAGTAATTCTTCCTCTGGTCAATGCTATGGATACATGACCTGACTGTCTCCTAATAGTGCAATTGTCTGCAAGGGGTTCCCATATGGCGGGATTGATGTTGCCAGCCTCTGTGTCACCTTTGCAGCCATCTTTGTAACACAGAGATGGTCTGCCAACTGACCTGGTGCCTAAAGCCAGCTCCCCATAGAGCAGGCCCTTGGGAGATTCTTTCATCTTCCATTCTGTAGACATGACCAAGCTAGCATAGATGTCACAGAGACCAGAGTGCAGACATGCTGGGAATGGGGGCTTGGGAGAGCACATCTTTGTTTGAGTCTCTGTCCCGTGATACCCAAAATCTTCCTGATGCAGCTCATGTGGAAAGTGTCGAGGCATCACTCCTGGCAGTTGTAAGTTGTCCACAACTCACTTCCATAAAGCAGTGTGCTCAACACGCAAGCCTGGTAGACCTTCAATATTAACTCAAAGGATATGTGACTGTTTTTAGATGTTCTTGATGTTTTTGTTTCACTATTTTGTTTCACTGCTTTGTTTCCCACCCCCACCCCAATCCTGGGCTTCTTTGGGATGAAGGGCAGGATAGAAATTTAATTCATAATAAGGATGAATAAAACTTTCTTCTTCTTCCCATAACTTTCAGGCTCTCCTTTCTCTTCGTCTTTAAAAAGTTTGCTTGAAAAGGGTGGACCATGTCTTGGATAAAAGAAGGAGATTTGTCCATCTTGGAGAGATTCTGTGCCAGTGTGATAAAGGTAAGTGTTATCCTGATGCTATCACAAGTTATTTGACTTGGATGCTTGCATGTGAGTGTTAGAAGTATTGCTGCATGTATGATGCTATAGGGCTTGAAGGGTGAAGAGCTGAATCCTGCCGGCAACCCAGATCCCCTGTCTTGTAGGCCATGAGATCTTGCAAAGCACCACACACCGCGATGTCATATATGACATTTAGGTGGGCATGCTTGGCCAGAACAGCCTTATGGGCCGAATGGGGAGGCCTGGCAGGTCTCATTAAGCCCATGAGCCATAGATTCCCACCTCTGCTATAGGGGAACACCTCTGGAAATTCTGGTCCTAGAGTCTCTCCTGGAGAACCCTTTTTCTGCAGTGGCATTCCTTCCCTTGCCAATGATCTCTCAGGGGCCAGAGCTAAATATAGGCAGGGGTACCCACCTCCCCCCCCCCATAGTGTACTGCTGAGGGGACAGGCAGATTACTATTCTCTGAGTTCTGTACTGATCACTTTCAGAACTCCATATGTTTCCTCCCTTCAGGCTTTCCACCTAACATGATATTAGGCTAAGGGCTATGTATTGCCTGACAAAGAGCTGCAGGTTCCACAGCCCTGCTGTAGAGGATAGCTCTTTTGGCCATAGGCAGGAAGGAATTTCAGGCAGATAAGTGAGTGGGATGGTGGAGAAGGGTTGGCTGGCTCTGCCTGTCCTCTGCACCCAGCACAGAAACAATGTGGGCTGCTGCGGGGAGGACAGAACTCCCTGTTCCTCCTCCCCTAATCCTCAGCAGGTTGGTATATATATATATATATATATATATATATATATATATATATATATATATATTTGCAGGTTGCCAACCTTTATGACCATCTGAACAAGGCTGTCCTGTGGTGCTTAGATCTGCCAGGATTAGGCTCTGGACCACCTTTCAGTTTCTGTGTTTTTGTTCTAAAACTTAGCAGTTATTATTAAAAAAAAACCTGTAATTTGGGGGGTAGAGGTGTACTGCTGACTTAATCTGTGTCGCTTTTGCTCCTGCACTCTCCTCTGCACACAACTGTTATTTTAGGGTTCCCCCCCTTTGTGCTCACCTTTAGGGAGGGCAAGCCTGAGTTGTCCTGGTTTTCGGGGCCATTAGCAAGACATTCTCATTGCCCTTAGCAAGTCTACCCACTCACTTCTATTGTTGTGACTTATCATTGCTATCACCCGCTTGCTTGCCAGTCACAACCAGTGGGCAAACAAGCAGTGGGCAGCAGGTCTTTATTTGCTCACCCCTTCTGGGCCAGAATGAGGTACAGGTCAACAAGCAAGAATAGGAGGAGCGAGTCCAGGTGGCTCTTGTCAGGGCCAGCTTGAATGTGGGCTGTCAGTATTAGGTTTCTATTCCTCTCACTGTGCAGGTCACATGCCTGTGTTATGCATTCCAGCAAAGATTGTTGGAATCACGGGAGCGGATGTTTGCTGTAGTCTGTTTCCGTTTGTCTTTCTTCTTCGGACTTCTCTCAGCAAGAGGAGACATGTTTTCCTTTTGATACATGTTTAGGGTGAAATTGAGTCCGATTATCCTTTTTCTGACAGCTTATCATTTCTCTGTTTCTTTCTCTCCCCCCACCTTTGCATTTAGGCAGGCCCAATGCCCAAGCACATCGCCTTCATCATGGATGGCAACCGCCGTTATGCTCAAAAACACAAAGTGAAAAAAATAGAAGGACATTCACAGGGATTTGCCAAACTAGCACAGGTGAGGAGGACCTTTTCTAGACAAGTGGCTGTTTAGGATTCAAAGGCTGAGATGGTGGCTTCAAGACTTGGCCCACATCTGCCATGGCTAGGTCAAAATGTGTGTTTCTAATCACCCTGTTCCCTGTTCTTTTTTTCTGTCTGCCTGGGCCCAATTTCTTCCTTTTGAGGTCCAGATTAAAATTGTTGGCTTTAACCTTTACAGCCTTAAATGGCTTGGGACCAAGTTACTTTATATACAGTTCTTCCCCCTCTGTACTTACCTGAACATTAAAAGCTTCAGGGGCCTTCTTTTGGGTTCTCTGGATGAATTGAGGTGGGTAACCTCCAGGGAAAGGGCCTTTCCAGCGGTAGCACCTCAGTGGTCATCGGAGAGATCATTTGATGAGCACGAAGGGAGCAAAAATAACCTATTTAGCAGATATCCGTAAATCAAATGGGGGGAGAGGCTTGTGTGTGTGTTCTGTAACCTACCCTAAAGCTATTTGATGAAGGGCGACCCAAAAACACAAATTTAGTTTTACTGACTTGTTTGTTGTCACTTTGGCTTTGAATAAATATCTCCCTGTCTACAGACACTGCAGTGGTGCTTGAGTCTGGGTATCCGGGAAGTCACAGTCTACGCCTTTAGTATTGAGAACTTCAAGCGATCCCAGGAAGAAGTAGAAGGCTTGATGGAGCTGGCAAGGCAAAAATTTACCCGACTTCTAGAAGAACAGTAAGCTCCTTCTTTCTAACCCCCCACCACAACCTGCAAGTCCAGGGCTGGGAATCTGAGACCTTCCAGTTGTCTTTGGACTCCAACTTCCATCAGTCCCAGCTAACATGGG
The DNA here is from genome assembly GCF_963506605.1 of Zootoca vivipara. NCBI lineage: Eukaryota > Metazoa > Chordata > Lepidosauria > Squamata > Lacertidae > Zootoca > Zootoca vivipara. The sequence goes on along the minus strand of NC_083281.1, from coordinate 35,398,116 downwards.
CTAATGGTCAGGGATGATGGCAGTTGTAGTCTAGCAAGATCTGGAGGGCCACAGGTTGCCCTCATTTGCTGTTAAGGAATGTATTTAAAAGTTAGGCCTGACTTGAGTCATCACTTCTGTCACCAGCAGGAAACATTGAGTTGTATTCAGCTGACTTTTATCAGAACAAACTGATTGAAATTAACGGACCTAAGTGAGTCAAAGCCATTCATTTCAGTGGGTCCATTCTGAGTAAAAGTCAGTTGGAAAGAACCCATGAATTAATCCTGCATTAGAACATTATTTTTGCCCTGGTGGGAGAAATTGCAGTAAATATACTTGATTCTAAAGTAGCTTTTCTGTATTGTCTCAAAGGCAAACTGTTGGAAGTAGGGTTTGGTTTAGTTATTTGTTTTAGTATTTATAACTTGCCATTCTGACAAATGTTCCCAAGCCGGTTTACCTAAGCAAAATATTCCTTTTTAAAAAATAAAAATAAGAAACCACTGAATAAAAGCAATAATAACCTATATAAGCAGCATAAAACCATTTGGTGGAGAGAGAAAGACAGTTAAGCAGTTTAAACAAATTAACAGGCCTGGGAAAATAGAGGTCTTTGCTGGTGCCAAAAAAAGATAACAAGGTGGTTGCCAGGTAAACATCTTGGGAAAGTATTCCATAATTGAGGTGCCACCACTGAAAAGGCCCCATCTTCATTGCCTGCCTGCCACATCTCACCTAGTGATTTGGAGAAAGACCTCAGGTGAAGGTTTTTAAAGTCTTGGTAGGTACATACGGAGACAAATATCACACTAGTTGTCCGTCTCCTTACTGATTAAATTTTTTGTATAATTCTACAGGGAAATGGCCGAGGTTTCTGGGAACTGACAGATTAGTAACTGAGGATATGGAATATTGCTGTGCTTTAACTTATTTTTGGAACAATACCTTCCCAAAGTTTCATCCATTTATTTTATTTTCAGTATATAATTTCAAGGGCATAAGCTTTAGTAGATTAGTGTCTACTTTGTGAAGTGCCATAGTAGGCACATGTTTGGGGTGATGGTGGATGGAGGTAAAGAAAATCTGGTCAACAGTGACGTTGGAGGGAAGTGAAATGGAAAAAATAGAGACTGTGACAATTAAAAGCTTAAATGTACATGCATGGACCAGTTACAAAGCAGTGTTGATCACATAAACATTAGTCGGCTAATTAACCCCTGTGGTGATAATATGAGAGCAAGAAAGAGACCTGCATCAAAATATTATATTTTTTGTGATCATTTCCTAACATTTATTAATTCATAATTATAAAATTATTTACATACCATCATTCTCTTGCAAAAAACCAGGGTGATGTTTACCAGCAAATCTTTTTTAAATTTTTTAAAAATATTTTATTGAAGCGTTTTCAATTATAATGCAATAAAGTGATACAAAACAAAAAACAGCACAAAACTCTGTAAAGGGGAAAAACATATGAATATATACAACAATACCCTAACCCATACATTCTTTTATAAGTTTGATATTATTATTCTAATGCTAATGTAAATATTAATAGCCTACCACATTTTGTATAAATGCATTCCAGATATTGTCATTTATCCAAGCAGAGTCTACATCTGTAAGCAGTCTGTTCATCAGTTGCAAGTGTTATCATATTATGAAAAGGAGATAATGTATTTATTCTTCCAGTTCATCAATACCAGTCTCTTGGCTACCATTAAAGCGCATAAAATCTACTTTCGTTGTCCCATTGTTAACTTCCTGCACCAAATTAAGCTAAGAAAGTTGGAGGTATATTATTTATAGGAATATTATTCATGTTTCTGCATATTTTTGCACTACAAAATAAAATAAAACCAGCCTGAGCTTTTAGAGGTCTTCCTGTGAATAGCTGCTGCTTGACTGTATTACAGCCGTTAGGGGTACCAGGATAAAAAGAGAGAAACGTGGTTGTGTTTTGGATTTCACTGGGTCAAATGGACCATTAGTGTATATTGACAGAACAGCAGGAAGAAACTAGAGTAGCGGGTACTTTCTGGGTTCTTTTCAGTTCTGTGCTGGACTATGGAGAGTTTGGAGGATTATTCCACATCCTTGTGCTATTATCGGGATGAAAATAGCCATTAGGAATCAAGTTTCCACAGGCCGCAACAATGCCTGCTTCCTCAAACACACAGTTCACCTAAAGAAATACTTGATAGAAGGGTTCTCTAGATGATGCTGGACTCTCAGTTCCATCAGCCCCAACCATGGGTGCCCACAGGGTCTCTGAAAATACATGAGGACCACCATCTTTCAGATTCTGAGCAAGGCTGTGATCAGTGCCTGGATGGATAACCACCTGAGAACCTCATGTATGCCATGAGAGAAGAAAGTTGGGGTTTAAATAAATCTGGAGGGGCACAGGCTTTCCTACCTATTATTATTATCATCATAATTGTCATCATTTAATAATAATAATAAATGTATACCGTCCTTCAAAAGATCTCAGGGCAGTTCACATAATAAAATACAAAATTAAACACAAGTAAATAAACCATAGTTATTTATCATTGAGATGAGGGTAACATGATGGTTAAGAGAATGAGCTGTGAAGAAGGATATCCCCAGATTAAAGTCAGCTGTCATGAATTCAGTGGGTGGTTTGGGGACAAGCTCCAAACCCCATCCCCACTGCTGTTTATATAGGGATAGTCACTGTAACCTACTCCACAAGATTGTGCATAAGGATTACAGAATAATTGTATGTGGAAAGTATTGCAGTTAAAAACAATTATATATTTTGTATGTAAAAAGTATGTAAGAAAAGTGTCATATGATAGCTATTACATTAATTATAAAGTATGTTTTGTACTGTCCTGTCCTGTCCTGTCCTGTACTTGAAGTGAAACTTCAGGGTTTGCCAATTACTGACTGGTTCACTTAGGGAAGAAAGGTTGTTTGTACTGGAATTATTAACCAAACTGGCTATAACCTGCTAGTTGGTATGTAGTTTACATTGGGGAAAAGTGGCTGGGGAAACCCAGCCAGATGGGTGGGGTATAAATAATAAGTTGTTGTTGTTGTTGTTGTTGTTATTGGGAATTTTTATATTTTCAAATTTTCTGTTGGTATAAAGCAAACATTCTTAATTGGAACAGTTATATCCTTTTCTCTACTGTTCTCCTAAAGCTAAGACCTGCTCACAACCAAAACTCGTTTCAAATGATACCATAACACTGATAAGAGGGACAGCCAGTAAAGGAAGTAAACAGGGATCCAAATGGCACTCTTGGAGCTTCAGTGTGTGTCCTTCCTCTGAAGTGAAACAATTAAGATGCGTAATTTGTATATTTGCAGGCCCCCCCTTTAAATTGTCTCGAATCTTGGGGGAGTTGCTCCAAATTAGACCAAGACGAAAGTAAATATAATTCTAGAGTGGGTTTGAATAGCCTTCTTCTTACTGTAGCGTAAACCTGATTTTATATATTTTTTCTCAGGTTATGTCTAAGAGGAGTAGACATTCAGTTGGGATTCTGAAGGCAATGATTTTTATTGGGGCTCTCTTAGCCAGTGGAGCCTGGCGATGGCAGGATTGAGCAACTTTGCCTTCAACCCTAGGCTGAAGCAAAGTGCAACTGTGTAGATACCCTGGTCCCTCTCTTGTAAAATTCAGTAGACTAAATTTGTTAATGCTTCCCCATGGAATGGGTTTGAAAAACCAACACCCACACAATACACTTCATTGCTGTTCATTCACAGCTCATTAAAGTACAGTGGTACCTTGGTTCTCAAACTTAATCCATTCCGGAAGTCCGTTCCAAAACCAAAGTGTTCCAAAACCAAGGCACGCTTTCCCATAGAAAGTAATGCAAAATGGATTAATCTGTTCCTGACTTTTAAAAACAACCCCTAAAACAGCAATTTAACATGAATTTTACTATCTAGCGAGACCATTGATCCATAAAATGAAAGCAATAAACAATGTACTACAGTCACACAATCAATCAGTAGCTGAACTGGGTTCCACACAGTCACAAAAACAAAACAAAAACGCAAAATAAATAGCAAAAACAGACAGACCTCAGCGTAACACTCAAAACGGAAGTGTGGCACTCAAATCTGTAGCATAACACTCAAAATGGAGCATGTTCAGCTTCCAAAAAAAGTTCACAAACTGAAACACTTGCTTCCGGGTTTGCAGTGTTTGGATTCCAAGTTGTTTGAGTACCAAGGCGTTTGAGAACCAAGGTACCACTGTAAGCTGAAATCATGGCTGCTGGATGATACAGTAAACATCTTTGGAGCTTTTGGCAGGACAGTTTCAAATGTGTTCCTGTCTTGTCATTGTTCACGTGGCCCCAGATCCAACTCTTGCTTGCATGAAAAACCCTTGTGACTTGTATTCTTCTCTCCCCCACTCCTCCATGTCTCCTGTTGCAAGATGTAAGCAGAATCTCTGAATAACTGAGTTTCAGTTAATAATGACTATATACTGTATGTGCTGGCATTGCTGGGGTTTGGCTTGTCTGTTGTGTTAGTCAAATTACTCCATCCTCTTCCTCTTCTCCCCTTTTAGGGAGAACTTGGAGAGACACGGTGTGTGCGTTCGTATCCTCGGGGACCTGCACCTCCTGCCGAAAGATATCCAGGAACTGATTGCCAAAGTTGTGCTGGCAACGAAGCACTACAACTCGTGAGTCCTGTTGCAAAGTCTTGCCATTTTAAAACATGGTTTTTATTGGAGTTGTCACAAGAAGAGCATAAAAGCCAACAGAACATCAGTAGGGGCATGTTTGTCAGATGTTTGAACAAAAACCAAGTGATCATTCATTACTCTCATTGGGGTCTGTATTTAATGTCAAAATGAGGCAGGGAGGTATTAAGTCAGACCACTCCCTTTACATAACCTCTCCACAATTGTATCAGAAACCCTGGGCCCGTCCATATCTTGGCTTAGTATGGATTATGAACCCTTTGTGCTTTCTTTAATTGTGTAATAATAATAATAATAATTTTATTTATACCCCACCCATCTGGCTGAGTTTCCTCAGGGCGGCTTATATAATAAAGCATCAAACATTAAAAATTTCCTTTCAGTTTCCTTTTAGGAGGAGATTCAGGATAGACTATCAGTTTATTTGGATGAACTGAAGTTCAGGTATGATAAGAGAGGGAGGAAAACTTTCTTAACACCGTGCATCATTTTTCTTCTCTCTTTATTTTTTATTTTTAAAAGGTGTTTTTTGAACATTGGTTTTGCATACACATCAAGACAAGAGATTAGCAACGCAGTGAAAGAGCTGGCTTGGGGAGTCGAAGAAGGACTGCTTCAACCCAGGTAACCTTGCATGTTTGGGGGCATGTTTGATTTCCGCAATGGGGCTGCTGTGGAAGCATCCACTCTGTGGCATACCATCTTCAGTCCCAGGTTGAACTCTGTTCCTTAGGCTTGGCAGAAGTAGTTTGGATCATCATAGTGCTGACTATCGGGCCCTTGTGCCCATCATGAAGCCATATTTTCCCATCCCCCACACCAATGCTGCTGCCACCCCCACTCCTTGGAGCACATTCCTGTACTGATTGGCTGGCCATTGTGTCAATCATGAAGAGCAGTTTTCAAAGCATGAAAACCTTTTTTTAAAAAAAAAAACCGCAAAAAACACCAGCAATCTTAAAGCACTAAGCAAACATTGGAGGGCATAAATATGCAAGGCTCTTGGAAATGCAAACAAAGCAGTCATGAAATCCGAAGCCTTGGCGGAAGGGCAAGCTGGCGGTCAGGACTTGAGTTGCAGGGTCTACCTGTGCCACTTAGGGAAAGGTAGGGGAAAGCAAAGCTCATGCTGCAGGAGGAAAGCTCATGCCAGCTACAGTTTTCCAGTCTGTTTGTACACAGCCATAATAATACTTTCGCAAGGCTAGCCTACATGGTGCCCTCCAGATGTTTCTGGACTTCAACTTCCATCAGTCCCTGTCAGCATGGCCAGTGGTCAGGGATAATAGGATTGTAGTCCAGCAGCATCACGTTGACTTACTCCTAGTGTCCTACACCTCTTCCTCGTCTACATTCTCCACTGCAACTGTCTGGGCCTTCCCACAGAAGTCCGATACCATTCTGAAACCCCTTAAATATTCTTAGATCTTGGGTGGTGGATCTTGGGGTCTCAAATTTCAGCGGTGCCCTGGGTGATGCCAAATTTCGGCACCCCTCCACCTCTCACACTCCATTCTGAATCATAGTTGCAGGGGCCTGAGGCCCCGCACCAGTGCGACCAAACCTCTTGAGAGAAGTCACGTGTACTAAAAATTAGAGTGCCACCTTTCCGTCTCAAATACCTGCCCATATAGTTTTTTTAAAACCAAGCAAAACTATTTGAAAAACAAAATAAACACATAGCAAGAAAATGCTACAACAAACAACATGAAACAGACCGTTGGGTACTCAATAGGAGGTTGCAAAGCAGTGCTGGTGACATGTCCCAGGCTGTGCCCCTCCTGAGCCATATATGTCTTGAGAGCTACTAAGAGGCCTGGAGGGGGCTGCGTTTGGCCCATCCTTTCTCTAAACAAAAACTGATTTTCAGCTATTCAAGCCTCAAATCCTCCTAAGAACACTCCTAGCAGCTTCCTAGAGCACATGGGGAACAGAATGGAACTTGGCAGCAGAGTTGCCTTGAGGCCGAGTGAAAGTCCCCCAGTGCTATTTTGTGGAAGTGGTCCTGCAGATAGGAGTGGAACTACCACAATACTGCACCTCTTGACTTCCATCTCACAGAGCCCCTTCAGGAGGATAGCATTGTGGACTGTATTGAAAGCTGCTGACTGATCAGTGTCACCTGGGAATGTCTTGCATTCTACACCCACCACCTGGGCCCAGTCACAAAACTACCATTTTGGGGGTTGGAGGACCATTGGGATGCAGTGGGGGCTTCTCCACATACAAAAGTATTCTGGTCACTGAGACCCATAGGAATTTTTACATCAGTGGATGCATGGAGCAGGACCACCTTAGCAATGGTGCCATTCTTTTGGAATTTGCTTCTCAAGAGGCTCACCACATGCCATCCTCCTGTGCTAGCCTTGTATTTAAGCACGAATCTGGTAGCCATAGGTGATAAGGATTTGCATGTAGGCAAGCACATGGAGTTCCATTTAGGCAAATGAGGACTGGGGAAGGAGGAAGAGCACCTCCACACCTGGCACAGAAACCCAAGAAACCAAATCAGGCTGAAAGAGGATGAGCATAATTCTCAACCCCTCTCTGCCAGCCCCCAGAAAGCTGGTGACACAATCTGCATGCTAGTTGCTATGTGCTAGTGACTCTTATTCACAAGGCTTTTCCATGCACTGAGATGCTTCTTTAGAACTTCCCTGTTCTTTCAAGTCTCTGGAGGGCATGAGGATCAAACACAAGTGGATTGATTTTAGTTTTATGCTCTTACAGATGTCATGGTCTTAAATGCTGGTACTCTTTGTATTGCCTTTTTGTGGTTGTGGTTGTAACTGTGTTGCATTTCTTCTTCACCTACTTGGTGCATTCTTCTCTAGTGGAAAAGTAGTATTGAGATGAAAAAAGAAAATAAGTGCCATAAACAAAGAATGGGGAAATAGGCATAGTGCTAGTATAGATTCAAGAGTTGTTGTTTTGTTTTGTTTTGAGTTTCTAATCTCCCTTGTACCCTTTAGAATCTGCCCCACACTTTAGAAACAATAATAAAATGAGTCTGATCGTATATGAAACATGTTTATCAAATGTATCTTGTGCCAGTTTGCTCCTTACCACCCAAAGCAAGTTCAAACAAAGTCCTCAGTGCTTTCAGAAAAATGCTTGGAATTTGTGTCTTGGGGAAGGCAGTTTCCTAAGTGGGTAGACCATGCTGCTCTCTGTGCCCTCCTTTTTTTCTTTAATGAGATTGGCACTCGGATGGAATAATTTAAAGTTAAGATCCAGAGGTACAGAAATAAGCACATGATGCAATCTTTCTAGTCTTCATGGGTAGGAACCTTACCACTGCCTCCTAGCCATGATGATGAGTATAGGCTACCTATACCAGTTGGAGGAGCGACAGCAGGTGAGGCTTGATACCCGCGTGTACCACTTACGGGTTTTGCCATAGGCATTGGATGGCTACAGTGTGTGAAGGAGGATGCTGGGATAAGTTGGCTTCTTCTTCTTCTTCTTCTTCTTCTTCTTCTTCTTCTTCTTCTTCTTCTTCTTCTTCTTCTTCTTCTTTGCCTGATCCAGATGGTCTTCATGGTCTATCTAATGTGCATTCCACTTTGTGGATAAACATTGCCTCCCTAATTTAAGTTTTGTGTCTCTTAGTGATGTATCTGAGTCGCTGATCGACAAGTGCCTGTATACCTGTAAATCTCCTCATCCAGACATCCTAATAAGGACTTCCGGAGAAGTCAGACTTAGCGATTTCATGCTCTGGCAGGTAACAGTGAACTGAAATTACCCATGAGGTTGGAAGAGTGAGATTCACCTCTCCTGCTCTGCTTGGTCTTGTTTAGAAATAATTTAGTACTTTGGCTCTGGAGATTTTGTTGTAAGGTTTTAGGAAAGATTTTGCGTTTCTGCTTCGGGATGGAATATAAATCTCTCTTCATTAAACCAATGGAATAAAAATACATTCGAAGATATGCAGTCCTGCATCATGTACTGGAATTCCAGTGTGAACAAAGGAGCTGTCAGATCAGGGCTAAATGTTGAGAGTCAATGTCAAGCTTTAAAAACAATAAAGCCACTCCTACGGGCTCCAAAAAAAATCTTGTTCAGATACAAAACTGATGTTGCATAAATGACTGGGTCATGCCTCAAAGAAAGTCTTCTGAAACAAAAATGTACTTAGTAGGCGCCTAGACAGCTTGATGCTGCTGACTGATTTCGGCTGGTAACTGATTCCAGGGAAATGGAACTGCAGAGCCAAAAGTCTGGTTTCTAGTGCAAGTTAAGGCATATGGTACTCTCAACACTATAGCATCTGAGAAGAGCAGTAGCTTGGTATGGCTATATTGGGCAAGGGTCTCCCTTCCAGATCCTAGTCTCAAGTTTTTTAGGCCTTAGAATGCTAAAATTAAAACCTTGAACTGTACCACTAGCTAGTGCAGCTCCCTCAGCAGAGGTGTTATATGGTGGCATCGTGACACCCAGGGCGGCAAACCGCTATGTACGCCGCACATGCGCTGTACATAGCGGTTTGCCAGCAGTGCTGATCCAGTGTGTACGGACAATGCTGGGATCCTCTGTTCATGGCTGTAGCCATGAACGAAGGATCCTCTGCAGCTGTAGTGGCGATGGAGGGATCCCACTGCTGTCCATATGGTGCTTGAGTAGCGCCGGCAGCAAACGATTATGTACAGCGCATGCATGCGATGCCACACATGCACTGTACATAGCGGTTTGCCGCCGGTGCCAGGATCCTCTGCTCGATGGCAGCTTGCACCGCCGTGAGCCCCCACAAGGGTGCCTTGTCACACACCCCAAACATGGCAACCGGGGCGCACCACCACCTCCCCATTGTGATGCTACTGTCAATAGAATACCTCAACAGCCAACCTAGTCCATAGCTGCCAAGTTTTCCCTTTTCTCACGAGGAAGCCTATTCAGCATAAGGGAAAATCCCTTTAAAAAAGGGATAACTTGGCAGCTATGCAACCTACCGGTAGCTGCTGCATTCTGCACTAGCTGCAGCTTCTGAGTTAAGCCAATATGCCATGGATATGCCTCTGAATATCTGTTACTGGGAGGTTTGTGGGCTTCCTGGTTGGCCACTGTCAGAACAAGATGCTAAGCTAGATGGACTTTTGGTCTGATCCAACAGAGCTCTTCTTACCATACTGTTAACATTACAGCAGGAGTGGCCAGCAGGAGTGGCCTATGGCCCTCCAGATGCCATTGAAGTCCAGCTCTCAACAGCCCCGCCTTGAGTGGTCAGTGGTCAAGGACAATGACACTATACCCCAGCAGTGTCTGGAGAGCTGCAGGTTAGCTGCCCCTGAATTACAGCTTTCCGTTTTATGCTAAAGCATGAATTATAAATGGGGAAATTTCCTTTCAGGATTCCCCCTTTGATTCCCATGTCCCGTTGCTAAGGGACCTCTTCACCCCATATAGAATTCTGGGAGTACCACATGCCCCACAGGTGCGCTTAGCCTGTACTAGAACCTGGGCTTTGAGTCTTGCAGCTACGGCCTTCTGGAATCAGTTACCAGCTGAGATTAAACAGGCAGCTATCATTTTGATATTTAGGAGGCTAGTGAATTGTGTAGGTTGAATGTGAAGCAAGTGCAGCTCTCGCCCTGCTTTGCAAATGCCAGGGTCATTCTACCTGCTGGTTTCCTGCAACATGATCCTTTTCCCAGCAGAAAAGGAGGGGGTGCCCTTTGCTACAAAAAGGACTGCAAGAAGCAGGCCTGCAAGAATCTGTGCTCTTTGGCCTGCATTAGAGTTGGCCAACCTTTTCAAGGCAAAGGGCCACGTGGACACGATGGCTGTCCAGGAGGTATGGCCAAAGTGGGAAAATATGCACAACAAGAACTGTAGTTCCTGAGCTGGCGTGGATGGTGAATGTTGGGCATCTAAGTCCAAAGCATGAGAAATAAAATCCCACTAGCAATCTGGATCATCCATCCCTCTGAATAAACAGTGTTATCCCCCACCCCCACCCCCCGCAATAGCTGAAGTCCATATGTTCTTCAACCATCCTGGTTGCAGTTAGCATCCATGCCAAAGGTGGTTTAGAGCAGCAAGCCTTCACGTTAACAGTCAGCCTGTTCAGTAAAGACAATTGTGCGGAAGCCTGTACAGATGATTTAATTATTTTAGATATTTCTTGATAAACTTGAGACTATTCAAAACCATTGTTATAAGTAAGTCATTGTTTTAAAATGGACCGAGTAAGTCATTGTTATAAAATGGATCAATTGAACTGGGGTAGGGGTGGCTTGGAGGGACACAAGCCATTTGGCATCACAATAGTACAGTGAGGGACCTACATGAGCTGTTGGGGTGGGGAGAGGAGAGGATTTTTTAATTTCTTTTTTATGGAGAAATTTGGAGGGAGCCACAAATAGTTTTGGGTATCACAGCAGAGAACCCACTGGAGTGTGTGTGTGTGTGTGTGTGTGTGTGTGTGTGTGTAAGCGAGAGATCTAGAAATGTATGTACAGTAGTACATTTAGAGTAGGCCACAGGTTGTCACCTCAGGCATACATCCTTAGAGCTCAATTCCCTTCTCCTACCCCCAACCTCCACCCAAAAAAACCCAAAAAACTTTTTAGAGGTGTAGTTGAACTGATCATGCTCCCTTCGATGCCAAAAGGATATTGAGGTGGAATGGCAATTGGTATTGGATGTGCACACTCGAGTCCTCACAACCTCAGTCCTTTCTTTCAGCAGCAGTGGGGCACTGGGGAGGACACTTTTCATGACTGCAAAGGTCATAGTGCAAAGCTAAGTAATAATAATAATAATAATAAATTTATTATTTATACCTCGTGGTTTCCCCAGCCACTCTGGACGGCTTCCAACAGAAAAATAAAATAATCAATTAAACATTAAAAGCCTCCCCAAACAGGGCTGCCTTCAGATGTCCTCTAAAAGTCTAGTAGTTATTTTTCTTTTTGACATCTGGTGGGAGGGCGTTCCACAGGGCGGGTGCCAATACCGACAAGGACCTCTGCCTGGTTCCCTGTAACTTGGCTTGGCTTCTCGCAGCGAGGGAACCGCCAGAAGGCCCTCGGCACCTCTCTGCCCTGTTTTCACATTCTTATAGTAGAATTTTGAGGTTACAGGATTCCAGCATGGTCCAAAGTATCTGCACATAACCCATGCAATCAATGAATAGGAATGTATGTAGTGTATGGATGAAAGGCCTTCTGTGGGTTTGTGCTAGAATAATTTCACTGGTAACATAGCTTGATTCTGTGGTGGTCTTCCCTCTGCAGGCTGCCTGTTAAACTCCATGTCTTTCTTTCTGCAGACGTCTCATACATGCTTGGTTTTCCAGTCTGTGTTGTGGCCAGATTACTCCTTCTGGAACTTGTGGGAGGCTGTCCTTCAGTTCCAAATGAACTACAATGCTTTGCAGGTAAGACCCGGAGGGCACAAATCTGAGGCAAATCTGGCAAACCCAGATTTGAGCAAAAATTCATTGCATCTAATGTCATTTATATATTCACAGGCTGAACACAAGATTTAGTAAATAAGAATAATATAATAATAGATCCCAATTTCTGGAGATCAAATTTTGAGTACAATTTGGTGAGGTCCTCCTAGTTTGTTTTATGGGTAGACTGTACAATTAGTTCAAAGCTGGTAAAAATAAGTTTCCTTATACCAAATTGGTTAAATATATGACATCATCATAAAAGGTAACTACCGGTAAGCCCAAATGTGCCTCTAGTGAAAATGGTATTAGGTGATCTAGAAACAGATGTAGACATTGGATGATGTTCGGTATTAGTCATATGCAGAACAGACCTATGGAAATGGTTCTAGTGGCTTTTCCATTGTGGGTAGATTTTAAAGTGGGGCAGATGTCTTCTTCTGTTTCAGTTAAATACTATTGAAAAATCAGAAGTGCAGAAATATTTGATAGTGACCAAATACACTGAATTTTTGCATGTAGCAAGACAAATGCATTGCCGTAGAACGGAATGCAGTTGCTTGGTGGGAGTGTGTATGGAAGAAAAATAATTTTAGGACAAGGTAGCAAACTGTAACTTTGAGAAGCACCAAGGATTGAGTGTTCCTTGTTTTGTTTTTTGGGAGCTGTTGCATGGTGGATGGAGAAGCATTTGCGAACCAAACAGAAGCAAATTTCTCCAGCATTTTTTGCTTCTCTATTCCAGGGAAGCCAGTGAGGTGCTTTCAAGATGTTAAGGCACACCACTCTCAGCAACCTTGACAAGTGGCCTTGCTGGCTGGGGCTGATGGGAGTTGTAGTCCCGCAAACATCTGGACAGCATCACATTGACTATCCCCCATCTACACTATTAGGCTTGCTTCATTTTCACCAACTCATATGCTATTTCTTTTCAGAAAGCCAGGGATTTGTACATGGAAGAAAGGAAGTGGCAGCAGATGGAAAATGACAAGATCTGCGTGCTGGAGAAACTGAAAGAAGAAGGTTCTGCATCCTGTACAGATGCGCAGAGACGGCGGACGCTCCTCCAGGAATGCAGAGCTAAACGGGAAGAGAGAATCCAGAGTTTTTTGCAAGCCCTGGAGAATAAGCAAATGGACCTCCTAGAAAAACTGAGTATGGCATCAGCATGACAAAAAGGAACTTGTAGGGCCAGGAGTCGGGTGCAGGAGAGGAAGGACATTAATCAAGTTACAAACAGTCCAGCTGCTGCCAGTGGTCTTCACTTGTTAATGGGAATGTAAAGTTTTGTTTCCCTGTGTGTTCTCAGTAGACATATACAAGACTTTACCACCTCTGTCTTTCTGCTTGTTATTCAAGCTTTGGTTGTGTCTGAAATAAGTTTATGCTTCCTAAATTCCATGTGGGTTTATAAACGTAACCAAACAAAGAGGTATTTGGTGTGGAATTGGTTAAATAAAGGACAACCTTGAGTAGATGTTCTTGGGAAGGCCTGTCCTTGTTTCACTCCCTCTTTCCAAACTGCAGTGCCTCAGCTAAACAAGTTTCCTTAAGCGTCTTCGAATTCTGAAAAGTTGCTTGCAGTGCAGGGAGAGGTGCAGTTGGGAAAAGTGGACAAGGACCCTGTTTGCATGCACACAGACAAATGGGTGTCTAGTTCTAGATGGGCTTTTTTGATGCCTAATTAGAAGACTGGCTGTCCCGTTAAATAAAAATAAAAATTCTCATCTCAACTTTCTGTGTGTGGCCAGAAACAATAGAATCACCCTAATTTGGTGAACCTGTGTACTTGTGAGGCTCTACAAGGAAACATACATTGCCTGCCCCAAAACTATTTTGGCATTAAGTGGTACATAAATTGGGAGAATGTTCTTTCTGCTTGGCTCTGTATGTGCTACAGAGCTTTGGACACTCCAGCTTGCTGGAGGTGTATCTAATACAGCAGGGTCCCCAAACTAAGGCCTGGTGTTTTTACATGAGTAGAATGTGTCCTTTTATTTAAAATGCATCTCTGGGTTATTTGTGGGGCATAGGAATTCGTTCATTTTTTTTTTCTTCAAAATATAGTCCAGTCCCCCACAAGGTCTGAGGGACAGTGGACTGCTGAAAAATTTTGCTGACCCCTGTAATACAGCATACTTTGCGCGCACTCTCTCTGGGTTTTTTTTTTAAGTGTTTTACTTTCAGATGGCACCAGAAAATGTCATTTTTAAAAAATAAAAAAACTTGCAGATTCAGCATGCTGGATACAGCTGTAAAGAGGCTGATTATGTCATCAAGCCATGAATAAAGCATTTTTTTGGGGGGGGGGAGACAGCTTATTTTAAAAATAAGCTGAAAATTATTAAAAGTTCCTATTCTAAAGCTTTGTGAATCCAAAGAAGAAATGTGCAGTTTAATTATCTTTTTAAAAAATGGTGAGGATGAGCCAATTTTCAGAAAACTGATATTGTAAATCATCAAACCACTTAAGAATTGTGTCCTATTTCAATGCAAGTAGCTAAGGATATATACAGAAATACAATAAATATTGGAACTTTGTTCTCATGCGGTGGCTTTACCTACTGTTGGAAGCTGAATCTTTATAGCTTTATAGCTTTTATGATGCCCGAAACAGCCGTTTTAAGAAAGGCCTTGAATTCTAAAGGGAATGTGTCTCCTGTTTCTTGAACAGGGCATGCACATAATCTCCCAGCCATGTGTTATCTTTTCAGAGGTGGGAAAGAATATTTATTAGTAAATGTTTCTTCTGCATTAAAAACTTACAATCAATAAGTTGAAAAACGTGAATGGTTTGTTCTGTGGGAAACAAGAGGTCCAACATCCTTAATGAAGGTGTTTCTTTGTCTACATGGTTTAGAAGTAGATGTAGGCACACCAGTCCAAACCGCCTCAGGGGTGGGCAACCTCCAGTGCATGGGTCAGTTTTGGTGCTTCAGGGAATCCAATTTGGTTTGTGATGCCATTTCCCCCAAAAATCACAACCACGTGTCCATCAGCTGATGGGCTTTTTTTAAATCCTGCTGGGTGTTACTTCACCAGTGCATTCCCTATGGGGAACATGCTTCCATAGCAGACTCCTGCAGGGAGCCTGACTGAATCCTGAGCAGGTGAGCACAGGGTTCAATCCTACTTGGTGCTTCAACACCACCATCCCATCTCATGGGTCAATTTTTGATAGGGAGTGGGACTGCCTACCAACATATCACTTGCATCATGATGACAGATGGATGGGTGATGCCCACTTACCTGCCAAAGGTTGGCCATTGGGGTGGGGGAGATAATGACCTGACATCTGAAGGCAGCCCTGTTTAGGGAAGGTTTTAATGTTTAATAAATTATTGTATTTTACTATTTCTGTTGGAAGCCGCCCAGAGTGGCTGGGGAAACCCAGCCAGATGGGCGGGGTGTAAATAATGAATTTTTATTTTATTTATTTATTTATTATCACTGGGTGTATACAGAACAGTTTGCATCAATGTAGTTACTGTGGCATCCTATGCTGGCAAGCATGCTAGCTGCCAGTTGCAGCTGTCATGGTCACACATCAAAACTAGATTACTGTTAATGTGCTGGGGGTGGGATGTTGTGTGTCTGAATCTTCTGAAACCTGATAGTACAGGATGCAGCAGCCAGACTACTGCACAGCGTTTTTGGAGCTTATGGCTCTTGATTTAAATAATTTGCACTGGCTCCTGATCTAATTTCAGGAGCAATTGAAAGTGCTGGACACTTGCCTTCATGGTTCTCAACTGTGTGGGACCAGTACAGTATACCTAAAATACAGTCTGCTCCCATATGATCCTTCCCAGTGACCAAAATATTTGGGTGTTTGGGAACTCCTTGGTGGAGCGTACTCAGTTCTGGCAGGCAAGCTTTTGGACTGGATGGTGGGACATTTTGCTGGATTCCGGGTTTTGTACTATCTGCTGCTTGCTTGTTCTGCACGCCCCACCCCCACCCAGCATACATTTGTGCTTTGTGGTTTTAATTCTTTGTATTTTTAAAGCTGCCTTGGGTGGCTCAAATTATGAATGAAAAAGACATTCAACCACCCTCTAGCAGATTTTCAGGGTGTCCAGTAGGTTTTCAGTGGAACTTGCTTCTGTGCTTAATGTCAATGATTTTAATCTGACTAAACAGGCTTATAGTACATGC
Source organism: Zootoca vivipara (assembly GCF_963506605.1). Lineage (NCBI taxonomy): Eukaryota > Metazoa > Chordata > Lepidosauria > Squamata > Lacertidae > Zootoca > Zootoca vivipara. The sequence continues at coordinate 35,381,875 of NC_083281.1, read as the reverse complement.
TTGCCTGTTTAAATGGCTTGTAGATCACACTGAGAACAATTGGAATGAATGGCAGCTGTGTTGCAGTTATGTGGTTCATTGCACCTACTGTTAAGGGGTATTTCTGTTCCTGGAGAATGAGAGTAAGAGGCCAACTTGAGTTATTTTTAAGAGTGTGAAGTTGTTTAGCTCTACTGTAGTAACTGTTCATAGTGAAATATAACTAGAATCCTGATGGAACAAAAGCAAGTTGAAGATTGTTAGATTTGGCAACTGGCATATGAAAAGTTAAATCTTAAAAGTGCTTAGTGTAGTTACTAATATTGCACTTCCAACCTGTTTAAAATTCTAATCTAAAGCAAGGATGGGAAACCTTGAGTCTGGGTACAAAAGTGGCCCTCCATGACTGTTTGTCTGGCCTGGGCTCCTTCAATCTCATGCCCTTCCTAGAGTACTTTTTCCTGGTTAGAATGTGACCTTGAATTGTGATAATACATCTTGCTTGCCTGGTTGGAGGGAAGTACATACATTTTATGAATCTTTGCACCGCTGGAAGGAAGCTTAATGTACAAAAGTAAATCTCTCTCTTTGCTCCACCCACCCTTGTGTCTGGCCACCCATGCAGCCTTGGATGGTTGCCAACAAAGGAATTTTGCCCTAAGACTGAAAAAGATTCCCCATCCCTGAGCTCAGGAGCATATCTAGGAGTTTGTGAAGTTGGCCCTGCCAAGGGTGCAGGCCCAGGAGGGCACAAAAATCACACCTTTCCACTCTGGCTAGGAGCCCACCTGCCCGTCTACATGCTCCCCAGACGGTTGCTCTGCTGCTCTGGACAGTCATGGGGAAGCATGCAGGCTCCTCTGGGTGCCTTGGCAGGAGCACCTCCCAAGTGAAATGCAGTGAAGGATGTCATAAGAAGACAAGCTCTGCTGAATCAGGCCCAATGGTCCATGTAATCCAGCATCCTGTTCTCACAGTGCACGACCAGATGTCTGCTGGAAATCCAATTGGTGTTCTGCTGTGGAGGCAGAGCATAGAATCATAGAATCATAGAATCGTTGAGTTGAGCCATCATGGTTAGTAACCACTGATAGCCTCAACCCCCATGCATTTGTCTAATCCTCTTTTAAAGTCACCCAAGTTGGTAGCCATCACTACATCCTGTGAACATAGTTGTGTCTAGTTCAACATTCTGTTTCCCAAAGTAGCCCATAAGCAAGGTTCCACATACAGCCCCCTCAGCAATTGCCTAGTCAGTGGCATTCTGCCTCTGAACAAAGACGATAAGATCCTCCACCATTAGCAGTGCATGTGCAATTGAAGAATGTGTTCTAATGCTATATAAACTACATGAAATTATTCGTACGAGTGAAGACATCACTGCAACTCTCTCATTTAACTTCACCCTGAATGTAGCCTTTACCAGTTAATAGTGCAAGCTGTAATGATGTTGCATGGTGTGTCCATTGCAAGGCAAGTTATGTTAAGGGAGACACTATATATGATGACAGATCAAATGTGGGCAACATGCCTTATTCTGCAGGTATTCCATATCTGTCCCTGCCTCTTTCTAACTGCTGGGGTTTGGGGTGGGTATTGTACCAGCAGCAGGACAGAATGGTGCTGAAAAGGACAGCTCCTCACCTGGCCCCTGTCAAGAAAGCGTCTTCGGTAAAAGTGTCCCCGCGCCACAAGAATGCTTCCGTTCGCCCTCTTTCTCCCTTTGGAGAGTGGGAAGGCGAGGTGGCTGCTGCACCTGAGGCCCTTTGCTGCTCGCTCTTGAGGGAGACCCTGCCAGTTCGTAGTCAAGGTTGAAAAGGAAGAGGGCGCTGTGGGTTGCGTTCTGCCCTCCTCAGCTAGGCAATGACCGCACCTTCCTTTCCCTTCGAGCGCTAGAAGAGGCCACCATCTTCTTCTACCCAAGCTTCCACCCAGATTTCTTCTTCTTGTTGTTGTTATTGGCTTGGAGGGCCTGGAACAGGGGAAAGGCCTTTCTCGGAAACATTTTCCTCCTGCCTGCGCCTTCGCAGGAGAGGCGCGCCATGGCTTGTGCAGGTGCTCCAGGCAGGTCGGTCTTTCGCCCTCCTGCAGCGAGAGAGAGACACCGCACGGGCTTCTCAGCGGTAACTTTCGACCGCAAGCTTTATATACGCTTACCTGGGCGCAAGTCCAGTCACCGCGCCAGAGGAGTTGTGAAGATTACGCAGAGAGCTCCTTGTCAGCAAATTATTAAATTTTGCAGTGCATTTTTAAGACCTGAGAGATTAGTGTTTCTTTATTATTTTTAATGGAGGGTGGAGGCAGCAAGAGTGGTATAAGAATCTACGAAATGCATTTTCTTTCTTGCGTACATACGTAACGAAAAAGAGGTCCGGGTTATTATTTATTTTTTTAAAAAAAATCTATACGACGCCGAAGGTCGGTCTTCGTATTGCTGTTTATTGTTGTCATTAAAACAAATTCGCGCCGTGGTCGAAAGACCGAGCAACAGCTCTTGCAGGGAGGATTTACTAGTTGCGCGCGCGCCCCCTTAGCTCCTCGCCTCCCCTCGCAGCGCCCGCCCTGGCTGGCCCTTGCCACGTGATGCGCTCTGTCCAATAGGCGACCGGGGCGGTGGGGATCCGGCTGGAACCGGTTGGGCCGCGTCCGGCTCTATATAAAACTTTATAAACACCCGATTCAAATTAGTGGGGTCGTGAGCGACACGAGCGAACCCAACAAACGGAGCCCCCCTTTCTCTCTTTTCCTCTTCTGCTCTTCCTTACTGCGCGGCCTCTCTGCACCCCCTCCTTTTTTTTGTTTTTACAGGCGGTTGAGTTTCTCCCTTCCCTCCTACAGAGACCGCGCTTTAATATTTCCAACCCAGCCTCCTTTTTCTCTTTCTCTCCCCCTCTGTCACGCGCCGCCGACATGCCCAAGAGAAAGGTACGTGGCTGCGGCGAGGGAACCGAATGGCTCGGACGGGAGACGGGGAAGGAGGAAGTGGGGAAGAGACATGGTAGTTTGCAGAAGGAGCGGTGCTTATGCGGGGATGAGATTTAGATCAGCCGCCATTTTCTTTCCTTTCTCCTCCTCTTTCTCCCTCTCCCCCCACCCTCTCTGGTTCTCCTTTCCTTCCTCCACCACGAGCAGTTAACGGTTGTGAGGTAGGGGGAAGCGCGCGCGCGCGAGGCGGCTCGACGGTGCTTCTGAGGACTTAAAAGTGAGGAGGAGTGGGCGGAGCGGAGCGAGAACGACCGTTAACCGCCGCGCATTCTTGATCGCCGGGGGTAGGGAGGGGGGAGCTATAAGGAAGAGGAGAGAGCGAGAGAGATGGAGCGCGCGGGGGCGCGCGCACTCGAATGGGCGCGAGAATATTAATCATTGGCAGTTTCTCGCCCGCGCGCTCACTTATGTCCCCGCCAATAGGGAAGGGGCACGCACCCGCCAGCGGGTGGGCAGAGGAGTAAGATACAGAAGATAAGAGACTAAGCTTAACCGGAGCTAGCTGGCTGTTTTTTTTGGCGGGAGGGTGGTTGGCTGGAGAGAGGCACGTGCGTGGCTGGTTGTAGGTGTTTGGGCGCGCGCGTGCGCGCGCGTGCAAACATAAAGCGGGGTACGTTGGAAAAATGGGCGCGTGCGCGCACTCCCACTCGCGTTCTGTCATCCGCCTCCCCCCCCCTTCACAAATAAATAATAGTGGGGGTGCGCAGGCTTTTCTCCCCCGCCATCCCCCGCGCTTCCGAAAAGGCGGGAAGGCAAAAAAAGCGGTAGTTTTGAAAGCCCTGGGGGAGGGGAAAGATCAGCCCTATTGAGTCCTGGCGAGAGACTTGTCAGTTGTTTGCGCGGGGGATGGAGGTTTCCCCTGTCAGTGAAGATGTTGAAGAGGCCCCGCCTCCCGCCCTACATGCGCTCCTTAGCGAATCTTTCCCTCCCCCTTCCTTCTCTCTAAGGGTGAAAGTGACCATCTTAAGTGTTGGGAGGCGAAGGAGGGTTAGAGTTGCCCACACACGTACACGTTGTGGCTTGCTTCTCTGGAGCCCTTTACGTTGCCAAATCCACGTTTCACTTCAAGAGGCATTCGGGATTGGTTTCCCCAATTGTGTCTTGGGAGGAGGGGGTATGTTGGGCCCAGGGGAGTTCCTTGAGCTCTGAATCTAGGGATGATCCCTTAAGGCTTAAAGCAACAGAGAGTCGGTACAGCCTTAAATGTCGCACAGTTGAGTGGTTTCATAGGTCTGAAGAGGCACTAGGGGTAGGCAGGCAAGCAAGGTTCAAATTGCAAGATCAAAATTCCAGGAATAAGTGAGATCTTGGGTCTGTTACACAGACTCAATAGAGGTCATAGTGTTCTGAAATAAAAGGAGCCATTATGTTGCCTAGAGCTGCAGTGTTAGGGAATAAAGAATAATGCATCAAAATTAGGGGCATCTGGCAATGCTGTTATCCACACAACCCTCCCACAAACACATCTCTCATTGGGAGAACATATGGTCACTAAGGATGCAGAAGTGCATACAATGTAGCCATTTTTTAAAAAATGAGAAGATACTAGTAATAATTATATCAAATTTATTGAAATTTTAATTGTCAAAAACTATGGGAACTTGCATTGAGTAAAACTTGGTTCTGTAGGAACATAAATTGGAATATTGCAATAGTTGATGCTATATGGCTCCAGGGGAGCATCTTCTATGCCACATAATATTTTCTTTATGCAACAAGAAAAATTACTTGATTTTTCACAAGCAATTTATTGGTTTTCCGAGCCTAGGATTTAAAATGCCAACGTCTTGATTTAAAATATAAAAGCCATAGCTTAGTAGTAAAGCATCTGCCTTGCACACATAAGGTTCCAGGTTCAATCCATGCTTCTTCAGATAAGGCTGGGAAAGACTTGTCTGAAACCCTGGGAAGTGCTGCCAGTCAATGTTGACAATACTGAGCTAGATTGAGTAATGGTTTTATTCTATATATGGCAGCTTTCTGTACAGTATACAGGGAGAAAAAATAATATTAAGTAGTTGTGAGAACGTGTGCTAATTTAAAATTTGAGGGAAAAGGAATCTGACAAAGATGAGATTGTCAAATAATTTTCTTTATATATTTAAGTAACAGCTTATCCAAGTTTTTAAAACCTTCGAAGAAATTAGATTGTTGGCGTAGGGTTTCTTCAGCTGTTTCACTTTTTAAATTCCTTATAGGCTGAAGGAGATACCAAGGGTGACAAGGCCAAAGCAAAGGATGAGGTAAGAGCATTACTATATTTTTATGTTATAGACTAAACCTGAAATCCCAAATGTATTCACTTGCCACTAGACACCATTGAATTCAGTTGAGCTTACTTCTGAGTAGAGATGGTTAAGCTTGTACTGTAATTTGCAAATATTTATATGTATGTAGCTTTCTTACCACATTCTCATTTTAACCTTACCTGTCAGATGGAGATACGCTACTAGAAGTATGTTAGCTTTCTGATCTTGAAAATTGTATAGGTAGAATGTAATGTGTGTATTTGAATGCTGGATTGTAGGTCTATTCTAAAAGAAACAACTCATTATTCTAATGGTTAACTTTTCTTTTTTAAAACAGCCACAGCGGAGATCAGCAAGGTTATCTGCTGTAAGTATGCTGTGTGATGGAATGTCCTTTAGGGTTGTTAGCAGTAGTAACTTCTAAAGAACTACTGATAGTCAACTCATTGACACCCTGAAAGGGATTAAGTTGGCTGTTAAGGATGACATCATATACTAAAGTGAACAAATACCTTATTGTTTCAAAACTACTTTTGAATTGTTCTGTCTTTTCTAGAAACCTGCTCCTCCAAAGCCTGAACCTAAACCTAAAAAAACAGCTCCAAAGGTAAAATTCAAATTGTATGCAATTTGAGCTCGAATACATTTTTGTTCCCTGGTCTGAGATACTTATGTTCAAACAATTGCTTTAAATTGTGTGAAGTCCTTTATATCAGCAGATGTTTGTGGTTTGTGAACTATTAATTATTTCCATTGATTGGCAGAAGGCTGAGAAGGTACCTAAGGGGAAGAAGGGGAAAGCTGATGCAGGCAAGGATGGAAACAATCCTGCAGAAAATGGAGATGCCAAAACAGACCAGGTATAATAGCAATATAGTAGTTTATTTACTTTGCTAAACTCCTTTGTTAATTTGTTGTGGAATGATTGTGTATGAATGGAATAGTATGCTCCCAATTGTATATGAGATTGCATTTTTTAAAATTATGTAAGAAATATTTGTCTTTGTTCTTCTGTTCAAGTCTAACATCAATACTTTCTCATAATAGCTTGTATTGTGAAAATGGGTGTGTGTCTGTTTCATACAATTTACATAAGATTCATGCAGACATTGGCCTATATGGGTAGTAAGCTCGCATTAGCATAAAGAACTCTCTGACGGGACTGCCTTTGTCTTTCAGGCACAGAAAGCTGAAGGTGCTGGGGATGCCAAGTGAATTGTGTGAATTTTTGATAACTGTGTACTTCTGGTGACTGTACAGTTTGAAATACTATTTTTTATCAAGTTTTATAACAATGCAGAATTTTGTTTTACTTTTTTTTTAAAAGCTATGTTGTTAGCACACAGAACGCTTCGTTGTTGTGTTTTGGGGGAAGGAGAGGGGACAAATGCCATTGACTCTGTTACTTAGAACCTGGGCTTTTAAAAGCCCCCCAACAATTTTACAAGAGGTGGTCTACATGGACACAAGAAAGGGGGATTCCCTGATATTGTTCATCTTTGGTTTCTGAAATACTTGAGTGAACACTGAAGTTCCCAAAATGCTTGTGTCTGAGGAGAAAGTACATTTAAAACAGTACTTAGACTTCCTCTGTCTGTTCTTTCACATTGTCTTTTGCATTGCATTTACCACTCCTTTGAGTGTGGCATAGGGTCTTTTGATACTTGCTCTCATAAATCAGATTCGTACTCACAGTGTCAGGCAATCCAGACTTCTGGTGTCAAATACTATGGGGTGGGCCACATTTCTTATATTGTGAATCTTCAAATTAAGAATTCTACGGTTTTGTTTTCCTCTAAAAGTCAGGGTAGGCTTGTGAAAAGTTGTTAAACAACATACTAAATGTGAAAGTGTCCACCCTCACTCTAAACTTTCCCTGTTCCAAGTAAGAATTGAAGATTTCATTGGGTTTTATATAGTAACTTTACATTTTGGTAGTCCAAGAAGAAAGGGGAGTTGGAACTTGTTGTAAAACATTGCAGATTGTAGACCATGTCCTGCCTGAATACCATTGATTGATTGTTTTATGAAAAGTACCTTTAATAAAGCTGGATATTGTTTGGCTTGGACTGTTCTTTTTTTTCCTTTTTACTCTGTTCTCTGATTTCTAGTGCTTTTCTTTCAGGGTTACATTGGTGAGCTTAAATGTAAGTATATACGTTTCAAAATGACATTGCTGTCATAGAAACACACTAAGCATTGATCTACATGATCAGAAAAATCACATGGTTCAATTCTCTTGGGAATTTTCCAGTTATAAATGTAGGTGAAGGAATTGCATGACAAAATGCAAAAGTAGCATTTTGGAAAATTATTCTCCCCTCACCCCTGGTGCTATTTTGAATATTTTCTCATGCTTTTCCCCATCTGTTTTCTATAGTGGTATAATCTCAGAAGAGTTCTACCAGCCTTGTATTTAAGAATTACCCCTTAATACCCATAGGTGATAAGGAATTGCATGTGAGTAGACAGATGGAAGCTCACAGCTGCTGTAAAAGGGGGTGTTTTGCCTCTTCTCTGAGCCCCCAGTAGGCTTAGTAAACATTTTTCAAGGCTAGTAACTTTTGTGTGCTTCTTTCGCAATACTGAGTCGTACTGTGTGCCTTTTATCTTAATGTTTAAGGTTCTAGACCAGGCATCCCCAAACTGCGGCCCTCCAGATGTTTTGGCCTACAATTCCCATGATCCCTAGCTAACAGGACCAGTGGTCAGGGATGATGGGAATTGTAGTCCAAAACATCTGGAGGGCCGAAGTTTGGGGATGCCTGTTCTAGACACAGGTGGGGAACCTTTTTCAGCCCAATGGCCTTATTTCCTTGTGAACAAACTTCCAGGGACCAAATGCCAGTGGTAGACAGGCAAAAGAGGGATAAAACAGATTTGACTCTACCTTCAGATTAGGGTTGCCATACGTTCGGAATCTCTCAGACATATCCGGAATAGTGCAGTTGGCAGCAGTGTCCAGGCGGAAATCGACAAAAACGTCTGGAAAAATCCGGACGTATGGCAGCCCATGACGGCAGTGCCGTTTTTGTCAATTTTCCAGAAAAGCACAGTGGTACCTTGGGTTACAGATGCTTCAGGTTACAGACTCCGCTAACCCAGAAATAGTACCTCGGGTTAAGAACTTTGCTTCAGGATGAGAACAGAAATCGCGTGGTGGCAGCTGGAGGCCCCATTAGCTAAAGTGGTACCTCAGGTTAAAAACAGTTTCAGGTTAAGAACAGACCTCCAGAACAAATTAAGTTCTTAACCCGAGGTCCCACTGGAGCTCAGAAACAGCAAATTTTTGTGATTTTGCCAAGAAAGCTCAACAACCTTTCTGTCCAGATTTTCACTGTTTTAAATATGGCAACCCTACCTTTAGACAGGAGGCTACGTTAGAGGTTTCAGCATACATGCATAGCTCTGCATCCAAGTAAGCAAAGAAGCATTGTTACAGTTCAATACATTCCAGCCAGGCAAAACTACTCAAAAACAGTTGGTGAAGGGTGTGCCTTAGAGTTCTCTCTTGGAGGGCCCCATTCAGCTCTGAACCTGAGGCTCCACTCATTCTTTAGACTTTATCTGCTTAGGTAAATTACAGGATTTACCAGTAGTCATCTTGCCTTTATTGTTCATAAATAATAGTGATTGATTACATGTGACTCTTGGTGGCTACGGCAGTATGGAATGGAGTAGGAATTCATGGAGAAGTATAGGGTGGACAACTCCACTTGAATGCTTAACACAAGGTTGAATTGAAGGCCAAGAGTGGTATTACACAATGTGGTTTAGATCTGATCATGTTAAGTTAATCTTAGAATAACCAAAAGCAAACTTCAGGTAGGTAGCCGTGTTGGTCTGACGCAGTCGAAATAAATTTAAAAATTGTCCAGTAGCACCTTAGAGACCAACTAAGTTAGTTCTGGGTATAAGCTTTCGTGTGCATGCACACTTCATTTTTTTTTTCAAAAACAAAGTAACACCATAAAAAAGTGGAAGATTCAAAGGCTCTAGAACGGGTAGGCAACCTAAGGCCCGTGGGCCGGATGTGGCCCAATAGCCTTCTCAATCCGGCCCACAGATGGTCCAGGAATCCGTGTGTTTTTACATTAAAATGCATCTCTGGGTTATTTGTGGGGCCTGCCTGGTGTTTTTACATGAGTAGAATGTGTGCTTTTATTTAAAATGCATCTTTGGGTTATTTGTGGGACATAGGAATTTGTTCTCCCCCCCCCCCAAAAAAAAGAGTCCGGCCCACCACATGGTCTGAGGGACAGTGGACTGGCCCACGGCTGAAAAAGGTTGCTGACCCCTGAATACAGTGGGACTTTCTTTTTTGAAATATGGAATCAAATTGAATCCAGCAGGTTGAACAGAGTTCTGAGACTAAAGTTGGGTGAGACGAAACCTTCCAGTGCATCAGCTCTTTTACAGCACTTTCTATAAGTCCTCATAATGTTTTCGAAATTAGTAACTTAGCATGACCTTCCAAAAGCATATATGTGTAAATTTGCATAATTGGATTTTGTGACAGCAAAAAATAAAATAGGAAAATTAAAGAGTTTTGCAGATGCTTGCTGCTCCTTTCATTAGATTGCTCTTTCCTCATAAGCACACCACACCACTCCCAACTATTCTTTGCATACTATAATGCTCCTGCTATGAGCCTCTTCTCAGATGCATAAATTCAGCTCACAAGGAAACCAAAACTTGCCAATCACTACTAAGGCGGTACTAAATTTCCTTCAGGAAATGATACAAATCTCCAGGTCTAATGTGGGTTATTTGAAACAACTGTCATGTTGCCAATATCCCATTGTAGGGAAGGTGCTTGAGAAGGTGGTGCTGGCTAAGCTCTTATCTGTTCTTGTAGGAAAAGTTTAGACCCTTTCCAGTCTAGATTCAGGCCTGTTTGGGCGCCTGTACCAGCTTTGGTCATGCTGATGGATGGGGAAGGCAACCTTGTTAATTGTGGATCTCTGCAGCTTTTAATACTATTCACCATGGTATCCTGAGCAGCTCTGAGATAGGTCTTGGAAGCACAGTGTTGCAACCATTATCAGGCCTTTGCATTTTGAACTGGGAGTTTACAGGGTTCTGTCCCCAGTGGTGTTGAAACATTAGGTGGTGTCACTGGGGGATTGGAGTGGCATCAGTATGCTCTCTATACAAGCCAGGTGAAGCTATGCAGGTTCCGGACTCATGCCTGAATTTAGTGGTGTGCCAGTGAATCCCAAAAAGATTGAGGTCCTGTGAGTGGATAGTTTCCAGATCCAGAAATCAGGGCAATTGCTTGTTCTAGATGGGGTTGCACTCTGAATGAATGTAGTCCTTTATGGCCTTTGGCTGGTAGGTCAGTATGACAACTGGAAGACTACATTCTAAGTTCACACTCTGGGAAGAGAGTTTGCAAGCCTACACGTGTTAAAACAACTTTTGTTATAAATTATAGACAGAATCATTTCTCTAGTACATAATACCCTTTCAAGGCTATGTCCTTGTACTATGACTCAGCACTGCAGTCCTTTTCCCCAGTTGATTCCTGTATTATACCATGGTGTTGCCTGGCTGTTTCTGTGGAGCGATGTTTTCATGACACTCCTTGGTGTAGACTTCTGGATCCCCCTCCCACACATTCTATCCCTGTTTTCTTCCATATCCACATGCAGCACCTGATTACAGTCTCCCTTTAACCAGATGTACTCCAAAAAATTCATAATCGCACTTCTATCTCATTCTCCCTCTGTTTCTCCCCCCCCTCCTTAACTGCTTCAACTTTCACTTTCCCAACATCCCAAATCCCTTAGTAACAGTTGCCAAGACTGCCTATAACTGTCTCACACTTAACTATGTACATTCAACTTATTCCCAGTTTTCCCAGGTTAACTAGCCTTAGCAAATATATTCAATCTAAAACAGAAATGGTAAACTTGTCAACACAAACATGCATGCATAAAAATACATCTGCCACACCTACGTTACAGCTGTTCCTGAGCAGGAAAATCTTAGCCTGATGGCCCAACTTCTAGAAAGTATTGGTGTAATACCAGTTTTCAATCTGGTCTAGTAGCTATAGATACAAATTGCAACAGTCTCTTGTGGAATATGACCATAAGCACGTAATGCCTCTTCTGAAGTTAGTGCAGTAGCTGCCAATATACTACAAGGCCCACTTCAGGATATTTGTATTGAAAGCCCTATACAACTTGGACCTTGGAGACCTGAGAGGACAACTGCTTCTGTACAGACCTTCTCACTTATTAAGATTTACCAGGGAGGCCCTCTTAGCTGTAGCATCTCAAGCTGGGGCAAACTGAAGTAAAAATGAGAGAGCTTTCTTGGTAATGACACCCCAGCTCTCGAGCTCCCTGCTGAGTTTTGGCGTCCAATTGAAGATTGGCTTTTTTTTTCTGGGATATGCTAAAGTTTGGTGCCAGGATGGATTTACTGTACTGTTGCTGGTTGTAATTAATCTGCTTTTTATGTGAGTTCTATTGCTGTTTTAACAATTTGTAAATTTTAGTATATATATTTTTTGTCACTGATGATGTAAGTCATCTTGTGAAGGTAGATTCTCTGAAAGGTGGGATAAAAATCTATATCAATAAATAGATTTGCTGGCCAAGTTTGTAAAGTGCCCCTTTCTGTATCTGGCTGGTCAAGCTAATTAACATGAATATACAGTCTGAAGCGTAGGCTCAATTTATGCACACACTCTTAATGCAGTAATCAAATGATATATATTTTTTACTACATTGGGGGTTGTGGTAAAACATTTTTCTACATTGTGGTCTTTGATGTTCCACTCATCAAGTTTATCTGTCCCTGATAATTGATTTTTTACTTGAATAATGGAAGGTAAATATGTAGTTAATTCACCACTAGATGTTGGTGAATTCCCAACTCCTGTCAACCCCAGCCAGGTCAGAGATGGCAGAGGTTGTACTCTGGCAACATCTGGAGGTCAACATTAGTTTTATTTATTTAGCAATATGTATACAGTGGGACCCAGGTGGCGCTGTGGTTAAACCACTGAGCCTAGGGCTTGCTGATCAGAAGGTCGGCGGTTCGAATCCCTGTGACGGAGTGAGCTCCCGTTGCTCGGTCCCAGCTCCTGCCAACCTAGCAGTTCGAAAGCACGTCAAAATGCAAGTAGATAAATAGGAACCGCTACAGCGGGAAGGTAAACGGCGTTTCCATGTGCTGCTCTGGTTTGCCAGAAGTGGCTTTGTCATGCTGGCCACATGACCGGAAGCTATACGCCGGCTCCCTCGGCCAATAATGCGAGATGAGCGACTGGACCTAATGGTCAGGGGTCCCTTTACCTTTATGTATACAGTACAGTATACCATTTGATTGTAGTGGAACCTAAGCGGTTTAGAAGACATATTAAAATTATATTTCTCCTTTCTTAGTTAATATTCAGCAGAACTCAAAGATTGTAAGAGTTTACTCAGCTGAAAAGGATTGTGGTAAGTTTTGCCTTTGGTGATTAGTATTTTTATTTTACTTATCCTTTTAAAGGGAAATTGGACATACTGCTATCCACAAATGTGCTTGTAGAAACTTGTTGAGAGCTTCTGATTTCTGCATGACAGTGTGCCTGGTTGCAAGTCTTCAGAGCGTCAGTCATTTTCTTCATACTATAAAATCCCTTGCTTGCCCGTACCTCCCAGGTGTATATACCACTCTTTGGAGAGAGAAATAAGTTTGTATCTACTAGAACTCAACTATGGAATTTAGAAAAAGAAGCAATCAAAATTGAGACAATACATTGGGACTTCAATGCATGTTTATTTGGAAGTAAGTTCCATTGAACTCACGGCTTTTGAGTAGACTTGTCTAGAATTTGTAGCCTAACACCACCATCGTGAGTACATTGGTATTGTTTCCATTGAACACAATGAAATTTGCAAATATAGGATCTGACTGAAAGCAACTATTGTACTTTGGATTACCATAGATATGAATGTTCACATGGCGAAGAAGACTGTAGATTTCATTTTCAATGTTGTTGTTGTTGTTGTTTAGTCGTTTAGTCGTGTCCGACTCTTCGTGACCCCATGGACCATAGCACGCCAGGCACTCCTGTCTTGCACTGCCTCCCGCAATTTGGTCAAACTCATGTTCGTAGCTTCGAGAACACTGTCCAACCATCTTGTCCTCTGTCGTCCCCTTCTCCTAGTGCCCTCAATCTTTCCCAACATCAGGGTCTTTTCCAAGGATTCTTCTCTTCTCATGAGGTGGCCAAAGTATTGGAGCCTCAGCTTCACGATCTGTCCTTCCAGGGAGCACTCAGGGCTGATTTCCTTAAGAATGGATAGGTTTGATCTTCTTGCAGTCCATGGGACTCTCAAGAGTCTCCTCCAGCACCATAATTCAAAAGCATCAATTCTTCGGCGATCAGCCTTCTTTATGGTCCAGCTCTCACTTCCATACATCACTACTGGGAAAACCATAGCTTTAACTATACGGACCTTTGTCGGCAAGGTGATGTCTCTGCTTTTTAAGATGCTGTCTAGGTTTGTCATTGCTTTTCTCCCAAGAAGCAGGCGTCTTTTAATTTCGTGACTGCTGTCACCATCTGCAGTGATCAAGGAGCCCAAGAAAGTAAAATCTCTCACTGCCTCCATTTCTTCCCCTTCTATTTGCCAGGAGGTGATGGGACCAGTGGCCATGATCTTGGTTTTTTTGATGTTGAGCTTCAGACCATATTTTGCGCTCTCCTCTTTCACCCTCATTAAAAGGTTCTTTAATTCCTCCTCGCTTTCTGCCATCAAGGTTGTGTCATCTGCATATCTGAGGTTGTTGATATTTCTTCCGGCAATCTTAATTCCGGCTTGGGATTCATCTAGTCCAGCCTTTCGCATGATGAATTCTGCATATAAGTTAAATAAGCAGGGAGACAATATACAACCTTGTCGTACTCCTTTCCCAATTTTGAACCACTCAGTTGTTCCATATCCAGTTCTAACTGTAGCTTCTTGTCCCACATAGAGATTTCTCAGGAGACAGATGAGGTGATCAGGCACTCCCATTTCTTTAAGAACTTGCCATAGTTTGCTGTGGTCGACACAGTCAAAGGCTTTTGCATAGTCAATGAAGCAGAAGTAGACGTTTTTCTGGAACTCTCTAGCTTTCTCCATAATCCAGCGCATGTTTGCTATTTGGTCTCTGGTTCCTCTGCCCTTTCGAAATCCAGCTTGCACTTCTGGGAGTTCTCGGTCCACATACTGCCTAAGCCTGCCTTGTAGAATTTTAAGCATAACCTTGCTAGCGTGTGAAATGAGCGCAATTGTGCGGTAGTTGGAGCATTCTTTGGCACTGCCCTTCTTTGGAATTGGGATGTAGACTGATCTTCTCCAATCCTCTGGCCATTGCTGAGTTTTCCAAACTTGCTGGCATATTGGGTGTAGCACCTTAACAGCATCATCTTTTAAAATTTTAAATAGTTCAGCTGGAATATCATCACTTCCACTGGCCTTGTTATTAGCAGTGCTTTCTAAGGCCCATTTGACTTCACTCTCCAAGATGGCTGGCTCAAGGTCAGCAACCACACTACCTGGGGTGCTAAAGTGTAATAATGGTGCTAAAGTGTCTACTATAGACCTTGCATGTTCATGCAAACGTGAGCTTTTCATGTTCAAGTAATGGATGATTTGTGCCTTCTCTTCAAATTTTAGTGCAGGAAATTGTGGTTTTCAGTCTCATGATATTTGTGCATGACTGCAAAAAAAGCTTGATTAATGAAAAATATAAATCTTTTAAAGTGGCTGTACATCGCATAGCTTACCTTTACTATATTTTTAGTCCTTTTCTTCTAAGCATACTGTACTTTAGAATGTGTATTTGTACATTTGACTAATTTAGGCAGTTTTCCAAATTAAAACTAATTGTTCATAGAGGCTGAGGAGAGAGGATTCCTGTTTTAATCCAAATATAACAAGACTAATTGCAACAGTGTAGTGCAGGCATCCCCAAACTTCGGCCCTCCAGATGTTTTGGACTACAATTCCCATCTTCCCCAACCACTGGTCCTGTTAGCTAGGGATCATGGGAGTTGTAGGCCAAAACATCTGGAGGGCCGCAGTTTGGGGATGCCTGGTGTAGTGAAAGGGGCCATAGCTCAAGTACTATAGTACTGCAGAAGTACTTAGGGTCAATCCTTGGTATCTGATTAAAAATGAGCTGCTGACAGGTTATGGAAAAAATTCTGTCTAAGATCCTGGAAAGCTCCTGCTGGATCATAGACAATAGTGAGCTAGATAGGCAACAAGAGCTAGAGAGCCACAGGTTAGCTAACCTGATACCGATTTCCTGATAACTTGTATTTCTTTCCAATCCTTTTCCTTAAAAGTCAAACTTTGCACACTTTTAATCACATTTGGAGCCAAATAACTTCAGTCCTCCAGTTGTCCATTTCTGTTTCATATACAGGTGAAACTCGGAAAATTAGAATATCGTCGAAAAGTGCATTTATTTCCGTGATGCAACTTAAAAGGTGAAACCAATATATGAAATAGATGCATGACATGCAAAGCAAGATATGTCAAGCCTTTATTTGTTGTAATTGTAATTATTTGTCGTTAGGCAGGTCAATTATAAATGAAATGTAATAGTGATGTTTATTTTTGTATTATTGTAACTATTTGTTTTTTTGCTGTGGAATTTCCAAAAGAAAGCATTTGTAAAAATTAAAAGAAAAACAAAAAATAATAAGTTGCATTACTGAAATAAATGCACTTTTCGACAATACAGTGGTACATCTAATTATGAATTTAATGCATTCCGATCGCACATTAGTAAGTCGAAAAAAAATTGTAAGTTGAATCCCATAGGAATGCATTGGGAGAAAAAATTCATAAGTCGAAGCAACCCTATCTAAAAATTTGTAAGTAGAAAAAATCCTATATAAACCGCATCCAAGATGGCGGACGGAGCTCCATTCGTAAGTAGAAACATTCGTAAGTAGAGTTATTCGTAAGTAGAGGTACCACTGTATTCTAATTTTCTGAGTTTCACCTGTACTGTCCTAATACACTCTGAGATGCCTTTTAGGGGAGAAAATGCTTTTCATTGTTCCCAAAAAAGTAGATTCTCAAAACCTGTTGGTATAAATGTTTTGACGGGTGTTACAGTGGGTTTTATTCAGTGTTCAGCCATGCTCAGTGACTCAGAGTGGGCCCGATTGAATTAATCAGCACGGCTAACTTGGGTCTATTTAATTTCAATGGATCTACTCTGATTAGAACAGGGGTCCCCAGACTTACGGAGTGGCGGGCCGGTGCCCGCCGCGCCGACCGCGCGGTGGGCCGGACTGCAGGGGAGTGTGCGCGCAGCGGGCCGGAGGGCGGGGGAGTGCTCGCCCGTGCGCATGCGCACACGCACACGGGCGGAAAAAAAATCGGCGAAAATCGCTTGTGCGCATGCGTATGGGCCTCCCCCGACCCGGAAGTGCACCAGAAATGACCTCTTCCGGGTCGGGAGAGGCCCGTACGCATGCGCACAAAGGATTTTCGGCGATTTTTTGCCAATTTTTCAGATCGCCGCTGCGCCGCGCGCCGTGAGAGCGGGCGGCGGCAGCGGGCGGCGGGGGTCGTCGCGGGCCGGATTGGAAGGCCGATTGGGCCGCATCCGGCCCGGGGGCCGTAGTTTGGGGACCCCTGGATTAGAACTTCATTGGCTACAATCCAGTAGCTTTATCGTGTTAAAAATTGAATTATTCCTTGTAATGCCAATACAGTGGTATCTCGGTTTATGAACACAATTGGTTCCGGAAGTCTGTTCATAAACTGAAGCGTTCATAAACCGAAGCAAACTTTCCCATTGAAAGTAATGGAAAGTGAATTAATCCATTCCAGATGGGTCCACGGCGTTCGTAAACTGAAAATTCATAAACCGAGGTGTTCATAAACCGAGGTTCCACTGAAATTATCATTATTGGCAAAGTTTGGGGGTGTTTGATGACCAAAAAGAAATGGTATTTGTTTATGTATTTAATTGGTTCAATTCAGAAATTCCAATATGAAGCTATATCTGCTTTCCTCACACAAAAAGCATTTTTAAAAAGGTACAAGCTTATACGGTAGATGTGCATTGCAGTTGCCTATATATAAGTGATCCAATTCATGAAGTGTTAAATGTGGAAGTGGGTTGCCCAATTTTTTTCTTGTTTGATGGCAAACCCCACGAAGACATTTGATCCAGTGGAAGATACGCCTCGGAGTTTACTAATCTCCAGTCTTGAGAGAAGGGAAATCCTTGATTCCTACAGTAGATGCAAAAGATACAGAGTGATCCTTTTTCAGCTCAAGTGTTTGAGTCTGTCAATTTGTTTATCACTGCAGTGAGTAATTTCCCTTCACACATGCAATATTTGGTTATATTCCAGCACTTTGCATTTTAAAAGCGTCACAGGAAGCCCAGTTTAAGAGCTTTTGAAGATGTCAAGTAAATTGAACTTTCCCTTTGGAAATTCTCTCCTATGACTTGTTGCAGACTTGTGCACACTAGGAACAAAAGTGTTGTGTGTTTTTTTAAAAAGAGAAAAGTTTAAATTTCCTATATATTGGCATAATCTTGCAAAACTATTTAATTGCCCAACAGGGAGGAAGTATTCCCCTTTTCTCTCTCTCTTAAAGTAGAGCAATTGAAGTTAGTGTAACTTGTCTATTAACTTGCCTATTAATAAAAGTGGGATGTTACATATGGAGGAATTTGGCAATGGGTTATTGGCGCCTTCTCTCAAAATGAACTGGAACTGACACATTTTATGCATTTTTGGTCCAGTGAAATGGGGCAGAGTGTATTTTATTCCTATAACAACAACAACTCAAATGAATTCCCAGGTGTTGAATTATTTTATCCTATCACAAGCTAAGGGTCTGTTTTTGAATTCGATGAGTCTGGGCTCAAATTGCAGCTCTTAGGGGAATAATTGCTTTGTATGTTTCTATCTTAATTGCAATTACTTGCAATATGCTACCTCGAATAGCAGGAAGGTCCCTTGGGTAAACCCTTAAAAAGGCATGTAGGAAAAAAGAATGTCGAAAACATAAAAGCTCCATTAATGACAATTCCATAATCTAAAAAAACCTTATTATGATCTGTTGGGACCATTTTATTCAGTTTTAAAATATGCTGCTCTTCAACCAGAGTTAGGCAAATCTGTACATTTTGTTTGGGTTTACATTACTATCTTAAAGCAGAGCTAGTTTGCTCCCCCCCCCCATTTGAATCTAAGCTGGTTTAGCGGGGAATGCATCAAAATGTAGTCTTTTGCAAGGAATGTCAGGATAGATAAGGACTGTGGCTAATGTGTATACTGCTTCCCAAAGCAGCAGTGATAGCTCACTAGATGCATAGTAAACAGGAGTGTGTACACAGCCTCAGTTTCTCGTTTTCCAAATCTTAAGTTCAGTTCTCCACATTCCCATACCAGTTTGTGATTCAGAAAAATGTCCTAGAAATTCATCAGCATTTTAGTGTGAACTTCTCATATAAATTTGTGTATGCCATTATCTTAATATATACATTTTTGCAAAGCAAGGTTCCCTACTTTAAAGCATTTGTGTGTGTTATTTTCATTAATGTATGCCTTTTATGCACCCTGCATTTGCATTTTTATACTCATTGCTTCATTGGAGAACAACATTGCAAATTTTGAAGGCTGGTTGTGCTTTGATTTGCTCATGATCTTGGAAAGTGTGAATTAGGTAGATCCACCTTTAAATGCAAACTGAAATGATGTTCCCCCACAACCCTATTTTCAACCTTTACCTTATTAAGACCAGAATTCTGTGTGCTTAACTGGGAGTAGACCTTATTAAACTCGGTGGAACTTGCTTCTGAGTAGATAGCTTTAAGATTGCCCTGTAAAAATAACACTCTTTCCACAGCAACCGCACAAGATTCAGAAGAGCTGGTTTACACTTTATGCAACAAACATGTTTGGCAAAGCTACAGCAGTGTTGTGCTAGTGTTGCACCAGTATTTCCTGCTGTGAGGACACATTGTGCAAGAAAGACACACACCACCAAACACACAGTTGCTCCAGCTGCTGCACTGGACAGGCCACTGACAAAGAAAATATATTAAATGGCTTTTGCTTATCGAGAAAGCTCAACAATTAAACAAGTCGTTATTTTATTGCAGTGAAATCACATTGCAACTTTAAAAGAGATGGCTTCTTGTCATGTACCTAGTTTGAACTGCTGGAACTCTCTTTTAATAGAATAAAAACAGTTTGTTTCCACAATGAATTGATAGAGACTGCTTGAAATAGCCTAGGTTAAACATCTGCAGTGATGTAATCTATTCCACTGGAGTGGTGTCTTGAACCAAAGTTGGAGGCAAGATACAAACCATCAGACAAATCTCCACATTTAATGTCTACTGTAAACACAGTACTGCCTGGCTTTGGTCCACAAGGTCATTTTGCTCATGCATTTAGATAAGAACCATTTTGTTCTGCAGTTCAGTGTGTGCCAAAAAAATATGTTATTCATCTCACTGTCCACTGTGGGGAAATTTTACATAATTAATTACCTTATTATCATGTTAGGATGGTAAATATCCTGCAGGTGGGGATTAGGCTTGTAGGTGATGTTTATTTTAGCATTTATATTCCACCTTTCCTCTAAGAAGCTCAAAGTAGCATACCGGTACATAGTTCTTCGCTCCATGTTATCCTCACACCAGCCCTTAGAGGTAGGTTGAGTTGAGAGTGAGTGACGAGCCCAACATGTGTTATGAGTTTAATAGGCAATTCCCCTCTTTGCAGATAACAGGGCTCTTTCAGACTGGAAAGAAAAAGTGATCCCTTATCTCTTTCCCACTTCTGGAAACTTCCTACACGTGGTATATGCTACAGCAATAAGCCTCTCAGTTTTGGAGTTGGCAACCAGTCCCCAAGCTGTAATTCTTGATAGCGCAACAGAAGAGGTTTCAACCAGATGAGAAAGGAGGAAATTGTGTTCCTTTTCCATCTCCTGAATCCTGCCCTACTTTGAGCTCCAGCAGAGTGCTCCAAGCTCCTCTACCAAGTGGCCTGGAGCTCTGAACAAGAATACTGCTGTCCAAGGCTGGGGATTCTCACTGCAACATTTTATTGCAGTCCTCCCTTCTCATATCTAGCAGAAGGTTGGCGGTTTGAATCCCCATGACAGGGTGAGCTCCTGTTCGGTCCCAGCTCCTGCCCACCTAGCAGTTCAAAAGCACGTCAAAGTGCAAGTAGATAAATAGGTACAGCAGGAAGGTAAACAGCGTTTCCGTGTGCTGCTCTGGTTCGCCAGAAGCGGCTTAGTCATGCTGGCCTGTTCTTTACGGACTGTAAAGAACTCTAAAATAATATTTGCAAACTTAGAACACTTGGGTTCCATGACTGAATAATCCTTCTCACTCGCCATACATGTAATCAGGGATTGCTTTTAAAACCTACAGTCATACCTCGGTTTAAGTACACCTCGGTTTGAATACTTTCAGTTTAAGTACTCCGCAGACCCATCTGGAACGGATTAATCCACTTTCCATTACTTTCAATGGGAAAGTTCGCTTCAGGTTAAGTACGCTTCAGGTTAAGTACAGACTTCTGGAACCAATTGTGTACTTAAACCAGGTACCACTGTATTTAGTTTTCAGCAACAGTTGTGATGCAATTGTAGAAGAGGGCAGGGAATTTTCACTGTAAGCTTTGATCGTGTCCTATTGTGGTCTATAGGGGGTGTTTCACTCTTGACTTAAGTGGCTCTTATTTCGATCAGGTTTGTAACTCGAATATAAAATCTCCATTCACCAGAATACACACTCAATGTTGCAAATGCCACCCCTCCATTTTCACATAAATAATGGTAAGATAGTAACATATATGTCATCTGGTCGGCCACTGTGAGAAAAGGATGCTGAACTAGATGGGCCATTGGCTTGATCCAGCAGGCTCTTATAATCCTGCGAAAGGTCCTGCTGCTGAGAATTTACAGTTGCCTGAAATTTCTTCAACAGTGGAACTGGGGAATTGGGACTATCCTCTTTGATTGGGAGGAAATCTGTCAGGGATGCTTTAGTTGAGATTTCTGTATTGCGGGGGATTGGACTAGATGACCCTTGGGTTCTCTTCCAACTGTGATTCTATGGTGTGTGCCTGAAGGTTGTGTGAAAAGGCTCCTAGTCTAATCTTTTGCTAGCCTTTTTCTCTGAGGTCATATGCCTATTCTACCACGTGGTGGCGCCAGCAAACTATTAAACCAGTGGCTGAAACGAATCTGGAAGGAATCTGTGGGCTCTAGCACTGGAATTAAAAGACGGAGGCTTAAAATGCAACCATATTCTATAGAATTGTCCTTTTCTTTCCATTCCATACCCCAGACACTCGGTATTCTGTGCTCGCTGAGCATGCTCAGTCCTCACTGAGCTGCTTTTGGTCTCCTGACCCCATCCCCAGCTTTGGTTCTACCCCCCACCCAAAAATGCACTTCTACATCTGCAAACCTTGGGGTTCCTCCAAGCCTGTTCCTGACACCTTCCTCATGTGTGTGGATGGTACTGTTGTCTTTTGTGCGTGTGTATGTGAATGTACTATAGGTATGTGCATTTTTTTGACTTGCCTGGGGTGGGTGTGATGACTACAGGGATTATCAAGATGAATTCCTGCTCTTCAGATTTTACCACTACACCAGTGGTTATCTGTCTCTGAATTTCGGTGAAATATCAGAAGGCATAGAGAGGCATGCCGCCTCAGAATGTGTTGCCCAGACTTTGAGAACCAGTTCTGCTTTTTGCCTGGAGGAAGGTGTTGCTGTTGCCTCACCCTAATTAAATTACTGTGGTGGTGGAACAATTCAAGGCAATGAAATGGTTGTTAACTGAGCAAATGAGGCCTTAGTTCTATCTTTCCTGTTCAGAGCTGCCTAGATGGGTAGAAAACATAGTTTTCTTAGAAATGATGGGGAGGGGAAGAAGAGGAGGAAGAAGACATGGTTTATTTAGTTATGGTAGCTGAGGTTAGTGTGTAGAGGTAAGCAGAAGATCAGCTATTATGGCTCTAGGCTTGCCAGCATTGGGAATTCTGAACTTACCTAGTAGTCCCACAGGACTTTCTTTTAAAATGTGACCTACAAGGAGCTACTCTTTGATTTTAAGTTGTTTTGGGTTGCCCTGGGCAAGATAAAGTGATGGGCAAATTTAATAATAAAGTAAGTAAAAAGAACATCAGTTGGTGTTACTGTCAATGGACTGACACTAGGCAGGCATCCTACGGCATTCCTTTATTTTTATTTTAAATATGTATTATATTGGTTTTCAACAGTAACACCAGGAATACAACATAAAAATGAAAACAGCATATGGAATACATATTATTGGATTGTCTGTTACAAAAAGTAACAGTAAAGAACATACATAATCAGTTCACTGATTAATTAGTGTTCTACATGCGTTATAGTGGGTTGCAATAGCTGTGACTACAGCATTCCTTTAGAGTTAGTGACAAGGCTGGCTCTGATCTTCTTAACAGAGGAAACAAAATTCAAGGGGCCTGCAAACATTCTAGAGGATTGGTCTCAAAATTTAAGGTGACACCAACAAATTGGAGCAGAAACTAATATCAAGCATTGACAGTTAGAAAATACGCCTCTGTATCAGACAGGTTGGGCCTGGGGTGCCTAAGTTGCCTTGCTTCATGTTTGTGATGGGCCACAAGTGCTCACTGGTTTGTTGCCCCCACCTGGCCTGTTAAGCAAGCCCCAATTCACACCACCACACTTCCAGGCACCAACCAGGCAATGGCTCCTGAGGAGTCCAGGGAAGAGTAAATGAATGTGAAGGGTTGAGTATGCCCTCCCAGGTCCAACAGTTTCTGGATACTTAGCAGTGTTTTCTTTTTTTTTCATACAAGTGCTTCTCAGCAGCTGAGAGGACAAAGGCTGCAGTTATCTGCACAGTGTCATTAATTTACATGGCACTAGGAAAAAAGTTGCACAGAGGTCTCCCTCAAAGTGGATGCAAACCAAACTTTATATTTATTTATACGTGCATGCATATAATTTATGTACTGCTCACCATTTTAAAAATCTATTTGATTTGCAAGAAAGAATACAGTCATAGGATCCCAAGCTAAAATCTCCAGGATCCATAGTATCAAAATACAATAAATACTAAATTGCAGCACTTACTGGCACAATTCCCAAAAAAGTTTCAATACTCGTTTCAATAATGACTGTGTGGGAGAGAAGGTCAAGGGAAGGGAAAGAGACATGGGGGAAGCAAGACTGACAACAGAGACAAGCAAGCAAATGGCTTTTGAATGTGCAGGGTGTAAGTTTCATGTGGGGATTTTTAACTCGGCGTTGAAGCAAGAGAGAAAAGTGGCTCCAAAAAGGGAAAGTCTGTCAATTTCAGTTTCAATTTCTCCCATCTTAAATTATCCAAATGCCCACATCAGTTTGCGGTTTTTAAAAAATTAGTCTTAATGAAAATCATCAGCTTTTCAGTGTGAATTCCTCCTAATATACACATTTTTGCAAAGCATTTCTCCTAATATAATGTATTTTTGTATGTTGTTTTCACTCATATGCATTTTTATGCACACACCATCCCAGTACGTGCATTTTTGTACTCATCACTTGGCTGGAGAACTGCACTGCAAAATTAGGAGAAGTGTGAATTTTGAAGGTTGGCTGCATTTCAGGGCTTGTTCACACTTCTGCTTGTCCTGTGTCTATAAAGTGCTTTTCCACTTGACCTATGCTTTCTATGCATGGGTCCTAGCAGTTTTGCCTTTATCCCCTGCTTTCCCCCTGGAAAGACTGCTCTTTAGAGTAAAAGAAAAGGAGCAGCGGCGGCCAGCGGGGTAGGCTGGCCAGCGGCCCTGCTTCTAGGGGGGGGCAACTGCCCCCTCTGCCTACGCCCATGAGATCCAGCACTCCTCATCTGTATATTGCAGACAAATGGCACATTCATTTTCCTCCCCCTATATAGGTGATATACTCAAAACCAGTCATAGCCTACTGTGGATTGTTATTGTTAAACGTTTGGTGTTGGGACACCTTATAGGTGGAGTTGCATCTCTCCATCCTATTCAAACCATCTCATGGAAGAATGCAGACTAATCCTCTCTTACAGCATCATTTAAACATCTCTTTCCACCGTACTGACCTCATTTCTGCTGTCATTTTGCATCTGAACTGCCAAAAGTGGGGTTTTATTTATGTTTGCAGCATTTTGAAATAGGTAGGAAAGAATGCACAGACACCTGGAGGTGTGATAAATGATCTGGAAGCTGTAGCTCTTTTTAAGGGAATTGCAGGCGTCAAGTTTTGAGCAGTTTATTTTATCCCCACCCCACCTGCAAATCTACATCCTTTACGCAATTGCAGCATACATGTGGCTCCCCCAATCAACTAAATGCAATGTGATTAAAAGTGTAGCCAAACAAACACTCACATGGGAAAGTCAATGTCGAGTTCAATGAACTGTGTGAAATGTGGTGTAGCAGTGTTAAGGGTGCTGAGAGTTCTTAGGCAAACTCATTCCCCTCATAGAGCTACAATTTCCAGAGTTCCTTGGGGAGAGGGGTTGACTTTTAAACCACTCTAGATTGAAATGGTAGCTCTATGAAAGGAATATGTGCCGTTCTAACAACTCTCCGCACCATTAACAAACTATAGCTTGCAGCTTTATTCTGGGGAAGCTATGTCTGCTTGAAGTGGTGTGTAGAGCAGGTGGGGTTTATGACCTGGTGGTGAGTCAGTGTCAATCTGTAGTGTAGTGAAGAGGGAATGCACCTCCGAATTTTAATTATTTTTCTGGAGCAAGAGCATCCAATAACAGAGGGACCCAACTTCTTTTGCCAAGCAAATGAGACTCAGAGGAAGTCAGAGAATGAGGATAAGAAGCAGACACTGCATACACAAACCTGATCTTTCATTCCTTTTCTTTGTTGGGGTTCACACTTTAAGTAGGAACATTTCTTTGCAAGACTGTTTGTATTTTAATTGAAAGCTAAAGGCTGCAGTTGAGGTAGTTGAACATACTTTGGGTAAAGCTCACGATGTTTTACAAGTCGATCCTATGCAGTCTGAAATAAAAAGTGGTGACTGGTGCCCTTTGGGACTGGTGAGGCGGAAGACAGGATGGCCAGCAGTAGGTGGAGCCACAGCTAATGAGAGGCAAAGCCAATTACCGTAATTCTAGTTTTGTCACCATCCTTCTCCCTGCTGAGTTCTACAAGGGCAACACTGAGCCTAAGCTCACAGACCTTGCGCTCTGAACTGGATGTAAGAAAGAAGGCAGGAAGGTGGGGGCACAATGAAGTTGCTGGACAGAGCCGGATTACGAAATAGGCAGAGTAGGCCTTGGCTTACGGCCCCGTGACAATGGATCAAAATAAGATTGATTTGATCTTGAAATAGAATTGCAAGCAAGCTTTCTTAGTTCAATGCTATCCCACTAGAGCACACGCACAAGAAACCTCCAGATACAAAGTTTTCTGTGAATTAGATGCTGGTAGAATATTCACGAGTAGCCGAGTAGAAGCTTTGAGATAATTTGCAAGCCCCACCCCCACAAGATTTTGACCACCTGGGACCTCCACAGGGTTTAATTCAGCACAGTTGCTAGGGCAGTATCCTATCCAACCTAACAGGCCAGCCTCCCCTGGAAGTAAGCACACCTCAATGAGTTAAATGGAGCTTATTTGCATGCAGTAAAAAAAATGCATAGAATTGCAGTCATGCTGATCCTAATAAACTGGGTGTTATGCTATATACTGTGACTATATATATATACACACACACACACACACATACACATATACATATGCACACGCATGCATACCCCACACTCCAGCACCACTATGCTTCTGGTATCAATAATAGGTGGTAGGTCATGTGATCAGAGGCAGATATAGGGCAGGGCACACAGGGCACAGAGTCGAGGGGGCGTCTTCCTGCCTCCTTCCCAAATAGGATTGCCAGACTCAATAGAGGACAGGACTTCTGTGCCTTTAATTGCCCTGCTCTCTTTTGAGTCTGGAAACCTTAAAGAGAAACCAGCAGACCCTTTGCTTGGAAATTAAACAAAGGGTCTGCTGGTTTCTCTTTAAGGTTTCCAGACTCAAAAGAGAGCAGGGCAATTAAAGGCACAGAAGTCCTGTCCTCTATTGAGTCTGACAACCCTATTCCCAAAGCATAGTATGCTCTTGCTTCGGGAAGGAGGCATGAGGGCTCTGGCAGGGTCCTAGAGTCAGTGGTGGATCTTGGCATCTCAAATTTTAGTGGTTCCCTGTGTGATGCCAAAATCGGGCACCCCCCGCCTCTCACCTTCCACTGGATGTCATAGTTGCGGTGCCTGCTGCAGCGCCCCATGCATTCTGCGCCCGGTGCAACCGCCTTTGCTAGAGCCCTCCATAGCCCTTCCCAAAGCTGAACAAGCACCAACTAGGCTTTGGGAAGGAAGCAGGAGAACTGTAGGACCCTGCCAGAGCCTTACGTCTCCTTCCCAAAGTCTGCTTAGGCAGGGGGCGTCAAATTTTAGCCACACACATTACCAAATTCCACGCCTGATGGGATGTGGTGTGCCTTCTCTTTGTGTAGCAGTTGATAGTGGAGACACCCATTTAACAGTTATGTAGAAGCCAGGGATTTTTAGCACATTCATCATCTCTCACCCCTGCACCTTGCAATGGCAAGCTGCTTCAGCTAAAATTCCATCCTTCTTTGCCACTTTCAACATCAGGACTTGCCCTCCCATTAGGCAGAGCGTGGTGACTCCCGCACACAGCAGTTGCTGAGTGTGGCTGTGGCAGTCCCCTGCCTTTTTCTACCATTCCCCCACAATCTCCCCACCATTGCCACCATTTTAGGATAGAGCTGTGTGTGCTAAACAGTCCGTCCCACACATCCTAAACTTGAGCTGAAGGACGCTTTCCTGTTGCCAGGGTGGAAGCCAGTTCAATTGGCTTCTGAATGTGGACTGGAGCGGGGTGGGGGTGGGGGCGGTGTTTAGCCATCTTGGCCTCAGGTGGCCAAAACGTCTTGGCTGAGCCCTGATTAAAAGTGCAACAGCATTTGCACTTGCCACTCAGTGGCATTTTGTCACCATAGTAACAGAGGGTTGACCTAATTCATAAGAATGTGTGAAGCCACATTACACTGAAGCAGGTCATAATTTCATCAATGTACCTTCTTAACTGGAGAAGCCGGCGACTGGGACCTTCTGCTCTGCCTGTGAATTGAGTTGTGTGCGGTTGGTCTCTCCAAATTCTCCACCATAACTGTGGGCTGAGAAATTAGGGGACGGGGATCATTTCACTGAATTTCTTCCAAGGAAGGGGGAATTCTCCAACAGCTTCTCAAGGGCAGGGCTCACCATTGGCAGTGGCACAGACCTTATTCTTTTAAGGCTGCAGGTGGCAGCAGCCACCATGTTGGCAACCTGGACAACATTTTCTACTCTTCTCCATTCAACATTTTCTACTCTTCACCAGGCTACATACACACTATACATTCAAAGCACATCTCCCTCCCCCAAGAATTATGGGAATTGATTCTAGTTTACACCCTCGGCTATAATTCCCAGCACCCTTAACAAACTACAGTTCCCCAAATTATTGGGAAAGTGCTTTGAATGTAAGGGGTGTGTGCAGCCATAGTGTTGATTCAGGACACTGTATGTTGGGGAATGGTGACTGCCACAAAAAATGGTGAAGAATATAGGAGGGTGGGATCTGTGAAGTGCCCACCCAAAAGAAATATCAGAAATTTTGTCAGAAAAATGTCTTTTGAGAAATCTTGACCCAATTGGTTCAGCATTAATTTACCCCTTTCCTGAAACTGCCTTCACTGCATAAATTTTTGAGAGAGATGCCTGAAGGCACATTTTTATCCCATAAAAAATAAATTCCAGCCTAGATATTGCTTCCTGACTTGACCCCTGAGGTTAGAAAGAGCAGCATTTTATCAGCTTTGAACTTTCTCCTACCACTTCCACAACTACCTGTTTGTAGTGGGGAGGAAGAAAGAAGACATGGAGGGCTTAATAAAAACAGAGAGAAATGAAAAATGCTTTTTGTAAGCGAGTAGACAGTGTTCTCATTTTTCTTTATGGTGATGCACAAGAGACATATATGCTAACAGTGTTTCACAACAAAAATTTAGAAAGAAAGTGTTCTAAATATGTCTCTATCATTTCTATATCTAATATATGGGTCCTCCCAACACTATGATTCTATGATATTAATACAAATTTGCAAACCTATACAAATCCAAATAACAATGAATACAGTGGTACCTCGGTTTTAGAACAGCCCTGTTTATGAACTATTCAGTTTACAAACTCCGCAAAACTGGAAGTAGTGTCCCAGTCTGCGAACTTTACATCGGTCTAAGAATGGAAGCCGAACGGTGGCAGGGCACTGACGGCGGGAGGCCTCATTAGGGAAAGTGTGCCTCGATTTAAGAACGGTTTCGGTTTAAGAACGGATTTCTGGAATGGATTAAGTTTGTAAATCGAGGTATTATAAAACCACAACAATTATGGATCACGGGCAAGGTGTCCATTGCAATGATGAATCTTTCTTGAGTTATTTATTGGTAGCTTCAGATTTAATGATTCATGCTGGAATTTGACAAAGAACATTTCCCTAAAAAATCAGAAGCTATCAATGACTTGAAAAAGGCTCGTACATGAAATGGACTTTTTACCAATGATCTAGCCAGCACGCACCAGCTACGGTAGTTAGCATAACTTCTCCTGGTGGTGAAATGCTGTGTATTTGAGCATCTGTTTATGTTTTGCGCTTTGTATATCTGTGAACTCTGTTGATTTTAGAGGATGGCTGTCAAAGTTCAAGGCCTTGTGCTGTTCCTATGTTGCAGGCCTGTTTAGAAGTAGCAGCTTGGCAGCAGATTCTGGAACAAGACTTCTATTTCAGTGTATCTGAAGAAGTGTGCATGCACACGAAAGCTCGTACCAACATAAAAAACTTAGTTGGTCTTTAAGGTGCTGCTGGAAGGAATTTTTTTATTTTGTTGAAACAAGAGGGAGACTGTGTTATGCTGAATACCTTCAAAGCACATTGTTTCCCTCAAAAAAATCTGGGCCCTGTAGTTTACCCCCTCACAGTTACAATTCCCATAATCCCTTAACCAACTACAGTACCCAGAATTCCTTGAAGGAAAGAATGTGCTTCCAATATGTTTTAAAGGTATAATCAGGGCTTTTTTCCCAGCTGGAACTGGTCAGAACTGAGTTCTGGCACCTCTCAGGTAGGTGCCGTGGCCATTAATAGAGTTCATGGTAAGTTCCGGCACCCCTTTTCCTAGGGAAAAAAAAGCACTGGGTATAGTGTGTACACAAGCATATAGGAAGGGGAGGAGAATGAGAATGGCTTTTTAATATTTATAGAAGGTATCTGGGTCAGGTAAATTCATTTTGATTGGTCAGGGGACTAACAAACTGATTGGTTGGAGGGTCCAGTCAGTGAAGAAAGGGTAGCTAACTGCCTGTTGAGAGAAATGATGGCAGCTGGAAATGTTGGCTGAAGATGGAAGTGTGAGGCACAGGCCAGGAGAGGCTGAGGTGAGGGTGGGTAGCCTAGCCTTCAGTATTAAGCTCTTCTTCCTGGTGTGATAACTGTAGTTTTCTGGCAAATATCAGAGGAAGGGAGCCAGTGGCTGCGTTGTGCTATGAAGGTGACACAAATGTTTTGGTTAAATAAATAAAAAACCAGCTGAAGCATTTGGAAATTCAGCTGGAAGAAATTTGGGGTTAGAGGCAGACTATTCCCCATAGCTGGATGGGGTTGTGAGTGAATTTGCCTTGGTGTAAAAGCTACTTGCCCACCTAGCAGTTCAAAAGCACATCAAAGTGCAAGTAGATAAATAGGGACCGCTCCGGTGGGAAGGTAAACGGCATTTCCGTGCGCTGCTCTGGTTCGCCAGAAGCAGCTTTGTCATGCTGGCCACATGACCCGGAAGCTGTCTGCGGACAAACGCTGGCTCCCTCGGCCTATAGAGCGAGATGAGCACCACAACCCCAGAGTCGGACAGCTAGCGTCAGGTTCAGTGTCTCTGCCTTAGCATGGACCAACACCAGAGGGTCTAATAATTCACTCTCAGGGAGTACCTTCACAAAAAACCCTACATTTTATTTTATTTATTAAATTTAAATCCCGTTCTTCAACAGAACATGCCCTAGGCAGCTTTATTGATTCTATGCAGCCATAGGTTCCCGCAGTGAATTACAGGGAAGTGTTATTTTGGCAAGGGTTCTGAGAATTTGCCACCAGATATTCCCCTCCTCCTCTCTTTTGTAGAAGTATAATTCTCACTGACTTCCCTGGGGGGGAAAACAGCTGTCACAGAGGCAGTGTGGTGCAGTGGTTAGACTGCCTGGGACTGTTATGACTCAAATTCCAACCGGATTCAAGTCTCCTCAACCCACGCCACCAAACTCCCTCAGCAACCTTGGACCTTGGACATTCTCTCTCAGCCTAGCCAACCTCACAGTGTTGTTGAGAGAATAATTGGGGTGGGGAGAGGTAGAATCATGTCCGCTGCCTTGAAATCATTGGGAGAAAAGTTGCATAAAAAAGTAATAAATAAATTGGCTTGAACTGTAAATACAATCTGAGAACTAATTCATATACCATTGTTTTCTCCACCTCTCATCTTGTTTTTATTTTCTGTGTTTTTGTATGCGGATGAGATGATGTATCACTTTGTCTGAGCAGTGCATACGTCTCCATTACTATTTTATTTTTCCTTTGCTGGGTGTGAATGTCATACTTTGAAAGAGAACAGAAGCTCCAGATGTGAGATATTTTGGCCAGCGCCCTTGAACATCACATTTAATAGATTTTTCATTTTGTGATGGGTTTCTTTCCAACTTAAAAAAAAGAATGCATTTTATTTGCTGCTACATGTGATCACAGCTGCCCAAAATGCCACAGCCTTCTGAGGCAAGTCCGGGCAGCAACCCGAGTGTGGAAAATGCTTCACAGCAGCAGACACCCTGCAAAATTAATGCCTGGGGGATGGCAAGGCAGGGAGAATGTGGATCTCCACTTCCCCTGAAAGAGGTGGCCGCAAGCATCTGATGAGTCTTGCACTTCTCTTTAATGATCAGGAGGTCATTCAGTTAAAAATGCAGTTACATAAGAGAAAATGTATTCCGTAATAAGTAGCCCTACCATTAGATGGAGTGAAGTGGCTGCCTCAGGCAACAGATTTGGGATGTCACGAAAAAGCAGCAAATGGTTCTTGTGTGATTTCTGAATGAAATACCTAAAGAACATGACTAGCTTTGGGTACTGTTCACCTTGACTAAAGGTCATTTGCTGCTCTGCCTTGGACGGGAATCATTTTGAAACAAACCTAGGAGGGTGGAAGATAATTTCAGATTGGGGGAGGGTGAAGCATCTAAGTAAGGTTTAAAAGGCCTAGTTTTATTTACAGTATTTATAACCAAGGTTAAATCACAGGAAAAGGATAGCATTGTATTTTATGAGCTTCTGTTATGGTTACTATATTGCTTGTTATCAAAAGTAAAACAATGTTATCCACACAAGTCAGCTTCTTCTATATAAAGACATCTGTGCCTTTGGCACAAAGAGGTAGCACATAGGTCAACTCATTTAAACACATATTATTTAGTGTGTAGAACAGCCTTCCCCCAAATTGGTACCCTCCAGATGTCTTGAATTACAACTCCCATCAGCCCCAACTAGAACATTGCAGTTGTGGAGACCCAATCTGGATGGTGACCACATCACTGGAAGGTGCAATGTACCTTTTCCCAAATTGAAATCTCCCCTAGGGAGCTACAGTATTTGCAAAACATTACAAGGGTAAGCAGCAGCCTTGGAGGATGGAAAGTAATTTTAAAGAGGGAAACTGCGAAAGAAGGGATTTCATCCACACACATGCACCAATCCTGATCTCACCCAATAGGCTTCACTTTGCTCTGTCAATAAGGAGTAGAGATCAAATTCTGTGCTTGTGTCATACACCCATGATGATTGTATTTAGAATTAGTTTATTGATATTTTTCATATATCATCTAACAACATTACTCCTCCAACTTCCAGCCCAATGTATTCCCAACCAACCAAATGTAATAGACCCCACTTGATAATTTAAACATTTTGTTACAAGTGATTGACAGGGCTGAGTAGAATGTTGGACAGAGCTAGAGGAAGTGACTGGTATATTGTCATTTAGGAAAATGGCAAACTGACAGCTGGAGACAGGCAGGGGGGATGGGATTAGAAAGAGATGTCAGTAAATATGTAAACAGAGTAAGGATAGCAGCTAGGGATAGATGTAGTCTTTTTAGGATAAAACATTTAAACTTTGGAAAGTGTTATATTAGCAAAATAGAATTTGACATGTGGTCTGGGGGATTTCAAAAGCAGATATATGTATGAAGCAGATCCCATGTATGAAGTGACTAGCCTCAGTGCCTATACTTGCCTTCCACTGCCAGAGGCAGTATGCCTCTGAGTTGCTGAGAATTGCAAGTGAAGAAAGGGCTATTTCAGTCATGTTCTGCTTGTGGGCTTCCTATAGGCATCTGGATGACCACTGTGAGAACGGGACACTAGACTAAATGTCTGATCTAGTAGGGCTCTTCTTTTATTCTTAAGTGGGACTGGGTCCAAGTCAGATTTCCAAGGGAGATTTCCAAGGGAGATTCCTACTGCTCCAAATCAGTAGGTTGGTGGCAGCTGGTATCCAAGGAATGTTTGGACTTAATTGGATTGATGGAAGAGACTAATCTTAGGGACAACCTGGTGACAGAGCCTTTCAAAGGGTCCCAGGAACATCACAATGATATATCATAATTCCTATCAAACATCAAATTAGGTGCTGTGCATTCCTAACTTGATTTATTCCTTGTGTCTGCTTGCACATTCTACTAGTGCAGGGAGTAGGAAAAGACTGGAAACAGATGTCCCTTGGAATGCCCACATGTTCAAAGCCCAATCAAGTGGTACAATCATGAAGCAGCTTTTTAAAAAGGGTTAACCAGGCTCAAGAAACAATGTTCCTTCCAACCACATCCTGTCTGATCTTCCTACGTTGAGAATTCTCTACTTCAGCTCCATAAATCTGCTCGAAGGAGCTTTCACTTGTCATAGAAACTTGCAAAAATATGGCAACCGAGCCAGAGGTAATATATACCCACAAAGCAGAAAGAGACCCATCTCGCTTGAGAGCTTAGCCAATCAAATGAGAGGAGCCCAGGCAGTAGAGGTCATCTCTGCTGGTTGCCATGACTACAATCTCACCATCATCCTCCCCTCACCTCCCTACACCACAAATTTCCCGTTTCCTGGATGGAAAGAAATGAGCAATGAGGGTCTCGACTTATTTCCAAACATTGCAGAGTGCTTGACATTTCAAACAGGAAAAGAGGCTGCCTGTCTTTTCCTTGCACTAACTGAGCATGGTGGATGATGGCCAGCATATTTGAAATTCCAGCTGCACAGAACTCCAAACACTCTGGGTACCTCACCGTGGCCCCTTAGGACTGCAGACTTGCCTGCCCAATGCATTGCTTGAGCAAAGCAGATATGGTTTAAGGGTGATTCCCCCCCCCCAAATCTTCTCTTTTAATGCTCTTGGATCCAATCTATTCACTCGTAACTTTGCTTTAATATGTAGTCAGGTGCCACAGCCTGCTGTGATGCTGGCCTTGATCTCAGAGCCAGTCATGTCTGGGGCTGCTATACCACTTTCTGGGAACCAGGTTCCTGGTGCTAACTGATAACTGATTCAGAGCCCACAGAGCCTGAAGCTGGTGGTTCTGAGCCCATAGAACCTAGGCTATGTTAGCAGAGTCACTTAAAACAATGCCGGTAGAGTCCAGAGAGAAATGAACATGATAATGCTTTACTGGGTAAACTTAAGAAAACAGTACATGATATGAGGAGAAATAGAGAGGTTTTGTATTTCTTAATTCAGGGCTTGTTGGTAGTAGCATGATATTCAGCTAAACCAGGCATAGGCAAACTCGGCCCTCCAGATGTTTTGAGACTACAATTCCCATAATCCCTGACCACTGGTCCTGTTAGCTAGGGATGGTGGTAGTTGTAGGCCAAAAACATCTGGAGAGCCGAGTTTGCCTATGCCTGAGCTAAACATACAGGGGGGAAACTCCCTAAGAACTGCACAGCCAATTAGCACATTAGTTACCTCAGCAAGGATCATACCATTCAGACTGGTTGCTAGGCAACACCTCCACCAACTTCTCTTGATTGGCTGCCAACAGAATAAACCATTAGGTGAAGGGTTCCTACAGTTGTAATTCCATCAAACTGATGGTCTAGCACCCGGGCCAGGACACCCACAGAAGGGTCCCCTGGGCCTGACTCACCTGAGTGCTGCCCACACTGCCGCACCTGCAGAGCACCACAGCAAGTGCTCCGTCTGGATAGAAGATGACATCAAAGCAAATAAATACTAAAGCCAGGGGATTAGCCTTTTAAGATCCAGTTTTCAGGCCAGAGGGGTGGAGCTTGGGAAAGATGGACTGGGGGAAAGGGTTCATTAAGATTTACTTCAGCTCTAGCCTTTGTTGAAACAAATTTAATGAAAGCTTTATTTAGTGTTGCAGCCACCTTGGTTACCTGATAGGGATGGGTCAGTGCACAGCTTGGAGGGGTCCCTTACTACATGTTGTGGCTGCTAGGACCTCTCAAGCGAAGGAACTGGAGTCCTGGACATTTGCAAAATTGGGGTTTTGCTGGTGTGGTGGGGAGGCCAAGTCATTGAACTGGGCAGGGGGAGAGAAAAATGTGGCTAGAGAAAGAGAATAGGTTCCAAAAGTTAGACACAAAGAGAGCAGAAGGGCGAAGGAAGAAGGGAAACACTTGCAGGGCTAGGTGCAGGTGGAATGAGCAACTTGTACCGGTAGTAACATTAGATAAATTCCCCTCTGGCAGTTTGAACAACCTGCCCTCGGGAGCCTCCACCAGCACCTTATGGGAGGGGGAGTCAGGGGGAGGGGGAGGGGGAGACACCCAAGCCTGAAGCTTACTGTGCCTTGTTACTAGTCACCTGGAAGGTGATTCTCCAAACCAGTCTAAAGTCTGCTAATGGAAGAACTTGATGTTAGGTTGTATGTATCATTAATGCCTCTGTAAACAGTTTAAACTGCAGGCACCCCCAAACTGCGGCCCTCCAGATGTTTTGGCCTACAACTCCCATGATCCCTAGCTAACAGGACCAGTGGTCGGGGAAGATGGGAATTGTAGTCCAAAACATCTGGAGGGCCGAAGTTTGGGGGTGCCTGGTTTAAGGAGTACATTATTGTTGTTGTTTAGTCATTTAGTCGTGTCCGACTCTTCGTGACCCCATGGACCATAGCACGCCAGGCACTCCTGTCTTCCACTGCCTCCCGCAGTTTGGTCAAACTCATGTTCGTAGCTTCGAGAACACTGTCCAACCATCTCGTCCTCTGTCGTCCCCTTCTCCTAGTGCCCTCCATCTTTCCCAACATCAAGGTCTTTTCCAAGGATTCTTCTCTTCTCATGAGGTGGCCAAAGTATTGGAGCCTCAGCTTCACGATCTGTCCTTCCAGTGAGCACTCAGGGCTGATTTCCTTAAGAATGGATAGGTTTGATCTTCTTGCAGTCCATGGGACTCTCAAGAGTCTCCTCCAGCACCAAAATTCAAAAGCATCAATTCTTTGGCGATCAATCTTCTTTATGGTCCAGCTCTCACTTCCATACATCACTACTGGGAAAACCATAGCTTTAACTATACGGACCTTTGTAGGCAAGGTGATGTCTCTGCTTTTTAAGATGCTGTACATTAGTACCATGCTAACTCTTACTCAAGAGCAGAGGTGTCACAGAAAACTCTGACATCCAGGTCATCATAACAGTCCCTTAACCAAACCCCCAGGTAAAGGTAAAGGTAAAGGGACCCCTGACCATTAGGTCCAGTCATGACCGACTTTGGGGTTGCGTGCTCATCTCGCATTATTGGCCGAGGGAGCCGGCGTATAGCTTCCAGGTCATGTGGCCAGCATGACAAAGGCGCTTCTGGCAAACCAGAGCAGCACATGGAAAAGTTTACCTTCCTGCTGTAGTGGTTCCTATTTATCTACTTGGCTTTTGACGTGCTTTCGAAATGCTAGGTTGGCAGGAGCTGGGACCAAGCAACGGGAGCTCACCCCGTCACAGGGATTCGAACCGCCGACCTTCTGATCAGCAAGCCCTAGGCTCAGTGGTTTAACCACAGCGCCACCTGGGTCCCTAACCAAACCCCCAAGAATGGTCCAAAGATGCAAGCAGCTGCACTGATCCATTATATGCACACATCAAAGAGCAGAAGCAGCACATATCCAAATACCCAACTTTATTAAACAGCTGACAGTCACAGAATAGTAAACTGGCCTCATCTTCTGATGGCCTCTTTGTAACCCACTATGATGATTAAAACAGCAGCAGCAACCTGAAAGTCTCCTTGGGGTCTATTAATTACCCTGGTGCTCCAGCAGATGACGTCTTTGCTCCTGTTCTGAAAAAAGACCAGGAACTGCATTCTCCCTCTACTATACCACTGATCAGGAGCTGGGTGAGATAGGAGAGAGAGGCAAGAGAGCAAGAGTGGAGTTGTAAGTATTTATTTAGGCTAAACATTTGCCCTTCATATTCCTAAGTTGGTTTACAAAAATAATAATCAAACAATCAGAACATGTATGCGCCATTCAGTTGTGCAAAGGATTGGATGGGATCATCAGGAAGCTCCTGGAATGGTAAATAAAGTGAGGTTTTCATGCTCTGCTCCTAGCCAACCTGAACTAAGGGAGTGCCTCTGACCCCTCCCTCTTGTGCCTTTTTCATGTGATCCTGCCCAAGTGGTGAGATGTATTATCTGCAGTAGAAAGTTGTTGTTGTTTAGTCGTTTAGTCGTGTCCGACTCTTCGTGACCCCATGGACCATAGCACGCCAGGCACTCCTGTCTTGCACTGCCTCCCGCAGTTTGGTCAAACTCATGTTCGTAGCTTTGAGAACACTGTCCACCCATCTTGTCCTCTGTCGTCCCCTTCTCCTAGTGCCCTCAATCTTTCCCAACATCAGGGTCTTTTCCAAGGATTCTTCTCTTCTCATGAGGTGGCCAAAGTATTGGAGCCTCAGCTTCACGATCTGTCCTTCCAGGGAGCACTCAGGGCTGATTTCCTTAAGAATGGATAGGTTTGATCTTCTTGCAGTCCATGGGACTCTCAAGAGTCTCCTCCAGCACCATAATTCAAAAGCATCAATTCTTCGGCGATCAGCCTTCTTTATGGTCCAGCTCTCACTTCCATACATCACTACTGGGAAAACCATAGCTTTAACTATACGGACCTTTGTCGGCAAGGTGATGTCTCTGCTTTTTAAGATGCTGTCTAGGTTTGTCATTGCTTTTCTCCCAAGAAGCAGGCGTCTTTTAATTTCGTGACTGCTGTCACCATCTGCAGTGATCAAGGAGCCCAAGAAAGTAAAATCTCTCACTGCCTCCATTTCTTCCCCTTCTATTTGCCAGGAGGTGATGGGACCAGTGGCCATGATCTTGGTTTTTTTGATGTTGAGCTTCAGACCATATTTTGCGCTCTCCTCTTTCACCCTCATTAAAAGGTTCTTTAATTCCTCCTCGCTTTCTGCCATCAAGGTTGTGTCATCTGCATATCTGAGGTTGTTGATATTTCTTCCGGCAATCTTAATTCCGGCTTGGGATTCATCTAGTCCAGCCTTTCGCATGATGAATTCTGCATATAAGTTAAATAAGCAGGGAGACAATATACAACCTTGTCGTACTCCTTTCCCAATTTTGAACCAATCAGTTGTTCCATATCCAGTTCTAACTGTAGCTTCTTGTCCCACATAGAGATTTCTCAGGAGACAGATGAGGTGATCAGGCACTCCCATTTCTTTAAGAACTTGCCATAGTTTGCTGTGGTCGACACAGTCAAAGGCTTTTGCATAGTCAATGAAGCAGAAGTAGACGTTTTTCTGGAACTCTCTAGCTTTCTCCATAATCCAGCGCATGTTTGCTATTTGGTCTCTGGTTCCTCTGCCCTTTCGAAATCCAGCTTGCACTTCTGGGAGTTCTCGGTCCACATACTGCCTAAGCCTGCCTTGTAGAATTTTAAGCATGACCTTGCTAGCATGTGAAATGAGCGCAATTGTGCGGTAGTTGGAGCATTCTTTGGCACTGCCCTTCTTTGGAATTGGGACGTAGACTGATCTTCTCCAATCCTCTGGCCATTGCTGAGTTTTCCAAACTTGCTGGCATATTGGGTGTAGCACCTTAACAGCATCATCTTTTAAAATTTTAAATAGTTCAGCTGGAATATCATCACTTCCACTGGCTTTGTTATTAGCAGTGCTTTCTAAGGCCCATTTGACTTCACTCTCCAAGATGTCTGGCTCAAGGTCAGCAAACACACTACCTGGGGTGTACGAGACCTCCATATCTTTCTGGTATAATTCCTCTGTGTATTCTTGCCACCTCTTCTTGATGTCTTCTGCTTCTGTTAGGTCCTTGCCACTTTTGTCCTTGATTATGGTAATCTTTGTACGAAAGTATCCAGGGCCAAACATGAACAACACCTTAGCCCTGATACCTCTGTACTGCTCAAGGTAGTACAGCTCAATCTTTTCAAACCCAGGACCAGCTTTGGGATCCACTTTTAATTTTGTAACCACCCGTAGCCATCTTTTATGGAAGTTGTTTTATGCCAACATTCCAAAACCTGGTGCACTCCAGATATTTTGGATTACAACTCCCATCAACCTCAGCAAGTATCACCAATGACCA
Source organism: Zootoca vivipara (assembly GCF_963506605.1). NCBI lineage: Eukaryota > Metazoa > Chordata > Lepidosauria > Squamata > Lacertidae > Zootoca > Zootoca vivipara. The sequence goes on along the minus strand of NC_083281.1, from coordinate 35,342,871 downwards.
GGGATTTTGGGAGTTGCAGTCCAACAACATCTGGATGCTGTTGGGAATACAACTACCATAATCTCTGAACCTTGACAATGCTGGCTGGGAGTTGGAGTCCAACAACACTTGGTTTCCCATCCCTTGCCTTCCACTTTCAAATCATTTGCTGTGCAAGGCAAGTGCTTTCTGGGTTACAAATATGTTAGCACTAATTGGCAGAAAAGAAGAACTATTTATTTAGAAAATTCACATTTGCATTCTCATGATTCAGATAACCTTCTTGAGTTGATAGCTGCTATAAGAGTTTTCTGAGCCATGCCTTATCATGTTTTAAGAATGAGTAAGATTCCCTCTTTGATAAATATTTAACATATCAAAATGCTTTGGGAATAAAAACAATCCATGCAGTTGTTTGTTTGGCATTACATTTGGGGAGATCCATGTGTGGTCCAGAGGGTGGCGGTATACAAATAATAATAATAATAATAATAATAATAATAATAATAATAATATTTATACGCCGCCCATCTGGGCAGCTTATACAGTAGTGCATATTAAAACATATTAAAACATCAGACATTAAAAACTTTCTGTAACAGGGCTGGTCTTCAAAAAGTTGTGTAGTTCTTTATCTCATTGAAATCTGATGGGAGGGTGTTCCACAGGGAGGGTACCACTGCTGAGAAGGCCTTGTGCCTCACTTCTTGCAGTGAACTAACAGCTAGGAGACCCTCAAAGGAGACACTCCTTCAGGTCTGCTGTTTGGACAAGCTACCAATGATACGCAACCATGGATCAAACACAGCTGAAAACATTTCCCAGCACAGAAGAAACCACCACATCCCTTAAGAATTCTGTCTCTGAGTATGATTTTAAGCAAGAGATACAATAATGGACTTATGGAAAGGGAACAAACCTCCCTGAAATAACCATGTTGTAGTAGATTCTGGTGTAATAATTTCTGCAAGAAGCTGCACCATGGAATCTATGACAGGTCAAGAAATAAATTGGTGCTGTTTAAATCTGCAGCCTCAGGCTGCTGAATAGATTGCCTTAAGCTGGAGACATCACTGGGGATGTCATACTTCCTTTCTTTTTAAAACCAGGCACAACATTTTCCCACAAGGGTTTTTGCAGCTGGCTTTGTACAATTTATTCTTTTGCACAGGATTTGTACATCTGATAAATTATGTGATCCATGGCAATGTTTTTGGTACACGTGTACAGCCATGCCTGTGCCATAGAATTGGAAAATGAAAAAAAGAACCAGTTATTTGTTAGCAGGGGAGTATGTATATTAAGAGTCTGGGAACTATTCTCTCTGCATTTTGACAAATGAAGTTGTGGAATAACAACAAGGAATGTGCACAAAACCAGGAATAATTACACAAATTTGTAATTTTTCTCATTAAGCAACTCTTGAGTTTTCCCACAATTCAGAATATTTAGGCAGAACCATATGCCAGTACAGGAGTAGAAGTTGGTAGAAAGGGCCTGGGAAGTAAAGCTTCAACTTATGAGAGACTGAAGTCTTTTATAGAATTTCCTGGGAGTCTTTACCATTTGAACCTATGACGGAACTTTTGAGTAACCATGAATAGACTGTATGTGGAAGAACATGTAGTCTGCATAGATCCCTGGTATGACTCAGGAAAGGGCACTTTCATGTGTTCAGTTTAGGGGTTTCTTTTCCCAGTTCTTGGACCCATTTCCTCCCCAGGTTTTGGCATCTCTTGCTCTGCCCACTTTTGCTTCTGGTTCTGCTGATAAACTGATATTTTAAAAGTGATATATTACATGAAACACATTAAAAGAGTGTTATTCCACTTGTGTAAGCACCTTATTTGCTTGTCAAAGTGGTGTACCTATTTTCAGTGGTGAAGTGCCAAAGGCCTGTAAACAAGAACCCCATTGTTGGATGTCTTCCGGCATTAAATATTGCTTGCTGATAGCGTCAATCACATGCAGTGGGAATGCATTCTTGAATGTTTCAAAGGATTTCAGTAATTATTATCAGGGCTGGAAGATAAGCTAGGAAACTGACTCTGCCCTCCCCAGGAAGAGAGGCCATTTCTTCAGCATTGCCACTTAAATTTCTTAGACTCTCTCCTCTGATACCGAGACTGTGAATGTGAAACTTCATTTGCTTTAGAAACTTGTGGTTTGGGAAGTATAACTTGGTCAGGTTTTGCCATTTCAAAGCCAGCCTCACCAACTTTGCCTCCCTATTGTAAGAGCCAATCAATCTTCCCATTTCTCTAGGAATAAGAGTTGGGAATGCACAGAAATATCTGATCTGCATATATAATGCTGCCCTCTCATCCTCTCTGTCAGGCCCTTCGCTCCAGGCTCTGCTCTACTCCTTTACTGAATGTGTTTCCCTGGCTGGAATGTGTCCTTGAACTCTGATAATACTTGCCTGGATTGAGAGATGTTTGCAAATGGAATGTAGCCTGCTCCTGCACCTGGAGACAATCGGTCAGGTCGTGTATCCACAGCAGTGACTAGGGGAGGAATGACTGCTGGGAGAAGCAAAGAAAGAAGAATTGCCATGGTACACCTGCATGAGCACAACTGGACGCCTTCATTTGCCCCAGCTGCAACAAAACATGTCTCTCCTGTATCAGTCTCTATAGCTACAGCAGGCAATACAACTCCAATGGTTTGACTTTACCTCCAAAGGCATACTCCTCCATTGTCCCCTGAGACAGATGGATGCCAACAACAAAGCTTGCTCTACAAAGGTAATAGTCACATCTTTGTTCTGCCCACTTTTGCTCTCGTTCCTACCTATTCTTGGCTTTGGCCTCACCCACTACTGGCATGTGGTACCTGGAAAGTTGTTCATGAGGGAATGTGCCCCTTGGACTGAAAAGGGTTCTCTGCCTTTGCTTTAGAACAGGCTTCCTCAAACTCGGCCCTCCAAATGTTTTGAGACTACAATTCCCATCATCTCTGACCACTGGTCCTGCTAGCTAGGGATCATGGGAGTTGTAGGCCAAAAACATCTGGAGGGCCGAGTTTGAGGAAGCCTGCTTTAGAATGTGATGTATTGAGTACAAAAGGGGTAATCATGTGGGATATGTTAGGCATCTGTTTGGTCACTGTGAGAACTGGATGCTGGACTAGATGGGCTATTGGCTTGATTCAGCAGGCTGTTCTTATGTTCCTACATCTTTTGATGGCTATTAGTCACCAATTTTAAGCTCTCCGGGTACAAAAGAAGACAGGGCTCCTGCACCTTTAATAATTATGTAGAAGAGGGGATTATAGCAGGTGCTACTTGTCAGGCAAACACCACCTATTGAAATTCCCTTTTCTACACTATAATTAAAGGTGCATGAGCCCTATCCTCTTTTGCACCAGGCCATCACGTTCACCATGGCTAAACAGAGAACCTCTGCGATGAATACCAGTTGCTGAGGGAGTCAACATTTGGAGAGGACTACTGCTTTCCTGTCTAGGTGGTAGTATTCCTGGAAGCAATCTGGTGGGCCACTGCGAGTGGTATGATGCTGTACTTAAATTGACTTTTGGCATGATCCAGCAGGGCTCTTTGAACAGTGCTAACGTGTCTCATTCAGGATTTTCTGAATGGTGGAATATGTACAAGTAGGTAGGTTGCTTCTTCCTTCCTTTATAATCACACACATCATCACTACATCATGCAAGAGAAATGTCTTAAAATAAAAATGGGAGACTACATAAGAGGTGATTTCTCATCCATCCTCAATGAGGCCTTTACAGGGGTGATACACCACTGAAATCTACTCTTCTACACAGCTAATAAAGGTGCACAAACTCCTGTCCTCTTTTTCACTCTGCTTTATATGCTAGAGGAGTGGGAAATTGGAAGAGAACTGAAAAGCAGGAGATGAAATGATTGTTGTTAACTCACCACCATGAGTTTATCAACTGTCATTTTCACATCAACAATTTACAAGGCATTCACTCTTTGCATTTTTGTTTAAAGTCATACCATCCTGGAATTTCATTTACTTTGCTCCAGAGGCAGCAGCTGGTGTCACTTGTTGTTTTATTTTTTTAATTTCATTCATTGATGTCTCCAAGTGCCGTTCTTTCCTTTCTGTTCACATCAAAGGAGCAGACGTGCCTGTGAATGGCAGCACTGTTCCTGTTGTGTTCCCTCTCTTTTTTTTGTTAGTTATTGCTGTAGTTGGTTCATTTTAGTCTCCATGAAAAGCAAACACAAGCTCCTCTACAAGAGGTTCTTTGCATATCATCATTTCATTACAGGGAAGGTGCTACTGAAGAGGCACCCCCCCCCAGTAGCATTATTCCTCTTTTCTCTGCATGCCATGATGTAGCTATCCAAACTGGCATCGTTCTGCTCATATCAGTATTTTACACATTCAGAAGCAACAATGGAAACACAAGTAAAACATTTGTAACCTGCAAAGCTCACAGTAACAGGTTGCTTTGAGAGGGGATAGTCTGTTACAGCAAACACATCAAAGCATTTTGCGACACCTTAAAGATGAACAGAAGCTTTCGTGGACTAGTGCCAACTTTGCCAGGTGCATGAAGTGTTATCCTTAGTTAGCAGACAGATACACAGATACACATTAATATGAAGAAGAAAGTGGGGCCAAATGGCAATGAAATGAAACGCAGCACAATCTGTGACAACTCACTCTCTTAAGAGCTAATCCTTATGTAACCAACACAACACCATCCATGCAAAAGAGAGAGGGATTGGCAGGCTTAGGAGAACCTCAAGGTTTGCAGAAGTACAATAACACTTGAGAAAAAGAACTGAAGCAGCAGTGGGAGAGTTCCAGAAACAGCCTAAGGAGGCCTGAATGCTCAGTGGGCAGACAACAGCAAGCATCTTTCGGTGGGAGAGATGGAAGCCCTTAGGGGAACGGCATGGAGTACTGTGGGAAAGGGCATGGCTAGCTGGAATCTTGAACAGGAACACTCCACAATGTTGCTTCTCCCCTCCTTCTTTTGCAGACCTCAACTCCTCTTCGTAAAACTTGCACTTATCGGTGGCTATTTGCTACTCACTACTTGCAAGAGGAAAGGCACAAATTCTATTCTGATCTGCCAAGGTTTCCTACCTGATTCCCTGGAACTAACCCTCAGTAGTCACCACAGGTAACTTGACAATTGGATTATTTCCACTTTTGTATAATGCTATAGTGTAAATGTATCACCCTTTTGCTTGGTCTTTCTAGCATTGTTCAGAATACAGTATTAGACTTACAGATTTAAGCCAGGTGGCTCTGTGGGGGACCCAGGTGGCTCTGTGGGCTAAACCACTGAGCCTAGGGCTTGCTGATCAGAAGGTCGGCGGTTCGAATCCCTGTGACGGGGTGAGCTCCCGTTGCTTGGTCCCAGCTCCTGCCAACCTAGCAGTTCGAAAGCACATCAAAATGCAAGTAGATAAATAGGAACCGCTACAGCGGGAAGGTAAACGGCATTTCCATGTGCTGCTCTGGTTTGCCAGAAGCGGCTTTGTCATGCTGGCCACATGACCTGGAAGCTATACGCCGGCTCCCTCGGCCAATAATGCGAGATGAGCGCGCAACCCCAGAGTCGGTCACGACTGGACCTAATGGTCAGGGGTCCCTTTACCTTTACCTATAGTGTAAATGTATCACCCTTTTGCTTGGTCTTTCTAGCATTGTTCAGAATACAGTATTAGACTTACAGATTTAATACTATTGGTTGTGGTGGGGAGGCTTTTCGGAGGGTAATGTGTGTATTGCTTCAGAACTGTGATAAGCTAGCCCTGCAACATTTTTTGGGGGGCCCTCCAGCTCATTCTGCTGAGTGGGGCCCTAGTCTTCTGCCCCTAAGTCCTGCTCTGATGGCTCCAATGCCGTTCTGATGTGCCAGAACAAGGGTGTCATACTTCACTTGCAATTTAAATTAAGATATTTAAAACTACTGATATTTTAATTTCCCATTACCGTTGTCAGGTATGCTGTCAATATGCCAATTTTCTTGGGATGAAATACTTGCGGCAAGTCTGTTAATGAGGGGGTGGAGAAGGAACAGCAGAGATTTTCCTCCAGTTTTTAAATTGTATTGGGCATGCTTTGCCATGCTGCACACATGATCCCTGTGGATGTTGGCCATTAACCTCGCACTGTGACCTTGACATTGCAGTGGTGCAATTCCTTCTGGTTACTGTGCACCTACCTATCTGGTGACTTTTGAATAAATAGAAAGGAAACTGTTTTATTTTTAACATATTTCCCACATTTACAGTGGGCAGTCCTGACCTCTGGGTCAGAGATTTCCTAGCAATTAAATAACCAAACCAAAGAGATTTTGGCAACTTCTGTTGGCTAGAAATATTGATGAAGGTCCAGGCCTTGCAAAGCTTTGGCATTGCATCCCTCTTTAAAAATAAGTCAGCATTTCACATTCCAAGAATCTGAAGGGCCCTAACTTGTGGGAAATACTTTTCATATAAAGACTGCTTGCTGCTCAAACGCAGTGGTGGTCATTCAGTTTCATTATGACTTGGGAAAGCTAGCGTATGACTGCAATAAGATGGCTAGATACAGGGTAACCCCTTCCACAAGACCTACCATGCTACTAGTCCTTAACTTCTGCCACCTCCCAAGCAAATTCTTAATAGCCCCCAAAGTTCCCACCAGGTTTGGTGCAGCAGAAAAAAGAATACATAAATAAATTAGATGTTCTGCTTTGATGGAGAAAGAGGTTTAAGCATCAACCCAGCACCCTGGTGGGAATGCAAATTTAACCTACGGTCATCAGATTGATAAAGTGATGTGTGGTGGGGGAGGGGCAAAAAATGCCCTCTTGAACTGATCTTCATGCCTCTGCTACAGAGGGTATATGTGTGTGGGATGGTCTCATTTGCTACTGGTGTGCATGCTCCAGATAGTTGGCCAAGAGTGAGTGTGGCCCTCAAGTCAAAGAGGATTAACCACCCCTGTGTTAGGATTTCAGAGGAAAATCGGGGGGGGGGTGGTACTTAGGGTTAGGGAACCTTTTTCAGCCTGAGACCCACATATCCTTGTATGACACCTTTCGGGATCCACATGCCAGTGGTGGTCAGAACAAGGATGTGACTTCTACTTTTGTACCGTGGGCTACACTGCAGCCATGCAAAAGTTGATGATTTGCGCGCGCGCGCACACACACACACACGTAAGCAATGAAGCATCTGCACAATTTAAAAACACATTCAGCCAGGCAAAACCACAAAGAGGGCATGCAGCAGGGCAAATACGGCATTCTGGGGACAGTCCTGAGGCTAGATAGCAAGCAATGAGGCATTATCAGGGTTCAAGAACATTCAGCCAGGGAAATGGTAAGATTTATGGCTGATTTCCTTCTCATTTCATTTTTACAATAACCCTCTGAGGCAGGTTAAGACGAGATACATTGATTGGCCCATGATCACTCCATGAGCTTCATGATTGAGCAGGGATTCAGATCCTGTTTTACTTGATCCTAGCCCAAGAATCCTGCCAACCTAGCAGTTCGAAAGCACGTCAAAGTGCAAGTAGATAAATAGGAACCGCTACAGCGGGAAGGTAAACGGCGTTTCCATGTGCTGCTCTGGTTTGCCAGAAGCGGCTTTGTCATGCTGGCCACATGACCTGGAAGCTATACGCCGGCTCCCTCAGCCAATAATGCGAGATGAGCGCGCAACCCCAGAGTCGGTCACGACTGGACCTAATGGTCAGGGGTCCCTTTTCCTTTTAGCCCAAGAATGGGGAACCTCAGGTTCCAGGACCCCAATGTGGTCTGATGGGCTCTCTGGACTCTTCACAGGCTGCACCCTCTCTGAAGCCACACCCCTCACCAGCCCTGCTTTGCATGCTCATTGAGTGTTTTCACGTAGCCAAAATATTTCCTTGATTTCTGATAATGCCTATTTCTTGCCTGGATAGAGGAGAGAGAGGTGTGTTTGTAGAAACTAGCACACAGATAAAATTTGTATTCATTTTGTCCACTTTTGCCACTGGCCACACACACCCATTGTCATGTGGCCCATTGTCATGTGGCTGCAAAAAGTTCATCCCCACTCTCCTAGCTCTACATCAGCCTTCCCCAACCTGGTGCCCTCCAGGTGCTTTGGACTACAGCGCTCATAAACTCCAGCTGCAGTAGTGTGCTAGAAAGGCTGCCCTACAGGAATAGTGCAATCCTATTCAGGTCTATTTTAAAGCCCCATGTGAATGGATTCCCAGGTAAATCTGTACAGGACTGCATGTTAGTCATTAAAAAGAAGCGTGTTAGTTAACAGGAAATGAATGCTGGTAATTGGTTCTACGAGGTTATCAAACCTACGCGATTCTCAAGCTAAGATTCTTTACTTGAGAGTAACACCCAGTGTCTCCCCCCACCCAGGGGCGTAGCCAGGATCAAAACTAGGGGGGGGCAAGCCATGGTCGTTCAGGGGCGGGGCCAAGGCACGGGAGGGGAGGGGCCACAAAGTGGGAATGTGGGTGGGGCTACAGGGCCAACGGGCCCGATGACATTGTGGCGGCGGCGGCAGCGGCCACCTTGTGCTTCTGGGGCTGGCAGCGTTGGCGGCTACCCTGCTTGGCTGGAGAGGACGGGAGGGTCGGGCAGGCGAGAGGGGGTGGCAGGGCGGGCGAGGGCGAGGCAAGGCATGGCCGCAGCCACAACGGCTCCGAGGCGTTGCTGCATATCAGCATAATATTTCAACCATCATTCTGCTTTCTTGAATTGTCCTACTCCTAGACATAGCAGCCAACTCCTAGAGGCCTAGGTGCCTCCCCCCCCCCAATTACTGGTAAATACCGTATTTGAAAGAGTCATTCCCCCCATGTTGATGGGCTTTCTATGTGGGGCTTATCTGCCCCCCCCCCGGATTTTATTAAGGATGGAAGAGGGAGGGAAGGAAGGAAGAAATAGAGAGAGGGATAACTCATATTTGTGGGTGCCTCTGGGTGACGCTGTGATGCTGGAACTCTGCATGTACAGGAGCCTTGTAAGCAGCTTTCTCTCTGCTTGATTTACAGCAGGCACGTCCAACAGGTAGATTGTGATCTACCAGTAGATCACTGGATGTCTGTGGTAGATCACTGGTAGGTCACTGGCACCCCTAAAAAAAAGCTCACCCATAATTTTCCTCCTCCCTAAAAAAAGTTGAACTATGACCTGAAGCCCTAAACAAAAATGGGCCTCCCTCCCTCCTAAAAGAAGCTCAACAAGTTTGACCTAAACCCCCCAAAACAGGGCTTCCCTTCCTTAAAAAAACTCAACAGCTTTGACCTGAACCCCCCAAAAGGGGGTAGATCACCCCCAGTTTTAAACTCTGTGAGTAGATCAGAGTCTCTTGAGAGGTGGCCACCCCTGATTTACAGTAGATGCAGGAGGAGGGGCAGACTGGAACACCACTGCTTTTTATAAACATCACTGTGTCTGTCAAAGCTACAGCCCCCCCTTTCTTATTCACTTCCTTTTAGCCTTGCAGAGCCACCTTAGTCAAATTGAATCCTCTGAGTCTGCACCCTCATTAAATCGCCAATAGAACTCTTAATGCTCCTGAATGCTCCCACTTAAGAACAATAGGGTGAAATGGTCAGCTATCAAATCTTGCCTGGGGATATATGCTCCATTGTCTTAACTGCTTAACTACTGGTAGCTACTTTGCTTTATTTATTTGATGTTTTTTTTGTTACAGCTGTGCCCCCCCCCAGCAAGCGGAGACTTAGCTGCTCTTGCTAAAGCAAAGCCCTTTCCACTTCAGTTTTTGGAGGGGAAAAGTGCTGGTTATGGTCTGTAAAATACATTAATTTTTTGCTTCTAGGGGGGGGCAACTGCCCCCTCCTGCCCCCCTTGCCTACGCCCATGCCCCCACCCCTGAATTCAACAGGACTTGCTTTCCTGCAAACACGGTTTAGCTAGGATCGAACTGCCACTAACAGCGCACTGCTTCGCCCTTTTACACGGAAGAACGACTGGACCTAATGGTCAGGGGTCCCTTTACCTTTACCTTTAAGTCCCATGATATCTAATATGGATGGGCGGGCAGGAGGCAGGCAACGGACTTTCTACCAAGCATGTTTAGGATCGCACGCAGCAGGATGAAGACGCCAGAGCGGCGGCCGCGATTGCGGATGGATGACTTAATCGGGAATTTACGACGGCGGGAGCATTTTGAGGGGACGGAGGAGGGACTGCGGGGAAGCGAGAGGTACTACTACCTGGAGCAGCTGCGAGGAGGTGGGCTTTCTCACTCCTCCCCGCCCTTCCCCGGAGCGAGCGGGCCCCGGGCTGGGCCGGAGATTCAGCCAGAGTCGAGGAGTAGCCGCCCTCTTCTTCCCCGCTAGGCCGAGCAGCCAATAAGGCGCCAGGGGCCGGCATTCAGCTCCTCCTTCCCGGGGAGAGCGGAGCCCGACGCTGAGTGTGCTGGTGGAGCGGGGGAAACAAGCGGCGGCGCAGAAAGTCTTCGGGCACCCGAGTAGCCCGCAGCGCCGAGAGGCGAAGGGTGGCTGTGGTCGAGCGCGGCGCCTGGCTGCCCGGCCACCCTACTCACAGCTCCGCCGCAGCGCGCGTAAAGAAGCCTGAAGCGCGGCTGGAGGCGGAATAAGGAGAGATCGAGATCCCCTATTAGCCGGACTTGCAGGATTTCTCGGGGCTCCGAGGAAGCAGCCGCAATGCCGCTTGCCCAGCTGGGAGCGGAACCTTGGCCCGACATGGAGCTGGTGGACATGGAGCTGGACGCGGAGGTGAGAGGTGGCGGCGGTGGGGCTCCGGAGGAGGGAGGGAGAGGGACGATAGGTGAGTCGAAGGAGGCGGCGGTGGGGCATGGCCTGCCTGCCTTTCCTCGGAGGGCGAAGGTCTCCTGGTGACTTTTCCCCAGGATTGCCTGCAAAGGAGTGGCGTCTACGCCTGTCGCCTCGTTGCGCCTCCGCGCAAAGGACCGAGAGCACGCGTGTTCCAGCTCTCTTATTTGCAGGCTGGGATTGGGTCGTCGGGCTGCTGTGAGTTGGGGAGCGGGTGGCAGTGTGTTGAGCGCTCCCCCCCCCCTTCATTGCAAAAGTCACTGCATAGGTTGACACACAATCGGATTCTCTTTGATTGTATGTATAAGTTTCGTTATCGTTGTCATTTGGCCCAATGAAAGCGGTTGCTTGCCTCTCCTGGAAAACTGCATAAAAAGCTCTTTCCTGCAATTAAAAAGTAACCCAACCCTCATCATTGGGCCGATCAATGTGTAGCTTTATATGTTACGTCGGAGACCTGCAGCTAATGGTTAGGTCCTTCCTTCCTTCCTTCCCCGGTTGGAAAAGAGTTGAAGGGGGGGGGAGGAAGAGAGAGGATTGCTTTTCCTGATCATCGGTTGAACATGCCCACAAGCAGACTTCCAGTTGTCCTGACACGATTGAGTTATTCTCTTTAAGCAGAGCAGGAGGAGTCTGAACATTATGAATCCTGGAGGGGATTTTATTTATTCTGCCGTGAGGTTGAGGCATTAATGCACTGCATTGATCTTACCTTGGCACACCAAGGTTGTTGTAACTTTGCCCCCTTGAGGAATGGCATCCTTGTGGATTTGCATCTGGGCCTTAGAAGGGTGTTTAAAAAGAAGAAATCTCAAAACTTCTGGCTCAAACTATTTTAAAAGACAACTTCCAGCTTTGCTCCAAAGGTATGAATAATAGGGGCTTCCAGGCCTGACTAGGGTAGAATTTATTTAATGCTTGCCTGAAACAGCTGTGTGGTAAGATCTGGTGTAAATAGAAAGGCAGGTGGAAAGTGGGGAGGGGGATTGGATTGCGTCTCTCTGAAGCAGCAGGTTAGCAGTCTAAACACACTGGAGTGTTCCCCACCCACCCCAAAGTGGTAATGTTTTAACATCTAAGGCAAGGAACCCACATAACTCTCAATCCATATATTTAGAATTCATTTTCTATCATAGGAATGCAAATACAAGCTTTTACAGCTTTGTGAGGAGGGTGAGCCAGGCTGAGAAGGGCTCAGTGATTCATCCAAAGTAATGAAATTGTGTCCTGAGTATTTATGTGCGACACTTTTATCCCACTCTTCAACTAAAGGGATCAGGATAGCCCGTTTTAGCCTCACAACAACCATGTTAGGTGGGTTAATTTGTGAGAAGGTGAATTGCCAAAGATCACCCAAGATCACCCAGTGAATTTCATGGCTGAATGGGCATTTGTACCTCCCTCTCGGACCTTAGTCAAACATTCTAAACTTAGTAACCCACATTTGCTCTTGAGACTATGAACTTGTGTTCTTGTCTGTCATGGTGTGGCTTGTCACCTAGGAAGGGTCTGGGTGACAGTCCTGCAAACCAGGATTGGTAGGGTGCCAACCCCTGCATTTTTTACTTTGTTATAGAAAGGTGTTTTGTCAAATGATCAGGCATCTTCATCAGGCATCTGGTCTGCACATGCAAGTAGTTGTTGGCATCTGTCTCTAGAGACAATGGAGTGCACTTCTGAGGGTGAAGTCAAACAGCTGCATTAGCAGCACCAAAGTGACCTCTCTAGGGTGTATGTATGCAGTGGTAGAGGCCTGTGGTGGAAAGATGGGCTATATTAGAGAGTGCCCAAGGGAAGTCTACTTCCTCCCCTACAAAACCATCTTGGGTGTTAAGATTGGCTTGCTCCACTTGGTTGCTCCACTGCCTTCAGAGGTTTGGGGGTGGCAGTGACCCAGGATAGTGAATTATCTGTGGCAGCCTCTAAGTTGTGGAACCCCCTCAGCACAGAGGTGCTTCTGGTATCTTCATTATACTGTACAGCTTTTAGCGAAGCATCTCTTTATGCTGGCTTTTGACACTTGAGTGGTATATTTTTAAGGACCCACCTTATTTCTGTGACTGTAAGTTGTTATAAACTGTTTTTAATATTGTGTTTTTGTTTTGCCCTGGAATCTTACAGTGAAGGGTGAGTAATTATTATTATTATTATTATTATTATTATTATTATTATTATTATTATTATGAGAATAAGAATAATCATAGCCTGCTGCCCCCTGGCTCACTGGATGGCATTGTCGGTGTTGAATAAAAATTCAACAGCAAATCAAGTTGGCTTCTTATGAAGAATGAGAGGGTGCTATCTTGCCCTTTACCTCAGGCAGGAAAATGTATTGGGCTGCTGGCCCTGGACTTACACCACTTTCAACTGCAGGCAGAATGCACTTCTGAATTCTCCCACTCTGCAATGTGGCAGCAGGGGGGACTTTATGCAAGTAGGACATTATAAAATGGTAATGCTCTGCAGAGCCTTGCTTCCCTTTGACCTGTAGGGAATGGTTGTGCCATTCCTATATGAAGGTAGGGACAAAGTGCTTTAAGTGGCACAGTTCAGGATTCTCATTCTGCTGTAACTGCAGACCAGGTCCACATCTGTATATTATATTTGTCTTATACCACATTAACAGTCATGGCTTCCAACAAACATCCTAGGAGCTGTAGTTAAGGGTGTTGAGAGTTGTTAGAAGACCCCCTTTTCCCCATCACAGAGCTACCATTCCCAGAGTGGCCAGGCAGGGCATTGTGAGAATGGCAGCTCTGTGAGGGAACAACTCTCTTTCTTAACAACTCTCAGCACCCTTAACAAGCTACAATTTCCCAACATTATTGGTATAAGAGTGATTTAAATGTATGGTGAAGATGTGTCCCAGGTCTCTCAATCTTTCCCCCATGCTAGGATACCAAGGTAGCTCTGCAGGCCTTTTGTAATGCACAAGAATGAGCTAGTGCAGTATCTTGGTCCAAAGGGGAAACATGAGCATATGAAGAATTCAGACTATCCATCCTTCAAGTTTAGCATTTTCCATACTGGCTGCCAGTGGTTCTCCAGGGTCTTGGGTAGGGAGAGGCTTTCCTCATATCCTGCTCTCTGAACCTTTTAAATGAAGATGTCTGGGGTTGAATTTGGGACCTTCTGCTTGCCCTAACTTCCTTCTGAATCAAATGTGCATAGGATTGGGCTGATTAATGGCTGACTGTGCCAAATGGCATACTGGTGCTCTGGTTGCAAGGAACCCTGACAGTTCTCCTTTAATGCTTTGCAGTGTGCTTGATGCCATGCAGAATCTGGAGGCAATGCTGTAAGCTTCCAGTCTCAGTCTCACTTAGGACAGAGATAAGGCAAATTTTGATCAGGGCTTTATGTGGGTGGTGTGTTGGGTGTGTGTGTGTTGTTCTGTTAAGGTGAACCTTAGGGTGGAGCACTGAAAGGCATAGCAGTAGTGTTATTTTGAAGAGGTTGTATTTAAAATTCTAGCCTGAGGCAGCTGCCTTTCTCTGCCTAATGATAAAGCCGGCCTGCTAATAAAGCTTATCACAGGTTAACCAGGTTAACAATTTACAGAGGGGTAGCCCAAATACGGTAGGTGTGTTGTAGCAAGACTATTTCATTTTTTCCCTGGTTAGTAAGGTTTGTGAGCTTATTTGCAAGACTGCTCTAACCTTTTCAGACCTGGACCCACCAGGCATTTTATTTTAACCACATATTTTTAGCTTGGTACTGCTGTTGCTGCAGCCCACCTTAGATCAGACTGTGACTCAGTAGTGGGTCCTGACCCACCAGTTGCATGCCAGTGCCCTAGGCTGTGTGTCCAGGGGTTCCTAGGTTGTTGGTTCAGGAGTATTAAACACACTCGGGAATTTGAGACTATTGCCTGGAAAGTGGGAATATCTCCTTACTTACTGTGAAGACTAGAAGAAGCTAGCAGGGCTGATTATGTGGCCCATACTGGCTACGGCCAGCCATGTCTGTTAGCAGGAACCTAACATGAGCATTCTGCTGCTTTTATAAATTTTAAGAATTAGAAGCCTACACTGAGAGTGGGAAAACCTTTTCAGCTCAGGTGCCACATTCCCATCTGGGAGATCTTGCTGGGGCCACATACCAGTGGTGGGTGGGGCCAGAGGAAAACATGGGTGAAGCAAGCAACAAATGACATTCCAGCCAAGCAATAACTCGAGGTAGGAAGGTATGGTTGGTGAGGGGTGTGGCTTAGGAGAAGGTGTGGCCTTGAGAAGGGCCAGATAGAGTAGTTTAAAGGGCTGCATTTGGCCCCCAGGCTTGGAGAGCCCCATCCCTGTCCTAAACAGTGCTTCGATTTATGTTAATTAAGGCACCCAGGGTGCTTCTTGAATGAGAAAGAGGAAATGGCTCATGAGAGGGAAGGAAGGAAGGAAGGAAGGAAGGAAGGAAGGAAGGAAGGAAGGAAGGAAGGAAGGAAGGAAAGACATTTCACTAAGTTAAAGAACAATGGATTTTTTAAATTGCGTACAAAATGTACAAGGGTGTGTAATACTCATAATCATGTAGCACACCATTTCCCTATCCACCCAGCCTAGAAGCACTAATGTGGGGTGGCATTATTTGTAGATTTGAGTGTTGTCTTATAGTTATTCCTTGTATTGGAAGGAAAGGATACAAAGGAGGGTGAATGTCACATTTTATTCTCTTTGTTGACTACTGTATCTAGTTTACCCTATTGATTGGCAAAAATGCCAATACATTTTTGGTTGTTTGAGATACTGCTAGACTTATGAGAACTGCAGTTTTATTGTAAGACTTTTCTGCAGACCTTTGATGTGCAAAATACACAATTCATTTTCAGGTGGACTGACTTGACACACACACAACTGGAACAGCCATTCATCTGTTCAAACCTGGTTTTGCCAGCATGTGCTTGTTTAAAAGCATCACTACTTTCTCTGTCTATTACTATTTATTCTTAACCATTTGGCTCAATGCAATAACCAAATGAGTGGTTAAACTTTACATTAGGTAAAGGAAAAAGGAAGAAATGCACCCTGCTGTGTTTGTCTCAGACTGCCCTGTGGGGGTAGGTGGGTTTCCTCCAATTCTTTTCTTTGCTTCAAAAGAATAATGTTGCCTCATTAAATAAATAATTCAGTTCCTTCAAATACTGTGACATTTAAAGTAAAGGCTGGCAGTCTTTTCTGTCACAAACAACAGTAGCCCTAAGGGCTGAGTTGACCCTTAGGTTAACTAAGCTTTTGGAGTAGGATCCTTTACACCAGGGGTGGCCAACTCCCAAGAAACTGCAATCTACTCACGGAGTTAAAAACTGGCAGTAATCTACCCCCTTTTGGGGGGTTGAGGTCAAAGTTGTTGAGTTTTTTTTTTTAGGAAGGAAGAAGGCCCATTTTGGGGGGATTCAGGTGAAAGGGAGGAGGTAAAAAATTGTTTAGGGGAGTCAGCTTCTTTGGGGGGAGCCAATGATCTACCAGTGACCTATCGCAGACGTCCGGTGATCTACCTGTTGGACATGCCTGCGTTTACGCAATCCAAAGGGCACCACTCCATACAGATTGGGACTTTGCCACTCTGGACTTGGGGTCCTCTTTATTGTCCTTACTGCTGAAAGAGAGTTTGTTTGTTTGTTTGCTCACCACATAACAGGGGAATGATATCTATATTCTCAGTTTGGGAGAAGCTGGAAACTCTGGCTGCCTGCCTGGTGTGAGATGAGTATGAGGAGGGGAAATGATTGTGCTCTGTGTAAGTGTGGCAGATGACAGGTGTGGGGATTAGCATGACAGTAAAAGGGTGCCTGCCTGTGAGAACCATTCAAGGGAAAGGTATGGGGGGATTCTGGACTGTGCTACTTTAGACTGCAGGTGAGGAACTGCATGTTGCAAGAGGGCAATGCAAAACCTTTTCTCTCTGATGTGCTAGTTTTCTGTACAGAGGGTTTTTTTTAAAGTGCAAAGCATTCATAAGCTTCCATCACCACCACCATAGCACCAAGTGGCACAGCCCCGAAACCTTGTGAACACACACTCCCACATCATTCTGGATATCTAGGGAACTTTTTAAGTTTATACAATCCACAGAATTCAGTGCTGATGTCTTTCCCAGAGAGCGCTACTTCAAGCAGTAAGTGCAGGGTTGCATGTTTAGGGAGGATCGTAGGGAGTTGCCTTGTAGAGTCAGAATCCCAGTCCATCCAGCTGAGTACTGTCCACACTGACTGGCAGGGGCTGTCCAGGTTTTCAGGCATGGGGCATTGCCAGCCCTACTCAGAGATACCAGGAATTGAACCTGAGGCCTCTGCATGCAAAGCAAATCCTCTACCACTGAGCTCCAGCCGTTCCTCTTAAATTCCCATGCATTTTTTTTTAAAAAAAACCTTTCCTGCAAATAGGGTGATCGCGTGATAGGCAAATGGGTGAAGTCTACTTTTCACATAAACATCCAAAATGTGGTATTTTTCCTATGTGAAAAGAGGAATCTGTGCACACAACATTCAAACATGGAATCCCCACTATCTGCAGCTGCAGGTGGTATAATCTCACTTTGATTTTGCTGACCCTATAAACTGGCCATAGAACAGCTCTCACATTATCAGTTCTTCTTTGTGCAGGCATTGTTTGGAGTGTAGCTGAGAGCAGCAACTCCCATGATTGGGTTCCACCAACAATTCCCCCAATTCCAGCTTCACGAATTACAGTTCAGTGTAACTCATGCTGCTAAATGTCATGGGAAATGTTCTAGGGTAGTTCAAAATAGCAGTGAGCTCTTCCTTATGACATGTGGGCATGGAGGCAGATTTACTAGCTTACAAAAAAATTAAGACATCTCTGTGCAGCGGGGGGAGGACTGCGTCTTGGTGGCACCTTGGTGTGGGGAGCAGAGACATTATTACGTCATTTTTAAAAAAGGGCATGAACCCATAGGGGGAGAAATGCATAAAACATGCAAGTGCTAATTTATATGCATGGATGCAGGTTGAGCCTTTAAATGTCACAGAAGGCAAGCCAAATAATTTCATGTCCAAATCACCCCAGGTATGCTTTTAATTTTTGCCCCACCTCGTATCAGTTCATCTTCGGTTCATTTTCTCCCAATTTCCTAAGCGGATCCTGTTCCAAATCGGTTCAACCCTCCTTCAATTACTCCTATTCATTTTCCTCCAATCTCTGGATAACATCCTAAATTGATTGATTTCCCCAGATTAATATCCTACCCAGTATTCAAGATCAACACTTGTTCAGTTTTCCCCTAAAGTGTATTACCTGCTTGATAATGCTTGGAGTGCTCAGATAAAGATTCGGGGCACACATTTCCCAGGCCCACAGCTAACAACGCCCAAGTGGGGAACCACCTTTGCCACACAAGGCTGGAAAATGTAGGTCTTTGCCTGTCTAAACTCTTGGGAAGCTATTTGCTTTTCCAGCTTGGTGACCCTTTCAACTCTTCATTCTTGTCTCTGTTTCAGAACATCACTCCGCAGTTGTTTAATTGCCTCCCCTAGTGTTATGTCAGGCTTTGTGTTCAGCTTGTCCCTCGTTCCCTGCGTGCTACCCATGCTATATGGAAAAGGCCAGAGCATCAAGTAACAAGTTGTGGCAGGGGGACCGGGGGGGGGGGGATGGTCACAGAAAGAATCCTCTTATTGTTTCTGTCAAATCGGGCAGAGTGCTGTCAGGAAACATGGAAACTGCTCTGGGCCTTCCTTGGGATGGTCTTCTGGATAGCTCATTCCCCCCAGAGAGCTACAATTCCCATAGTTCCCTGGGAAAGAGGGACTGACTGTTATTTAGAGCACTCTGGGAATGATAGCTCTGTGAAGGGAATAGGGGTCCCCTATCAACCCTCAGCATCCATAACAAGCTACAGTTCCCAGGATTCTTTGGGGGAAGGCATAACTGTTCAAAGTGGCAGGATAGTGGGTCTACTTAGACCCCATCTGTGCTATACAATATGGTACCAACAGCCTGACCTGATACGGAGAGTAGCAATCTGTGATGGCTATTGAGTTGGCGGAGTGGTTGCTTTCTTCTTCCAGTGCAAAGGGTTTTTTTTATTAAAAAAAACTTTAGGTATCAGGAATCTTACTCCAGTAACCAGGAGAAAGGTTAGTGCCAGCCTCTGTGACATGCAAGATTTTTGTCATGCTTGGGATTTATTCATTAATCCTGCTGGACAGGCAGCCGTGCATTTTTTCCTGACTCGGGTCTGCAAACAACGCAGCTTGGCTGCCTTCTGGGTGGGGGTGTTTAATGGGGCTTGCATTTAATGCAAAGTGATAGTTGGGTTTTTTTTGTTCATTTGTTACAAACAACTTGGCATTTAAGTTGTTTGAATCCTCCTGCCCTTTAGTCATAGGGATCCAGAATTTCTATCAGTGCCAAAAGCAAGCAGGAGATAGTAGGTTTTCTCTTTTTTCTTGATAAGTTGACACCAAACAAAAGTTGAGAAGCTTGGTAAAAAAAATGGGGGGGGGGGGAATGATGGGAGTACTACTCCTCCCAGGCTACATCTTTATTGCTACTTTCAAGAAAATAGAATAAGTGAAATTTCTTCACAACTGCTGTGTAGCTGAATGCACATCCCTTTACCTATCGCTTAATAGTTCAAGAAAACAAAGCACTTTGGCTTTCATCATCCCTTGCCCTTTGTCACTGCCGCTTCCTTAGTGTCATTTTCACACATACTAAGAAGCATTGTTGATCTTAGTACATATGTATTTTACATCCTCTGTCTTGTTTCATACTGTTTTTAATAATCTTGGCTTCTCCCACTGAACCCCACCCTGAAGAATTCTGGGCATTGTTTGTGGATATTAAAAATCATTCATCAGAGGTCCATAGTAGCTCCTACTTTTTTTTTAGAATTACAATTCCGAGGGGAGATGGAATGAATTTCATTTCCCCCACCCACTGTGCATTTCATGGTTTGGAGTGACATTTCACAAATGGTTTTCGCTAGGTTTTTATTTATTTATTTTTTAAAAATTTATGCAAGAATCAACAATCAACATTCAACCATCCCCCACACCTACCTCCAGAAGCAATATTTAAATCATATTTAAATGTTAAATAAATATTAGATCATATTTATTAAAGATATTTGCATGTTGCCCCATAACACAACAGTTTTCGGGCAGTATACAAGAAATAAAGTTTTGATGTTGTTTCTCCCCTCCCCCCCCCAGCTGCAGATATACCTTCTGTCTGAACTCTCTTAACCCCCCCCCCTGCAAAACCATTTAAGGACAAAAGGGATTGTGCCCTGTGCGTGCCAGAAATACTGAGCCATATTGCCACGTCACAGAGGGAATTTGAATATAAGTTGTTCCCTCTGGCTCTCTGTATGCGGTATGTTGTGTGATCAGGATTACTGGAGTTAACTTGGTTTGTGTGGGCAGGGCTGATAGATGGATAATCCTGCTTTAAGAGTGGGTGTTAGTGACCTTCTGATCCCTTCCAGCCATAAAATCCTAGGATTGGCCCAGGCGGGGAGCTGTTCACTTGCCCTGGGACTTGCAGTGATTTTATTCCTACAAACTTTTTGCGTTGATGCAAGAAGATATGTAGGAATTGGGAGAGGCACAGTCCATAATGTGAAACTGCCCAAAAGCAGAGCTTGGACAGGAATGATATTTTTCAGCATAGGTAGTTGCATTCTAGCAAATAGTTGTGCATGAAGCAGGGATGCCTGCAAGGCCAGAAATGTTACTATTTATGAGGTTATGATGTTTTGGGGGGGACCCCTAAATGTGTTATAACAATGAACAAATCAGTGCCTGGTGTATTAAGGGAAGCTGGCAGGTGCTGAATCTAGCAGTGTCAAAAAGACAGGCCAAACCAGTTTTCTGTGCTCAGAAAGTGACCTGAAAGGAAATGGGCCATTGGCAAGAAACAAAGAGAGCAGAGTACTGGACCATTAAGAACAGTCTGGGGATGCAAATACTGCTGCCCAGCAGAGAAGTGGAGCCCTCCCCCTCCCCCTTTGAGTAGCAGAGGCAAAGGCCAATGGTAGCAGACAAAGGCCAGGTTGGGGTTTCAGCTGTGAGCGGGGAGCTCCTTGGAGTCGGTTAGGGAGAAGGAGGGGCAGAACTCCCATGTGATTTGGGGATGATAGGCTGGAACTAAGAAATCCAGAGGATGGCTTTTTGCTGTCCTTTGAATCCAATGCTGTCCTTAAGGAGGAAGCCAGACCCTCATAGGATGTGAGTGCTTTGCAATCCCTCCATCTAGGTCAGGCATCCCCAAACTTCGGCCCTCCAGATGTTTTGGACTACAATTCCCATCATCCCTGACCACTGGTCCTCTTAGCTAGGGATCATGGGAGTTGTAGGTCAAACCATCTGGAGGGCCGAAGTTTGGGGATGCCTGATCTAGGTGTAGGTTGTATATACAACTGTATAGGTTGTATATACAGTGGTACCTTGGTTTACAATCATAATCCGTTCTGGAGGTCCGTTGTAAGCCAAAACAGGTTGTAACCCAAGGCGCGCTTTTGCCAATGGAGCCTCCAAATTTTTTTTGTTCGTAATCCAAAAAAAGGGTTGTAATCCATAAAAAGGTTGCAAACTGGGACATGCACTTCTGGGTTTAACATGTTTGTAACCCAAAACGTAGGCAAACCAAGACGTATGCAAACCAAGGTACCACTGTATGTGCAAATAAAAGCACATGTCATAAAGACACTACAAGTCACTCTTGTGTTTCATTGTCCCCGAAGGGAACATGGATCCTGGTAAGCGCACCTGCAACCCCTGGGCTCTTGGACTGCTTGTGGAAATTGGGCTGGCATGTATTCCTGGTGTTAGAAGTGGGATCTGTGTTTCCTGCAGGGGAAGCTGAGAACTAGGTGTACCTGAGCCCAAATGGAGGGAGGAGTAGTGACACCCCTTGAGCAGCTGGGCCAAATCCAACAGCAAATCCAGCAGCAAATCAAACAACAGATAAAGCAGTGGAACCAGTGGTTCAGTGAAATGAAACAACTTCAAGCAGAGTATGTGAGAAGTCTTTGTGGAAAGGAAAGTGTGAGCCCTGCTTGGTGAGATGCTACAAGGTTTCAGGAGTGACCCAGGAGCTCAGCTGCAAGGCACTCAAAAGGAAGAAGTAGCTAGAGAGATCCAGAGCAGGGGTTGGCAGGGGAAGGGCTTAAACTAAGAAGAGATGCAGTCTGTAGCTGAAGGTGTGGGGGGAGGCATGTTGGCTGGAGCTGAGAGGCTGCTGATTGATTTTTCTACCCCCTGGGTTGCCTGCTGTAGAAGAAGGTGCAAAAGGAGAAAGGCAGGCAGGCAATTTGAACTACTTCAAATTGATTTCTCCACCCCTGGGGTGCCTGTTGTGGAAAAGGGGGTGCAAGAAGAACAGTGGCTGCAGAGATGCCAGGAAAAAAAGAGAGCAGGTGGTTCCTGCTGAATTGGTGAACTTACTCAGTTTCTGAGGGTGATCAAATAGTGGACTGCTTCGTGCACATGCCATTCTCCACTGCAGATTTATTAAACTGGAGAGCCACCACCCCTGGAAGGTTGTCAAGAGAGGAATGTGGCCCTCGGGCTGAAAAATGTTTTCCCAAGGCTGGGGCCCAGGAGACCGCGGATCACTGCCTGACCCCAGAGTGACAGAGGGTGCCCTTGCCATCCACCCCTAATTAATTAAACAAGTATTTGTTCCTGCACTTATAACTTCTGCATGGCAGGGAGAAATCCAATGGGTACAGCATTCCTGATCAATGCTGGATAAGGCATTACCTGCTGAATTTCTGCTAAATATGCTGCTGAGAGAGGCAGGGGAGCTCTGCCCACCCCACAAAAGGTAGCAACCCTGGACCAGAATGTCAGTTATGTAAATTGCTCTGGGATCCTTGCCATGAAGGTCTTAACAAGGTTTTCTTAAACCTTTGGGTGTCAGTGAGTCACAAGGCAGGGGTGTTATCACAGTTGCGCTGGGGGGGGGTGTTATACAGTATTTGCAATTCCCAGGCTATTCAAGTATTTATGATTCAATTTTAGAGACTAGTTACGTGTTTGTGCATGTGTTTTGTGTCCATCTCAAGGGTTAGAGCTCTTGATTCAACTTGCAGGGTGGGGCTGTTGGGAGTTGTAGTCCAAAGCACCTGGAGGATGCCAGCTTGGTGAAGGTGGCTTTAGCATTTGGTAGCCTGACTCCTGTGGTCCATGTGTTAGGCACCTTGAGGCTGAATTACTGCAACACTGCCCTTGGGTCTGGTTTGGAAGCTCCAGCTAGTAGAGAATGTGGTGGCCAGATTGCTAATGGGGGCATCTAGCTGGCTGCAGTGGCTGCCCATCTAACTATTGAGCCAGGTTCAAGGTTGAGCTGCACTATGTGATTCTTCTGGTCATCAGTTTTGGCCTGCTGTCCAGATGCTTAATATTTCAGACCATGCATAATCAATCTGTGGATTCATTACCAGAAGTTGTAGCAATGCTCGTCATGAGTTTCATCTGAGTTTGGCACAAATGCAGTCAGTAAAGTACTGGATCAATGGCAGGGAACCTCAGGCCCAAGGGCCATATGTGGCCCTCCAGGCCTGTCTGTTCGGCCCCGGGAACTCTCCCCAGGGCACACCCCTCACTGACCTTGTTTCTCTTCCTCTTTGAGTGTTTTTCCCTGGCTTGGATGTTGTCCTTGAACTCTTGCTTATATGTAGGATGGAGGGAGCTGTGTATAAAAGCTAGCCTTCTTTACAAAGGTAAAATTCATAGTTGCTCCACCCTCCATTACTTCTTGGCCCACTTGCCACCAGCATGTGGTCTCCTGAAAGTTGCCCAGAAGAGAATGTGGTCTTTGGG
The DNA here is from genome assembly GCF_963506605.1 of Zootoca vivipara. Taxonomy (NCBI): domain Eukaryota; kingdom Metazoa; phylum Chordata; class Lepidosauria; order Squamata; family Lacertidae; genus Zootoca; species Zootoca vivipara. Next base: position 35,319,336 of record NC_083281.1, on the reverse strand, counting down.
CTGTAAAATTTTCCCCATATATGGACTGGAAGAATCTTCATCTTCTGACCTGAGAAGGCAGCTTTTCTGTGTTTTGGGAGACATAAAGGAATTGTCTCCACTAGTGGAAGGAAGTTCTTCCCCTGGGGTTCTTCAAAGGAGTGTGCTAGTACTAGTAAATTATGATTAATGCTACAAGTTGCACTGAAGTTTGGGTCTTGCTATTGGTAACAGCAGTAGTGGCAAACTGTAGTGTGGCAAGCCAGGTGAGCTTTGGTACAGCTGTGCTTTTCTAAACCATTCAAAGGGGTGTACCTTTGCAGGGCTAATTTTCTGTAAGGAAACAGTACGTAGTTGAGGGATTTATTGAACCTTATTTATTTCCTAGTGTCTCATTGTATGGTACATTTGAATGCTTCAACCTCGCTAAGGCTCGGTGTTTTGTTTTGTTTTTGTTTTGTGTTTTTTTAAACCTATTGATAACTGACTGGGAAGCAATGGGGAAAAAGGGAATCAAATGAGTTTGTCCCCAAATCTGCTTAACAGCCTTAAAACCATGCTGACGCTTTATTATGCTAATATAACAGCAGTGTAGCTGATGTAAAATTACACAACCAACCCCAGGTGATTTCAAGCTGGAATGAATTTGCTTTTCATGAAATACACAACCCTCACACTTGAAAAAATAAATAAAAATTAATTAAAACTTCTTCAATTCTCCAATATTAAGTGGCTTAGTTGGACACATTCTTACTACAGAAAGTGGATTCCCTCATGCCCCCATAGGCAGTTTTGCATTTTAACCCACATTCAGGGGGTCTTAAGGCAAAGCTCTCTGTGTTAATTGGGAGCCTGTTTTCTCTCTTCCCCCCCTTCTGAGAAACACATGTGGCTTTTGAAAAAGCAACAACCCACCCTGCTGCACACCTGTAAATAGAGCCCAGCCCCTGAACATTTTGGCTCCCAAAGTGGGAAACCCAAATTCCCCACCTTTGCATGCACACGCTCTGATTAGCAGAGGACACAATCCACTGGAAGTTCTTATTTGTGTGCCTCATTTTAAATGAACATAAAATGAGTTTCTGGTAATTTTTAAATACCAAACAGGTTTATTGCAGCATAACTCCACTGGGTAGCCACCTTTGCCTCTAGCATAGGAAGCTGCCTTATACAGAGGCAGACTGTTGGACCACCTACCGGTAGCTCAGTACAGTACTGTCGATACTGTTAGCAACTCTTCAGGGTCTCAGGCCCAGGGACATTTCCAGCCCTGTCTGGAGATGCTGAGGATTGAACCAGGGACCTTCTGCATGCCAGGCAGATGCTATACCACTGAGCTGTGGCCCTCTTTTAATAGCAACTGGTGGAAAAGGAGATATAATTTTGTGGCTACAATAAATTTGCTCTTTAAGGTTTTGGGAGTAGGAACAGAAAACAATGGGGTTGACAGAAATTTAGGGACATGTGTGGCGCTGTGGTCTAAACCAGTGGTTCTCAACCCCCTGGCCACGGACCGGTACCGGTCCGTGGATCAATTGGTACCGGGCCGCCCAAGGAACATTTAAATACAATTAAATTAAAATTATTAAATCAAAACAATCTAAATAAAATATAAACAATCAACGTCCCCCCTCAGCGGGCCGCGGTAAAATTATCAAACGTTGACTGGTCCACGGCGATAAAAAGGTTGGGGAGCACTGGTCTAAACCACTCAGCCTCTTGGGTTTGTTGATCAGAAGGTCGGCAGTTCGAATCCACGCAATGGGGTGAGCTCGTGTTGCTCTGTCCCAGCTTCTGCCAACCTAGCAGTTCGAAAGCATACTGGTGCGAGTAGATAAATAGGTACTGCTGTGGCGGGAAGGTAAATGGCATTTCCATGCGCTCTGGTTTCCGTCACAGTGTTCTGTTGGTTGCACCAGAAGTGGTTTAGTCATGCTGGCCACATGGCCTGGAAAGCTGTCTGTGGACAGACACCAGCTCCCTCGGTCTGAAAGCGAGATGAGCGCCACACCCCATAGTTGCCTTTGACTGGACTTAACCGTCCAGGGGTCCTTTACCTATTGATGCAATGCCTTTTGGACCCTACTAGTCCTTGAAGAAAAGGAATTAATTCTTCAGGGAACTTCTGAGAATCAAACATTAAGATCTGCTGCCTCTTTTCATTGGATGTGTCTACAGTACACCATTGCTTTTTTCTCCTATTACCAATTCAGTTTTGGAGTTCCCATTTGTGTTGCATTTCTTCTTAGGTGTCACAAAATTTGTGTGTGTGTATGTGCATGTTTGCTGTAACAGACTAACACACCTACCCCATAAATTGAATGTTCAGGATCTCTTGTGAGACTTGCATGGAAAAGGCCAAAGACTTAGGCCACATGCACACCATATATATTTTAAAGCACATAGCTTCCTCCCCCCCCCAAAAAAAAAATCCTGGGAACTGTACTTTACCTTTCACAGAGCTACCATACATATCTCAACACAAATTGCAGTTCCTGGGATTCTTTAGTTTAGGGGAAGCCATGTGCTTTAAATCATGCTGTTGGTAGGACCTTGTGCTTTGTCCTACAATGGACTATCCTTGATCATCATGCATTTAAAGCAGTTCCCAGTTAAGGGTGCTAGGCATTATAGCTTTGAGGGATAAGCTTCAGTTCCCAAGGTTCTTTGTTGGAGGAAAAAGTGTTTTAAATGTATAGTGTGTACACAGCTTTAATGGGCCTAAATTACAGTAAATTAATTTTGTTGTTGCTGCTGAATTGGGTGGATGGGCTCTTTCCATCACTGGAGGTGTTCAAGCATAGACCAGCCAAGCCATCTGTTGGTGATGTTCTAGCTCTGGATTTCCTCCATTGGGGCACAGGTTGGACTAGGTGACCTAAAAGGCCCCCCTCCAAGTCTGTGATTTAATCAACTTCCTGGAAGAAGTTGGGAGAAAGGTTTATTCCTTAGCCTCCTGCAGATCATCCCGTGGTTGGGATCTCCTCTGGCTATCAGGCTCCCATTTCTCCCCTTTCCCCAGTGGTCTGAGGCTTGACCAGTGCTCCATGGCTGATGCCACAGCTATTCTTAATGGCAACAGCAGCAGCAGTCTGGTTTCATATTTCCTGTGTTGAATCCCTACGGATCCCCTTTGCTTGGCTTTAGAACTTTCTTTGGCTTCCAGGATCCAGTTCAGCAGATTGCTTTCTGTCTGCATGGAGGATTATGTGGAATTAAAGAGCTTTAACCAGCAGTTGTCCCCAGATCTTCTCCAAATTCAGCAGCCTCAGGTGGGAAGTTATGTAACCCACCTGGGCTTGGTTGGGTAACTGAGTTTGTTTTATTGGTGGGAGGGATACCTTTTTTGCGATAATTGGTTTTCTCTGGTATGGTTTGTGGGGTGAATCTTTCTTGGCAAAACTGCTTTCTTAAATTGCAGGTGAAATAAAGCGTAGTCAATGGTTAAGAGACTAAGCCAGGCATCCCCAACCTGTGATCCTCCAGATGTTTTGGCCTACAACCCCCACAATCCCTAGCTAACAGGACCAGTGGTCAGGGATGATGGGAATTGTAGTCCAAAACATCTGGAGGGCCAAAGGTTGGGGATGCCTGGACTAAGCTACAGACTTGGCAAGTCTGCAGTTTGAATTTCACCTCATATTATGAGCTTGGGTCACACCCAAACCATACATTTGAAGTACTGTACATATCACTTTAACGAAGTTGGAGAATCCTAGGGTGTTGTTAAGGGTGCTGGGAATCGTAGGTCTAGTGAGGTCAGCACCCTTAACACACCACAGCCCATGACTGTTAAAATGGTATAATAGTATGTTAATGTACGGTGTGGATGTGGCCATTGTTACCAGTTCTGCTCCTGGATTGGATGGGGGGGGGTGCTTCTAGGGAGGGCAAGACAACCAGAGCCACCACTGAAAATTGGTGAGAATTCTTCTACGCAGCAAGAAGCGACATAGATAGAACTATATATTTGAATTGTAACTTCAAGAATTTATACCAGAGTTGCCTTTCCACTTCCAGATTTGGTTAAGGTGTTTGTTCATGTAAACTAGAAGTGCAAATGTATGTTTGGGATTTTTGGAGTAAAAAATAAAGGACCGTATAAGAGGGCTCCATTTGGTTATAAATATATTTGTTTCCTTAACGAGTTGCTGTTGGAATCAAGGCTTTATAAGTGTTGAAATAAAATGGGGTAAGAGCTAGGATTTGCAATGAGTCTCTGGTTAAAACCCAGGATGTGAGAAGCCACTGCCCACTTTGGCAGTATCGGTTCTCCTTGGTTGACTTTGTTCTTGCCTGGCGCCTGGGGAGGAAGTGTTGATAAAAGGGGCTTCCGGCAGCTGCCTTGGCTACCTATGGCACACCTACCCAGATTACTTTCTGCTGAGTCATCCTTAAGATGTTGAACTACGGTACGTTTAACTCTTTCTTCTCAACAGCAAGGAAAGGATTTGCTTAGTGCACTGAAAAGAGTATCATAACATACCCATGGGAGTGGGTGGCGCTGTGGTCTAAACCACTCCGCCTCTTGTGCTTACTGATCAGAAGGTTGGCGGTTCGAATCTGCGTGACAGGGGGAGCTTGCGTTGCTCTGTCCCAGCTTCTGCCAACCTAGCAGTTCGAAAGCATACCAGTGTGAGTAGAGAAATAGGTACCACTGTGGCAGGAAGGTAAACGGTGTTTCTGTGCGCCTCTGGCACTCGTCATGGTGTTCTGCTGCGCCAGAAGCGGTTTAGTCATGCTGGCCACATGACCCAGAAAACTGTCTGTGGACAAACATCGGCTCCCTCGGCCTGAAAGCAAGATGAGCGCCGCACCCCATAATCACTTCTGACTGGACTTAACCTTCCAGAGGTCCTTTACCTTTACCTTACCATAACACACTACTGTTGTACAATATCACTTTGGGTTAAAACTGTGTTCTTCACATTTGTGTATTTTGTTACATGGTCCTGGTCTCTTGGGAATAGCTGTATAGAGAGAGTGGGCATTGTTAAAAGTACCACATGATACTCATTCCACATTTGTAAGAAATCAGTATATTAGCGTGGCAGCACGCATGCTTTGGAACTCCTTGCATATTGACATCAGGCAAGACACCTTTCCTGTGCTCCTTTTGGTGCCTGTTGAAAACGTTTTTGCTTAGGCATGCCTATCCAGGCATGTAGAATGTTGGCATGTGTTTTAATCCAGTTTTTAGCTTATTGTCAAACCTAGTTATTTTAAATAACATTTTAAATAATTGTTTTTAACTATTTGTTTACTTATAATGTTACTGCTTTATTTGTTTTGTAAACTGCTTTGAAGAAAGATGCTAAGGCTTGTAGTAGGCTTGGAGCTTGTTAAGATCACCAAGCAGTGTTTACCGTAGATCATTGCTGTTTTTGTTCAGCAAGGGATGGTGCCACTGGACACATGACTAATGGGAAGTTTGGCTTTTTTGCTTTGCAGAATGGACAAGCTGCTCCAGAAGGAAAAAAGGGAGCTCTGCCTCTGCCGAAGGTAAAACCACACATATGAATCTTTTCCTGCTTTTATTACACAGTGCTGGTTTGAATGTTTCACTATGGCGTAGTTTCCAGACTCTTCCTCTATGCGACTTTGGTGTCTGGTGTGATTTTTCCAGCAGAGCTGAGAGTGAAATTAGTGATAGATTAGTCTGTGGCTTTAATTAATCTGCTGCTTCTCCCCCTGCCTCCCCAAAAGGTGTGTTGACAGAGATGGTATTTGCCTTTTCAAATCATAAAAAATTTTTACTACCTGATTCAATCTTTCTTTTTTAACCAACTAAGGATCTCCACCATTCCCACTGAATTGCCTTGCCTTTGTCAAGGAGAAGTTTTGAACTACTTGTGTGTGACTTCACTCACGGAGGGTGGTGGGCTTGCTAAGATATCCAGCACCTGGAAAATGCACTCTGCCTGCAACGGAAGCACAACTTTGGGGAAAGGTTCTGGACTGGTTGCAGAAAGCTAGTACTGTAACAACTGCAGTCATGAGTGATGATGAGAAATCAGGAAAGATTTTTCAGTTTTGATGTGGGCGGGTGGTCAAGATTCACAGCAAGGTTCAAAAATCCACTCACAAATTTATTCAGTATTCAGGAGGCTGTGTTGGGAAGGGGGGGGGAGCAATCCTTCATTTATTTAACAAAATTTATATACCACTTGTTTGTAACAAAATCTTTAAGCTGTTTATGAGAGAGATTCAAATCAAATCAAAACCGTTAAAAGCAAATAACTAAAACATGTTTTAAAACAATTAGAGTCAGCAGTAAATGAAAAAGAGATTAAAACACATACAAATCCCCATATGTTACATATCAATAATAAACTCATTCTCTGAGTAAAGGTAAAGGGACCATTAGGTCCAGCCGCAGACGACTCTGGGGTTGCAGCACTCATGTCGCTTTACTGGCCGAGGGAGCCGGCGTACAGCTTCCAGGTCATGTGGCCAGCATGACTAAGCCGCTTCTGGTAAACCAGAGCAGTGCACAGAAATGCCGTTTACCTTCCCGTCAGAGTGGTACCTATTTATCTACTTTCACTTTGACATGATTTTGTACTACTAGGTTGGCAGGAGCAGGGACTGAACAACAGGAGCTCACACCATCACGGGGATTCGAACCACTGACCTTCTGATCAGCAAGCCCTAGGCTCTGTGGTTTAACCCACAGTGCCACCCGCATCCCATTCTCTGAGTACTAGTCCTTTATATTGGCTGCCACAGTGCTGATTCTGCTTCGGAATCCAGTGGTTCTGTAGCTGCTTATTGTCAGTTTTTTTGGGCTTGATAGTCTGAAAGTAATTCCCATAACAGCCTGGTGAAATGAATGTGAATTAAGTTCGTTTTGGGATAGAACTTCTAGTTCAATCTCTTGCATTTTTTTTGTTTTACTCTTTGGGTCTTTAACCTTAAAGGTCATTATTGTTGGGGAATGTAAATTAAACAATTCACATTCCACTGTGTTTGTGTTTTGACGTTTTCTTAATCTTCTGTATATTTTATCCTTCAGCAAAGCAGCTTGTAATGTTCTGAATGCTGAACTTTTTTGCTGAGGTTCATTTGGATGAACTTGAATTGATCTGTGAACTGAACATGAACCCAAACTAGTTTGTTTTATAAAGAGATGAATGGGAATGGGAACCAGTTCCTTTTGGGACATGTCAAACTAAAACTAGTTCTTTCGAAAAATGAACTTTTAAAGTTCTGGTAGCATGTTTTCCTACTTCCTGGCCTGAATTTAACTTTTTATTTTAAATTCCGCACAAATGTCTCTATCTGGTTAGTAGTTTTTCCAGGCAGCATTCTTTAGCTTGGCACCCTTTCTTTTCTTTCTTTTTAGGAATAGTAGCTTCTGACTTTGTTTTTTTTTCTTTTCATAAAAAGCAAGGAAGATGGTGGATCCAATCCTCGAAACAGTCTTCATGTACAGTACTAGCTATAGACTGTTCTTTCTCTGAGCTTTGAGTTCTGCGTGTCCACAGTGCTTGGGCTTCAAATCCTCTGTATGTTTCTGAACTTGCAGAGTTAAAAAAAATTGTAGTCTTTTAATCTCTCAGATAGCTGACTTGAACTTTAAAATTGAATATGTCTTCTTCATATTTTGGAGACTTCTTAGTGGGGAAAACTGCCTAATAAAATTTTTTTTTATTTAATTGAAACCCAAATAACATCCCCTTTCCTGCTAATTTTAACAAGGAGACCAATATATTGGCATGTTTTCTTCCTGCACAAGGTCCAATGAAATGAGTCAGAACAAAGTCTTCCTGTAGCTCAAGCTCCAATTCACTTCATACACTGCAAAACCTCTCATTTTGCATTGAGTTCAGTGGGTCAGATCTGTTTGCTTTCAAAGTTTGTTGCCCTTATTGGCCCCCAGGATCTACCACCAAAGGTAGCCATACTTCCCTGCCATGTTGCAGGACTGCCTCTAAAGATGCTTAGCTTACTGGTTCATTAATTTTATTATTTCCATTTAGAGACTACCTGAAGGACTTGAAACAGTTTGCAATATACGTAGGAACACTGCAAAGGAAGGTCTTGTAAGATGCTCACCCCATTTCTTCACACCCACTACTAGACCATCTAACATTCCTCCATCTCTCATCTGGGAGATGCCCAGTTTAATACCAGAGCAGGCTCTCAATCTGGAGAATGTAAAACTATTTCCATCCACTCAATCGTAACCTCCATGGTTCAACACAACCTTAACTCCTGATAAATAACCAGTCAGCACTGGTAGCAGACACAAACATCAACATCACACCTAAAGGGGCCCTGAAGGCCACTGTAAACTGAAAGGTTGTTGTAGGGTCCAGGAACCATATTACAATGGTGGAGCAAAATTTTTGCATCCAGGAGGTCACGGGATCAATCCCCAACATCTCTCGTTAAAAGCAGCATAACATGGGAAAGACCTTTGCTTTCAGCCCTGAAGAGCTGCTGGCAGTCAGAGTACACACTACTGCAGGGGTCAGCAACCTTTTTCAGCCGAATTCCTATGCCCCACAAATAACCCAGAGATGCATTTTAAATAAAAGCACACATTCTACTTATGTAAAAACACCAGGCAGGCCCCACAAATAACCCAGAGATGCATTTTAAATAAAAGGACACATGCTACTCATGTAAAAACACGCTGATTCCCAGACTGTCCGTGGGCCGGATTGAGAAGGCGATTGGGCCGCATCCGGCCCATGGGCCTTAGGTTGTCTACCCCTGCACTACTGGGCCAGATGCTCTGACCTGGTACAACTGGCAGCTTCCAATGTTGGCTGGTCAGGTCAGGGAGGTCCCATTTACATGCCAGGCCTACCTTCCAGTGGGAAAGGGTGCCTGTCTCTCTTTAATTGCAGACATAGCATATATTCTGGTGACAGAAGGGCTAGAAGTTCCCAGCAATCCAATCACTTACTGGTATCAAATGCTCTAATCTTAAAAAAACCTTTTTTGTTTTTAAGCAGCCGAATTGGGCAGACGGCTTTCCTTGAAAACAGCTGGCTAGATCTTGCCAGTGCAATGTTATCCATGATGCGGTGGAGCAGGATGGGTAGAGCTATAGGCTTGTAATCTAGCTAAATTGGTTTCCTCTCTAGTGCTTATGAACTGGCAAATCTGCTAGCTTGCCTGCATCCCATGATTCCTCTAGAGTCTGTGTAGTCGATTAGCAAAATATTAAGACCTCTATTGCTTTCTGTTGCTCCAGCTTTTCCTCTTTCCCATTTTTGTTTTTTGAAAAAAGGGCTAGCCCACCTTATTCCTTAGGCTCAGGGTAAGTAACAAACTGCTTTAAAATACCAGCCTAAAGATCTGATCTCAGGCAAGCCTGTTCCCCAGTTTATGTTAAGTCTTGCATTGCTGCTTCAAAGTGCCCTTGGGGAAGCATTCCTAGAACAAAGGGAGTGCCAGGCTGCGTTGCATTGCCCCATAGAACTAAGAAAAAGTCCGTGGCACGCAGCCCTGTTGGGACTCCTTGTCCCAGGTTGAAGGGCTTCCATTTGCAATTGCAAGGTTTCAGCTCCGTATGGATGAGGGAGCCACTGAGCTCTGGTGTTTGAACAGTGCTGAAGTTCTTTGATAAGCATTTTTAACTCTTCACAGCTATTGTGATGTACTGCCTATATTGCTTGGACACCAGTGTTGCCTAGATCAGGGATGGAAAATCTGTGTGCCCTCCTTGATATTGCTGGACTACAACTCACATCATCCCTGACCATTAGCAAGGCAAGGTGGGGTTGAGGGGAGTTGAAGTCAAGCAACAATTAGCAGGCCACACATTCCTCATTCCTGGCCTAGACAGCATGGCCCTGTCTGCAAGCCCCAACTAGCAAAGCAAGGGGATCTGGGCCACTCAACGTCTTTCAGCCTAATCTACCTTGCAGGGTTGCTGTGAGTATAAAATAGGGGCGAGCCATATACTGTATGCTGTCCTGGGCTCCTTGAAGGAAGTGTAGGATAAAAACATATATGCAATACTGTGTTTTCAAATGTCCAATCTGCAGGGAACCATTTCTGCATGGACTTGTCTGCTGAAGATCTTGCCATGGAACGATTGCATCTTCCACAAGATTCTTGGGAGAGCACACAGTCTACATATAAATAAAATTGTTGTTGTTAGGGTTCTGTGTGAGTTGTTCTTGGCTTATCAGTGCAGTTTGGAAGTTTGCTGTCCTGCTTAGATAGGAAGCCACTTCCCCAAGGTAGAGGGCTTTCCAAGCTGTGCCATCTGAGCCTCTTGTTAACCAGAGGTACCAGGGATCTTTCTGCATGTAGAACTCATGTCTTCCAACTGAGCTATCCTCAGCCCCCAAGGTCACTCAATCTACCCAACAGGCTAAATACGGCACACCCATGATATCTTCAGTACACACCCTTGGAAACATTGTGGTCGAGAAGGGCACATGGTGATCCTTTTGGGTCACTGTCACCTACCTCCACCCCATATTACAGGGTGAGTATGGCAGAAGGGGTGACAGCAGTCACGAAATTAAAAGACATCTGCTTCTTGGGAGAAAAGCAATGACAAACCTAGACAACATCTTAAAAAGTAGAGACATCACCTTGCCAACAAAGTTCCGTATAGTTAAAGCTATGGTTTTCCCAGTAGTGATGTATGGAAGTGAGAGCTGGACCATAAAGAAGGCTGATCGCCGAAGAATTGATGCTTTTGAATTATGGTGCTGGAGGAGACTCTTGAGAGTCCCATGGACTGCAAGAAGATCAAACCTATCCATTCTGAAGGAAATTAGCCCTGAGTGCTCACTGGAAGGAGCTGAGTCTACAATACTTTGGCCACCTCATGAGAGGAGAAGACTCCCTGGAAAAGACCCTGATGTTGGGAAAGATGGAGGGCACTAGGAGAAGGGGACGACAGAGGACGAGATGGTTGGACAGTGTTCTCGAAGCTACGAACATGAGTTTGACCAAACTGCGGGAGGCAGTGCAAGACAGGAGTGCCTGGCGTGCTCTGGTCCATGGGGTCACGAAGAGTCGGACACGACTAAACGACTAACAACAACAACAATGATGATGATTGTCTGCATGCGGACATACAAATAAATGTAAATCAATAAATAAACCCAGCCAGATGGGCGGGGAATAAATAATATATTTATCGAAGCTACGAACATGAGTTTGACCAAACTGTGGGAGGCGGTGGAAGACAGGAGTGCCTGGCGTGCTCTAGCCCATGGAGTCAGACACGACTAAACGACTAAACAACAACATGGCAGAAGGAAAATTATACGACAAAGATTGTAGATTTGCTGTTTGTGTGTGTGTGTGTGTTTTGCACAGCCACTGTCTCTTTATGTTACTATGCTCTCAGACACATGTATCTGTTCCTCCCAGAACTCTTGACTGTCCCGTGCCAAGAATGGGCTCCAGCTAATGGCAAACTCTTTGGTGCCATTAAACAAATATAGCAATCCTTCTCTCTCTCTCTCTCTCTCTCTGCCTCTCTGCCTCTCTGCCGTAGGCTTCAATTAATAATTGAATAAGGATCAGCTTTCAGAGCCCTGCATTCCTCATAACCAGCTAGCTTTTTCTAGCACTGTGGAAATAGCTTAGTTGCACAGCCAGGGGTGGGCTGGGGGGTGGATGTCTTGAAAGCACTCCAAACTTCTTCTCTTGCTGTTTGTAACAATGCATTTAGCTGCCACAGGTTCTTGGTGTCCTGAAAATCCTATAAGAGTCTCCTAAAATTTTAGGAGCAGTCTAGTGGTGTATTGCTTAAATTAATAATTTGTTGTCTAATGATCTTTTGGGGAGAGAAGTTTGGTTGTTGTTTTTAAGTGGGTGATACAAGGAAGGAAGAAATATTTTCAGTTTACAAGCAAATGATGACCTTTTTGCAAAGAATGCCAGCCAATCTTCTTATTTATTTGTCTACTCAATTTATCAGATTTATATATCCTGTCTTTCCTCCAGGGATCTTAAAGCAGCATACATAGGCTCCCCCCCCCACCTGCCTGTTGGTATCCTTAAAACAACTTTGTAAGGTAGGTATGAGACTGAGAGAATTATTGGTCCAAGGTCACCCAGTGAACTACAATGGTTGCGTGTGCATTTGAATTTGGGCCTCCTGGGTCCTAGTTTGACACCCTGAACCAGAGGTTCAAAGTGCACGGTGGGGCTATTTATAAAAGGACTTTTAAACAGTCCCATGCTGCACTTTGTAGGCCTGGCAGCTGGGTCTTCAAAGCGTATCGTCATTCGCCGTCATCTATTCCCCTTGCATAGCTACAATTCCCATAATGGTGTAACAATCCTTCCTCCCAAGAAACTCAGAATTGTAGTTTTGTGTGGGGAATAGGGGTGTCCTAACAAGTCTCAGTGCCCTTACATAACAGTTCCAGAATTCTTAGGGGGAAACCATGGCTGCTTGAAGTGGTTTAATGCTCCTTATTGTGCAGATGGGGGCCTAGGTTGAACATGAAGCCCACAGGGTGATGTTGGTCCAGTCACGATCTCACAGACTGACCTGCCTCACAGGGCTGTTGTGAGGATAAAAGGTGGGGGGACTCCAACACTGTATGCTAGCTGGTGATCGTTAAGAGGAAAGGTACGGTAGAACCTAACTCTAATAATGTCTCATGCCATTTTCAATTCTTAATTGATTGCGTATTTCATAAATTGTTTTATGTATTATATACCAAAATAATTGAATTAATCAGGGGGGAAAGCCTACTACTGGTGGATTAAAAGAGCACTTCAACTTCCAATTCCTACTGTTGGATCAAAGGTCTATTCCAAAAGAAAATAAAACCCCCACAATTATCTTGTAATTAGTTACCAATTAAGAATATGAGGTTAGTGAGTCTGTCCATATCTCCTATGGCAGAAATAAATGACTTGGGTTTCAGTCAGTGATGCATTTCAAGTGTGGAGAATTTGCAATGTGCACATATAAATATTGCAGAGATTTCAGACTTCTTTATATGAAAAGATCAAGCTTCAGACGGGCAATAAGAAACCACGTTGGTTTGAATTCTTGAAGTTAAGATCTCAATGTTACAAGACAGCACTTTCAATACCATGGTCTAATTTGGACTTGAGAGAGAGAGAGAGAGGTTATGTGTGAAAACACTTTGGCCCCAATCCAGCAGAAATTGCACCTGCTTTAAGCCCCAGTGAAATCAACCGTTTTGCAGATGATGTGCAGCATGGAATGAATGCACACATGTTGAGGGGAGGGAGCAAGGTTGCAGTCGTAGTCTCAATCTCCTACTTACGCACATAGATTTATAAACATGTACAGCTCAGGATTCCCGGTTGTACAAAGAGGTGTGTTCAGCTGTATGCAAATCTTCAAATGAACATGTATAGGTCAGGGGTGCAACTTAGCACGACAATTCTGCTTCTTTTGCCAGCCCCCAGCCCCCCCCCCTGCACACACACACACACACCGTTGCATGTTGTCTGGCCTAACAGGACAAACTAATAATCACAATTTCATGTGTGTGTTTTTGATTTTAATTCAACTTAAGCCTCACTTAAGTCTTTGTTTGGGGCACAAGGACCCTGATGCACAAGTTTTTGTTTTTTTACATTATCTGCAGAGTTGGAAGGTACCATGGAGGAGAGGGCTATTGGTAGCCATTATGGCTATGTTCCACTACTGCCTCTACAGTGGAGGCAGTAATGCTTCTGAATACCAGCTGTGGAAATTTCAGGAGGAGTGAATGCCCATCCTGCTCATAGGCTTCCCACAGTCATCTGGTTGGTCACTGTGAGAACAGGATGCTGGACTAGATGGGTCATTGGCCTGATCCAGCGGGCTCTTCTTACATTCTTTATAGTGGCTGCTACTTTGCAAGTAAGTGCTATAGCTTTGTCCTTCTATATACTCATTTTAAATAAAAGCAACTATTATTGCAAAACCTGTTCTGGTTTTGGCTGATGGTGCATCTAATGAAGAACCTGTTCTCCCACAGTTTCTAACTCTGGACTCCTTTTGGCTGTTGCTACTACATAAACTTTCCCTGAGCATAGTTGCTTTGGAGGCAAGCTGTATCTCCTGCCTGAGGTTGGCTTGTTCCTTCCCAAATGTTTTGGCAGTTATTACATCATGCTTGTGTGTCAACCAAGGGATGAGATGTAATATATTCTTGCAGAATTACAGGGTAGTATTAGAACATGCTGTTTCCTGTTGTGTTTTCTTGAGCCGTTTCAAGTTCAGCAACAGCCTCAAGCATGAGAGGGAAATGTACCAGGCCTTAATGCTTTTTGTTTTCAGTAATCCTGTTTTTATTTATAGAGTTTTTAGTTATAAAGCTTTAGGAAGGTTAAGCATGCATACACCTCGTAACCGTGAGTTCCACAGATGCTATCTGTGCTATGTGAAAAATTATGGTCATGGCTTGGCATAGTTGGACACGCTTAAGCTTGCAAGCGTTGGTGAAGTCTAAAATATGATGAACATTGCAGTGGATTGCGGCCTGCTTATTTCGTGTTGAACATAATGCAGGTTAGTATAAGAATTGGCTGCTTTTGGCGAACCCTTACTACCATCTTTCGGGCTCCATCCTCAGTGAGGCAGCAATCCTAGACATGTTTGCTAGGGGGTAAGCCCCACTGAACACCCTAAGACTTGCTTCCAAGTAGACATGTATAGGTTTGTGCTGTGATTATTATTTTTATGAGATAGGTAACAATAAACTGTTAACATAATTCTGTCACCTAGGTTCAGTCACCAGTAGAAGGTGATAGTGATGATAGATTTTGACAGAAGCAAATGTGGCTGCTGTGAGGAGTCTTTTGCCCTCAAAAATCTGGCTTAATTGGTGCTGTGTATACAGGGCGGTGGCTGAACAAAAATATTGACCTTTGCATCTGTTTGCTTTCTTGCACTGCTTTTTTTTTTTAAGTGCGGCTGCAGCATGGATTATGTGTTAAAGGTTCTTTACATCTGCAAGGAAGGATCTTCTTGCTTGGAATGGTGTCCCCTTCCTTCTTGGAAAGGTGACTCCTTCCTTCACCATTCAGTGTTGAGTGTCTCCTTTTCCCCTTGTGTTGTGCCTCTCTTCCAACCCCGCCCCACTTGCTGGGTTGTTGTGGGCAATGAAGCTTTCTTAGTTTGGCATCGTAGAGCTGAAATAACATTAGCGCCAGAAGTCAGGAAGACTCTCCTTTAGATTATTTCCCTAACCAAAACTCATTAGGTGGCTTTAGGCAAACTTCTGTGTCTTAACCTCAGTGCTCCTCCAGTCTCTGACATGGGAATAATACTGGCCTACCTTCCAAGATTGTTGTATGGATTACTGAAATGAAGTTCAGGAATATTGAACTGGAAGCCTGGGACTCCTACACTTTGACCCTATTTAAAACACCATCATATCACTTCAAGGCTTCCCTCCCAAAATCATGGGAATTGTAGTTCTTTCAAAGGTGCTGAGAGGAGATCCCTATTGCCCTCACAGAGCTACAATTTTCAGAGTAGTTCAACAAACCATTCTTCTTCCCATGGAACTCTTGGAATTGAAGCTCTGTGCAAGGAATAGGATCTCCTAACAGCTCTCAGCACCCTTAACAAACTACAGGTCCCAGGACCTGGGTTCTTTGGGGAAGCCATGACAATTTTTTAAAGTGGTGTGATAATGCTTTAAATGTATATTGTAGATGGGGCCTGTGTGTGCTTTAAATTGAAGGATCACCAACCTGACGACATAAGTGCCTTCACTGTTACATTTCTTTACATGTGAAATTCATAAACGTGCTGCGAGCATAAAGTTTCTCTTTGATGTGCTGGTTTACATGTTTCATTTTACTGTATTGCATTACAGGTACATGCACTGCTATATGACAAAATGAGTTTAAAAAGCAAATGTGGATAAAAGAGGACAGAACAAAAACAATTGGAGCCATAGCCCCAAAGAATAATAAGTGGTGATGTGGCAACCTGCAACAGAAAATTTTCAGTTTGCATGGGAAAATTTTCTGTCCTAGGGCATGATATAATTTTAGCATGATTATTTTACTTGTATTTAGTAAATGAAGCTAAAACATTGACTTTGTTAAGCCTGCCTAATATTTGTTTGTAGTTGTCACTAATAGATTTATGCAATGGCCATTTTTCCTTGGATAAACAAAGCACAGGGTGGGATTTGGGTCTATTTGGGGGGGGGGGATTATACTTGATGTCCCTGCTTATAAAGTTAGATTATAATAGAAATACTTTCAAAAGTGTGATATATCTTTCCAAAAGGGTCATGGAAATGGTGGTGGAGGATGAATCCCTGACACCCCTCTCTTTATGGAGAAGATGTAGGAGAACTACATTTCAAAGAAAGAAACAGATTTTAGGTGCATGAGTTAACTTTTCAAACCAAATCAGAGTCGTCGTCTCCCCCCCCCCCCCAGTATCTAGCTGCCTCCATTCTAGCATCTGTAAATGTGTGTGTGTGTGTGTGTGTGTGTGTAAAATAGGATGTGGCCTGTCCTTGTGCAGAAGCTGCTGTTGGTCATGCATGGCTTGTCTCTCATGCTTAACACCGACAAGGCCTCCCTATATGTCTGCCTCTGCACTTAAAGCTTGCTTAAGTTTATGGATGTCTAAGGTCAAGCTGTAGGGTTATTTTGCCCTGAAAAACAAAATGTGCCAATGGTTGGGCCACTCTCCAAACTCATCCTGCTTCTCCCCTGCCCAAAAGGGAAAAAAATCAGTTAGTGTAGTGCCATCTTCATTTACCTTTTGCACCTGCCACATCTCTCTGCTGTTCTGGCGCTGCCTGTTTTAAATCTTGTATATCAGTGAGATGAGCTTATGGGGCTTGGGGAGATACCATAGCTTAGCCTGAGAGAGAGAGAGAGAGAGAGAGAGAGAGAGAGAGAGAGAGAGAGAGAGAGAGAGAGAGAGAGAGAGAGCACACCTGCCTTATATGGACAAGGTCCCAGTTCAGCCCCCAGCATCTCCAGTCTTTTTTCTTTCTTTCTTCAAGGAGCAGAAAAAAAACTTCTGCCTGAGACCCTCTGCCAGTCAGAGGAGACAAATAGTCTGCTCCGATGGAAGGCAACTTCCTAAGCTTTTAGCATCTAAATTGCATGGTGACTGTGTTTGCCCCCTGGTCTCTAATTCTTAGACATGCTGCCGTCAGGTTTTCAAGCTTGTCTGTTCAGTGATGAGCACAATTAAAAAGTACTACCAGAAACCTTTTAGTGCATGGTTTCTCAATATGTGGTGGCCAGCCACTTTTGTTGCAGCCATCAAGGCACCAGATTTCTTTTATCGGCTGGAATATGACTCTGCTGTCACATTCCATATCTACATACATGCACATGATTCCGTAATCCCGTCTGTGACCACAGCTGCATACCAGTTTGAGAATCCTTGCTGTAGCTCAGGTGTGGGTCGAAGGAAGGCTGAGAGGTGGCCCAGCATCTGCTGGCTTTAGGGCTCCTTGCAAAGAGTTCTGGACTAGCATGAACTATGCTGGTCTAATCCAGCAAAGCCCAACTTGCCCTTAAGCAAAGGGATAAAGGGTTTGGAGTTCTTGCTTTTCGTGTGCAGTTGAACACAAAATAAGGAGTTGGAAAAAATTGTGTGCAGTTGGAAAGCTGATAGTGTGCAATTTGTAAAATGGGCATGGGGGGTAGATTTCACATGTTTGACATACAGTATGTGCTTATGAAGCACTTAACATGTCGGGAATAGCATGTATGCAAATTATATAAGGGTAGAATGCACTCAGTTAACTGTCCAAACCATATTAAAACATTTTCTTCTTTTTGGCCAGAATCTCTCCTTGCTGCACGTTTGGGCAGTTAATGCTTCATCACATCCTTGCATATATCTTAAAGGACTCCTTTTTTGTGTGCCTGTTAGTTACTGGGTTATGGCAGATTAATCAATGAATCGCTGCTGTATAGTAGATATTGCAGAGGACCCTTGGGAGTTGCTTCCAACTCTATGATTCTGTGATTCTTCTTACTCGTAGCTGAGTAAGATTGTCTTCCATAAACATGATTTTAACAATGGGTCCGTAAGTGACTGTGGAGGCCAATTGTGGATCCACACGTCCTTCCACAGTGGGGCCAACATTGATGCCGAAATCCAGCATCGCCTGATTCTGTGATAAGAACTACCGACTCCTGTGGAGAAACCACCACTGATGCAGGGTGTAAACAAGGAGCAAAGTACGCTTTGTGTTCATTCAGCTGTGCATCTGTTGGGGAATCTTTGCAGCTGGAAAGTCTGCTTTTAAAACCCTGCTTGGGATCACAGAGCACAAGACGACATATGGCTTTATTGCTAAGAGATCCTGCATTACCATGTTTCTCCAAAAATAAGACACCGTCTTATATTTATTTTTCCTCAAAAAACAACAACACGGTGGCTTATTTTCAGGGGATGTCTTATTTTTTTATTAAGTATGGTACAGTTTAACCTACAAGGTTAAACTATGGCTTATTTTCGGGGTATAGCTTATTTTTTGGGTTATGGCTTATTTTCGGGGTGTGGCTTATTTTGGGGGTATGGCTTATTTTCGGAGAAACACGGTATCTGTTTAAAAACACATCAGTGGAACACTGGGAATTCTAGTTTTAAAAAGCAAAGTGTCCCCCATAAGCCTAAGGATCCATTTCAGTCCGGCTTTTGCCCTGGTCATGGGACCGAGACGGCTCTGGTCGCCTTAACAGATTATCTCCGTAGACAGCTGGATCGAGGTGGGTTGGGACAGCTGATTCTTTTAGATTTGTCAGCAGCTTTCAATATGGTTGATCACGAATTTTTAGACCACCGCCTTGCTGACGGGATTCAGGGCACAGTCCAACAATGGCTGCGCTCCTTTATCTTAGGTCGGGGACAGAGGGTGGCGCTAGGGAGGGAGTTGTCGCTGCGGCACTCCTTGGTGTGTGGAGTCCCGCAAGGCGCAATCCTTTCCCCGATGCTTTTTAATATCTTTATGCACCCCCTTGCCCAGATTGTCTGGAGATTTGGGCTGGGTTGTCATCAATATGCTGATGACACCCAGATCTATCTGTTGATGGATGGCCACCCTGCCTTGGCCCCGGACACACTGACCAAGTGCTTGGAAGCTGTGGCTGGATGGCTACGTGGGAGCTGGTTGAAGCTAAATCCTTCAAAGACAGAGGTTCTCTGGCTGGGTCTGGACGACATGGGTTTGTGGGGCCAACTCCCATTTCTTGCAGGGGCTCAATTAGTGCCAGCGCCTTCTGTCAAGAGTTTGGGTGTAACCTTCGACGCCTCCCTTTCTATGGAGGTGCAGGTTGCAGCCACAGCTAAGGTGGCATTTTTCCATCTCCGCCGTATCAAGCAGTTGGTCCCTTACCTCTCTCGCCCTGATCTGGCCAGTGATCCATGCGACTGTCACCTCCAGGCTTGATTTTTGTAACTCGCTCTATGCGGGGCTGCCCTTGAAGCTGACCCAGAAACTCCAGCGGGTGCAGAATGCCGCGGCGAGGCTCCTAACGGGGTCCCGGCCACGGGATCACATTCATCCAGTGCTTTACCAGTTGCACTGGCTCCCGGTGGAATACAGGATCAGGTTTAAGGTGCTGGTTTTGACATTTAAAGCCCCATGCGGCTTGGGACCCTCGTACCTACGGGACTGCCTCTCCTGGTATGCCCCGCGGAGGACCTTAAGGTCCACAAACAATATTTTGGAGATCCCGAGCCATAAGGTGGCTAGATTGGCCTCTACTAGGGCCAGGGCCTTTTCAGTATTGGCCCCAACTTGGTGGAATGCTCTTTCACAGGAGACCAGGGCCTGCGGGATTTGTCATTTTTCCGCAGGGCTTGCAAGACAGAGCTGATCCGCGTGGCCTTTGGGTTGGATTCAGTCTGACCCCTGTGTTTTCCTCCCTCGTGGTTTGGATTTATGGACTACTTAAAATGAGGCTGCATTTTAAATTTTAATATTGTATTTTAATCTGTATTTTAAATAATTGTTTTCTTTTTTAATGTCTTATTGTAATTTTATTGGTGTTAGCCGCCCTGAGTCCGGTTTTGACTGGGGAGGGCGGGGTATAAATAAAAATTTATTATTTATTATTATTATTAAAGATAGCCTATCCTTCCTGTTGTCCTCTGCAAACAAAAACTCTTGGATAATGCTTTTTAGTGAAATATTTATCCTTCCTGCTTCTTTCTTTGGAACGAGAACTTTCTCTGTGAAAACCCCTCAGCTATGTAATTTCATGCCCACAGAGGTGCATCTGGCACCTTCACTGTGTACTTTTTGTTGTACTGTATTCTGAAAATCACCCTTTTACCCTGACCTTCGAGATACATATTTTGGACCCACCCTGTTCTCTTAAGTGTCAGTTGCTTTAACGATTTAATATTGTATTTTAAAATGCTTGTAGAAATCTACTACCGTAATTAATAATAATAGGTTGTCTCCAACTAAGTTCTACCCAGAGTAGACTGACTGAAATTAATTGATGTACACCAGTCATACCCATTCATTTCAGTGGGTTTAATCTGAATATAAGTAATGTTGAATACAACCTAATAATAATAATAATAGCAGCAGCAGCAGCAACCTGATTCATGCAGGTGAATTACTCCAGGATTCAAGAGGGCTGCCCATCACTTAAATCGTTATATAGTCAGTGGGATATTCCTAATGGTATATTTCAGTTCCTTGGGGAGAAAATAAAGAGTCTCAGTCTTGCATTGTACATGCCTGACAGGCCTCTATCTGAAATAGGATGCTGCTGTGGCTCTAGGTTGGGCTTGGAGAATACTTCTGGTCACGGATGGAGAAACAGGCAGGGCTTTGTTTTAAAGCAGGTACTGTACCTTGGCTGTTTCAGTGACCTCACTGGGAGAGACTGCGGCAGCGGTACTCCTTTTTATTTTTCCCTTACAGCTTTTGTTTCATTGGGGTTGGCATACATAGCTTTCCTCAGGCAGCAGTTTTGGGAGTTATCATTAGGGCTGCAAATTGTCAATTATTTAGCTTATTAAATGTTTTAACCACTCGGGCTTCCTCCCTCCGGCATCAAAACACCTTTGAAGATCTTTGAGCGCTTCTACATCTGCTATTTTCTAACATACAGTACACCATCTGTTAACTAGCAAAAAAAGAGGAAAATCCTGGAGACATTGCTGTCCAGTTGTTGCATTCTGGTTTTTCCTGTGTTTAGTCCTTCTGTCTCTTAAGATTATTCTTAGTACTGTAGGTATTAACTGATTTATACCACACCTTTTCCCCTGATAGGGCTCAAGGCAACTTACAGATAAAACAAGAATGGCTAAAAACATGGGTGGAAGGGCAATCATTAAAAAAAAAAAACCCCACCTGCTTTGTGGTATATTTAAGGGCAATTAATGTCAGCTTTTTGCACAACTGACTGGGCTGGCAAAGCCTAATTCACTCCGTTCTGCATTGCATGTCCAGCATTTTCTATTGCATGTCCAGCATTTTCTGGCTGCTGCTCTGCTTTTTACTTGTCCAGAATTCATAGGGCTCTTGTTAAAAGTTAAAAAGCAGAGGTAGGGTACATTTTTCTGCCTGAGGGCAGCACCAGACGCAGAACTGGGGGGAGCAATAGGGGTGTCTCCTACCCCTATTGTAGAATCGGCTACACTCCTGCCATGCGAAAGGGAACCGTTTCTAGTCCTTCTCTCTGTCTCTGTCTCTCTCCCTTGCACATGGACAAATACACTTTTTTCCCTCCATCCTGGAAAACAAAGCATTATCACAGTTCAAGGACACATTCCAACCAAGCAAAAGCACTCAGGAGTGGACCAGTGAGGGGTGTTGCCTGGGGAGACTACTAAGGCTGGACAGAAAGAGCTGGAGGCTGCATTTGGCCCCCCAGTCTTGAGGTTGACCACAACTGCTTAAAGGAAGCGGGAGGTTCAGTTCAGCCCACTTCCATTTCCTGTCCATGAACAGAGTGTTTACCTGCATTGGTCTCTGGCACCTCTCCTATCATATGTTCTGCGGTACAGTCCCTCCCCCCCCTTCTTTTTTCAACAGCTACCTCTTTTGTCAGCTTTTAATTCTTGCACTGAAGTGCAACTGTGCAAAAAAAACGAGAGAGAAAAGAAAAAGACAAGTAAAGGTTCAAATGCATTTGTTTGGGATTGATATAATAATTAATAATTTATTATTTTTACCCTGCCCATCCGGCTGGGTTTCCCCAGCCACTCTGGGCAGCTTCCAACAAGGATTAAAATACATTAAAATGTCACACATTAAAAACTTCCCTAAACAGGGCTGCCTTCAGATGTTTTCTAAATGTCAGGTAGTTGTTTATCTCTTTGACCTCTGATGGGAGGGCATTTCATAGGGCGGGTGCCACTACCGAGAAGGCCCTCTGCCTGGTTCCCTGTAGTTTTGCTTCTCACAGTGAGGGAACTGCCAGAAGGCCCTCTGAGCTGGACCTCAGTGTCCGGGCAGAACAATGGGGGTGGAGGCGCTCCTTCAGGATATTGTTGGAGCATTGATGGTACCACCCAGTTTTTCCTCTGGTGTTGGGGTGGCCTCTGCAAGACTGTAATGGGCACCAGTTCAAGCATATTGTGTAACCAAAATGAAATACCATCTTTTTGGGGAGTGCAGTGTAGACCATGTTAACTGCTCCTAAAATCCACACTCTTTGCACGAAGCTGACTTAGTCAACCTATCTCTTTTGTGCTTCCTGTGAGTGTCAGATCACTCCTTTTCTTGCCGCCGCTGCTGCTGTCGTCTCTGGCTTCTGTCCTTTCAACGTCAAACACCCATGGCTGTTTAAACAGAGAATAATGGAGGACTGTTGGGACTGGCATTGGAAAGCCTATCCCGCCCCCCCCGCCCCCAACCTGCCTTTGTTCCACAGAGTTATCATGCCCCCTTGAGGCTTGTGCAGTTAGTACAACTTGCGTGGAAAGCACACGGGGAATTTGTTTGTTGTTTGCTGGGATCCTAACCTACAGAGAAGCCGTCCCTCACAAGTGGGGAACTTGTGGCCCTCCGGATTTCATTGGGCTCCAGCTCCCATCAACCCCAGCCAGCATGGCCAGTCATTGGGCATGATGGGAGCTGTGTCCAACAACATCTGGAGGACCAAAAGTCTCCCCCCAGCCCTGATCTGAATTCAAACTCATGTTTCTAGGCATAGGAAAGCATCTGTCCTTGACAGTTTTTGAGCATTGCTTGGAAATATAGGAATCTGCCAAATACCACTTCAGACCATTTGTCCATATTGTCTACATTGATTGGCAGTGACTCCTCAGGGTCTCAGGCAAAGGGTCTTTCCTAGAACCTGCTTACCTCATCTTTCTGTGTTGGGGATTGAACTTCAGGCTTCCTATATGAACAGCAGGTGTTTTGCCTCCGATATGTGGCCCCCATGATTCAGTAGGGCAGCCCCATGGGCAAGATGCTGCTGCTTCCTGTCGGCTCTCCTAGCAGAAAGTACCTGAGCACTGCGTTTGTAACTCTTAGCGCCCAAAAGTGCCAGAGTCAGTCCCAGCAAATGGGAAGTGCAAATGCAAATTATGTGTCTCTTGTTGGAAGAGGCACAAGGAATTTTACAACCCTTAAAATTCATTCCATATTAAACCACAAAAGTACTTTGCTTAATCCTACCAGCAAGTACAGACACTGCCCTGAGCTGTAGATGCAGGAGAATGAGGTAGGACTGAGGTGATAGAATGGGCTGCGCCACTTCAGCTTGTAGCTTCTATGGTGGGTTCCTGTGAATGCTCTTTCTTTAAAAACAAAACAAACAAAGCTTTACTGAAAATAGAAAAGCAGCACAATAGGGAGGAAAAGAGCTGGGATGAATTTCTGCTTAAAGGGGAGCATGTGCAAATATGACCATCCCACTACAGTGTGAAGTAGTACAGTCTCTTCTGCCACCTTATTCTGTTGCATATATAATGAAGCTGGTTGAGGTTTCTGACCTTTCTTCTTTTCTTTTCTTTTTTTGCACACCCTAGAAATACATCAGAGGTGTGGAATGTGAAGGAGTCTGGAATCTAAATGTTTAAAATGAAACACAAGAGCAAGAGTGTGGTTGGGGCAGAGGGCGTTCTTATTTCCTGCTGCAGTTATTTGCTAACCTGAAACTCTGTTTTGTGGCTTTACCATCCCTTAACTTACTGGATTTGTCTCCTGTGGCGGGGGGATGGGTAGGACTTACAAACCCCATTCCTATGTCATACAGCAGAAAATTAAGCTGTGGGATTTGCTCACGTGAGATGTAGTAATGGCCACCAGCTTGGTTGGCTTTTAGCAGGGTTTAGATAATTTCATGAAAGATAAGACTATCATGGTGACTAGTCATTATGCCTATGTCCTACCTCCAGCGTCGGAGGCAGCCTACCTCTGAACAGAAATGGCTGGGGAGCACCAGCAGGAAGCATGCTAATATGCTCATGTCCCGCCTACAGGATTCCCATAGGACATGAGCACATTAGCTTGCAGGGAGACAAGCACTTGCTGGAGCCAGAGGCAATGACTGGCAGAGCCACCCGCGGACTGGTTGTAAGTAGGCACGCAGTGGATAGAACAGTGCCCCATTTGCCCTAATGGTCCAGCTTCTGCTTGTGTGTTACTATGGATCATGGAAGTTATCAGCCAAATTTAGGAGGAGGAAGGGACAAATTTAATGTGTCTTTGTAAAATTCCTGCCTTTGTCAGTTAACTTGAGGTTCAAGGCGAAAGACCCAGTGCACTTCCATGGAACGTATCCTGGCGTTCCAGAGCCCTGCTTTCCCTTAGCTCGGGTCGGCAACTTCCACCCCTAAATTGATTTTCTCATTTTTATGAGGCATCCACACACTGTCAGATTCCTCTTTAGCAACTGGCAGTGTCTATTTGCAGCCTCCTGGACTTCACACCTTCCGGAAGAGGGTTTCCTTCCTGTGACAACTTTATCTTCCTTGTAATGAGAGATTGAGACATAAATAACCACCTTTTGTTCATTTGTGAACCTGTGTTGTGTGGTTGTCTGTAGGGTGGCTTTACTGTTGGGCAGAACAATTCAAACCCTCTCCACACCCACCCAACCTGTTCATGGCCAGAGTTTTGGCTCATCTAAGGCAGAGATGGGGAAGCTGTGGCCCTCCAGCTGTTCTTGGACTCCCAACCACATCAGCCCCATCCAGCTGCATCTACAGAGCCTCCACTCCTCATCCCTGCTGAAAGAATTTGAGATTAAGAGATTGTCTTGCTCATTTTGTATCTCTTGTTGTCCAACCAGTGTTAGTGTAAGAAGAGGTGGGGAAGAGGTCTGGCCCTCAGACTTCTTTAATGAAACATGTCACCTGCCCCATACCTGATGCTCCCCGCAGTGAGCAGGTAAAGGAGTCCAAGATCCTCTGCCTGCTCATGGGCAAGCGGGGAGAGCACTGGGGGCTGTATCAGCTGGAGAGGGGGAACCTTCCCAATCCCCAGCTGAGCTGCGCAAACAAGTTGCCTTGTCCCAGCCCGCAAACGCCTGGGTGAAACTGCCTCAGCGTCTTGTTTTTTCAACATCGCGGTATATCACCAAACCGCCATGTGATACACCGCCATGTTGAAAAGCTGATATCGCCCTTCCCTAGTAGATGGTCCCACCCACCTGTCAAAGCTGACCTGCCACAGGGGTGAAGAGAGAATGATGTTGCCCACCGGGCCAAAAAGCCGCCCAGTTGCAATAATTTTCTACACCTTTCCTTATTAATAAGCAATTAGGTAAGTAATCATGGCAGGTGTTTAAATATTTACTTGTACATGCAATACAAAATAAATTAGGCATAAGTAGGGTACTTCAATCTCTGATTTCTTTTGTAGTTTGAAAAGAAAGAATGAAAGAGAAAGAAAGAAAGAAATCTAGGTTCTACTAACACACACTTCTGCAAAAATAGAAATAAAAGGCTTTAAATGCGCAGAGGGTGTGAGAATCTGAGGCTAATTTTTAAATTCAGATTCTTCAACACAGTTTTCTAAGGCATCTCCCAAACTGGCTATCTATCCTGGTTTTTGCCACCACCCCACCTTCTTTGGGTTATTTCCTTGGGTGGTTTCCCCCCCCCCATTATTCTTTCAGCCTACTGATTTTAAAAAACTGTTCCGGGGAACCTTGAGATTTCTTGGTGTCTTATCAACCGTTTCCTCTTCGGTCAAAATGTTTAAATAACAGCGGGCAACATTCTCTGAAAGAGAACTTGTTTATCTTTGCTGATCTTCCTCTGCAGTGCTCTGATGCCAGAGACTTGTTTTGAGGGTACAAGGAAATTTTGGCCAAAGAACTATTTGTGCTTCAGTGCTCTGAGCCCTCTTCTGAGGAACCCCAGTGTGTTGCAATAACTGACAGTGTTCCCTGAAGGCTGAAAGTTTGAAAGCTACTGCTACGAACTGTGCCAAGTGTGCTGGTTGCGCCTAAACACAGCTCTTATCATTTTCCAGAAGAAAAGAGGGTGTCAGCACAAGTCTGTGCATGCAGAACTTGCTTATGTACACAGTAAAAGTGTATCAAAGCACGCAAGGGAGCCAGATGTGTGTGTCCTCTGCATGTAAGCATCTTCTCACAACTTCTTAAGTTCTCCTTCAAACTTTTATTGACCCCCTCACAATACAGCAGTAATTCTGTCTCACTGAGCAGTTTCATATTGTCTGGAGACTTGCCTTGCCCATCCGTCCCCTAAATATGAAATGATAATTGTCCAAATCGTTTACAAATGAGATGTCACATTTTTGCTCGCTCCCCACGTTTTAATGGCTATAACTCTGAATGCAGCTCTGGGTACAGCTTCATGCTATTCATTTTCCAGGGTTGTGAGCCATAAAAAATGCCTGTGTAGGGAACAGTAGGGTGTGCCTGGAGTAACTGTGCATGTTTGGCTCTTGTGGTTTCCCTACATGTGCGTGCATGCACACACATGTATATCTCTACACATCAGTGTTTGGCATAGCCACATATTGAGGCTGTAGTGGCCAACCTCTTCCCAGAACCTAGGAGGAGGTAGCCTCAGTGCACACATCAGAAGGTGGAAGTGCATCTCTGACTATCCACAGCAAGGCTTACATTCTCCATACTGTACTGGGAATGCCATACTTTGCCATCCATGTTACAAAACAGCAGTGGGGGATGGGGCTCTGGCTCAAAGACTGCCCGTGGCCCTTGGCCTAATTTTCATGTGAGGAGCCTGGGCCCCTGGCCAGAGCCACCTGTTTCTCCCCAAGCAGCCCACTGGACAGGATGCTAAAAAAGAAGAGTTGTTGGAGAGTGAGTGAAGGGGGCAGGCAAAAGGTTCCTGGTTCAGTCCCTAGCATCTGTGGGTAGGGCTGCAAAGTCTTCCATCTGAAACACTTGATTGCTGCTGCCAGTTAGTGCAGACAGTACTGAGCTAGATGGACCCAAAGGTCTGACCTTGTCTGTCCTGTGCAGACATTTTGCAGGCATTTTGTGGGGAAGGACTATAGCTCAATGACAAAGTACATGCTTTGCTCGCTAAAGTTTTTAGGTACATGAAGTTATGGTCTGAGTCTGACATAAGGCAGCTTCATTTGTTTAAAACACCCTGGAGAATACAATATTATATTATATTCTAGCCTGAATATGGGTGCCAGGGGAATCTCCTTGGGGAGGGCATTCCATAACCAGGATCCTGTGGTGTCATTCTGTGGTTTCTAGATGTCAAGGAAGCCCTAAGAGGCCTCAGCAAATGTGAGCATGTTGGTATGGAAGGAGGCACTCCATTTGGGTTAACACCACAATGAGACCAACATTTATTTGATTCTATTATTTGTGTGTGTTATGATCTGCACGTGCAGGCTTTTTATACATAGCCTTCAGAGTGAGGCCAGAAGCCCACTTCTAGTGCATAGTGCAAGAGACAGCTGCTGTTTTGGAGCAGCTTTTATCACACCGGCAGCTTCCTGTTTATGAAATTCTGATCCGTGCTCTGGTTGTAACCAATACTGATTTAGCCACCTTCTACAGGATGCATTTGATTTCTGTACAGGAGAATGGCTGGCTTGCCTCTCTCTCTCTCTCTCTGCAGATCCACAACTCTGCTGGGAGATCAGAATATCTCCCAACCAACTGGTGCATGTGTGTGTTAGCCTGGCAGCTGCTAAGGTAGCACAAGAGCTATTTTACACAACCTGCAAAGGTGTGGGGGAGGGAGAGGAGAGTGAATTTGGACAGTGTTTGTAGCTTGCAGAGAAGCAGTTGGGCATCTGGGCTGTCTAGGGCTGAAGCCAAAATTCTTTTTCCATGCTGGTATTGTATTACTGCAGAGAGTTTATCAGTAAGCAGTAGCAAAGCAACTGCAGTCAAAGCACTCAAGTGGGATTTTCTGTTATACACTCATGTCAATTTCCATTCCTATACAACAATTCTTTTCTTTTGGAAAAGAAAACCTATAAATAAAATTCACATACAAAAAAGCACTCAAGTGGGAGTCCAGAACATAAAGGGGGGGAGAATGAAAAATTTCAAAGGATGGCTGTGTTTTGGTTTGCATATTGTTTTGACAAGTGCAAATTAGGTAAGTTTTGCCATTTAAAGCAAACTTAAAAAATACATCTTCCATTCCTACTCCTGTGCAGGTCTGCCTAGATTTTGGAATTCTGCTCTGTTGTAGCCACAGTGAAAATGAAAGTCAGGGTGACCTTTCTTCCCAATTTGTTAATCCACAACACTTCCCCTGCCTCTAGTTCCACCCATCATCCTTTCTGGCTCTGCCCAGCACCAGCACACGGCCCCTGCCCTCAACAGATTATAGACCCTCCAAGTGTTCCTATTTCCCAGGGACAGTTCCACTTTTACAGAAGCTGTCCTGGTTTCTGATTTGATCCTGAAATGTCCCGCTTTTCCTTACGACGTCCCTATTTTTATCAGAAATGCTGGAGGGTATGGAATTATCCAACCCCTGAGCCATCTGATGGTAGCCCTAAATAGGGAAACAAAATTTTAAAAATCCTTCCAGTAGCACCTTAGAGACCAACTAAGTTTGTCATTGGTATGAGCTTTCATGTGCATGCACACTTCTTCAGATACCTCATACCATGCACACGAAAACTCATACCAATGACAAACTTAGTTGGTCTCTAAGGTGCTACTGGAAGGATTTTTTTTATTTTGTTTCAACTACGTCAGACCAACACGGCTACCTACCTGTAACTAAATAGGGAATTTTCCCTAATGTTTAATGTTTTATTACGTTTTTATATATATCAGAAGCCGCCCAGAGTGGCTGGGGCAACCCAGTCAGATGGTTGGGGTATAAATAGTAATATTATTATTATGGTATATGATGCCCCTATATTCATTGGAGAAAAGTTGGAGGGTATGAGATTCCCCATTAGGGCAGGGATTTGCTGGGCTCCATGTCGCAGCCAGCATGGCCAGTGGTCAGGGATGATGAGAGTTTTAGCTAAGCAACATCTGGAGGGCCACGGGTTCACTCCAACTGCTTTCAAATTCATGATGGGCATACTGCACTTGGATCCCACCCTGCCTCCTAGAAGCTCAGTGAGGTAAGCATTTGTCCTGAGTGTAACCTTCACAACAAGCTTGTGAGGTAGCTTAGGCTGGAAGAAAGTAAGGGACCTGTGGTTGTCTGTACCTTGAAGGAATCCTCTTCCCCTTGACGGACTTCTGTTCATGCTTATACAGTACAGTAAAGGATTCTTGGACTTAGAGTGCATATGAAGTCCCATGTGGCCCCATACAGGCCTTTTCAAGGGATCCTAATAACTGCCTTGCACCAGATCAGAATTACTTATTCATCTAGCCCACTATGCTTCAACACTCACTGACAGTGGCTTTCCGAGCTATCGGGCAAAGGATTCCTGCCACCTGCTTACTGATCCTTCTAACAGAAGGTACTAGGTATTGAACCTGAGATCTTCACACGAAGCAGATGCATGCATGAGATACCTTGCAATCACTATGGATGAACTCTGTGTTCTCTAGAATACACCCAGCACTTCAGTGCCTTTATATTGTGGAGGAAGTTCAGCCATGGTGGGCAAGGTGTCTGCTGTTAACTTCTCGTTTAAGGAGCCCTTGCTAAGCTTTTGCAGAACAGAAGAGTTCCTTGGAACACAATTGAGATCCCCTGCATAGTT
The DNA here is from genome assembly GCF_963506605.1 of Zootoca vivipara. Lineage (NCBI taxonomy): Eukaryota > Metazoa > Chordata > Lepidosauria > Squamata > Lacertidae > Zootoca > Zootoca vivipara. The sequence goes on along the minus strand of NC_083281.1, from coordinate 35,289,334 downwards.
TGAAGTCCAGCTTCAGGGTGATTCTCAAGAAGATGACCAAATCTTAACTTTCTCTGGAAAGTTCTCTGCACCCCTTGTTTGCTGCCATATGTATATGTATATGTATATGTATATGTATATGTATATGTATATGTAACCATCTCATCTCTATGTAAGGCAGGGATGGGGAACCTGTGACATTGTCAGCCTGGGCGATGGTCAAAGAAAGTAGGAATTCTAGTGCAGCAACACCTGGACCTCACCATGTTGGCTTCCTCTGCTGTAAAGCATGTAACCTGTACTTGTCTCTGATCATAATGTTATTGCGAAGAAGGCTGCTTCAAAATGGCGGTTGTTGTTGTTTAGTCGTTTAGTCGTGTCCGACCCTTAGTGACCCCATGGACCATAGCACGCCAGGCACTCCTGTCTTCCACTGCCTCCCGCAGTTTGGTCAAACTCATGTTGGTAGCTTCGAGAACACTATCCAACCATCTCGTCCTCTGTCGTCCCCTTCTCCTAGTGCCCTCCATCTTTCCCAACATCAGGGTCTTTTCCAGGGAGTTTTCTCATGAGGTGGCCAAAGTATTGGAGCCTCAGCTTCAGGATCTGTCCTTCCAGTGAGCACTCAGGGCTGATTTCCTTCAGAATGGATAGGTTTGATCTTCTTGCAGTCCATGGGACTCTCAAGAGTCTCCTCCAGCACCATAATTCAAAAGCATCAATTCTTCGGCGATCAGCCTTCTTTATGGTCCAGCTCTCACTTCCATACATCACTACTGGGAAAACCATAGCTTTAACTATACAGACCTTTGTAGGCAAGGTGATGTCTCTGCTTTTTAAGATGCTGTCTAGGTTTGTCATTGCTTTTCTCCCAAGAAGCAGGCGTCTTTTAATTTCGTGACTGCTGTCACCATCTGTCACCATCTGCAGTGATCAAGGAGCCCAAGAAAGTAAAATGGCGGTAACTTTCTGCAAATGGTACATGCCTCCTTTCACACTTTTCCTACATATACACCTTACAGGGTACTGTGTGGGAGTTATCATCTCTCCATGTTTCCACATCATTTTGCATTTTTTAAAAAAAAGTCCTCATGAAAATTCATCAGCAATTCAGTTCAAACATCTCTTAATGGATACATCTTTGTATGCAAGCTTGCCAAATGTACATATTTTTTGCATTACAATTTCCCCTTATATAGTGCATCCTTCTTTGCAATTCTCAATAATATATGAATTCTTTATGCACAATTTACCCTAGTATATGCACTTTTTGAATGCAGAGAAGTGTGAATTTTATAGGCCAATATTTTAAAGCTGTGTTTTGGCTCACATACTGTATATTGTTTGGAAATGTGCAAATTAGGTAGATTCACATTTCTGCCTTATCCCTATCTACGAAGCACATTAGGGATCACACCCGAGGTCATTTGCCCTTTTAGTACCTTTCTGATTCATCAGCTGGGCTGCATGCTAGAAGCACTCTGTGGTTTATCTGTGGGGAAATTACAGTTTCCTCTAGGCGGAAAGTTCCAAAATATGCCCAGATGACATAGTGCTGCTGCCCAGAGCAACCCTGCTGGCGTCCATGCTCAGAGAAGGTGGCTAGCAGGCGATGGGAGAACAACTTCCTAGAGCTACGGAGATGATGATGAGGCTTCTCTTCCGCACCAAGGCAAGTGCTATGATCCCTTGTGGTTGTTTTGGCTGGACTGGGCTGTTTACAACACAACTGGCCCCCTGCTGGTTTGTCTGCTTGGAGCAGGGGGCAGAAGGCCTGAGAGATTACCAGGGATGTGTGATGAGAACTGAGGGCCTGTGGGCAACTATTAAGTGGAGATTGTTGCTAGATTGTTGTAGAGTTTGCTGCTAAATTTTGGACAGCCTAGAATTTTAGGGAGGCCCTCTAAACTAAAGGGATGGGGGACATTGCCTTATTCCAGCTGACATTGTTTTGTCCATCTAGCTACATGTTGTCTCCTCTTAGTGGCAGTGTGTGTCCAGGGTCTTTCGCAGGGAGAAGATTTCCACCTTTGCCTGCACTTCACACTTTTCAAATGAATTCATGCGTTTCCACTGGCCATCACTAAGTACTTTTTGTTGCTGCTGTTGTCCCAGCCGCTGGATGGGGTTTGGAATATTGTTGTTGGAGTTGTGAATCTGTTTTAGTTTTTTGTAATACTGACGTTTGTTTATACTGGGTATTTTAATGGTTACAAGCTGCTTTGAGTGGACAATTTTAATTTTAAAAATTATGAGATGTTTTTTGCAGCCAGGATTGAACATGTCCCGTCTGAATGCAGTGTTTTTGCTCTGCCACTCAGCCATGTTAATTCCTTTTATTATTGTTATTATTATTGTTGTGGTTATTATTATTATTATTATTATTATTATTATTATTATTATTATATTTGTTGTTGTTGTCTGAAAAATATATTCTGGAGACTGATTTCCACAGTCAAAATTACACTTTCTCTTGTTGTAAAAAGTGGAAAATATTTTTGAATATATTTTTGGCTTTGATTGCAGGCGCTTTGGTTAGAATGGAGGCACTGAGGAATACCTTTGTGTGAGTGAATGAGAGAGAAGAAGTGGGTATTTGTAGGTGTCAACTGGTCTAGTAGCCAGACTCAAGGGTCAGCTGCCTAGGCTGCTTCTTGTGGTGGCACCTTGACTTTTGGAAACTTCCCTTCCCATTTGCCTGGCACCAAATTTAATTTCTCCTCAGCACTGAATAAAAGCATTTCTTTTTTGCTGGGGCTGTGGGCTTTTCATGGCGTATAGATCAGTCTTGCTACCTGCCTTAAGTATCTGCTGCTGCTTTAATAGTGCTATCTTAAACATTGTTTTAATCTAATGAAATGTTCATTAGTTGCCTTGATTGAGGACACTGTTCTGAATGGCAGAACAAAATCATCTTAAAAGCATTTTAAGTAGCCTGTATTTGGTCTAATGGTAATTACACTGGGTGATATTGAGCTAAATCATATTCAAGAGTAGATCTGTTGAAATCAATAGACTCTGGGCTATTTATTCCAGTGGATCTCCTCTGAGTTTGATTTAGTTGCATTTAACTCTAGGCTAGCCTTTCCCAACCTGATGCTCTCCAAATATTATCTAGTTGAAATGCCTCTCATTCCTGACTGTTAGCTGTGCTTGCTGGGGTTGATGGGATTTGTAGTCCTAAGTGTCTAGAGGACACAAGTTTTTTGGGGGGGGGTATCTCCAAGGCAACAAAACAAAAGCCCAAAGTTTTGACTATTTGCACAGATTTAAAAGAAGAGTTAAAAGGGTCAGGAGGTGGAAGTGTGTTTCAGCTGACTGACGTTTTGGCTTGGCACTTTTAAATGGCACCTGGCTTTGCCTGCTTATAGCTGTTATTCTGCAGGGTAAGGTGCCATGTGTCTGGCGCCACCATGAAGACAGAGGGGATAAGTTAAGGGCGGGGAAACTTTTTGGCCTGGCAGACCAGATCTTTTACCTCCCCATCTCCACACCACAGATCAACTATTGACACCAGGGGACTGATAAGTAGGTCCCCATGCACTTGTCACAGTCCAAGGGGGGAGGGGAAGGGTCTGCTGATTGGAGTACACCAAACTGAGGCCAATTCCTTTCCTTCGTGAAAGTGAATCGCACTAAAATGTAGGTGTTTAGTGGTGTGGATGCACAAAGTATTTTACAAGAAACAATAACATGTATCTTGATTTATGCAGGGTACACTTTTTTCTTTTCTTTTAGAGGGGTCAGTGGAAGGAGGAACATCAATTCAAAGCTGTCATTGTTGCCTCTAGTTCAGTACTGTCTACCCCGGGCATGTCCAAAGTCCATTTCAAGGGCCTAATCCGGCCCGCTGGTCGGTTTAATCGAGCCCCTGTGGCAGTTTATTTTCTGGGGTAAAATCCTTAAAAAAAACTCGACAACTTCAATCCTAAAAAAAGGTCAGCAACTTTGGTCGGCCCTTGCGGCCCTTCACTTCATCAAATCTGGGCCTCTGATTGGCAGCAACTCTCCAGGTTTTTAGCCCTACCAGGAGAAGCCGGAGATTGACTCTCCCCCCCCCCCATCACACAAAGCATGTGCTGTACCATTGAACTGCACTTACCTCTGTCTGTCAATTTGGCTCCCGTTTCCGATAAGCCTAGCAAGTATTTCATAAATGAGTTGCCAGGGAATTTTGCCCATACTGTTCCTTCCACCTTAAAAAAACAAACCCCAAACCTAAACCATCTAAATAAGCTGTGAATAAGCTAGTTCCTCTTTATCTTGGAATACAAATGAACATCCTGTTTCCAAAACCACCTGCAAGATACGGAAGCGGGTGAAATGGCAAGAAAAGACGGGTGCTTCCCCCGCACCCGTATGCACCCACCCACCCACCTTTTCTTGTCTTAAAGGAAGGGGGATGTGCAGGATACATATCTCCTGAAAGCTTCTTGAGAGCAGGGCTGCTGCCTGCCAGAGGAAGCACAGCAAATCAGTTAACCAGCCTTGCCCAACCTGGTGCCCTCCATATGCAACTCCCATCACCCCTAGCTAGAGTGGCCACACGAGCTGGGTCTTATGGGAGTTATCCAGATCATCCAATGGGCACCTGGCTGGCAGACACTGCAACTGACTGTGTGTGAGGTTGTCACTGGCTCCTTTTGCTTCAGCCTTGGTGCTTGTCAAAATATTTGCCTGGTTGTTGTATAGAGGGAAAATTCTGCCTGTGGAGAGGGGGAAGTTAGCAGGATTCGGAGTGCTGCACAGTTTGCATGCTTTGGCGGACAATGCATGTGTGGATTTTCATTGGATCTAGCCTTGGTTGGTACCATTCAGCAACTACTTGGCTAAGGCCCGACTTTGGCCTTGTGGTTGCTGTTGTTTATCCCTTTTTTTCACTAGAATCCCTTTGGATTCAAACTACACCCAGGTTTTCCTAACAGAGGCAAAGCTTTAGATCAAGGGTTATTATGGTTACGACAGAGGAACTCATTATTTGGGCTTGCTCATCACAACAACCCTGTGAAGTAGATAGCAAGTGAGAGCCTTCATGACTGAGTGGGAATTAGAACCTGACTCTCCTCAGTCAGCGCTACATTATTATCCTAGTCTTAGAAATTGGAGTGCGGGGAGCTGTTGAGCAATGCATTTTCAGCAAGATACCCCTTTAAACCTGCAAGAGGCAGTTTGTGCACCTCACCACGGATACCCTTCTTGGATGGGCTCCACGCTGCGTGAGGATAGCAGCACCAGCACTGGATTAGTGTTTGCCCTTTCTTCTTCAGATTTTAAATGGTCAGATACTTCCTGGTTACAAGTTTGCGGCTTCTCTTTTCAGCCTGGGCTCAGAGAAACCCAATTGTTCCGGAAATGGTTCCCTCTTCTTCCTGCCAGCTGTAGAGACTTTGCTGCAGATTGAGATAAGTGGAAGTAAGAACAGCTTTTGCAAGGGACTCTTTATGGTTCATGTAGAGAGTCCTGCTTGCAGGAGGCTTGCGGTTTGAACATTTATTTGGTTCATTTCCTCTGCTGTGTTTTTGTGTTTGTTTTTAAAATTTGTTAAAGAGCTTATCCTCATCTCTGCACATTTAAATGTCCCCCCCTTCCTCGCACTATGCAGGTGAAAGACAGGTGTCCTTTAAATGCCAACGGGCAGAGGCCTTTTACCTATATGCAACATTATAATAATTACTCCACTCACCATCATTATTTTTTTTAATTTGTTTATTATGCCATCAATGCACATGGTACTTTGGAGTTACACAGGGCCAGTCTGGTGGAGTGGTTGGGTTGAGACTAGGGAGGTGAGGAGTTCGAATCCCTTTTCAGCCAGGAAGCTTACTGGCTGGCACTGGATCTGTTGCTGTCTGGGCCGGCCCTACCATTTGTTAAAATGAGTCAGGAAGATGAAAGATTCACATCCTTACTCCATTGGCAGCAGTGCCCTGCCAACCTCATTCTGCCCATGCCAGCCCTCACCTGTTTGCCTTCTTACATGCATCCAGTTTGGGGGGTGCTTAGCTTCCTCCTCCTTAGTCTCAGTGTTTCCCCTTGTAGAACTCAGTACAGTGGTACCTCTGGTTAAGAACTTAATTCGTTCTGGAGGTCTGTTCTTAACCTGAAACTGTTCTTAACCTGAGGTACCACTTTAGCTAATGTGGCCTCCCGCTGCCGCGGTGCCACTGCAGCACGATTTCTATTCTCATCCTGAAGCAAAGTTCTTAACCCGAGGTACTATTTCTGGGTTAGCGGAGTCTGTATCCTGAAGCGTCTGTAACCTGAAGCATCTGTAACCTGAGGTACCACTGTACGTAGGGGCAAAACTAGAATGAATAGGTTCTGCTTGTCATTGGTTCTGGCTCTTCCAGCTACTGTCAGGCTGACTGCCTTCTGTCCCACCAGCCTTAAAGGGCAGGTTATTTGTTCTTGCAACATTCAGCTTCATTGGATGCCCACGGGTTCTCATGTTGTTCTCCCTCTTTCATAACTTTTCAGTGTCCACTTTCTCCATGCCATGCATAATTTTTTTAAATGGAAATCATTATCCCAGTCTGAATTTGCATTGGAACTATTTTAACTGTTTTTTAAAAGTGAAATTGGGCTGAAATGTTACTACTGTACTGTTTTTATTCCTGGAAGTGTTTTTGATTGTTTCATATATGAAACTGTTTTGGATTGGTTTTTACACTTGTTTCATGATTGTAGTTGTTTTACTTGGTTGATAATTTTTTCCAAAGTTTTTCTAAAGTTCAAAGAAAACAGAGAATGGATTAATGACCTTTTATTGTATTGATAGTTTTGCTTTCTCATTTGGTGAACTGACAAGAAATTGTATGTTAGGAACAAAATCGGATGAGATTAGGACAATGGAACTTACGCTGGTTGAGCATGTTGTGTTGGTCAGAAAATGTTACCCATCCAAGTTCCAAATGAATTCTTGAGGTTGCAAAACTGTTACATTGGTCACATCTTTTAAAAACACAATGAAGGCATTTAAGCTACCTGTAGCATTCTTGTTGATTATTTTTGTAGAGTTAATCATGCCAGTTAACAGACGAATAATTTATTGTTAAATGGAGTTCAAATGTAAAGAAACTTACATTGGTCACTAAGGAATTACTCCATGACTTGTCCGCCACTATTCTGTAAAGAGCATATAAACCTGTTGACCCCTACCCAATGCCAAGAAGTATCCAAATTCTGCTGTGTCACACAAATATGTATGTAAAACTTTCTTGTGGCATATCAGCATTGCTCGCTGCCTGCTGCTTCCATGATTCACAAAGATTTTGTCACAAAGAAGAAAATGTCAAAGAAAGATTCACCTTCTTTCTTCCATTCTCTTGCTGCTGCCAATGCTGCTGCTACTATTACCATATATCAATATGAACTGGGAATTTTACCAGGAAAAATTGAAACCTAAGGTTCAATAGATAATTGTATTCTGTGTTGAAGTGCGTGGAAGTCACAACCTTTTGTTTGTGCTGTACTTTTGACACTTTAGAGCAGTGTTTCTCAACCTTGGGTCCCCAGATGTTTTTGGCCTACAACTCCCATGATCCCTACCTCACAGGACCAGTGGTCAGGGATGATGGGAGTTGTAGGCCAAAAACACCTGGGGACCCAAGGTTGAGAAAGGCTGCTTTAGAGGGACAGCGGCAATTTGGCTATGTCCACAATTTGATATCCATGCTTCAGATGAACATTTTTAGAAAGTGTTGCTGTTGTTTCAGGTTCCATAGACCTCCTGCTCAGACACTATTTTCTCATTTTGTTTTGCAGGCAAAACGGAACACCACTTGGATAGAGAAAGACAATGTGAACACATCAGATAAGGTAAAAATCGCATGCTTGCGGAACAGCTGTTTGGAAGAGATGTCTTAATTTGTGTTCTCACCTTACTTCACAAGCAGATAGTGAGAGATGGGATGATTATTTCTGTACTAGACTTGAGTTGAGTTAATGTAAGCTGTCTTTCTCATTCTTTCCTTTTGAGGTCATACTGTCTTTATGCTTTTAACTCTGCGTGAACCGAAGTTTGGAAGGGTGGAAATAGGTTGTCTAAGCAGGGAAGATACGGCAGCATTGTTAATCACATACCAACAAATTCACCAACGTGACCCAATCCCCAAAATCAAAGATGGTGGACTTTTCAGTCTCTTGCAGAGTGAAGGGCTACAGTTAACATCCAGACTGAAGGGTTACAGCGAACATCAGCTGCCTGTTACGAACAATTCATATTTCCATTTTCATGAATGAAGCAGGAAGCAAAAACCAGCAATTGGGGGCTGTTCTACAGTTCTGCATCTTGATATTACAGTATTACAAATATGGATTTAGCCCTTGAAATTTTTTGATGTGGACCAAAACTGAGATTTTAGTGAACAATTTATTTTGGCTTTTATTATTTGTAAAATTATTTTCATGCGCTTAGAAAAAACAAAAGAGGGAAAGTGGATTTTTAAATTATATTCACTTCAGTATTACGGGCTAATGACTTGATAAGGTGTGTATATGTAATATGTTACAGGTGCCACATAAAACTTGTTCCACATTGTAAGAAATTGATATTTTAGTGTGGGAGCACCTACACACTGGAATTTCCTGCCTACTGACATCAGGCAGGTGCCTGCTAAAAATATTTTTCATTTAGGAAGGCCTATCCAGGTAAGTTGAATGTTGAGGTGTGTTTAAAAACTGGTTTCAGCTGATTGCTGATTTTGACTATTATTATATTGTTTTAAAAAGTTGTTTTTTTACTCTTTTTATTGATAATTTTCATTGTTTTACTCTTTTGTAAACTACCTTGAGTGTTTTTTGAGAACCAAGTGGCAAATATTTTTTGTGAAATGAATAGATATGGATAAACACATGCAAATATAGCTACACACATACAGAGAAAAACAACCTGACCTTTCCCTGCCTAGACTGTAGCCTACTGATAAAGGTCAGATTCCTATCCATTGTCCCACCTACTTCTGCCTCCGGCCCCACCTGCCATCACCATGCAGCCCCCAGAAGTCTGTTCATGAAATAATATGGTCCTCGTGATGAAAAAAGGCTCCCCACGCCCCCTGCCAAAAGAATTAAGGGCAGAGGCTTCCATTTGAACAGAAAAAGTGAAACTGGAACATGAAAGAAGCTTGAAGGTGTTTAAAGTGAACTAACCACAAGTGTTTTGGTTTGAGGGAGGGCCAGAAGTGCTGTTTTTAACCTGCTTTGCTTCTTAAGGCAGCCCTACCTCCCTGCTTCCGCTTGGCTTGGCTTTGGGTACATGTATCAGCAGCTGGTCCCCTGTGAGACCCAGAGTGCACCCCAGCTGATGGTCTGCCTGCAGCCACCAGTCATGCTCCCTTAGGGGACCTTGGGGACCTTGTCATGAGAGATGTGCCGCTCTCGCCAGGGTGGGACGATGAGTGTGGCTAAGGAACCCAGGCTCCCTCGCATCCTTGCCCTCCTCGCGCTATGGATCAACGGGAAGCGCCGCCCTGAGCCTTGCAGCCTCCCGCTGCCTCCCGCGAGCAACCTCAGCAACCCGGTCAGTACTTTGGCTTGGCCTGGCGGACAGTCTGTTCTAGCTGTGCTTATTTGCTTTTGTAAGCTGTAGCAGTGAGGCAGCTTCATCGATGGTGGCTTTTTCTTCTCCTTTGGGTGTACTCTCATCATCTGACTATTCCAAATGCCAGCTTGTTGGGAAAAAGCAGGTCTGGGTGTGGTTGGTGCCAGGAATGGGAACTGTACATATGAGTCCTGTTGAAGAAAGGAGGGGTTCAGGAAGCAGCCTTCTACCGAGTCAGACCACGAGTCCCTCTAGCTCAGTGTTGTCCACACTGACTGACAGTGACTCTACGGCATTTCAGACAGGAGACAGGAATCCCTCCCAACCTTATCCAGAGATGCCACGGATCGAACCTGGGATTTTTCTCAATGCAAATCAGGTGCTCTCTACCGCTACAAATGGAAATTTCGGTTCTCCATTTCGGTTCTCTCGGTTTCTTATTTGTTCCGGTCTTAAATTCAGCACTTTACATATCTGCAGCAATTTGTTAGTTGTTGTTGTTTTAAAAAAAGTTTGTTCATCTTCTTTAAAGATTCATCACCGTGACTTTGCAACTTTCTCCTAACAAACACATACTATATGAAGTTTTGACTAATGTACACATTTTTGCAAGCAATTTCCCTAGATATACAGCATTTTTAAAAAGACTTTGGATGTTTGGAGAGCTGCATTGCAAAATTTGGAAAAATGTGGACTTCGGAGTTTAGCTGCGTTTCAGTTCTCGTATTGTTTTGGAAAGTGCAGATTTGATAGATTTGCCTTTGAATACAAACTGAGTCAAATGTCTCCCCATCTACACTGAGCTACACAAATATAAATAATGAACGAGGTGGAGAGCTTATGGCCCTCCTAATGTCCCTGGACTACGATTCCCATCATCTGCAGCTATGCTGGCTGGGGGTGTGGGAGTCTATTCAGGGTAGGACTATACTGAGTACCTTTACCTTTTTTATACTGAGTACCACCCACAATTTTTCCTTTTTGTAAGCGAGACATAGGAAGCTGCTTAAAGTGATTCAGATCTATGTTCCATCTAGCTCAATATTGCCCACACTGACTGGTAGTGGCTTTTCAGGGTTTCAGGACAGGGGACATTCCCAGCTCTACCTGGAGTAGCCAGGGATTGAGCCTAAGACCATCTGCATGTGGAACATGTGCTCTCTTCCTATGAGCTTATGGCCCTTCCCCTTAAAATAAAGTTAAGATTCTAGTCCTCATAATTCTGCATAAAGAAACTGCATTAAATAGAAACATAGCCCTCTATGGGGCCGGACTATATTTTGGAAAAAAATATGAACGAATTCCTATGCCCCACAAATAACCCAGAGATACATTTTAAATAAAAGGACACGTTCTACTCATGTAAAAACACCAGGCAGGTCCCACAAATAACCCAGAGATGCATTTTAAATAAAAGGACACATTCTACTTATGTAAAAACACGCTGATTCCCGGACTGTCTGCGGGCTGGATTGAGAAGGTGATTGGGCCGCATTATGTAAAAACACGCTGATTCCCGGACCGTCTGCGGGTCGGATTGAGAAGGTGATTGGGCCACATCCGGCCCCCGGGCCTTAGTTTGGGGATCCCTGGTATAGACTACACTGCCAGATTCTCCTCAGAGTTTCAGATGGGAGTGTTTCCCAGCTGTGCCTTGAGAAGCTGAAGATTTAACCTGGGTTCTTTTAAATGCAGTGCATGTGCTCTACCACTGAGACATAGGCAAGGCAAATCAGTTACCATGCCTTGGTTACAAGCCCTCTGTAATTGTGACTTCTGAGTTTGCTTGCTCAGTCTTCTTGATTCTGATACAAAGTCTGTCTCTGGTTTGATATTTCTGTCTCAAGACCGTGCCAGTTTCAAGCGTTGGCATTTCTTCAGTCTCCCCCTGAAGTGAAGAGGAAAGTTGTGGGGGGAGGGCAAGGCTGCCAAGAGGCAGGCAGACTCCTTGGTTGTTGTTTTTTCCAGAACTGCTCTCATGTAGCTAAGCAGATGGCTTTGGGGTTGGGGATCTGCTTCCTCCATGTGCCAGCCACACTGACTCTGTTTTGCAACAAACAAGCATGTTTGCTGTAGGGTGGTGGGTAATTCTGGTGGCGCAAACATTCGCACTCGTTGCCACCCGCCAAAAAGCGACGGGAGTAGATGGCAAAATGTACTGCAGTGCTTAATACTGTGGGAGGGGAAGGAGAGAGAGTGTGTGTGCATATGTTAATTGTGGGGAAACAGCAAATGTTTGCAAGCCACCAAGCTGCTGACTTGAAAGCTGTCCTGCAGACAGAAGCATGGCACTGAGGCAAAAGCCAGAATCTGGTGGCTTCTTTAGATCAGAGACAGGGGAACTTCAAGTCCCAGGGACCCAATATGGCCTTTTAAGCCTCTGTCTGGGCCTCTTGTCTCTCCCCAAGCCACAACCCCTACATAGCCATACCCCTGACAGGCCATGTTGTGCATCCTCCTTGAGTGTTTTTGCCTAGCTGGATTGCATCCTTGGACTCGGATAATGCCTCTTCCCCTTCCCTTCAATCTGATTTCTCCCAGCAGTTTCTCCAAAGCTGCTGTCTTTTGGCAGCTGCTAGGGTCCAGTGCCCTGGCAAGGTTCCCTCCAACCTGGAGCCATCCCTAGGTATCTCACAAGATATCTGTGCATGCAACTGCTGCTGACCCTTCTCTCTCCACCCACACCATCCTTAGTAATCTGCTTAACTGATGCCAAATGTTTGGACAGCTTTACTTTGCCCCTGCAGTAAAGCTGTCTAAACATTGCCCCTCCTGCACTTGTGCCCAGATCCTGGAGCTAAGGCCCTTTGCTCCTGTTCACTGTAAACTGTGGTCATGCTTGGGGTGGGGCAATGTCCATGTAATGTATGAGTTGACAGATCCCACAGTGTCCTGACATTGCTTATGAAACGCTGGATTTCTCAGGGCTGTGAGTGACTCAGACTCATGTGCTGTCGAATCTCACTTTGCAGCTACCTGCATTTGCGTAAAGGATGTGCAGCTAGCTGGTCTCCTCAACTGCAGGAAGTGAGATAAATGCTAAGCATTGCAGCCCTCCAGATGTTGTTGTACTCCAGCTCCCATCAGCCCTGACAATTGGCCACGCTGACAGGGGCTGATGGGAGTTGGAGTCCAACTGCACCTGGAGGCAGCTAAATGAGAGCTCCTTTCAAAGACCGCCACTCTCCATTGTGTTGCTGTTCACCAAAGGAATGCATGTTGCAGCTGCCAGCACCTTGTCCACCTGAATGTCTTCTACATATTATAAATATAATGTGGCCTTGGCATGTCCCTTGATTATAATAGGAAAAGCTCTATACAAACACTGTAAGAGTTTATAGCACTTCATACACTTGCATTGCTTGCTCAGTGCTGGCAATTCAGTACAAATGCACAAAGATGGGTTTTGTGCACAGCCACCATCATCTCGTTGGCTTGAGCTTGCATGATGGGCTCAAGCATATTTCTGTGCTTGGAATCAGTGGAGCAGTTAAGTAATTTTAGACTCTGAACTTAATGGTTTTACTGAGAAGGGGGAGCAGGTGCTTTTAAAGATGGTTAATGTGTATTACTTGATTTAACTTCAACCAGCCCTGCTGTGCATTCTACTAAATCCGCCAGGTTTCTTGGCCCAAAGTCCTGCCTTGACGGTACTGTTGCTTGGAACCAAGCAAGCAGTTAACAGACAGACTGGTCACAGGGGCAAGGATTCTGACCCTTGACTATTGTGGTATTCAGTGGCAGCAAAACATAAAGAGATTCTGACATTGGTGAGAGAATTAGGCTGTTTTCTGCATGCTCAAAAGCATTGTATCATCTCTAATTGTCTTATTGTTCTTTTTAAAGCAAGGGGTCTTCTGGTCTGTGGGACCAGCTAACCTCTTTTTCTTTTTTCTTCTTCCTCTTTAATTTTAGAATGACGGCTCTGTCCAAGAATATACCATCACATATCTTGTGAAAGAGGGGTCTGAGAAGGCTGATCCATCTCAGTTTGAGCTTCTTAAAGTCCTGGGACAGGGTTCGTTTGGCAAAGTGAGTTCACCTTTTTGGCATCCGTTAGCTGAGCTGATGAAGAGTAAAATGGATGTCTCGTACTCTCAAGAGAACTCCAACACTGTGCATGAAAAAGATACGTGCTCCACAGTATTGTGCAAACTTCTTTTTTTTTTATAGTCTGGATGAAGTACAGTGAGGAAAAAAAGTATTTGATCCCCTGCTAAATTTGCCAGTTTGTCCTCTGATGAAGAAATGACCAGTCCATAATTTTAATGATAGGTTTATTGTAGCTGTGAGAGGCAGAATAACAACAGGAAAACCCACAGAAACCCAGAAGACAAAAGTCAGAGGTTGATTTGCATTATAATGAGTGAAATAAGTATTTGATCCCTTTGCAAAAGATGACTTAGTAAAGGGACCCCTGACCATTAAATCCAGTTGCGGACGACTCTGGGGTTGCGGCGCTCATCTCACTTTACTGGCCGAGGGAGCCGACGATTGTCCGCAGACAGCTTCTGAGTCATGTGGTCAGCATGACTAAGCCGCTCCTGGTGAACCAGAGTAGCACACGGAAACGGCCTAGGAGTAACAGGGTCCCAGATTAGACCTGCATGTTACATTTGCCAACACAAAAATGACTGTTGTGGTGAGTCCATCATTTAATGCTTTATTATGGCCTTCTATAAGCTGGTACACCCCAGATGCTGTTGGACTCCAACTCCCACCAGGCCCATACAGTGTGATCAATTGTCAAGGGTGGTTATTGTTGTAAGAGAGCACCTGGTTGGGGAAGGCTGCTCTACAAAGTCTTCAGCAGTATGTTTGTTCCCAGAAGTAAGCTACATTCGGTTCAGTGGACTTACTCCCATGTAATATATCTAGTAACCTTCTCTGAGCTAGTGCCTTCCAGATGTAGAACTCCAGCTCCCATTATCACTTGCCATTGGCCATGTTAGCAGGAGCTGATGGGGGTTGTATCCCAACACACCTAAAGAGCACCAGGTTGGGAATGGATGTTGTATAGAATTATAGCTCTTGGCCATGTAGCTTCATTTATTTCAATGTTGGTTGCCAGTGGTGGCAGAAATACTCAATATTTCTTGATTCTGAAAAAACAGAGGGGTGTGTGAATTTTCCTGCAAGTAGTATTGATCTGGGACTTGTATGCACACCCTCTTCCTTTTTAACTATGTGCACAAAGCCACACACCTCTACTTTTAAAGAAAAAAAGTAAAGCCATAATACCTCTGGTCATGTACACAGCATCTTGCCACTCAGCTGCTGCTACACACACACACACACACACACACACACGCGCGCACACACACACACACAGAGAGAGAGAGAGAGAGAGAGAGAGAGAGAGAGAGAGAGAGAGAGAGAAGCAGTGCTTCCTTTCAGGGCAGACAGCTGTGTTCCCAGTCAGGCCTGAGGCCATTTTGTTCTTATAAAGGAGTACTTAACCTTCTATTGCAGCATTCAGAGAACACAGTCCAAAAGTGTGGAGCAAACACAGAGATGGCATTGCTTCAAGCTACTCATCCACACCCAAATTCAGTGGCAAACTGTCACATTCTGCACTGGCTGCAGCTTCCATAAAGCACCCAGGCTCTGTTGATCAGCTGATTGTCAGGGCTTGCGCATAGCTCTGCCCCACCTGTCAAATGTGTCCCATAGGCAACGGAGGAGGTAAGGACCCAGCCCAGTTCTCCACTCCTGTGTAAAGGCCTTCGAATCTGAGGAAAGGCTTGTCACACTCAACTTATCCTATCTCTATGCATAGACAGCTAGAGACATTTTGGGGTTTTACGGAAAGGGTGCAGAGTGGCAAAATGCAGAGGACAGACCTATTGGGTTCTGTTTTTGTTTGTTTG
This sequence comes from Zootoca vivipara, assembly GCF_963506605.1. Taxonomy (NCBI): domain Eukaryota; kingdom Metazoa; phylum Chordata; class Lepidosauria; order Squamata; family Lacertidae; genus Zootoca; species Zootoca vivipara. Next base: position 35,273,944 of record NC_083281.1, on the reverse strand, counting down.
TTTTGTTTTGTTTTTTGTTTTTAAGATGAGAGCAGCCCCATCCAGTGTTGGAATTGGCAGTTGCAGTCAACTTACTTTATTGGCTTGAAAATCACTAGGGAACAGTTACAAGTTGCCTTCTCCCTACCTCTGAACTTCAAGGTGCTCTTTTCACTGAATTTTTACTGAGTGTGACTCTCTCTCTCTCTCTCTCTCTCTCTCTCTCTCTCTCTCTCTCTCTGTCCTGGCCTTTCTCTGTGCAGGTATTCCTCGTAAGAAAAGTCACCCCACCGGACAGTGGCCACCTTTATGCCATGAAGGTCCTAAAGAAAGCCACCCTGAAAGGTAACGAGCCCCACTTTGTGCTAGGAACCTGAATGAACCAGGAAGTTGTGGTGCAGGGGATACATTTCAGGCGCACATCATCCTTGGCAATAATTATCCTCGTGCTCACGTCAGATTGATGTGGACCTAGACTAGTTTTGGGTTGAAACTCAGTCTTCAGAGTTGATGCTGGGTGCTTCCCCCCCCCCCATTGTGATATGTCTGAATTGAGCTTTCTGTGTTGACAGTGCGTGATCGTGTAAGAACAAAAATGGAAAGAGACATTTTAGTAGAAGTCAACCACCCATTCATCGTGAAACTCCACTATGGTGAGTGTGAAACTTCAACTTTCTTGTGGCGTCTCTGTCTCTTTCCATCTCCTCCCTCCCCACCCTTTGAAATTCTACCAATTTCAGGACCGAATCTCTGTTATCCCCTCCTATTAAACAATTTGTTAGTTGGCACTGATTCTATCTAATTCCCCTTAACTTGCGATCAGAAGCCCACTTCAACCCCCTGTTTGAAACCTGGTTAAATGGTTCATGTGGGGCACTTTGTTTCTGGGGGAGGGCCAGAGGAACAGCCGCCTTCCCCTATCTAGTGCCCTCTAGAAGTTTTGGACTACAACTCCCATCAGCCCACAGTCAACATGGGATTGCCCTTGTGCATGCCTAAGGCTCCTTTAAACACTTGAGACATCTCTCAGGCTTGGCTGGCCAGGTTCTCCTCCAGCCACTGGCAAGCTCTGGGGATGCTGATTGTCTGTTCTGTATCCCACACCTCAGCTTTCCAAACTGAAGGGAAGCTCTACCTCATCCTTGACTTCCTCAGAGGAGGAGACCTCTTCATGCGCCTTTCCAAAGAGGTGAGTACATGCATGCACCATGTGGCTCATGGGCAGTTTGGCTGTATCTGATTAGGTGCTGGGGTATTGAAAAACTGTGCAATGCAGGTATTGTGCAGTGGTGTGGGGATGCGTGGCTCACCTTCTAGGTTAGAGTGTTGGACTGGGACTGGCGAGATCCTAGCCATGAAGCGCAATGGGTGGCCAGTAACTGTCTCTCAGCCTAACCTACCTCATAGAGTGGTTGTGAGACTAAAATAGGGGTAACCATGAAAGCGACTTTGAGCTCCTTGGAGTAATGCATGCATATATAATGGAGATGGGCTGTAATGAAGTAATGAGCAAACATAAGCCCTCTTTAGAACAGCACATACATTCTGCCACTTGTTGCAGGGAAGTATGCTGGCATCTTCAGGAGGGGAGACCGCGCATAGATCTGTACATGTGCAAAGATACCAACCTCTGCAGATGTTCGCACTGTACTTGTGGACAACAAGGGCGGGGGCAATGGCAGCGGTGGGGTGTCTCAGCATGCGGCCCTGTTCCTGCTCCCATGTACAGGAACATTAATGCCAGAATAGGGCTTTCAATAGGGTAGTGTGCAAGTGGTTATGAGAGTCTCCACTGCTGTCATTGATGTATGTTGCCCATCTATGCAGTAGGGCTAATGCTGATCCCAGTAAGTCTGCCAGATCTTCTCTTGGCACTGTAAAATGCTGAAGAAATATAATTGAGCCCATGCAGCAACCCTCATTTTGCCTTTCATCTTTGAACGCAAAACAACCTGCAAGTTTCTAACCCTCAAGATGGCAAAAGATGGAAAATACATTTTGCTGCCTCAAGGCAGCTCTGTGAAATCAGAGATCCAGAATCGCTTGCAGACTGCATTGAGTTGAACTTTTCAGATAGTCTGCTACTTTATTACCATCTCTAAAAATAGTTTTGCCGTAAGCAAATACTTGCCATGCCTGTCCTGCCACATGAAAACATGTGGGCAGTGCTGGTGAAATCTCCCCAAGGCCTTGCAGGGGATGTTGCAGACTATAATGTTAGAGGGTCATACCACTCTGACAGTCATTACTTCCTCCTATGAATCCTGGGAACTGTAGTTTATTGGTGCTGTGAGGGGTCTCATAACAATTCTCGGCACCCTTAGCAAATGACAGTTTCCAAGATTCTTTGGAGGAAGGAAGCCATGACAGTTTAAAGTGGCATAGAGGTGTTTTAAATGTAGGGGGTGGGCAGGCAGAGATGCAGCGGACTGGCTGCATGACCCACGTGGGAGACTTGATCACATAGCAGATCCCTGCAGAAAGCAGGCCTGAAGCCATTGCCCATCAGCTCATACCGGTAGGCAGTGGTTTCACGGCTCCTGATCAGCAGTGATCAATTTAGATTCCAAACTCACAAAGTGGAGAGACTATAGAGGGAAGAGTAAGGAGAAGGTACAGCAATTCTGTTTCCGGACGAGTTAGGCTGCCTCAAAATATGCAGATTGTTACGTTTTTAAGACCTGTAGGAGGAAGATTGCGAGACTCTACGTCAGCATTGGGAGGCAATGCAGTAGGGGGAAGGAGAGAGCAACGGATTAGACAATATTGTTTCGGTTTAATTTGTTCCCTGGTTTCCAACTGTCTTCAGAGCTTATATGGCGGTGGGTCCATTTGCCATTTCCTCTGCACTAAACTTGGCAAAAAAAAGTGGGGCGCAGGGCTTGGAATTCCAAAAGCCAGTTTCTTGGAGAGGATGGATGCTGTAAGTTTTGGCATTTGAAGAAGCAGGCTTTTGGAAGAAGACAAGAAGCCTAGCCCCCCCTTTTTTCTTCTTTGTCAAGCAGAGTAAAAAAGGATTGCAAAACAGTAACACATTCTTTCCTGTTACACCATAGCTGCTTGAGCAAAGCTATTGGTTACCTTGGAGTAGGAGGGGGAAAGGCTGGCAGGAAGTGTGGGGAAGAAGAGGCCCCGATGGGGTAACAGGAAACTGCTCTGAGAACAAGGAAGCATGTGACACCAGGAGGACAACAGCTAGATGATCTTCAAACAAAGATTCCAAATCTGTTTCCCCCCCCCCTCCCCACCCACTGCTGCTCAGCAACTTCTAAATGTGCTTTTAAAATTTATGCATTTACTAGAATGTGCTTGTAGAATTGAAGCAAGGAAGTATATTTTTAATACGGTGGGAAAGGAATGGGGAAGAATCATTGACAGAGCCGTATGTGCTCAGCACATTCACACTGTGAGTGGCTCCTGGGGCTTAAAAAGCTGTGCAGGAATGGAACCCAGGTTCTGCTGCAATAATAAATTATATCTTTCTGTCCAGATTCAGAGATGCTGCTTCAAAGAGCTTAATAGCCTCATCCCTCCAAAAAAATAAATTGGGATAGTTTAGCACAATTACTTCTTTGAAACCTGGCCTGCCCTCTTTTGAGATTTACCGACATCTATGCATTTTTAAGCCATTTCTCTACATGAGTAGTGAGGTCTAGAAACTTGCAATTCTTTTTCTTTATTTAAGAGGGAAAGGTTATTATTATTGATATTTATTAGTCACTTTTTCCAGAAAAAATGAAACTCAAAGCTGCTTTGAACATTAAGAACAAGGATAAACAACCTAAAACACACAAGTAATATATGTAAGAAACTGATCTAACACAACCCCACTAAAGGAAAAGCATAAAATTAAGGTCCAGATGCCTGGGATAATGAGGATATTTTTACCTGGCATCTGCAGATAGTGATGGGGCCAGGCATGCCTCCCTGGGGAAAGCATTCCATACATGGGGAGCCACCACTAAGAAGGCCCGTTCTCATGTCACCCCTCCACCTCTCCCTCAGGGGGCACAAGGCAAAGGGCCTCAGATGAAGACTGCAGAGTCTAGGTTGCTTCATGTGGAGAGAGGTGGCCCTTGAGGTATTGGGGTCATGAGCCTCATAAGGCTTTATAGGTTACAGAATTTGACATGGAATATCAATAGTACTTGCTTGCCCAACAGTCTTAACAGACACATGAGGCATACTCAGACCTTTGCTGCTGCGTTAGTTCTACATTTCCTGACCTCAGCTGACTTCTCTGTTCCTCCAAGGTAATGTTCACAGAGGAAGACGTGAAATTCTACCTTGCAGAGCTGGCGCTTGGCCTCGGCCACTTGCACCGTTTGGGAATCGTCTACCGGGACCTTAAACCAGAGAAGTATGCCCCTATCCCTTCCTGGCTCTCAGGCGGACCCTGATTCCCCTTTCCCTGAATGTTCAGCTGGTCAGGCACTTCACCAGAAACCCTGTAACTCAGACCTGACTCACCACCACCACCTCTGCTCCAGGGGGTGATGGGTGGAATCTGAGAGCTATTCAGAAACCCTAGCAACTGCTGGTGTGGAGACACCTGGATCCTGCTTTTCCTCTTCAATTGAGACTCCAAATTCTAGGTTTGGGCAGAGATGAACCCTGCCACACCAGGCTTCAGGGGCCACCAACTGTTCCTAAGTAGACCATCATTCTGCCAAGAGCACTTTGAGGGGGGGGGCAACAGGATGAAATGTCATGTACTACGTGATTTTTTGGCCTTCCCCTCTATCACAACTTGCCCCAGTGCTCTGTCTTCTGTAGAGCCAAGAAGGCAGCTGGGACTAATTCCAGGGCGAGAGGGCCAAGCTTGTTTCTAGCTTGACTTGTGAACATAAAATGGTGCTGAGCTGTAGAAGAACTTAAGAGCATTAACCAGCCAGCACCTAGCTAATGGGCCATGTGGGAGATGGAATGCAGTTGAATTCTGTTTTGCAAACTGTTTTGCAATGAGGCTTGCATCCAGTGTTGCACTAAAGAACCATCCTGTCAGTGCAAGTATTACCCCCCTTCCCCCTGCATGCCCCCTATATCTGCTCTGGATCCCCCCAATCCCTCCAAAGCAGATTTGGGGAGAGCCCAGGAGGAGTGGGGGGGGTCCTATTGCACAAGCAGAAATCCTTGCACTGACAGGATGGTTACATAGGCTTGTATCTAATGTAGTGTTTTGTGTTCTGCTGATTCTATTTGTTTCTTCACCTTTTGTTCTTTCCTTCTTTTCCTCGCAGTATTCTCCTGGATGATGAAGGCCATATCAAACTCACAGGTACAGCCTGCCCTAAAAAGTTGATTGATTCCTGGATGTAATGATAAACTGCTTCTCTCTGTCTTGTCAAGCAAGCAGCTCATTTATTTTACTTTTTGCCCTCTCTATCCCTAATCCTCCCTACCGCCCCCAACTTCTTGCCCCTTTTGCAGACTTTGGTCTGAGCAAGGAAGCCATTGACCATGAGAAGAAAGCCTACTCTTTCTGTGGGACAGTGGAATACATGGCACCAGAAGTGGTGAATCGCCAAGGCCACACCCAGAGCGCTGACTGGTGGTCGTACGGGATTTTAATGGTAGTGTTTTCTTCCTTCCTTCCTTCCTTCCTTCCTTCCGCCCTGAAGCTGTCATGGGAGCTAACACTGCCTTCCCCAACCTGGTGCCTTTGAGATGTTTTGGACTGCAACTCCCATTGAGACCCAGCCTGTACGGCCAATGGCCAGGGATGATGGGAGTTGTAGTCCCAACAACATCGGAAGGGACGCAAGCTAGGAAAGGCGACTCTTAGTGAACAAGGCATAGCGGGCCTCTGAAGATTCTTTCGTCATCTGCTTGCTTGCTAAGTTGAAGAAGGCCACATACCACTTGGAAAGAGTTCTCATGGCAGGCATTGCAAGGATGCAGTGGTGGAAAGAAAGTGTTGCTGATAGTCTTTATTGAAACCTTCAGCAACCTACAGATGTTTAGGACTACGGCCCCCATTGGTCTCAGCCAGCACCTAGTTTTGGTCTGAAACATCTGGAGCCCCCCCCCCCCCCAGTTGAGGAAGGTTGCTGTATAGAATGACCCTGGCCTATGTATTAATTTTATGCTGCAGTTTTGCCACTGTTTGGGGGTTGTTTTTTGATAATATTATTTTATATTTTATATTAGCTACCTTGAAAGAGCTTTGCCCTTTAAAGCAGCTTCATAAACACTTATATAAATAAATAGTCAGGAGAGGAATGTTCCACATCCAGATTGCCAGCCTTCTTGATGAGAACTTCAGATCCACTAGTATTGGGCCCATGAAAAGGCGTTGTGGGTGCCCCCAAGAAGATAGCCTTAGCATCGACCTTGTTGTCCAGTAGGACAATCGTCCTAAGGACCCTCAATACCACACCCAAGACCTCTTCCATCAGCTCAGGAATGGAGGCTGTAGGAAAGCATTTTGAAACTCTGTGTTTGGCTGTGGAAGCTGCTAGTGGGGGTGGCTGTTAGCTGAAGAAGTGCCGCCATCTTGTGGCAATTACATGTAAAAACTGGCCTTGCTAAGGTTTTTTTAAAAAATGGGTGAAAACAGCACAGGTCTTGTGGAACAGGTTTATTTGGTCTAAGCTGTCATGGAGGAGAGGAGGTCACTTTATCAAATGCATTCTTTGTTCATCTTCAGACTGGCTGAAGAAACCCAGCCGGATGAGCGGGGTACAAATAAATTATTATTATTATTATTATTATTATTATTATTATTATTATTATTATTATTTCAGTTGGCAGAGTTATTTCAGTTAAGCACACTGAAAGTTGTCCCCAGGGCCCCCTGGTTCATGAGTGTGTTACTTTTGCTTGCTCTCCTTTGCAGTTTGAGATGCTCACGGGGGCTCTGCCATTCCAGGGGAAGGACCGGAAGGAGACAATGACTCTCATTCTCAAGTAAGACCACACAACTGTAGAGGGTTTGCCTTGTGCTATAGACCCAGCCAGCAACTTGTTTACAAGGAGGGCCTTCCTTTGCCCAATACCACCAAATGATTCATAGTGCCACAGAGGCTGACCCTTGGTCTTTCCTGGAGTGGATCATGGGGTGGGCCAAATAGCATCGCTTGGAGTGCAGTGGGTAGTTTGGACCCAGGGTCTGCCAGTTGCCGATCTCTGCTGTATGCGCTTGGAAGCCATGCCATTGGAACAAGGATGGAGAACCTTTCTCTAGCCTGAGGGCCGGATTCCTTCATGGCCAGCCTTCCAGGGTCTGCATGCCAGTGGTAGACAGGGTCAGAGGCATAAGCAGGCAGAATCTCAGGTATGACTTTTAGCTTTCGTACAACAGGCTGAATTCCAGCCATGAAAAGTCTGCCGTTTCTACAGCCCTTTATAGACCTCTCTCCATTCAGGGAAAAAAAGAGGCAATGTCACAGTTGAAGGGTACGTTCCAGGCAAGGGGAAAAGACTCGAGGAGGATTTGGGGCAGGGCCATGATGGAGTGTGTGGCTTCTGAAGAGACTTGAGAGCCAAATATGGAGATTTGGGGGCCCGCATTCAATCCACGGACTGGAGGCTCCCCACCCTTGCATTGGAAGCATGGTTCTGTGTCCCCTCTGCCATTTCAAGAGCCCAGGTTTGTGATGTAGAAATGACAGAGCACACTGTATCCTTTGGCTCTGTGCTGTGAGAGGAAAGACAGCAGAGGGCGGTGCCGTGTTGGGGAGATGGAGATGCTACGGTCTGTTTGCTGCCTTCTCTTTCTCTCTGTGACTCATGGTTGGTTGCACAATTCTTTGCCTTTTGTTTAGAGCAAAGCTGGGCATGCCCCAGTTTCTGAGCTCTGAAGCGCAGAGTCTCCTGCGAGCCCTTTTCAAGAGGAACCCAGCCAATAGGTTAGGTAAGACTTGCTTTGTATCCAGCCACATCCCCGACACAAAAAAGTCCGCCACAGATTGGTAGTCAGATGCACATTGAGTTTTTTTCAGCAACATGGCACAATGCTGCTGGAACTCACTGACACAAAAAGTTTAAATCCTCCTGTGAAATTAAAACTTTATTAGGGTTCAGAGGAGGTTGTTTGTTTGTTTTGCAGATTTATAAGGTGCTTGGCAGCAAGAAGCTATCAAAGCAGTGTACAATAATGTAATGATACAGACCCTAAAAACAATGAAACAGTTTCTTCAGTTGTACAGTTAAAGTTCCATAAAATGAGTGGGTCACACACCAGGGAATGCCTTCTTAAACAAAAATGTATTCAGTATCTGCCTAAACAGCAAGACGCTAGGACGATTCCAGAGGGCTGCAACCACAACACTAAAAGCCTGGTTTCTAGTCCAAAGTGCACCTCTGGGGCATGCAGCACTCCCAGCAGTGCCCCATCCGTGAAGCACAGTTGCCGGGCAGGGATATATGTGGGAAAATAGCACATTAGCTACCCTGGCATCCGCAGTACGATGGAAATCAAAGGGTGGGTGGATCCTTCCCCCATTCCTATTTCACGCTTTAGCTCAAAACAGAGAGCTACAGTGCCTGTGACCCTCCAGATAGATATTGCTGGACTACCAACTCCATTGTCATTGGCTGTTCTGGCGGGAGCTGGGCTTCAACAACATCTGGACAGCCACAGATTATCCCTTCCTGCTGTGATAATGTTAGCAATACAGTCAGGAGACCCCTATTGAATCAGATCAAATGCCCATGTAGTCAAGCCACCAAGATACTCTGTTTACTTTTTTATTTAGAAATTTATGGACAACCCTTTGCCAGAAAGTCACAGGACAGTTTGCAGCATAATAAACAAAATGGTGTCTTTCTGTTTCAGGTTCTGGTTCAGATGGTGTTGAGGAAATAAAGCGCCACCCTTTCTATTCCACTATTGACTGGAATGTGAGTACCAGTCTTTTCCTCTGTTTTTCTCTTCGGCCATGCAAGTTCTTTAAAATTCACATCTGTAACTGGTAAACAGTACAACTGTGGCTTTTGATTTGCTGTGATAGGTGCTAGTTTGGACATGCTGGCTGTTCCGGAGAAGGGAACCAGAATTCTGGGTCCGGAAAGCAACTTCTGTGGCTCCCCAAAATTATGCAAATGGCTGAAGAGCAGCTGCGGGTGATGGTCTCCTTTCAGTTTAAAAAGCCAACCAATTGCTATCCTGACTCTGGTCTATGCAGTTCTCTGTATACAAAATGGCAGCCAACTTCAGTCCACGTTGTCCCGTGATGCCATTCCCCCAAACCGTGCCCATGGGCAGGGTTCAATCCTGCTGGGTGCTGCTTTGCGAGCACATATCCTGCAGGGAACACACTGGCAAAGACCCATCCCCACAGGTCAACTTTGACAGGTCGGTGAGACCACCTGCTTATCAGTCATTTGCTATCATCATGATGTGAGGTAATTGCCAAATGGGCAGGACTTCCTGGCTGTCACAGTTGACCCGGCAGTGGGATGGGATAATGATTTGGCCCATGAAGCCAGAAAGGTTCCCCACACCTGCTTCACATAAAGATAATGTTTTTGCATGAAGGAGCATTTCGTCATGTGATCCCACCTTTCCAAAGGGACGTGCTCAAGGTTCAGGTTAGCACCTGGGGGAGAACAAAGCCTCTAATCAGAATTTTGCTTTCCTCTTCCTCCTTTTGGCTTTCTTGGTGCATCTGTGTCTCAGTTTTTGGAATGACTTGTTTGGTGAAATGGATTCAGCTGCCCCTTGTGTATACCTTTTCACTCTGCAGAAACTCTTTCGCCGAGAAATCAAGCCACCTTTCAAACCTGCCGTTGGCCAACCAGATGATACCTTTTATTTTGACAAAGAGTTTACCTCACGAACACCAAAAGGTTTGTATTTTGGACTTTGGCACAATAAGAGATGTGTCTCATGATGCTGCATTAAGCCTGAATTGGGAATGGGAAATACAGTGCCCTCCAGATGTTGCTGAACTACAACTCCCATCTTCTCCGTCCACTAGCCATGCTGGCTAGGGATGTTGGGAGCTGTAGTCCAGCATCATCTGGAGGGCCACACATTCCCCATCCCCGGCCTTTTAAACCCTGATGTCTGGACATATTGGGTTATACCTAACTAAGTTCTACTCAGTGTAGATCCATCAAAATTACCATTTGATACAACTGCTTGTTAATAGGACACAAAAGAAGCCCTGAATTTGGTTTTAAGATCATGCATTAATGCCCAAGTTCAGTTTGGGATGTTGTTTGCAGTGAACTTTGCATATTTTCTCCCTTGGAAGCCTGATGGATGGGTTTTGCTTGATGTTTCATGCCCATCTGCAGGATCAGAAGTTCCCCATTTGCTTTTCCAGTATGAAAATCTTCCTTGTGTGCTAATGAAAGTCTAATAAAATTAGTATCCTGGGATGTACAGAGAGACCTTATTTAAAAGGGAGCATTCTGTCATTTAGCTCTCTCCTCTGCCTCTCCCCAAATGATACAGCCCAGCAAAAGTGGAACCATGTGAAATGCCCTTCTCATTTGTTTCTGTTCCAACATCATGGGTGGAATCAAGGAAAACCTTATTGTCCCTGGATTGCTCTCGCTTGATGGTCCTTACCTTGGGGCCGCCTTGATTGTACAGAGGGGACATAAAACAGCCACCTGCCAACATGCTGCTGTTTCAATACAGTTAGTTTTCTTCTTTCCTCCCTCCCTCCCCTTTTCTAGACTCCCCTGGGATTCCACCTAGCGCAGGGGCCCATCAGCTCTTCCGAGGGTTCAGCTTTGTGGCCACTGGGCTGAATGAGGATGAGAAGGCCAAATCCCCACCAGTGCCTGTGCATTCTATGGTACAGGTAAGAAGAGGTGGGGAGGGTCGCAGACAAGCATTGTGAGAGCTGGTGGGGTGGGCCTGCAGCATGTTGAAGTAGAGCTGGGCTTAATTGAAGCTGCCTTCCCAAAATTATAGCTTTGGGTCTCTCCCACCCCCCACCCCATTTCCAAAGCAAATGACATTACAAAATAGCATGCATTTCAAAAGATAAGATAGACATTTCACAGCCTAGAGGCAGGTTTCGTCAGACGCAAATGGTCTCTTCAAAACTGCCTTATACGGAGTCACCACACGGAGTTTAGTACTGTCCACACTGACTGGCAGTGTGGCTCTCCAGGATTTTAGGCAGGCTCTTTTCCCAGCCCTGTTGAACCAGGGACTTTCAGAGGAAAGTAGCATTTTGGGGGAAGGATGTTCATGGGGGAAATCATTCTGGAGAGCAAAGCTTAAACCTCCCCCCCCCCAAAAAAAAGAAAACAACCTCACTTGGAGGCCCAGTCTGGTGCACACCCACAGCCTACAGCCTCCTTTTGAAGTATATAAATTAAAGAGACAATAGCCCTTTGTGTGCCTCAGTCAGCATAGGAAGCTTGGCCCACTGAAGCAGCCTAAATTCTCGCCCTCCTCTTCTCTTTGTACTCAATCTGACTTCCAGCAACTGCATGGTAAGAATCACCAGTTTAGTGACGGCTACGTGGTGAAGGAGGCCATTGGCGTAGGTTCCTACTCGGTGTGCAAGCGCTGCATTCACAAGGCAACGGGCACAGAATATGCTGTCAAGGTCAGAGCCTTTTTTAAAAAGAATCTCATGACATAGTTGAAGGGGATTTTTATTTGCAGGTGTTTTTTTAGCGGGGGGGAGCCAAGGCTGGCAACCAGCACTTAAATCCTAAGCCTTGTGGCATCAGACTCCAGAGTCCCAACCTTTGCCAGCCTTCTCTTTGCACAGCAAGACCTTGGACCCGAGTTGGTGCAGCTTAGTAGTTTAAGTGAATTCAGATTTCAAATCTCAGTACCACCATGGATTTGCCAGGTGGCTTTGGGCATTTGTGCTGCTGCTGCCCTCTCTGTCTCTGTCTTATGTCTTCAGCCTCAGTCTGCAGTATGGGGATAATGCTAGGGCTGTTTTGAACACTCATGTGATATAAATGCTAAATTGGTGTGGCTTTGTAATAAGTGAGGTACCTTCTTGCAGGTGATTGACAAGAGTAAGCAGGATCCCTCGGAGGAGATTGAGATACTCCTACGGTATGGACAGCACCCCAATATCATCACTCTGAAGGATGTGAGTGTAATAGTAGAATAGGGTTGATTGGAAACTCAGGGCCTTGCTTGCTGGTGGGTTGCATGTGTCTCAGGAACTAAAATTGTAGTTCTTCCATAAGAAAATGTAGATTTGTGTCCCTTCTCTCCCTCTGTTCCATCCAGTTTGGATCCACAGCTGACCTTTTGCAAAGCAATAGCCTTGCAGGTTGCATAGTCTCTGCGTAGCTGTGTGCAAGTGAATTCTGATGTTTCACTCCAATATAGCTTTGACTCTCCTTCGTTCCAGCACAGAACTTGCCCTTGGAATGGCAATGTGTTTCTGGATGCCTGGGAACAAGCATGCTCTCATGCAGGCTGTCTTTTTTTCCAGCTGTGCTTTGCTGGATCAGATGCAGCAGTTTCTCTAGTTTCATGGATTTGGCATCACAAGCCCATCACAAAGCCAAATTTTGTCCCCATTTCTAATTTTTTTGTGCATCATGGAGCAAATGTGTGCAGGGCACACTTTGCCCTGTGCAGTCTCCTACCCTATAATGGACTCTTATGCGAAGCAGGATAACTTGGTCATAAATGCCATTCTGTATGCTTATAAAAGGTTTCAGGAGTGTAGTTAAATAGTAACTTCTTTAAAACATGTCCATCTGATAGGTGTATGACGATGGCAAGCATGTTTACCTGGTCACGGACTTAATGAGAGGAGGGGAGCTGCTGGATCGGATCCTCAAGCAGAAGTGCTTCTCTGAAAGGGAGGCCAGCTCTGTCCTGCACACGATCTGCAAGACTGTGGAATATCTTCACTCGCAAGGCGTAAGTTGGAGATATGGAGAAGCCTGCCAATGCTGCAGAGATCTCTCCTTCTCTCATCCAGTTGCAAAGAAGCAAGTGTGTCAATTGGGGAGAAGCAACATAACCAATTAGGGCCTTAAATCACCTGGTAGATATTAAGGTATTTGCCTAGTGTCAGAAGGATGAAACTTTGAGTGTATTTGAACAGAAAAACCAGGGTATAAGTGAATGCATAGCTATTGTTTGTAACTTGGAAGACAGCCATGACCGGAGGGAATAACCTGTGGTTTCCACTGTTGCCTTCACAGGTGGTCCACAGAGACTTGAAACCTAGCAACATCCTCTATGTAGATGAATCTGGCAACCCAGAGTCTATTCGCATTTGTGACTTCGGCTTCGCCAAGCAGCTGAGGGCAGACAATGGGCTCCTCATGACCCCTTGCTATACTGCCAATTTTGTGGCTCCAGAGGTGAGTAGCTCATGAGCTTTGCTGCATCGGTTGCTGCCATAGTCTACAAAATACTCATTCTACTGTTCTCAACCATTTCAGCATACAGGTGCAAACAAGCAGATTTCCACTGTGCCTGGCTGGAATGTGTCCTTGTTCTGATGGTGCCTCTTGCTAGCTATTGTAGAAATATGACATTTACATTGATTGACCTGGACACTTTCATTTTGACCTGCTAGCCGTCCCTTCCCTGCTTGGCTTAACTGTTGCTAAACAGGTTCACACCTAGTTTGATCGCTGAACACAGACCAGAATTGCCTTTCCAGTAAACAGCCAGTTTCACCAAATCATCTTAGGCCTAGAACAAACCAGATGATATCAAGATGTCTGTGCTGCAGATTATAATATGACAGAATTATATTCAGTAGATTAATAGACCCCTGGTGGTTGTATGCTCTGCTTGGCAGATGCATCAGGCAGGCAGTCAAATTTATCTGCTAAAAACATTGGCCATCACAAAAAATCCAAACAGTATTGAGGTACAATATAGCACCAGTAGTGTCCAGCACACTGGACCCCATGTTGTTCAATGAAATTTTGTCTAATCCATTGAGCTGCTAAAGCAGATACAGAAACCTAATATGCAGAGTATTTATCTTCACCCATCATCAAATAATCGATTATCTCTCTACTATTCCAGAAAAAAATCTTCTTGTTCTTTATACAGCAGTTACGGTGGCCAGTTGTTGGCTTTGCCATAGCTTCTTTTAAACTTTTGGCAGGCAAAATTTGGTTTTCTCAGATCCACCTATGCCGTATGGCAAAAATGTGTTCTGAGACTCAGCTGTGAGACACCATACACACATGTCCCTAAACATCTCTGAGTTTGGGCTTTTGTGTGTTTGACGCATTGCCTTTTTAGTTCATGATGCTACAGGCCTAAAAACAGATAAAGTCCACTTGTGTTCTTCTCTTCACTACTTTCTTTTTAGAACCAAAGGAACACGGAAGAGGCTACCAGCTCAAGTTGTCCCCACTTCTTATTGCATTCATTCTCATTCTTATTGGGGAGATAAAGCACTCCTGTACCACTTGGCTTTCTCCCAAGAATCCTGGGAAATGTAGCTTGTTAATGACGCTGGAAGTGTGGCTTTGTAAGGGGTCTCCTAAGAATGCTCAGCATCCTTAACAAGCGACAGGTACCAGCATTCTAAGTAGTATAATAGTGCTTTCAGTGTGTGGTATGGATGTGACCTGATGTTCTCTCTCATTTTTCTTGGTTCTTATCTCATTTAGGTATTGAAGCGACAAGGTTATGATGAAGCCTGTGATATCTGGAGCTTAGGGATCCTCCTCTACACAATGTTGGCAGGGTAGGTGCCAGCATCCATTGTGCTTGGTTAACAGTAGGCTTTCAGCCCTATTTATTTATTACAGTTTTATCCCACCCTTCCACCAAGGAGCTGAAGGAAGGACATACATGGTTGCCCTCTCTCTGGCTTTTATCTTCACAACACCCCTGTGAGGTAGGTTGAGCTAGAAGAAAATGAAGGGCCCATGATCACCCAGTGTACCTAATGGCTGAGCAAGAGATTCGAGTCCTTCCTATTTCTAATCCATCACTCTTAAACACTACACCACGCTAGCTCCCTGCAAAAATTTAATTGCTTAATTGTATGATTATTATTTTTTACACCACACATATGCACATGTGCGCACATGCACACACATTTCTATATAATATTTGCACTAGGCCATCATCACAATGTTTCCATTGGCTGCTTACCAAGGTTCTCAAGGCAGGGGCAGGGCAGGGTGAGGTCACCCTGCGAAAACAACATGTTGACAGGGGAAGAGAAGCAAGAAGCAAGTGGGGGCAGGTTAATATCAGGGCAGGGAGAAGCAGGTGGGAGACAGCCAGGCACCATGACAGAAGGTGGAAGACCGAGAAGAGTAAGCAGCCATGCTGGGATCCCATCTGTTTAGAGAAGCTCCCTGGCAGAGCAAGGACAGCATCACCCATGGTGGTGGAGGTCAGGAAGGAGGAGAAGGGGAGGCACAGGAAGGAAATGGAAAAAGGAGGGAGTCAGGTCCGTGGTGGTGAATGACTGTGGGGTGGCGGCAAAAGAAGGCCTGGGCAGAGGTTGAGACAGGTGGAACTGGCATGGGGCAACGTGTTGTTTGGAGGGGGAATATGAGGGGGAGGGGTGAAGGTGTGTGTGAGAGAGAATTGTAGGGCTCTAGTGATGGGGGGAAGAAAGCTGGAGAGGAGGAGGAATTGGGGAGAGGGCAGGTGGCAGTGCCTGGGGTTGAAGAGGGCATTTCTAGCTAGAGGAGCATTTGGAGGAATAAGGGGGAATATGGCAAGGAGGGAAGAAGGTAGGTCCAGGAGGAGGGTTGATAGGCAATATAGGGCTGCTGGAAGGGGGCAGGGTAGGGTTGAAGGAGACTGGGGGAGGCAAATATTAGTCTTTGTTTGTATGTGAGGGGAAGAGGGGGGAGAGATCAATGTGATAACAGAGGTGGCTGGTGAAAGTGGTGGTGGGGAGCAAGGATTACACTGGGTTCCTTGAAGGGCCGGGGAAAACAACAGGAGGCGGCATGGGAATGGGGCTGAAGGTGAAAAATGGAGGTACTGTACAATAATTGAGAGAAGCACCTTCAAAATAGTGCTGGGTAAGTGAAAAGGGGGATTAGCAGTTGCATTGGGTGGAAGGAGGAAGGCTGAAAAGGTTACCCTGGGGAAAGTGACCGGGGGGGGGGGGGGTCAGTGGCTAAGCATTAAAGATTTAGGTAAAAACAGTATTTCCAAAGCAAGAAGCATATACTCTTCATTTTTACATTATACACACGTGTGTAGCTGGCATCATTTGAATAAGAGTCGTTCTGTCCTCTATAAGACAATAAAATGCCTATTTTAGGGTGGCGCTTGCCATCTGCAGTTTTCATGAATGATTTTTTTAAAAGATGCTACTTAGTTTTAATCAGATGCACATTTTCAGATGATTAAAGAGTTTCTAATCAAATCGATCCATTAAACATTGCAGCCCCAAGTTTCTTATTGGTTCTAGATGGATGCCTATTAAGTCTGTCCTGGATCTCCAGCAAAAAGCACAGACTACTACACTGAGCACATGCCAGTCTTACAGAGTAAGACATTAGGTGGAGAGAGGCAGCTGCCTTGGGGAACAGAGGCTGGGTATGGGGTGTGGACAGTAGTGGCACACACACACACACACACACACACACACACACCAACCATTCATCCTGGTCCACCTGGCAGCCAGCTGCCTTCAAATGTGGATATGTGGGTTGCTATCTTTGTCACCTGTGTTGCAGTTAGAATCAGTTACCAGTCTGGTCAGCTTCTGTGCATGGAACTAGGGTGTGGGGACTCCATCTTGTTTTCACTTCCAGCAACAAAATGTCTTTTTGCAGAGTGAGGTGTTCCCCCCAAATAATAATAATAATAATAATAATAATAATAATAATAATAATAATCAGGTGTCATGAAATGGCAGCAAACTGTTTAGTTATTTAATTTATTGTTGCATTTTTACCACCCAGGAGGGAGAGGAGCATGTGAGATTTTCTGCTTCAGGTGCCAAACAACTTGATCAGTGTTGGGTATGACATACCTTGACTGGAGTGGGGGGAAGAGAATGTCATTTGCTACTCCACCTGAGGTAGTGAAATGTCCTTGGCTGGCCCTAACCTTACAACTAGATACATGTCAACAACTGTATCCTACCTCTCTTGAGAGGGACTTGGTGTCGTAGATAGGGCTCAGGGCACTTACCACTCTGATCTGTTTAGCCCTAGTGAGGCTGCTACATCAGGTGACTTTCGATGATAGCCCTTGGAATAGTATCCTCTTGTGTTTGTAAAAGTAATGGAAGGTGTGCCACACCCTTAGCTTGGGTGTCCCAGAACTGGTCTTAACCACTAGGTGTCAGCGTTTTCCTTGAATCCACAAAATAGACTTCTCTTCTGGTGTTTCTCAGGAGCCCCAGTGGTTGAAGGAAGAATGTAGGGCCTGATGGGAATCCTAATGATTCTGGGAAGAGGCAAAGAGCATGGGGCTTGGGGGAGCGATGCACTAAATGAGGGGGGGGGGTGAGGAATCCCAAATCATGAAGACCCTTTTACCCAGGGTTCACTGAATGGAGGAAATGAGATAATGGTTCAGTAGCTGCAACTGGATGCAGCTATGGAAATTGGGCAGTGTTCAATGGAGATCCACAGTGTGCCATCCTTTTAATGAGGCAATATGAAGCAGTCTGTTTCTAAGGCAAGTTGCATGGGGGCGGCAGATCTGACCCCCGTCCCACAACAGATCACCCGCCTCCAGCAGCAGAGAAACACCATCAGCAGCAGTTTCCGGGTTCCAGTGAGATCTTGTGAGCTTCCATGAGTGCCCCACCACCAGTGCAGGAAGGGGTTGTTTAGTAACATAATACAGTAAATAGGTTGAACTGCATAGGATCATAGGAAAGTGCCTTAAAGCAGGTAGGAGTATAGGCCAAACTAGCTCAGTACTGACTGGCTTCTGGCAAAGAATCAGGAACTGAACTGGGACCTTCTGCATTCCAAGCATGTACACTTCCACTCAGCCTTGGCTTCACTGCTCCCATCACCTGGTGCAGAACTGGGCCTATCGGAACTGTTTTTGAGGCACCCCCATTAAAAGATTATTCTTTGTTTCCAGCTTTCGGGTACCTCTTAAAACAGTTTTATATGGTGCCACCCGTTCTTTTTCAATACATCCAAGCAGGGATTCCAAGCTTTAGAAAAACTGCTGTGGGTATAGTGTTGTTGTTGTTGTTGTTACTACTACTACTACTACTACTACGAATTGTACATTTAAAAACTGGTGTGAACATATTATTAACCATTTTAGAGCAATAATGAACCTGAAGGTCGGTCTGGTCAACCCTTTGCAATATTCTACACCCAGCCAATCATTGACAGACTAGCGCACATAATTCATCTTATAATAAGGCACTCTTGACTTATTGCACGGTCATAATTATAATGATTTATGACATCTTCTAGTGTGGAGACTGTGTCTGTCTATCTGTCTCTCCTGATAATCCCAGCTTTCATGGAGGTATTTTTTTACCCCCTTTGCAAAAAAAAAAAAAAAGCAACTTGTGCAGAAAAGCTTTATGTCTGTTGAAGTCTGCTAGGAGTTTAGCACCTCTTCTTTGTTCCTAGGTAGTCCCACCCCCCACCCCCAACCTTACCTCCTTCCTCCCACTGTTCCAGGCTTACCACCCCTCCTTTCCATCTGCTACCATAGTGTTGCAGTTTTTTTAAAAAAAATAAAAAATACTATTTTTCCTCTCTTGCAGGTACACCCCATTTGCAAATGGGCCCGGTGACACCCCTGAGGAGATCCTCATGCGAATAGGTGGGGGAAAGTTCTCCCTTAAAGGGGGGAATTGGGACACAGTTTCAGACGCAGCCAAGGTAAGACTGAGTGCTGATGTTCGAAGTGGAGTTTGGGTGTTGTCATCCTTCTTCTGGCTTGGGGCAGGGGCTTGCTATATCCCTGGACTTCCTGTCCTGCAGAGAAGTGACCCCTGCACCTTGCTCTTGTCATTAGCATGGTATCTGGAGAGCTATTGGTCCCTTTCAGTTCTCTGCAGAATTTTTATATGGAGCAACACTTGGATTCCTGAGAACATCTCCTTGCTCACTTTTGTTTTCTAGTTTCAAACTCTGTGGTTAGGAAGGTTTTCAGGCAATATTTGCAAGGCTGTGATGCCTGTTCCCTGAATGCTGTCTGTGGCTTCTGCTTCTCTTGCCCCCATCCTATAACACATCCTGACCTCGTTCCTGCATCTTCTGCTCCATCTTTTTCTACCTGCCCTTCAGAATAAAACACACGGATCTTAAATGGGCAGAGATGTGTGTGAGATGTTGATACTGAGCACTTTTATATAAAATGGGCAGGTCTGCCAAAATGGCATTGGATGTTCAATCCTGGTTGCAGAGTTTCTCGATCTCATTACCCAGACCTTAGGGTGTAGTATTCAATGCTAGTCTTACTTGGAGCAGTTCATTCATTTCAATGAGTCTTGTGTAGAACTTAGTTGACTATCCCTCAATTATTATAATTTGACTTGGAGCATGAACACCTCCACCAACACCCATAATGGCAAGAATTTTCTACATGTTCAGTGTGTTATATAAGAGAAGTTTAGACTTCTGGTATTTCCCCAAATATTGGGCCTGGTGACTGCCATGTTTCGTTGTGGGGGCGGCAGACATTTTTTTCCTTCACAACACCCCAGAATAATTGAACATCCAGGACATTGAAAGGTGAAGTGAGATGGTGGCTGGAATCTAGTCAGCACTGAAGTTCTAGAGGTATGAAAAAGGATGACATAATTTGGCTTTTAAAATTATTTGTTTAATCAACAGGATTTATAAACCATTTAATCACCCATAACTGCTTAATGTTTATTAAGAAAAACTCACAAAATCAAAAGTTTAAAGCAAGTTCACTTGAAATTGATAAAAATATATGTAAAATCAGCCATTATTTTAAAATACATATAATAAAATAAAATTACATGTCAAGATAGGCTTGCCTAAACATAGAAAGGCCTTTTTTTGCTGCAGGCACTGAAATCAATACAGCAAAGGCAATATCAATGGGGGCAGGAAGTTAAGAGGTCCTAGGGCAGGTGTCATCTGTGTCCACCCTCAAAAATGTTGCTGGGCTGTTGCCAGCTGCGTAATTGAATCAAAGCAGCACACACACTTCAGGAAGTTCTTACCTATTCCTACAATGGACTGGGATCTTGTTATCAGCCTTTTTTGGAATGCAGAAATTTCCCCTATTGGTTGATGGTAATCTATGCAGTCCTCTTGCCACCAGTGGGTACTTGGAATAGTAAAGGAGTGTAGATTAAATAGAAGAGCTATTACAGTAAGAAGGGTAGGAGGAAAAAGAGAGCTTCTTGGCGGGGGGGGGGATCCCTAAGTAATTTAAAAAGTTGTCAGATGCACAAGGAAGAAACAAAGTGATCTACACCTGGATATCAAGGGTGCGCTTTCTTCTATAAGACAACCAAAGTCAGATTCTGGGAACAAGCGTCAAATAAATATAGCCAGGAACTTGAGAAATAGAAGTGCTGGCCTTATAAGCCAGTCAAAAATCTGTGAATTTGTAGGTCACCCAGGTGAAAAAGGCATACAGCAGCTATATTCTCTGAATGCTTGTTGCAGGACCTGGTATCGAAGATGCTCCACGTTGATCCTCATCAGCGCCTGACAGCCAAACAAGTCCTCCAGCACTTATGGATAACCCAGAAGGACAAGTTGCCCCAGAGCCAGTTAAATCACCAGGATGTACAGCTTGTAAAGGTACAAATCTGGGTGGGAGGTGGTGGCAGAGGGAGAGGGATTTGTGTGCTTCCTGCATTGTCACCTTACATATAACACATTGGCCATGTTGATATTTATTTATTCATTTAAAATACTGGTAGGGTGTTTCTCTGCTCTTTAGCTGAAAATGTCCCCACAGCTGCTTAATATCAATAAAAACAAAGCAGTCCCTACAATCTAAAAGACATGTCACAAAAGGAAAAAAGGTGATGAGGGAAAAGGAAACCACGCAAACTCAGGCACCAATTCCTGTAGGTACATATTAGTTCTTAATGACCAGCTGGAATGGAAACAGGAAGAGGATAAGCCAAATGGAGCTGCTCTCTCAGCTTCCATCTTTGTCTGCTGCAGGCTGTTGGAATGGCGGCTGCTAGATGTCAGCTGAGGAATAGAGGTAACCAATACAGTAGAGCCAAAAAGCTGCTAGACATGAAAAAGCATTGAAAATATGCTACATTAAAAGCAGCATCATAAATAGGAATGGCAACAGTCACTATTATCTCTATTGAGCAGCTCTCAATTCTCTCCAAATCCTCCAGGAAATAAGACAAGGAGGAAGTCAGTCCACATTGTTATGGCAACTGCGAGCAGGTCCTGCTAGTAGATACACTAAGGGATGGGACACTGGGCAGTGACTCCCTGGCAGATTTCAAAATTTGGGGGAGAAGGAATGCAAATTCACATGGGAGACGATGTTCCCTGAGGCATTCCAGACCCAGATCATTTAAGTGAAGGTTAGCCAATGTGATGCCCTTCACATGATGTTGGACCACAACTCCCATCAGCCCCAAGCAACATAGCCAGTGGCCAAAACTGATGAAAGTTGTAATGACATTGGGAGAGCCATAGGTCCACTGTCCCTGCTTTATAAGTCAAATCCCAGCACCTAGAACTGGGGGTGGAAACACACTGGGTACAGTACAAGGGGAATACATTGTAATTGGCATAGCCAGTCTCTCTTGGCAGAAGCAGACAGCTAAGCAGAGCAAGGATTCATGCATATTGGTGGTAGGTTGCACCTCCAAGGAGCTCATTCACAAAAACAGGCACTGTGGACTACTCTTGCAGAAACAACAACAGCAACCCCTTTGCATGAGGCTGTTTCACACATTGCATGGGCTTGCTTCAAATGTATGTTTAACATGGAGACTGCAGCCAATTCCAGCTGCCAAGGAAGTCTACCTGGTACGATGCATGTGTCTGCAAGCATATCGGGCGCATTCATACTTTACTGAAGTAGCACTGGCTTGGCTTTGTTTCAGGCTCTTGGTCAGGTATCAGGAAGGGTTTATGTGTGTGTGTAACTTGAGCAAACACCTGTGGCTCTTCTCTCCTAGGGCGCTATGGCTGCCACGTACTCCGCACTGAATAACTCAAAGCCAGGACCCCAGCTGAAACCCATCGAGTTTTCCTTCTTGGCTCAGAGGCGGGTCAAGAAGCTCCCGTCAACCACACTGTGACATGGGAATGTTGGGCGCTCTCTCTCTCTCTCTCTCTCTCTCACACACACACACACACACACAGCCCGTGCTGCTTCCTGACTCTGCACAAGCTGCTCTGGACATCCAGAGGAGCCGAAAAATATCACCCACCCTAGAAGTCCACTTTGAAGCACTTCCTCAAATGCAAATCAGGGCCAAGTGCCTTCAGGAAGACTAGCTCTTGCTATTCCTGTGGATTTCTTTTTTGTTGTTGTTTTAAGTGTACAGAGAGACTATTTGTAAAGGGATCTATATAGGTGAATGACAGAATTTGAACTTGCAGCAGTCCGTGGTGTGATGCTAGTGACACAGGCAATCTCCTCCACTTGCACAAAAAAAAAAGGCGCCTTGGGCAAGTTGATAGCCCTGCAACTCAAACCTGGTACAGCTGGAACAGCATTTGCTCCTCCCCTCTCACCAAGGTCACTCTAATGGGGTGGCTTGTTTGTTCTTAGAATCCCCTCTGTTTGTGCAGACTCTCTCCCTCTCTTTTACATAATCTATGAGTTATTGTGTGCATGAGCTTCTTGAATTTCATGCTTCCTATCCTCCAGGCCACGTGGCTGCTATCCAAGAAGATTTCAAACTGTCCTCTCTTCTTCTGTTCCCCCCCCCTCCCCATTTGGACATCACAATGTCATGAACACCCTCCCACTTGCAGGGTTCCGGGATTACTCCTTTTTCTATATCCTTGAATCCAGTTGACTCCTAGACCTCTGCCGGATTATATCTAGCTTTTGAACGTGCAATGGGCTTGTAAGAAAACTTTTCCCACTGTGAAAATTCCATTATTTTTTAGGTGGGGGGGTTGTCTTTGGTTTTTAAAAACTCTCTATCAAATAGCACAATCCAGAGCCTCATGATGCAAAGCGCAAAAAATCAGCTTCTTTTTTTATTATTTAACTGATTCTGTGGCTGGTAACTCAGGGTTTCTGTCCGAATTTTCAAATAAAACATACCATGCAGTTGAAGTTTTTTTACTGGTTGACTTCATACTCCCCTGTCCATCCTTGTTGTGCTGTAGGGTTTCTTCTACATTGCACATAGTGTGAAGACGAACTAGTTAATTCCTTATTGGTAATGTTCTTGTAATCACAGTTTTTTGTTCCTGTGCATGGTTTGCATACTCTGGATCCTAATGTGTTAGAGAATGCCTGAAAAGGTAGTGTGTTCATGTTGATGTGCCTACCTAGAATTTCTTGGAGAATGTTTCAAAGATCTCTTGCAGTATGGTCTAAACTAAACATGGAGCAGGTTGCCATGGGTGGCTGTTCCATTCACTTTCATTAAAAGGGCTGGAAAGGAGAGCTTGAACCCTCCCATACCTTGCCTCCCTGTGCTTGGTTGTGCTTTTCCCAGCCTGGGTTCACTTCTCACATCAGAGTTCCACAATATAGGTGAAGACCCTCTCCCATGTTCCAAATACTCATGCCTCCAAAACCAATAGAAACATGGAGCCCCTATCCCCACATCTTTAAGAGGAAGGAGGTTCATATCCATGATCCTGGATGCAAACCATTTAGAGCAGGAATGGGGAACCTCAGTCCCAGAGGCCAAAAACGGTCCTCCCTTTCCAGATCTCTGGACTCTTCCCCAAGCTGTAGCCCAGGCATCCCCAAACTGCGGCCCTCCAGATGTTTTGGCCTACAACTGCCATGATCCCTAGCTAAGAGGACCTGTGGTCAGGGATGATGGGAATTGTAGTCCAAAACATCTGGAGGGACGAAGCTTGGGGATGCCTGCTGTAGCCCCTCACTGGGCCTGCTCTTCACACTCCTCAGTTGCTTTTGCCTAACTGGAATGTGTCCTTGAACTCTGCCTGGACAGAGATGGTGTGTGTGTGTGTGTGTGTCTATTTGACTCCTGCATAGCTGGAATATAGCCGCCTATACACTGGTAAGAATCTCATCTATTTTCCCCAGCCACCATTGCCTCTGGCCACACTGACAACTGTCATGTGGTCCCTGGGCTGGAAAAGGTTCCTTATCTTGACTTGAAGCTTTCAAGGGAAGCACCAGCACCTTGAACAAACTGGTACCCAGCAGAGCTTTTTGGTCAAATAAGAATTGAATGCTTCCACTTGTTGCTTTCTCTTCACCTCTGGGGCTAATATATAACATGCCGCTGCTGCTCCTTGCATCTTTTCTTGGCAGCTCTTCCTCGTAAATACCGGTAACAGTATTAGGAGGACCCCACTCTTGTCCCTGATTAACTCCCCATAGAACAGACTGGTGAGCTCATCTAAATAATAAAACAATGCCGTGTCTAGGAGCTTCCAGACTCGAGTTTGTACTTTGAAGATGGCCTGTGCAGAACTCGATCTGAGATCACCCTACTAAATCAGCTTCATGTACTGGAGAGTGTTAACATCCTTCCCCCCGACCCTACCCCAAGTTTCCTGTATTTTTACCAGCTGTCAGAGCAGAAATTCAACAGATGGAGCTTTAACTGGGATGCAGCAAGGAAACAACACCTGCTCAAATTTTGCCTGTGTCAGTCATTTAAAAGCGTAGGAGTCCCTGCCAGCAACAACTGAGCAGCAGATGGAGGACCTTTCATGTCAGTCCATGAGTTCAGTATCTCAACCTGCATTTGATAATTGTATAGATCCTTTAACCACATTACCAGTCTACCCTGGAACAACTGTGGATGGAGAAGCAGACTTCAGTGACATCAAACTCAAGCAGGGCTGGTATTAGGAAATGGGTGAGGATTCGTTAATTAGTCAGAAGACTTTAAAAGATGTCTGAATATTTTTGGTAGGGGTAGAGAGGTTTTATTATGATTTTTAGTTCTGAACACCCTGTAACTAAAAGAAACCTCTAACCCTGAGGTCCTAACTGAGGTCATATAATAAAAATGTACTGTATGTATGCTGTTATATGCCACTGTGGCAGCTAGCACTGCTTCATTATAGATGCTGAGTATTAGGCAGTGTACACACAATGCACATGACTTGCCCCAAATAATCCTGGAAACTGTAGCTCTCTGAGGGGTAAACTAAAGTTCCCAGGATTCCTTGTATACATACTTCCTTAGAAAAGAAGTCAAATAGAGGTGCAATTACTAATACATACCTGCCAAGTTGCTGTCAGAGAAATAAGGGACGGGGCCAGAAATAGCAGACCGGAAGTAGCGCTGCCGCCATTTTGGAACTGGGCGGAGCATGCTCAGAAGTGACTTTTGATGCTGCTTTGCTCAGTTCCAAAATGGCCGTCACGCCAGAAGTCGCACTGCAGCCATTTTGGAGCTGGGCAGAGTAGCATCAAAAGTCGCTTCTGAGCATGCTCCGCCCAGTTCCAAAATGGCCGCCGAGGAAAAACAAAAATTCCGTTTTTTCAGCTAGGAACAGCTGGAAAAAACGGGGATTTCCCGGGGAAAACAGGAGATTTGGCAGCTATGTACTAATATATGATCTAGAGATGTGAACATTATGACAGACAAATATTTGATATATGAATTACATGTATTTTTGTATTATATCTCTAGTGCTAGAATTTTGTGTAATTAATTTTAAAAACAAAGTAGAAAATAAGCAGGGGTGTGTGGAAGAGTATAATTAAGTTCCCCTCTGAGGGAATGGCTGGTTGGAATCTTGAACAGCAGCGCTCTCGTTTGGAGAAGGATACACTGCAATCTTTTACCACCAGTTCCACTCGTACAAAGTGCAGTGTCGGAATACTGTACCTTGTTTCATACCCAGCCCCAAGCCCTAATTCCTCCTATTGTTATCTAGGCCAGTGCTAGCAGTCAGACTACATTTTGTGTACAGTGGCTCTGAAGTAATAGCAGTTGCCAGTCCAGAGAAATTATCCCCATGTTCAGAATGGTTCCGGCCTAGATTTGACTAAATGGAGGTCAGGGTAAGGAGGAGAAAATGGCAAAAATCTCATTTTTGTGTGTGACTTGTTTTCCCACAGTAGTATCAAAGAACTAACATAATTGGCACATCAGAGTTTCTAAAATATCAGAGAACACCAATCATTAGAATGCATGTCACCATTTAGGCACTAGTTTATCCTCCTGTCTTACTGGTACACACACATTTACCCTCTGTATATATCATAGCCAAAATTAGTTTTTCTTGCTCTTTTTGAGGGGTAGAGGTGCCAAACCACATTTAACTCTTGCCAGTTGAAGATGTCACACAGTAGTAGGCTCTACAGCACGGGTAGAGAGCCTATGGCCTCTCTGCCTGGTCCTCAGAACTCTTCCTTCACTTGCTCCACATCACACCCTTGCTTTTGCTTGGTTGAAATGTATTCTTGAATACTAATGCCTCCTGCTTGTCTGGATGGAGCTTTAAGAGGAATGTGCAAGTGTATGTAGAAACTAGCCTACTGGACAAAGGCAAAGTTTAACTTCATTGCTCTATCAGCTGTTGCTTCTGGCCCTGCCAGAATGTGGCCCCTAGTCTATGGTTACCAAACATCCCTGTTTCCCGGTGACAGTCCCCAAATTTACAAATTTGTCCCCAGACAAAATCCGTCCCCGGAATGTCCCTGGATTTCATTTAATGTCCCCGGATTTATATTTTAAGTGTTGTAGATTTATTAGTATGGAATGAATGTTGCGCAATTGGTTTAACGGCACAAGACACATCATATGGGGCCTTCCGGTGAGGCAAAATGGCGGGCACCACGGCAGCGAGCAGTTCCTGAAGCCAGCCAGAGCCAACTGTGCTACCAGGCTGGCTCCGGGCTGCTGCCACTGCCGAGGGGGGAACCAGGGACGCCCGGTGCGTCAACTGGGGGAACTTTTGACACCCCCCCACGACCCAAATAGAGCCGGGAGCAAGAGTGCCCGGCCACCCAGCTGACTGCCCAGTGGCGCTCTGGGGCGAGTAAAAACCCCGGAGCCGATGCAGGGAGGAGGAGAGGAGAAGGAGAAGAGCGAAAGAGGAAGGAGAAAAAGAGGGGAGCCCCGACCTTGCTGCGCTGCTGCTGCTGCCACTGCTGAAAAGGAGAGGTAGGAGAGCACCGGGAGGGCAAGGACACATGGCCAAGCCCAAGCCCTAAGCCGAGTCTACTCCACGGTGGCTAGCGCTCCAAGAGAGCAGGCTGGGGCCCAGAGGAAGGCTGCACAACAGAGGAGACCACAGAAGAGAAGATATTACTTCTTAATGTGTTTTTTTTTTAAAAAAAAAAGTAAATAACTCCCCCCCCTTACCCTAGTAGGTAATCCAGAAGGAAATGTGGCCCTCAGGCTACAAAGGCTTCCACACCACTGTTCTACAGCAAGAGGAGTTGTGCTGATGAATGTGGGGCTTTCAGACATGGATGGAAGATGCACCAGGCCAGGCACCCCAAGTTGGAATAGTAGAAAAAGTAGAAGAGGCTATGCTACTTGGATTACAGTGCTATTTCGAACATAGCATAATCCACATAAATCCAGGTATTTGTCCTGATCCACAACATTTGAGTAAACAGAGCACCAGAGGAAACTGCTGGTACCCATAATTCTGGCGCATTTGTTTATTATGCCTTGGGATCTGGGTGCTTTGGGTGGAGGTGGGAGAAGCTATTTTAATAGTTCCTCAAAAGGAACTGCATATCTGTGGCTCTGTTCTCTGGGTGAAGCTCTTGTGATTGGCCTGAGCAAACGCCAAACTTCCAGCAAGGAAAGTAGTTGGTCTGCAGTTCTAATCTCTAGTTGTCAGGTACGTTTGGACATCATCTAGGTCTGATCTGGCTGTCTGCATTCCTGCGAAGCTAGTAGTTGTGCATCAGCATGGTGCATGAGAACAAAAGTTCCAGATTGTACCCTGCAGGTCATTGGTAACAAAACTAACCCAGAATGGGAATTTCTCCCATTATTTTACCATGGACTTCTGCAGTGTGTGTGGATAGATAGATATAGTTGATAGATATGAGAATGTTCCCTCTCCCAAGTGCTTGAAGTGCAGGTGAGGAATCATTCTCTGTGTTTGGGGATGTCTCCCTTTGCTGCAGTTTTAGAAGGGGGCATGATTTGACCCCTTTTTCTATGTGAAGGACCTCCATGGCCCCTCTACCTGGATCTTTCCATCATGTGTTTCTTTAGCAGTATGCATCAGTACTGTTTGTTTATTCAGGCTGTCTCTTTAGATCAACCCATGTTCAGTGCTTGAATTAGAAGAGGGCTAGAAGGGGCTTAACCACCGTACCTTTCAGGATGTTCCCCTAAGTAACTGTTTTTAGAAAGCAATGCAAGGAGCAGGGCTTGGCTAACATTGGGCTGCAGCTTGTAGGTTTCACCTCCCTGCACACGTCTCATCCTTTGAGCATTGCAAACAAATAAACATACAAACATTTTATAAAAACCTAAAGAAAACGGAGTCTGGTGCCCTCATTGCCACATATAAGCATATACTGGAAACAGTTTCATTTTAGTGGACAAAGCATTGCTTGTTTTAGTAGACCTGCTGTCTTCAGTTTGCTGTGTATTAAATCATTTGCTTATTTTAAATTGTTTAAAATAGCCTTTTAATTTTAAAAGGTTTTAAATTTTAATGCCACATTGGATAAAACTCTTGAAAGCTAGCAATCTCTGTACTGTGATTGCTTCTCAATCTTTCTACAAGGGAGAAATGATTATCTTTTGGTCTGACAAAACATAATTCACCTCAATGGGGATTACTTATGAGTAAAATGGCTAGCTTTTTGTTGCAAATTATACCAAATCTCTTATGTAAATAGCACTCCATGTTATGCAAATATTTAGATTAGTCTTCCTTCTACCCAAAGCCCAGGACAATTAGAAGAATGAAGGAGCTGCATGGTGTAATTAATTGATTCATAACCGATCAAAATTTGACTTGATTTTTATTTTATTTTTTTACTTGGAATTTGCCAATCTGATTGTCATTGGTGAAAAAAAAATCACCTTCAACTGACTAACCAGAGATGTTTTACAAATAAAAAATAAAAAATGCCCCTCTACCATCTCTCTAATTCCTTTAATGTGATGTAAGAGTGACACAAGCTGGACAATATGTTTTTTTCCTAACTTGATGGATTTATGAGCATGCCTGGTGCAGAATGTGGTGGCCAGACTGCTGATAGGATGCACAGCTTTCAACATAGAATCATAGAATTGTAGAGTTGGAAGGGAGTGAAACCATTGTTAAAATATCTCGCTGCACATTTATTACTAAGCCAAGTTCAGGGTCCTTGTATGAATCTACAACTTTATGCAATTTCGGTCCAGGGTGTATTATGGACCACCTAAACCTTTATATCCCAGCTCATTCACTGAGATAACCTGCAGGAGTGTTGTTAGTTGTTTCCCCAGTTGGCGAGGCTCACATGACAGCAACAAGAAACTGAGTCATTAGTACAATCAGCCCAATCCTGTTGAACACTCTGCTAATAGAAATTCAGTAGGCACCTTCTGTTTTAACCTTCAGACGTCTGCTGAAAGCTTTTCTGTGCCACCAAGCTTATTAAGAAATTCAGAAAATATTTTTCTGTAATAGTTACCGGTGTATGATCTCCGATTTTACATGGTATTTACTGTACATAGGGACGCGGGTGGCGCTGTGGGTTAAACCACAGAGCCTAGGGCTTGCCGATCAGAAGGTCGGCGGTTTAAATCCCCGCAACAGGGTGAGCTCCCGTTCCTCGGTCCGTGTTCCTGCCAACCTAGCAGTTCAGAAGCACGTCAAAGTGCAAGTAGATAAAATAGGCACCACTCCAGCGGGAAGGTAAACGGCGTTTCCGTGCGCTGCTCTGGTTCGCCAGAAGCGGCTTAGTCATGCTGGCCACATGACCCGGAAGCTGTACGCCAGCTCCCTCGGCCAGTAAAGCGAGATGAGCGCCGCAACTCCAGAGTCGTCCGCGACTGAACCTAATGGTCAGGGTTCCCTTTACCACTTTACCTTTACTGTACATACATGTGATTGTTGAAAACTGCTTTGATCTTTTAATTAATAGTGGTATACAAATATTTTTATAAATAAGGCAAGAGACAAAAGATGGACTCTTGGGATAGGAAAATTAAACGCCACTCACTCGCAGGACTTACATAGCAGGGTAGTTAGGGAGACAAATGAGAAAAGGATTGCAAGCCAAGGGCAATATAAGCTAATATGGAATAAATACTATCTTAGTTGCAAATAAAACATGGTGAGAATTTCGCCTTGTGCTTTAGATGTGCCAGGGGAAGTTCTCTGCATTATTCACACACAGCATATGGATTTATTCCAACAACACCCACAAATGTTGAAATAGGCTTTGGGAACAACATGAGTACCCTTGCCTAGGTGACTCTTGCCAGTTTGCCTTTGACTTCATTACATTGTGAATCAACTCATCTTAGGATTTTCAGTTGTTATAAGACTATGGACTAAGAGGGATGCTGCAGTCCTGGATTTCCATTTCTTTCTCAATCAGGACACCTGCTCCCTTTCTCTGCCCTATCAATCCAGTTGCTGGTCTGTCTCAATTATGTCAATTAGAGGTTCAGTGCTGCCTTACTGAATTGAGCTGGCTTTTCCTCCCTTGATAGAATTGGAATCCAAACTGCGGATGGGAATCACTCAGGCTGCTTTTTTATTGTTTGCTGATTAGAAAATTAGTTTCCATGGACCCAATGGAAAACAGTGTTGCTGAAACATAACGAACTGGTTTTCCCCACTCCCAATATATTTGAAGTTTCACTGAGGTTTTCAAGACCCAGACACACTAGTATCTAATGCAACTATTAATTCATCTGTTGCAGTAATGCTGCTTGCCTCCTGCCCAGTCTTTTTCCATATTGGTGCTTAGATGGACAGCAAGACAATGTTTTCAGTGAGTATTATCATGTGTATTATTATTTTTTAATCTATTCACCTGTGAGCCTGCTGCCTTCCCATCCCACCCCACCTCATCAACCAACGCAACATATTCACTGATATTCTAACTATTGAGCCTCACTGCTAGGCTATGAAACAGCCATTGATTGTCATAAAGTCTACCAGCAAAGTAAATGACAAATTGCAGAATGCAAATAATGTGCGGACAGAATTTGAAAAAAGGGGGAAGGTTTAAGTGTGGGTTTTAATATTTACATTGGTGATGAAGGGGCTGGTCATGCAACCCCACAGAGAATTCTGTATTGTGGGTGGGGAAATAGGAGCAAATAGCAATAGAGTCCAGCATCCTATTCTCACAGTGGCTCACCAGGTGCCTTCTCTGGGAAGCCCAAAGCAGGATGTGAGTGCAACAGAACTCTCCCCATCTGTGATTCCCAGCAACTGGCATTCAGAGACACGCTGCCTCTGTGTTAGAGACAGAACATAGCCAGCATTCATGGCTCACTGAGAAAACAGTATTCATGGGGCTTTGGGCTAAAAGGCAGTATATAAACAAGCCATGCCATACACTACTTCTAAAATTACCAATATATCTTTTTAATTAGTTGTGTTGGGGTGATCTACATTGTTTTAGTGTGTTCACACTTCTTATTTTGAGGTCCTCCAAGTTTAGCATGGAAGAGGGTAGATCTGCCAGAGTATCTCCTATTCCCTGTCCTAGAGGGAATGTGAAGTAAAAGGATAAAAGGTTTTTGTCCCTGCAATAAAACACACAGCCATCAGTTTGTTTCCTATTCTGTGAAAGGCTGCCTCAATGCCACATCAGGCCCACCACGCTGGGTCAGCTCCTTTGAACACAGGACAATAATAAGAGCCCTGCTGGATCAGACCAGTGGCCCATCTAGTCCAGCATCCTGTTTTCACAGTAGCCAACCAGAATTCCATAATTTAACTGTGTGCTATGTGAAGAAGTCCTTTCTTTTGTCTGTCCTTGATTTTGGTATAAAATCATCTCTCTCCCATCTTTCCACCTCTAACCCTCCAGTTTCAAGCTTCTCAATTTTCTCTCTTCCCTTGCTTTCAATACTTGGGTACATAACTGACTTCTTAAATGTTATTTATTTCTATTAAAACTGTTTATAGCTTGCCCTTCATCTGCCTGGGTATCTGAGCTGTCTACTTTTCTGGCTTCCATTCTCCTGCTTCAACCAACACGGCAAGTGCTCTCTCAACACAGAATCCTGAGACTAGACAGCTACTACGCTTCTGACCTGATGGCTGACAATTTTCTGGTTTCAAATTAAAGAGAGAACGAAATTAGCAAATTAATTGTTTGCTGTATTTTTGCTAGGTGTTGTGTCAGCTGCCTTAAGCTTGGCAGCCAATTGAAAGCTCAACTGGAGCCATCCTGCATAGGAGGTGGAGCTCTGCATTGGGCCTTGCTATCCACAGAGTGTCAATCACATTAATTTTAAATTACTTCTGTACAGCCTGGTGTCAAAATGATTAAAGCATGAAGAGGAAAGCAGAGAGGAAGAGACACTTACCTTGCAATTACAACAAGGACACATCTTCTCCCGCCCCCTGCCCTTTCATCAGTCTCCAAACTTGTCGAAACCTTAAAATATTTGTCCTCTACATGCATACCCAAGATATTGGAAAATTGAGAGTGATTTTTTTTAATAAAAAATGTAGCTACATTTGTGAGGCATTAACTTCTAAGATACATTAAGTAATACACTGAATTATTAAATAATGAGTAATATTCCTTATAGCATGGATTATCATAGTCTATGTGGCGCCCTCCACATTTAACAATGCAAGGTGAGTACAAAGAAAGTAGAGAATCTTTCTTACATCTTATGAGATCTTAAAAAAGGAAGAGGAGGAAATTGTAAACATGTGAAGAGAGAAGTCACTTAAATATGATTTGTCCTGTTTTCAGACACAAGCCTTCCCCCTACCCTGAACCCCATTTCCCAGAATTAAGGCCGCTTCAAGTATCTGAAGGAGAAACTCCACATCTCCATCCTATATGTGCCTTTACTTGCTCTCAGCAGCTGTACTAAGTCACTGTCAGGTCCATGTTTTGAGAGTCCAGGGTTAAAAGGTCTAGTAACTGGACTAGAGGTGTACAAGATTCATTTTCTGTTGCTTTCAGAATTAATATAACAATTTTGAGAATATGGAAAGGGACTGTTTGAAAATGAGAAAAGGGTACAGAATTTAAAAATTGCATCCATTATACCATGCTAATAGCAAATTCATTCTCCCTTGATCCTTACATAGCCAAAACAGCACCATCCATGTACAAAGGGGAGATATTCGCAGGCTTGGGGGAACTTCAAGGTTTGCAAAAATACAAAAAGAAACAAAAAAACAACAACCCATCTAGAACTGTGTGGGCTGAATATGCTTAGTGGGCACTGAATGCTAATTGACTTTCGGGGGTAGGAGAAAACCAGGGAGAATGGCATGGAGAATCCTGGCAGAAGCAAGGAACGCTGACCACAGGGCAAAATTTGTACTACTAAAGTTGTCTGGTTTTAAGTAGAGAGGGGAGAGGTGATAACTTAGTACCAGAACATGTGTTTTCTATGTGTAAAAGCTCTGCTTTAACCTCCAACATCTTCAGTTACATTTTCTCAGCTCTGGAGGCTGAGAGAGATCCCTCCCTTAAGACCCTGGAGGGCTGCCTCTAGTCAGCGTAAACAATAAGGAGCCAGATGGACTGTTGGACTGACATGATACAAGGCAGATCCTTATTCTTGTGAGGCAATATTATGTCCAGACAAATTGGTACCACTTGTAGATATACTCTAGTAAGATTCAGAACATGCAAGCAATTGACAACCTCTGAAAACACTATACCTACGAATGATTTCTACAATTGTAATGTTTACTTAGCACCAAAAGTGTGCTAGGCTCTATTAAACAGGAATCTGTTGAAGCAAATGCATGGAACCCTGCTGGGCACTGGTGTTAGCTTAATGCCTCCCTTTGTCAGCATTGGCAGAAATGGAAGAGGATTGATGATGATCCTATCCTAAGTTTTTTTAAAAAAAACAATGTGTGTGGTGGGGAGTGTCTTGTACCATGTTTGTCCTTCAGTAACAGAAGTAAGAAGCTCTTGAAAGTGCTTTTAATCAGTGTTTCTCAATGTGGGAGCCGTGGACAGTTGCCAGGGAAGTCCAGGATTAAAAGTATAACCCTGCTTCCTTTCTTTTAGGGTTGAGGTTGGATGTATGGCCCTAAGTCTGGGTTGAGTTTATACTGTTAGCTGAATTGTCTGTCATACATTTGAAGAGGTTTGCATAGCAATAGCTGTGAAAGTCTTTCCCAGCAAAACCAAGACAAAACCTATTGTGACATCCTAAAAGCTAACAAATTTATTATGGTTTAAACCAGGCATTCCCAAACTGCGGCCCTCCAGATGTTTTGGCCTACAACTCCCATGATCCCTAGCTAAGAGGACCAGTGGTCAGGGATGATGGGAATTGTAGTCCAAAACATCTGGAGGGCCGAAGTTTGGGGGTGCCTGGTTTAAACTTGAATAGATTACAGCCCACTTTATCAGATGCACAAATATTGAGTTTTACACACGCACACGTATTACACACAGAAACACACACATACTTTGGGGGAGGGGATTATAAACAGTGAAGTCAGAGGGAAATGGAATGCAGAAAGTACAGGGGTGGTGATAATTATGTAATTAACAGGGCCATTCACAAAAAAATAGTTGCTGATAACATAGACATCTTGCCATTGGTAAGCAGAGCTGCCCAAGGCATTTTGCTGCTTGAGGCAGAAAGCAAGTACCGCTTCCCCTAGTCAAGGCATATATTTTGGCACCCGAAGCAGAAAATCACATGTGCCTCTTTCCCTTCCCAGGCAGTAAAAACAGAACAATCATAAATTTAAAAAACTAACAATTTGCTGCCCTTTCATAACACACAAAACCAGGTGCCTCTGTCTGCCTAATGGTAGGGCCAATCATGTTAGTGTCAATTAACACATGTAATGTGAAAAACCATTGTTATTACTCAATAAATCTGTTAGTGTAATGTGGCACAAGAGTCGCTGTTGTTGGTGTTTGTTTTTAGTACTAGGAGAGGTCCACTCTGACAAAGTTAAGAAAGCTCTTGCTTTGATTGTTTGCCACTAAGTGTAGGATATGGCTAGCATCGTTTGCTAAGCGTAGCAGAGCTATTTGCTCTGCAAGCATTTCCTGTGGAATAGTCTCTCTCTTAGGCAAACAGTGATATAGGTGGTATGGGAACTGATGGATAGTCCATCTACAACAGGCATCCCCAAACTCAGCCTGCCAGATGTTTCAGGACTACAACTCCCATCATCCCTAACAAACAGTACCAGTGGTTAGGGATGATGGGAATTGTAGTCCCAAAACAGTGCCGCAACCCCAGAGTCGGTAATGACTGGACCTAATGGTCAGGGGTCCCTTTACCTTTACATATGAATAATGGAGTGCCTGGAGAAGGTGCAGACTAGCTTTTCCCACCCCAGCCACACATAGTTTTTTATTGATAAATTCCTACTCATATCTCTTTTGGTTTCTCAACAGCACCACCCTCTCCCACCCCAAAAATCCTCTCTTCCCAAAGCTCACACACCCTTCCTTCCTCCTCCTCTACTTATACCCTTGATCCTATGACCAGATAAGCCCGTTGTGACTAAGAGATGGCTATGGAATGTGCACATTAACAAGAATCTGAACTTGAGCTAACCCTGCCTGCAATCTAATTCGTATGTGTGCTTCGCCTGTTTCACATGCAAATGAAAGTAGCAAGCAAGCAAGCAAGCAAGCAAGAGAGAAAGAAAGAAAGAAAGAAAGAAAGAGAAGTTTAATTGGAGTAATACACACGCATATACATATTTTCTCCCTTTTGCTAAGGGAAATTTGCAAGAACCGGCACCAGGGGGCAGCACAGGGAGAGTTTTTGTTCTCTTCCCTGCAGTTGGGCCGTTTTTCCTACTGATTGTGCTAAATGCTTATGTACCAATGTTTCCATTTACAAACCCTGCCTCCCCTCCCCCATCCTCCAGCTCTGCTCTGCCGTTAACCCTCTGCGATGCTGCTGTAGCAGCAGCTTGCTATGGAGCCTGTTCCCCACCTCCCAGCTGACATGCAGCTTGGTGATGGGATAAATTGAAGGTCTCAGAAAGGAGACTGAGAAAGAGAAGTGTGTGGGGGTTGGGGGGGAGGCACTCTAGTAGCAAAAAAAAAAGGGAGCGAAAGCGGGGAGGGGGGTACACACACCGAACGGGCTTTTCCCCTTATTCTAGCCCTTTCTAAGTCTGTAGGAGTATGGAGGGGTGGGGGTGACTGCTGCTGTGCGCTTTCCAGATTTTTTTGGGGGGGGGTTAATTAACTCTCCATTTGGGATAGTGGCGCAAGCTACAGCAGACTCTGAAACACACACACACACCCATGGAAAAGTTAGATTTTCCTTGTTTGGAAGTAAGCAAAAGCCGACCTGCCTTAGATTTTAGTGGACTGGGCGCCCCCTCGCCTTCAGAGAAGGCGCTCCACTATCTCACGATTCGGGGTTCACCCCTCTCTCACTGGCCCCCGTGTTTTTGAGTTGTGGGAATTAACACGCGCCCATGGGGTGGTTGGTGGTTGTTTCTAAATTATTATTTGAAGCAGTGGACAACAAAGGTTCCTCATTTCGCCCCACCCCAATTTCGGGGTTTGGGGTTCCGCTTGGGAGAAGTGCTTCGGCGCCCTTGACTTAAAAAAAAAGAGTTATTGGGGTCATTATGCCCTTCCCCCTGCTGTGTTCTGTAAACGGATGACAATTTTTCCCCTTATGAAGGGGGTGTCTTTTGTGTTCCTCTGGACGACAGATACCAAACGCCTCTGCTCTCTCTCCCTCTTTTTAGGTCAAGTGTACATCTGCACCCCCTTTAAAATGTGCAGGGTTTGTGGTCTTTTTTGTTGTTCAGACAGTGAGCACTGTATGCGGTGCCCCTGTGACGATTACTTTTCAGTTCTGTACTCTTGCTCTGCCCTCTGGGCTCGGGCTCGCTTTTTACCTGACTGACTGACTACCCGCCCATTCCCCTCACAGTGTAGGACGTGCTCCCCGCCCCCCTCCTGGCCGCCCCACCCGCTCCTAAGCGGGAGTTTCCAGGAAGCGCTGAGCAGAGCCGCAGTATCGCTCATCCGCTCTCTCTCGTTAAAACCCCTCCGCCGAGACTGTGGCAACCATGTCAAGTAGTCCCCCCGGTCTCACCACCGCGAGCCCTCGCTTTCTCTTCCCCTTGCGAGGGTGAGGGCGAGCGAAGAGCAAACCTGGCGCGTTCTGGGATTTGAAGGACGCTTCGGCCGGCGTGAAAAACGAAGTGGTGCGTGTAAATATGCTGAGTATGAGGCGGGGGGAACGAGTCCCGGCCGCCGCGGCGGCATACAGTCGACAAACAACGGAGTGAGAGAGCCGAATATCTCGTTTAGCGAGAGGGGAGGGGAGTGAGCGGGAAAACGCGGTTCGGAGCTGGGAACAGCCTTTCCCTCCCCCACCTCCACTCCCTAGCCGGGGGCGCTTCTCACTGAGTTTCAGAGGCGCCAAGCTCTGCCGAGCCTGGGAGCTTCGAGCCTGTCCTCTTTACACAGAGTAAAGGGGGCGCCTGCTCCCTGCCTTTCATTTTTCTCCTCGCAAGCCATGTGTATTTGCCAGTTTCAGCCAGACAACCCCCCCACCCCACCCGACGCACACACTGAGGGCGCCCCAGTTTTCAGTCACGGGGCATCCGCCTCAGATTTCTGTTGCCCAATCTAACACGGACGTTTGCGGCGAAATAAATACCTGGAAAAACACACACGTACACGTTTTCACCCCTTCCCCAATTATTGCCACACTACAAGAGCTTAAGTGTGGCTTTTGAAAATAATGCAACCCCCCACCCCCACTAGAATCCTGGAATTCACTTCATAAAACACCTCAGCAATATCAAGAGCCCAACTGAGTTAAGAATTGCCCCTTTATGGTTTATAAAGCATTCTCTGACCTATGAATAAACCATCCTATTAAGTACAGAGCTCCCTGGAAGCTGTGCAGTTGGCTTTTTATACTGTAAACTTCTCTGTGGTCCTCAGATGAAGGGTGATATAGAAATTAAATAAATAATTGCAGACACTCTGGACTATAAGACCTTCAAAACTGTGATAAGCCAGTCCTGCTCCATTTGTTGGGGGTCCTCCTGCACATTACCCTAAACTTTGGCTCCAAAGCCCAGCCCTGAAGCTGTGCCTGCAGTCACAACATTATTAGAGGGAGAAAACGTTTTGTTGTAGACACCCTCGGATTAGGGGAAATATTCCTTCATTTCTGTGGATCTTTCCCTCAAGTGTACAGATATAACTAGAGCAGCAAATTTGTCCTCTGAAATAGTGATGATGTCGCAGAATTGAAAGCAGGACTGGAGTGAAGCAGGGAGATGGGGAGCAAAGTTGGAAAGCGGGAAAGACCCTGCTTGTAGATGAGATGGGGGTGGGTGGGTTAAGAACAAAGGAATAGGCAGACTTTGGTGGTTATTTTGCAGAAAATATGCACAGGAAGGACACAGGAGTCATAGGAAGAAGCTAGTGGCGCTGCTTCCAATTCAGACATTCATTTCTCTCTGTGTTGCATCTGGTTCTGAGCTCTCATTCTGACAAGAGTGAAGGATTTAAGAGGAAATGCTGAAGGGAATGGGGGATTTGAAAAGTTGGTGGCTATTTCAGGAGGAAGTACTAACTAGAACTTGGGCAAGCAACAAGATTTGTAAAACGTGGGCCAGGTTTCAACGGAGAGCCAGTGACATTGGCTCTGCTCATGGACTCATATGCCCAAAGGCTTATCAGTGGTGTCCAAACATTTTTCAAAGAGGGCCAGATCTGATGAAGTGAAGGACCATGGGGGCCGACCAAAGTTGTTGAGCTTCTTTTAGGATTGAAGTTGTTGAGGTTTTGGTTTTTTTTTTAGGATTTTACCCCATGAAATAAACTGCCACAGGGGCCGTATTAAACCAACCGGTGGGCTGGATTAGGCCCCCAAAACGGACTTTGGACATGCCTGGCTTAGATGGAGGCAAAGGGCTCTTTAAAAAATGACTCCACAGTACAAACTACAACAGCAGCTTTGGCAGAGCCCTTTCCTTAGGCATCTTGGAGGCTCACTACCATTTCCCAATATCCTGGCTTGCTCACAGGAGAGAGTCACCGAGGTGCATAATAAGGAGAAGGCCATGCCAAAGCCTTCTTTGCTGTATATGCTGACAGAGAGTAGGTTAGAAAGCCTTTTGCTTGTGACTCAGCTTGGGAGTAAGTAGGAGTGAGTGTCCTTAGGATCAGAGGATATGCAGGAGAACAGGTGAAAACTTTTAGGGGATGATTGTGCTCCCCAGGCTTTCCTCTCCTAAAATATATGTCAATTAACACATGGCTTACAATGTCTAAAAGTATTGTTTTTAAACAGGGACACAGAGCGGTTAATGGGGCAACTGACAGAATCCTTCCTAATACACCTTTGTTCCCATTGATTCTGCAAAAGAGAAGTTCTGAGCTCTACTTCTATGACATTTCCCCCCACCAAAATCAAATCCAAATAGAGAAGTCTTGCTTTGTCAAACAGTAAGTATACAGTTACATCGGTTCCTTCCTTTGTGGAAATCACACTCTGGCAGAACTACAGCATATAGCACACTTTTGGGGCCTTTAGTTTAGATCAGCTTATTTTTTTATTTAAAAAATGGGGTTTTAAATGATCTGTCTTTCCAAAGGAAATAGTTTTCTCAATACCCCTTTCCACTGGGTATGTTATTCCCACCCACATGGAATGATAATCCTGAGTCTCTTTCCCAGATAAAGAAAATTCAGAATCTGGCCGGGCTTGCTGCACATTTTACTTTGCAGTACACTCTGCAAATCCTAACTCTGGATTTCTACCAGAGCTTCGCATCCTCCAATTAAGCTAGCTGGGAGACAGGGGCAAAAACAGTGATCATTCTGAAGACTTGTTTTCTACTGATTCAATTTCTACATCTCAGTTACCCAGTGTACCTATTAACCCTGAGAAAGAGGGCAAAATCCTAAGTATTCTCAGGCTTATTCTTGCTGTTTTTCTTATCCCATTTGTAGCTACAAAGGCTTCACATCCTCCTGTTAGTGCTGCTGAATAGAGCAGAGGACTGATGAGAATTCTCAGGCCTTGCTCTGGTTTCCCCGCCCCCTCCATTACCCCATCCCCCCTCAAGGCTCCTATAACTTGCATCCCTCCTGTTAACACTGAAGAGAGGGGAATACAAGAAGCTCTGATGGTTTTCCCCCAACTATATATATATTCTCTACCAGTCAAAACCTACAAACACAGCCCTGTCTAATTACAAAACCCACAGCCAGCTTTGTTGTCACATCTGACTGACTGACAGCCCAACTGACTCAGCCCAACTGACTGACTCAGCTCAACAGAAAACAAAAATGGGACTGCCTGCATTTCACTTCTATTTACATTTAATGGGCATTGATAGTTCTTTATTTTTCTTATTATTATTATCCTCAAATATTCAGTTACTGCATAGTTCTTCAGATGCTTGATTTTCACCCTTTTTAAAGAGTTAAACTTGTGTCATTTTTTTCTGAATTGCAAAGTGTCTCTTTAACCCAGAGGTTTTCAACCTTTTTGTGTCCAGGGCTCCCCTGACCAACTACATTCTTTCTGCCTCCTCTCCTCTCTCCTTCGGAGTCCTTTGGGCAGCAGCTGCTACCACCTCTGGTCTCTGAGCAGCTCCCACCCTAAAGAGAGGTGCCTCCTTATACCACCCCACAAGGGGTGGTATAAGAGGATACCCCCAGCCTTCGTGGTCTGACAGAGACTGGCCAAAGGTGAACCTAACTCAACTTGGGAGGCAGCAGTGGCAACAGCAGTGCCAGGCATTAAGCTCCCAGGCAGGAATTGCACATGGCAAGCATTCTAATTGCACACTTCTTATTTTTATTAACACACACACACACACACACACACACACACACACACACACAGAGAGAGAGAGAGAGAGAGAGAGAGAGAGAGAGAGTTACCAATGTGTTTTCCCCATACCCTTGTTGATCATTGAAGCTACCCACTTACTTGGGAATAAGGTTGCAGTATACTGACCTGGGACTTTGGGAATACATTGCGCTGACATAATGGGACTTCCTTATAAAGAAACATGTATAGGACTCCTCTGTAAAATGCTTCTGATAACACATTCTCTAAGATGCTCACATCTGTATGGGCAAATTTGTGGTCCAGCTACCTATGTCAGCATAAATGTCCAAAATGGGCGTGACAAGAGGAGATGTAGCTGGGATAGAGATGCCCTTACATTGGATTCTTCAGCTGCTTTTGAAAAAAATGATGGGGCTTGAGGAAAGACAAGAAATAATTACAGCAATGGCCTGTGGCAAAGTCCCTGTATTTGTTACATTAAAAAATGACTGGAGAATCAGATGCATATGCTCTCTAACCATCCAAAAACTCATTGTCAGGAGCGAGCCAGCAGTAAAGCACACCAAGGAGGTGGAAATAACTCTTTATTAGGAAAAAAGGGATCTGCACAGGAGTGCCAAGCCCTAATGAGCACAGCAACTCCTTGCTAGGTCCTTGCCCCTATGAAGCAGTTGTGGAGACTGAATGTCCCTCCCCCCCCCAATAGCTGCCTAAGTCCCCTCCTCTCCAGGGTTTTCCCCAAACAATCTGAGACTGTGCCTTCATGCCTGACTTTGCTGCTCCCAATTTATGCCTCTCCTGGTCCTGGGAGGCCAGGAGGGAGAGGAGCTTGCCTCAACAGGATAGAGAAATACCTGTGCTCCTTCACCAGCCTGATTCTTCTCTGCCTCTTGGCCTCCCTCTTCTCCTGTATGAGTTTCTGCCTCTGAGTCTGGACTGTTCTCTGCCACAGACTCTCCCTATTCACTAAGCCCTGTTACTTCTTCAGCTTCCAACACCCGCCCCCAGTTTTCTCTCTCTGACCACTCTCTCTTGTTCTATGAACACTCCCTTGGCTTTGAGCTTTCTTCCCTTGGGGGTTCCCACTATTCCTTTGCATCTAATCAGTGACACTTCTTCATGTAATGGACAGAGAGATGAATTTGCCAGTCTCATAGATCAGGGTAAATATTACCAATAATATTAATTTATTCCAGAGCTCTAGCTGTGTTTGTTGCAGCAAAAATAACTAACAAATGTATTATTTAATCAGCTTTTGTGGATCAGAACTGACTTAATCAGATGCAAGTCCTATATCTCTAGAGTAGTTGATGCCACCTGTAATACCGGTAAATGGATACTAACACACCCTCTAGTCATATATATATATGTAGGCTCACTCCCAACGAAGTGTTATGATGCCTGATTATATAATCACTCCTTACACATATTTTTAAATACCAGTGTTATACGTGAGTGTTACAATTC
This sequence comes from Zootoca vivipara, assembly GCF_963506605.1. Classification (NCBI taxonomy): domain Eukaryota; kingdom Metazoa; phylum Chordata; class Lepidosauria; order Squamata; family Lacertidae; genus Zootoca; species Zootoca vivipara. Next base: position 35,231,612 of record NC_083281.1, on the reverse strand, counting down.
CGAAAAGGCAGGTTCTCAATATATGAATAAGCATTTTTAGAGTTTAACTTACCATTTTCCCACAAAAAACTCCTTTTGTGAGTTCTAGTTAATGTTTGTGAAGCACTTTGAGTTAATAATTGTGTGCAGTATTTATCAAATGCCTAAGGGAATAGGTACTGTAGAAGATCCCTATAATATAGACAGTTATCTGTCTATGGTATCTGAAGAAGTGTGCATGCACACGAAAGCTCATACCAATGACAAACTTAGTTGGTCTCTAAGGTGCTACTGGAAGGATTTTGTTTGTTTGTTTCAATAATATAGACAGTCATTAAATGCAGTCTAGAAATCCAAGGCAAGGCCTAAACACACTGATGGAGAAAGCCCTATTGAACACAGTGTGTCTTCCTTCTGAGTAAATGTGCATATCAGAGAAGATATATAGGATCTTTATCCTCAGATAAAAGTATGATGTAGTACAGATTTTTTAAATAGATTTTTATAATACCAATTTTATTTTTTAACTAATTTAACTAATACATTGTTTGCAAACTCCAAAATGCTTATATTATAGTGTCCCATCATGACAGCATCTTATTCATGACATTTCTTGCTGGAAGACATCCAGTCAAGAGTAATGCTAGATGGAGGCCAAGGGTTTGTATTTTGAAAAATGTGTTCCTTTGCAGAGAGAGAGAGAGAGAGAGAGAGAGAGAGAGAGAGAGAGAGAGAGAGAGAGAGAGAGAGAGAGAGAGAAGTGAGCAAGCAAAACAAAATATCCTTCAGCTTATTGCAGAGCACTCATACTTTTAATGTATTCTGATACATTTTACTATTGTGCTTAGATGTCAAGGTGAAATGTGTTGTAATAACAAGTAGTGTGGTATAATAAACATTTTAGAAGAATTTTTTTCAGTTTTTTAGGACAGGAGAGACAAAACCCTTAACAGAATTATATGCAGCTCACCCGTAGATGTGCTCCTTTAAGGGCAATTTAAAGAAGTGCAAAGACATGCACATATGAACAGGTGGCTTAATATGAAGTTGCTTGTGCCCTATCTTCTCTCCCAGTTATAGTAGGTTAAGAAGATTGTGTGGGGCTCCAGATTAGGAGACACCCTCCCCAAATTGCAGATGAGACATAAAGGAGAAACACATCAGCTGCTTGTTGAGGTGGTAGGGAGAAGTTATAACAGCATTGGGGAAACAGTTAAACAGGAAAGAGAAAATGAGTGTTAAATATGTATGTATGTGTGCATATGATGTAAGACTGAAAGTTGAATATGGTAATATACAGTCTTTATCAGGGATGTAAATTTATTAGGAAAAACTAATTTTAAAGAGGGCAGTGATAAACATGAGTTTCCCTTCTCTTAACAGGAAAGCAGAAACAATAACATGGGAAACATAGACTTTTATAGATCTTTATTGAACTACAGTTGCAATTACAATGCATCCATATTCAGGTAATTCAGAATAGAATCAATATTTTCCAATTGTTGATATGTCTTTTTCAAATGATTAAACAAGCTTAATCTTTCAGTTGCATCTTACTATAAACAAGCAGCATGCTGGTATATGCAGCCCATTTACACCTCTCTTCCTGCAAGCATGGAAACTAACAAGGAAGGGCTAGCTTACTGTGATATGCCAAACAGGGAATCCAGTTGTTGCTTCCAAACAAGCAAGGATTTGTAAGCCTTCAAACCCTGGCTCCTTTGGAAACAACAAATCAGGATCCTGGGTTTGGAGAGCATGATAAACAAGCTCTTCCTGGTTAGTTTTATCTGCTTGTATAAGGGTAGGGTGTAAACAGTGAGTATAACTCAGGGCATGGCCAATGTTGCTTGGTCATTTGTACCTGGGCTACTAGTCTGCATCTATATATAATCATTTGATGGTGGTGGTGATGTTTGTGATGCTTGTTAGAATCTAATGCAGTGTCCACAATCTTTGGAGCAAGGAGCACATCTGAAAATCGACAAAACTATTGTGGCCAAAACAATGGGCAAAATAGCTGCAAAAAAACCAAATAAAACATTTTTTTAAAAAACTGTCAGCATTCCCAAACTCAAACAATCCACCTCAACCAAACATCAAAAAGCCCCAATAAATAAATAAATAAATAGGCAGATGGACATGGGGTGCCTGAAGGTGTCAGGATGCCATTATGGAGACCACTGATATAGTGTCTGACTTTGGCCTTTTTAGTCTGAAGTGAAATTGAAAATTACCGTGCAATTAAACAATAGAAGAAATAATGCCTTGGGGCACAATACTATGCTAAATTTCCACCAGTTACTCTAAATTTAGCACCTTATGATTTAGCTTAAGTCTTGGAGATATCCCACCCTCAGAAATTCTACACTGTTAGATCACTAGGAATACACCAGTGTGATATGATGCCGGTGTGTCCCCACTGCCAGTGCAAGTCAACAAGCAGGGGAACAAAAAATTTGCAGCACTGGGAATATGCTAGGAGAGGGGTGACTTTGATTCCTGACATCCCTCACATATCCCCTACACTATCCTGTACACTAGCATATTGTTATGTCTACAAAAGAGGTGGCATACCAATATGCTTGTATTTAACTCAATAGAGTTCCGAAGCATTCAACTACGGAGGTGTTCAAAAACCAAGGTGCCACTGTATATCTGATCCTGTACAACCGTTCTTCTTTTCCTAATACTGTATGTTGAAATGTCTAGGGTTTGAGGAAGCAAATATTAGAAAAGAGGTCAGGGAAAGTAGATTAAAGAACTCAGGAGTCAAAGCAAAATATTAGCTAATGAGAAAATAGGAGAGCCTTCTGGTTTCCTCAATGAAAGCTTCATTTGAGGAGGTAGCAAAGTGAGACTAAAAGCAAATGAACATGGAGAAGGTTGGGAAGCAGGAGGATAACAGAATAAAGGGTAAAGAGAAGTGAATAAAAATATCCAGCTGACTGGAAAAGTGTAACAATCAAATGGAAATGGAAGATACAACGTATGCATAAATGTATACAATTCTGAAAAAGTTTGAAGGAGGAATCCACCAATCCATGTGGAATGAAAAGAAAATAAAGAGTAAAAGCAAAGCAACAGAAAATAATAAATGTAAGTAACACTATATTACATTTTATAAATTACTTGTTTACATGTATGAGCACCATGTTATGCATGGCTTATCAATAGCAATTATTTTCAACATAAATTAGCACATTGGTTCAGGTTGGATAGTTTGCCAAACCATGGTTTGAGTTTCCAGACTACAGGAAACAAACCATGGTGTAGAGCTGCTTGTCTGTGCTTGTTAGCTACTCCTCCTCAAAGAATTTTGGGAGTGCAGTTTGGTGAGAGTACAAAACTAAAATTTATCTGTTGACAATCACTTGCCTCTCTCACAGAAACTACAGCTCCTGTACTGTCACATAATCACATTTAACACCTTATCTCTTGCTCGAGTTGTGTTTATCACACTTCGTTGGTATTTTGAACTCTGCTTATAATTATAGTCATCTTTGTATTTCTGTTTTTAAGACTAATAGCCAACAAATAATGTAATTAAGCAAAGGTATGGCAATTGTTAATATACACATCTACTCAGAAGTAAGTTATATTGAGTTTAATGGGTCTTACTCCTAAATAAGTAGGTATAGGTGTGCAACCTTAAAGAGCATGCAACCTCATGTTCAGAGGATACCTGATCATCTGATTGCTAAAGTATGGATTGCCTGATGGATTGCCTGCCAGGGGCCTTGTTGACAACCATTAAACCATAGTTTAAAATAAAGTATGGTTTAACACGCACAAGCTGCTTGCTCTTCTCCTGCTCTTGACTGTACTTGTGTGGGAAGGAAACAAGTCAGAAAAAGCCTGGCATGTCATGACATGCCACCCCAGGCTCATGATTTGTTTCCTCCAATCAAACCACAAGCAGTAAGTTTAAAACAAAACTTGGCTTATACTCATGGTTTGTTTGAAGAGAAACAAACAATGAACCTGGGTTCACGTCACGATAAACCAGATTGGCTTGTTTCTTCCCACATACGGCACAGTCAGAAGTGTTAGGGGGAGCAAAATGCCAGTGTGCATTACACCAAACTAACTGTTTAACATTGCGTGTGAACTGGACGGAGTGGCTGACTTCATAATTTTCTTAATTCTTCAGCCCTTCCCCTGCAATATTCCAGTGAGCCCTGTTGCACAGATCGGGAAGCTGAAGCCTTGAGAATGCCTGATATTGCATGAAAGAAAGAAAAGAAATATGTCATTCAATCACAACAAATTCCCAAATGAATATACATAATAAGCATGAGCCCACCCCCCCACCCCATGTTATAGGAAGAACAGCATATGGCTATTCAGGCAAGCTGATTCTATATGAAGGGAAATAAAAAAAAATCACAGTGAATACTGTATAACATTACACTAAATTTGGCATCATTTGTCTGAGCCTGAGGAAGTCTTATGTTTCTTAAGCTGTCCAGCCTCACTTGTCTAGAGGAAGGATCACTGTAGTTTTCCAAGTACAGTCTGACACAGAGAATTTGCTGAGCATGCTTGTATTCTATGGATAGGTCAGCCTAGCTTCTACTCACTGTGTATTTTATGCTTCTTTGCACTCTTGTGACCTGATTGGCTTTTGGAAGGGAGAGAATCATTTATATTTTGGTTTTCCTTTGCAGGGTCCCTTCATTTTTGTTATGTTACTTCATATTGTTGGTTTGTTACAAGGTAAATTAATTTAAATCAAACCAAATTAAATAATTGATTTAAATGAGATTCACCATTTATACATTCTTTACTTTCTGAAGGAAGGCATTCTTTCTGGAAGATATAACCATTGAAATATGTTGATTTATGAAGAAATAGAGCCTCTGCATTGCATTTGGAATGATGTTGCGACTTAAAACAATATACCTTAACTATATTAATTTATTTCACAATTAAACAGTTTGATATCCTTATTAACTGAACGTTTTAGTAACTGCTAAATAAAGGTGAATTATATATTTACTTTAAATATACAGAAATTGTTGTTGTTTAGTCGTTTAGTCGTGTCCGACTCTTCGTGACCCCATGGACCAGAGCACGCCAGGCACGCCTGTCTTGCACTGCCTCCCGCAGTTTGGTCAAACTCATGTTCGTAGCTTCGAGAACACTGTCCAACCATCTTGTCCTCTGTCGTCCCCTTCTCCTAGTGCCCTCAATCTTTCCCAACATCAGGGTCTTTTCCAAGGATTCTTCTCTTCTCATGAGGTGGCCAAAGTATTGGAGCCTCAGCTTCACGATCTGTCCTTCCAGGGAGCACTCAGGACTGATTTCCTTAAGAATGGATAGGTTTGATCTTCTTGCAGTCCATGGGACTCTCAAGAGTCTCCTCCAGCACCATAATTCAAAAGCATCAATTCTTCGGCGATCAGCCTTCTTTATGGTCCAGCTCTCACTTCCATACATCACTACTGGGAAAACCATAGCTTTAACTATACGGACCTTTGTCGGCAAGGTGATGTCTCTGCTTTTTAAGATGCTGTCTAGGTTTGTCATTGCTTTTCTCCCAAGAAGCAGGCGTCTTTTAATTTCGTGACTGCTGTCACCATCTGCAGTGATCAAGGAGCCCAAGAAAGTAAAATCTCTCACTGCCTCCATTTCTTCCCCTTCTATTTGCCAGGAGGTGATGGGCCAGTGGCCATGATCTTGGTTTTTTTGATGTTGAGCTTCAGACCATATTTTGCGCTCTCCTCTTTCACCCTCATTAAAAGGTTCTTTAATTCCTCCTCGCTTTCTGCCATCAAGGTTGTGTCATCTGCATATCTGAGGTTGTTGATATTTCTTCCGGCAATCTTAATTCCGGCTTGGGATTCATCTAGTCCAGCCTTTCGCATGATGAATTCTGCATATAAGTTAAATAAGCAGGGAGACAATATACAACCTTGTCATACTCCTTTCCCAATTTTGAACCAATCAGTTGTTCCATATCCAGTTCTAACTGTAGCTTCTTGTCCCACATAGAGATTTCTCAGGAGACAGATGAGGTGATCAGGCACTCCCATTTCTTTAAGAACTTGCCATAGTTTGCTGTGGTCGACACAGTCAAAGGCTTTTGCATAGTCAATGAAGCAGAAGTAGACGTTTTTCTGGAACTCTCTAGCTTTCTCCATAATCCAGTGCATGTTTGCTATTTGGTCTCTGGTTCCTCTGCCCTTTCGAAATCCAGCTTGCACTTCTGGGAGTTCTCGGTCCACATACTGCCTAAGCCTGCCTTGTAGAATTTTAAGCATAACCTTGCTAGCGTGTGAAATGAGTGCAATTGTGCGGTAGTTGGAGCATTCTTTGGCACTGCCCTTCTTTGGAATTGGGATGTAGACTGATCTTCTCCAATCCTCTGGCCATTGCTGAGTTTTCCAAACTTGCTGGCATATTGGGTGTAGCACCTTAACAGCATCATCTTTTAAAATTTTAAATAGTTCAGCTGGAATATCATCACTTCCACTGGCCTTGTTATTAGCAATGCTTTCTAAGGCCCATTTGACTTCACTCTCCAAGATGTCTGGCTCAAGGTCAGCAACCACACTACCTGAGGTGTACGAGACCTCCATATCTTTCTGGTATAATTCCTCTGTGTATTCTTGCCACCTCTTCTTGATGTCTTCTGCTTCTGTTAGGTCCTTACCACTTTTGTCCTTGATTATGGTAATCTTTGTACGAAATGTACCTTTCATATCTCCAATTTTCTTGAACAGATCTCTGGTTTTCCCCATTCTATTGTTTTCCTCTATTTCTTTGCATTGCTCATTTAAGAAGACCCTCTTGTCTCTCCTTGCTGTTTTTTTGGAAATCTGCATTCAGTTTCCTGTATCTTTCCCTATCTCCCTTGCCTTTTGCTTGCCTCCTCTCCTCCGCTATTTGTAAGGCCTCGTTGGACAGCCATTTTGCTTTCTTGCATTTCCTTTTCCTTGGGATGGTTTTTGTTACTGCCTCTTGTATAATGTTACGAGCCTCCATCCATAGTTCTTCAGGCACTCTGTCCACCAAATCTAAATCCTTAAACCTGTTCCTCACTTCCACTGTGTATTCATAAGGGATTTGATTCAGATTGTATCTTACTGGCCCAGTGGTTTTTCCTACTTTCTTCAGTTTAAGCTGGAATTTTGCTATAAGAAGCTGATGATCTGAGTTACAGTCAGCTCCAGGTCTTGTTTTTGCTGACTGTATAGAGCTTCTCCATCTTTGGCTGCAGAGAATATAATCAATCTGATTTCGATGCTGCCCATTTGGTGATATCCATGTGTAGAGTCGTCTCTTGTGTTGTTGGAAAAGAGTGTTTGTGATGACCAGCTTGTTCTCTTGACAGAACTCTATTAGCCTTTGCCCTGCTTCATTTTGAACTCCAAGGCCAAACTTGCCAGTTGTTCCTTTTATCTCTTGATTCCCTACTTTAGCATTCCAATCCCCTGTAATGAGAAGAACATCCTTCTTTGGTGTCATTTCTAGAAGGTGTTGTAGGTCTTCATAGAATTGGTCAATTTCACTTTCTTCAGCACCGGTAGTTGGTGCATAAACTTGGATTACTGTGATGTTAAAAGGTCTGCCTTGGATTCGTATCGAGATCATTCTGTCATTTTTGAGATTGCATCCCATTACAGCTTTTGCCACTCTTTTGTTGACTATGAGGGCCACTCCATTTCTTCTACAGGATTCTTGCCCACAGTAGTAGATATGATAGTCACCCGAACTGAATTCGCCCATTCCCTTCCATTTTAGTTCACTGATGCCCAGGATGTCGATATTTATTCTTGTCATCTCATTTTTGACCACATCCAGCTTACCTCCATTCATGGTTCTTACATTCCAGGTTCCTATGCAATATTTTTCTTTACAGCATCGGACTTTCCTTTCGCTTCCAGGCATATCCGCAACTGAGCGTCCTTTCGGCTTTGGCCCAGCCGCTTCATCAGCTCTGAATCTACTTGTACTTGTCCTCCGCTCTTCCTCAGTAGCATGTTGGACGCCTTCCGACCTGAGGGGCTCATCTTCCAGCGTCATAACTTTTATATGCCTGTTGTCTTTGTCCATGGAGTTTTCTTGGCAGGGATACTGGAGTGGCTTGCCAGTTCCTTCTCCAGGTGGATCACGTTTAGTCAAAACTCTCCACTATGACCTGTCCATCTTGGGTGGCCCTGCATGGCATAGCTCATAGCTTCTCTGAGTTATTCAAGCCCCTTCGCCACGACAAGGCATTGATCCATGAAATTAGTACTGATATTAATGAACAAATAATTGAAATTCCATGATGGATATAAAATCAAATATTATTAATGAAACATCTGAAGCAGGGCTTGTTATGTTTCTGTTTTGAAAAAAAAGTCTTCCCTGCTGTTCACAATAACATTTCCAAGGCAGCTTACAACATAATTTAAAATAATTAAGACTGAAATACTTGAGGTTGGGGGACCTTTTTTCAGACAGAAGGACATATTTCCTCTTGGGCTGCCTTCCAGGGGCCACATGCCAGAGATGGGTTAGGCCATAAGCAGAGCTGGGCAGAGCAATATATGTCAATGTTAACTTTTGTACAATGGGTATATTCCAGCTAATCTACACAACTCACATATCTTCATCTATGCAAAAATAAGTAGTATCATAGCACAAGGACACATTCCACCCAGGGAAAAGCACGAAGGAGAGTGCAGAGCAGTGTTGATGAGGGATGTGGCCTTGGAAGAGTTTTGAGGACTGAATAGAGAGGCTTGGAAGGCCATATCTGACTACAAAGCTTTAGGTTCCCCACTCCTGCTATACCTGCTCATCTTATAGCAAGTACCACTGAATTCAGTGAAAGTTACTTCTTTGTAGACATGTATAGGTGGTACCTAGTGAGTGGGTGCTGATTTTAATCTAAGCAACCAAGCAAGTTCATGTGGGAGTAGGCAGTCCTTCAAATACCCTGATCCTAGGCTTTATTTTCACTCCTTCCCTTCCCTAGCCTTGGAGCTTCTTTCCTGACTTGTTAAATCACTGTTTTCCATAATGTCTGAAATGGGAGACTGTCACTTAATCACTGCATGTACTTTTAAAACAAATTTATTTGTTAAAAGTAAAAGTACTATCATTTAAATTTTAAAAATTTGATTTAATCCAAAAAATGATGATGCTACTGAATCCCAGACAACAAGCTATACCAGTGTTCCACTGTTCTTCCCAATGTCCAGTTCAAACCTTTCCAGCTGCATTTTAACCCTATGTTTCTTGGTTGTGTTTAACCTCAGCCAGAAAATAGCCAAACTGATTCTATACATTCTTCTGAATCTTGGTCTTTCTCAACCATTTAATAACTGAAATACAGTCCACTATAACTATGCAGTTTTATTTCTGTCAGCTTGGAATGTCTGTAGATTAAGGATGGGACAGAAATTTGATTCAGTTTGCATTTAAAGGGAAACCTATCTAATTCACACTTTCGAAAATAATGTGCGAACCAAAACACAGCCATCCTTCAAAAGTCACACATCTCTGAATTTTGCAATGCCGTTCTCCAGCCAAGTAATGTGTACAAAAATCCATATGCTAGGGTTGTGTGCATTAAATACATATATTAGTGATGCAAAAATGCATTATAGTATGGAAACTTGCTTTGTATTCAGGTTGCTCAATGAAAAATTGATTCAGAGCTCTTGCACAACAAATCTGCTTCTATAAAAAAAGAATCAAACTTTTTGCTATAAGGAAAATGACAGAAAAATGCACTGGAAAGTGTACGATAATAGTTGCTTTAATGCAGTGTCCTCTAACATCCCCACAAACAGATCAAAATGAATGCTCAATAAATAGCTGAAGTTGTCTATCACCCTGCAAACAAATTAGGATGAGTGCTTAGTAAACAGGTTGTCTGGAAGTAAAGTACGGTAAGATCTTCAACAGAGGCCCTATTCCATTTGTTTGTGGTGGTATCATTTGATGCCTACCTTGCTTTTGTTCTGGCACCAGGTGAAGATTTTCTTAATTTTCACAGACATTTAAATTCAGTTTGTTTTATCTCAGCTGAATTTTTTCTGATGATTTTAGATTTTTCTGTTTTTATCTGTGTTTGTGTTAATTGTTTTATTTTGATTTGATTTGATTACCTTTTAAAAGACCCTAGAATTCAGTCATAGAGTAGGCTCAGTGAAATCAGTGGACTTAACAATTAGTTAAGTGTGACTTAGTTGGATAGCACACATAGTAAGAAAAGTTAAAGGAATCCTAAAGCTTGAATGTTGGCATATTATATTTTAGTCTTAGGATAAATGCTCAATTTGGGTATCGTCACCATCCTAAAGCAGCACTGTTGCAAAAAATTTATAACTGCACAAAGAACAAAACAGCATTAAAAGAGCAAATCAGGTGGAAATAGACCAATTGATGCACTGTCATCTTCCACATCATGTAACAGAAGGAACAAACTGGAAAAGACTCAAAGGCAATCAGTTTGGCCCATACGTATTAATTTTGATACATGTCAAATGCACTTATGTGTACTTGTCATCATGTTTATAAAGTATTTCTGCTCTGACCTGCACACTAGTTCTATACATTTAGTTGGATGAATGTTGCCCACCCAGGTCCTGCTGACATATTTGTTAGTTTATTCATTTACATTGACATTTTATGCCACTTTTCAAGTGAACCTTGCAAAGCAGTTTAAGTAAAATCATGGGTAAATTGTTAATGTCTACTCCCTCATACTAGAGGCTCTGCCAAACATGGCTACCAGTTTTCATCTGATATCCTACACTACCTCCTGGCCAAAATGTAAAATCATTTCTCTGCTATGGTGGCTGAGCAAGTGTGAGGCCAGCAGTATTTCCAATGCAGCATATTTTTGTATTTGCTAGATTTATAGGAAGCTTTTCCCCACTTTAAACTGGAGCCACTTGCACTATGCAAAGATATGATCTAATGAAGCTTTCAGTATAGATACTACATGTCAGCTGTTGACTTAGAGTGGACAATCCTGGAGTATAAGAACAATATCAGAGCATTAATGCACCACAGAAATAGTAAACTTCAGATTAATGTTTTCCCATATGGCTAGGAGCTAATAACCAACAGAACATAAGATTTTTTTCCTTGCATGCCATTGTACACCCCCATTTCCCCCCACCCCCGTGTTATAAATATTTTCTCTCTAAGGAAAATTCTGACACAGCTACATGCTTCTGCTACCGCAAAACTATAAATGCTCAAAACAAGTTATCTCTAAAAAGCAAAATATTATTACCATATATTTAGCAAAAGCTAGTGTTTACTACCATCAAAAGCTATGAAAAGTTTGTTCTATTTACCTGTCTGTTGGCAATGTAACTATGAAAAATCTAGTGAACTCCAGAGAATAAGCAAAATATCAAGGGCAGAACTTTACTGGTTTCAGTAGCTATACAATTAGCCAAAACATAAACCTTAATTATTCATAATTTTCCATTGGGCTGCCATATATACCATGGTGTTTGGATCTTGGGTGAAAAATACAGAATGTGGCATTCTGTACTATGCTGGTTTTCTCAACTAATACTGAAGGTGCACACAACCCCAAATGTTGGTGTAACAAAGTGAAATTTGTTTACTCATCAATTTTAATACCTTAAATACAAAAAGATAGCTTATAATACCAAAATAATACAGTCTTACATCACTTTGTTTATAAATGAGAGGTAGCTCATTTATGTTGAGTCTGAAGCTCAACATAAAAAAAAAAACTAAGATCATGTCCACTGGTCCCATCACCTCCGGGCAAATAGAAGGGGAAGAAATGGAGGCAGTGAGAGATTTTTCTTTCTTGGGCTCCATGATCACTGCAGATGGTGACAGCAGTCACAAAATTAAAAGACAACTGCTTATTGGGAGAAAAGCAATGACAAATCTAGACAGCCTCTTTAAAATCAGAGACATCACCTTGCCGACAAAGGTCCGTATAGTTCAAGCTATGGTTTCCCAGTAGTGATGTATGAAAGTGAGGGCTGGACCATAAAGAAGGCTGATCGCCGAAGAATTGATGCTTTTGAATTATGGTGCTGGAGGAGACTCCTGAGAGTCCCATGGACTGTAAGATGATCAAACCTATCCATTCTGAAGGAAATCAGCCCTGAGTGCTCACTGGAAGGACAGATCCTGAAGCTGAGGCTCCAAAACTTTGGCCACCTCATGAGAAGAGAAGACTCCCTGGAAAAGACCCTGATGTTGGGAAAGATTGAGGGCATGAGAAGGGGATGACAGAGGATGAGATTGTTGGACAGTGTTCTCGAAACCACAAACATGAGTCTGACCAAACTGCAGGAGGCAGTGGAAGACAGGGGTGCCTGGCGTGCTCTGGTCCATGGAGTCACAAAGAGTTGGACACGACTAAACGACTACAACTTACAGGGGAGGCTGGCCTATTAGGTTGGATAGGATACTGCCCTAGCAACAGCTAAACAACAACAACCTGTAGCACTCCAGATGTTGCTAGACTACAATGCCTTTCATCCCTGAACATAGGCCATGCTGGCTGGGGTTGATGAGAGTTATAAACATAGTATATAATTATTTAACTCTATCCACAATTGAGTGGTAGTTGCTTCAATACCATATGGTAGGGCTGGCCCTGATGTCAAGTCACTAAGAATGCTCACACTTCCTTTCAGATACAGGTAGGTAGCCGTGTTGGTCTGGTATAGTCGAAACAAAATAAAAAAAATTCCTTCCAGTAGCACCTTAGATTTGAAGGAGTGTGCATGCACACAGAAGCTCATACCAATGGCAAACTTAGTTGGTCTCTAAGGTGCGACTGGAAGGATTTTTTTTACTTCCTTTCAGAGTTGCATTGTTTATATTAAATTGTAAGCTGCCTTGAATATAGCAATTTAAAAATCAAAATAAATAGAAGGGAGCATTTTACAATTTCTCCTAATATCATAGCTGTTGAGGGGAGACCTTGTCTTGTTTCATATTGCTAATGATGCAAGGGCTGCAGAGATTTTTGAAAGGAAGGATTGATGGGCAGGAAGGAGTGCTTAACCTTTTTCTCGTTCGCTGATTTTACCCTGCAAGCCCCCTACAAACAATGTTTAGCCTGTCGTTCTCTTCTTATAACCCAGAATAAAGCCCCACTAGGGTAAAATCAGTCTCTCAGGCTATTTGGCAGCAGGATTGAAGTACATGAGTAAAAACACCTCCTCCTCCCATCTGTTGATTCACCAACCAAATCCCACATCCATGGACATAGGTGGAAGGGGCAGAGAGGGGCAGCTTCCCCCCTAAATCAATAAAAATAAATAAAAACACATAGCTAACTGAGGTTCAGCCCCCCTAACAAAAGGCCTGCCTACGCTTATGCCCCCACCTTTGTGTCACCTTAGCAAATGTGGTTTTGGGAACACACATTTGGCAAGGTGGCGTGTAGTTCCACCTTCCTACAAGAACCCTTTCAGGGTGTAGATCGGGCAACCTATTTTGTGCTTAGAATCTTTTATCACCCCTTCCCCATATTGTTCTGTGTACTGTGTGCAGTATGTGTAATTTCAAACATTTTGGTCTTCAGTTTGTGTATATGTAGTGAGTTTTATAACATTTTTATACTTCCTGATAATGGGCTTTAAAATTGAAACAATGGCAGATGTTTAGCTAACATACACAATGCCCTATCTTGAAAGATCAAGAAGGGTAGGGAATACAGTCGTAATTCCTCAAAGCTGATAAATTTGCATTAAATTTATTATTGTTTCTCTTGAATCCAAGTGCTCTCTCCTCCTGCATAGTCTAAACTTGTTTACTTAGAAGTAAGTCCTACCAAATTTACTGGCTTCATATCATAGTAAGTATTCTTAGGATTGTATCATTGGTGAAAGAAAGCAAGATTTCTCTTCTTAGTAATACTCCATTCCTATTAGCTCCTTGTCCATATTTTCTGTCTGTTTCATTTTGTTTGGAAAATGGCAGGGTAGAATGTGTTTGGTGTAACCTTAATCCTGACCAGCATCTGGGCTCTGTTTTTTAAAAAAAAAGCAGCTTCGAACAGAGGCTTCTGTATACATTTGCATGCTTTAAGTATAGAATGAACATTTTAAGATCCAGAACAAAATATATGATATTTTCTTTTGTCTTGAAACAAAGGCTATATCCAGATTTTATTTTTTTATTATTTTAATGTAAATGAAATGTAACTGTGGTATACAGACATAATATGAATTCTCTTGTACATCAGATGTTATCAAGATGGGCATTCTCAAACATGATACTCATTGCAATCCCATGCACACTTTGCTGGGAGTAAATACCGTATTGGACATGGTATTGGGGCAAGTAGACATGCAGAAAACTGCACTGTAAATAACTTTGTTCTTTTTTTCTGTTTGTGCTGTGTTTTGATCTTATTAATTCAGAACAGAAACTGTATGAGGAAGACACATGTTTAAATTTGAAATGTACATCATGGCCAGTCTATGGTTTGCATTTGTGTTATAAATCAAATTAAGCCTTGTGGGCAAAAGCAACCTCATACTCCAGTGCTACTCTCACATATTTAGGAATAAGCTCCATTAGTCAGTGGGTTTTATTCTTGACCATAAATATATAACATTCAACTGATCAAATACAAGAGAAAACGATAAAGAAGAATAGAGGGTTTTAAAAAAAGAAAAGAAAAAGAAAACATTGATCAGGGCACCTAATTGAAAAATTTTCACATTTAAGGTACTGATAACAAATTTTACTCCTCTGTTATAGTTTTACTTCAGCCTTCACAAGCTTTTCCTATCAAATGTGCAAAGACCCATAGTTTCAGTAAATAACACAGAATAAGATGTTGACAATAGCTTTTTAATTACCGTATTATTATTATTATTATTATTATTATTATTATTATTATTATTATATTTATTTATACCCCGCCCATCTGGCTGGGTTTCCCCAGCCACTCTGGGCGGCTTCCAACAGAAAAATGAAATAAAATAATCTATTAAACATTAAAAGCCTCCCTAAACAGGGCTGCCTTCAGATGTCTTCTAAAAATCTGGTAGCTGTTTTTCTCTTTGACATCTGATGGGAGGGCGTTCCACAGGGCGGGTGCCACCACCGAGAAGGCCCTCTGCCTGGTTCCCTGCAACTTGGCTTCTCGCAACGAGGGAACCACCAGAAGGCCCTCGGTACTGGACCTCAGTGTCCGGGCAGAACGATGGGGGTGGAGACGCTCCTTCAGGTATACTGGACCGAGGCCATTTAGGGCTTTAAATGTCAGCACCAACACTTTGAACTGTGCTCGGAAGCGACCGGGAGCCAACGTAGATATTTCAAGACCGGTGTTATGTGGTCTCGGCGGCCGCTCCCAGTCACCAGTCTAGCTGCCACATTCTGGATTAGTTGTAGTTTCCGGGTCACCTTCAAAGTAACCCCACGTAGAGCACATTGCAGTAGTCCAAGCGGGAGATAACCAGAGCATGCACCACTCTGGCGAGACAGTCTGCAGGCAGGTAGGGTCTCAGCCTGCATACCAGATGGAGCTGATAGACAGCAGCCCTGGACAGAATTGACCTGTGCCTCCATGGATAGCTGTGAGTCCAGAATGACTCCCAGGCTGCACACCTGGTCCTTCAGGAGCCCCCGTTCAGGACCAGGGAGTCCTCCACATCTGTCCCCCACAAACAGTACTTCTGTCTTGTCAGGATTCAACCTCAATCTGTTATCTGTTTGGGGATCCTAAAGTCTTTCCTGGCACAACATTGTGACTGCCATAAGAACCAGGAAGTCCTTGGTTTTCAAATTTTACCCACTTTCATTGTGTACACTTTCACAAGACCACTCTGTGATGCAGTGGTTTGAATGTTGGAGTAGGACTGGAGAAACCCAAGTTCAAATCCCAACCATATGACTGTGGACCAGTCACAAAATCTCAGTCTAGCTTACTGCATCACAGAGTTTTTGTGATGATAAAATATGGGAGAGGGCTTTGCACAGTGCCTTGAGCTCCTTGTAAGAAAGGTAGAATATAAATAAAATAAATCGGTAAGCCACAGTAAGTCCCACAATCTGTATGATGACTGTACGGGCCTACCTTAAAGGTTGTTTGAGGCTTACAACAAGGTAGTGAATGTTGAAGGACTTTGAACACTTTAAAGTACTTTATAAATTATTTTTCTTCTTATTACTTCCAGACTATTGGCTTTATAAGCACAAATATTGCACAATATCCAGGCATTGTTCTCAAGGAAGTCATTTTGTTGTATTACTGTGAAGATGCAGTTATTTTTCTATCTAGTCCAGTTATTGTGATTTGAAGTGTTGGCTAGAAAGTGGTTATGCAAGTGTTGTGGGCACTATAATGCATGTGCCAACAGAGACAATTTCTCATGTTGGGATCCTAAAACTGGTATGCTCTGATTGAGATTAAGGAACTAGTATAGGCACTAAATTCACTTAATTGAAGGCAAGGTTTATGGGCCTTTAGATTGTGTCCAACTTTCATCCTCACATCTGTCAGCAAAGCTGCATCCAAGCCAATCTGAATGGTTGTCAGAAAGGCTCAATATAAAACTCTTCAAAATAACTAGGTGGACATCTATCTATAATAAATATTGACTTTCTAGCTGATAACCTGGATAAACTCTGGACATAGCAATCCTATATTCATATTAAGCTTGGACTGGAGGGATACTACTGCTATGCTAGCAGGTCAGCTGCCATATCCAATACATGCCTCAGCATCCTTGGAACCACTGCCAGAGTCCCTCAGTCAGGGACTGTGGACATAATAACACCCATATCTAGTGAACACATGGCAAAGGGAAGATGTTCCCAGTACATGCCCCTGCACCACCACACACACAACATGCAAACTCTGCGGCATTGGATACCACTCACAGTGTTTGGACTCCATCAGCTCCAGTGGCTCAGTCAGCAACAACTCTTCTGCTGGTTCCCAGGCATTCCTTCAATAAAGGTTCAAATTCCTTTATGTTGTACATAGTCCTTATTTTGGAACACAGCACATACATTGGGGAGGAAAGGGAGCCTACACAGCACAGTTCTCACCTAAGTCATTGGGCAGGACAGCTGCACAGAGCACACACTTCTTGGAATGAGAGTTTAAAGTGCATCTAGAAAGGGGGGCCCCTTCATTGATCAATGCCTTGTCGTGGCGAAGGGGCTTGAATAACTCAGAGAAGCTATGAGCTATGCCATGCAGGGCCACCCAAGATGGACAGGTCATAGTGGAGAGTTTTGACTAAACGTGATCCACCTGGAGAAGGAACTGGCAAGCCACTCCAGTAACCCTGCCAAGAAAACTCCATGGACAAAGACAACAGGCATATAAAAGTTATGACGCTGGAAGATGAGCCCCTCAGGTCGGAAGGCGTCCAACATGCTGCGGGAGGCAGTGCAAGACAGGAGTGCCTGGCGTGCTATGGTCCATGGGGTCACGAAGAGTCGGACACGACTAAACGACTAAACAACAACAACAACAGAAAGGGGGGAGGGAGACTCTTTAGAGCAATGGTTTTCAACAGTGTGCCATGCCACCATGCCTTGAATGATGGTCAGGGGTGCCGTGTGCAACACTGGCCTCTGTCCCTCTTTCTTTCCCTCCCTCCTCTGATGCTCTCTCGTGTCTCTGCCTCCCAAAGACTTGCACGGCTGTTCGTTGCAGCAGTCCAGGCTACAAGCTTCCCAAGCAAATGGTGCCTCTGGGAGGCACCTCTCTTTGGGGTGAGGTGGGGCAGCTCAGAGACCAGGGATGGCAGAAGTTGCTGTCCGGAGGGCTCCCAAGGAGAGGAGAGAGGAAAGGAGGCTGAGGGAACACTCCACAAGGGAGGGTGTTCAAAAAAAGGGCAAGAGGCTGCCAGCTCTGCAAGCAAGGGGTGACATAACTGGACTCCTGAGCCCCAAAGAAGTGCCACAGAAAGAATGTAGTTGGTTAAGGGAGCCGTAGACTCAAAAAGGTTGAAAATCTCTGCTTTATATAAAAAGCGAAAGGGAGGAGTCAGGAGTGGCAACAAAGGGAGACTGAGTCAGCTGTGGTCACCCTGATTGATGACCGTTGAAGAGAGCAGGATGGGAGAGTGTGTGTGACCTTGCTCCTGCTTCTTGATCTCTCATTGACTTTTGATACCATTGGCCATGGTATTCACCTGGATCAGCTCTGGGGAATGGGAACTGAAGGCACTGTGTTACAATGGTTCCAGTTGTACCTTCAGGATCATGTCCAGACAAAAGCATTATATGAGTACTTTTTTGTCCCTTGGCAACTATGCTATCTATGAAGCCACTGGGATTGGTTAAGGTGCTGTCATTAACCAATAACCCTCAGCTTTATTTCTCTATAGCAGGGGTGCCCAACAGGTCAATTGCGATCTACCCCCAAAATAATAGCCCCCCCCCAAATAAAAGCTCAACAACTTCGGCTGATGCTCTCTTATAAAAGCTCAACAACTTCAGCTCATCCTCCCCCCCCAAAAAAAACCCTCAACAACTTTGATGGGTAGATCCCTACAAGCTTTTTTTTACAGTGGGAATAGATTGCAATCTCTTGGAAATTAGATGTGCCTGCTCTATAGCATCTGAATTGGGGGGTGTTTGTAGTCCCTTGACCAGTGCTTGGATACAGTGATGAGGTGGATGAAGGGAAAACAAGCTGAGCTTGAATGCTGGCAAGATGGAGGCAATGTGGGAGAGTGGTTCTTGTGTTTGATAAATAGATCAATTGCCTAACATGGATAAGGTTGCACTGCCCTTGAAGTAGCAGGTTCACAGGCTGGCGGTGCTTTTGGATCCAGCTTTGTCACTGGAGACCCAGGCAGCCTCAGTGACTGGTACCAGTTGTGACTAGTACAACAGCTGCAACAATTCCTAGTTGGGGAAAGCTTGGCCACAGTAGTTTATGTATTGGTTACTTCATAATAGGATTACTGCGCTATGCTGTATGTGGGGCTTCCCTTCCTCATCTTTCTCCCTCCCCGTCATCCTCAACTGACTACCTAATATGCTCTGGCAGGAGTACCCACCCTACTTGTGTATTTTGAGAGGCCTGACCTATTATATTCCAATAAATTTTAGTGAGCAGAGAGAGGAGAGGGCACTATTCCTGTCCTGAACCCATCAAGCACCCTGCATGCCCTTCCTCTCAGTCCCATCCTGAGTTCAACTGAAGTAATATCACACTAGTATATGGGAAAGTGATCCCTATCTACTACTCCCCAAAAACCAAATCAAAGCGTTTACTGATCAGCACCCAAAATGTAGTAGATCCTGAAATGGGGTTGCAACAGAATCACCCCAGCATGGGTCTTGTGCTTTGGACAGTGACTTTATAGACAGCAGGGCAGCTGGTGCTGTGTCCCTTGTGGCACCAGCTCATTTAAAATTTGCATGCATCATAACTGTCCTGGAGCTTGCAGCAGCACAGCACTTTTCCTGGACCAAGTAGGTTAGCTCCACAGGAACAGTTAGGAGCATCCTTATTCATTATCTGCATAGAACAGGGTTTGGGGAGGATTGTCTATCTATGGGAGTGGGACTAAGGCTTTTTTTCAGCCATAACTCAATGAAACTCAGTTCTGGCACCTCTTAGGTAGGCGCCATTGCCATTCTAAGAGAATAAGGGAGGTGTTCAGGGTGAGTTCCAGCACATTAAAAATAAATAAATAAATAAATAAATAAACCTTTATTGTCACTACACCACCTGCATGCAGTGAAATTAAACGAGCCCCCCCCCATACACTCAGTCTTGTTCACACTTTGTGTGCTTGTCGGAAGTCAATTGAGCCACTATTTTTTTCCCCATTCAGCAGCCCAACAGTCCACAGATAAAAACTGTTCTTTAACCTGTTGGTGCAGCTGACTATACTTCTGTATCTCCTGCTTGAAGGTAGGAGATCAAAGAGGTGCTGGTCAGGGTTTTTCTAGAAAAATAGCACTGTGGGGAGAGGAAGAGACAACAATGAGTAGCAATCAGCAGCTGTCCTGAACCTGGATACTCAGTAGGTGATTCTGAGAGAGTGAGCTTAAACTGAATGGTGACACTTGGGTACTCTGCCAGTGCTCATGCCTCAGCCTCCCCATTGCAGTGACTATGAGTTTTCCCTCTCCCACTTTGTGGGTTTGTAATGAAACACTCTGTGTCCAGTGACCATTTGTTCTGGTACATGCTGGTCTATGATCCAACAAGGATCATAAGACTCTCCTTCCTTTGAGATTTTAAAGCAGAGATCGGATGGCCATCTATCATGGATGCTTTAGCTGAGATTCCTGCATTGCAGGGAGTTGGACTAGATGGCCCTTGGGGTTCCTTCCAACTCTACAGTTCTCTGATTCTAAGGCAAAAAGTGCCAGCAGTGACAATGGTTGAAGTGGAGCACCTGGTCTTTGCTGCAGAGACCTTAACTGCATGTGTCGATGAGTGCATCTCCTGTGTGGGACACTATACTCCTGGGGGTGGGGAGTGATAGAGTTGAAACAAAACCCAGTTGTCACATATGATTTAAAAAGGGTGGGTGGGTGGGTATGTGGGAGAGAGAGAGAGATGGGAGACAGTTGCAGTTGTATATTACAGTAGTGTGTGTTCCGCTTTCCCTTGTTTATCTATGTGGGGTGCTCTGTTCTGACTAGAGATGGGTGAATCTGTTAGTTTTGTTTCTTTCAGTTTCTCAGTTTCCTGATCTTAAGTTCAGTTACCAGTACTTGGCTACAAAACTGTACAGTATAGCAGAATTTATAAAAGTGTTAATTTTGAATTTCACAGAGCCTCGGGGGCGCTGCTGGGGGTGCTACAGCAATGATGTATAATGGAAGGTGAGAGGTGGGGTTGGTGTTGAATTTTGGCATCACTGAAATTTGAGACCCCAAGGTCTGCCATTGGTTCTGCTGGTGCATCTGAGTCCTATAAAGTGACATTAACACATGGGGGGCATTTTCTCATATATTCTGTACCCGATCCATTTTAGGGCCTCAAAATAAAAACTAGTAGTTTGAGTTGACCCCAGAATCCAGTGGAGTTCTTTCACCACAAATGTTATCAACTCCCTTTGACTGACTAACTTACTAACCAACTGATGTTTTTGGACAGCTTTCAAAGACATACATACAGTGTGTTATATTAGTTTAACTTAGAGGTTAACAAGGAATGTATAATGGTAACCAAGTCACCATTCACCAGTATAGGCCACTATGGCTTACAAAACAAAGGTGGTAAAAGGAGCTGGGGAGATATTGCAGTTTAAATTGTGAGCATTTGGGCTTGTGTGCAGCTGCCACATGTGTTCCAGTATCTGCCTAGGTCAGTATCTGCCTTTATTTCTATGAAGAGCCATTGTACATGCGAACAGCAAATTTGAAGGCAGAGCTAATATTGGGTAGAGTTTTAGGAATGGGTGAAAACGTCAGTTTCAGATTTTATCTTTTTCTTGTTTTTCCTTGTTTTTCCAATCTTTGGTTCATATTTCCTTATCAGTTTCTCATTCATATATATTCTCTCTCTCTCTCTCTCTCTCTCTCTCTCTCTCTCTCTCTCTCTCTCTCTCTCTCTCTCTCTCTCTCTCTATATATATATATATATATATCTTCGTGAAATTCACCAGCATTTTTGTGTGCATTTTTCATTATGTACACATTTTTGCATGTGATTTTGCTGTGTGTGTGTAAACACACACACACACAGAGAGAGAGAGAGAGTGAGTGAGAGAGAGAGAGAGAGAGAGCGCACTTTATATTCAGCACATTGCTCGGGAATTCTGAGAAGCAAAAAATCAGTACAGAGAATATCAGTGTACATTTAAAAGATCAGTCGGCCATTCAAAATTGCATTAAACTTAGGTCTGAGTAGTTTCTCCACTTGTTCTGCACTTTATGAGTATGGGTCCAATCATGGCCTTTGTCCCACTGCTTTCCTCTTGAAAACCTGCTCTTTAGATCTAAATCGGAATAAATGGCAATCCACAGAAAATCCAGTTGCCATTTGTTCCTATTCAGTGCTAAACCTCAGGTTTTCTGGGGGAAAGCGATGGGACAAACAGAGATGTGGATAAGTCCTTTAGATGAAAACCTGCTCCTTGACTACAGGAACCATCGTGCCAAATTTGGTGATACTTAAGAGGTTCCCAAATGTATACAGTGGTACCTCAGTTTATTAACGCAATTGGTTCCGGAAGTCTGTTCGTAAACTGAAGCGTTCATAAACTGAAGCGAACTTTCCCATTGAAAGTAATGGAAAGTGGATTAATCTGTTCCAGACGGTCCACGGAGTACTTAAACTGAAGCATTCATAAACTGAAGCGAACTTTCCCATTGAAAGTAATGGAAAGTGGATTAATCTGTTCCAGACGGGTCCGCGGAGTACTCAACCTGAAGCGTACTTAACCCGAAGCATGGGTGTAATTGGTTCCAGAAGTCTGTTCATCAACTGAAGCGTTCATAAACTGAAACGAACTTTCCCATTGAAAGTAATGGAAAGTGAATTAATCCGTTCCAGATAGGTTCGCAGCATTCGTAAACCAAAAATTCATAAACCGAGGTGTTCATAAACCACTACTGAGGTGGTATGGTGTGATGTCATAACTTGTTCTCATTTCTTAGATGATGCACGAATCACCACCTCCAGTGCTGAAGAACAGGCCTTCCTTAGTTGCTTCTAGTAACATGGAGGGGGGACTTTTAAAATCCTCCTCTCAGCAAATAGATTTAGATGTGGCAAATAGAACCTTAAAAACACAGTCTCTGTGTTGGCTTTTCCCATGAGTCTCGACTCTGTTTAACAATACTTATTTTATTACATTTATATCCCACTCTTCCTATCAGTGAGCAAAGGGTAACATGCATGGTTTTCCTCCCTATTTGAGCATCACAACAACTGTGGGAGGTGAGGTAGGTTAGGTTGAGAACTAGTGACTGAACCTAGGTCATCCAGTGAGCTTCAGATTTGAACCTGACCTGGGATTTGAATGTGGTATTTGAACCAAAAAGGCTTACCCATGCTTAATGTAGTTTTGAGCACATATTTCTGGATAAACCTGTAGCTGAGCCTAAGCATTTGCAACTGAAGCAGCTGCTTATTCTTTCCCTGTTTACTGCCCTATTCAATCTGCTGTTACTTTTGAGTTGAATTTTATATTGTAAGCTCTTTGGGACAAGGACCTGACCTCTTGTAATCTGTAAAGCAGTATATACAGTGGTACCTTGGTTGTTGAACGTAATCTGTTCCGGTAATCCGTTCAACTCCTGGAACGGTTTGAAAACCAAGGCGCGGCTTCTGATTGGCTCTAGGAGCTTCCTGCACTCAATCGGAAACCATGGAAACCACAGAAGCCACGTTGGACATTTGGCTTCCAAAAAACATTTGCAAACCGGAACACTCACTTCCGGGTTTATGGCGTTTGGGATCCGATTTGTTGGGGTAAGAAAGTTGTCAGGGCTGGGAGGAAGGTTGACTGAATGCTAGGGCCCAGCAGCTGACTGAGGTTGCTGTGTGCTAATGCTGGCCCTGAATGCTGGTTCTGATTTCTAATAACTGAAATACAGAGACAGTTGTACTGTACATTACAAAGGAAATACTGGGTCCTGATAAATGTTAAGGGTTAGGCTATAAAGAACATTCTATAGGTGGCGACAAATAGGTATGAATGAATGGATGTTGAAGTATACCTCCTCAAGTATGAAGTCAAACAAGACTTTTAGAAATCACATTGTTAAATTCCTTATAGTAGAGAGGTTTATATCTAGGGACTGTTGTGTTTGCCTGTGTGTGTACTGGTAATAAAACAAGATTTATTTTTAATTGACCATTGAAGCTAGATGGGTTTTTAAAAATCAGAATGTCTCACTGTCTGATCTTGGTTACATGAGTAACTGTTCTGTGTTTACCATACTGCAAAATGACAAGAGTTGCCTCTTCTCCCTGTTCTTGTTCATTCTAAGTTCAGCATCACTAGAACTAGATGTTGGATTACTCACTTTTGCATTTATATTATTCTACATTATTATGAATGTGCAGAGGTCACAAAACAAGCACACTGAAGCTTAAAACCCGACTCATACACTTGGCAGTGTCTGTTCTCATAGTTTTCAAGCTTCTTCAGTTTGCACTCCCTTTTTGAGCCCCTGCAGGTTGAGAATTATATTACAGGAACTGAATGTGCCGCATGCTCCGCTCCACCTGACTCTACTTAGATCCAGTTCATATTTTGCATTTCACAGGCTAGGACTGGTAAAATAATAGATTTCCTTGACTCAGATTCGGTCCACTTTCTTGTCTTTTAATATGCAGCTCAAAGTTTGGGAACTCACTGTAAAATTATAATCAGACATTAGCGCCAAGGTTTAGCAACCTGCTGGGTCCTTAACATGTTACATTTCTGAGAACCATGTTGTTAACTTTAATGAAGATTATGCTCACATTTAAAATCCATGCCACTCTTTGAGCGTTGCAGCTTGTGTTCAGCAAATGCTCAAACTCCACATCAGTTTTTGCTATAACATTTTCTCTTCATGTTCCCGAGTACCATTCTGTCAGTACTGGGAGTGGGGGAGAGTAGGAAGGTTGATAGATATTGGTGGTACTGAATAACAATTTCAGCACAATTATTGCAGCTTTTGTTATACAATCAGGAATTCAACATAATCTATTTTATTTGGAAATTATTTTGATCTCTCCTAGTACTCTAAGGACTGTATTAGGATATTTTATATGAGATGGTGCACAAAAAGTAGGTAACAGCATACATCTAAGGCATTGCATATTTATAATGTAGCTTCAAAACTACTTAGTATCCACTTGGCTTATTCTGCAAAGTAACCCAACCCTCTTTTGACTCCATTCCACAGCTTGTAACTCACTCTATTAATTATAAATAATAGATGGATCTCCTGTTCTTGCTCCTGTGGTATCTCAGAATGCTGTGCATTTTAGTCAGTATTTGTCTTATATTTTCTTTCCTTTCCACCTCTGTTGTTGCTTTCAACCTTGGAAGCATTTATTGTTGAAATGTTATCCTATTCCTGAAGATCACTCCATGCCATGTTTGCAGACTGCTTAGGGGCCAGGGATAATGATAAGGGGTATGTGTGTGTATGTGCACTGCATGAGGGAGACAGCGTGTCCCAATCCTGTTTCCATGTCAACGATTCAGTCCACATTTGCCATCACACAGTTGGCAGAACAGGTTTTTTGTTTTTTTTAAATGAGAGAAACCCTATTCCCCTATTTTTTAGCATCCTAATCTATACCAGGTTTCCTAAATTGCCTTGGTACTATGTTAAATGGCAGGACTACTTTCATGAAACTCCACTTAATAGCAGCCAACCTAGTGGTGGTGGTCTGTACTGCCATCTGGGAGACTTAAGTTAGCTGAACCATGATAGCAAAGCAAGTAGGAACTGGCACTGCTGTGGAGGCCATGTGCTCAGTAAATAACAAGAAGACAAGGGGGGGGGAGTGCACCATGTTTGTGACCAACTGTCCTGCTAAGAAAGGAGGAGCTGGCTCCCTACGGTCTCTGCCTTCTGCCTTCCTCCTTAAGCTTCTAGTTATGTTATGTTGTTTTTTATATATTTTTTATTAAAATAGGCATAAGCTGTCATTTATCAGCACTGTTTGCAGCAATATAAAATAATAAGCACAAAGTTAAAATACAACACAAAATAGGGCATTGCTGAGGGGTAAAAAAACCAACCTTCTTTCCATGCCCAAGACCCCAGAGTCAATCCCTAGCACCTCCAACCCCTTTCTGAGACCAGTCAATGTCATTGATCTTCAACTGGTGGATCAGGCCCTATTACTGGATCACAGCCTGATCTAAGGTATATCACAACAGTAGCACAATGTTGTTGTTAATATATAAGAAATGGGTACCAAAATACATTCTACATCCAAAGAGGTAGAAGGCCACTGGTTTAGACAGTGTTGCACTCGATGGCCCAATGATCTAGCATAGTATAAGAAACCTTTCTATCTTTCTTTCCCCTCAAAAAAGGACAATGTGGTATAGTGGTTAGAATGTCAGGCTAGGACATAGACAGAGACTGAGGTTCTCCACTCAGCTATGAAACTTGAGGCAGTCACTATCTTTTAGATCTTATTGTGCCAAACTTGTCATGAATTAAATCTTCACATGCAGTATTATAGACCTCATAAAAGTAGGAAGTGATGCCATGCTCAATTATGATCTGCAGTCATGAGTTCACACAATTTGACTTCTAGGCTTAGCCTACCATCCATACCCTTCTCTTTGCTCTATGCAAGTTCAGTTGATGACAGCCCTCTCTCATTCCACTTTTCTGGCTTTTGCCATACCTTCCCCTAAGAACAAAACAAAACTCCTTCCCTCACACTATCTCCTTGAAATCGACTACTATATACGGTATTTAAAGGGGTTTCCAAGATTTGAAAAAGCTCCCAGTTTATATTTCTGTCTTTTATCAGCTTACTTCTGTCCTAATGCTTTTGATCAAATCTTTCTTTTCCCTTCACCTTGATCAATGCTACCAAAACTGTGATTCTAAGTCCACTCTTGGAAGCAAATACAATTGAATCTGCTAAGTTTATTGTCAAGTATATGTTGTAAGCCTTCTGAGCAGTCGCCATACCACTCTGTGTTATTGTACCAGAATCTAGCTTTCTGCTGATACAAAATACATATTTAGTAGTAACAGCAGACATAATAGTACTCATTCTGCTAAGATTATTAGGTTTGGGGAAGAGGATTGGTTGAATGAAATAAATGGTCACATAATCATATAATTGGATAGTTGGAAGGGATCCTGAGGGTCATCTAGTTCAACTCCCTACAGTGCAGGAATCCTACCAATGGGGGGGGGCTTAAACCCCCAATCTTCTGGTTAATAGCCAAATGTGCCGACCCATTGTGCCACAGAAAACCATTTTTCAAATTCCAGTGTTTGGAGTAAATAGAATGCTTCAATATTTTTACTTTTCAAATCAAGGATTGTATTTTCCTAGATTTGTGCGGAACTCAACATACTGAATGGCTGATGCTGTCTGGCATCTTTGTGAGCACAAATGTTTGAACATAGTCATATCTCTTTCATTTTTTAAATCCTATTTCTATAAGTTTATTTATTTTACTTATTTTGTATAATCTGCCTCTATAGCAAAAGGTCTGTGATGTCTTAAAGCTTGCAATGTGGAGTCAGAATCACTACTTAGTGACCTTTGATGACTTACACCCCAGTTTTCTGCTATGGATGGAACTCCCTATGGGATCCATTCTATTATGCAGATATACCAGATGTAGCACATATGGTTTAAATGTTTTGTTCTGAATTTTATGTTACTCCCTCTGTGGAACCTTGAACGTGCCATAAATGTACGAAAACAGCATATTTACACATTATTTTCTTTCTTATATTTATAACCAGCTTTTCAGCCAAGACTGGCTCTCAAAGCAGCTCACAACAATGATAATCCATCACGAAGATACCATGGAATATAGTAAGTATGCATGAGTATGTATATATCTTGCAGACTCTTTAGATCACCGCTACCGTGTAATTATTAGATAGATGTTGTCCTTAAAATAGCAAAGCTACAGTACTTTAGAACAGTAGCCTGATGTGGTGGTGTTAGAAGTGTCACCAAATTAGAGATATCTTACAGCACAATCCTATTCATGCCCACTTAGAAGCAAGTCCAATTGAATTTAATGGGACTTGCTCCCAGGTGTGGTTAGGATTCCAGCCTCTGGTTAGGATTGTGCTGTTGAGTAATGATAAGAGTGGTAATCTAGTTATTAAATCTACCTAAATTTGTATATGAATAAAACAATGGTTTTGAGGAGAAATATCTTATGCTCATGAATACATATGGAAGGGGTGTTCCATTCCTGTATGAGAGTGATTAATGCTGGGTGCCTTTCTAGCCAAAGTAGGTAATTACTTAATGTATGTGAGTAAAGGTTGCAGTCCTAATTAAAAATGAGCAGTGGGTTGTCCAAATGGAACATAGGAAGCTGTCTTATACCATGTAAAACCATTGGTCCATCTTTGATGGTGTTTCCTGCTTGGCAGGGGGTTGGACTGGATGGCCCTTGTGGTCTCTTCCAACTCTATGATTCTATGATTCTATGATCTCATTCAGCATTGTCTTAGCAGTATCATTCCAGGGCAGGCATAGGCAAACTCAGCCCTCCAGATGTTTTGGAACTACAACTCCGATCATCCCTAGCTAACAGGACCAGTGGTCAGGGATGATTGGAGTTGTAGTCCCAAAACTACGGAGGGCCGAGTTTGCCTATGTCTGTTCCAGGGTTTCAAACTGGAGTCTTCCTAGCCCTACACCAGGAAATGCCAGGGATTGAACCCAGGAACTTTCCAATGTAAAACATGTGCTTCAGCATTGACCTATGTATGGCTCAGTAATTAGGAAAAAGTCATTGGCTATACAGCTAGGAAATACCTAGGTTTTTGTGGAAGATCTATCCTGTGCATGTCCATGTTGGAAAGCATGTATTGAAAAATCATTACTGAAGAAGCATGTCTATCAGGGAAGCATTTGTCAATTGGAAGATCTTGTGGTGGTGAGGGGAAGGGAAGGGAGATGCTATTTATTCTGTCCAAAATATCTGAAAATGAGAAAGAGCTGTAGTTAGATTTTGAGAGGACAGTTGGAATACCACTTCATATTTTTACATACTTGAAGCTTAAGTGAATTAAGAGCAGTTTTTCAGTTACTGTAATGTTAGGGTAACAGGGAAATTGTGTAAAAAAAATGTAGTTGCTGAAACTCAAAAAGAAGAAAGTTACGTAGCTACAAAATACAGAGGTACTTTCAGTTGCGGATGGGATCTGTTTTGGAGCTCTGGTCGGATCCCGAGGTTTCCGCAACCGGAGGGAACACTTCTGCACATGCGCACACGGCAGTAGACCATGTCTCACATGTGCACTTCTGTGCATGTGCAGGCAACAAAAACCCGGAAATATACTTCTGGGTTTGCCACTTATGTATCCCAAAGTTTTTGTAACCGGAGGGATACGTAAGTGGAGGTACTACTGTACCGGTGCTGGGTATAGGGGGCGCTAGGAGTTCCATCCCCCTCAATATTTTGAATCAGGGGGCCCAGATCCCCCAATATTGAGGGGTTCAACATCCCCTGCTGCCACCAGGTGCCCTCTGCGTGCCCCAGCCCCCACCCTGGAGCTGGGAGGAGGCTAGGATGAGCAAGGGTGAAGATCCATGTGTCCTGCCCCTGCGGGGAGCCCAGCGCTGCACTCCTCCTCTCCACCTGATGCCACATTACAGAGGCAGGATGCCTGTGCAGCCTGGCACATAAGCGCTCACACGCTGGGTGGGATGCATCAAATGATGCCCCCCCAATGTGGGGGCAAGTCAGTGCCCCTGTTACAAAATATAGCCTTGCATTATGAATGCTTGATAGACTGAAGTACATATATTTTATGAAACAAACTACACAATGGTCTGGTTTGCATATCACAGTAAGCCAAGCTATGGCTTACCAGAACTACCGGGTACATGAGTGTGTGGAACATGAGAGTGGAACCTGTAGCCACTTTGCTCCTCTCTGATGTTGATTACCTACTTCTGTGCCACCCTGAGCTAAGTCAAGGTTTGGTTTAGGCTGTTGTCTCAATCTGGATTTTCTTTTTGTTAATTATGAAATGTAACCAAAGTTATTTTAAAAGACTTTTTGCTGTTCTCACAATGGCTGACCCAATACCTATGGAAAGCATGCAAGCAACAGCACTCCCCACACTTTTGAGTCCCATCAACTAGAGGTAGATTGTACCCATCACAACTAGTAGGCATTGATAGCCTTATCCTCCATGAATTTGTCTAATGTTTTTTTCAAGCCATCAAATTGATGGCTATCATTACAAGTTGAAAAAGAACAATATACCGGTAAGTCTTGCCTCCAGCCCCATGCCTGTGGCATTTATTTTTTCATGCATCTGTTTTGTTTAGTGGATGAACACTCACCTGCTGTCCCACTCAGGCATGGGTGTTTTCATGATAAGTGTTAAAAACAAAAACCATGTAAAACACTAGCAAGTCTTCTTCCATGCCCTCCTTCCCTAAGCCATAGCCTCATTCGTTTGTGAACTTTTTGTTTCTTTGTTGTTGTTGTTGTTCTTGAAGGTTATGAACTGTTTCTGCATGGAAGGAAGGGGTGGAAGTGGCAGCCTTGGCTGAGCCTAAAGTGATGGGGCCAATAATGTGATGTGACCACAAGGCAAATGAAAATTCAGGATTGTGTTGTGTACATATAGGGAAGTCTTAAGGACTTCTTTGGCTGCGTCCAATTCTGGTCTACTAAAACTGAAGTGATTAATTCACCCAGGGTGGTTATTGGCTTATTGGCTTAAAAAGGAAGAATGGGTTTGGATGAAAGGTCCTAGGTACAACAACAACAACAACAACAATTTATTATTTATACTGTAGGCGGCTTCCAACATAAAAATAAAATACAGTAATCTATTAAACATTAAAAGCCTCCCTAAACAGGGCTGGAATTATTATACCCAATGTGTGGCTGATAAACCCAACTATGAATAAAGACAGTAAATACTGGGCTACAACTCTCCAAAAAGGTACAGCAAAAACTGAGTAGTAGTCTTCTAGTAAGTAATTATACTATCTTCCAGAATCAATCGTGGGATAAAAAAAACCTAAGCTTTAACTTGAACTGGTTAACTGTATGAAGGGTGCTGTGTAATACTTTAGTGTTTCAAGATTGTTTACTGTTCTTCATATGAAGTCATAACTGGAGATATCTAACTCCAATTAATGTGGGTTAACTTGAAGAGGTTTTTGGGTGAGTGGATTTGTAGAGTGCTGAGAAGACTTGGTGAATGGATTTCTGCTTTCCTGTCAAGTTTTATTGTGGTTTCTGTAGTAAGGAAGGAATTTCGCCTGTCAGCTTAGCCGGTTAGCCTGTTGTCATGTGGTACACTTTGGTCTTTCCTTTTATGGCTCTTATATGCTTACCTGAGCTATCTGAATTTGTTTTTACTACACATATTGCTCTGGTGAGGTGTACCTTACATACTTCTGCTGTTGGCCTAATATAATCTGGATGATGAAGGCACCTAGTAGATGTTTAGATTTACCAGATCTCGTTTTGAGTGGTAAGGTACACACCTTGTACTCAACAAGAGACTAGCTGTGAGCCTCGCACACTACATCTGGCACTGCTAATGGAGCATGGCATCAGAGCTCTGCACTCTGCAATCCATTGCAACATGGCAGGGGTTTGGATGCACGATTCTGGTCTCACATGTTGTTACTGATGAAATAAGCTTATGGATAAAGAGGATGCTCTTGAATTCCCTGCAACCCTAAACAGTAATTCATAGAGAAGTTAGTTCACTAGTTTTGCTTGAGCAAAGTAGCTAACCATTGTCATAGAATGGCTAGTGGGATAATGGATTTTGCTGCAATGGATTTATTGCAACACAACTCTTAAGAATATTTATGCAGAAGTAAGTCCACCAGAGTTAAGTGGGATTTAGCCCAATTAAGTATCCTTGGAACTGCGTGTTTGATGTCCAGGCTGCAGGAAGTGTGAAAATGCATAAAACTGTCCTGGTTAAAAAGTATTAAACTGAACAGCCTACATTATTGGTAATAACAGTTGGAATGGTGTGAATTTTCCACCATTGTTCTTGGGATATCCTCCTTGAAGTTTTGATCTATTCTAGTTGCCCTTCTACCAGGCCCTCTATGCTGGTGCCTCGTTAATCCCTTCCGCCTTTAAAGGCACGAGTCCCGGTCTTTCCTGGTTGCGGGAGTCTTTGTGCCCTGAGCAAATGAGAGGAAGCACCGGAGCATTCGCTTTCGAGACTTCTGAGAACTGGCGGGAATGGGGCTTTGCGAACAGTTCTGTTCACCTAGCTTCCTCCAACCCGCCTTGTGTTTTGTCAGCAGAGAAGCTTCCTTTTGTGGCTCAGAGGCTGAGCTCGGCTCCCTTTGCCGCCGATCCGTGGCGGATTTTGCGAGCGGCAGGCTGCTGTTAGTTTCAAGCTTCAGCCTTGCTGAGTTGAAAGCGTCCAGGGCCTGGCAGCTCCTCCTTTGTGAGGGGGGAGGGGAAGAAAGCTCCAGTCCGGGCCATATTCCAGTCCGGGTTTGGCAGGCTGCCGCGGCGCTGGGTAAAATGGCAGTGCTGAGCCTCGTGTCGGAGTGAGCAGGACTCGGCGGACGAGAGTCGGAAGCTGCCGCCACTCGGCTCGCCTAGTCTAGCCTCTTCGGCCGCACCGCCCGGCTCCGAGAACGGGGGTCCGTCCGGTCCTCCCTCGCTCGCCGTGTCCCCCTTCCCTTCCTCCTCTCCCACACCGGGAGCCCCGTCCTGCCCCCCTCCCCCTTTCCTCCTCCTCCCCCTTTCTCCACCGGCTGCAACTGAGCGGGGAGGCACAGTGGGGCCAGGCCCCTCGCACCCGCGTCCAGCCCGCCGGAGCTCGCCGCGCCTCGCCGGGGGAGGAATGAGACCCCGTTGTCCCGAGGATCCCGCCGCCGCCTGAGCGCGGAGGAGGAGGAGGAGGAGGAGGAGGAGAGGAGTGGTGAGGCCTTGTGCCGGCCGGCCGGCCAAGCAGGGAGTAGGTCGGGGGAGGAGGCGGGGGAGGGGGGCTGGCTGGGTGGGGAGGGGGGATCATGGCCGCTCAGGTGGCCCCCGCCGCCGCGAGCAGCTTGGGTGCCCCGGCTCCATCCGAGCTGAAGAAAGCGGAGGTGCAGCAGCGGGATTGTTCGTCGGAGGAGGCGGGGGGCGAGGCGGCGGCGGCAGAGCGCGGCGGA
Organism: Zootoca vivipara; assembly: GCF_963506605.1. NCBI lineage: Eukaryota > Metazoa > Chordata > Lepidosauria > Squamata > Lacertidae > Zootoca > Zootoca vivipara. The sequence continues at coordinate 35,198,893 of NC_083281.1, read as the reverse complement.
GAGAAGCAGTCGGAAAGTGAAGGTCCCCCGGGAAAGGAGCTGCAGGACGGGGCCGAGAGCAATGGCGGGGGCGCCGGGGCCGAGCCCGACCTGAAGAGCTCCAACGGGAACCCGGGCCCTAGGCCCGTCGCCACACTGAACAATAACCTCCCGGAGCCGCCCGGCGGTGGTGGCGGCGGTGTTAGTGGCGGCAGCAACAGCAGCGACGGGGTGGGGACGCCGCAGCAACAACCGCCGCCGCAGCAGCAGCAGCCTCCCCCTACTCATCCGGCCGCCTTGCCCCCGCCAGCCTACGGTTTCGGGCAGCCCTACGGTCGAGGCGCCCAGGCTGCAGCGGCCGTCGCCGCGGCCGCTGCCTTCCACCAACATGGCGGACAACAAAGCCCTGGCATGGCAGCGCTGCAGAGCGGGGGCCTGGAGCAGCCGTATTCGGGGCCCACCGGGGGCCCCCCGGGGCCGCCCCCTCCCCAGAACTCCCACGGCGGCGGCAGTTCGGAGCACGGCTTCCCCAACCACCAGTACAACAACTACTACCCTACAGCCGGGCGCAGCGCTGGCGCCTACCCGTCTCCCTCTCAGGCCTACGCCCTGAGCTCCCCTCGGGGAAACGCTCAGAGCCCCGCGCAAGCCGGGGCCAAACCTCCAGCTTCGGCATTCCAGCAGCAGCGTTTCGGGGCCATGGGGCCCTCGGCCGCCGCCGTCGGCGCAGGAGGAAGCGCAGGAGGAGGCAGCGGCGGGGGCGCCACCCCGCAGTCCACTTCCACCCCCACCCTCAACCAGCTGCTCACCTCCCCAAGCTCGGCTCGGGGCTATCAAGGGTATCCTGGGGCTGACTACGGGAGCGGGCCCCAGGATGGGGGAGCGACGGCCAAGGCCCCGGCAGCAGCGGACATTGCCTCCCAGTACACTGGGGGCACTAGCCAAGGCTGGGCGGCAGCAGCCACAGGAGGCCAACAAAGGAGTCACCACGCGCCCATGAGCCCCGGGAGCAGCAGCGCTGGAGGGGGACAACCGCTCACCCGGACTCAGCAGGTAAAAAGGCACCGGGAGGGCGGGGAGAGAGGACCGGGGCAGCGGGCGCACATGGGCTGGGGGTTGGGTGGTCAGCTGGGCGCGAGTGAGGGAAGGGGCTTGAGGACGCCTCTGGCCATGGGAGGGCAAGGGCAGGAGGGGAGCGCACCCGAGGTCCAGGTTGGGGTGTCCTTTAACGTGACAAGCTTTCTGTGGTCGTCTTCGGGCCCACATTACTAGGGAGCTGCCATTGTCTGTCTCTTTCCTCTGTCTCTAAAATGGCTGCCTCTCTGCCTTCCCTTCCTCCCTTTCCCAGCCTTTGTGTAAGCTCTCTTGGAGAGAGCCCTTCTCCTTTCCCCCTTTTCTGTCCCGGCTGGGAGCCTTTAGGGGGGTCCTGGGGTGGAGTGGGGTGGGGGTAAGGCTTGCCACCACCACCTCTGGGGAGGGAGGGGTTGGGGTGGCAAAAATAGCTCCATGTTGCTGGGTTGGAAAAAAGAGGGTGTGCTGAGCAGATTGCTGCTGTTCAGCTCTACTGTGCTCCACTCCTTTGCAGCTCCTTTTTCCTGTCTTGGTGTGGGTTGAATTGAGCTGTTCCTGTGCTTCCAGGGGGTAAGAAGAGGGCAAGTGACCTGCTCTGACACCCTCATCTTGTCCAGGCTAGCTGAAGCCATTTTCTGAGCAGCCTTTTTAGATAGCCTAGTGCCTTGAGCTCCTGCTTGGAAGTGCTGGTAAACAGTTCAGTGATTGGAGTAGTAAGTGCAGATTGCTTTGGTTTGGGATTTGAATTATGGAGGTAAAATCCTTCTGTCAAAGCCAGGAGACAGTTGGTCTTAGGTTGACATCCTATCTGTGATCTGATTGGCTCCCCATCTCCTGCTCTTGGCCATTTATAATTGCCTCTGATGTAATGGTACAACAATCCTGATGAGCTCATAAACTTTTACACTCTGCTTTTTCTACCAGCCATAACCCACTGCCACTTTCTGCCTTTTTTAAAAAAATTCCACAGCTGAAATTGGCTGTGACCTTGAGGAGGTTCAGCAGGAGCAGATCCACAGACGCTGCCCTCAATGCATTGTGCTTGAAACAAAAGAGGGAGCAATGGCATTTTGTTGTACCTTGGATTTATTTTGCTTGTTAAGCCTTCTGCAGCCTGGAGTAGATTCTATAGGGCTGAAGCAACAATGGGGCATGTGTGTGTGTGTGTGTGTGTGTGTGTGTGTGTGTGGATGCTTTTCTGTCAAACCAGTATGTTTTTGGGTTTGTGACTTCCCTGGGTATAAGTGATTTCTCTAGTTTCTAAGTGTTCATCTGTTTCTAGTAGAAATTGACAATTATAGTAAAATACTAGCTACAGAACCAGAAATGCTGCAAATGTTGTAATTTAATATTTTCAGAATTGTCATTTTATTCTGAAAGGCAATAAAATAGCACAATTTTCTTAGGGGGGAAAGAGCTGAAAGTTTGCATTTAATATAATTTAAAGACTTTACAACATACAAAAAAAACAAGAAATAAGAAAGAAAGAGAATGAACAGAAAAGCAAGCAGATAGAGAGATAAAAATAACAGAATAAAGAGAAAGGGGAAAATAAATAAGAGTGACTTCAAACTATCCATCTGTTAGTTGTTCCTGTAAAAGTTCATCATAATAATCCAGTGCAATGTCCAGTTATTCCTCCCTCTGCAAGCTGATGCTTGCATCAGAATCATAGAATTGCAGAGTTGGATGGTACCCTGAAGATCATCTAGTCCAACCCCCCTGCAGGAATATGCAGCTGTCCCATACAGGGATCAAACCTGCAACCTTGCCAGTCTTAGCATTCCACTCTAACCAACTGAGCTATCCAGGCTGTATCTGCTGTAACAATATTAGGTAATGAACAGAAGGACATAGAAATTATTGATATTTTCCTGGATATAATATAGTTCAGTAAATAAGTATTTAGTATCATAAGCAAATTTGGAGTGCTAAAAAATGAAGTCATTTCACAAGTTATGTGATGGATGATGTCTCCGGTCTTAGAAGTCCATAATGTAAATCTGATATATTGAACTGATAAGAGACCAGTATTCTTTCTTGGTCCTCCCTAGTCATCTTCAAGGTTCTAGGTCAGGACTTGTTCAGATTATAGTTTAAAGTTTCCCAATTCTTCTGTAAACTAACCCCTAGAAAAAAGTTTTGTTTAATTGTGTTCTTTAATTACTGTGGTAAGGACAATAATTAATTATGCTTGAATATAAGCATTTAAAAAAATATTTTTTTTTGAGTTTCTTAGTTGTGTGCATTCTTCAGCTCATTTTTTTCAATTGTTAAGATCTTTATAGTACAGTACTGTACTGGCACTTCTAGAGGAGCAGGTAGAAGAATGGTCTCCATCCCAAGGAGCTAGCAATATAGAACATGACTATGGAGGGAAAGAAAAATGAAAGATACTGAGCATGAGAGAGATTCTGGCTATTGAACTAATTCAACTCAAGTAGTATTTTTAAAAGGTTTTTGGGCATTTTGCACAACACAGGACACAGTGATTATTTGTGTGCTGGGATGAGCCTCTGAGGATATTTTGTAGGGCTAATTCACATGCTACAGGCCAGCAAAGCCTGGTACACTTAGTAGGGAGCCTGTAGTCAGTCTTGGCAGCCTGAAGTTCTTGACTGAGGCCTATTAATTTCAGTTACAATTTGCAATTTTAAGGATTCACACTTGGATGTATCCTAAACATTGAAATATGTGGAGAGGCCCTCTATAATATAGACAGGGCTTATTCACACATTACATTGCAGACCACATTTTATTAGAGAAGGTCTGGTTACTCTGTAGCAGTCCTGTTTCTCATTCATGATTAAAACCAGTCTTGATTGTTTAAGGCGGTGGTTTTCAACCTTTTTGAGTCCACGGCTGCCTTGATGAACTACATTCTTTCTGCAGCACTCCTGTGGGGATCAGGAGCCCAGTTATGTCACCCCGTTCTTGCAGAGCGGGCAGCCTCTCACCCTTTTCCAAACACGCTCCCTTGAGTGTTCCTTCAGCCTCCTTTCCCCTCTCCTTGGGAGTCTGGGCAGCCACCCCTGGTCTCTGAGCTGTCCCACCTGCCCCAAAGAGAAGTGCCTCCTCACACTGCCCCACAGGGGCCTGAGAAACACCCCTTTTTCCAGCCCCAGAGGCACCATTCGCCTGGGGAGCTTGTAGCCAGGGCTGCTGCAACAAACAGCTGTGCAAGCCTTTGGCAGGCAGAGGTGCAAGAGGGCATTAGAGGAGGGAGGGAAGGAAAAAGGGACAGAGGCCAGTGTTGCCAGCGGCCCCCTTGACCATCATTCAAGGCACCCCAGGGTGCCATGACACACTGGTTGAAAACCACTAGTTTATTTATATGCATTTAAGAGAAAGCTGTTATTGTGTCAATATCTGGAATTAGTGGGTAGATAGAAGCTGAAATTTATAAGTAAAATGGTTCTCTTTTTTCAAACCAGCTTCCTATCAGTATGCATGTTGGCATCTTTTGAGTGGGGATTAGAGAGGGAAGAAATGGTGTACATACTAGACAAGGCATCTTAAACTTTTTCAGACCCTGGGCCCATGCATTTGGGGACCCATTTCTTAATCCTTTACACTGTATTTTTATAGTGATAATGCTGTTACAACCTACTTTGGATTAGGCTGTGACCTACCAGTTGAAGACTAGTGCCTTAGACAGATATTGGATGTGTGGTAGAAAAACAATCTAGAGTTAGGGATGAGTTCCTTCTCTTCCCTATCTTGGCGGCTGGGTTAGTTTGAAGCATACAAGTGAACTTAAAAAATTTATTGAAGGTGTGCAAGTTTTGTAAGGTTTTGGTTCAATGTTGGTTTTTGGACCTTGCATGAATCTTTGTTCAAAGTCTGGGGTATAGAGGGAAGAATGCAAAATGAAATACATTAAGGCTGTGTACACACCATACATTTAAAGCACACAGCTTCCCCCAAATAATCCTGGGAATTTAGTTGTTAGGGGTGCTGGGAATTGTAGCTCTGTGAGGAGTAAACCACAGTTCCCAGGATTCCTTGGCAGAAGTACTTTTAAGTGTATAATGTATATACAACCTAATTTTTGTTTTCTGCTTAACATTGTTGCATGATTTGATTTGATAATTGCTACATCCGACTTGGGGTGCTGTGGTCTTAACCAGTGGTCCTCAACCTTGGGCCTCCAGATGTTTTGAGACTACAATTCTCATCATCCCTGACCACTGGTCCTGCTAGCTAGGGATCATGGGAGTTGTAGGCCAAAAACATCTGGAGGCCCAAGGTTGAGGACCACTGGTCTAAACCACAGATCCTAGGTCTTGCCGATCAGAACATTGGTGGTTTGAATCCCCGCGATGGGGTGAGCTCCCGTTGTTCAGTCCCTGCTCCTGCCAACCTAGCAGTTCGAAAGCACATCAAGTAGATAAATAGGCACCGCTCCGGTGGGAAGCTAAATAGCGTTTCTGTGCCCTGCTCTGGTTCGCCAGAAGCTGCTTAGTCATGCTGGCCACATGACCCGGAAGCTGTCTGCAGTCTGCGGACAAACACTGGCTCCCTTGGCCTATAGAGCAAGATGAGCACCACAACCCCAGAGTCGTCCGTGACTGGACCTAATGAAGTAAGATCCATTTGGACTCAAGGGAACCTAAGCATGTGCTGTTAGTCCCTTGTGTGCAACTGTTGTAGCAGTATCACAGTTTATCTGTTCAGCATTATGTGGAAGGTTATGATATATTTAAAATTAAATAAACTCTGAAAACAGCAAGATGAGAGAATCTCCACAGAATGTGTACTTGAGGAATACCTTTTTCATGAAAATAAATATGTGGTATTTGTGCCTGCTGCTGAGGTTGATATAGATAAATACTGCCTTTTATGATGTTTCTGAATGGGAAATATCAAAGTGAGTAAAGGGAACAGATTTTCTGCTTGAAGTATAATAGAGTGGAAATCTAGAGAGTTCCTGATCAATTCTGAGTGACTGGCATAGACTTTGTAGTGTATCTAGAGAAAATGAGGAATTTTGGGACCAGTTGACTGGTTAATGTTCTTCATACTGTAATACCTACTACCCCTTAAGTGTTTATTAAATGAAAGAATGCAAATTGATCTTCCAAAACTGACTGTTTGACCTTTATATAGCAGCAAAAGTGAAAATTTGGAAATAAGTGATCACCTCTGCAAACTTCACTGAAGCTGTGTTCTCATCAAGCAGTTTTTCCTGATCTCAGTTTTTAAAATAATGGCATACTTACAAAAAGATACATTCTGGCCTCTGTCTTTAATCTGTACTATTGCTATTCAAGTGTAGGTGTTTAGGCTAGAGTGCTTTCAATTAAATTGGTGCTAAGTGTTGCTGTGATACCTTGGAATCAGAAGCTGTGTCCTAACTTATGTTGTCTACTGAGTACTTTATATCTTAGATTATGTGAGGCTTTGTGTAAAGTAACATGGGAGCAGTGAGCCATTCCACACAATAACAAAGTGTTGGGAAAGGGTGGCCTAGTTGCCTCAGGAATATTTATGTATATTTGGTTCTGCATATATTTTTTAACAAAAGCTAGAGGAGGTAAGCAACCAGGTCAGGAAAATCATTTCATGTTTCTAGGTACCAGAATTAAATTGTTGGGTGTTTAACTCTATAGACATTCCTGGCTTGAGAAAAGATACTGAGTCGGGGGTCGTCTTATACGCTGGGTCGTATTTCTTATACGGCGAGTATATCCCAAACTCTATATTTTAACTGGAAAAGTTGGGGGTCGTCTTATACGCCCAGTCGTCTTATACGCCGGAATATACAGTAGTTTCTAAGGAAGATGCTGACAAAACAACACTGCTTTGAAAATTATCCCAGTTAGTTGAACCTGCAGAACTCTTCAGTGCAAGTTACAGGTAGGTAGCCGTGTTGGTCTGAGTCGAAGCAAAATAAAAAAATTCCTTCAGTAGCACCTTAAAGACCAACTAAGTTTATATTTTGGTATGAGCTTTCGTGTGCATGCACACTTCTTCAGATACCTGAATATCTGAAGAAGTGTGCATATCTGAAGAATCAGATATCTTCAGATATCTGAAGAAGTGTGCATGCACACGAAAGCTCATACCAAAATATAAACTTAGTTGGTCTTCAGTGCAAGGTCATAGTTTGAAATAAGAAAAATGCTCTGCACGTCCATAACTTGGTCATGTGTCCTCCTGGGGGAAATTAGCTCCTATATAGGTGTGGGCAGCCTGTCTTATCTTCTAATGGTGCAAATGAAAATACAATAGTCCTGAAAAGTTGTATCAAATATAAACTTTATCACCATACCATGGAGATTAGCAGAGACTAGAAAACTCAGTTGGTTAGAGCATGGTGCTAATGATGCCAAGGTTGCAAGTTTGATCCCTGTATGGGTCAGCCGCATATTCCTGCCTTTCAGGGGGTTGGACTAGATGACCCTCAGGGTCCCTTCCAACACTGCAATTCTATGATTCTATATACAGTTTTCATGGATATGTAACATGTCAATCCATTGCATGTTTAGATCCCATGACCTGCATTCAAACTTAACATTAAACCACAATTTGTAAAGATTGCAGAACAGCTGCATGAGAGTGGTGTGTTACGCCCCCTTACTGCTTCCTTTTAAGCTAGTGCATAAGGGAGTGTTTAAGGAGGCTTTTTTTAGTTGTTTCTGTATTAATGATTTGGATGTATACATGTATCTGAAGAAGTGTGCATGCACACGAAAGCTCATACCAAAATATAAACTTAGTTGGTCTTTAAGGTGCTACTGAAGGAATTTTTTTTATTTTGCTTCGACTCAGACCAACACGGCTACCTACCTGTAACTAGGAGATCTAAGTCATGGTTTGCTTGCTGTGCATCAGAAAGCTTAAACGATGGTGTATAAGCTTTTTATGTATGGTTGGTAACACTGGTTTGGCATAGTGCCACAGTGTCTACATTCTAAATCTGTTCACAGAGAATTATCTTCTCTTGATGCACCAGAGTTTGGGCTTTTTTGTTTTTAAACTGAACAGCTTTTAATCTGGCTTTTGTTTCTGGTTCTTGAATCATATCATCTTGTTCTTGTGCATGAGGGCAGGCACTCTTGTTTTGGAAAGGTGGTTTCTAAGTCTGTAGATTGAAGTGTTGCCCACCCCTGAAGCTTGTGGATCTTGAGGGTAAAAGGCAGTCAAGTCCAGTTGTATTGCCCTTCAAATGCTGAGTTTACTGCTGGGGATGGCTGAAGTCCCCCCTTTGCTAATTTATACACTAACTTGTATAGTAATAATATTATGCCAAGATTCTTAATCGAGTTATGTACTGTGGAGCCAATGGGACTGTTGCTTTATGAACCATTTCTGGTCAGAATCTCCTGCCAATGTTCTAAACTAATTGGTCTCTTTCCACTGTCATTTCATCTGTCTTTTTTTTTTTGGCTTAATGTTGAGTAGTAATATTGTAATAGTTCATTCACAAATTGTGCCCTGTAGGGAGGGATCTTTCTGGCACCAGGAGCTTTTAAAATGTGAATATGAAGAGGAAACTGTCTGAATTTTTAAAGCTTCTGGTATTCAAATTAGAAATTAGGCATATTCTAACTAGAGAGGAGGCTCCAACTTTAAGAACTTTTGAGTTGACAGTCTCTGTTCTGGTAAAAATGTTAAGATTCCAATGTTCCTGTGTTCTTTAGTGGTTGCCAAATGAGTAGTGTGCTACAAAATTTCAAATGTGAAGCCATTCTTTCCCTCTTTCCTGTTTTGGATTTAACCATACATTAAACCTGTAGTGATAGAAATTGTAACCAATGGGAGCAATAAATTAATGGCAATAGGGTGCAGGGAGAAAGAGTCTGTGGTATGCTTTCATTCTGAGCCATGGCTAGGAAACAACACTACTGTACATCTGCACTTGATCAGTAGCATTGTGCTCTCTTATTCTAAATAGGTGAACTTCAGTCTTTTAAGATTTATTCGTATTTGTGAAACAACAACAACAACCAGGTTTCTAAATAGCTGCTCACCTGCTATGCCAAGTAAGAATGGACTTCTGGGTGACCATGTTCCTTCACTTTGAAGGAATGAAATATATAACTCTTTGGGGGGGTGGTTGTATTTGAGGTCAATAGGGTGGTCCATGCAAAAGCATACCTAATTGCCATTCTTGGTCAGAACTATGTTCCCATCTTTCCATTTTCACTCTGATAGATGCAGTACCTTAAGGACCTCTACTATAGACCCCAGAATCTGCTGGTTTGGGCTATCTTTGCTGACAAACTTATTCTCTTGGTATATCACTTTCATTAAAATTGCTTATGCTGGCTTTAGAGAAGCATTTCACAGGTGTGTGTTCATTGTTAACTAGCTCCATCTTATGATGCTGATCAGTTTGAGTGAATGACCCTTGAAATACAACCCAAGCCATAGACTAAAAATCAATTTTCTATATGATGGCAGGTGTTTGAACTTTTTCTTGTAATTTGATACAACCCACTCACCAATGTGCTTCCATTTTCCTGCATTTGTAATGGCAAAATATGGTTGTAGATTTCATATTTGGTTAATCTGTTGTGAACTCATGTGTACTAGTTGTACTTCAATGAAATCTGCTAAGAATGGGAGGAGGGAGAGAAGGCAGTTTATTTGTATTCCTGTATAATGATTTGAATGTGAATGGGCAGTGTATTTGTTAGCAGGTTTATTTTTATTTGAAGTATCCATGTCCAGGCTTACTATTGATACATTACATTCACAGGTAGGGCTGGATGATATATCAACATCGTGCGCAAGTAGGATTGGGATCGTGGCTGCTTAGCTGGGGAGTGTGAAGCCCCTGCTCCCCAGCTGAGAGAGCCCCAACTCCACTCCTGCTTCCATAGCTGCTCAGCTGGGGAGCCAGGAAAGAGGCAGTGCGCCTGCATGGGCGAAAGTGAAGACAATCAAACACACGGAGCCTGACAGGCCCTGTGCACTTGGCTCCTGCCACTTGGTCTGTAAAAGGAGCCCCAGGTCTCTGCCGCTCGCATGTGAGTGTCGGGGACATTGGAGCTTGCTCAGCTGGGGCCAGGGGCCAGTGCGGCTTCTTTTAACATTGCAGTAAACCTAGCTAGTGATACATCATGATGTTGAAAATGCAACATCGCCCAGCACTATTCACCAGGAGAGGCAGTACAACATCCTTGCTCTTAATTGAAAAGTTGTAGAGAGAAGAGTTGTTGGATGAGTTGTCGGAGGTTGGATGGCGGCTAACAGATTGAGGTTGAATCCTGACAAGACAGAAGTACTGTTCTTGGGGGATAGGAGGCGGGCAGGTGTGGAGGACTCCCTGGTCCTGAATGGGGTAACTGTGCCCCTGAAGGACCAGGTGTGCAGCCTGGGAGTCATTTTGGGCTCACAGCTGTCCATGGAGGCGCAGGTCAATTCTGTGTCCAGGGCAGCTGTCTATCAGCTCCATCTGGTACGCAGGCTGAGACCCTACCTGCCCGCGGACTGTCTCACCAGAGTAGTGCATGCTCTGGTTATCTCCCGTTTGGACTACTGTAATGCGCTCTACGTGGGGCTACCTTTGAAGGTGACCCAGAAACTGCAATTAATCCAGAATGCGGCAGCTAGACTGGTGACTGGGAGTGGCCGCCGAGACCACATAACACCGGTCCTGAAAGACCTTCATTGGCTCCCAGTACGTTTCCGAGCACAATTCAAAGTGTTGGTGCTGACATTTAAAGCCCTAAACGGCCTCGGTCCAGTATACCTGAAGGAGCGTCTCCTCCCCCATCGTTCTGCCCGGACACTGAGATCTAGCGCCGAGGACCTTCTGGTGGTTCCCTCGCTACGAGAAGCCAGGTTACAGGGAACCAGGCAGAGGGCCTTCTCGGTAGTGGCGCCCGCCCTGTGGAATGCCCTCCCACCAGAGGTCAAAGAGAATAACAATTACCAGACCTTTAGAAGGCATCTTAAGGCAGCCCTGTTTAGGGAAGCTTTTAATGTTTGATGGATTTCTGTATTTTAATGTTTTGTTGGAAGCCGCCCAGAGTGGCTGGGGGAACCCGGCCAGATGGGCGGGGTATAAATAATAAATTATTATTATTATTATTATTATTATTATTATTATTATTATTATTATTCTAATGGTAGGCAAACCCCTCTGAGGTGTGAGTGTTCTATAAATAAAAAAGACCCTCTCCTCCTGAAAACAGAAGCACCTGTATACTTTCACTGATGAGCCCAACATACAGGAACATTTATGTGGGAACAAGGAATACCCTGAGCCCAAGCCATTTAGGGCTTTAAAGCTTAGGACCCATGCTTTGCATTGTGCCCAGACACACAGTGGATGCCAGTGGAGCTGTTTTTTAACAATAGCATGATGTTCCCTGTGGCTAGTTCCAAGTAATAATTAGATGCTAAGGGGTGTAGCCAACTAAGAGTAGGCTCAAGAGTAGACTTATCAAAATTAATGAACCTAAGCTAGTTATGTCAGCTAATTTCAAGGGGTCTGCTTTGAGTAGGACTAGCATTGGAATCAACCCTATACAGTGGTACCTGGGGTTAAGAACTTAATTCATTCTGGAGGTCCATTCTTAACCTGAAACTGTTCTTAACCTGAGGTACCACTTTAGCTAATGGGGCCTCCCACTGCCGCCACACGATTTCTGTTCTCATCCTGAAGCAAAGTTCTTAACCCGAGGTACTATTTCTCGGTTAGCGGAGTCTGTAACCTGAAGTGTCGGTAACCCGAGGTACCACTGTATCTTGCACCTGCGGATGTTTAAAATTTGCCTTCAAAGGCAGACCCATATGCAGTTGTGACCGGAAGCATCTAATCTTGTACAAAGCTCGTGAAAGGTACTTTATACCATTGATGCTGTGTGAACATCTAAAATATGAATCAGACCAGTAAGTACACTAAAGTTGTGAATCTATTCCTTAAAGAGAAATGCAACCCATCCAGAACAGGATGGGACACTATTCCCAGTTTACCTGTATATTGCTCTTAAGGGGGGGGGGGAAGTAGTTGATAAATGTTCTTTGAAATTCTCTCCCCCATAAACATATAGGTACAAATTGTAACTAAAATGACAATGGCAATAAAAGATTTTAAATATTAGGAGAGAAAAATAATTAACCACTTTGTCATAGAAACTGTTGCTATACATACATATTAGGTAAAAGTAAAATGGGAGGTGGCATAGATATCTAGGTACTTTGCTATTATAAAATCCATGTTTTGAACAGCTTGAGAACAGTTACAAGCATTGTATGTGTGTGCCATTCCCCTAATCTCCCAAATTTAGAGGCGAGTGGATCCCTGTGTAGTGAAAACAACACCATTCTTGCACACTGAGGGAGTGTGCTATCTGCAGGTTCAATGAAACTCCAATAGAAGTGGGGCCCTAAAAGGGGGTTGTGAAGCCCCAGTAACGAAAAAGCCATTGAGGACAGCAGAGTATCCTCAGTGGGCAAGGAATGCTGATTAACTGTTATGGTGTGGAGGAGGGTCAATGGAAAAGTGTGGGAATAGAATGAAGTATCCCAGAAGAGGACAAGGCTTGCTGACTGGTATATTGAATAGGGGTACTCCAGACTGCAACATTTTATTCCAGGTCCACTTGTGTAACCTGAAAACACATTGGATAGTTTTGTGGAAAAACTAAGCCTTCCAGTCGCTCATTGGTATATATTAGGGCTTTTCATTTGTTTAAACATGAATGTATGGGTTTTTGCATCGTTTCTTACTACCCCCTTCATTTTGGATCATCTAGTGACTATTTAATTGTTGTGTTGTGCTCATGACGGGCTGGACAGCAATGAAGAGAACATTTTTTTTCCAGCAGACCTAGATTCAGCATTCTCTTTCTGGTACTGTACTTTTCATAGTGCTGAACAGTGCAGCTCTTCCAGAGTTACAAATATATTAATTCAGTTGTGACACTAAATTCATATAGAAACATTTGGTTAGTGGCTTTTTTGCCAGTGAAAGCTTATTCTGTATTAGACATTATTTGTTTCTGTTTATAATGTTCTACTTGCATGCTACTTCTATATAAAAAGAAGCTTTAGCTTGCCCAAAATAGTGGTGTGTTTGTTCCAACAACTAGGGACAGAAGCTAGGCCTTTCATTTCTAGTCCTGTGCCTGAACTACGAGGTCATTCCTCCTTAGTGCATTTCTTTCTTTATGCTCTGTGTTTAAAGTAATAATGCCCAAACTTGCCTTATGAGGCACACAGAGGGTGGAATAAGCACCAACAAGGCTAGAACAGGAAGAACTGCTTCTCTTGGGATTAATGTATTGCTTGTTACAAAAAGGTATAGTGATCTGCCCATGTGATATAATTAGGTATGTGTTGGGGAGGGATTTATATTTCTTTATGCACCTGGACTTGCAGGTCTTGGCATTGCTCAGCAGTTTAGTGAGGCAACTTTGGTAACAATCGTAGCATTGCTTCTAGAGGAATCAAGTGCTGCTGAGTGAAATTATGCAGTAATCTTAAGAAAACTTCTAGTTTCTTTGGAAGATATTTGAGAACATATTCAAGTTGTGTGACTTCAGTATATTCCTTCCCAATAACCATGTGATTCAGTATATACAAATTTCCCTGTTGGGGAACTTAAGATACAGACAGACATATGTTTGGAATTTAATCCAAGTCCAGTGATGGTGTTTTAGCAGTTGGACCTTTTATTTACGGATTTGTTGGCAGGTTATACTTGGTTGTCTGAAATTCAGATATAAAGGTGTTAGTTGGTGCTTTGAAGAACCTAGATAGTAGTTTAGGAAGTTGCCAGTGATCTAGCGAATTGTGTTATATGTTAGTCCTGTAGGAGCTTCTTGCCAAATATGTGACAAGTCCTGTCCTACAACAACTTTGATTCTAATATGTCCACCAAGCAGTCTTTGTCAAATTATTTGCTCTCTCTTGAGTGAGCAGAGGTGTTCAACCATAGTACTACCTGCTGAATTGGGGCAGGGGTAGGGTCTGACAATCTTTTCTTTGTACAGATTACCTCCATAAGTTCATATTGATTCTTTCCTAGGAGGTTCATGGAGTGGAAGGAATTAACAGAGATGAGAGAAATGGTCTGTATGACTGCTAAGGAGTGAATACTGGCTTGGAAAAACATAAAATACTTCATACTTTCCACATGGTGAAAGTATATTGTCCTTTCAAGTTCACTTTTACTAGGTTGAATTTCTTAGTTATAACACTGTTAGATTTAATATTAAATACTATATGATAAATGTACTTAACTTTTCTTCACCATTTGTTTCAAGGTTCATTAGTACCGTACATGTTGCAAAACAGATTGGCCGCACGGAGCATGGCCATTTATTTGAAGACCAAGATTGCACTTACTAGGAGGCAGGTATCTTTGAATTTATTAGCACCACTTCCTGGCAACTATTAATAGGATTGCCATGCAAATGTTCCAAACTTTTCAGAAGCAAAATTAATTTGGCAGGGCAGTGTTCCTCATGAAAAGAGAAGTACACTTGTGGTTGTCAGGTGGAACTGTGAAAATATTCAGAATTGGTCAAACTTTGCAATTATCTCAGATAAAAGGACATAAAAAATAAAATTTGAACATTACAGGCTCTGCCTTCCTTGCAGGTGGGGGTTTGGATTCCTGTGCCTGTGATGCTATGCCAGGCCGTAGCTCCATCCACATATTTATCTACTGTATATTTTGGAAAGTGATTTGATTGTCCACTTGTTCTCTATAGTTTTGGATGCTTCCTAAATATAGTTGCCAAATCGTGCTTGAGGGTTCTGAATGCACTTTAGTCGCCATTTTGAATCAAGATGGCAGTTTGAAATGTACCTTCGGTGTGACTTTGCACTGTTGTTGGCATGGGTTCGGCCTCTTGAGAAACCATCACCAAAGTTGGCACAAGGGTTTCTGAGGTGGGCATGGGGGCCTATGTTGATGTTTAGGTGCCATCATCATTTTGGATCAAGATGGCGGACTGAAACATGACTTTGTGTGACTGCACATTTTGGGGCATAGGTTTGGCCACCTCCTAAGATATTGTCACTAAACTTGGTTTGAGAGTTCACGGTGTGAGTGATGATTTTTGTCAATGTTTGGATGCCAGGTGCCATTTTGATTCAATATGGAAGACCAAAATGTGGCATTGGTGTGACTTTACCCATTTTTTGGGATGGCATGCCCAAACGCACTTTTTTTTATAAAAAAAACCCTCAAAATAGTTTTTGGTTTCTAAAAATTTCCTAGGAGCCCCAGTGCTCCCTGCTAGTATTCAGTACAAGTGTGGCCTATAACAAAAAGTTGCAGTGTAGAGTACTCCTCTTCAGGTTGCCAGCCATGCTCTTCTCCATAGTACTTCATCCCATTCCCATTCAATTTTCTATCTTTCTATCCCAATTTCTTGAACATTTGACATTCTGACTGATCATGGTTTGTCCACATTGGGTTGTTTTGGGAGTTCTCCCTCTATGGGGGGGTGGGTTCCCTAAATATTTTTTCTTTTGGCACTTCTGCAGGCCTCATGGTTTGCACTAGCCTGCTGATAGCAACCTCCCCCCCCCACAAGAGGAAGGTGTTTGTTGACTACATAGGCACTCCCCACCAAACACTGGAAACAGAGGGGATGATTTTGGGATGAACTGTGCCATATTTATAACATTTAACCAAACAAGGCAAATATTTTCCTTTCCACTGACATGGTGGGGGTGGAAGGCATTGCTTGGTGAATACATCTTGCAGTTGACTGCAGAAAGCTTAATACAGGACACTTTGCTTCTAGCTGAGAGTATCTCAGTCCTACTTTCAGCTACTCTTTTCGACTTGTACAAACTGAGTACAGTGGCACAGTTAAAGGCTAACTTACTGTAGCATGAGCCTTTGTATACAAGATCCATCATTGGATGGACAGAGGAGGTGCTAGGAGTACACATCATGAGATGTCCCCCGACAAGTAAGAATTTGGTTGGTTGTCATGGGGTGACAGGGGCCTAAATACACCCAAAGTTGTTGTTGAAGATGTTCTAACAGCATCTGAGTTGTATAATGGAGAAAGTCCAACTGTATGCAATGGGCTTTGTTCATACTTCATGTTGCAAGTCATGCTTCCTGAATGAAGGTTGGTGAATTTAGGCCAGATGGCTGTAGGACTAAATAACTGGTATTTATTAACTTGATGGTATAAGAGAAATAACTGGCATTTATTAACTTGATGTAAATAATTAAACAGGAATACCAAGCTTAACAGTGGCCTCACTGTGGAATCACTTGGAAGACCTGCATTTCCCTAGAAAAGAAATCTTAACTATTAAAAGGTGTTTGCCTCTGACTTAATCAATATGGGAAATATTTCTACAAGCTTTGTAGTATTGGGTAATGTCTGATTTGTCACATAGTCTGCAGGTCTTGCAGTGCCTTGTTAAGGATCTGTGCATGCAGAGTATATATTTTCTGTCTTCATAGTAGTCCACTTTTTTCATTTTATCAGAGTGAGACTTGTCCCAGAACACTTAGGTGAGTTCTTAACAGCAGTAGAATCCAAGTCTTTGGCTCTTTGACTGGAACATACTGGCTCAACAGTAGTGGTTCTTAGTTCTTGTTTGCTACTACAGGAAAAGCTTGGGAAATTACTCCTGATTCTGTAGTGAGAAATTCTTTCCCCATACCCTAGCATAGTTAATATCTGTACATTGTGGTGCCATAACTTGCAGTGATATAGTATGGGAATGACATTGCATCCTGTAGAACAGGCATCCCCAAACCTTGGCCCTCCAGATGTTTTGGACTACAATTCCCATCATCCCTGACCACTGGTCCTCTTAGCTAGGGATCATGGGAGTTGTAGGCCAAAACATCTGTAGGGCCGCAGTTTGGAGATGCCTGCTGTAGAACAGGAATAACCAACATGGTGCCATACAGATGTTGTTGTATTACAAATACCATCCCTGTAGTCCAGCATCTGGAGGGGTACCATGTTGGCTATCCATGCCCTAGAACAAAGTACAGTATTGTTCTAGGAGGTACTAATTTTTTCTATAGGCCTCAAATTTTGTTTGATCTGCTATCTCACATAAAAGGGCGCTACATCTACAGTGGTACCTCTAGTTGCAAACACCTCTGGTTGCGCACGCTGCAGGTTTTGAGCTCCGGTAACCCGGAAGTAGCTGCTCCTGGTTGCAAACTTTGCCCTGGGATGTGAGCGGAAATCGTGCGTCAGAGGCACGTGTGCAGCGGGAGGCGTGCTTTCGCTAATGGTGCCTCAGGCTATGAGCGGTTTCCGGTTACAATCGGACCTCTGTAATGGATTCCGTTCGTAACCAGAGGTACCACTGTATTCAGTTTTTTTAAAAAAACCTTCACTTTAAAGTTTCATCTTAACTGATCACGTGGAACATACATTATCTTAGCAAAGTGGAGAAGGTGGGGTTTTAGTTGTTTGTCGTGGTTTACTGTGATAGTTCTTCTTTGTAGCCACTTGCTACAGGAATGAAAACCTAATTTCAAAATACAGATTGATGTAATAAGATTAATTCTATTTCAGTTTAACATTTTGCACCCCACTTTTCATTCAAAAGTACCTAACGATGACATCCCTTAACAAAATACCAAAATAATATGCAAAACACTCTTACAATGAAATTGTGATTGTGCAATGTAAAGTGCTACACGCACACGCACACACGAACATAAAGCTGCCCTGAGGCTTTTTTGAAGCATGTGATTGGCAAATAAAAACAAAATGTTTTTGCTCTGCTTGCTGCCTCAGAAGAAAGTAACTGCAAAGAACAGAATTGTAAACAATTACATTTCTTTACATTCCAAATGTGTAACTATATTGGCCACAAGAGTTTGAATTGAAAACTGGAGACCACTGCTTCATGTGGCCCTGATCCTGCTGGGCAGTCTTAGGGAAGCAACTCCCTCTGTCTGAGTATTAGAATAATGGCCTAACTTGCATGGTTGTTGTAAGAAACAATGAAATGCTGCATGTATTCAAACTTACCGGTAATAGAAGTACTGAAAGTTGCCCACAAAGTTATGCCTTGATTAGTGTCTGGTGTGACGGCCTCAACCCAAAGTTGTCCTTTTCTTCTATCTAGTGAAACTGTTACTAGATGTGACCCATGGTGTTTGAAAATCATTCAGAGAGCTCTGCTTCAGGAGTTGCTATCATCATAAGAATTGAAATTGGCTCTGCCTCCTAGTTTCCTGCTATACTTGTTCTTATCCTACTGGAAGGTTTGCAGCATCGGCTGTTCCTCCTTTCCCCCTGGCATTAGTGTAATATAAATTTCAGTATCTATTCATCTGTAGCCAGGGATCCCTCTCCTTGCTGAACAACTCCTGGTGTTGCTAACTTTGCTTTTATAAGCAGTCCAATTAATCCATCTGAACCGACATGTAGATGGTTGGTGTGCACTTCTTGCCACAAATAGAAGCTTATTGCTATAATACGGCATTTTAAAACACATGGAGAAGGCTTTTGGTTTTGTTTATACTAGTATACATCGCTTGCATCCTGTCTTTGCTGCTAGCAGCTCAGTACAGCATACAGGGTTATCCTCCTTTCTCTCTTTTACCCATTCAATAACCCTGTTAGGCCAAGAGACTGTACCTGCCGAAGCAATTCAGTGAGATTCATGACGAAATTGGGATTTGAACCCTGGTCTTGTAAGAGCTAGTCTGACAGTGTAACCACTGCAATATTCTGGCTCTCCTCATGTCACTGAAAATTTATTCCATGTGGAATTTTACAAAAGCAGCATATGCCAAGCCCATACGATATTGGAGTTAAATCAACTCTGAGTTTGCACTAGTTGTTACAAATGCAGGTGTGTTGGATATATATTGACCCCAAGTTGGAATATCTGATACAAAACCAATGGGTTGTATTCAGTGCTATCCCTATTCAGAGTAGACCCATTGACATTAATAGGCATGACTAACTTGGGTCTACTCAGAATGGAACAAAGCTGATTTGAGCTTAAACTGTAAATAGTAAAGAGCTCAATGGGTAGTAACTTTTAATGAAAAAGGTACTAAAGACTGTGAGGCTGTTTAATAGTAGTGTTTTACAAATACACATTCCATTAATGATAGCAGTTGCTTTTTGTTTTGTTTTTTCCTGGACCTGCTTTTGTTTGGATGTGAATGAAAAGAGTGAAGGAAGGAGAGCAGGATTCAGACTTTGGGAACCCTTGAGTAGGGCCTTAATAGTAAACTATTTTATATCTACAAGGAGATTGTGCTTTGAGTGTGTAGGGCAGGCATCCCCAAACTTCAGCCCTCCAGATGCTTTGGACTACAATTCCCATCATCCCTGACCACTGGTCCTGTTAGCTAGGGATCATGGGAATTGTAGGCCAAAACATCTGGAGGGCCGCAGTTTGGGGATGCCTGGTGTAGGGCGTTAACACTAGTTGACACAGTTTTGGCCTGGGTGTGTAGTACAGTACTCTGTTTCCCTTCTGCCTTAATGTGACTGATGTCTGTCCTTGATGGCAGTCTTGAGCGCCAGGGACAATTGAGTTTCCACTGGGGACCAGTAGCATGAAAACTAAAAGACTTTGATAGTATGGAATACATGCCCTGCAAGACAAGGCTGAGGGAGCTGGGTTGGCTCAGAATCAACTAAGTTCAAGGGGAACTTCAGTTCAGATGACTGTTGCTAAAACATTGATATAAAGGTTGGGAAATTGCTTTTGCTGGAAGGTGGGAATGAGACTCTAGCTCTTGTCCCCAGTGGTCTTCCCAGGCAGGCTGGCCCCTCACCCAATTTTGCAGCTTTTGAGGCAGCTTGCATGCTACAGAAGGAGGATTTAATTCCTTAGGGCTCCCAGTTTCCTGACACTGCATTGCATTCCTCTCCATTCTCAAAGTCCTGCACTATATGTGTCCCAATTCTTACCTTTGGTATTCTGCTAATTTGTCTCTTAGCACCACAGCAGCCAACCACCCCTATTCCCTAGCTGCCATCTGGATTCTTTTCTGCTGCCACTGGAATTGAGTTGCCCAAAAAGCAGTTACTGTATCTCCCCCAACCCATGATTGCTTCTAGACTTTGCTCTTATCTAGATTCCCCTCTTTCTCTTCACCCTGCAAAAGTTGCTGTCATTCTTTGCTTTTAGTTTTCTCGTAAGTATACTGCTCCCCAAACATGGTGAGAGCATTGGCTAAGTGCTCCCAGGTGTCTACCCTTCCATTGTTTCTCACCCATGGAACCATTGTTTTTTGTAGATCTCCACTTCCCTTTTGCATCTCTGCATTGGTTTTATTGGCATCATGATTCCCCTTCTCTTTCTTTATTTCAGGCCTTGATGTTTGGTATGCTGCCTTTCTCTTAAATGTTTTCATGGAGCTCCTTGGTGGCTTCAGCATTGTGATTGTCTGTGACTGAGCAGCCTCATGCTACCTCCACCCCAACTTGATTTCCATCCTTTGGAATGACTTCCTCACCTATTGCCACTCTCAATCCCATCCTCTCTTAAGTATTGCTTGTGTGACCTTTCTGGTTTGGATTTTTCCTGGCTGTGGCTGTCACAGTTGACCCTCCAGCTTTTTCTGTCCTACCAGCCATGATAGTTCTGCTTGACCTCCACTGCCTATGGCAGTATGCTTCTGAATACAGGTTGCTGGGAATCACAAGAGGGGACAGTGCTTTTGCACTCAGGTCCTGCTTTCAGGCTTCCCATAGGCATCTGTTTGACCACTGTGAGAACAGGATGCCTGACTAGATGGCTACTGACCTGATCCTGTAGGGCACTTCTTGTTCCTTTTGGGAACTTCAGATTTCTTAAAAGCCATGTGTGAACTGTCACTTCTGCCAACTGAGTTTTCAGACTCCACTAAAGGCCTTATATTCCTTGTCCCCCTACCCCAGTGTACTGACGGCCTATTTACTCCAGTAATCATCCTAATAGTGTACAGTCCTATCTTTGATGTTCAACTCCCATGTTGCTGAGTGCCTTGAGTGGATCCACAGCCACATTACTCATCTTAGCACTTTTGGGTCTCCACTGCTTCATTCTTCACATAGGTGCTTTCTTTCTTCAGTAAAAAAATGGAATCAAATAGCTGTGATTTTTCTCCTCTTAAAAAATGTGATGCTGTATATATCTAACTAACCCAGTCATACTCAAGTGTAGAGCCATTGACTTAAAAACCCATTGATTTTATTGGATCTACTCTGTGTATGGCTGTTGTTGGATATTGCCTGACAGGAAACATAACACAACTACCGTGTTTCCCCCTTTTTAAGACTCCGTCTTATAACTTTTTTCCCTCAAATAAACACGGTGTCTTATTTTCAGGGGATGTCACACATGACACTTTCTGGCACATGCAGTTGGAGATACAGATCAGCTGTAGCGCAGAAATCAGCTGTTCCTGGCTCAACTGTAGCGCACACCTAGCGAAGTCAGCCCTGAGAAGGGAAAATGGCGTTTAAAAATGCCGTTTGAAGTGATTTCAGCCTGCCGCCCGGAACCGGCCACTGCAGCGCGGAGCGCTCAACAGCGCCGGGCGGAGCACCCAGCAGCGTGGATGGAGCGCTCAGCAGTGCCAGGCGGAGTGCCCTACCGTGCCGGGCGGCAGGCCTCCTTGGCAGGGCCAGGAAGAGACGAGGCCACTGGCTCGGGCGCTCCCGAGTCCTGACCCTAGCCACTTCCATGCGGCAGCAGCAAAAGAGCTGTGCGGCCACATGGAGAGGCGAGCGCCCGAGCGGGAGACGTACGCTCTGCAAAGCTCTGCACTCACTTCATCCGCCCGACGGGAAAGCGAAGTGGGGAAGAGAAAAAGAGAAAAAACTGAAGCGGCTCTTTTTCTCTTCCCCACTTTGCTTTCCCGTCGGGCGGATGAAGTGAGTGCAGAGCTTTGCAGAGCGTGCGTCTCCTGCTCGGGCGCTCGCCTCTCCATGTGGCCGCACAGCTCTTTTGCTGCTGCCGTGTGGAAGCGGCTGGGGTCAGGACTCAGGAGCGCCCGAGCCAGCGGCCTCGTCTCTTCCTGGCCCTGCCAAGGAGGCCTGCCACCCCGCCGCCCGGCACGGTGGGGCGCTCCGCCCGGCACTGCTGAGTGCTCCGCGTTGCAGCAGCCGGTTCCGTGTGGCAGGGCGGCAGGCTGAAATCACTTCAAACGGCGTTTTTAAACGCCATTTTCCCTCCTCAGGGCTGGCTTCGTTAAGCGCGCGCTACAACTGAACCAGGAACAGCTGATTTCCCCGCTAAAGCTGATCTGTATCTCCGCGCTCTGCTTCCTTGCTTCGCCCGCTGCTGCTGAGCGTTCCACGCTGCAGCAGCTGGTTCCAGACCCCGAGCTGGCAGGCATGAAGGTATGTCTTATTTTCAGGGTATGTCTTATATTTCTCAAATGCTTAAAATTGCTGCCCTGGCTTACTTTTTGACTACGTATTAAAAAAGGGGAAACACGGTAGATGTTGAGGTGAATCAACTTGGAACAGGAGGGGCTTCATATAACTGTTATGCTGCTTAGGCTGCAAAGTAGACTGGTTGAACTACCATACTTCTGTATTTAATTATGGTCTTGAAATCTGGTTGAAGTTCAACTATAGCCATGTGAAATGCCTTTTCTGTTAATCATCTTTTATTGTGCGTCTAGACAACTATCCCAGACTTATTCATTAGACAGGAAGGACTTGCAAAAGGACTCTATGTATATTATCAACAAACTCCTGGTTGGATAGGCTATAGCTCAGACATGGTTTTCTGTTAACTTTCATTCCTTACTCTGTGTGTGTGTGTGTGTGTGTGTGTGTGTGTGTGTGTGTGTGTTGGTAGTTTGTGTTATTCAGGCATGACAGCAGCAATTACAGTTACTGCAGTTTATGGGAAAGCCTCATGCTACAAGTGGGTAGGGTGGCGAGTCATTAGCACAATCCAAACACATTGGTGTGATGCTTCGAATACTAGTTCCTGTAAGAGAGGGTATTCACATCCAGTATCTCCTTTTATCACTAGTGGCAATCATAATTTTGTGTCTCTAGTCCTCTTGAAACGTACATCATTAGTAAAGGAAAAATGTGTCTGATACCAGAGCGATCTAGCTGATGTTAATTGATTATTACTTAGTTCATTTCAGTTTATTTTAATCAGTTAACTAGTTAGATGAAAAATTTTCATTTTTTAAAAAGACTACCTATGCTTAATTAGTGAATTTCTTTAAAACAGAGTTTTCTAATGCAGGTGATATGCACCATCTTAGAGGAGGCATTCTCTTCTGTATGAGAGAGGAGAAATGCATTTTCAAAGACGACTTAATTAAGAACTTTAAAATTGGGGTTTAGTGTGAAAATAGCCCTAGTATTTATGACCTCCTCGTATTTCTAACCTATTCTGTATCTGAAGTATATTTGGTTCTTGTTATTTTCTTCCTCTCGCCCAATATTTAGATGTTATACTGTCACTTCTATTAATCCTTTAAAGAACTCGTGCTGCTTCTGACAGTAGAGATGCTGGAGCAATGTGTAGATTTGCCTAACTGCCCACTGAATTTTACACAACTTCAAATATTGTGACACCGTTCTCTGCCCAATGCATATTTTGAAGTACAAATACAATCAAAACACATATAAATGTGGGTTATTATTATTTTTAAATATAATATAGAAACAGGACAAAATGGATTTAGTGGTGATCAACTGTGAAAGTGACATGGGACAGAAATAGGCAGATCCATCCCTGATTGAGAAATACTGCAGAATCATTGTCTACTTTCTAGTTCTACCATCTGGAGAAATCCCACCCGCATTTCATAGTTGTGTGAAGCTGTATCCCCGCATACAATAAATAGAACTGTGGCTGGCATGGCTTGGCTCAGTTTGTTTGAAAGGGAATGCCTACTGAGCATGGCCAAGTAGTATATGCCTAGTTAATGTGTGTGGTGCTTTTCACAGTAACAAAAGAGAGGTCTCCCCCAATAAGCTTATACTCAGTTAATTCTACCTAGCCTTGCCTATTTGTCCTACAAGCACTGCTATAGACAAGTGGTACTGGTAGCATGGCTTGGAAGTTATACCTTTTTACAACTGCCCATTTTGGCAAGAGTTGCTAGAACTCTTGTCCCTGGTAGCTACTTCCACATTTGGAGGTTGTCTGCTTTGAATACCAGTTGTTGGAAGCCATAGCAAGGGAGAGTGCTGGTGTGCTCAAGTCCTGCTTGTGAGCTTCCCATATTTAACTGGTTAGCCCCTGTGAGAACAGAATACAGTGGTGCCTCACAAGACGAATTTAATTCGTTCCGCGAGTCAATTCGTTTTGTGAAATATTCATCTGGCGAATTTGCTGTTTCCCATAGGAATGCATTGAAATTTCTTTTTTTGCCCATAGGAACACATTAATTAAATTTCAATGCATTCCTATGGGAAACCGTGATTCGCAAGACGAATTTTTCGCAAGACGAATTCGTCTTGCGAGTCACCATCAAATCCCAAGACACATTCGTCTTGCGAAAAATTCATCTTGCAGGGCATTCATAGAATCATAGAATAAGAGTTGGAAGAGACCACAAGGGCCATCCAGTCCAACCCCCTGCCACAACAATGCCTTAGAACAGAAGGTGAGAGGTGTGGGGGTGCCAAAATTTGGCATTGCACAGGATGCTGCTGAAATTTGAAAGCCCAAAGTCTGCCACTGCAGTGCAGTACTAGCAATGTTACCAATTAATATTTGCAAGCTGTGGTCAGTCTTTCCCACATAGGCGGTGCTGGGTGGACACAACTTAAGGCTTTGTGACAAACATGAAAACTTGAAAATACTTACCGTAGTTGTGAGATTAACCTGAAGATGGGATTTGGGTGGGTCTAAAGTGTTAGGGCAGTGTTTTTCAACCACTGTTCCGCAGCACACTAGTGTGCCGCGAGATGTTGCCTGGTGTGCCGTCGGAGAATTACTTTATATATAGTCAATATAGGCACAGAGTTAATTTTTTTAACATTTTCTAATGGTGGTGTGCCTCCTGATTTTTTTCATGAAACAAGTGTGCCTTTGCCCAAAAAAGGTTGAAAAACACTGTGTTAGGGCTTCCAATTACCACAGGAACTAATTGGCTACAGGTTCATACATATAAAGACATACATGCTCAGCAGCCATGTGGAAACCAGCATTAGAAACTCAGAAATAAAAGCTATTAACCAAATGGCCCCTTAAATCTAGTTACTGGCTCCGCAAGGGAATGTCTAGGCACCTTTTTTCTTTTTTTAGAAGTTCAGAAAGCTGAAGATGAATTGTGTATATTGTCAGCACAATAAAATTCAAAAAGCATAATGTGGTGTTTTCCCATTTATTTTGCTGCTGCTTTGATTCCCATAGGTTATTTCAAGTGTCTTTGGGCTTTTTGAAAATGGAGGCAATTAATCACTCCAAAAAGAGAGCATCAAATAAAAGGAGCACCCCAAAGCCATACCTTTGTATTTTGGGCAGATTAATCTGGATTAACTACCATTTCCTGATTCTGTACTAACAACAACTTTAAAAAGCTGCAGTGTAGGCTGCACAAGACACTAATGCCATCTTCTATAACATTTTAATGAAGTTACTTTCTTGGATAAATTGAATGTACTGTAGATTCCTCCTGTGTCCCCCTTCCCCCGTACTGTCATCACACCCTGAGTATAAATCCAGGTGAAATCTTGTTCATTTTCCATATGGTCTAGTCCTCATTTGAAGACTGCAAAAAACACATTCATGCCTCCCCCCACCCTACCCCAACATTCTTATATTGGTCCCTTCTCCTGTCTTCAGAGTGGCTGGAAGTGGATTGAAGGAGGAGTGTGTTAGACTTGCTTTGAAACCTCAGTCATGAATCTTAAGAGGTTACCTTGACCAAACATCTGACTTGTGTCTGCCAGACTCTGGAGAGATCTTCCCCTTGAGGATTCTGCTATGGGAAAATATTTTTAAAGAATGTATTGTCTCTTCATTGGAATTTGATGTGTTCTTCCCAGGGTTCGAAATTAGCATAGCCCCAGGCTTATTTTGTGCCTAAAGATTCCATTTGGGAGCACCTCAAAAATTCTGGGTGCCATTTTTTGCACCTGGCTGACACTCAAGGATTATTGAAATGTATGTGATTGGAAGCATCAACGTATATCTTAAGGACAGACAATATGTTAAGGAGTTTAACAATAAAGAAAGTGTTCTGAAAACTAAAGTATGGTACCAATATTTTATTGTAAACACCAAAATAAAATGTGTCACTTAGGTGAACTGCGTATTAATTCATGCTTATAAGAATAATAAATAAATACGTGTTGCCTCTCCCCCCCCCCCCCCGGCAACTAAACATTCTGTTTTGGCGCCCAAGCTTTTTGGCTCCCAACTTTTCTTTCCCAATTTCTAACATTGGTTCTTCCTGCATGTATGTGGTCCTCTTTGGGAAATTTCAAATACTGTAAGCAGTTCCTGATCTCCCAGAGCAATATAAAGGCATGTGAATTGTTGGGGAAGTACCTTCAGCAAGTAGTGCCTTTAGCAAGGGTTAAGCTGATATAGCCCCTTGCTACTCAGTACTGTATTTGTTGCAGCTAAGTGAGAGAATGGCAAGTTTTAGAGCCAAGCACAAATACGTGTGCTTTCCTAGAAGCATGACTCTTCATGGACTCACTCGGATATACTGTAGTGATATACCATAAACTAGTGTTAAGACAGGTGAGTCAGCAATGAGACTTAGGTTTGTGCTTTCTCCTGCACACACACACACACACACACACACACACACACACACACACCCCTTCTTCCAGAAGAGAAGTTTGGAAGCTTTCACTTCTGTTTTTAGATTAATCTTAGTTTGTCCAGATGATCAAACCTTGACAAACTGTGGTTAATCTTAACTACGTCTTGTTGAAACAAAGAAGCTTCATAAACACTGGTTAGGGTTGTAACACTAAACAATGGTTAATCTGAAAGGAAAGTAGAAGCTTCTGATCTCATGACCATGCTGAAGAAAAAAGCAAGGAAGGGGGAGCATGCAGGCCTAAGGCTTGCTGTAGCATATTCTAAAAGTGTTACAGTACCTCAGTTTTTGAGTGTCTTGAAAGCCGAATGTTTTAGTTTTCAATACCGAAAACCCGGAGGTAAGTGCTTCCATTTTCTAATGCACCTTGGAAGTCGAATGGCTTCCGCTGCATGTTTTTCAATTTCTTAAATGGAAATTGCAGGCGGCCCTTTACGCCTCAATTTTCGAATGTTTCGGAAGCCGAATGGTCTTCCGGAACGGATTACGTTCGAAAACCGAGGTACCACTGTATATCTGAATGCCACCAACATTTCAGCTAATGCTGAAACTATGAAATTGCTTCTAAAAACAAAGAGCTAGTAGCCCTTTGCTGAAACAACAACTCCCCTGATTAAAGCTATTTTCATATTTAAACTCAGCAATGTGTACCTAAAACGTTGCCTGGTCAGTTCTCCGCATCTCAGGAGAGTGCCTTTGTTGACTTGAAATAGTGTGGTGTTTACAGCACAGGGGAGACAACACACACACCCCGCCCCAACGTGGAACAGAAAACTAATTTCTTTCTTTGGCCTGTGATCCCATCTGCGTTCAGCTGTGGGGAGCTGATGGAGGCTGCATCTGTGCATTTGCCCAGCTGCATTAAATATGTGTTTTGTTGGTGAGAGCTTTCGTCTGTTTGGTGGCTTCCAAGTCCCAGGGGTTCAGGGGTCTCTGTCCTCTCTGCTAGCTAGCTAGAGTGTGGCAGGGCCCAATAGAAGAAGCTGCTGGAGCAGCTGCTGCTTCTCCTTGAACTGCATAGGAAGCATTTTTGCTGTCTTTTGTACAGCAGCCCCGTTGGCCAAACAATAGTTTGTGCTTTCAAGGCCATGTGCAGAGTCACGTGACCTGCTGCTGCTGCTGGGGTCCTTACCCATCTGTTTTCTCCACTCTTTCTGGGTTATCAGGCACAGGTCCAAGTTCTCTCCAGCAGCCAGCCTCCTGGTCAGAGATTACGAGCCAGCGCTAACCTTCCTGGCGGGGGTGGTGTGGCTTTGCTTTTATGCAGATTAGCCATGTGCTTCTCACTTCAAGACATTTGAGGAAAGCACATTTCCTGTGTTTAGCTCTCAGTGGGTGGTTCCTGGCTTTACTGTACAGGGATGGAGGGTTGGGGCCTATGAACTAAGAGCACTCTGGAGAGGGATTACAGTACACTGCCCCCCTTCCCATTCCACCTCCGCTGCTACGTCACCACAACACAACCACTAGTGCTCTCATAGTGTTGGTGTCATTCATTCAGTGCCAAGATTGCTTTAAAAAATTCCCTTGGCCCCAGTTCAAACAGGAGTACAGCTGGGATGTGTTAGATTTTAGGCAGTCTGCCCTCAATTTGAGATGAGTTATAAATAGCTGTGCTGACTTCCTTAACTAGCACACTCTGAGGTAAAATGCAGGTTAATTACTGTGGGAATCAATTAGGGCTTCTCTCCGTTAAAGAGCCAGCAAGACTTTTTATTATTATTATAATAAATCAGATGACAAATCTGGTCAGGAATGAATTCCAGACCTAAGGTGGGGTTTTCATTTTCTTCATAATCCAAGGAATCTGATTTCTACTTCTGCTCAAGCCATATACAGTCTTTTTAAAAAGTCCTTTTGTCTTTTGCCTTCATTTCTACAATTAACTATGATAACCTTGTAACAATTTTCAGAAGGATAGCTGTGTTACGCTCTTGTAGCAAGAACAAAGAAGGGTCTTGTACAGCTTAAAAGACTTAACAAATTTATTATGGCATAAGATTTTGTGGATTTCCAAGAGTAGAACCTGAAGCAGTTGATTCAAATACAACAAAGGAGATTCTGACTAAACATTAGGAAGAACTTTCTCACAGTATGAGCTGTTTGACCATGAAATGGACTATCCTGGAAGGTGGTGGACTCTCCATCAGAGGTTTTAAATGGAGGTTGGATAGCATCAGTCAATGATTCTTTAGCTGTCATTCCTGCATTACAGTGGATGGGACTACATGGCCCTTGGGATCCCTTTCAACTCTAAAATTATTTGATTCATCAAATGCACAAAAGTAAATTACCCTGAATTTCAGGTATATAGATACATGATGGGGGGAAAATCTTAAACAGTGAGGACATGAAAATTTATAATAACCTTGAACAAAAGGGCCTCCTTGCTTGATTTTGCTATCAGAAACCAGATTTATGGCACTGTCATAGCAAGCTTTCTTTATCCAGGAAACAATTGTTTTTGATCCCTGAAAAGTCGACAGCATTGTTAGTACTATGGCTGAAACATATTTCATTTAGCCAGGAAGCAACTGACTATCCTTGGGTCTAGGCCAGGGGTCCTCAAACTGCAGTCCACAGGCCAGATCCGGCACGCCAGGGTCCTGAATCCAGCCCACCTGCAAGGCCTAAGGTTTGGAAGCGGCTGGGCGGGAAGAGCCCTAAGGTAAAAGTGTGCCCCTTTAAGTGCTGCCCCTTTAAGCCGTTTGAGGGTGGGATGGCAACGAAGGAACCCCTTCTATGCCAGCCCTCCCCCCCCCATTCCCCTCAGGCGAGCTCCATGCTTGCCTCACCGGATGTGCACATGGGTCCAATGCGGCGGCCTTGGCAACCTTAAAAGTTAGGTAAGCACCAAAAACACAGACAACATATGCTAATAGAATTAGCAAGAAGAGAAGTCTCAATCACAACAGTTTATTGTACAAGGGAATCTCCATGTAAATAGTGGTGGGTTAATCTTTAAAATAAAGCTCTCCACCCAAACTTCCCCAAGTTTGAAAATAAACTTCAATGCAGAGAAAGTCATATCCATGAGGAACAGCGGCATCAAAAATAACCCAGAAGAAATGAAGTATAAAGGTGAGGTACAGGTAACTTACGGACATAGGTGGTGCTGTGGGTTAAACCACAGAGCCTAGGGCTTGCCGATCAGAAGGTCGGTGGTTTGAATCCCTGCGACGGAGTGAACTCCTATTGCTTGGTCCCTGCTCCTGCCCACCTAGCAGTTCGAAAGCACGTCAAAGTGCAAGTAGATAAATAGGTACCGCTCCGGCGGGAAGCTAAACGGCGTATCCGTGCGCTGCTCTGCTTCGCCAGAAGCGGTTAGTCATGCTGGCCACATGACCCGGAAGCTGTACGCCGGCTCCCTCGGCCAGTAAAGCGAGATGAGTGCTGCAACCCCAGAGTCGTCCATGACTGGACCTGACAGTCAGGGTTCCCCTTACCTTTACCTTACAGGTAACTTATATTATTACTGATAGCGCCTGTTGTGTGTCTGTTCTGGCTATTCTTTTGAAAAAAGTTTTTTTTATATATAAAAAATACACGAAAAAGAGAATGTTTCTGGCACCTCTTTAGTCCAGCCTCCAACAGGGTCTGAGGGACTGTGAACTGGCCCCCTGTTTAAAAAGTTTGAGTACCCCTGTCTAGGCAGAAGGTGAGAGAAGTGGGAATTGGGAAGGTGTGGGTCAAAGAGGTCCAAATAACAGAATCTTTAAGCTCCTCGCCTGTCACTGCTAACACATATTTCAAAAGATTTCAGTCCTATGCATAGTGGTATTTGTGTATGAGCAGGTCACCACAGATGGGGAATGAATATATTATGTGGTTTTAAACAGATTTCCAGTTACCTCATGTATGTTTAATTGTCATAAAGTTGGACTAAGAAATTTTTCGGGAAAGTTGCTCTTCACACAGAAATAACTTGCAATGCTCCCACTCCATTTACATGTTTTACAAGTGCATTTTTGGGGGAAGGTGTTACCGGTAATTCTACTTCTAAAATATTTAGACCCTCTCTTGTACCTGAGAGCAAAGTGGCATTTCATAGGTTAATTACATTCTCTACAGTACTGTTTAGTAATACCCTTGTAGGAAAGCTATTGTATTTGATGCTCCTGCTGTTTGGAGGTGAGAACTCTGAATTGGGACCAATTAGGCCAGTAGCTATTGAAGTCTGTTGTATTGCTAATTGTCTATTCAAAATAAAAGTGCAAGGAGAGTAACTGTAAATATCTGTGCGGTGATCAGGCTTCTCACTTAGTACAGATGTGGGTTTTGGGAAAACTGCTATGGAATTGGCAATTTTGAGATTGCTTCTCATTTCTTTGAATGTAGGTGAGTTGCAAGCAGGGGGTTGGGGTTTCAATGATCAAGGAGTAGCGCTTTCTCTGTTATGTATGTCTGTGGAAGGACCTTCAGCTTTTGAAGTGCAATCATGATAATCTATTCCTGTGGTTTCCTTTTGAAAGGATTTCCCCTGTGTCAGTCCAGAAGAGAATCTCCAGCCCTTTTCAGTCAGGGTTTGGTATTTCCTTATTTATCCTGTATTCTTGCAAATGAGCCAGTATCACTTTTTTCCTGCCAGTAACAGTTTCTGTCTCTTGTATAATATCATTCCCTGTATTCAACTCTGGCAGCTGTTCCTCCCATCAACATTCACTGATAAATACCCAATTCAAAGTTTAAGTGGAATTTTTGAGAATAGAGTAACTGGTACAAAAGGGTGGGCTGTATTGAAAGATTTGTGGAGGGGGCAACATGTTTTATTACTGTGATTACAAACCCAAACCTTTTACTATTTGGGAGTCTTTCAGACCCATGACCCTTTCAAACCAGAACTTGCTGGTGTATATGGATTTTAATATTACATACTAATTTTTCAGGCAGAACAAAACCAAGAGAGTGTTGGCAGAGGTGGTCCCACTTTTTTTTTAAGTCAAGATAAATATGGTTAACACTCAGAAAGTAGACACGTATCTGCCTCAAGAAAAGAACATCAGTGACACTTATATAAATATGGCATTTTGGGTGCTTTGGAAATTTGAAGCTTTGTTTTTTTGTCAAACTACTTGGCATCATCTTAACTATATTTGAACTCAAATGTGAGTGAAGTAATGAGTGTTAATCTGTTCTCCTAAAAGCTGTTTGTTTAACTTGCAGGCACTTGTCTATTGGTCTTTAATGCTAATAACATCTATAAAATTTTGGAATGGGTAACTTACCCTAGAGGGGTGAAGTTTCCTTGGAGTGTGTAGTGACCTACAATATGATGCCTATGCCTTAGTTGACTGAGAATATACTTTATGGATAATTTTATATGTTGGCAACGTTCTTTAAGTGAAATGTATTTGACTTTTGCCTTGTCTGTATGTTTGTCTTTTACTGATGAGTCTGCCTTTCACGAGTAAGACTGTAACATTTATATATGGTACAATAGTTACAAAATATCAAATTGCTATTTTAAAACAAATCTTGCAATTTTCTTTCCTAGCCATCCAGCCCAATGGATCAGATGGGGAAGATGAGACCTCAGCCTTATGGAGGAAACAACCCATACTCACAACAGCAGGGACCTCAGTCAGGGCAACAGCAGGGCCATGGATATCCAGGACAGCCGTATGGGACTCCCCAGAGATACCCAATGGGAACTCTAAGCAGGACACAAACTGCAATGGGCACCGTCTCTTATGCACAGCAGGTAAAGAGAAGTGAATTGTGGATTGATGTTAAAAACCTGAAATGCATAGAATTACTGTTTGTGTGTAGTGGCCAAATGCCAGTGTAATGGGCAAGAACGCCTGAAGTTCTCATGTGATGAAGTGTTGCCACAAGATAAGCAAAACATTGTGTGTTATTTATTGTTGAGTATACTTTAACCAGCTGCAGCAGCAAAGAGGTTCTTTACAGAATCCTAAACCTTCTGGGTAGCATTAGATTTTCAGGCTGCATCTTTGCACTTGGTTTGTATCTCCACTTACATTTTCTCTTTCTTCCTTGCATAGATCCCACCTTACGGACAGCAGGGACCTAGTGGATATGGGCAGCAGAGCCAGACTCCCTATTACAACCAGCAGAGTCCCCATCCCCAGCAGCAGCAGCAGCAGCCTTCCTATGCCCAACAGCCGCCATCTCAGACCCCTCACGCCCAGCCTTCTTATCAGCAACAGCAAACTCAGTCTCAGCCCCCGCAGCTCCAGTCA
Organism: Zootoca vivipara; assembly: GCF_963506605.1. Lineage (NCBI taxonomy): Eukaryota > Metazoa > Chordata > Lepidosauria > Squamata > Lacertidae > Zootoca > Zootoca vivipara. Next base: position 35,165,959 of record NC_083281.1, on the reverse strand, counting down.
TCCCAGCCTCCATACTCCCAGCAGCAGTCGCAGCCACCACATCAGCAGTCTCCATCTCCGTATCCTCAGCAGTCAGCGGCTGCCCAGCAGCATCCACAGAGTCAGCCTCCCTACTCCCAGCAGCAGTCACAGTCACCCTACCAGCAGCAGCAAGCTCAGCAGTCTGCTACCTCGGCGCTTTCTCAACAGTCTGCATCTTACTCTCAATCTCAGTCGCAGCAGCAGTCGGCATATTCTCAGCAGCGCTTCCCACCTCCACAGGTAAGACTTCTTCCAGGTGCTGCTGCAGACCTGTTGTTGGATGACAAGTGCAAGCACAAAGCAGTGTTGCGTCTCTTGGAAAAATTATACAGTGACACTAACTGATTTGGTTGTGTTGTAGCCTTTTAAAATTTGGGTAAGGTTCTTTATGCTTTTAAAGGAAGAAATAAGGATTGCAGCTCTGTTAGGGAGCAAGTGATCACTCAGGTGTTGACAATCATAAAGTGTTGTTGGCTCGTAAATGCAAATTGGGTCAGGCATGCACAACTTGTGACCCGGCAAGCTGAACGTTTTCGTTAGCCATCCACAGCTGCCCACCAGGAAGTTCAATAAAAAGAACCTCCTTTTGCCTGTCTGTGACCGCAAAACAGGGAGTTGCCAAGTTGGTGGGAAGCCACAGCACATAAGTGACCTGAATTAGATACTTCTGTTACATTTTATATCCTTCCTTTCCTCCAAAGAGGTCAAGGAGGTGTGTGTCTCTTCTTTCTTCCCCACCCCATGACAACAGGTTAGACTGAGAGATAGTGACTGCCCCAAGGCCACAATGATCTTCAAAGTTGGGATGGGGTGGGGTTTGGAGATTTGAACCATCACCTCCCCAGTCCTAGTCTGACACACTAACCAATATATCATAGTGTGACTATCAAATACAGGACAGGATAATACAAAATGGGTATTTAAGCAACTGGATGGAGAATAGATCAAAGCTAGAATCCATGTGCCAAGCACCTTAAAAGTGGAGAGAGGATTCCCTTCTCAGCCTTTAGGCCAGAAACAAGTATAAAGGGCAGTGGGGAGAGGTAATTAATGATGGGATTGAGACCAGCAATGGGGGTATTTTCTTTGGCCTCTGTAAAATTGAAACTAGAGACGTCATATGGGGCAGTTGATTAGAACAGTGTGTGTTGATAGAACAGGGCTAATGCTGTGAGCCAGGGTGAGGATAAAATAGGGATTCTTTTTCCATTTTCAGGATCTCTTCTGTTTTGTTCATTGGATTGATCTTTTGCATTTCAGGAGTTATCACAAGACTCGTTTGGGTCCCAGGCATCATCGGCTGCCTCAATGGCTTCCAGTAAAGGGCAAGATGATGTGAATTTGAATCTTCAGTCCAGACCCTCTAGCTTGCCGGTGAGTCAAAGGCCCCATCTTATAAATGGCTTGGGTTTAAGTAATTGGAAGCACTGTTAGGTACTTACCGTGTTTCCCCCTTTTTAAGACACCGTCTTATAACTTTTTTTCCTCAAAAAAGCACAAGGTGTCTTATTTTCAGGGGATGTCTTAATTTTTCATTAGGTTTTTATTTTATTTTATTATGGTACCTTCTGTTGCTCGTTGGTCTTATAAGGCAGGCAGGAAGGGTGGAATTTGCAGAGACTGGCTCTTGGAATACAGGAAGGGAGGAAAGTCTATCCGCTGCTGGGTGCTCCGCGGGCGCCGAGGCCATGCAGCCCACAACATTCCGGTGGGGCGGAAGGGGGCCAGCAGCGCTCCCGCCGCTGTCCGTTCAGTGCCGAAGCCGCGGCCTGAACCTGCGCACGCGGGAACCGGGCAGGTTCCACGCCGGGGGAGCTTGGTGCTCGCCGTGAGCGGGCGTGTGAAGCGATGGCGCGAGGCTCCCCCAGCTCCAGCCTAGGCAGGGATTTTGCTAAGGCAAAGCCTTCAAGGAGCCAGGCTTGGGCGGCTGGCTGGCTGGCTGGCTGGCGGGGGTTAGGTCGCACAGCGGCTGAGGAGGCAGGGCGGGAGTGGGGCGGAATCTGAAATGGCCCACTCGTGGGTGGCAAGGCGGATTGGGAGCGGGGCGAGACGTTGCCGGGCTGCTCCGGCACAACATGGCTTTAAGGGAGGGGCGTGAGGGCTTCTGCGGGGGTCAGCGGGGCCCTCGGCAGCTGCGCTTCTCATGCTTCCTCTGTGTGGGAGGTGGTGCTACAGAGCCCAAGGCGGAAGCCGGGAGAGCCTCTCTGAAGAACTGTTCTCCCGGCACGCGCTTAAACAGAAAGAGCCCAGGCGGACCAAACCAAAGGTCCCTCCAGTCCAGCGCCTTGTTTTTAAAAGCGATTAGAAAAAAAGCCGTCCGTCGCCCCGGCAGCGCGAAAGGGCCCACAGGCCTCCCGTCACTGTTCAGCCTTGGGCCATGCAGCCCACGACGCTCCAGAGGCGCGGGAGGGGCCAGCTGCGCTCTCACCGCCACCCATCGCCCCGGCAGCGCGGAAGGGCCCGCAGGCCTCCCGTTGCCGCTCAGCCTTGGGCCATGCAGCCCATGACGCTCCAGAGGCGCGGAAGGGGCCAGCAGCGCTCCCGCCGCCACCCATCGCCCCGGCGGCGCGGAAGGGCCCGCAGGCCTCCCGTTGCCGCTCACCCTTGGGCCATGCAGCCCACGACGCTCTAAAGGTGTGGAAGGGGCCAGCAGCGCTCCCGCCGCCGTCCGTTGCCCTGGCAGCGCGAAAAGGGCCAGCAGCGCTCCTGACGCGGGGGGGTTTCCCTGTCCGGGCGCTCGGCCCGAGTGGAAAAAAGTCCTGGGAAGAGCGGGGAGGCTCCCAGCGCGGCTCGCCTGGCAACGCGCTCAATTCATGCACCCCCTCCCACATGGTCTCAAGCCTCTCCGAGGTATGTCTTATTTTCGGGGTATGTCTTACGTTTCGCAAATGCCTAGAAATCCTGCCATGGCTTACTTTATGACTACGTATTAAAAAAGGGGAAACACGGTAATATGCATAGCACATGTTCTCGTTGGAATTAAAAAGTAGGACCATGCATTTATTAAAGCTAACAACATTTGGGCACCCACTTGCAGGGGGGGGGGCGTGTTGGAAATGGATTAAAAATAATAATGTAGAATTCTGAAAGTAACACCCCCTACCATACCAGAATATACATCAAATTTCTACTTGGGCTACAGAATTATGCCTGAAATTTACAGATTATATGTGGTAAAATCTCTTACTTCATTACACATCAACGCCTGCTATACTCTAGTGGAACTTGTTACTGTGTTAGTTACTGTGTTATAGGTGTGGACATTTTGGTGTCAGTTTAGATTTACTGTATTGCTGCTGTGAAACCAACTAGTAGAAGATGAAGTCAACAAAGCTGCCCTGATACTCTGCAGAAGAGAGAAACCATATTCTGCCATCAAATCTTGGTCAGCTATTGCTTCTATACTTGTGTCCTCTAGCCATTTCAGTCATTTATCAATATTCTTTTAGTTTTAGTCTGAGTGTGATAAGGCTGTGGGATTCAGGTTTTAGTGGTGGTCCAATTCATTGTTGGTGCCAAGCAGTGCTGTAGCTGGAGATGTAAAAGATCATACATACTGCTAGCTATTTATGGCTGTTGCTGTATCTTCTGTGTCTCATTGAGAATAATTAGTAGGCTAATGACTTCATATGTATAGCTCTTCCCTGTTCCTGAAAGGACAGCCTTTTCATCGTGTTTGGGAAAGCTGTTTAGTGCATTGGCCCAGTGCCAGGTCTCTCCTCAAGAGACTGCCCCCAGCAGGCTCAAAGGAGAGTTTGAGCTGCTGACCTAGAATCAGTTAGTTCTGCTTGTGCTGGAGTGCTATTTGGCTTTCAGAGCTCTGAATGCTCTCAAATATGCAGTTGCATGAGCAAAATGCAGAAGAGGTTAAATGGATGGCAGAAACTGCATGTTTTAAATATTTCTAGGATTTATTAGATTACTTTCTGAAGAGGAAGTTGACACACAATAGTTCAGTAAAAAGTTATATTTAATATATGTAGCAGAATGCAGTTGTGGTTTCTCCCCTCCTTCTGAACTAATGCAAGTTGCAGAGTAGATTCATGCTTTCTGATACGATAACATGTTCAGTGTTACCACCACTTCTTTTAGGAAATACTGCTTCTTGCAATGAGTGGTTTCCCTTTACATCACATAGTTCTTCCAAAATTGTATCTTATTTGACTAGATCAGCCTTATTCAATCTTATGCCCTCTAGATATTTTGAGCTATAGCATCCATCAGCTCTGACCACTAGCCATGCCTGTTGTGGCAAATAAAGAGTTGTAGTCCAAAAAGTTTAATGGTGGGCATGGGGTTGGGAAAGGCTGGACTAGACAATGTGGACTTCCTCTAGGTTTTGGTGTTAGCAGTTAATTCTTAAGTGACAGAATAAATTCTGATGTTGAATTGGAATGCAAGGTAGAAGTTTCATTTAGTAGTGTAGTGGTACTGTTTCCGCAAATTCTTCCAGTTGATGGTTTGTCATTCGTTGAAATTAGTTACTATCTTTAGTGGGGTGATTTCTTTTCAGAACAAAGTAGGTGTATTTCACATTTTTATGACTTAAAGAGTGGCTAAACATATAGTCCGCTAGTGTTTCAGGATGTGCTTATGAGAAAGTCTCCATCTCTTTAACCAACACTAGGACCAATTAAAGTCCCTAGATGCTTGAAGAGTTAGTATTCACTAGGGATTGATGGGTGTGCTTTTCTTTCTAGATGAGCTCTGTCTCTCTGGGAATTTACCGTAGGTTAGTACTGCTGGCTTAGTGGATTCTGGGTTGATAGATGGCTGCTTGTTTTGACTAGCTTGTGTTCTCTAGCTTGGTAATATGCAGTCTCCTTACACTTGTGACAACTAATTGGCACAAGAAAGTGTGTCCAAACCAAAACATCAGGGTGAGTCATATGCATGTCCACTCAGTCCCATTGTGTTGAGTAGGACATACTTTCAGATCACTGCAGTTCTGTGCATGCTTGCCTGGTGTAAATGACACTGAATTCAGTGGGACTCACCTCTGTGTAGAATTGCATAATATTGGGTTGTTGGTGTCTGTCCTAATACTGAGAGTTCTGGGACAGCCTCCTGCCCGTGTCCCCCACTCCTCTAATTTTAGTGCTGGAAAGGGGATTGGCAGAATCCCATAATTGTGGAGGCTCTTGAAAGTCTAGTATACCTGTGAGAACCCTGCCAGCCCTAACCTTCCAAATTCAAATTTGCTGCTTGAAGAGCAGGGAGCACAAGTGCTTGTTTTGATGCTGGGAAGCCAAGACCATTGAACTTCTTCTGCTTGCCTTCCAAAGGAGTCCCAGCCTTTACCTCTTGCTGTGTAGGAAAAGGTTGGGGTTCGTGTAGGTTGCAGAGTTCTACCTTTGGGTGCCTCTGCAGACTACTGCTGAAATGGCCAACTTCCTTTCCAGATTGCAGCTGGAAAATTGGGCTGTCTCTCTGCCTCTTTGTCTTTCCACCATTTTCTTAACACTTTAACCTAGAAAGGAACAACAACAAAAATGCTGCTGCTGTTGTGACATCCCTGAGGTTGGGGCATGGCCCTCTATCTTAAGGCCACTTTTCTAATTTGAGCACCTGAAGGCCACCACATAATCCAGAAATCCTTTGTCATGGCCAAGTTCACATCTGCCTTTTTCATATACGTTATGCACAAAGGAACATTTCTCCCACACCACCACATTTTTATATAAATAGATTGGTTTTCTGAACCCTCAGTGTGCAGATAGAAATGTTGCTTGTTCTTTCAGCAGTACCAGGGGAAATATTGGGAATTCGCTGTTCAGGGGCATGAATGCACCCCATCCCTTCTCCAATCTAGACAGATCTCTATAAAAAAGAACCCAGTGTGTTTAGTTTTGAGTTACACACAATGGGCAGAATTCAACTAAGTTGTTGTGTGCATGGAACAAGTTCCACGTGTGCATTGAGACTTCCCCCCTGTCCTTTTCCTGTGCACTCCCCTGTGCCACCTGAGTGTGCTCTGAAGGGTTTGGGGAACACCAGAGGGCGAGGGTGGGTGCAGAGAAAGTGGGGGAGAGACCTGTTGGGTTGAGAGGATCTTGTTTCCTGTTCACATATTCCACTTAGCGCTACATTGAACTCCATCCATTGAATTTGTCTAACATATTGTACACAGTCTAAAATGGGAAATAGATCACTTTAGTATTGCTTCTACAACATTTTGGATTGAGAAGCAACTGCATGTACAGCTCTGAATGCTAGTAATAAAATGCACATAGTTAAGATGGCGTCTTCTGTAAGATGGCAGTAGTGTTGGCGAATAGTTCAGTAGAGAACAGGGCTGGATGAAGTTGGGGAATTTCAGTGAACGACAGTTGAAGGAAATCTTCACTTTTGACTCCTCCCCACCCTTTTATTTTTGGAATGGGAAGACTGTATGCATTTAAAGAGCTAAACTTCCATCTTTCTCAGCCAGCATGGTCAGTGGTGAAGGACAGTGGGAGTTTTGAGTCCTACAATGTCTTGAGGGGCACAGGTTCCTCATCCCTGGCCTAAAAAAAGGTAGGCAGAGCTGTTGTTGGTGTATACTTGGGGGAGGTTGTATCCCAGCAATTCAAGAAACTATAGGTAAGGACTGAGATAATTTCATAGTTGTGACTGGAACTTAATCTTTTGTCTTTTTTGCTTTTGCTTTATACACCTTTTACTTCATCTTGACAGCTTTGGAATTTCTATTTTTTATATCTCTAAGGAATTGCATATTAAGTTACTTTTATTTAAAGCACTGGTTTTCCAAAGAGTGACTTTTGAGGGAGTGGGTCAGCAACCCAACCTATATGAAGTGACCTGCCAGCAGGTTTTGTTGCCATGAATGGTACTTTTACAACACTTCTTCCCCTGCAACTTGACACACAGGACTGCATTTAATTGAAGGCTGCCTAGGTTCCCTAACTTAAAAGGAATAGCTTAAGGATATATCCAACTAACTCTTACTCAAGGTTTTGAGTTAATGGACTTGACCAACTTAGGGCCAATAATTTTAGTAGGTCTACTCTGAGTAAAGGTTTGTAGAATACAACCATTATTTTTCTTTACTAAGCAGTGTTATTCTACTCTTAAGTCATTTGTTAACAGTATGTGCAGTTGTGCACAGTAAAATAGTGGGAGCAATGGAAATAGGGCTGTAGCTCTTCCACTTGCTGGTAATCGGAACTTGAAACTAATGGTAAACATGATTATAGCTCCAAAGATCAGGTGTGTGCTCCTTTTTAATCCACTGTTTGTAGTGTATTTTAGGCAGCTTCACAATAATAAATAATAACAGCACTTACATTGCTTCAGGATGTTTAAAGTGTTTCATGTTATCTTGTTGTAATCCCTTGCAACAACCCTCTGAAAACTGTATTATCATATTTGGGTGGGAAGCTTAGGCTGAAAGTGAGTTGCTTAAGGCCATCTAGCAGAGGCAAGATCTGAACCACAGGCTTTGGAATGCATCCCTTAGACTCTTAGCTATTGTGCTGTACAAGCCATGATGATCGTTTGTGATGATACAACACTGAACAGCAGTACAAGGCAGGAGGAATTTGTATTCCAGAAAGGAGTGGGTGGTGTGGGGAGTGGCTAAGTGATTCTGTGGCATCCTTCCAATTGCTTAACCATGTTAAGCAAATTGTGACTGTGTGCATATGCACATAGCCACCCCTGGTTGCATAGACAATTTTAAAAAGGATTCAAAATGAATAACAGTCCAAGCGAGTCTTGCTCGATCAAAAATGGTCAGTAAGTTGATAAATCAAATGCTATATAAACTCTGAATTCATATACAGTAGTTGTGGTCTGCTCAGGAATCATTTTGTCCATGCTGCTGGAAAAGGTACCACTGGGAAGCTGAGAGGGTGTCAAATGTGTCATGCAAAGACCAACACAGTTCTTATCTGGAAGCAGAACTGTGTATATCTTGAAGCAAGGACAGAAATAAGGGGCCCAAAGGATTGGAGGAGGAGTAAGGAGGAAAGACCGTGGGAAAGAAAGAGGCGACAAAGCTAGATGAGAATGAAAGTAAATATGTGCCCTTCCTTTGGTGTGCATTTTGCATATTTAAAGCATTTATTGAGAACTGCAATCAATAATACTGAAATCAAATTCTGAATTACTGAAGTGTGTGTTTGTGTGTGTGTGTGTGTGTGTGTGTGTGTGTGTGTGTGTGTCATTTAGGATGTGAAAACTTAACTTTGGTTAGCCCTTGTTTTCAAAGATAAAAGCCAATGTGGTACCCTCCAGATGTTGTTGGACTACAACTCCTACTGCCTTTGACCTATGGTCCTGCTGGCTGGAGCCGATGGGAATTTAAATCCATTAATATCTAGACACAATGTTGGCTACCCCTGCCTGAAGCTCAAATCTTATATCATGGAATTTTGCAGCATCTGTGACGAAAGAAGAAGAAATGGCCAGTTTGCAAATGCAGTTAACAATAGTAGAGCAGGTTCCTAAAATTAGGGTGACTAGGACTAGGAGCAAGGCAGGGCTATATCTCAACACCAGAGCACTTGCTTTACATGTGGAAAGTCCCAGAATAAATTTCTAGTACAGAGATGAGGAACCAGTGCTCCTCCAGATGTTATTGGACTCCCAAGTAACATCTGTCACAGCCAACATGGTCAGTGGTCAGTGGGTTGCCTCCCAAATGTTTCTGGACAATCATAGTTTCCTCACCCCTGCTCTAGAATCTCCACTTAAAAAGGTCAGGTAGCAGGTGATGTGAAAGACATTTGCCCCAGACTCTGGAAAGCCACTGCCAATCCACGTGGAAAATACTAGATGGATCAATGGTTTGACTTTGTGTAAGGCAGTTTCCTGTGGAAAGCTTCACTCCAGCCTTTGCATTTGGATGACATCATGAAGAAATAAGGTAGGCTGCTACCTACAAAGGGCAGTCTTGGCTTGATGGAAGATATGTCTACAGATAGAGTTCAGTAGGTCTATTTATCCCATTCCAACCCTAATCAAACTATATTTTCTCTTTTGTGGAAATTCCTTCAGAAAAAGGATTGTGGTCCAGTAAATATGTCTAATAATAATAGTAATACCTTCCTAACTAACACAGGCTTTTCATTGTGACTTTAGCTACCATGTGTGTTACTCTGAGTTAAAAAAGCATGTTACACATAGACCTGTTTTGCATTTGACTAAGCAATAACTTAAGTACTATAAGCATGAGCAGGAAGGACCCATTGCCCATGGCTGTGAGGATGACATCAACAGAATTTAGTTTCACTTTCCATGTAAACTTGTTTGCTGTTCTATGCAAACCAGAGATTGTGGTTTAAAATGAACTCTGGTCCATTTCTAAATAAACCAAACTATAAATGGTCAGTGTTTTGAACCATGATTTGCAGTTTATACATAACAATCCATGTTACACAGAAATGAAACAAAACAGCTGAAGGAATTGTCCTGGCTGATGGGAGCAAGTCAAGACAGCTTCTTCCTGGAAGCTGACAAGCCATTTCACCCATCCTCTTAGCTTCTGAGATTTCACCAAGCATTGCTCAAGCACTTCCCATCTGGTCTTTGCTGTCATAAGGACTCAATACGTGAACTTTTTTTTAAAAAGAGAATGTAACAAGAAGTTTGTTCTTCATCCAGCACCATCAACCACAATTGCCATACCTTGAACATTATCATGGACATAAACCTACTTCTGAAAATACATATCCACCTCTAGTCATAAATAGCTCCATTTTTTATCACCAGTTATTCTAGTGCATAATGATCAGGAATTTATGTGCCTCAAATTCAAGTCCAAAGATTAGAAATCTATCCAGATTGGCCTTTGGGTACCAAGCATAATGTCAACAACACCAATTACAACTTACTGTTATATAGAAGAGAATTACCACAGAAGCACTGACACTAATGGTTCTGTAACAAATAAATTGTATTTTATGTGTGATTTATTGAATAAAATTTATGGGTCCCACACTACTTCAGGCCCAGTGCTCCTAAGAGGGACAGCCAATTCTGCAACACAGAGGCATTTGCGTAAGTTGTGCTTATATAGGTATGTTGATACCCAGGCATTCTGCTGAGTGTAACGAGTACTAATACATTAGGTTGTGGTTGAATACATCTGTATTTGTGTGTTATTGAGCTATGAATTGCACCGATTGCTCAGGTTATCTGACGTGCAGAAGACGTTTCTTCATATGTGGTTCTGCCAGCTTCTCTCTACCCCCAACTCACAGTGCCCCAAATGTATAACGATCCTCAGAAGCTGAAAGTAAAGCAAAAAGAGCAAGCATTCCTTTTTCTACAGTTGTAGCCCATAAAATGGGCTCTACTGACCAAGTTTCATATAGTGGTGGGGCAAGATGATGATTTGGGGGGCTCAAATTTTGCTGAGCTAGATGCTATCACCTGTTTTGAAGTTTCTGCCTGAAATTTGTTCCCTTGGTCTTGGCGTTTGTGACTCCTTCCCCTCTTTTTGTGGTGTGGAACTGGGCCCAACAATTTGTAAATTTATGGGGAAATAATATTTGCCTGCTAATTATAACTTGTCTAGGCATTGCTGTAAATGGTCCCAGAGTACAACAGTGCCAGAGATCCATATGGCATTTGAAGGATCAGTGCCTCCCAAATTTGTTCTGGCAGAAAGGTTCCTATAAAGCCTGGCTGTTAAATGACTCTGCTCATTTGCATGGAAAGACTAATAGCAAAACAAACTCTGCACGTGACTACCCACATCTTCCCCCCACTTCTTTTCTAGAGCCCAAGTCCTTTGAGCCTTTTATAAACATTCAAACAATGTATTCTAACACCATTACCAAGTCTCTTGCTGGGAATTTTTTGTGTCATTCCAGTGACATAAGTATGACCTGCTTCTTGGAACTGATCTGCTATTTGTCCATGTGGCGCTCCCACCTCTGAACTAAGCCAGTCTAACCTGGTGCTGGCAAGGAAATTCCCCACCCCACACTGCTGTGTCAGTCATGGCCGTGCAGCACGGAATGCTGTGTGCTTGATTCTCTTCGAAGAAGCAGCCAATCAGCGCCTGCCTTATAAATCATGTTGCTCTGAGCCACTGATGCAGTTTGCTGTCCCTGTGCTTCGTGCAGGAGGCTGTGTTTGCAGCAGATCATTCTATGCTCGATCCAGGGCCCGTTTCCTGTTTCTATTCTAGTCATTGGTGGCTCAGCACGGCTTCCTGCCTGTATACGTTACAGATTCCCCTGATGGAAGCTTTTTGTTTTTTAAGGAACAATTTCGGTTAGAAAATTAACTGAAATATGAAGCCAGCTGCGACTTGGAAAGGAGCAGATTTAGACAACAGGCGTGTGCGCTTTAAACAGTGCTGCCATTTCTTTCTTGTTCTGCTTTAAGCCTAGCTTCGGTAAGCAGGACAGGCTGGTTTTTAATCAGAAAATTGCTAGAGGATACCCAGTTCTGATCTTGGATTCCCAAGAGTGGCGGTTTCTTAATCTTGTATAACCACTGAATTGGAAGAGCCACAATTGCAATTGCTGCTTGCTTCAAATGAATAAACTAAATCAATGCATTTTAACTGTGTAGAGAGAGAAAAACCAAAAACAGTGAGGGTGAGAGGAAGAGTAGTATGTAAAATACAGTATGGATGAGAATTACATTGTTTTAAAGTCATCTCTGAACATTCTAATTTGGAGTTTTATCAGAAATAAGCTAGGTTTTATCAGAAATAAGCAAACCCTGCACTTAAACCGAATCAGTGATCTTCTATTGCATGACCGCCATATCACCCACTAAAAAACACAGTTCAAGACCTGATTTTTCTATTTATAAAGAGGGTTTTTTCAGGCTGGTGGTTATAAGTATGACATAGTAGTGTAGATACTAGACATAGTTTTAAAAGCTGAGACCTAGAAACTGTTAACTGCTTGCCAGAATGAAGATCTATTTGTCTCAAGAAACACAAGTCTGTTTTTGACCAGGATAATTCACTGAGCCCACCCACATGACTTCACACTTTGTCCTCTAAATACCTAATTTTGCTTAGACCTATAATATTTATCCCACCTGATTTGAAACACTGATTGTTCAGCAACTACCACTACTTATTCCTGGAATGTTTGGCTGTACCATGGGTTCACTCATACTTGAGAGAGCACCCTGTGTAATTGACAACATCCAGGGCCACCTCTGGGCTTGTATCCAAACAGGATTTGTATGGTTGTAGGGCATGTTGGTTCATTATTGTTGATGATATGATGCTGTCCAACCCTGTACTCCAGCATGAGCTGTATTCATTACCCATGTGTTTGATTCAGGCCTGTTGTCCTCTTACATTCAAGTAAAAGGTCTTACTCAGTTTTCTTGATGGTGGTTTTGAAATAAAATTACAATTTATGGTATATGCATACAATTCACTTCTAGTTAATGACCTCTGATAATAAGGGCTAGTCGGTAGAAGGGGTTCACACCTGAAAAATACAAAATACAAAAAAACAAAAACTATCTATCTATACAAACGCACACCACAAAAACAAACCAATAACCCACATTTAAAAAACATTTAAAAAGCAATAGAATGTTAGTCAGCTGGATGCCTGGTTGAAGAGAAATGTTTTTGCCTGGCACCTAGTGATATTTTATATCATTATATGAAAGCGACTGGCGAGTCCACAAATGGGGAGCCATTGCAGAAAAGGTCCATTCTTGTGTTGCCACCCTCATAGAGGAGGCACACAAGGACCTGAGACGATGATTGCAGAGTCCGGGTTGGTTTATATGGGGAGAGGTATTGCAGTCTTGAGCTGTGAGAGGGAGCACTTCTTTGAATCTTAATTTCCCCCCTCCTTATTTTCACAAGTCCCTGCATTTAAAATAAAAGTTGTTTTATATATAATAAAAATCAAATAAGGGATGTTGTATTTAAAAGAAGTGCAACACCAGCTGTTCCTGTAATTATAGCTTGCATTTATAAAGTTCTGTTGTTTTCTAGGTAAGTTCTGCATTTATAAAGTTCTGTTGTTTTCTAGGACACGGGTGGCGCTGTGGTCTAAACCACTGAGCCTCTTGGGCTTGCTGATCGGAAGGTCGGTGGTTCGAATCCCCGCGACGGGGTGAGCTCCCGTTGCTCTGTCCCAGCTCCTGCCAACCTAGCAGTTCAAAAGCATGCCAGTGCAAGTAGATATAGGTACTGCTGTGGCAGGAAGGTAAATGGTGTTTCCATGCGCTCTGGTTTCTGTCACGGTGTTCCGTTGCACCAGAAGCGGTTTAGTCATGCTGGCCACATGACCTGGAAAACTGTCCATGGACAAACACCAGCTCCCTTGGCCTGAAAGCGAGATGAGCGCTGCAACCCCATAGTCGCCTTTCACTGGACTTAACTGTCCAGGGGTCCTTTACCTTTACCTTAGTTAATAAAACCTCCCCCCCCCCCAAAAAAAAAAATCTGAAAAAATGGTAAACAGCAGTGTTTGACAAAAGATAAGCAAACTCTGAACTTCACCAAATACCTTTGGCAAAAGGAGAAGCTTACCTGACAGCGGAAACTACACAAAGAGAAGACCAGTCAATTGCATATGAAAAACAGATTGAAGAACAGGGCTGTATAGACTTGAGACTTTCAGGATCTGTCATGCTTTTTTGAACTAGAACCACAAGTTCCACCACTTCTCAAAAGTCTTTTTGCATATGAAAGAAGCCCCTGGTGGCTGACCTTGGAGTGGGTTTCCTCCTTTGTCTTATTTCCTCATTAAGGTAATTAGGACCCAAGCAAAGGGGTCTTAATTGAACAAAGCCCCAAATTAATAGGCAAGCAATGCTGCTGTGCTGCATCAGAAGTAATATGGTCAGTCCCAGATGAAGTTTCCAAACCATTTTCAAGCACTGCCCAGTGTAGACAGTTGTATTCCAAACAGAGGGTTGTATGCAACAAAGCCATTATGCAAGTGGAACAAATTCTGCTCATGCGGCGGAACTCCCAACCCCCACTCCCTCCCCCCCCAAAAACCTCATGCAAAACCTCAATTGGATTATATGCCAGTGAAACATAGATCCTGATCAAAGAGAAGGGGTTTCAGTGAGTCTGGCAGTGGGTGCTGTGAATTTGACCAATGAAGCAAGATGATGTATGATCTCCTTCAAAGAGACTGTTACCCAGTTAGCAACAGGCAGTATCTTGAACCTCTCCTTCTTGGGTAACCACCATCAGTTTGTCCTTCAGTATGTTCATTAGCTCCCTTCTAACTTGTAATGGTGCCCAGGCGCTTGCTCACCTAGATCTTTCCATTAATGAAAAGTAGTGTTAGGTGTCATCAGAATACTGTGACTTTACTCCAAAACAACAGTTAATCTTCCAAAGTGGCTTTGCATATATGATGTTAAAACATTGGGGACAGAATGGAACAATGTTATACACCATAGCATAAATTTCATGTGATAGAGCACTGGTCTCTCAATGCCATTCTTTGAGAGAGAAGTGCAGCCATAAAAGAACAATGTCCTCAATTATTATAGTAGACATGAAGATCCTGTAGTCCTCCATATGTTGTTTGTACCTCAACTCACATTAGCCCCTGCTAGCATTGGCAATTGGAATAATGGGAGTTGTAGTCCAACAACACATGGAGCGCCACAGGTTCCCTATTCCTGCCCTAGAGTTCTGGCCTCACCCAGAAGAAATTGATTATCAGTGTATCAAGTACAACTGAAGGTTTGCACCAACAAGGTCATGTTGGAAAAGCCTACAGAATTACAGTGGTACCTCGGGTTACAAACTCTTCAGGTTACAGACTCCGCTAACCCAGAAATAGTACCTCGGGTTAAGAACTTTGATTCAGGATGAGAACAGAAATTGTGCTCCGCCGGCGCGCCAGCGGCAGGAGGCCCCATTAGCTAAAGTGGTGCTTCAGGTTAAGAACAGTTTCAGGTTAAGAACAGACCCCTGGAACGAATTAAGTTCTAAACCAGAGGTACCACTGTAGTTAACTTGCTGAACGTTGTGGAATCCAAAGTTAAATCTCTAAAGCTGACTACCTTGATGAATCTTCTACCTGTGTGGATTTTCTCATACCTCTGAAATCCATACCCTGACAAGGTAAAGAACTCAGTCATGTCACATTCCTGGAACGCTTTACTAACGCCAGCACACTCAAGCATCAATTGCCATGCAGCAATATCATGACTTTATAGCAGCCGTCCACAACCTGGTGCCCTACAGATGTTTCACACCAATATTCTCATCTGCTCCAGTCAGTGTCAAAGTCCATGATCAGGGAAGAGGCAAGTCTCAAATAATGCTTTGTAGTATGACTGCCAATATTTAATCCAACCCTTTGCTTTTCCCCTGACAATGCCCAGTAAAGGCTACAAAGATGGGTCACAGTAGCACAGTGGACAAGAGAACTGGGAAGGACTTCATTTCCCAACTCTTCTCCAACATTTAGCAGAGACATCACCTTGCCAACAAAGTTCCGTATAGTTAAAGCTATGGTTTTCCCAGTAGTGATGTATGGAAGTGAGAGCTGGACCATAAAAAAGGCTGATATCCGAAGAATTGATGCTTTTGAATTATGGTGTTGGAGGAGACTCTTGAGAGTCCCATAGACTGCAAGAAAATCAAACCTATCCATTCTTAAGGAAATCAGCCCCGAGTGCTCACTGGAAGGACAGATCCTGAAGCTGAGGCTCCAATACTTTGGCCACCTCATGAGACGAGAAGACTCCCTGGAAAAGACCCTGATGTTGGGAAAGATTGAGGGCACAAGGAGAAGGGGACGACAGAGGACGAGATGGTTGGACAGTGTTCTCAAAGCTATGAACATGAGTCTGACCAAACTGCGGGAGGCAGTGGAAGACAGGAGTGCCTGGCGCGCTCTGGTCCATGGGGTTACGAAGAGTCGGACACGACCAAACAACAACAGTATTTGATTTATCCTTACTCTTATTAATGTGCTGTTCACTCTAAGGTCCCAGGGCAGGTTACAACATTAAAACACAATATTATTAACAGTTTGAAACAGCAGGCAATCAAGTGGGTCCTAAAAAGATACACCTCAAGTATAAAAAAACCAAAGTAAAGAGGTGTGTCTTCAGCATTTGCCAGAAACTCCTTTTATCAAGGGTCCAGACCCACCTCTGTGGAGAGGGAGTTCTACAACTTAGGGGCTGCCACAGAGGAGGTACTTGGGGTCATTTAGGGCTTTAAGCATGTGAGCACCTTGACTGGCTCATAAAAAAAAAACTGGCCACCAATAAAGTATGCTATAAACTCCATTAAGAAGAGTTTTGTGGGAATTTTTCTGAGGCTTGGGTTTTACCTTCCATAGCCTTGGGCTGAAAATGGTTTTTCACCTCTGTGTTAGAGCCTCATTGTTGTCCTCCATGACATTGGTCTGTGGGTAGTCTGGGTAGTCTGCCCTCCTAAATTCTATTGAGAAAGGAGGTTTGTTTTGTGGTTTATTCCCACACTAAAATGACATCGTTTCCCCCCTGCAATTTAAACTACGTTGAATGGTAGGATGTGGCTTTCAGTTTGGGAGGTGCCCTATCCAAGATCAGTGCTTTTCCCCTTTAAATGGTTTGGACTGCAACTCCCATCATCCCTGTCCATTTGGCATGCTGGCATCCCTGACAATGGGACATCTGGAGGGTACCAGGTTAGGGAAGACTGGTAAAGTCTGTCTGTGAAGTGAGTGAGACCCTGACGTGCATACTGCTGTGAGTATGAGCACGGTTGCTCTCCTCCCCCGCTCCATCACCTCACAAAAGAAATCCCATCTCTGCTGGCTTTTATGACTGATCCCAGAAGTTGTGCATGGATTAGGGATTGTGAGGTTGTTGTAGGCCTGAAGGAAAGAGCAAGCAACTGGATCCATGGTCATTTTCCAGCCAAAAGTGGGATAATCAAGAAGTTCAGTTCTGTTGCCTGTGACCTCAAATCCAGATAGTGGGTTTTTATTCCACAACTATTAATGTGAAGCTTTTTGTATTATCAACACTGTTTTTTGAATGGTCATTATTTTTAGATTTAAGCATTAACACAATTTTCAACAGTCAGTTGAATTGCCTTTTGACTGAATTGTACTTACACTCACCCATATGTAAACTTGTCAACATTTTGTGCATCCGATGTAGTGGACTGTATGTAGTCCATGAAAGTTTATACCACATTAGTCTTTAGGGTGCCATAAGGCTTGTCAGACAACAGTAGTACAAGCAGCCTGTCCAGATTTAGCCAGGCCTCTACTTCCTTTGTGGTGAGTTGCAGTAGCTCCACCTTTTGAGAGGCAGAGCAGTTGCCACCACAGGAGGTAGCAAACAGTGACTTTGAGCTGGGGAAATCCAGGGTCACTCTTGGCAGGCTTTCTTAGAATGTCAAAGAAACCAGCTTAGTTGGTGGTGGTGCCAGCCCCACATTCTTAACCAGCCCTGGCAAAATAGAGTCAGGAAGCTGAGAATTTCCAACATTGCTGCTTGTTGCCTTGCCCAGTATTTTGCAAGCAGCTTTTTTAAATCCAGGGCTCCTTGAAGGGGTAAGCAGAAACAAGCTTTTTTGGGGGGGGGAGGTGGCTGCTTGAGGAAGAGATCCATATCCAGCATTTCCCCAGGAGGAGGAGGAGGAGGAGGAGGAGAATACTGGCTTTCCTGCATGGTGGGTTTTTCCTCCAGCGACATCTTGTTGAGTGCATGAATCATGGTGCTTTTTTCCTCTTTACTTTGAGCCTTCAACCACAAGCTTAGTGTTCCCCTTTAAAAAGGAAGGGAAAGGACATGAGACTGATCAGCCTCTACTTACTGCTGGTGCTTTGAGGATATATTTTAATAGGTATTTCTTAAAAAAAAAAAGAACTGGGGAGGGAGGAAAGGGAGAGGGGAGGTGGAATGGTGTTGAGCAGAAGCAGTGGATGTGATTAACGCGCCTACTGAGCAGATCTGTGGGAGTGGAGTATCGACCTCTGAAAAATCAATGGCTGCTGCAGTAGCAGTGCTGTCTCTCCCTCTCCCCCCTCTTTCTTTTTCAAGGTCTTTAGTTGAAGGAGTGTGGTAAAACCAGCAGCTCTTCTCCCTTCCCTTTGCTGTCCCTAGTTTCACCAAAACAGCTGAAGAGCCTGTTCTTTCTCTCTTCCCCCTACAGTAACTTGCTTAGATGGGTTAATTTTTGTAATTGGAGTGAAATTTCTCGACACACACACACATACACACCAGGCTCCTCCTCCACAGAGCCTCCTTTCCAAGCCCTTCTTCCCTGCACTGCAGATACAGCAAGCAGCTCTTACCAGTTTTGTCTTAAACCCTGAGTAGAAGGAGGTTTTGCTTCATTTTTCAGCCTAAAAACACTATGTTCTTGTTTCCATCCTGAATCATATATACTGCTGTAGAGCAGCAGGAAACTCCTATTGGGAGGAGAAATGTTCTCTCTATCAAAGAAGAAAAACTGAATTCAAACGCCCCTTATCATTTGTGCCCTTTTTTGAAGGAAGGAAGGAAGGAAGGAAGGAAGGAAGGAAGGAAGGAAGGAAGGAAAGAAAGAAAATAGGCAGGCAGGCAATTTAATGCATATATAAAGTAGATAGAGATGCTGCCACAACAGGCAAGGAGTTCTCAGTGCATTATTACTTTGCATTTAGAACCTAAGGATCCTTTAAAAAAAATTCTAAAGGAAACTGTATATTTTAAGGAGGAGCTCAAAAATGTGACCAATTTCATACTTACCTGCACTCGGTTTGTGACTTAACTCTTATTGGAGTACATTGGGAAATTGCACATGTGATATAGTCTGTATATACGTGTCTACACACTCACAAGTGTTGGTGTACAAAATATGAAAAGCTTTTGTGAAGAGATGAAAAAGTGGGAGTTGTAAGATGTGCAGGGGTCCCCAAACACAGTTGAAAATATAAGAAATTATTGGGGGCAACACAAAATACCCAACACAAAGAAGGAAGACTGAGGATGCTCAATCCCAAAACAGCCAAAGCTCCTATACATACCACAAAACAAATAGAACACAGACAAAAAAAAGCAACTAGCACCACCCCTTGCCACAATCAACCCCAAGGTCGGAGACTGATGGTGTGGGATAAGGCCAGGTCATGAAGCACTTTAAATACTGACATTAAAATGTTGAATTTGCCCTGGTAGTGTTACAGGTAACTAGTGCATGCAGAAGCACCCATCAGGCAGCAGCATTTCTGCACTAGCTGTGATCTCCAGACTTTATTCAGGGACATTGTTGCAGAAATCCAAACGAGGCTACAGGGACTTGTGGCAAAGTTATCCTGATCCAGGAATGACCACATCTGGCACACTAACCATAGCTTGTGTCTCAAGTGTCTGTGCTGGTTCCATCTCTGTTGAAAATAGGCCATGCACCCAATTCTTGTATATGAGGAAGACCTACCAAGAGCACCTCCATTTTGTCAGGATTTGGCTTCAGTTTATCAACTCTCCAGCCCATCATTGTATAACAGTTCAGCACTGATAAAACTTCATCTGATTCAGATGGAATTAAAAAGCAGAGCCTAAGTGTCATCCACGTATTGATGACACCAAGCACCAAATCCCCAGGTGACCATCCCCATAGGCTTCATATAGCTTTTAAATAACATTGGGGGTGAATTAGAACCCTATGGGACCTCACAATTCAGATATCAAAGTGTTCGGCATGAGTCGCCCAATGTTCTTTTATGGAAATGGTATTGCAGATGCCCCCAACTCCCATGCCCCCAACTCCCAGTCCACAGATCTGATCCTGATGGTTGATGGTATCAAAAGCCACTGAGAGTTCAAGGAGAATTGGCATACGCACACACACACACACCGTATCATTTGCAATACAGTGGTAAGGTAAAGGTAAAGGGGCCCCTGACCATCAGGTCCAGTCGTGTCCGACTCTGGGGTTGTGGCGCTCATCTCGCTCTATAGGCCGAGGGAGCCGGCGTTTGTCCGCAGACAGCTTCCGGCGAATCAGAGCAGCACACGGAAACGCCGATTACCCTCCCACCGGAGCGGTCCCTATTTATCTACTTGCACTTTGATGTGCTTTCGAACTGCTAGATTGGCAGGAGCTGGGACCGAGCAACGGGAGCTCACTCCGTTGTAGGGATTCGAACCGCCGACCTTCTGATCAGCAAGCCCTAGGCTTTGTGGTTTAACCCACAGCGCCACCTGGGTCCTGTTTATGAACAATTTGGTTTACGAACACCGCAAAACTGGAAGTAGTTTCCCAGTTTGAAAACTTTACCTTGGTATAAGAATGGAATCTGAATGGTGGAAGGGCACCGGCGGCAGGAGGCCTCATTAGGGACAGTGCACCTCGGTTTAAGAACGGTTTCAGTTTAAAAACGGAATTTCGGAATGGATTAAGTTCGTAAACCGAGGTACCACTGTACAAGTAATCAACCCGAGCTGTCTCAGTTTTTACCTGTGTTTGATCATTCTAGCTGTGAGCAAATTTGGTGGATACCAGATTAAACTTCTCAGTATAGGTTCTAATTTGGAAATTAATCAGTTGAAATGAGAGAATAATTTTCCTGCATGAGCTTGAAAATCGTGACTTAAAATGACTTTGGATATGTTTATATTTTTGTGTTCTGCCTAATTTCTCATTGTTTCTGCTGTTGCAGGTATATTTACAATTATGAACACTAGCTCTTTCAAATGAAGTTAAAAATCGGCCAAAACCATAATACAGACAGTACAATCAACTGCTGGTGGGCACAATTGCTAGTACTCATTTTCAAATGCCCCTCCTAGATGCAAAGTTTTGCCTTTTTTATTAAAGCTATGGAAAGTGTTTAGCTTTTAAAAATTGCTATAATTTTTTTATTATTTTCAATTTGAAAATCTAATATGCAAAAAAGCACCCCCATATCAGTCAGCATCATTGCATTTGTAATACGTAAGTAATAGCGTTCTAGGTTGTACCAAGTTCCACCATTACCTAAAATAATAAATAAGTTCCCCAGCAGTGAATTTGCAAATAGAAATGCTGATTCTGATTTTTAAACCATAACATTTCTGTAGTGTTTTACATTTGAAGAGTGTTTTACAAGGTGTCTAGCTCAGTGTTTCTCAACCTTTTTTGGGCCAAGGCACACTTGTTCCATGAAAAAAATCACGAGGCACACCACCATTAAAAAAGTTAAAAAAAATTAACTCTGTGCTGCCCTATATTGACTATATAATTATGACTGTAAGAAACACTTGCCAATTGCTGTGTTGGTTGCAATCTCCTGTAATAAGGCTTCACAAGCCACTGATTTCTCTGCCAGCACAATCCTTTGCTCAGCAAGTTTCAGGTTGAGCTCATCCAGCCAGCTTCTTTAAGTTTGTCTAAAACCACCCTCCCGTGGTGGTGGCTGTTGAGAGCTGCGCTCGCCCCGCGTCGTGACCCGGCCAGCTTCCTTTCCGGCGGGTCAGTGTCGGATATTGGCGGCCGCCAGGCACGTGACAATGCAAATCGCCCTTCTTGTCGCCGCACGTCGCGGCACACCAGCCAGCGTCTCGCGGCACACTAGTGTGCCGCGGAACAGCGGTTGAGAAACGCTGGTCTAGCTGAGTGGCCCTCTCATGCTTGTACACTTGCTCATTCAATTTGAAAACATGAATGAGCCTCTGGTTGCTGTGAATAGGAGTGCTTTTCTGTATGATAGCCTCTTGTAGATGAGAAAAGTTGACTTGATCTACTCTAGGGATAGCCAGTGTAGTGACTTCAATATGTTTTAGAGCTACAGTACCCATCATTCCCAACTAGTAGAGCTGGTTGGAGTTACTAGAGTTCAGCAATGTATGGAGGACACTATATCTTAGTCACCCATGATCTTCTTCATAGCAAGTTTATGCTCATGCAATAGAGCTAGAATCATTAGAGAACGTGTGTGACCAAGTGTTGATACCAAACATTTCCAGACGTTTTCATACAGTCAGAGGTTTGCATGTTATGGCTGGCCTTGATAGTCAAGCCAGAAATTGGGATCACCCTCTCCCTTTCCTGCCAGTTTGGCTAATGCTTGGCAGTGGTGCTCCATTCACTTCCAAGCAGCTGTCAATAGAACCCTCCCACTACCCTTTCCTTCAGGAAAGAGCCAGGGAATGTGCTGTCTTATCTGCTGTTCAGTGAACATTTTCAGAGTGCCTCTGCCAAACAGCAGCCAAGGAGGCTCCCTGCCACTTCCCTTATGCTTCAGAGTAGGAATGGGAGAGATATGCTTGCCATTTTGGCTCTGTGTGCCCAAGGTATTTGACACAGTTGCCAACCAACCCCTAGCCTGTCCTATGTTTGGAGCTGAGGGGAACACTGCACAACCACCTGGGTGATCTCAGTCCACCTTTGCAGCATCAAGGTTTGGAGGAAATCTCATCATGCATCCCTCATTTTGCTCTCCAAAGGGTGATGGCTAGCTTGCTGTGGAGATGGAAAATGTAGAAACCTGTTAAAAACACCTGCTTTCCATGAACCATATACAGTGGTGCCTCGCTTAACGAATGCCCTGCTTAACGAAATTTCCGCTTAACGAAGGATTTTTCGAGCGGAGCTTGCCTCGCTAGACGAATGCGTTTTACGAAAAATTCATCTAGCGAATCACGGTTTCCCATAGGAATGCATTGAAATTCAATTAATGCGTTCCTATGGGCAAAAAAAGTCGAAACAAATTCAGTGCATTCCTATGGGATTCGCTAGACGAATTTTTCGCTATAAGAAAAGACCCGTGTGGAACAAATTAATTTCGTCTAGCAAGGCACCACTGTAATGTAACTTAAAAGGTGAGGGAACAGTGTTGAATAGGTGCAAATGTCAGGGCTGTATGTCATTAATTCTGCACCACTGGGCACCTATTCTATACCGTCCTATACCGTTTGGGAACACTTTTTTTCTAACATGTGAATACTCTGTAGGTCCTGTTCAATGGTTTCGATATATAATTTTACCTCAGTTTTATTTCTACCAGATTTCTTCAGCCTTCTCTTTCCCTCTTCCAAATACAAACCTTCATTTCGGGCTCCTTTCTCCTATATTCATAGGCCTGTGATTCCCCCCTCCTTTTGTGAAAGTCTTTGTGTTCCTCTTTATAATTATCAGTAGCTTAGCCAATGGTAGATGGAGACCCTTATCCCTTTTCCACCTATGTGACAATAGAGCAAGTTAGCCAGTCATTACCAAAGGATTTACCACCATGTTGCAAAACCTTATAAGAAAGACTTTTTGGAGTATGCAATTAATTAAAAGTAAAGTACAGTGACACCTAAAAAGGGACCCAGGTGGCATTGTGGGCTAAACCACTGAGCCTAGGGCTTGCTGATCAGAAGGTCGGCGGTTTGAATCCCTGTGATGGGGTGAGCTCCCGTTGCTTGGTCCCAGCTCCTGCCAACCTAGCAGTTCAAAAGCACATCAAAATGCAAGTAGATAAATAGGAACCGCTATAGCGGGAAGCTAAACAGCGTTTCCATGTGCTGCTCTGGTTTGCCAGAAGCGGCTTTGTCATGCTGGCCACATGACCTGGAAGCTATACGCCGGCTCCCTCGGCCAATAATGTGAGATGAGCGCGCAACCCCAGAGTCGGTCACGACTGGACCTAATGGTCAGGGGTCCCTTTACCTTTACCTTTTACAGTGACACCTATGCCATACTGGGAGGAACTGTGAGCACTGATCCATTCTTACAAGGATGAAATGTTTTGTGGTCATTAAACCCAAATTCTGTACAAACTTATTACTCCTTGGAATCCTGTTGTATTTAACATTTTAAACTAGACTTTTTAAAAAATGAATTTGATACTGTTACAATGGACCCTATTAGTTGTGGCACAGCATGCACACATTCATCCCTTCTTGAGAGTGCTGGGAACCTTGAGAGTCTTTTTGTGATGCCCAGAGATGGGAAAATAGTACTGGAATATGCGCTACTGTTAGAGTGTTAGAGTGGTAACTCTACTGTTAAAGCAGCTTGGGGCCAAAAATCAGCCCAGAAACTAAGAATATTATTAGTCTAATATTCTTAACAAAATCTGATGCCTTTTAATTCAGAATAGTAAGTACTGCAGGTGTATTCTGAGTCAAAACTATCTAGCTCTTTTGTGTTTGGCTGTACTGGGAATTCCATTTTCATCTTTGAAGCAGCCTTACTTACCCCTCCCTTTTGAGGGCTGTTTGATTTCAGCCATAGTTTTGTTTTGGTATGAAAAGGTGGTGTTAGCGGCTGATTCCCTATTCACCAGCAGCACGAACAAACTCCTGCTGGCATAAGGTTGAATTGGGCAACCAATCGCAGCTGGAACAGTTATAGTTTCGGAGTCCCTGTGGGCTT
This sequence comes from Zootoca vivipara, assembly GCF_963506605.1. Taxonomy (NCBI): domain Eukaryota; kingdom Metazoa; phylum Chordata; class Lepidosauria; order Squamata; family Lacertidae; genus Zootoca; species Zootoca vivipara. The sequence goes on along the minus strand of NC_083281.1, from coordinate 35,141,694 downwards.
CCGCTATCAGGTCACATCCCAAAATAACACTGGGCAGTATTTCAAGTGAAGAAACAGAGGCTTTGGGGTTGCAGCCAGCCTGGAGTGTGAGATTCTGTGTGAAATACTTGGAATCCCTCCAACATTTTTGATCTGCATGGCAGATGAGCAATAAAATGCATAAAAAACACATTGGAAACACATGAGGAAATTCTCCAGACCAAGACATTTCCTTCATGCTGGCAGAGTTACTGCTGTTGATTTGCACCTCCTGTTTTCCCTTGCTTTATTGGCTGTATTGAGAAAAGGAGGGAAGAGTGCTTTGTTTAGCATTGTTCAGAGTTGCTCTGTAAAACGACCTTTAAACTGCTCCACCAGTTTACTTCCCTGGAAACATATATTTGAATTTAAATATTTTACTACTTCTGATGACCTGCAATATATTGTCCCCGCCCCCTTTTCTTTTCTTTCCGAACTTCTATGGCAGTTATCATTATTTACAGGTTCCATAAGTTTTTATGACACTCTTGTGGCCCCAATTGAAAAGTCATTCTAGATGTTAATAATCTAAAAGTGACCACAAACTTCATAAAATGGAAACTAATCAGCAGACACATACACAAACGGTGTTCATTCTCCGCAATTTTAAATGATAAACCTTAGGAAGCAACATTTGTATATATTCTTATTTCCATACCTTAGTTTGTAACATCACTGCTGTCCCAAGATTTCAATAGAAAGCCCTGCTGGAGGAGGCATCGGTGATGCCAAGTGTCAATGAAAGTTCATCTTTTTCCACAGATTAATTTCCTTTAGGGCTGATTTCACATGTTACCCATGTGGCATGGTCACCACATCTACCCAGATAACTGCTTGTGTGAAGTGATACTCACATGGTTTGAGCTTATGGCTGTAACTCCACCAGAGAAGTCCCCTCCTATCAAAAAGAACGGTTTCCCTTAAGTTGTCTCAGTCAGCCTGAATGTCAAGGTGCTGATGTATACAAGTAGTTCATCACTCATGTGTTTGGGAGTGCAGGGCAATATGTGAATAGGCTTTCTGTTTAAGATGAATGAAAATGTCCTTGGCTCCCTTTCTGTTTTGCTATTCAGACCTTTCTTAAATGAATGCAATCCAAATGGGATTTCCTGGTATTGTCAGCCCTGTCTTTTTATTGGTCTTGTCAGACCAGGAATTGGTGGTTGAGGAGAAGGAAGCTTTGCAAATCTCCCTTGAAGATCATATTTCAGATGTTTTTTTGGGAGAGGAGGGCCTCTTCTCAAATGTTCCAGAACAAATATTTTATTGCAAAATAAAAAAAATTCCTTCAGTAGCACCTTAAAGACCAACTAAGTTTTTATTTTGGTATGTGCTTTCGTGTGCATGCACACTTCTTCAGATACACTTGAAACAGAAGAGTCAGACCCTTATGTATATACAGAGGGTGGTGGGGGTGGGTGGGAATGGGTGATGGGCTGATGGGAGTGGTAAACCTGTAGATGGCTGTTAACGACTGATGATGACCGCAATTGGTCCTGCGGGGGGGGGGGGGAGCAAGGGCTGAGGCGCTAAAGAAAGCTTGATCATGCATAATGAGATAAGAATCCTATGTTTTTGTTCATCTCAGAACAAAAGGTCTTTGGTTATTACTATATGAGCATGTAAATGAGTTGAACCCCCTTAAAAAATAAATCAGTATTAAATGTTGCAAACGGAGTTTAAAGTAACATACAGTGTGTGTATGTGTACAGGTCTCAAAGATTTTAAATTGTATTGGTAAGTTTCTGTTTATTCTTCCTGGGTCAAAAGTGTATATTCTGAGTTTATAGCTGATGTGTCTGATTCTGTTAAATTTGTGTATGAAACCCTGCCTTGGTTTTGTGGTACTGCTGTTTAACAATTCCTGCAAACGTGTGTGTGAGTGAAATGGTGATTGTTATCATCATCATAATCAAATTTATTATCTGCCCTAATCCAGCAGGTCCCAGAGCCCACCTGATAGGATCTGTGGGGAAGGAGGCAGTCTCACACATATTTGGGGCCTAGGTTTTTTAGGGCCTTAAGCATTAGCATGAGCACATTGAATTGGGCACAGAAATGAACTGATGACCAATGTCACTGTTTTAGAACAGGGATGAAGTGAGTTCTAAAGGCAACCCTAAGCCAGTAATCTGGCTGCTGCATTTTGGACAAGTTGAATTTTCCAAGTTATATTCAAGGACAGCCCTGTGTAGAGTGTCCAAAGTCAATCTGTCCAAAAGGGGCTGTAGCTGACAAACCATCCAGAGCTGGAAATAGGACTGGAACTTCCGTTATCCCTGACCATTGGCCTTCTTGACTGTGGCTAGTTAGAGTTGTAGTTCAAAACATAAGAAAAACACTTGGTTGGAGAAGGCAGATACAGTCAGATTCAGCTAGGTGATACTTGGGATCTCATGTATGCAGCCTCCCATTCAGCTCAGTGGGCCTTTCATATGAAAGATGCACTGAGCTATGTGGTTCTACTCTGACTCTACCATAGTTTGCAGTATGATGGAGTTCTTTTATCATTATTGTTATTTGTCTCCCTGCTGTCCTCTCCTTTAGCCAAAGCTGGGTGGTTACACAAGACTGAATTCTGCCCTGGAATCAGATCACCAGTTCATGACCGGTTCAGACAGACCTTGATGTCCTTTTTAAATGGAGCATAACCACAGGGGCTTTGGATTGGAATAACAACTAACTGTTTAATTAGCAGCCAAAAGAAATAGAATTCCTTGTGTACTATGAAATTGCTACAAGGCCTTTACCATTAAGAAATACTATAAAATTTACTTCAGTTTAATAATTTCAGACCAATGTTGTTGAGCATTTAAGAGTCTAAAGCTAGACTGAATATTGCTTTCAAGTTTAGCTTTCTCAGTTTAGACTGAGAGCATTGTTTTCCATCATACATGTGCTCATCAGTAGAGAGATCATAGGATCTCATAAAAGGTCTGTTTATACGAATTTTATGAACAATCCCATCTTTCATTACAAGTACTTTCCTTGGAGAAACATAACATTCATAGTCTTGCAGGAAGTGATCTGCACGCAAATGGCTGTAACAAATATTCTGTTGTGGCACCCAAACTGTCTTAATGGATTGCAATGAAGAGCAGTGTATTGCTTCGTTCTGATGCGCTTCTCCCATCACATGCCTGCTAGACTCATTAGTTGTTTGATCAGTCAGTCTTCAAGCATGACCCCCAATTACGGTAAATGAAATTTAGGTATCTTGTAGGGCCACCACTCATTTCTCATTTTAACTAATAGTCAGAGCCTTGTTGTGCTGTATTTGCAAAAATCTGAAATGTAGATACTGCTGCATGGGACTTTGTTAGCTAATTCAGTATTATTTTACTCTGTGTAATTTGTGGCGGAAGCTGATTGTGTGTTTTGGAATTAGACATCACTGACTTGCTTTCTTTCATACTTTCAGAGTGTGTGTTTCTGTAGTAGAGATAGGCAGGAAGCTATCAGCTAGGCTGCTTAAATGTCTTCTGAGAGTTCAGCATGAACACTTGGATAGCCCAGTTCTCCTTTCCCTTCTAAGCCCTGCTCCCACCTCCTGCTCTCTGTACTAGTCCTTTCCTATCAACTCTTTCCTTCGACCAGAATGCTTCAACAAGGCAGCCAGACATATCATTCCCTCTCCTGCTTGTGTATTCTCATTGTGGTGCATTGATTAAAAATGGGTGGTTCAAGCGCATCATGGAGTCCTTGCTGCCAAAATGCACCAATCCCGATAAGTAAGATAATATAATGAAAATAAGATTGTTCTGATCATGGAAATGTTTTGTGTCATTCTGGTCAACCCATCACAGCAGAGACATTCATATAGAACTGAAAACAAAACTGAATTGGCATGCCTTGCTTTATAGAATCATTTGTGCAGGAAGAAGAGACTGGAGACATTATCATTAGCTTGCACATAGTTTGGTGTGTGGAAGTGAAGTACAAGTAGGGAACAGGACAAGAATCTAGGGGGCTTCTGTTGTAAAATAGAAATAAGTTGTAAAAATTGAACATTAACAGGACGTACTATTGCTCATAAGACATACTTGTTGGTAAGTAATGCTGTAAAAAGCAGTACAATGTAAGTTGACGGATTTATGAAAGATGAGACATTTAAGTGTCAAGTTGGTGGTCTCCAGATCTTTTGGAATTAGGGTATTTTTTGACTACAACTCCAGTTGTCTTGAACTGCATCTGTGCTTGCTGGGGCTGTTGGGAGTTGTAGTCCAAAAAAATCTGGAAAGCACCAGGTTGATAAAAGGCTAGTCAAAACTGGGAATTGAGCAATACTACCTTTATTTTTAGGGTGTCCCTAGGTTTGTTTCATTGAGATGTTGGGCATGATGGACTGTAGCATTTCCTCTTCCACCCTTTGAGGGTAGTCGAGATTTTCAGAATTTCATCACTCCTGGTTACAATCAGACAATTTCCAGATCCACTTGGTAGCACTTAAGTCACTGTTGCAACTGTGGGAATTGCTCATCTAAAGGATTTATTTCTACCTGGAACTAAGTTGCAGCCTTCCCTACTGATAGCAACCTAAGTTTTCTTCTAAAGGAAAAATCCCATAAATTTTGTAGTACAGTGGTACCTTGGTTTAAGTACACAATTGGTTCTGGAAGTCTGTACTTAACCTGAAGCGAACTTCCGCATTGAAAGTAATGGAAAGTGGATTAATCAGTTCCAGACGGTCCAGGGAGTACTCAACCTGCAGCGTACTTAACCCGAAGTATAGGTGTAATTGTTTCTGGAAGTCTGTACTTAACCTGAAGCGTACTTAACCTGAAGCAAACTTTCCCATTGAAAGTAATGGAACGTGGATTAATCCGTTCCAGACGGGTCCGCGGAGTACTTAAACTGAAAGTACTCAAACAGAGGCGTACTTAAACCGAGGTATGACTGTATATGTATAGTAGCAGTCTCTCCTTGATGTGACATGCTTTCCTTTGTGTGTCTCTATAGGATCTCTCTGGTTCAATAGACGATCTGCCCATGGGTACAGAAGGAGCACTGAGTCCTGGCGTAAGCACATCAGGGATTTCTAGCAGTCAAGGAGAGCAGAGTAACCCTGCTCAGTCTCCTTTCTCTCCGCATACCTCTCCTCACTTGCCAGGCATCAGAGGACCTTCCCCTTCACCAGTTGGATCTCCTGCTAGTGTTGCTCAGTCACGCTCTGGCCCACTGTCTCCTGCTGCAGTACCAGGTAAAACTTTCTTTTTTACAGGCACAAGCTTCTTAGTTTTAACAAACTGCTTATTTTAGGAAGGTGGTTAGAGTGTCTGACTGGGAGTGAGGAACCCCAGGTTCAAATCCTTATTCAGCCATGTACCTCACTGGGTGACCTTGGGTCAGTGACCTCATTATTTTGCAGCCTAACCTACCTCAGGATTATTGTGAGGAAGAAAGGAAGTCCGGGTGGTGGTGGTATAGAAAAATGTAGAGGAAAGGTGGAATATCAATGTTAGCAATACATTACAAATAAATATGGGGTAGAGACATGAGTTCAGAACCCATGTCCTGGGTGACTTTTGTCTACTTCATTATCTCTCCTCTTTGGTTCACTGTTTCTGAATGAGAATAAAAATGCTTTATGGATAAATAAAATACATTTTATTGCATGCGTTCATCTTTAAGGGATAAAGCAAGCTATGAGCCAGAAATCTCTTTCTTTATAAGTGGGGTGGGGAACCTCAGGCCTGGCTGAATGCAAGCCTCTAGGAGCCTCTGCCTGGTACATGGGACTCTCCTGAGGCCACATTCTGCACTGGGCCTTCTTTGGGGCTTCCTTGAGTGCTTTTACCTGGCTGAAATGAGTTCTTCAACTATGAGAATACTGCTTGCTTAACTAGATGAAGTATGTGGTGGGTATAGAAATCTGTACTTTGGGGGTAACTCTACAGAGGTAAGAGTCACATCTGTAGCTCCATCTACTTTCCCCTCTGGCCCTGCCACTTTTTGTACCACTTTCAGGTTTGTCTTTTTTGAGCTGCTTTAGTGGGGAGTGGGGTGAAATGCAGTTCTTCACCATCATTTTTTTCTTTGTTGTGCAGGTAACCAGATGCCACCTCGACCGCCTAGTGGCCAGTCAGACAGCATCTTGCATCCCTCCATGAATCAGTCAACCATAACCCCTGATAGAGGTGTGTGCACGTGTGCAATGACAGTTGCGCTGTTTTGCCTTGCTTCCTGTATATAACAAACATCTCAGTGGTTCACCCATCAGTCCTGATGCACATGATAATCTTCCATGAAAGGTGTAACTGGTGATTTACGAATTAGAGTAGGGAATTGGGACAGTCTTTAATGTGGAATGTGAACTGGAAACATACTTGCACATATAATGCTTTTGTGACAAAATTAGTTTTGCCATGGTGCAGTTTGCATCATTCTCCAAATTATGCTAGATACACACACACACACACACACACACACACACACACACCTATACTTGTTTTCCTTTTGCCACTCCACCTCAGGTTATTGCTTACAACAGCCTTCCCCAACCTGATGCCTTACAGATGTTGCTGATTTCCAAACTCCCACCATCATAATCATTGGTCATACTGTCGGGTTGATGGGAGTTGGGAGTCTAAAATAGGTGCAAAGGTGCCCAACGGTAAATTCAAATGTTACCTCTTAACTATAGCGATCAGTGGGAACAATGCAAATTTGTCATTAGCATCTGGTACAGCTGGCTGTTGCTTGTTCTATTTATTCATTGAAATAGGGTACCATGTTACTTTCACTTTTGCCACCCCATTCTCACCTTTCTCAGTGGGTTCAGATAACTTAGCAGTCATCATAAATAACTCCTTAAAGTGACAGCTACAAAATAAGAGTGTGCTGTGCCACAGTTATGATAAGACTAGGGAATTACCATGTGATAATTTTTCACTGAGGTTTTCAAGCTATTAATGTGAATGTAATTTATGAAGAATTTGGGATTTCCAGAACTAATTATTTTATCAAATGTGTTTCCATCTGCATAGCCTGTTTTCATAACAATATCCCTTGAAATCATTATTAATTAGGTTACATACAGAGGACTCCACAGATGCCCCAGTATAATTCCCCTCAGCCTGGGTCGGCCTTATCTCCACGTCAGTCTTCTGGAGGACAGATGCATGCTGGGATGGGACCTTACCAACAAAATTCCATGGGCAGTTATGGACCTCAGGGGGGTCAATATGGGCCTCAAGGTGAGAGCATTACACTTGTGTTTCAAATAAAATGCATGAGCAGTGAACATGTGTTGTTTCTGTGGTTGGATAAAGAACACCTGCTTAAGACAATGAGACGCATGGGTAGAAAGCATGAGCAGTCTTGTCTCTTGACCTAGGAAGTGTGTGATTACAGTTTTTATCATGGATGTTGTTTATTGGATTAAAGTAAAGGGTGTGTGTGTTCTGCCACTATTGCTGAATGTGAACTAAGTATCAACACAAAACACTAACAGAAGATTTTAAAAATATGTGCTGGAGTATTCATTTAGAAATTTTGGGAAATTGAGGGGGGTTAAGTGTGACTTTTGTCTCCACTTCATAGCCCTTAATACAGTTAGTTTTGGTAATTCAACAAGTCATCTTAATATTTGGATCATTATTGATTAGTCCAGCCTTTGACAATGATTGGCTGATTAACTTAGTCATGAGATCTCTGGTGGAATGATGCATGGAAAGACTCCACATAATGTGGGCACTGCTTTGTGGTTGATATTGCAATGTAGCTGTGGTGCATTTGTGTGTGTGTGTGTGTGAGAGAGAGAGAGAGAGAGAGAGAGAGAGAGAGAGAGAGAGAGAGAGAGAGAGAGAGAGAGAGAGAGAAAGAAAGAAAGAAAGAAAGAAAGAAAGAAAGAAAGAAAGAAAGAAAGAAAGAAAGAAAGAAAGAAAGAAAGAAAGAACTGATGTGGAATAGTTTAACATTAGGACACTATTTTGTGAAGCCAACATTCTCCCGTCTTTTATCCTGCCTTGTAATATGCAGGCTCAAGATGCAAATGCAAGAATTGCCAGGACATTCTTTGGTCTTGCTGATCATGCTCCCCTTTTCTCTGTAGGTGGATATCCCAGGCAGCCAAACTACAATGCTATGCCCAATGCAAATTACCCAAGCCCAGGAATGGGAGGAACCATGAACCCAATGGGAGCAGGGAGTCAGATCCATGGTCAAACTGGTGTACCACCCTATCCTGGGCTTCCTCCAGGGAGAGGATTGAGCCATGCTGCCATGGGGAATAGGCCCTATGGACCCAACATGGCAAACATGCCTCCCCAAGTAGGGACTGGGATGTGTCCTCCACCAGGTGGCAGGAAAGCACAAGAAGCTGCTGCTGCTGCTATGCATGCTGCTGCCGTCAACTCAATCCAGAATAGGTAAGCCATGGGGGACCTCTTACCTCTGAAACAGAATTTCCTAGAATTTCAGCTCTTTAAAACAATGCCTCTTTAAATAAGTCATCATAGACTTCCCTAAATCCAGAGTAAAATACTGTTAGTCACTCTATTTGCAATACAGAAAAGGCAAAGGCAGTCTCAGATACTGGCACTGAATTATTACCAAAACACTCTAAAACAAAGTACAGTCGCAAGAATAGGGTGGAACTATACACCTATATCTGTATATATAATATCAAGTGTTGCAAGAGGTATACCTTCATCTTACAGCAGAAACTGCATAATGAAGATGCCAGACACATCTTTGTGGGGAAGAAATGCCACAATTTAGGGGCTGCCATATATGATCCTCTCACGGGATACTATCCTTCAAGCTTCTGAGGGCACAGAACCACCAAGGGGCCCCCTCCTGCTGATCTTAACACCAGAGGGAGTTTGTGGGAAGGACGTATTTGGGGCCTAAGTCATGGTTAAATACCCGTATTGGTCTGAATATAAGCCACACATTTAAAAGTCGGGGGGGGGGAGAAAAAACGACAATACCCTCCTAAAGCCACTCCCTTCCTCACTTTCTCCCTTCCCAGCCTTGGGGGAGAGGACAGGGGACTATGTGCAGGGCAGGCACGGCTTTGCCGTATTCCTGGTGCTGTTTGCCTCGTGCTCCTGGGTGCATTCTGGGCGGGGCGGGGGGAGCCACGCTGCATTGCCAGTGGCCTTTCCCCTTCCCTGCTCTCCCCCTTCACAGCCTTGGGACTATGTGCGGGGTGGGCACCACTTTGCCATGCTTTTAGCTGCACACTGGATAATTTTTGTAAGGTTGCGAATATAAGCCACACTTTAACATTTCACAGTCAGAATTGGGGGAAAAAAGTGTGGCTTATATTCGGGCCAATATGGTACTAACATCAGCACCTTAATTTGGGTCTGGAAACAAACTGACAACCATTGAGGGTTAGGGAAGGCAGATGGGGCTGGTAATGTTAGCTATCTCTCTTCTGTTGGATTATAATGGAATTCATTTTTTCTGCTGTCCAATGTTACCTGGAAGAGACAATAAAATAAGTGGGGTGGGTTTCTTTTGTCTTGTGTTGGGAAGGCCTCTGCTTCAGTTGCATCTGGAGCATGCATACTCAGTGAGCAATTTACACAGTATTGAGAAGCTTGGGGAAGAGGGCTATGCCAATTTTAGGCGTGTCCAATTGACACGTGATCGCCAATGGGTGGGTCCTTTTGAACCCGGAAGAAGGCAAAATGAGGATGGAACGGGGTGGGGTGCACTTTAATGCGTTCCATCAATGCACATGGGGGCCAGGAATGGAACCCCTACACAAAATGGTTGCCACCTTTATCCTGATGCTAAAAAAACTCAAACCTCAAAACCTTAGAAGAGCTGAACTTGCCTCAATAGCCCAGATCTGAGTCTCACTTTTTCACCCACCCAGCAAGTCAGAGATACACTAAGGAATGCCCACTATGGAGAAAGATAATCACTTTAGTCTACCTGTTTGTGTAGGGAATTTAAGCAGGAAAAATCCCATTATTAGCCAAGTGTTCATTGGTAATGTACACAGTTGACTATTTCTAATGTAGTTGTGTTGTTTTTAGGCCATCTGGTTACCCCCATATTAACCAAGGAGGAATGATGGGAACTGGGCCTCCCTATGGCCAAGGAATTAATAGCATGGCTGGCATGCTCAATCCCCAGGGCCCACCATATCCAATGGGTGGGAATATGGCCAACAATTCTGCAGGTAAGATGCTGTACCCAGTCTTTCTGCCCAAGTTATTTGTGTTTTTTAATGGCACACTGAAAAACATTTTCATGTTGGTGTTTGACTCTCTAGGGATGGCTGCAAGTCCTGAGATGATGGGACTCGGGGATGTTAAACTAACACCAGCTCCCAAAATGAACAATAAGGCAGATGGAACCCCCAAAACTGAATCCAAGTCGAAGGTAAAAAAAAAAGTTTTCTGTAGCTTCTGCAGAGATTGGGAGGTAGTTTGTCAGCACTTGTTTTTAAAGAAATGTGAGCCTGGATTTTATTAGTGTGCATTTGACTCTATCTTATGTGATTTGGTTATGATGAAAGTATGAGACTTTTCTTGTTTTACCACCCATATTGTTGCTGAACAACATCATTTCCTTGTAGAGAGCTGCACTACCAACTTCATATGATTGCCAAATGAGGCACTTGTTTGTGCAAATTCAGAGAACACCTAAGCATTTATGGGGTTCTTTAAAGCTTGTTGGATTGTGCCTGGAACACACTTAGACCATGCCTGCATAATATTCTCCTTTATTAAGTAATGTGTATTGTACCTCTTGCCTGGGGTTTACCTCTGATAAAGCATGGCCCTAAGGCATGAAGATCTCTACAGCTATACAAAGCTTTTCATTCCAAAGCACTTTATTCTAGCTTTTGCTTGCATTCTGTTGCACTAGTGAACATTTTCTCTGGAATTAAGAGTAGAGTATCTTGTGGGTGGCACTGTGGTCTAAACTACAGAGCCTAGGGCTTGTCGATCAGAAGGTCGGTGGTCCGAATCCCCACAATGGTGTGAGCTCCCATTGCTTGGTCCCAGCTCCTGCCAACCTAACAGTTTGAAAGCACATCAAAGTACAAGTACCGTGTTTCCCCTATTTTAAGACGTAGTCATTATATAAGCCATAGCAGGATTTTAAGCGTTTAGGAAATAAAAGCCATACCCTGAAAATAAGCCATACCTCCGAGGAGCGAGACCGCTGAGTGCCCCAGCCAGCCAGCGGGACCCAGCACGCTGGCCGCGGCAAGAGTATAGAAAAGCAGTGCCCCGAGCCTCTGGGAGCCGGCAAGAGCAGGAGGCGGCTTGCCAGGTCGGCATCCAGCAGTGCGCGCGGAGCACCCCGAGCCTCTGCGAGCAAGCCGCCGGTTCCAGTGGCGGGGCGGCAGGCCGCCTCGGGCAGGCAAAAAAAGAGAGGCCAGGCTGCTGGCTCGGGCGCGCGGAGCACCCCGAGCCTCTGAGAGCCAGCAGGACGAGGAGGAGGCTTGCCGGGTCGTTGCCCAGCAGCGCGCGCGGAGCGCCCCGAGCCTCTGAGAGCCAGCAGGACGAGGAGGAGGCTTGCCGGGTCGTCGCCCAGCAGCGCGCGCGGAGCACCCCGAGCCTCTGAGAGCCAGCAGGACGAGGAGGAGGCTTGCCTCTGGGATTGTTGTTGCTGCTGCTGGCTGCCGGCGGCTCGGGGCGCTCCGCGCGCGCTGCTGGGCAACGACCCGGCAAGCCTCCTCCTCGTCCTGCTGGCTCTCAGAGGCTCGGGGCGCTCCGCGCGCGCTGCTGGGCGACGACCTGGCAAGCCTCCTCCTCGTCCTGCTGGCTCTCAGAGGCTCGGGGCGCTCCGCGCGCGCTGCTGGGCGACGACCCGGCAAGCCTCCTCCTCGTCCTGCTGGCTCTCAGAGGCTCGGGGCGCTCCGCGCGCGCTGCTGGGCGACGACCCGGCAAGCCTCCTCCTCGTCCTGCTGGCTCTCAGAGGCTCGGGGCGCTCCGCGCGCGCTGCTGGGCGACTACCCGGCAAGCCTCCTCGTCCTGCTGGCTCTCAGAGGTTCGGGGCGCTCCGCGCGCGCTGCTGGGCGACGACCCGGCAAGCCTCCTCCTCGTTCTGCTGGCTCTCAGAGGCTCGGGGCGCTCCGCGCGCGCTGCTGGGCGACGACCCGGCAAGCCTCCTCCTCGTCCTGCTGGCTCTCAGAGGCTCGGGGTGCTCCGCGCGCCCGAGCCAGCAGCCTGGCCTCTCTTTTTTTGCCTGCCCGAGGCGGCCTGCCACCCCGCCACTGGAACCGGCGGCTGCAGAGCGGAGCGCTCCGCAGCGCCAGGCGGAGCACAGCGGCCTGGCCTCTTTTTTTCCTTTTTTGCCTGCCGCCCCGCCACCGGAACCGGCAGCTGCAAAGAGGAGCGCTCCGCAGCGCCGAGGGCTCGGAGCGCCCTGCAGCGCTGGGCGGAGTGCAGCGGCCTGGCCTCTTTGGTTTGGGTTTTTTTGCCTGCCGCCCTGCCACCGGAACCGGCAGCTGCAGAGAGGAGCGCTCCGCAGCGCCGGACGAAGCACTGAGCCAGCGGCCTGCTGCCTTGGTGCCTGGACCCAGCTGCTGCTGCAGCGCCGCACAGAGCGCCCAGCAGCACCCCAGCCAGCTGCCTGGCCCCTCCGAAGAGGCCTTAAGGTACAAGACATCCCCTGAAAATAAGACACCGTGTGTTTTTTTGAGTAAAAAAAAGAATAAGACGGTGTCTTAAAAAGGGGGAAACACGGTAGATAAATAGGTACCGCTCCGGCGGGAAGGTAAACGGTGTTTCTGTGCGCTGCTTTGGTTTGCCAGAAGTGGCTTAGTCATGCTGGCCACATGACCTGGAAGCTGTATGCCGGCTCCCTCGGCCAGTAAAGTGAGATGAGCGCTGCAACCCCAGAGTCGTCCACGACTGGACCTACCGGTCAGGGGTCCCTTTACGTTTACCTTTATCTTATGCATTTAGTCTATATTTCCAGTGTGTGGAATGGCCAACCACATGCCAGCTTACAGATCAGCTTTCAAAAATGCACAGGAATGTATTTCGGGTAATGGGAGTCAACAGTCTTCCCCCATGAGAGCTTTGTAGCAGTGTTTATTATAACAGAAGCAACTAATCAGATCTAAATGACAAAATGCTGTGCGATAATTTTATTTAAAAGTATTTGTGGATGCTTTGACCCCCAAGCTTCATGCATCTTCTGTGTCTTTAGGACCTGATTTCTAACTTTTAGTTATTTTTGTTTAAAAAAATCCAATATGTCCCTCAGTGCCAACCTGAATTAGTGTATAGTTCTTCTGGTGAGGGTGGGATTCAGAAAGAGTTGTTGCAAACAGGGTTTGAATTCCTTATTAACTGGAAACTCTGGTTAGCCTTAACTGTAGCTAATGTTTGTGTCACCAAAACACTGAACTGTGGTTAAGGAAGAAAGAGAGAATTGGTTCCAGGGTAGATAAGGGGATAGGAAGCACATCATATCTGTGGCCTGCTCATATTCTGATTTTACATCTGCATCAGCCCAAGTAGATGTGGCCTTGGACATTCTATGCAGGATGTCTCATCCATATTACATGTTACATTGGCACCTCAACTTTCACCAATCTGGAATGGAGATATATTTCCCTCAAGGATGATTCTAACCCTCAAATGTTAATTTTAATGATAAGGGAAATGCAGTGATTTTATATTTTTCTTCTGCCAGGCATTTGGTTCTTAGAGAATTAGCTCCTTCAATGTTCTGCAGTAGCAACCTACTTGTAAGGTTAACCACTTTGAATATGGGATCTTTACTCAAATTGTCAATTGTATCAAATAGGGCAATGGCCAGGAGATTGTCATCTTGGTGCCAAAAAGCCTTGCACGATTCTCCCCATACCTTTTTTATTTTTAATTGCAACATAGTAGAGGAATAGTAGAGCAATTTCATAAAGCTTTGTCCTTTTTCTCAGTCCAGATCTAACATCTACAGTAGTGCTGTTGCAGTACTAAACAAAGAGTCTCATAGTCTTCCTTGTGCCCTTCAGACTTCCTCGTAGCAAAATACTAACATAGCTAAGCAAGTTAGCTTCATTGATCTTTACTAGGCTAGATAGGGTCTGTTTTCAACACTGGCAAATAAGCATGGTTCCTTTAAACTCAAACTGCTCTTAGACTTTGATTACCTGGTACCTCCCACAGCTTTCTGCTTTAAAGATTGCAGTTCCAAGTGCTAGAGGTTGGAGCCATAAGGAAAGGGACTAATGCAAAAATTCAACATACATTTCACAAAGAAATTTTGCTTACATTTTCTTAATGCTCAGACAATTTGGCCATTGCCTAGTCCCATAACATCCCCCCACAAAATGTTTATTAAACTACTCTAAAATTCACTGGGGAGAGTGATCCTCTCATATGTTGGATCAAACAAACCTTCCCTGTCCCTTAAATGAAATCATTCTCTGGTAGTGTTTTTCCTGAGGCAGCTGTTGCCTTTTCTTCTGCAGTACAATCTTCCTGCAGTGTGAGAGAAGTAAGAGAAGAACAATTTTCCTAGGTAGTGGCCCATATGGGTTCGACTTGAGACATTTTAGGAGCCCAAAAGGAACATTATCAGAACTGATTACTAACTTCTTTGGCTGGGAACTTGCATAGACAGCAAAGTTATCTTGAGGATTCTGACCCTGACAAAGAAAGCAACTTTGACCACTAGTTGTCTAACTTTAGTTTGTCCTAAAGTCTTCTTGCATTGCCTTTGTTTGGTGAGACGCCTTTCACTTTAACTAATGCTGATCCAAGACTTCTGACTATTTATCTGATTTGTATACTCATTTTCAACAATAGTTGTGAAAGCAGGTTACCCTTCCAGAAAAATAAAGGTTATTGATAAAATGACAGTAATAACAATACAACGTTGTAACAGTAACAGATTAAAAAATCGGGCAGCTAGCATTAAAGTAACATCTTAATAATAAAAGGCTTGCTGGAAGAGAGAGATTTTAACAGTTCGTTGGTAACAGATTCCAGAGCTTGGGGGCCACCAGCAAAACAGCTGCTTGGATGGTGGCCACTAGCCTGATACATGGTGGGACTGCAAAGAGGTATTCATCCTTATATCTCAAAGTGCATGACAACAGGTCATGTGCTTCCAGACTTGGAAAAATCTGCATACTATCATTGATCAGTTGCTTGAAAGTTATACTAACACCCCCTTCTTTCTATTTTTAAAACTCAAAGCTGTGCAAGCACTGTGTCTCACACTATTGCTATGACATAGTGCATGTAGTTTGCTCCTCCAAAGAGAAGTTGGCTAACAGAATTAGGAGGCATCTGGATGTGGGTGTTCCATTTTTCACCCCTGATGTTTCCTACATCTCTTACTGACTCTAACAACAATGGAGTTTCTCTTTCTGTCTAAATCCTCACTTCTTCCCCAGGCCAGTTTGTCATTACCAAGAGGTTTTCCTTCTGGCCTATGTACAACTGCATTCAGATAATACTGGGCTGACCTGCATCCATCTCTATAACCTTCTTTTACATTTGTTTCTAAGACTTGTTTTTACGGTGTTTTAGTTTGTATTTAGCATTCATGCAATTTTATTTATTTAATTTTTTCCTGTGCTGCCTTTCTGCAACCTCCTCCCCCTCCCCCCCAGTATGCAAAGTGGCTGACAAAAATAACCAAACCAACAAATTAACCAAAATCCTGTATTGGTAAACATCAGTAACTAGCATTATAAAAAGAAAATTCAAGGCACTTCTGGTAGCCATCAATTAAAGCAGAAAATCAAGATTAATTCAAACTAAACAATGAGACTACAATAAACAACAATAATGGAAACAGAAAGCTAATTAATATGAATTCAGAGCCATTAATCAACAAATTCATGGACGAGCAGGACAGATTTCACTTTATGCCTAAAAGATTTAAAAAGAAGCTAGACGTATATTCCTCAGATGGAGTTCCATTGTTTGGGCATAACCCTTAGCCATGGTCCACTGTCTAGTAGCAAACCTGCATAACCTCCGGAGATGAGTACATCCAAGGAAGTTTGTTGATGACTCAGCTGCTGAGCAGGTTCATATAAGAGCATGCAGCCTTTAGGGTACCCTGATACCAGATGCTGTAGGGCGTTATAAATTAAGACCAGCCCTTTGAATTGTGACCAGAAACAAACTTGAAGACCACAAAGGTATTTGAATATGGATGTAATGTGTTGATTCCAAGAGATAAAAGATTCATGACTAGTTAATGACCTGGCTATCATATTCTGAAATAGTTGTGAAGTTTTCAGAGAGACAGCTGTACATATAATGCACTGCAGTAATGAAACCTGGATGTTACTAAACTGAAATGTCAAGATCATCTTTGCAGTAAAGGACCAGTTTGTAATTATTGTACAACTGATGTTAACCTAGATTTCTACAGTGCACTTAGACTGAAGTAGGGTGGGTGCACCTTCATCAGAATGGTGTCATTGCTTTTCTCTCTTCCTGTGTTATGTGATGATATCTGAAGACCTACCTTTTCTCAGATTGCTTTTAAATTATTATGTGATTGTCTACTCTGCTTCTTCCTCTCTTTTTTCTCTAGAAATCCAGCTCCTCTACTACTACAAATGAAAAGATTACTAAACTCTATGAGCTGGGTGGTGAGCCAGAGAGAAAGATGTGGGTAGATCGCTATTTGGCTTTCACTGAAGAGAAAGCAATGGGCATGACCAATCTACCTGCTGTGGGCCGGAAACCCCTAGACCTGTATCGGCTCTATGTCTCTGTGAAGGAGATCGGAGGGCTGACTCAAGTGAGTTAACTTAAGCTTGTATCTGTTAAGATGCCCTTTCTCAGGTCCGTCTTACACACAACACACGTTTATATATCTTATTAACCCTGGAGGGATGTACAAGGCCACATCTAATTCATAAATTCCCAGTCTTGATAAGCAGAATTCTTGATAGGTTGCTTCAGTTTTTTAATTCACATTACTACATCAATTTGGGGTAATACTACTATTAGTGCTCCCTCCCCTCTTGAACTTGTGTTTTTATATTTGCTTCCCTAAGATGGACAATAAATTGCTTATTGCTTTTTAAAAACCCTTTGTTAGGAGGGGGGAAGCTGGTGATTTGTATTTGAGTTTCCTTACTTTCTTAAACACTACTTCAGAAGTGTATCACTCTGCCTGTAGCATGCTTTAGAAAGGAGATGTGACTTGGATTTAAAAGTTGGCTCTTCTTGCTTTGTGCAGGTTAACAAAAACAAGAAATGGCGTGAGTTAGCAACCAATTTGAATGTGGGTACCTCCAGCAGTGCAGCTAGCTCTCTGAAGAAGCAGTACATCCAGTGTCTCTATGCCTTTGAGTGCAAGATTGAGCGAGGAGAAGATCCTCCCCCAGACATCTTTGCAACTGATTCAAAGAAGTCACAACCCAAAATACAGCCTCCATCTCCGGGTGAGTCAACTTTGACTTCTGAAGTGTTGAATTCATCCTGTTTTGCAATGTCTAGATCAGGGTCTAGTAGGCCACACCCTGCATGACTATATCATAATTGCTCAACAGGATCCTTATTCTACCAGAATGTGGAACTGTTGCAGTTATGTATTTTTTAAAGGCATATTTACAAATGTGATTTATCTAGGCAGCCTTTCTGCATTTGTAAAGGTGATAGAGCATGGTTGAGAACTGGAGGTGGCTTTTGCCTGCTCCAGGCAGGATAGCTCTTTCAGATAAAGGATGGCATGCTGGGATTATACACTGATGTAGAGACAGTTGACTTTTCTTTCTGTTGTTCGCTTAAGACTTGAAAACGTCTTGCTGCATGTCTCAAATTTGACATATTGCTTTTTAGAATCCAAAAGTATGATTTATAAGGCTGGAATGATAGATTTAGTGCTGATACATTAAAGATTTCTCATGGGTTCATGGTTTCATATCTGATCTAGAACTTGAGAAGACCTGGTTTCAACATATTATTCACTTCTTACGTATAATGTTGTGTCCTTACACAGCTGCCTGTACAATCACAACATGCTGCTCAACTGAATGGGCCAAATATGATGTGTGCTAAATGTCTTTTTTCTGTTAGTAGTCCTGTGGTACTCATTGTATCTTTGCAACCACATAGCTGTGACTTTTTTAGCAGCCTGGGATTGTCACAGTGAAGGGTGGGACTAGTACGAGAATAATGGGAACCAAGACTTAACAATTGGCTTAAATACACTGCTACTGCTGTATTAATGTTCTTCAACATACTACCTGTCTTGATGTTTGAAGAGCTCTAATCCATATTGTCAGGGGACCTCCCTACAGGGAGCCTCCCCCCATCATCCTGACCAGCACTTCGTTCAGCGACAGCAGCAGCAGCAGGTCAGGGGGAGGAAATGAGGATGGGAGCAGAGTGGATGAGGCAAGGCTCAGCGATGTATCAGAGCCCCTGCACCACTCCAGCCAACAAGTAGGAGAGGGAGCACAGCCGCTTCCAGCGCCTGATTTGAGGCGCGCGCCCAAACGCTAGGTTAGGGGGCGGCGTTTCTGGGTGCCCAGACTATTATGCTGGCCCTGGAGCAGAAGGGCGCCATTGCTGGATTCTGTGAGTGACTAGGAGGTCATGTTTTCTGCTATCTCTGCACTGTAAATACTATGCACAATAAAACCATTAAAGACAGAACGGACTTGGGCGTGTTTACTTGGGACTAGCCACAACAACCCCCTGACACATATACTAGATTTTTTTATTAAAAAAGACTAATATCCACCACAAATTGGGCACTGTTTTAAAAAAAGTTTTTCTTTCTCCCCCACCCCTTCACTGTAAAGGTAAACACTGGTTTTTCTTAAGGCAACACTGCTATGATAGAAGTTCTTTGGCTTTTCTTTTTGACTTATGCTCACCAATCCTTGTTTCATGAAAATTTCTCCGAACTTTGATAATCTGTTATACTCCTGGCCATATGTGAGGGGAGAAGGTTGGAATGTGAGCCCAAGGCTTACAGTGGCTCCTTCCTGCTCAGTAAACCATGGTTTAACATGACTTGCAAGCACGGGCACTGTGTTAGTATCATGGTAGTAGAAATCGATGGGGGGGGCATGTTAAAGAATTGTGACAAGGCAGCACTATATGTAGCTACATTCTGAAGTAACTTCCTTCACAACAGCATGATGGAGAACAGTTGACATGTCAGAAGTTTTGGGGGCTGACGTATCAGATAGGAGTGACCTCCAGCAGCCAGCCAAAATGCATTAGGAATTGTGTTACATGAGATCAGGTGATTTGTCCATCAAAATGCCTTTGACTAAAGATGTCACAGGTTGATCCAGGGACCTTTGGTCCTCAAATCTAATTGGGGGCTACAAGAGTCTTAATTTGGCCTGTGAAACTGTTTCCCTCAAGCCACATCCACTCGCTCCAAACCTGGCATCGTATATGATGTCATGTGTGAGGTAGATAAATACTACAGAGGAACAACCAGGAACCTTTAAATGAGCTCCTTCTTGTTCCTTGGCAGATGGGGCTTGTATACATCATGTTTTAAATTGGATGTCAAATACAAGCTCTGCTGGGATTGTTTCAACATGGGAGTTCCCAAGCAGAGCCAGTCCCTGCCAAAAGTGGGACTTAAAATCACAATCAGCTGGTTGGCATTGACTTCAAGCCCCGATTGGATTGACCGGGCGATCTGCGTTTGCTGTGAGCACCTGACATCATGGTGATGACATGCCTGTCAAAGTAGCACAGCCAGAGGTGGCAGAACTCAGGATCCAGAACTCTGACCAGATCATGTTACTCACCCCCCCTGCTGTACAATGAAGACGTACTATTCCACAAAACAATAGTCCCTTATTTGGAATCATTCTGTCTATTTGAGCAGTCCAATACTGTTCAGTTGCTGAATGCACTAGCTGGGATTCAGTAAAATTATCACTGAGAGTAGTGATGTGCTCTTGCTCCCTGCTGGTGACCCAGTCTGAAATCCATTGCTGGAAGAGGACATGGTGGGAATTTGAGATTGATATACAGTGGTGCCTCGCTAGACGAATTTAATTCGTTCCACGGGTCTTTTCTTATAACGAAAAATTCGTCTAGCGAATCCCATAGGAATGCATTGAATTTTTTTTTTAAAAAAATTTGCCCATAGGAACGCATTAATTGAATTTCAATGCATTCCTATGGGAAACCACAATTCGCTAGATGAATTTTTCATAAAATGAATTCATCTAGCGAGGCAACCTCCGCTCGAAAAATCATTTCGTTAAGCGGAAATTTCGTTAAGCAGGGCATTCGTTAAGCGAGGCACCACTGTAATAGGATCTGTACGTACCCTTTTCCTGCTGCTTTGTGCCCCCTCTCTTGAGCAAATGGATATGCTTCCAGTCTTTTGCTCTCTGCAGTGTGAATCCTTTTCATATTCAAATACTGCGGCTGCTTATTCTGAGTAAATTTAGTGGAGGGGATACATAGCAACATCATCATTTGAACCTGAACCTCCTAGACAATAATGTTTGTTGTTGTGATAAGGTGTGGTGACATGTTGCTTGGAGTATCCAAGTGACACACTATCCCACACCACATGAATGAGGGGATGCCCCCTGTAGCATATTATGTGATGGAGGCATCAGGGATACAGGTGTCAGTTTGGCTGTCAGCATTACGATTTCATAGGGTTATATCCAGTCCTAGTCCTGTTCAGGGTGGATCAATTGAAATTAATGCACATGACAAACTAAGGTCCATTAATTACAATAGGTCTGCTCTAGAACTCAGTTGGATACCCATAATCCCTAACCCACCACCTCAAAAACAATTGTAGGTTTCATTTGCTGTGTTTATTGTACGCATCATCTTATTGCATTATTGTAAAGCCTCTCCAGGAAAGTTTGTTTGAAGGGTGAGGTTGTGCATGAATTTAAAAACTCACAAGTACATTAATTAGTGATAACACAACCAGCTCATTTTTTTCTGTGTTGACCAACAACTGTAGTGGGACAGGAAACCATTGAACACGTATGTTGCAATAATGCTGTTAACCTCCAAAGTGCTGCAGTATTCCTTGTTGTTGCCATGATAGGCTACCATAGCTAGCTCTCTAGAACTTATTACCCCTTTAAGAGGTGTACAGTTCCAAAAACTGGCTCTTGACTGATTTACTGGTACCTGCAGGCCTCTTTTAATTAAATGCCCTGTGTTGCTTTGGTTTCTGTTGGCTTCTGTTGAAAAGTGAATGCTTGTGGCTGGAAACAGCCATATTCTTGTGGTTGGATGGGGCTGATCTGTGCACTTAGGGGTATATCTGAAGGGGTAAACCTGCAGTTACAGCAAACAGCTCGCTTGTGGAAGATGCCAGGGTTCTCCAGCCATGCAAACCCCCCTATTTATTGTGTGTGGGTTTGTGGTGCTAGGTTCTGATTTGCTTTGCCACTCTCCTTAAAGCATTTGTGGTGCCAAACCCCTCCTTACAGTGCTGCACAAGTAGTGTCTTGTGTGTTAGATGCTGCCTCCTGGACTGCTACAGCATAAGCTTGCTCGCGCTCTCTCCTCCATGATTCCCCCTCCCTTCCCCAATCCCTTTCAGTTTTTTTTGGCTCCTGGTTATGAATGAATGGCTGGCAACATGTGCCCTGGGAAGTGCAGCCAGTTAGGCTTGAATTCACAGTGTATGGAATTGGCATCCCTCCAGCAGTTTGTAAATTTGTGAGTTGGGAGGGACAGCAGGGGGTGGGGACGAACAACAAATGGCAGCGACACAGGGGATGTCTCGAAACCTCTTCCTGCTGATGTCAGTGCATTAGAATGCAGCAGCGACTTTGCTTGTTGGATTCCCAGGGGAACGGAATGGAGCTGAAAGGCTATTGAATGGGGAGAGGGTGTGAGGGGAGGGGTTATGAATGAAGCTCCCTGCTGGGCTTGCCTCTGCCCTTCCTTCTCAGGAGATGTCCCCAGACTGGGAGGGAGCAGCTGAGCAGAGGGAGAGGGTGCCAGGAAGGTGGGGCATAAACAAACATGACCTGTAGCTGACCTCTAGAGGATTTTAATGAATAGCTGAAATGACTCATCAACTTGCAAGGCTGAGGCAAGGGATATCAGTGCTGAAAATGGTAACTAATGGAAACCTTAATTAAGAGTTTGGCTTTCGCTTGCCGCTTGGAGTGTATAAATCTTAGAGATGGCACTATTAGAGGCTGTGGTTGGCCTGGAACAGCAGAACTCAATAAACTGCACAGCTGGCTTTTTGATACTGTATACCTGGATTTTCAGAGTTTCCAGTGGTCTTGTGTCGAATGATCCAGAGTAGTTGCTTGATCCCTTTCCTTAGCCTTCTATAGAAGAATTTGTCTTGGACTTCCTGGGAAGGCTCCAATGGAGAGGCCCTGTGCTGTGCTTTTAGAACAGGGGTCAGCAAACCTTTTCAGCAGGGGGGCGGTCCACTGTCCCTCAGACCTTGTGGGGGGCCGGACTATTTTTTGGGGGGGGGGATGAACGAATTCCTATGCCCCACAAATAACCCAGAGATGCATTTTAAATAAAAGGACACATTCTACTCATGTAAAAACATGCTGATTCCTGGACTGCCCGTGGGCCGGATTTAGAAGGCGATCGGGCTGCATCCGGCCCCCGGGCCTTAGATTGGGGACCCTGTTTTAGAACCTTTTACTTGAGGAGCTCGAACTAGGAGTTGTGTATTTAATCTGCCATCTACATGCCTTTCTTGGTCATGTGCAAAACGGGACCATACTGATGCGGAATTGCCTCCCTGCCTAAAGATGCAGCTCAGAACATTGTTTCTCCTGGGAGACTTTGTTTTGTGGTCTAGCTCACAGCACTTTTCAGTTAAGCCTAGCAAATTTGGGTTAATAGTCACAGGCATTATGGTGTGCAGGCAAGAGCAAGTTCTGTTCTAAAAATGATGAAAATTGACTCCCAATATATTCTAGGACTTCAGGAAGTTGCCCTTCCCTGAATTCAAGATGTACTACTTTTGAGAGTTTGCATTGCTATAAAATTCTTCAAGGTTTTTCTTAGTAGCTTCTCTTTACCATGGAGCTGATGCCTCTCTTCTCTACTTGCAGCTGGTTCAGGCTCCATGCAGGGCCCTCAGACACCTCAGTCCACCAGTAGCTCCATGGCAGAAGGAGGAGACTTGAAGCCCCCAACTCCTGCATCTACGCCACACAGTCAAATGCCCCCTTTGCAAGGCATCAGGTATTGCACAGTCAACTTCCTACTACTGACAAATGCCTAAAGGCTGCTTTGCCTGGCCGTGGCTTTTCTAATAGATTGCATTGATTGACTTCCATGTTGAAACATTTCCTCCTTTTGTTGGCTCAGGAGTAACTCAGTAGGCCTTCAGGACACCTTTCCTGATGGCAGTGACCCTACTTTCCAGAAGAGGAACTCCATGACTCCAAACCCAGGGTACCAGCCCAGCATGAATACTTCCGACATGATGGGTCGTATGTCCTATGAAACAAAGGATCCATATGGCAGTATGAGAAAAGGTGATGTTATCTTTCATGCTCTAGCACAGAGCCATTAAACTCTAATCCCATGAAAGGAGCTTTAGAACAAAATAGCTTTACTTTTATGTCCAATATAGCTTCATGTTCCTGCTGAAGATTGATGGTTTCCTTTCTCCACTTTCAGGAAGTGATCCCTTTATGTCCTCAGGGCAGGGCCCCAACAGTGGTATGGGTGATCCTTATAATCGTGCTACAGGTCCAGGGATGACTAATATGGCCATGGGGCAGAGGCAGCATTATCCTTATAGCCCTTATGAGAGAGTGAGGTGAGTATTCACCCTGGATGCATTGATCCTATTATTATTGATTGATTGATTTGATTTATCCATCCATCCATCCCACCTTTTCCCTAGAACAAGGCAGTTCTCAAAAATTAAACATCAGTTTTCACAGAATTTATGTGTCTCAGGTTTGGGTTTACAAGTGAATATGTTTTTCAGGAGTATTTAAGTGGCAGGAGGGGTGGATATGGGCAAGACAGGCTTTGAAGGATTTTGGTGTTAGTGGAATAGGACAAGAAGATGTGGCAGATGAGGTGATGGCTGGACTCTTGTTTCCTGAACTATGGAGCCTTGCATGAGCACCACCCCACCTTGTCAGACAATGAGGACTAGAAATTCAGCAGGACTGAGAAATTTAAAATTCTATACAAAATGTACAAGATTGCACAGAACTGCAGAAGGCAAAAAGAGCCCTGGGTTTAAATAAGAGTTCTGTAACATGCATTATATTTATTTGCAGTGGTGATTGTGCTGTTAGGTCAAGTATGGGGAAACAGTAGCCCTCCAGATGTTGGACTACAACTTCCACCATTCCTAGCCATGCTGACTGGGGATGGTGGGAGTTTGGAGTCCAACAACATCTGGAGGGCTACAGGCTCCCCACCCCTGTGTTAGATTCTTTCTTTGTAGACGAGGGCTAGAATTGCTTATAGTGTGAGGGTGTGCTGTGTTTTCCTTCAGGACTGAAGCTGGAATGGGACCTGAAACCAATTTAGGAACCGGAACACCCCAGCCCAACATCATGCCTTCCACTCCTGATTCAGGGATGTACTCCCCAAGCCGATACCCTCAGCAGCCACAGCAGCGGTAGGTTCCAGTACGCCTCTATTGTGTCAACAATACAGTCACAATAGAATTCCATAGTGTTCTGTGCATCTGGGAAGAAAACTAATACTTTCATCTTTTCTGCAGACATGATTCCTATGGCAATCAATTTCCCACTCAAGGTACATCCTCCAGCAGCCCCTTTCCTAGCCAACAAACCACCCTATATCAGCCACAACAGCAGGTGAGCTCCCTGAGGTTTTGCAATTCGACTGATAAAGATTGTGGTGGTTGCAACCTATGAGCAGTCACAGAAGGGAAGGATAGTAATAGTTTAGTTCAATGGTTCTCAAAAGGAGTTGCACGAGAGGATGGCAAGTGCGGTGGGAAGATTTAAGGACAATAAAATAAACCTTTGAATATTTCAGGGTAGTAGTGTATCAAAATGTGGGGGGGGGGATTTACAATCAGAAACAGTATCCATGCCTCTATTCAAGATTATTGGCTCTGCAACAGATTGTTGTGAACAGAGATATTCAGCTCTGACAAATATGAAAGATCAGAAAAGACGTAGGCTTCCTCAACCTCGGCGCTCCCTGACCACTGGTCCTGCTAGCTAGGGATCATGGGAGTTGTAGGCAAAAAACATCTGGAGGGCCAAGGTTAAGGAAGCCTGGAAAAGAGAACCACTTATTTGCATTGATAAGATGAAAGTTTGTTTTTCTCAAATTAGACCTAACGTAACTGATATTATCCGGCAAAAGCAAGCTTACACTTCTCATTGAGTTTCTATACATACTTAAGCTACATATGTAAAAAGGCTCATTTATAGTTATATTTTGGGAATGGTTCATGTTCTTATGTTGCTGCGTGGTTTTATGCTTTCTTGATTTCCTATGATCATATTATAAAGTAGTTGTGTTCTGTGTTAATCAAGCACTGCTAGTTGTTTCTTCTTGTTTTCCAAAGTATTTCTTATCAATAAAAAAATTGGTGTGCTATGATAAAAAATTATCCTGAAAGTGTGGCCCAGAGAAACATTTCTGAGAATCACTGGTTTAGTTTAACAAATGCTGGGATTTCCTGGCTGGAAGGGGAAGGGGGTTGTCTTCCAAAGCAAACCAGTCCAGAACTGAACCAGTACAGAACTGTTCCCATATTTGTTCTGGATCTGCAGGCCTTAAGTAGGCTTTGCCTCTATTGTGCTGTGGATTTTGCAGAGGGAACTTAAACATATCCATGCTAAACAAATAATCTTTTCTGTTAGTTGAGAACTAACTTTCTAACTTATCTGCAAAAATATTATCTTTAAAATGTAGCTGAGCTAAATTAAATCTTAGTTCAGGAAATTTAGGGTAGGTGTCCACCCCTCAAAGCTCTCTTTTGTATAGAATTCAGTTTCTGTATTTCTTAATATACATAATCACAGTGTAATTTTGTGTACAGGGTTCTCTTTCAGTCTTGGCAGTATATATGACTCCTATCTTTTTATTTGAAATCAAAGCTGGCATATAATTATGTCTCACTTGTATGGGAAGGTGTTTACGGTTGTAAAGCTTGGTCTATAACCAAAAAATCCAGGATTTGATTATTCTTATAGCTTTGCCTTAATAATGTTATCATAGCAGGATACTTGAAGGTTGAAATATTAATAATAAAAGCCCTGTTATAGAAGCTTAACCAGCTGTTTGCAATGGGCACCTTTGACACTTTTTATTTTTGGCATAACTCTTGCACACTCTTATCTTGCCACAGACCCCTTGCCACAAATCATTTCTATTGTCTGGAGCCATGTGGCTGTAGTCAAATTTGCAGTTACTGATGTGATCGAGTACAGTGGGCCCTGGTGAGCAAGGCTTATGAAAACCAGCATCATAAGTTAAATTATATCCAGTTCCCAGTCTTAGACTTGATAGTGTTTGTGTTTTCCCCTCCTAGTATATAAAGGAAACCATGGCCATCTCCAAAGTGCTTTGATATAGTCCTGTATATGGCAAGAGAGGAAGGCAAAATAAGGTTAGCTTTCAATGCACTTTATTGAAAACCTCTTCCAGCCTGAACCAGTTACATAACAGATTCTGTACAGAGAGTACAGCTGTTCGTTTTGGACAAGGAGATAACCAGGTTTGAAGCTTCTAGTACCAAACCCTGGTACACCAGAGAACAGTTCTGAGTAGGATGAGAGGAAACTGATGACTTCATACTGTTCCGTGAATGCTGTAGTTTCCTGCCCATAGTCTCTCTTAGAATGAGAGCCGCTTGCGAATTGCCAGCTTTTGTTTTCTTTCCAGAATTATAAGCGACCGATGGATGGCAACTATGGCCCCCCAGCCAAACGACACGAAGCGGAGCTGTACAATGTACCGTACAGCACAGGCCAGGGACAGGCTCAACAGCAGCTGCCTCCGGCACAAACCCAACAACCAAGCCAGCAGCAAACTGCTCAGCCTTCTTCACAGCAGGAAATCTATAACCAGTATCCGAACACATACCCTGCCACAGATCGCCGACCTGCTGCTGGGCCACAGAACCAGTTCCCATTCCAGTTTGTCAGAGAGAGGGTCTCTGCTCCCCCAGGCTCTAGCACACAGCAGAATATTGCTCCTCAGATGATGGGTGGGCCCATACAGTCCACTCCAGAGGGCCCACAGCAGGGCACCATGTGGCAAGGGCGTAACGAGATGAGCTACAGCTATCCCAACCGGCAGAGTTCTGGTTCTGCACCCCAGGGTCCTGCATATCATGGAGTGAATCGAACAGATGAAATGCTACATCCGGATCAGAGGGTTAATCACGAAGGACCGTGGCCTTCTCATGGAAACCGCCAGCCTCCTTATGGGCCCTCTGCCCCTGTACCCCCAATGACAAGGCCACCCCAGCCCAACTACCAGACCCCACCTAGCATGCAGAATCACATTCCTCAGGTATCTAGTCCAGCACCTCTTCCCAGACCAGTGGAAAACCGCACCTCTCCAAGTAAATCTCCATTCCTGCACTCAGGAATGAAGATGCAAAAGGCGGGGCCTCCTGTCCCTGCCTCACATATAACACCAGCAGCTGTACAACCTCCTATGATACGACGGGACATCACATTCCCACCTGGATCAGTGGAAGCTACACAGCCTGTGATGAAACAAAGACGACGTCTGACCACAAAAGATATTGGTAATTGAGCTTTCATTCCCTTGAGTTGATGGGAGAGTGGTGTGTGCCAGACCACAAGGCACCCTTTGGTGTATCACTCATGCAGGGATTTGGAACCTTTTTCAGCCTGAGGGGCCATGTTCATTTGTGCGCAACCTTCCAGGGACCACACATCTGGGGGTTGGGGGTTGGGGGTTGGACACACACCACTCCATCCAGGCAAGCAAGAGGTATTATTACAATTCAAGGGCACATTCCAACCAGGTAGGATCACTAGAGGAGGACACAGCAGAGCCAATGGGTGGGTGTGTCATGGGCAGAGAAGGGCCAATGTGGGTTGTCAAGCCTGGAGGCCTGGAGTTCCTCAGTGCTACATTATAATGAGGGGAAAGACTCATAGATTGGAAATAGATGGTCTTGGTTGCTGTGGTTATGTCTAGTATCCCTTCATGTGCTGGATGCAATCCACAGGGAATTTTGGAGACGTAATAGAAATCAATGGGAGCCATGCAAGAGCTTGCTTAGATTTGTGCAAGGATGATTCCTTATGGATTGAGAATTCAAGTCTAGTCACCTGGCTGGGTAACTTGCTTTTGGTTCTTGTATAATGTAGAAAGCAGGATACAGGGACAGGATTAGTTTCATTTCATTCTGGGAGTTGAAATTAAATCATGTGTGTTTCTATATTGCAGGAACACCTGAAGCATGGAGAGTAATGATGTCTCTGAAATCTGGGTTACTGGCTGAAAGTACGTGGGCTTTGGATACCATAAACATCCTGCTGTATGATGACAACAGCATAATGACCTTCAACCTTAGCCAGGTGAGTTGACACCTCCAGGAGATAGGACTTTGAAATATAAAAGTGGAATTGAAAGACCTGAGCAAAAGATTTAACATAGAAATGTGACTAAAGTTTGGGCTGTGTGTATTGTGCATAGTGTGGAATTCAGCATCTTGAGAATCATTTAATGTCCTTAGGGCTGAAATATTAGGCTTGAAATCTTTGGGGGTGCATAGGGCTTCCAGAAATCAGGCCATATGGTTTCCTGTCTTTGCTTCTTATCCCTCTGTATGACTAGAAGTAACAAAGTTATATACTGTAAAATATGTAAATCTAGACAAATTTGCATTTCTTTACTAGTATCTGTATCTGTGCAGACTGTTTTCTGTCTGATGTAAGTACACACAATTTTTTCTTATCAGTGAAATTTTAAGTGCTGGGGCCTTATTTATTTATTTATTTATTTTCAATTTATGCACCGCCCTATACCCAGAGGTCTCAAGGTGGTTCACAAACAATCAGGGCGGTTCACAAACATGGCAACGAGTGGATAAGACAAAACAACAACAACAACAACAACAACAACAACAACAACAACAACAACAACAACAACAACATAGCCCAGGGTTAGGATTTGTGAGTTAATAAATACAAAGTCCCAAGCAATTTACTTGGGGCATTAGTCCACAAAAGCCTTAGTCCACTTTATCAGAGGTCCTGATATACAGGGCATTTATTCATAAAAGTTATATTAAATTTGTTGACTCTTTAAAGGTTGTTCAAGACACACTGGTTTTAGTGCAACAGTGAAATTTTTTATTGTATTCTAGCATATAGCATATGCATTTCAACTTACAAGTTTGAAACTAGGCTCAGGTGTAACATAAAACTATGGTTTGGTGCTACATGAATGAGCCTAGAACTTGAGCACTTACTTTTTCCATTGGGTCCTGTGATTGTTCCCCTCCCTTATTTGTTTGCAGCAAGCCATATTTTTCCATTATATCTGAACTGGCAGACTATGATTTGCATTTGTCATTCAAACTATGGTAAAACCCTGGTTTCTAGGGCAAGTGCAAACCAGAATTGTAAACAAAGGTTTGACCATGGTTTTCAAGCAGTTTTCCAGTTTGGATGTTATGACAAAATGTGGTTTTGACACAAACGGGAGAGAGAGCTATGATTAGGCATTATGTCTGAATCAAGCCAAAATTGTCTTCAGGGGCAAGAAAATGTGGCACTTTCTTATTTCATGTTCTGTTCCCTTGCAGCTGCCAGGGTTGTTGGAGCTACTAGTGGAATATTTCCGACGATGCCTGATAGAAATATTTGGAATCCTGAAGGAATATGAGGTGGGAGATCCAGGGCAGAGAACACTATTGGATCCTGAGAGGGTCAGCAAATCTTCGAGTCCTCCTCCTGAAGAGGGGGATAAAGAGGAGTCACAGATTCCTAACTGTGAGGAGGAAGAGGAAGGGGAGGAGGAGGCTGCCTTTGCAAATAAAGCCACAGCACCTCTTGAGAGCAACGAGGAAAAGCTAGTCAGTAAATTTGACAAGCTTCCAGTCAAGATAGTGCAGAAGAATGACCCATTTGTGGTAGATTATTCCGACAAACTTGGCCGGGTACAGGAATTTGAGAGCGGGCTGCTGCACTGGCGGATTGGTGGGGGAGACACCACTGAACACATTCAAACCCACTTTGAAAGCAAAATGGAGCTGTCGTTGACTCACAAGCGAGCTCCTTGCAACTCTATTTTGCGAAAACATTCTGTAGCTGAGAGCAACCCTGTCGCCCGAGAGGGAGTATCCCCTCCATCTGACAGTCCTCCAGAGAAAAGGATAACGGCTACCATGGACGACATGCTTTCAGCACGACCCAGCTCATTGGCAGAGGAGGAAGGAGTAAGAAATGTGGAGGTGGCTAAGGAAAGCAGTAAATTCCCATTTGGCATTAGTCCAGCTCAGAGCCACAGAAACATACAAATCCTGGAGGACGAACCTCACAGTAAAGACGAGACGCCCCTCTGCACACTTCTAGACTGGCAGGATTCATTGTCTAAACGTTGCATCTGTGTGTCTAACATCATCAGGAGTTTATCATTTGTGCCAGGCAATGACTTTGAGATGTCTAAACACCCTGGTCTGCTGCTGATCTTAGGGAAACTGATTCTCCTGCACCATAAGCATCCAGAACGCAAACAGGCGCCACTGACATATGAGAAAGAGGAGGAGCAGGACCAAGGAGTGAGCTGCAACAAAGTGGAGTGGTGGTGGGACTGCTTGGAGATGCTTCGTGAAAACACTTTGGTCACATTGGCCAACATCTCTGGCCAGCTGGACCTTTCACCATACCCCGAGAGCATCTGTTTGCCTATCCTGGATGGACTCCTCCATTGGGCAGTGTGTCCTTCAGCAGAAGCCCAAGATCCTTTTCCAACCCTGGGGCCTAATGCTGTTCTCTCCCCTCAAAGACTGGTTTTGGAAACCCTCAGTAAACTCAGCATCCAGGATAACAATGTGGATTTGATCCTTGCAACGCCACCTTTCAGTCGCTTGGAGAAACTCTACAGCACCATGGTCCGTTTCCTTAGTGACCGAAAGAACCCGGTGTGTCGGGAGATGGCTGTGGTACTACTGGCCAACTTGGCGCAGGGCGACAGCTTGGCAGCTAGAGCCATTGCTGTGCAGAAGGGCAGCATTGGCAACTTGTTAGGCTTCTTGGAGGACAGCCTGGCAGCCACTCAGTTTCAACAGAGCCAAGCCAGTTTGATGCACATGCAGAACCCTCCCTTTGAGCCGACCAGTGTGGACATGATGCGTCGGGCAGCTCGAGCGCTGCTCGCCCTGGCCAAAGTGGACGAGAACCACTCTGAGTTCACGTTATATGAGTCACGGCTGTTGGACATCTCCGTGTCACCTCTGATGAACTCGTTGGTTTCACAAGTTATTTGTGATGTACTGTTTTTAATTGGCCAGTCATGACAGCCGTGGGATGCCTATACCCCCTGTGTGCGTGTGTGTGAGTGGAGGACTTAGAAACTGATTGTTGCCCTTTATTTATGCAAAACCACCTCAGAATCCACTGTCTGCCCTGCGCTGTCCTGCTTCTACCTTGGGGAAAAAGATGTTCCCCCTTCCCTCACCTCTGCCCTTCAGATCTGTCCTAAACCCCTGTTCAAGGAGACAAAGTTCTGCCTACATTTAAAAAAAAAAGACTTTTTTTATTTTAACCAAAGTTGCTGTTGTTTACAGTGAGTTTGGGGAAAACAACTTTGTCCTGTTACCCAACAACAGGCGCTACTTTCATAACTGTTTTTAATGGTAAACTCTGAAGGACAAAAAAGTGACTGCTGAACTCTGTGGTTTATCGTTGTACATTCACAATCTTGCAGGAACCAAGAAGCTACCAGTTGTTAACAGACCTTGTCCAATGGAGGCCTGTGCAGTAGAGTGTAGAACTTCATGTACTGTACACCTTAAACTGTAAACATACTGTAATAATGTCTCACATTGAAGAAGAAAAAAAGCTGGATCAGCAGCAAGCTGTAGTTTTTAAAAATGTTTTTAGTTAATGTTGAGGAGAAAAAAAGGCTTTTCCCCCAAAGTATCATGTGTGAACCTACAACACCCTGACCTCTTTCTCTCTTCCTCCTTGATTGTATGAATAACCCTGAGATCACCTCTTAGAACTGGTTTTAACCTTTAGCTGCAGCCTCATGGCTGCCACGTGTGTATATATATATGACGTTGTACATTGCACATGCCCTCAGACTCCTTGCAGTTTTGTTCCCCTTCTCCCTGCACCCCTTTATAGTATGACGAGTTAAACGAGTTGATGACCTGCAAAAGCGAGACACCAATTATTTAATCTCTTGCCAGACATCTCTCTCTCTCTCTCTCTTTCTTTCTTTCCTTCTTTCTTTCTCTTTCTCTCTTTCTCTGGAGGATGCTGTACAGGTCTCTGTGTATAAAGTCATTGCTGTCTCAGCAGCCAATCAACTTATAGTTTTATTTTTCCTGGGGTTTTTTTGTTTTTTGTTTTTCTTTCTAATCGAGGTGTGAAAAAGTTCTAGGTTCAGTTGAAGTTCCTGATGAAGAAACACAATTGAGATTTTTCAGTGATGAATTCTGCATATTTGTATTTCAGACGATGTAGCTAAAAAAAACTTGATGTAAATTCCTCCCTTTTTTCCTTTTTTGGCTTAATGAATATCATTTATTCAGTATGAAATCTTTATACTATATGTTCCACGTGTTAAGAATAAATGTACATTAAATCTTGGTAAGATGTTTGTGAGGGTTTTCATTTTTGAATGGCTCAAAAGGCCTTCTAGTGGGATCATCCACACGTCTAATTTGGATTGATTTCATAAATGTAAATTGTATCTCTAAGAAGAAGAAAAACAACTCCTGTGTTAAAGGAAGAGACTGCCCACTTCTAAATGGAAATACGTGGCATTTCTGTTTTAAAATCAGGAAACAGTTGATGCTTTGAAAATTAGAAAAATAAGTGGTAAGTGTTTTTCCCTTCTGCCTGAGTGTCCCAAAGTGTGCCTGCCATGTTGCTAAGAATTTATAAATCAGTCCTGCTCATGACATCTTCAGATGTTGAAAAAGTGGGTAGTGGTGGATAAAAAATACAGGATATATAGATAAATCTATCTCCCTCACTCCTAGTTCTGTGTTTCTGAAACGAGGTCAGTTTCTTTGACCCTGTTGGAAATGGTAATAAGCAACTTTCATAAAGAACAAGAAGTACAGTAAAGCACTTTTCCAGGTTAAAAGCTGCTATTAATTTATTTAACTCTGTGAAGCCAGTATTAACAGAGCTTTGTGAATTGGTAGCTAAAATTGTGTCCTGTCCTTCTACATAATAGTAGTAATGGAGCTTCCCCCTCCTCCCCCTTTGTGTCCCCAAAATGGCTCTGGGAGGTCAGGAGAACAGCACACGAGGGAGAAGAGGGCAGGTTGTTCCTTCAGGCAAGCAGACATGTTTGCACTGATGCTGCCATCTGCTTAGTGCTGCATTGAGTTACTCCCTATTACTGTTAAGAATAAATACTCCAGTTATATCCCTCCCATAGGAAGCCAGGGCAAAAAATGGTGCTCAAGGCAAAGACAGTGTACCAGGGGCGTAGGAAGATAGGGGCGGTGGGGGCGGGCCGCCCCGAGTGGTGCAATCCCAGGGGCGCCATGGCAGCTGCCCGGCCTGCCCCAAAACGTGCCCCCGCCCCCAAAATGCACGCTACGTCCCTGGGGCCAGCGTGCCTGCTCTCCACCCCCGGTGCAGTGTACAATATATAGTACAATGTGGTGGTGGGAGGGAGAGTTAAGGATAAAGTGCTTGAAAAGGAGTTAAAAGCATAATAATAGATATTTAATATTCCATAACCTGAAATAAACACGACAAACATATTACTAAAGCACTCCTGTACTCTGCACATGCCAATTAAAAATGGGTGCTCCTTTGCTTAATTGGACAGACATGTTTCAGCTTTGAGTCTTCATCTGTGGTCAAGCATAGATAATTCTTAAGCTCTAGAATAAGAAATTATTACCTGGAACATAAATGAGGGTTATCCAGTTGCAGCATTCTGTCAATCACCACATCCAATGTACACATTAAATTAAGGGTTATTTTCAAATACTGTTAGAAATATTTCAAAAAGTTAGAGATATTTGGTTGAGTACAAATACAATCCAATACAGAGCAAGCCATCATATTTCTGATTTCTAAACTAAAGCCATAGCACAGAGGTACCAAACTGTCAAATTAGTCACATTTGGGCCTTATTGAAATCTATATGAAAACTTCAAAGTTGTGGCTGAAGTGTCACAGATTTCAACAGAGAGTAAGTGCAGCTAGCTTAGTCTAGTTGATCCAAGCTATTTGTATTTTACATTGTTAGCCCCTCTGAGACACAGTGGTCTGAAGAAGATAGGTCACTAAATAAATTAATATAGGGTTGTATCCAAAGTTAGTCATACTAAGAAACAGGCCCATTGAAATGAATGGATATGGCTAACTTAGGCCCATTGATTTCAATGGGTCTACTCTGATTAGAACTTTGTTGGCTTGGCTACAACCCATATAGTCTTACCTTGGAGGCAGAGAGATTTCCCTCCTACCTCATTAGGATGAAAACAAAGCCTTGCAAGCAAAAAAAGAGGATAATTGTTCAAGCTCATTGAATATCTAAGACCTTGATAAATCTAGCTTTCAGGAGTTCTGGGAGTTGCATACCAGCTTTCCTATTTAGTTGATGCAGCTGAGAGAAGTTAATAAGGCCTCTGTTGGATCAAATAATCCAACAATGGCCAACCAGATGCTGCTGGGAAGCCCACAAGATGGGCATGAAAACAGCAGCTCTCTCCTATTGTTCCCCAGCAACTGGTATTTACTGGCATTGTCTTTTGGACTTGGAGTTTACCTAAAACAGTCAAAACCTGTAGTCTATGATTAAGACATCCATGAATTTGCTCCTCTTTAAAGCCATCACACATTAGTGGCAGTGAAGTCCAGGGGTCTACAAAGGATAACTGAACTGAGCACAGGCAACATTATATCTTCAACCTCGGCTCAGCTGAGGATGCACATGCACTGGCGTGAGCATCCAACTGAGACAAGGCTTGTATAGATCCCCAAAAAGAGACATTATGGGGATGTAGCAGGGGCTGGACCAGAGGGGGTGGGGTTCTTAGGCTGGATCCTAAGAGCATTCAGCATAGACCACTGTTGCAAAGGCTTGTTTTTTCTCTGCCAGGCTTAGGCAGAGCAGCAGCAGCATCCCTGCTGCTGAACAGTGTTTGGATCTGATATACTAGCTTGACTTATACTGGCAGGCTGAATGTCAACTTGCTGTGCATAGGGTTGCTTGCTAAATGTATGGTATGTGTACCCCATCCCAGATATGAGGACGGGCAAATCCTATTGAGTAGGATTGTTGGGGTGTGTCCATGGCATGTTCTAAAGCAGGGGTAGACAAAAAAATTGATCTGGATTTGCTGATAGATGACTTGGGTGAGTTACAGATAGGCGGGGGAGAAAATAATTGTGCCAAATTTGCACTACCTGAACTTTATTGCAGCTGTCTTTTGATATTTGCACTTCTTTGAATTTTGTGATATGCTTCTCAAACAACCACAAAATATAAATGTGCATGAACATGTGTGCAAAAATGAATTTTCATGTTAAAATAAATACATGAACTATGCAGAAATGGGACAAACTACTTAAGACTGACAAAAATTTAAATCAGAAATGGATAGATTTCTCCACCGGCAAGGATTTCTGATGCTCAGTTGTTTGACAATCTCAGCCACAATATCCCTCCCCATCACTGCCCTCTGCCAGCCCACCCTAAAATATAAAATTAAACGAGCTGGGGGCAATAAGAAATGGAGTTGTATGTGGAAGGATTCTGAGCTCGATTCCATTCTGGTACTCAAAACAAATCCCTAGGTTCAAAATTATTTAATGTTAGTATGAATGCCTTTTGCACATACTTTCCATAGGTGGATCTCAGGTTTCTTGCAAAAAAAAACAAAGCAGATCCAGCAAGCATGAATTCTGTTCATCCTTGTTCTAAAGTCCCAAAGGTAGGTGAGGCTATCCTAAGCTGGAACAGGGAGCGGCAACTCAAATGGAAAAATTAAAAGGCGGTGCATACCATGAGCAAAAGATAGCTGCTCCACAGAGAAAAAAGGAAGGAAGAGGGGGTTCATCTATCTCCACTGATTGCTTATAAAGGCCCAAGTTGTGCTCTGAGAACCCCAGCCTTGTGTTGAGCCAACAGTCACAGGGCACATGGGAGGTCACATCCCTGTGAGGATGACCTCCAAACCATCCTAAATATCTTTGCAGAAGCTTACGAAAAGCTTGGCCTATCACTCAGCATCCAAAAAACCAAAGTGCTGCACCAACAAGTATAAAATAACCCCTCTGCAGTGCCACAAATCCAACTCAGTGGTGTAACGTTGGAAAATGTGGATCACTTCTCCTACCTAGGCAGTTACCTTTCCACAAGGGCCAACATTGATGCCGAATTCCAGCATCGCCTGAGCTCTGCGAGTGCAGCTTTCTCCCGATTGAAGTGCAGAGTGTTTGAGGACCGGGACATTCGCAGGGTAACCAAAGCGCTTGTTTACAAAGCTATTGTACTGCCGGTATCAACCTTACTATATGCTTGTGAAACATGGACCACTTATAAACGCCATCTCCAACTCCTCGAAAGATTCCATCAACGGTGTATCCGAAAAATTTTACACATCACTTGGGAAGACAGGCGAACTAATATCAGTGTACTGGAAGAAGCAAAGATCACCAGTGTTGAAGCAATGTTTCTTCAACATCAACTTCGTTGAACTGGTCATGTTGTGCGGATGCCTGATGATCGTCTTCCAAAGCAACTACTCTATTCCGAACTTTAAAATAGAAAGCGTAATGCTGGTGATCAATAAAAGAGGTTTAAAGACTGTCTCAATGCAAATCTTAAAAAATGTAGTATAAACACAGACAAACTGGGAAACACTTGCCTACGAGCGCTCCAGTTGGAGAACAGCCTTTACCAAAGGTGTCATGGGCTTTGAAGAAACTTGATCTCAGGACGCAAGGGAGAAACGTGCTAAGAGGAAGGCACGCTTGGCAAATCCACACCGTGATCAACTCCCACCTGGAAACCAATGTCCCCACTGTGGAAGGACGTGTGGATCCAGAATTGGCCTCCACAGTCACTTACGGACCAAATTGTTAAAATCGTGTTTATGGAAGACAATCTTCCTTGGCTACGAGTGATTGCCAAAGAAGAAAGAAGAAGACTGATTGCTTATAAAGGCCAAGTTGTGCTCTGAGAACCCCAGCCTTGTGTTGAGCCAACAGTCACAGGGCACATGGTATGTAATATTTCTGTTTCCCTGTGACAATTTATAACGGGGTGGCACACTTTTTCATTACAAGGGCTGC
The DNA here is from genome assembly GCF_963506605.1 of Zootoca vivipara. Taxonomy (NCBI): domain Eukaryota; kingdom Metazoa; phylum Chordata; class Lepidosauria; order Squamata; family Lacertidae; genus Zootoca; species Zootoca vivipara. Next base: position 35,104,328 of record NC_083281.1, on the reverse strand, counting down.
ATTACCTTTGGGAGGGGCACAACCGGAGGCAAAAGTGGGCGAAGCAGTTAGTGTCGATCCAGATGCACATGAAAAGGTAAAAGTTACACTATCAGAACAGGATGCAGGACTAAGATGGGTCATTAACACACACTTTGCATGATGTATAAGATCCCAGGTTCATTCTCTGCCAATTCCTCCTTTTTAAAAAGAACAATTGCCCACTAGAATTCTTCATGTTCATTACTGGAGCAGGCACACTGTAAAGAGAGCCAGTGTGATGTAGTGGTTAGTGTGTTCTACGAGGATTGGGACCATGGCTCAAATCTCCAATCTGCCATGAAGCTCACTGGATGACATTGAACCAGTCACAGTTTAACCTATCTCACAGGCTTGCAAGAATAGAATGGAGGCAGACTATGTATGTTGCCTTGAGCTCATTTAGGGAAATGTAATAAATGAAAAACAAAGCTAGAATAAATATCTCCAGTGTTACCACACACAAAAACCAAAGTGCATCTAGGTAGGAAGCTGAGTGGAATTCCGTTTTGCTGTAGGCCTCCGTGTCCAATATGACTTTCTATGCATGCAGATTATGCTGTATGTGCTGGCTCTCTTCCCTGCCCTGAGATGGTTGATGTCACAATCTCTTTGCAGTTCCCCTTGTGGATTTCAATCGCCAGCAGCTCAGTACTGAAGCAGAATCCTTGGCATCCCTATATAACAAAAGCTGGTTTTCCTTCACAAAGGAAAGGCTGCATGCCCTCAGCACCCTGATTTTTATAAACAAAAATGTTGACAACCCACACCATTGGGGAAGAGTAGAACTAGTCCTATGCCTGCAACATGATGCCAAACAAAGGAGGGATTGGCTGCCAGGAAATTATTGGTGAGCGTTTTCCTACTCACACACGTGTATTAATTATACACACATACACGTGCATGCATCTACAGGCACATACCTAACGAAACTCCAAAGTACTGGGTTTGCACAAACTGCCTCAGCACACCTCACACTTTTGAGGCACCTTCGAGAGGCAAAAAGCTACCAGTGAGTAAGGAAGGGGAGAAACTAGATTTTCTGGAGGAAATAATAATGAGGAAGAAAATGGTCGCGGGGCATAAGGGAGAGCAGAGAGAGGTTTTTATTGTGAGACAACAGCAACTTTGTTCAATAAATGTGTCAGGAAGAGGGAAGCCATGTTCCGCCCACGGCAGCCCCACCCTGCGCAGCGAAGGAAGTCGGCACCGCCTGGTGCTGAGGGGGCCTTCGCAGTGCCCACCCATGTTGCCCTTAGCAAAGATGGCGCCTCCTCCCTCGCCCACGGACCGAGTCCTCCGCATGCGGCTCTTTCCCTATGCTTCACAAGGCGGCGGCGGTTGCAACCACCATATTATTATTATTTTTTTAAAAAAAAGTAGAACAGCGTCAACACGCTCCTTATTGTCACTTCCGGTAGAACACCGAAACTATTTTATTTGGTCCCAGTGCGCCACTCCTGCGCTCATGGAAGAGAGAATCGCGGCTAATGGCGGCTTCCAATGTAGAACCATAGACTTGCAATGGCCTTTTTAAAAAGAAGTTTAAAGGACGTCCCGGGTGTAAGTCTATGGTGAGTCTAGCGGCCCCCTCCCTCTCTATGGTTTCGCCTACGTTCTAACGCCGGAAGGGCGGCTGCTCTTGGATTATTGCGCAGGCGCTAAGGGCTTCCTTACCAACGGAAGTGGTTCGTCGCGGGCCGGAAGTAGGAGGAAGAGAGCCTGTGATTGTGTGTGAGACAAGAGACGGAGATGGAGCCGTTGAGTCCCCGCGCTGAGCACTCAGGTTGGGGGGGGGGAGGAACAGCGGTTGTCGCCGGGGGCCGCCAGCTGAGGGAGAGAGGGGACTGGCTTCTAGACCCTCCTCTGAGAGGCTCGCCCCAAAAGCGCCTCCCTACATGGGCTCATCCCATAGGCTGCCGCTTGCCCTATAAGCTCCCTTCTTCCTGCCGAAGGAGAGATGGGGACACGCCCCCCACGCCTGACTCCCCTCCCTCTCTCCTCTCTTAGCTTTCATCCCCATGCTGTCCCCCGCCATAGCCGCTGAGTAACCACTGCTTGGTTGGGCTCCTAAGCAGGTTTCTATGAACATATGAAGCCGCCTTTGAGAGGCAGTGTGGTGTAGTGGTTGGACTGTGTTAAACTCTGGAACTCACTCCCACAGGAGGCAGCGTTGGCTTTAAAAGAGAATTATACAAAGTCAAGCGATCAGTAGCTACTAGCCACAATGGGTATGTTCTGCCTCCGCTCTTAGAGGCAGTATACCTCTGAATATCAGTTGCTGCCAGTTGCTGTTGCACTCTGGTCCTATTACAGGCTTCCCAGAAGCATCTGGTTGCCCACAGTGAGAGCAGGATGATGGAGTAGATCTGCTATTGGCTTGATCCAGCAGGGCTTTTCTTGTGTTCTTACCGCTGACCTGGGTTCACAGATGTGTGACTGAATTGGATGTACATGCAAATAAGGCCAAGGGGTTAGTATTTGCTTCCATGCTCCCTCCTCTGTGACCAGTATGGAAATCTAAACTGCTGGCTTTTTACCTGGCTAGGTAAAAAAGAACCCTTCTATCCTGGTGGGCAAGGGATAGAGTGAACTGGCTCGCTTCTTAACAGCTTGCTGTGTTTCTGGGCTGACCATGGAGGAAGTGAATTTTCTCTGTAGCTGGCATAGAAACTTAAGTGGGCTGATGGAGAAGACAAATTGTTGTGTCTGTACTCTTGTCAGTTTGCTCGTTCATCTTGGAATTCTTGGTTGCCTATGGCTACCAGACAAGTTTTTAAATGCAAGGCTTGTGTGAGAGGGGAGGTGCATTTTTCTTTTTCAGTTATGTCCTCCAAGGAGCTCCGGGTGACCTTTGTGGGTGACACTACCCCTTTTATCCTAACGGCCACACTGTGGAGTAGATTAGGCTGGGAGAAAGGTGAGCTTCAAGGTTCAAACAGGTTCAGATCCCTACTCAGCTCCAAAGCTATGCCAGTGTACCCTGTCTCAGCCTAGCCTATGTTACATTGCACACATTTTCCCTCTCAACACTCAACAGTCTTGACTCTTGACACTACTTTCAATGTTATGCCAGCTAGACACTATGAAAACGACACGGTCTCTACCCGGGTGTCTTACAGTTTACATTTTGACCTTAAATGCAGGGATGGATGATACAAAAATGAGCAGAGGGGAAGTGCCTGAGGAAAATCAGAGTGACAGAGATGTTTATTTTGAGGGAGCGCCTGGTGGTTCATTCGTTTGTCGTTAAACCAAAAGTAGGATGGGACAGAGCTGCTATGCTAGATTCCTGGCAGATGGGTTGCTGTTGTTTGCTGGGAGGGAGAGGGACAAGGTGGCAGGGAGGTGGGTGTGGTTCAAACAGTCCAGCAATCCTCCCAATGTGTTTGCATTATGCCAACCTCCCTGCTTCCTTGCTTACACCCCTCATCTGGTAAGCAACAGTATCCCACCAGCCAGGAAACTAGCCTAGGGGGGCTTGCCTGTCACCTTCTTTACACAACTTTAGGTGTCAGGGAAAAAACATTCCTCTTCTTTGGCTAATTAAACAGTTTATGGTCTTTTAAAACTGGAGGGGGGCATTGTTGTTATTGTTATGCTATTTATTTTTGTGTTTTTATATTTTAAACCATCCTTTGATCTTTGGATGAAGGAAAGGGTAGTATAGAAATGTAATAATTATTAATAATAGTGGCTTTGCCTCAGCTGGTGGACTGTGTCAGCTCTAAACCCAGGATTGCAATTTGTGTTAGAGGCAGATGCTTGCGAGTTAAATACAGTGGTACCTCAGCAGCTTCTTTTTTGTCAAGTCTTAAAACCTTAATCTGTCTTCACTCATAGTAGTGGAGGGACAGGTTTAATGAAGCTAGGGTTGTTAAAGAAAGGCTTTCCTAAAGTACTCTGTTTTCATGAAGAACTTCAGAGCAGGTGAGATTGTGAAGGAACAGCAAATAGAAGCTGACCCAAGTTGAAGAGCAACATGGAAGAAACCGTGGGAGGCAAGAGAAGATGATGAGCTTGCGTTAGATGTAAGGAGTAAAAGATTTGGAGTTAAGGGAAGATGTATGATCAGAATGGGGGATCACATTAATAGGGAGGAATAGAAGCCTGGTGGTGGTGAAAAGTGCAGTAAGAAGCCGGTGATGTGTCTGGGGAGTGGGGAACAATTCTGAATTCTTCTCTGTCAACTACTAGGTATTTCTTCTGTTTCCATTTAATCTTTGAAGACTTGATTGCCCTCATCTTCTGACTTCATTACATGATGGTCTCCTGTGTTCTCAGGTTTCCATGCATGAGTGAATGAGTCCGGTTCAGAGTTGGAGTGCAGGTATTTTATGTATAAGGTGTTGGGTGCCCTGTTAAAAGATCTTGAGCATTACACTTGGGAAGCAATGTTTGCTTGTTAGAGGGTTTCTTGGTATATATGGAAAGTCAGATGGACCACTGTTCTTGTGGTGCTGGGTATCTCCTTGAAAAAATGAATGTTTGAGGAATGCATGTAAATCAGGCATCCCCAAACTTCAGCCTTCCAGATGTTTTGGACTACAATTCCCATCTTCCCCAACCACTGGTCCTGTTAGCTAGGGATCATGGGAGTCGTAGGCCAAAACATCTGGAGGGCCATAGTTTGGGGATGCTTGGTGTAAATGATCATATGAGAAAACAAGAAGTGATCCTCTGATGGTAGGAGGTACAGTGGAACCTCGGTTTACAAACACAATTGGTTCCAGAAGTCTGTTCATAAACCGAAGTGTTCATAAACCGAAGCAAACTTTCCCATTGAAAGTAATGAGAAGTTGATTAATCCGTTCTAGACGAGGAAAAACACCCCCTAAAGCAGCAGGGCCTTCGCTCCGATGCCTTCGCGGAGGCTGGGGAGCGCTCCCTGGCCTCCGCGAAGGCATCAGAGCGAAGGCCCTGCTGCTTTAGGGGGTGTTTTTTCTTGTCTAGAAGGATTAACCGCTTTGCTCCGATGCCTTCGCGGAGGCCGGGGAGCGTTTCCGCGACTGGGCTGCAACCGTGAAAGCGCTCCCCGGCCTCTGGGAGGCATCGGAACGAAGGCCCAGCCTCCCCGAAGGTATCGGACGCTCAGTAGGCCTCGGGCACCTCGGTTTACTAACTTCCGGATAGTTCGTAGACCGAAAATTCGTAAACTGAGGTGTTCGTAAACCGAGGTTCCACTGTAAAGTGATTTGTTTGCATGAATCTGCTTTTTGACCAGCTTTTAAGCCAGTTTGTTTTCACAGCTTTATAATCAATTTTTGTTCAACAGCACATCAAGGTGAGCTCCCTGTGGCAAAGAAGTCATGAGGCTAAAATATATCTTAATTTGTTAGTAGTTCCCCGCTCTCCCCGCTCTGGCTCGAATTTGGCCACCAGCCACCTGAATTATCAGCTTAGTGTGCATTCACATATTAGAATATAATGAGTCCGGCACTGGAGGTTCACAGGCCATGTTTCATTATGTGTCAGTGTAGCAAACACCAGGAAATGTGAGCAGCTGCCTGGATGAGTGGTAGTCAGGTGGCAGCCTTTTTGCTTGCTGCTGGTTGGGTCCAGAAATAAACAGTAAATTGCAAGAACTCGGACAAGGAGGAAGATGAATTTCAAGTAAGTCTTCAAAAGGTTTTATTTATGTAATGATAAGATGAATTCAAATAGGAATCAATTCCAGTATGACAGTGAGGCAAAAAAAAAAAAATCCAGTGAAAAAATCCCAGGACAAGGCCCTATTCCGCCAATTCTTCATCAGCAATGTTTTAATGGTCAGAGTGTACCAAGTATGTTTGCTGCTGGTTGGGAGCAAGTGTATTCAGATTTAGCTAACCACCAGCACACATTGTGCTGTTGCTCTGTGAATTATAGGTCATAAAATCAGCTCTGGGAGGCCACTGTGTTACTGATCTTTGGGATCATGGCCACTGTGTGTGCTTTGGGGAAACCACTTTCAGCCTCCGTTTCCCAGCTGTAAAACAGGACTAATAGGGTCACTGAGGGTATGAAGCACTTTGTAAATTAAAAATGCAATAGATGTATAAAAGAGCATGGCTTTCGGAGAATGGCTAAGAAGCAGAGTTAAAAAGAAAATATAAAATAAGCGATCAATATTGCATAAGTTGCTTATGGTCAGTCTGGGAAGATGACACTGAAATGATGTCAATCAGAGACATGTACTTGAAATTATACCCCAAAGACAAAGTAGCATGGATGATACAAGTGTGGTGCATCCTTAGTTTAGCAACATTACAAACTCGTAAGAATGTAAGAACTCTGTTAAATTGGAACCAGTTAATCCAATAACTCTCCCACTCAAAAATTAATGTTTAATTTGGAGCAACAGGACCAGTGGTACTATATGTGTGAATGGATGCTGGTGGGGCTCTGACTCTTTGCTTCCAAGTGTATTAATATATTCTACACCAAGATCTTAACAGTATGTACTGAAACTGAGACAAAGCTATTTCTCACTAGTTCCAAAATAGGGAGAAACCATTTTCCCGTTTCTAGAGGGATATTTGTTTTAATACCGGTAAGTGCAAGAAAAAAGAAAAACAATGCAAGAGAATGGAGATGTCTTCTAAAAGTCAGGTACCTGTAGTTGTTTATAATTTAAAGTGAAATATAATAAAATAAAATAACAATACAATGAAACATAACTGATAGCTATTAAAAGTAGCAATAAAATCAAGACCATACGACGAGGCCTTCAAAACACTGGAAAACAAAGAAGGCTTCCCCCTTGGTGCATTAAAACCACCAAAGTTTATGCCAGACGAATGGACGGGGAGAGAGTGCCACAGATGATGTGACCTGACTCTTCCTGGTAGCCACCCCCACCTCCCCTCCCAAGATGGAGGCACCCAGAGCTGGCCCTGTGGTGAAGATGTTCATGATTATGCTTTGCCTTTCTGTGCAGAGCAGTTACAGTGCATGCAACCTCTCTCCACTCCTATGAAACAAAATAAACATATATTTTTTTTTAAAAAAAATCCATACAAAATCCCTGGTCAAAACCAACAAAACCAATCGTTATAAAAGCGCAGAAGTTCATTCCAGCCCAAGAGCCTTCAAGAAAGGTGCACAATTCATACACAAATCAAATCTTTCTGTAGGTTTTTTTGTGGGGTGGGTTGTGGGTGGGGAACGTTTAAAAAAACCTTTAACCTCAGACAGCAATACTTATTTCCATTAAAATAGGTATATGTTGAAATGGAAACTGCTTTTAAAGAAATAACCTCTGCAGAGGCTGTGTCCAAAAAAAGGTGGTAGGTGGGACAGCATTGCAATAAGGAAATTAATGTGACTCAAAACGGAGGGGAAACAAACTACAGTACATCTTTTCTTTAGTCAAAAGAAATGGGCAGGTGAAGTGAATTATTTAGACTTATTAATAGAAGTATACTGAGAACTGAATTCCTGAGTTATTTTTACTATCTTAATCTACAGGATAAATGTAAATACATGGAGAGGTGCTTTATAAAAGAGTTCAATGTGTGCATGGCCATGGATTTTATCAGGGAATCCTGTATTATCACATACAGTATCTATAATTTGATTCCCTCAGCAGTGCAAGGTGTGGAAAGGTACCAACACAGTGAGTGCCTGGTGCCCTCTGGTGGCAACTAGGCTACAGTGCAGAACTTAAAAACCATTTCATAGTTCCATTTTAAAGGATTAAAAAAAACAAAATCTGCCGTCTGGCTTTTTAGATTTGCATGCTGTTCTTGACAGGAGGGGATAAAAATGGAGGTAGAGAAGACAGGTCAATGTTTTCAATAACAAACTACTCCTGACTAGAAATAAGAAATGTTGCCAGGCTTAAATTTGCATAAGTTTTTTTTTAATTAAAAAAAACACTCAAAGATTTTCTCAGTGCTTCTGCCACAGATGACTGCTTGGCTGTACTCATAGTAGAAAAGCAAGCCTGCTTGATAGTCTTTCGCTGATGTGGTGGGAGGTTTTACTTCCTTTTCTGTCCTTGGGGACATCTCTAGCTGTTTCATCATGTTGCACAAAGCCTTTCTCTTTCATGTGCAGCAAGTTCCAGCTCTCTTTCCATTATGAGGAATAGGATGGGTATGAAGGAAGGGTTTGTATATTACAACAACCCCGGGGAGGAGGTCCAGTGTGTGTCTGCACATAAAGACACATTGCACACACACTTCTGGGATCCTTGTAGATGAAGGCCAGATCAACAATTATTGGTCTGGAGGGCATGTTTTGCTCCTAACACCAAAAGCCTGATAGTTAAATAGAGTTTGCTGTTCAGAGCTAGTTATGCCAGTCAGTAGCAGATAGGGCTCTCAGTGGCTCTTACTAATGATAGCTAAACAGATCCTGCTGAGTACCAGATGCTGGCACATATAGGAAGGGCTGTTGTCTTTGTGCTCTGCTGGTGAAGTTCCCGGAAGCATCTGGTGGGTCACTGTGGAAAACAGGATCCTGGATTTAGATGGACTGTTGCTTTGATCCAGCTGGCTCTTTTCTTTTTTTTACAGTCTGCTTCTCTTGAGTGTAACTCATTACTTTGCCATTCACCTCTATGGGGAAATTGTTCGTTCATACAGGAGCAAGTAAAGGTACACTGAGTAGCCCCTTCTGGCATGGAGGATAAACCTGCTCTCTTACTTTGGTGACTCCAGCCGCTGATAGTCAAGCCTGCCCCTATTGCATTGCTGTACCCACTTCAACTCAGTTTCCCCAGGTTTTGTTCAGTGTCTTACATTGTAAACAAATTTAATAAATAATAATAATAGATCATCCTGTGATCCTCAGATGAAGAGCGGTATATAAATTTAAATAATAATAATAATAATAATAATAATAATAATAATAATAGATCATTGCCAAACTTGGCACAAGGGTTCCCAAGTTAGGCAACTGTCTTTGTTGGTGTTGGATATTGAGTGCCATTTTGAATCAAATGTAACTTTGGCATGACTTTGTCCAATTTTCGGTGTGACAGGTCCAAACACACAAATTGCTGTATCCATATAAAAATCATGATTTATTGTTGTTCTTTCTAAGAATTCCCAGGCAGTACCAGACACTCCCCACAGGTATTTATGTAAACAGGTTCCTGTTTATGTCTGTCATTATGATGGATAGTGTGTGTGTGCATGGAGGAAGTGTGCGGTTAAACTATGTCATTCCCTACCATATCACAATGATAACCACCAGGAAAATGGCTAGGTAGTGCAGTCAAGAGTTAGCTTTGTTTCTTTAGCTACAGTTAAATCCCATCTTTACTCCAAGGAGTTCAAAGCAGCACATGTGGTTCTTCCATTTTATCTGTCTTAACAACCCTATTAGCCTAGAGATGGGGACTTCCCCAAGGTCACCCCAAGGTACTACAGCATCGCAGGGGCCAACCAGATGCGTCCTCTGGGAAGCCCAGAAGAATGACCTGAGAGCAACAGCAATGCTCCCCACTTGTAATTCCCAGCTACTGATATTCAGACGTATGGTGCTTTTGGCAGTGGAGGTAGAGTATAGCCACCATGGCTTGTAGCCATTGATAACATTATTCTGCATGAATCTGTCTAACCCTATTTTAAAGCCATCCAAGTTGTTGCCCACCACTACCTCATAGCTGAGTGGAATTTGAACCTGTATCTCCTTCATCACCCAGTGGTTAGAGTCTAGCCACTACATCACACCTGCTCTCTTAGTTCAGAGAACGAGTGTGGAAACCATTATTTGCCTGCCATTGAAAAACATGGTGCAAGTATTATCCTGCGTGATGTTGAATTTATTATTATTGATTTCAGGTTTCAAAATCTCTCCGTGGATTTTCCTGCATGGAAGGCAGTGGTGACCCATTGGATGACCTCCAAGGTCAGAATGCTGCAGAGGAAGGAAGGAGACCCTCGTTGCCAAGAGGTGGTTTGGTTTGCAGTGCTTTGCAGAGTGCTCACACTTTTCCTCCAGGCAAGTCCGCTAATACTAAGCACTCAAGTATACAATCTCACTGAAATATAACCTGCCTGGCATTCTCAGACCAGGACAGGTGACATCAAAAATAAATACTTGGTTCTTTTTCATATGTTTAAAGATCTCATGTTTAAAATTTTCAAAAGGTAGTATATCTGTTCTAGATAGAGAGGGGTCATACCTAGGTTAGTGTTGGAGCACATGCCTTTCCTGCAGAAATTTGCAGGTTAAAACTCTATAAACATTTCCAGTTAGAATGATCAGTGTAGAGAGTCTGGGACAAGTGGGACCCACCAAGGATCTGTATTATGGGGCTGCTGTTTTTTAACTTGCTCATAAATGATATGGGGTTTGGGGTGAGCTGTGTGTTGACCCAAGTATGCCAATGATACTAAAAGTATAAAAAACGGGATTGTGAAAATGATCAAGGAGCTGTCGCAAATCCCATGAAAAGGAAAGATTTCAGCATTGGAGCTTTTTAGCTTAGAAAAAGGGTAAATAAGGAGGGGAGAGATGATAGAAATGTATAAAAATTATGCATGGCGTGGAGAAATGGAAAAGAGAGACGTTTTTAAAGTACTTTTTCATCAGCACATAGTTTGTTATTCTAAGGCATTTGCTGCCATGCAATGTAGTGATGGCCACCAACTTAGATGGCTAGTCCAGCTGGTCTGGCAGAGCCCTAGGACCATCTCTAGCCATTGCAGCTGAAGCTTCTTCTGTCTGCTAGTGTCCTTCAATGGTGCAGGAAATATAGCGACTGGGCCCTGTTGCTACAGTTCCCTGTCTGAAACTGTGGACACATCATAGCTTTACAGGTTACATAAATGATTTTAGAACTCCCCCAAAAGGTGTAGTTTTTGGAGTGTGTATGAGTAAGAATGGCATTCCCTCAGCGAATCAAACAGAAACGCAGCAGGAAGCTTCTGCAGGTTATTTGTTTGGATGTACAGAATTCATGTGTTGTGGCATAATAGTGTACTCTCCATCACATACTCAATAGTTTGGGAATACAGTAACTGGTTTATGTACTTCCAAATGTAAGTCTGCAGATATGATGTGGACTACACACTTTAAAAAATGAAAACAAAATATTCTCAATAATCCATATTCTGTTCTGGAGAGCTAATCCTATGCAGAATTTCTGAAGATTAGTAGCTGTGCCTTTGTAATCTCTGAGCAGGCAAGATTTTCCTCCCTAGCTATTCTTGTGCTCAGAGGAACGTGAAGCCAGCTGCAGGAGCTTTTTCTACATAATAGGTATTTGACATTTAAATTAGGCATATTTTTACTGCAATAGCAAGGGAGGCCCTGAAAAGGGAGCACCCTGTGCATTCTGCCAAAGATACCACTTTTTCTCACAAAATCTCAACCAACCTGTGAACCAGAAGCACTGCTCTCAGGCTGATAGGAATGTTGCTCCCAATTTATCTGCAGTGATGGCAACCAGAAATTCAGCTAACCTAAGTCATTGGCAGTGTAAGATGAGTGAGTCTTCACAAGGATTAAGGCATTAGGGTTTTGGGGTGGCTAGAACCAAAATTAAATGCATCCTGTAGGGTTAAGGCAGCCTTCCCCAACTTGGTGTCCTCCAGATGTTTTGGTCTATAACTCCCATTATACCTGACCATTGGCTATGCTGGTTGGGGCTGACAGGAGTTGGAGTCAGCAGCAGCTGAGGACACCAAGCTTGGGGAAGTTGGATTGAGTCAAGGCTAAAGCAAACAGCACATACAAGTTCTGAGATGTCATACTTGTGTAGGATGAGAAAACCAGGGTAAACTGGAGCCAGAGTAAGCCATTACTAAGAATTCAGTTATGTGAGAGCAAATTGAGGAGAGATGGAAGAGAAACAATGCATTTCTGTGCCCCCAACTATGGAATTTCTACCCAAAAGAAGTCAGACTGATGCCGTCCCTGATGGCTTTTGTGCAGGCAGTGAAACACTTGCTTCATTCCCCCCCCCCCCCCCCGGTTCTAAATCATGGTGTTAACTTCTCTATTCTCCTTGGTTTACAACCTTTGGGTTTAATTTTGTTTAAAATTAGGTTGCAGGAGGCTAGCTTGGGAGATGGAAATCTATGGCTATAGAATCTATAGAAGTTGCTGGAGAGCCACTGCCAGAGTAGATGGTGCAGCGCTAAATGGGCAAATAGGCTAAACTGTTATAAGGCCGTCTCCCATGTCCCTGTGTTGTACATGGGGCATATTAACACAGTATGCTGGCCAAAGAGTGTTGCATATTCCAGCCTTAGAAGAACTTGGGGTGGAATGCAGCTTCATCATGACAGCTACAATGGGATCCTACTAAAGTTCCTTGTAGGGCCATAGGTAAGTTCTGACACTGGGAACTGTGCCAAATACACACACAGTTGATGCCAGACAGACTGCTAGCAGGAGAATTCCTTTTTGGTCCCTCATAGCTTGTGCTGGGTATTGTCGTCTGGCCAGCCAAACAGCCACAGGGTTGTTTTTTATGGAAAGGCATGACTGCCTTTATTGAGTTTGATTTCATTAGATGTGTGGCTCTCTCTGTTCCTTGTGTGCCAACACATAATTGGATTCATTGCACAAAGGAAACCCCCGAGTTTGACATTTCTGAATGCTTAGTCTGGCTCGGCAAGTTGGAATGACTTTTCATTTGGCAGATGATCTCAGTGCACATTTAGAAATTGCCGTCTTTGGCATGTTGCTCTTTTCTCCCACAGATTAACAAGAGGTACAAAGCATTCTCAATGATCAGTTGTTTTCCCCCCTGAGCACCTTCATCTTGGCATACAGGACTGCTGGCTTAGCATAGTGGCTAAGTTGCTGGTTCAGATGCCACCTCTGCCATGAACTCATGAAACAGTCTTAGTTTCGGCCCTGCATCTGCAATATGGTGATAGTAATACTGTACTGGCATCCCTTACTTGGTTGTTGTAAGGATTGCAAGATACCGAGAAGAGAGCCTTCTTGGTAGTGGTGCCCTTCCTGTAGAACACCTTCCCTTCAGATGTCAAAGAAATAAACAACTATCTGACTTTTAGAAGACATCTTTAGGCAGCCCTGTTTAGGGAAGTTTTTAAAGGATTGATGTTTTTAATTATGTTTTAAGATACGTTGTAAGCTGCCCAGAGTGGCTGGGGAAACCCAGCCAGATGGGCGGGGTATTATTATTATTATTAGTAGTAGTAGTAGTAGTAGTATTTACTTAACCCACTTCTTGAATCTTATCCATTATATGCAGTTTGCGGTCTGTTGGAGAAAGTCTAGAAGACATTAAAAGTTGTTTCCAATGCTAGTCCTGTTTGAAGTGGGGCCTTTGGGTGGTCTTCAGATAAGTTTTACTCAGAGTAGATACACAGAAATTAATGACTAAGTTAAGTCCATTAATTTCAGTAGGTCTACTGTTGAGTGAAAAGTGGAAGTTAATGGACATGATTAACTTAGGTTCATTAACTTCAGTGGGTCTACTCTGCATAGCACTTAGTTGGACACTACCCTAAGGAAAAACATTGGTGGCTAAAGAAAAAAGTTCCCCTACTGCTGCATTTGCCCAAGTTGTCCGTTCTCCCATTTTCCCACTAGAAATGCCTCTAAAACAGCCCCTGCATGAGAAATTGCTCCAGACCCGGACGTAATGCCTGCAAGTCCTTGTTTGGGGCAGGGGATAACTTGTTGTGAGGCTTTGAATTCCCTGGTCAGGTTCAGGTCCCAAATCAGAGGGAATATGTTGTTTTTGTGAGGGAGGGGAGCAGGACGTTGGCTTGGCTGTCATTTTCTATCCTTTCTTCCCACTCCTCCCAGGCCCTTTTCAACCTCCTGATCCCCGACCATGCTGCTGATGCCTTCTCTCCACCCCGTTTGTCTGAGTACGGGTTTTGCGACTGGATCTTGGAATGGCTCCTGGGAGGCCTGTCACGGTGGGATGCGGAGCACTTCTTGTTTATAGCTGAGCACGGCTACGTGTATGAGCACAATTGTGCCTTCTTCCCCTTGTTTCCCTTGAGCCTGCGAGCGGCAGCGGAAACGGTGCTGTGGCCCTTCAAAGGCTTCTTATCTCTCCGGACCCGCCTGCTCCTTTCTGGAGCTCTGCTCAATGGCCTGTTCTCTGCCTGGGCAGCATGGACTCTGTATAAGCTCAGCTGCGCAGTCCTGCAGTGCCGCAGGAAGGCGTTCCTGTCAGCCATCCTCTTCTGCCTCACCCCTGCAAACGTCTTTATGGCAGCTGCTTATTCAGAAAGCATGTTTGTCCTCCTAGTGTTTGGCGCTATGTGGCGGCTAGAGAAAGGGCAGCATTGGGCCAGCACCCTTCTCTTTTCGCTAGCTGCTGGCGTGCGTTCCAACGGACTGATCAATGCTGGGTTCCTCCTCTATTCCCAGACAAAACTCTTTACCTCCCAGCTGCAGGCGAGGACAGGAACTGGAGTAAAGCCGCCACAGATCTTGGGTCAATTCCTAAACCTGGTAGCTTCCCTGGTGGTGATGTCTGCCTCTGTTTTCCTGCCATTTGCTTTGTTTCAGTTCTGGGCATACCTTCGGTTCTGCAACACCACGTTTAGCCCTGAGTATGCTGTGCCGGACCCACTGTTGCAACTGGCTGTACATAAGGGGTATCGTGTAGCAGCCTCAAATGGTGTGGCACCACCATGGTGCTCCTGGAACTTTCCTGTGCTCTACACTTACATTCAAGATACTTACTGGAATGTCGGCTTCCTCAGGTACTTTGAGCCCAGACAGATCCCCAACTTCCTGCTAGCTGCACCCGCCATTGTGCTGGGCTCCTGGGCAGCCTGGTGGTACATCGCTGCAAACCCCTGGCACTGCCTAACACTTGGCCTGCTGAGAAGAAAGACTGAAGGAATGAAGGGAAAGGACTTGAGCAAGCCAGCTACTGGTTTTTACTCTCCTGGTGCATTTGTTTACATGGTCCACGCAACAGTTCTGTTGGTGTTTGGGACCTTCTGCATGCATGTGCAGGTGAGTTTTGCAGATTCTTGAAGGGCTATCAAATAGCAGGGTGGTGGCAACCTGAGCAAAAGTGTATCATGGTGTTGCCAGTCCAGCCTGGCATAAAACCTTGAACTCTGCTTCGAAGGGATACACACTATGCAGGAGCAAATGGTCAGCAGGAAGTGGTAGCCAATCTCTGACCCAAGACATTCAGACTTGAATTTTTTTTAAGGTGTGCATCTTACAGTACTCATTTTGTGTGTATTCTGAAAACTAATATGTCACATAGCCCCAAGACTTTGGCCTTTCCCAGCTCTGTTAACCTAACATTCCTTGAACTAGAGATGAACCCTGAGTCCCTTTATGTGCTAAGCAAGTATGCTAGTATAGCCTTCGCATATATTAGGGTGAGAGACCTTAGGTCATGGTAGAGCATGTGCACTGCATGGACGGGGGCCAGGTTTCAGTCCTTGACATGTCCAGATTAAAGAGTGGCAGGTGATGAAAATGACCTGAAACCCTGAAGAGCCCCAGCTGCCAGACTACTGGGCTAAATGGATGATAATCTGACCTGGTATAAAACAGCTTGCTATGTTCCTGTGCAATTTGCCAATGAGCAGTTAATCTAGCTTTGGGTTAAGTACCAAGCAGGAGTGAAACAAAGGAACTAAAAGCAGTTAGCTTGGAAAAACAATGATTCTTAAGTTCAAATATGGGGGGAAAGGGTACTGTAAAAGAAGAAAGGTGGTACTCTTCTCCCAGGGAAATCAACAATATTTTAATAACAGCTGCTGAAATTTGAACTGTGCAGCAAAGAATACTTCATACTTCTAGGCAGCAGACCTCAGTGATGAACTAGGTTGCCTGAGAAAACAGTGAATTCCCCTGCTTTTAGGGAGCAGCTGCATTATTTAGGCTGTGCAGATGTACATGGAAAAAGGAGTGGGTGTGGACTTTTAGTTAGCTGTTAAAGTTATGAATTGCTTTCTGCAGCAAAAAATCGAGAAGCGATTTACAAAATTGAAATACAAAAGTAAAATTCAGTAATAAACATACTGAAAACACAACCAAAGTGTAAACATCTAATCGCCGAAACTTTTTAAACACTTAGAATCTGGGGTGAGGGGAAACTGGCCTTGTGCTTGATATTCAGACAGGTCAGAAATCACTGATGTGCAAATGTGCCTCTTGGTGGAAGCCAGAAAAATAGGCTATGCTCTCAGCTTCATTTAGGGCAGAAGGTGTGTGTTTAAAAAGGGCGTGGTTTCCTCAGTGACCTCACAGTTGAAATTTATACACCCTTTAAAGATGGATAAGTGCCTCTCATTAGATTTGCAGTCTGATTCTGTGCGTGCTTATTGGAAGCAAAGCCAGAGATTTCAGAAAGGATTACTCCGAGATTATTGTGCATCTGCAGATTACTGTGTATGGGGCTGGAGCCTTAGGCATTGGGATTTCTTTTTGACTAAGCATGCATAGGATCTAGTGATATGAGCCCCATCTTATGCTCTGTTGTGGAGCAGCAGCAGGATGAAGTATTGAAGCCTGGGCTTCCAGAGGTGATACGTTTCTCCACTTCTACACCAAAGCAGGCCCTGCTGTTTGCTGTTGGATTACCTTGCCACTAGGTTAAAAAGTCCCTGTGCTGTTCAGCATTGGAACATTGGTCAAGGGGTGCTTTGAGAGTTTGGGATGAATGCAGTGGAGGTGAGGCTACCCCGTTACGATTTTAAAATAGCAAAAACATCTGTTTGTGAGCTGCATTCATGCTCTTGCAACAGATGCAGCTCCCCAGCAATCTATCATTTTCAAGCCAGGCCAGCTCTCTCACACACCCAGCCTGTCACCTAGGAATAAGGCGATCTACTACCAATCACCCTTGGGGAGTGCCATCACTCTCAACACACCCCAAAGGAACAACCCAAAGTGGCTGCCCCCATAGGGCTGGCTCACTGGCAATGACCAATCACCGACAGCAGTCTCCAAATAAATAGGCTTCCTCCCTGCAAACTAGCTACACCTATGGCAAAGTTCTTGCTCTTCCCTAATGGGCTAGCTGGCCAAAGATGGCTCCTCTGATAGACTGCTATTCTCAAGGTTCAGCTAAAGTGGCTGGGCAGGCTAAGGTTAGTATTCACCTCCCAAGTGAGAACTAGTGTTATGTATTGTGCGCCATAATGCTCCTGCTTTAAATTTCAATCACTGGGTAGTCTCGGGTAAGCTTCTGTTCACTCATCCTTATCTACTTGCCTGCAATATGTGGGTGGTCATATCAGCCTGCCTTACAGGACTTGTTGTAAGGATTACTAAGATAATGTATGTGGAATGCTTTTGAACACTCAGGAAAAGCACTATATAAATACTATGCAATGAGTATTATTACTTATTGTAGCATCTTGATAGCTATGGGAGCAGCAGCTCACTGGTTCCTGGCATTAATTCCAAATGATATTTTTTATTGGGTTGATGATTTTTAAATTTATATAATGCTCTGTCCTGGTGAAAACTCTGTTTAAAGGGTTGCCATAGACCACAGCAGTCACGAAATTAAAAGACGCCTGCTTCTTGGGAGAAAAGCAATGACAAACCTAGACAGCATCTTAAAAAGCAGAGACATCACCTTGCCGACAAAGGTCCGTATAGTTAAAGCTATGGTTTTCCCAATAGTGATGTATGGAAGTGAGAGCTGGACCATCAAGAAGGCTGATCGCCGAAGAATTGATGCTTTTGAATTATGGTGCTGGAGGAGACTCTTGAGAGTCCCATGGACTGCTAGAAGATCAAACCTATCCATTCTTAAGGAAATCAGCCCTGAGTGCTCCCTGGAAGGACAGATCGTGAAGCTGAGGCTCCAATACTTTGGCCACCTCATGAGAAGAGAAGAATCCTTGGAAAAGACCCTGATGTTGGGAAAGATTGAGGGCACTAGGAGAAGGGGACGACAGAGGACAAGATGGTTGGACAGTGTTCTCGAAGCTACGAACATGAGTTTGACCAAACTACGGGAGGCAGTGGAAGACAGGAGTGCCTGGCGTGCTATGGTCCATGGGGTCACGAAGAGTCGGACACGACTAAACGACTAAACAACAACAACAAAATAGACTAGGCATCCCCAAACTGCGGCCCTCCAGATGTTTTGGCCTACAACTCCCATGATCCCTAGCTAACAGGACCAGTGGTCAGGGATGATGGGAACAGGTAGGCAAAAACATCTGGAGGGCCGAAGTTTGGGGATGCCTGCCATAGAAAGTGGTCATCACCTCTTCCCTGGAAGTGCTTTAAGAGAGAGAAAGTTACAAGAAAGGGGAAGTAGGGAATTCCCCTAGATTCTGGGCAGAAAGAGTTGTCTTGTGTTTGCTTAATCACTTCCTCTTTTGAGCCTGGTGGTTAGCAGCTTCAGAAGTCAGAGGAATGGTAGAAAAGGCACATGCTGGAAGGCGCATGCCAGAACCAAACTTCCAACTGAGTCATAATTTATCCTTATTCCATAATAATTCTCCTTCAAACTGTGAGCTTTGATCCAGAAACCCATTTTGCAATTTGTTTTCAAAGGGTCTCATTCTCAGCACCCATCAGCTAATCAGCACAGAGAGGAAGCTCCTTTTAAGGTACACTCTCAGCTCCAGTCAGCAGTGCACCTTCAAATGGACTTGCTTTCAGCACCCATCAGTACTCCCAATCCCAGCCATGTGCCATGCCTACTACCGTAGGGCCCATGAGCCAGAAGTTCCCCAGCGCTGCAGTACACTATACTGCTGGCTTGATAAACTGATAAATATGCAGAAATTATAAAGTGGCATGCAGTTACATGTAGAAAGGACAGTATTTACCGGTAATTCTTTTCTGGGTAGAACAGAAGATCTTAAATGTTGAGGCTGTCCCTGCCCTAAATCTGGCAAATGGTTCAGATCACTTCACCTGCATCTTGTGCTCTTTCTTAAAAGGGGATTTACGGTATGTATCTTGGAATTATGTTGAAAAGTCTTGGGCATGTGCATAATGAAATAACGTCTTCAATTTTTAATAATAGGTCCTTACCAGATTTTTGGGCTCCTCTTCTCCAGTACTTTATTGGTTCTGTGCTCATCTCCTTCATGACTATGAGCCTTTGCTACAAAATGGGAGCCAATCTTCACAGCATGGAACACCCCTCTCAGATAAGCCCTCTCTTCCTAACTGGAACAGAAATGAAAACCCTGTGCTCGCACTTCTGTACAACTGGAGGCAGACTACCACACTCACCAAGTGCATTCTGGGATATGTCCTTTCCTATTGGATGTTGGGGCTGGTCCTTCACTGCAATTTTTTCCCATGGACATAAGTTTGTAGAACTGAGGAAGCCGACTAGATCATTTACTGAGCATCTTTCACCTTGTCAGTGTTGAGGCTAATTAGCATCTACATGAAACTGCTAGGAGAGAGTTGGAGCTCAGTGTCATCTGTGTGCTGATGACAACAAAATGTGCTAATTCCTCTCTTCTCCAGCCAAGCCAGAGAGAGTATTGAAGTGTTTTGTTTTTTCCTCCCAATAGACACTCAGCACTGTACAGTCATACCTCTGGATACGGTGCGAATGCTGCGGGTTGTGTACAACACGGGTTACGAATGCGCCGAACCCAGAAGTAACGGAACAGATCACTTCCGGGTTTGGCGGTTTGCGCATGTGCAGAAGCAGCGAATGACATCATGCGCAGAAGTGCAGGCGCGGGTTCCGTACTGCTCAGGTTGCAAACGGGGCTCCGGAACGGATCCCATTCGCAACCAGAGGTACCACTGTAGTTATTGAGCATACTTAGTCTGCAGTTGGCTTTTGTCATTCCTCCCCACCTTGTGTATGGAATTGTCATTCTGTAAATCTTTGGGTTCTTCCACACCTGCTGATATCTCCGTCTTGTGCTTGCATGGTGCTATTTTGGTTATATTAAGAAATGACAATCTGGATTGGTTTTCTGTTGGTATGTAGGGTGGGGCAAACAAAGTTATTTTTAATCCAGATAGAGGTGTTCTTGGTTAGAAGAGCTACCACTCTGGGAATAAGAGTTCTTTCTGTCTTGGAGGGCGGTTCACTTCCCTTAAAAACTCAGGTTCACAGCTTGGGAGTTCTCGTAGATTCACTCTTAGGTATTCAGGCAGGGGCTGTGGGTAGGACACCTTAGGCTGCTGTGCCTGCTGAGGTTCCCAGAGAGTAATCACAGTAGCACATGCCTTGGTTGCATCAAGATTTAGATTGCTGCAGTATGTTCTACATGGGGCTACCTTTGAAGTGTTTATAAACTTCAGTCAGTCTGAAACACAATAGTTAAAAGCCAGTTATTGAGAGCACATCTCATTTTGAGCCCAATCTCTCATTTGAGCCCAACTACTTACAGTATTAAGATCAGCTGGAGAGATCACCAAGAACTGGAAATCCCTGCTGTTAACCTTTTTTGTTGGTACCACAAGGTTTGGAATCTGGCACTGATGGAGAAGCTACCGTAACTCACAGATTTAAGGTGCTACAAAATGGAACTGAGTTGGACAAATTTCAGGATACATGGTAGATTACACAGACCACCAACGACAAAAATGTTTGTAAACCTCCAGCCACACATGGCCAACTACAGCTAAGTACTTTGGGCTCAGAGATACAATAGAAACAAAAATCAACTAATGAACTCTCTATACTATGGTACTTTGAACCTGATGATTTTATGCAACATTATATGGTGAACTGTCCATTGTTACAGGTACATATGTTTGTAATTTTGTATCAAAATCAATAAAATACTTTTTACAAAATCTACTGAAGAGTGTCTCCTTTGCATCCTGTCTGTATCTTAGGTGTGTTTGGTGTGGATGCAGAGGAAAGCCATATAAAAAACACTGGATACTTACCTGGCAGGGGAGACACCTTGATCATGAAGGAGGCTTTCCTAGGCTATGGCTCATCCATTGCACTGTGGGTGTGCTGACGCCTATGATTTCTCCAAATGTGGGAAACTTCATAATTTGTGGTAGTTGTTTTTTTAAAAAAAACCACTGAATACTAACACTTTGGGTGTGACCAAGAAACAGAAGCTGATATGGAGCTAAGGCATGCAAGTAGGAATATGCTTGATTTTTAAAGATTTGGATTACGAGGGCAAGGAGCAGGTTAAGCTCCCCATGGTGCCCTGAAGTGTAATTGCTTTCCACCGTCTATGTCAGAGGTAGCAAAGATATTGGACTCCTTCCAGACTAGCCAGCATGGTCAGTGGTTAGGGATGATGAGCGCTGAAGTCTAACATATCTAGAGGATACCATGTTGGCTACACCTGATGTATGTGGATGGTTGCCATTCATGCCTATGGAAAAAAAGAAGTGGTATACTTTGTGGTAACCTTTGTAATGGGTTCGTAAACTGGGCTGCCTGGACTTGGCAGGGATCCCATAGTAGAATGTTTGCACACAGAGCAAACACACTGCAATCCCTCTCAAACAAGGCTGCATGCAGGGTTCAAACCTGTCCTCTATGCTCACCCATCACAATGAAGAGCGTTTTGCCAGGGGAAGCCATGTATGATTACCATTTGATATTGTAGCCCATTCAGCATGTAAAGTTCAACCTACCAGCTGAATACAACACAGATGCAGACGGTGAGTCATTGCGCAGGAGACAAAAACGTTTCATCCCCCCCCCCCTTTTTCAACCACAAATTGGTTTCACTAGTGCATCAAACCATATTTGTCTTCTATATACATTGTGACTTCTGTACAGGATGCAACATAATTTTCATTCATGGGAACATCTATTGCTTTGAAGGGATAGTACATACGGTAATTCTGTTGACAAATAATACATGTTTACCTAAGTAAATAGGCAAGAAGTTCTGTGAGCTTAAAATGTTTAAAATAGTCTTCTTTGGTGATCACCCGTAGCCGAGTAAGATTGTCTTCCATAAACACTGTTTTAACAATGAGTCCGTAGGTGACTGTGGAGGCCAATTCTGGACCCACATGTCCTTCCACAGTGGGGACATTGGTTTCTGGGCAGGAGTTGATCCTGGTGTGGATTTGCCATGCGTGCCTTCCTCTTAGCACGTTTCTCCCTTGCGTCCTGAGTTCGAGTGAATAGCACACGATAGATAATAAACCTTTCTTGTGTGGGAATAAGGGTGGCATTTAACTAAGCTTTACTCAGAGAAGACCCATTGAAATGGGTCTTTTCTCCATCTCTTTAGAAGTAGGGGAAATTATATATGATAGTTAATGGAACCTCCACCTTCAGAGTCGAGTACCAGATGCTCGGGAGCATACAAGGATCAGGAAAAGCCGGTTTACTTTCATGCCCTGCTTGTGAGATGCTCAAAAGGACCTTGATTGTTCCTTACGGGAAACGGCATTTAAGGGATACTGGTGATGTGTAGCAACAACAACAAGGGACTGGCCCTGTTTCTTTACAAAAAGACACCGCCGGTACTCTGCCCCGCGGTCAGAGTCACTTCCCGCGGAATTCAGTTTAAAGAGAGCGGGAAAAGCCTTGAATCATCGGAAGCCGAAGGCCCGACAGGCCTTTTACTTGAAGACAAAGGAGTTTTCAGTACAGAGCAGCACGGTGGGTGAGGGGAGGCGAGTGGGGCGGAGTGAAGAAGCGGAGGGAGCTGCCTGCGCGGCGGCGGCGGGCTTTGGTGCGCGCTTCTTCCCCCCCCCCCCTCCTGAGGGAAGGCGGCGGGAGCTGCTCAGGCAAGGCCGGCGGCTGCAGCGCGGACTCCAGGCCAGCCGGCGCGAGGGAGGCGCTGTGGCGGGAGGCCTCGGCGGGCAGGGGGTGTGTGCCGGTGCCCGCCCGCCCGCCGGCTCATTCTCCCTCTGCCGCTGAGGGCGGGGCGACGGAGCTGCCGAGCGGGTCTCTCCCTTCCTGCCTGCCGGGCGGTCCTGGCTGCGCCAGAGGCCGCCGCTGCCGCCGCTCGGTGGGGTCTGGACGGGGGAGGCCGGCCGGCGCCATCACCATGAAGGAATGCGAGTACCGGCAGATCCCGCCGGGCACCCCGGCCGCTCCTCCTTCCTCGGAGCCTCCGGCGCCGGCGGCCTCTTCCGTGGCAGCCGCCACCCCGGCGCACGGGCGCCGCCGCAAGTGGGAAGTCTTCCCCGGGCGCAACCGCTTCTACTGCGGAGGCCGCCTCATGCTGGCCCGGCACAGCGGCGTCTTCCTCCTCACGCTCGGCCTCATCGTGGTCACCAGCGGCCTCTTCTTCGCCTTCGAGTGAGTCCGTGAGTGATGGAGCGGAGAAGCACAGGCTGGGGACGGGGGGACGGGGGACGACGACACCCAACAACCCTTCCTGCTTTTTGACATTTATTTCCTTCCTTGCAAAACCGTGACCTCGCTTTCCAACCCCAGCCCCGAAAGGGGTCGCAGAGTGTTTCCACATAGTCAACCTTTTTCGTGATTGCCGTAGGCAGCAACCGAGCTTAAGGTTAAGCTAATTGCTAGAGGGTGTAACCTGTTTGCGCCTTGTGGCGACTGAAAGGCTGGCCAGGTGCGGCGTGCAATGAAACCTTTTCCTCTAGAAAGTCCCGCTGTGTTCAATGGGTGTTTCCTCCCACTTTTAGGGGTGCATAGGATTGCGGGCTTAACTGTGGCATAAGGTTGTTGTGGACTAGAGCCCCAATTCGCCAGGCTACTGTCTAGTCCATAGAAGCTTAACATATATAACTGTGTGCATGTACAGGTAAGATTTAGGAACCCCTCTTTGATGGCGTTTTCTGAGCAGTAAACCAGTATGCCACAGTATCTTTGTTAGGTGCTGCAGTACTGTGTTTTGTGTGAAGGCACGGTATCAAAAGCTTTACTTGATAAGACAAGATAATACTGAAAAGGCACAGCGAAATAGGCATGGTTTTTACACTCCTTTTGAAAGGGCGGGTGTGTGCTTCTGACCCCAAGAGGGGAGGGAATTTTGTGATTCCAGTGCCACTGCTGTAATAAAGTCCCTGCTTTTGGATAAGCACTAAATATTTTTTTCCTTTATTACATTTCTTAGGGCTTAGGGTAGCTTCCCCCCCCCCTTGCTAGTTTATTCTTGCATCAACATTGTGAGATACGTTAGGTGTGAGAAAGCAATTGATACAAGATTCATCCTGGAAACATCTGGCAGAGTTCACTTCCTCTCCCACTGGTGGCATTCCCATTGGCAGCAGTAGCCCATGAAAAGCCCTTAAAATGACGTGTTGTGGAGAGAGGCTGAGCCAGTAACACTTGGCCTCTTCTTACATTCTTACTGCTGACATAGCCCTCTCCTGAAAATGCAGAAACTTTGCTTGGTGCCTGCAGCCCACACAAGAGGCACATCAAAATACTGCTTAGTGAAGGCATCCTGCATCGCATGCTTTAATTGTAAGAAAAAGGACAATAAAAACAGCCATAGTGTCACCAATACCAGAAAAATGGTGAGAGGTATTGACATCCCTTTTCTCCACCATCTTTCTCAGCCCCCCCTCCCCCCATGCCACCAAGGAGTTAGTAGTTTTGTATTGAATTGTTAGGATCCCCCAAGGCATTTTACAACGGATCATAACCAAAGGTGAAAGGCAAGGTGAAATAAATAAATGTGCAAGACTTTGGGCTTCTCATTTCCCTCAGCCTGTAAGTGTGCATGCAGTGGCGGAACTTGGGGGGGGAGCAGGCGGGGGCGGGACTGGCGCGTGTCCTGGGGGCGTGGCATGCCGCCCATGGGGGCATGCGCGGGCGGGGTGGCAGCTGCAATGGCACCCCGAGCCACTTTGAGATTCCTTACTACTACTACTACTCCTCTTCTTCTTCTTCTTCTTCTTCTTCTTCTTCTTCTTCTTCTTCTTCTTCTTCTTCTTCTTCTTCTTCTTCCTCCTCCTCCTCCTCCTCCTCCTCCTCCTCCTCCTCCTCCTCCTCCTTCTCCGCCAGTGTGTGCATGCATACTTGCATACTTGTTCTAATAGGAAAATAAGGGGGGGTGCTTCTTTTCCCCCCACTTTGTCTTCCAAGTGCTCTATGAATGGACCTGAGTGAATCCTTTCACCATTGGTTATTAGGCTAACATAAGTGAAGAAAGCTGACTTGACTCATTGAAAGTAAGATCTGAGGTTGGGATGATTTAAGAAGTTGTTTTTCAGTGAATGACACAAACATTCAAGAAGTTAACTTCAGATGACACCATAGGAGAGGCTGCCACTTATTAAATTTGCTCCAAAGCTTAGGTGGAAATGCAAGACATGATTAGAAAGGGTAGGATTCATGGTGGTCTTCTTGCAGAGTAAGAAGCATAATTGTCTGTGGGGCAGGGAGAATGCAAAGAGCCACTAGGAACTACATACAGTGGTGCCTTGCTAGACGAATTTAATTCGTTCCACGGGTCAATTCGTATAATGAAAAATTCGTCTAGCGAATCCCATAGGAATGCATTGAATTTTTTATTTTATTTTTTGCCCATAGGAACACATTAATTGAATTTCAATGCATTCCTATGGGAAACCGCGATTTGCTAGACGAATTTTTTGTCTTGCGAGGCAACCTCCGCTCGAAAAATCTCTTCGTTAAGCGAAAAATTCATCTTACAGGGCATTCGTCTAGCATGACGTTGAATGTTCATGCAAGTGAACGTTTGATTGAGCCCTGTCTGACTTGTGTTCATATTCTAACCACTTGTGTGCTGTGTGTGTTTGTGTGTGTGTGTTTGTGTGGAAACAAGATCTTCTGAAGGCATGCGAGCTGTCTTGCAAAGGCAGGTGGAAGTGAATCAGTTGTGTATGTGTGTGTTCAGTGTTGTGCTAATGAGTATGATAGAAAGGTCAGCAGTTTGAATCTGCGTGATGGAGTGAGCTCCCATTGCTTTGTACCAGTTTATGCCATACCAGTTCAAGTAGATAAATAGGTACTGCTCTGACGGGAAGGTAAATGGCATTTCCATGCGCTCTGGCACTCATCATGGTCCTCCGTGCGCCAGTAGCGGTTTAGTCTTGCTGGCCACGACCCGGAAAGCTGCCCATGGACAAACGCCGGCTCCCTCGGCCTGAAAAGTGAGATGGGAGCCACAGCCTTTGACTGGACTTAACTATCCAGGGGTCCTTTACCTTTACCTGCTAATGCGTAGAATTGAGGCAGTTTTCCAAGATACTGCTGGCACATGGAGACCGCTTGAAACTGCCTCCATTGCTCCATTTGGGATGTGCTAGCTTGTATCAGGTCTGCAGGGCCTGTCTCCCATTCTGCTAGAGTTGTTTGGCAGCAGTGTGGGAACTATTCAGCGTATTCAGCTGCCATGCATACACATTCTCCAGCAGCCTCTATATCAACCTTGTAAATGTCCACCAAAGTGTGTAGGCAGCTTGAGAGCTGGCATCCGGTTCCTTGTTGTCTATGACTAACAGGTGAATGCTTAAATAGAAGCCTGCCATATCATGAGAAACAGCTCTTGTTATTGTTTAGTCGTTTAGTCGTGTCCGACTCTTCGTGACCCCATGGACCATAGCACGCCAGCTCCCAATCTCCTTCTAACATGCAATTAAGACGTCTCTGTTAGACACTTAGAGGCTTTTAGCCAGGAAGGGGGGTGGGGAGGGAGAGAGACATACTCTGTGCTAGCTTCACGTTGTGGTATCTGGTGTTTTGTCAAGAATGGTATTTGGCTCCTAGGTTTAAAAACCCTTTAAAGGGGGGGGGCACATCTTTTGTTACACCCTCTCTGACCACTGGGATTAGCACCACTGTGGGGAAGGAAGAGTGGTGGAGGATTCAGGGATGTATGTGAAGAGTTTATGGCATGTCCCTCTGCCCTTGCTTGCACAAAAGGGAAATCAAAGGACAGCTGCAGCAGATGATACTAGTGTTGATCTGGTGTGGCTTCACAACTGAACTTGGGAGGTGCATCAGATTCCTCTAATCCTCTCATGACTAGGTATCAGGAAATATTTGGGCAGCTTTTGTGTATGTGTTGGGAGTCCGTGTGATTATCAGTGCTTATAATAGTAAAGTCCTTCTGCAGTGGGCGGGGGTGTTCTGTGTTTTCCTTATGTAAATAGTGCGTTCCCCAGAGTGCTAGTTTTGACTCTAAAGCCTCTGCTTGCATGTCCAGCTCTCCTTGCCTTTGGTGGAAATTTAATCTTGGGAGTTTTAGCAGCTAGGCCCTGTTATTCCATGCCAGCCGTTAGGAGAGTGTAGTTGTAAGCTTTGTCTTTGCTACTGTAAAACACTGGGTCAGTTTAATATGTTTAACCAGCCCATCTTCTTCTTTGGTGATCACTCGTAGCCGAGTAAGATTGTCTTCCATAAACACGTTTTTAACAATGGGGCTGTAAGTGACTGTGGAGGCCAATTCTGGATCCAGCCCATGTGACCTGCGCTGTGGATGGATCTCGGTACTGGTGTGATTGTGGTGTTGCCTCATAGTATGCAGTAGCACTATCCTCATGCCATCCTGTACCACACCACACATATCAACTACAGTCGTACCTCGGGTTACGAACCGCTCGGGTTGTGAACAGTTCGGGTTACGAACTCCGCAAACCTGGAAGTGTTTTCGTCGTGCGCGTGTTCCGCGCATGCGCAGAAGCAGCGCGCTTTGCGCATGCGCAAAAAAGGCGCTCGGTTTGCGACCTTTTCGGGTTACGAACTGCGACCCAGAACAGATCGAGTTCGTAACCCGAAGTACGACTGTACTGTATATTCCTGCATATAAGACTACTTTTTAACCCAGGAAAATCTTCTCAAAAGTCCGGGGGGGGGTCGTCTTATATGCCGGGTCGTATTTCTTATACGGCAAGTATACCCCAAACTCTATATTTTAACTGGAAAAGTTGGGGGTCGTCTTATATGCCCAGTCGTCTTATACGCCGGAATATACGTACATAAACAGAAACCAGCCGCAGTACCCTAGCTGCCTGTACGTTGTTTGCAGTCACAGAAAACCTTAACCACCTTCAGCTTCGACTTTATATTCTGAGAAGCTGACTTTGCTTCAGAAGACATCTTAATGCTGTTCCTTAAGTTGACAAGACTTAAGCTTCCTCTCTGGAATTTTCTCTCCCCCTCCCCCGCTAGATCAAAAGTTGATATGATTTTGATAAGTGAAATAGCGCCTTGGAATAACTACCGTGGTACCTCGGGTTACAGACGCTTCAGGTTACAGACTCCGCTAACCCAGAAATAGTACCTCGGGTTAAGAACTTTGCTTCAGGATGAGAACAGAAATCGCGCGGCAGCGGGAGGCCCCTTTAGCTAAAGTGGTACCTCAGGTTAAGAATGGACCTCCAGAACAAATTAAGTTCTTAACCAGAGGTACCACTGTAGTTTTGCAGATTGGAGGGTGGAGCTAGCTAGAAGGGACCTTTGCCATTCTTTCGCTTGTGTACACTTTCCCTTTCTGCCCACTGTTCAGCAAAATCCATGCTGCTTTTGCCTTGCCTGCAAGGCAGACCGCAAGATGCTGGCTGGCAGGGGGGTTTGTGCTGTTTTCCATTTGCTTGTGCTTTTGGTTATCTGTAGTAGGGGTGAGAATGAAGGGGGAAGTGTGCTTCTTCCTCAGCCAGTGTGCTGGGCTCAGAAGCTGTTACTCCAGAATCCATGCAAATATAATACGTTATTGTTGAGATGATCCATTTCTGGACCGCCTCTCCCTATATAAACCGTCCTGGACTCTGTGTTCATCATCTGAAGCCCTTCTTTGTGTGCCTCCTCCATTTGAGGTCCGGAGGGTGGCAACATGAGAATGGGCCTTTTCTGTAGTGGCTCCCTGTTTGTGGAACGCTCTCCCCAGGGAGGTTCATTTGGCGCCTTCAGTATATATACAGTGGTACCTCAGGTTACAAACGCTTCAGGTTATAGACTCCGCTAACCCAGAAATAGTACCTCAGGTTAAGAACTTTGCTTCAGGATGAGAACAGAAATTGTGCTCCTGTGGCACAGCGGCAGCAGGAGGCCCCATTAACTAAAGTGGTGCTTCAGGTTAAGAACAGTTTCAGGTTAAGAACGGACCTCAGGAACGAATTAAGTTCTTAACCAGAGGTACCACTGTATTTTAGACACTAGGGAAAAACGTTCCTCTTCAACCAGGCCTTGGGCTGATTGATATACTACAGCCTGTTAAATGTAGCTGTGGGAAAGAGGGGTCTTGTTTTGTTGTTTTGGTTCAATTCTCTACTTGTGTTTTATCTTGCATTTTATTCTGCAAACTGCCCTGAAGGACGATATATAAAATCAATCAATCAATCCTAGTTAGCCTTTGAAATACCCCTGTTTACATAGATAAGCTTAAGTAGCTGCTTGGGATCCACTAAAACCCATATGGATTAGTAAACATGATATGTTATATGTTGCATCCTGCGTGATAAACATTTCAGAGGAAGCAGGGTTTGTGCTGAATTGCCCCCCACTGTCCAAGGTTGTGGGGCTTTTAGCTGGTCTCTGCAGCCGTGCTTCGAATGGTGCATGCTAAGAAGTGGTAATACTGATCTCCAAGCTATGTGAAATGTCACCTGTTTATTTCCACAGACCAAACTGCTGTTTAAAGTCACAGGATCAGACAAGGACATTTTCCCCTGGTTAGTTGACAAGCCTCGTGTGCTTCTGCCACAGTCTTAATATCAGCTCATTCACTGCACCTTCCGCAGCCTTTGTGGCTGTCTTTCTGCCAAACAACCCCAGCCCTTGCAAATCTGTTCTTTACTGAAAAGAACAGAACAGAAATAGTATTAATTTACCTCACGACACACAGCTCGCTCCCACTTCTCAAATCAAGCTCCCACCCACCCTTCTTCTCCTTTTAAAAAAGAATGCCATGGTTACCATTGACAACTCTAGGCCCAGCATGATCAGGTTCTCTCTCGCTAATTTCCCCCTCTCCCAGATATGGTGACATGTCATTGGACTATATTTGTGGTCTCCAATATTGAAACCCTAAATAAGGATTTAAATGCCATTGCCACTTCTGGATTCAGATGGAGTTCCTGTTCTTTTATTTAAAAAAAATCTAGTTTGGATCTGGCTTTGTTAACATCAGACGCAACAGTTCCAGTAATCTGGCCCCCCACTTTGGTGGACCAGAGTACAGTCATACCTTGGAAGTCGAACAGAATCTGTTGTGGAAGTCCGTTCGAGTTCCAAAACATTTAGAAACCAAAGCGCGGCTTCTGATTGGCTGCAGGAAGCTCCTGCAGCCAATCAGAAGCCGTGGAAGCCTTGTCGAATGTTCGGCTTCCAAAAATAGTTCGCAAGCTAGAACAGTCACTTCTGGGTTTGCGGCGTTCAAGAGCCAAAATGTTTGAGAACTAAGCTGTTCAAAAACTAAGGTAAGACTGTACAGTATAGCTCAGAGTAGATGCTGGAGGCACAGGGTCTGGTGGCATGTCAACCTTGAGTTAAAGAGCAAGGGAAGAACGGCTGTGCTTCAGCAAGGTGATCCAAAATTGCTGGAGACAGTGAAGCTTGTTCTAACCAGTAGATTTGCTGTGTTTTCCAACACCAAATAATTGTGAACCAGTGTGATCCAGACAAATATTGGCATTGTCAAGTCTCATGCAGTCACACTGGCACCAGGTAGCCGTTGACAAGTAAGTTACCTCATAGTCCCTGTTCTCCTTCAGTGAAACATAATAATTGTGGCCTCCCTCACAATATCTCTGTGATAGAAATCTGATAAGATATTCAGCTATTTGTTCATTAAAAATGGAGCTGTATACATTATATAAAAAACAATGATAAAAGTGGATATATACACAGCAGGTTAATAAGATAAGAGGCCATCAGCTATGTGACTAAACAGTCTTTAGAAACTGTATCAAGTTTACACTTGTAAGAACTTAGTGGAGAGGTATTGAAAAAAGGAGGGGGAAATGAAGTAACTAGTTTGTAGATTTGCTTTCTTCAGGATTTAAGGAAAAACTAGATTGTTTTTATTTTATTTTATTTTTATTTATTGAATTTATATACTGCCCTATACCCAGAGGTCTTGGGGCAGTTCACAGAACAAAATCAAAATATAAATCCACAAAATATATAATCAAAATAAAAGCAACCCAATAACTCTCCCCCCCCCGGGCAAAAAAACCACATTTTAAAAAGATTGTGTAGTAGGGAAGGATTTACTCCAGGAATAAGCTATGACTGTAAATGATTCTGACCTCATAAGATAGCTATTGCTGTCCACTCTGCCCCTTAATCCAGCCTTGCATTTAGCAATTTGCCTGGCAGGCATAGGTGACCAGGAGTTTTATGTAGGCAGGCATATGAAACTCCATAAAGGGAAGGGGCAGGAGATCACTCTGTCCCTCATCCACTCTGTCCCAACTCCATAACGAGCATGGATGCACAGACAATTTGCCTCTTAGCCGACTAGTAATTTTTGCAGGCATGTAACTTGTGAGTTTATTTGCAATGTGGTCCTTAATCATATTCTTCTAAAAGATCTACAGAATTTTGCAGGGTGGAATTTGAAGAAGTTATGATCTGTTGGCTCCAGTGGCCAAGTAAGACACTGTCCGTGAGTGAAGTGTTTGTGCAGTGAATGGAGGCCCTACTTTAAAAATGTGTTGTTCTTTTTTTCAGCTGTCCCTTCTTGGCTCGTAACCTGACCTTGGCCATTCCCATCATTGCTGGCATCCTGTTCCTCTTTGTCATCAGCTCTTTGCTGCAGACCAGTTTCAGAGATCCCGGTATCCTGCCCAGAGCCACCCCCAGTGAAGCTGCAGACCTGGAGAAATGGATAGGTGAGGTTCTAGTTGTCACTCTTCTACATCCTTGGGAAAAAATTTAAACTCTGCTAGTGATCTCATGGTATGCAACATCCTCATTTGAGCATTTTCCTGAGTCTGAGGCTATCATGAAGGGAGACAAAGCAGTTGCCAGATCTTCACTGGAGGGACCTAATAGCTTAAACCTTTTCTAGGGAAAACCCGTGATGCTTCAGCCATCAGTCATACAAAGAATATGATATACAAAGAATAGAAATAAAAAGTCAGTTATATAAAATACATTTTAGGATTTTGAATCAATAGTCAAATAGTGGATTTTATTCTGATTGCCCCAGCTAAAAACCTTGCAACCTTTGCTATTGGCTTAAATATTGTACCAGCCTTCTCATTTCTGCTCTGTGGCTTGGAACAAATTATGATGCAGGCATAGTGAGTGTTGAACTTGAAGCTTATCCTGTGGTTTAGCCTTGGTGGTGATAAGCTGTCAGATAATTTCTGCCAGTTCCTCAACTGAGCCAGATATTTATTGTTGCTGTTTAGCGCTGGGCAATATATTTCAGATATATCACAATATCTGAAATAAGGAAGGAACTAGACATAGAGGCGAACAGGACAATGTCCTGGCAACTGCTACTACTAAAGGGTCTAAAACTGATAAATGATGATATTATCAATCACCTCATGGTCACTTTTGGCAGCAGGCAAGACAAAATGCATCCAAATGAGACTTTTGGTTTTGGGCTTGGCTATCAAATGGTGGTATTCCGGACAATCCAAAGTACGGTGATGAGTCATAGTGAATACAAATAATCTGAGACTACCAGCAGCCTGCTAGGCAGCAGCCTGGCGGCAGCAGAACCATTAACAAAAAGGGCACAGAAGCAGCAGAAGCCTGGCAGCAGTGGCACAATAATCAGCAGCCTGCGAAGCCTTGGCATGGTAGTGGGTGGCGGCAGCAGAAGCAGTGGCAGCCAGTTAGGCCTTGTCATGGTGGCGGCAGTAGTGGTGGTCTGCAAGGCCTTGTGGCAGTGGCAGAAGCAGTGACAGCCTGCAAGGCCTTGTCACACCGGTGGCAGTAGCGGCAACCTGCAAGACCTTGCGGTGGTGGCAGGAGACAGTAGCAGAAGCACAGGTGTCCTGCAAGGCCTCGCTGAGGCAGGCTGCCACAACTTCTGCCACCACCTCCCACCTTGCCACCACGGCGAGGCCTCGCAGGCCGCCACTAAGATTGCTGCCATCTCCTGTCACCAACGCAAGGCTCGCAGGATGTCACTACTGCTGTCACCTCCTGTCATTGCTGCAAGTCCCAGCAGGCATCTGCCACGAGAACTCACAGACCACCGCCGCTTCTGCTGCCAAATTCTGTCACCACTGTAAGACAGTAATGCTGCTACTGCTGCCACTTCCCATGGCCACCGCAAGACCTCACAGGCTGCTGCCATCACTCTCTTGCAGGCCACTGCCTTTACTGCAGCCCTATCCCATTGCTGCTGTGAGGCCTTGCAGGGTGTCATTACTGCAGCCACCTCTTGTCACTGCCTTGAGGCTTTGCATGCCGCCGCCGCTACAGCTGCCACCTCCTGTCACCGTGGGGCCTCACAGGCTGCTGCTGCTCAGCTGCCACCTCCCGTCACTGCTGTGAGTCCTTGCAGGCTGCCACTGCTACTGCCACTGCCTCCCATCGCTGTTGTGAGTCCTCACAGGGTGCTGCTGCTACTCCCGTCAGCTCCTGTTGCCACTGTGAGGCCTTACAAGTTGCCACTGTTTGTTCTGCCGCCGTAAGGCCCTGCAGGTTGTCGCCACTACTGCCGACACATACTGCGGTCATGGCAAGCTGTTTCTGCCACTGCTGCTTCTGCCTCCTAGCAGGCTTACTGGCAGTCCCAGATTTGTATTCACTAATGGCTTATGGGACCCAGGTGGCACTGTGGGTTAAACCACTGAGCCTAGGGCTTGCCGATCAGAAGGTCGGCGGTTCGAATCCCTGTGACGGGGTGAGCTCCCGTTGCTTGGTCCCAGCTCTTGCCAACCTAGCAGTTCGAAAGCATGTCAAAATGCAAGTAGATAAATAGGACCCGCTACAGCGGGAAGGTAAACAGCGTTTCCATGTGCTGCTCTGGTTTTCCAGAAGCGGCTTTGTCATGCTGGCCACATGACCTGGAAGCTATATGCCGGCTCCCTCAGCCAATAATGCGAGATGAGCGCGCAACCCCAGAGTCGGTCACTACTGGACCTAATGGTCAGGGGTCCCTTTACCTTTACCTTTAATGGCTCATTGCCGTACTTTGGGTTGTCCTGAATACCACCGTTTGGTAGCCAAGCCAAAAACCAGAAGTCCTGTTGGGATGCATTTTGGCCTGCTGATGAAACTGAGTGTGTGATGATTGATAATACTGTCATTTATCTATTTTAGACCCCTTAGTAGCAGTTGCCAGGATATTGTCCTGTTTGCCTCTGTATAGATCCATCCTTATTTCAGACATTGTGGAAGTTTGCAATGTTTAGCTGGTAATAACATTGCAGTGTTTAGCTGGTGAGTTATTGTGATGTTGAAAACCAGATATCGCCAGGCCCTAGCCCTTACACACATTGCGATTCGCAATATATTGCCGGCTCAAATATTATGAAACAATTATAACGATGTGAACTTCAAACCGGTTTTGGATGATATATCGCCCAGCCCTATTGCTGTTCCATTCCTCTGAAGCAGTTTGAGGGGCAGCTTGTGTGAGTTAAACATTCAGAGCATGGAGGGAAGACAGCTTCTAGCTGTCTGTCATAATTCGTTTCTGGCTGTTCACTTGTAGGTGACCAGGTAGGGAAGCTTACAAAGTTTTTGGAGAGGAGAGGTTACACCAGAACTGACTGGTTTTTGTGGGCAGGCACACTAGAGTAAATTTTCATGGAGTAATAACTTATATAACTAGTTGCAAGAATTTCATTGTAAGGTCACTGTTTTATTCAGCAGCTAGTCTTCCACCAGAAGTGCATTTAATACTGCATCTTAAAATTCATTGGATTGGTAAAAGGAGGGGAAGGATGGCTTACTTGAAATCCAGATGATCCCAATTTATTAGGAATTGGAAGTATGAGTTTAAACCAGTCTTTCCCTGTGCCCAAGCTATGTGATTGAGGAGCCAAATACCTGTTCTCGTGGCTTTATTGATTCTTCAGATACATTTTTGGAGGTTTGTTGACAGTGAGCAGCTCTCTGATGGACATTGATTGGCTTGTTTAGAATTGGTTTTATTTATTGGTTTAATGTATATTGTAAACCGTTTTGTGATTTTGTTATATGAAAGCTGGTAAAGAAGCGTAGTAATAAATTATAATGTCACCCCTGTTCATTTTGTACACTGAAATCTAAAGAACTACATTTTGAGTGTAATTCAGTTATTTGCAAATCAATTTATCCAGCA
Organism: Zootoca vivipara; assembly: GCF_963506605.1. Taxonomy (NCBI): domain Eukaryota; kingdom Metazoa; phylum Chordata; class Lepidosauria; order Squamata; family Lacertidae; genus Zootoca; species Zootoca vivipara. The sequence continues at coordinate 35,069,346 of NC_083281.1, read as the reverse complement.
ATATGGAACTGCAACTTAAAGGACAATGTGGAGAAGGGAAGGAACCAAATACATGGGACAAAAGTCAATTATCCAGATGCATTTTAGAGTTGTGATACTGGTTGGAGTCTAACTCACATGTAAATGCATACTACTCCTAATCTGTCCCTACTGCACTGCTTGTCTATTTGCTTCTGAGTTCAGTTCAAAGCATTACATTCACCTTTACCGATGTAAGTGGTCTGAAGCCTGTGTAGCTGTGGAAATTCCTCCTTCCATATGTTATCTCCCCAATTCCTTAGATCTGCAGGGGAGGTGCGCTGATGAAATGATTTTTAAATGTACAGTTGTTTATAACCAAGTAGCCTGGATTTGCTTCTGGCTATGCTTTTGCTTTTATGTTCTGTGTTAACTATATTTTCTGAATACAGATTTAACTACTGAAGCTGCATGCAACTGAGAATCCAGCTAAATAAAATGAACTCTTTTGCCACGCTAAGAATTATTGTGCAATAGCAATACAGAAAAATTGTCTGGAGGCTGTGTTCAGTAGCTTCTCCCATTTACTTAGCTTCAGCCTGATAGTCTGATCCTGGCTGGAAGTGCTTTGATATGATGGAGATAAGGTAGAAACTTGGCATATTTTATGTTTCACAGTGGATCAGATTATAGATTTGACTAGCAGCAATTCTATAAAAAAGCACTTAAAGCAGGAATGTCAAAGATATGCCCACGGATTATATCAGGTCCTTTGGAAGTCTTAAATGCTCGAATTGTCATCTTTGTGCTGGAGTCATCTTAAGCCATCACTGTGTGCAAAATTTACAAAGCAAGAGTACCTACTTAGAATCTCTTAACAGTTTAGGGCACACCTAATCTGTTGTAAGTGATCCTTACTATTCAGACTTACCAGTGGTCCACAATATTTTGCTGGCCTTATAGTCAAGAAACAAAAACTGTATTCCTATGTGTGTCCTCCAGCTTGACTAATGAAACCCCCTTCCTTTTTTCAGGTGTGGAACGCACCTTAATCAAGCATTAGCCACACCCCTTCCTTTTCTGGCAGAGAGAGTGTTGCCTTTGGCTGCTGTTTGGCAGAGGGGCTTCTCTGCCGAGTAGCAGCCAAGGAAACCTCCTACCTCCCTTTCCAGCTCTGAAGCAAGGAAGCAGGCAGGATCTTGCCCTCTTGGCTCTGTATGACTGAAGTGCTTTAAGTACCTTAGCCACATAATTGCCAAAGAATCCAGTCTTGTTTCCAACCTTGGTATTGGGGAGGGAGCCAGGGATTGTCGTTGCTGGGACAATCCCTGCCTACCTCTGTAGTTTCAAAGCCTGGAAGTTAGGATAGATGCTGATCATGCTCATTGGGATAGGGACTGTCTAGCTGCCCTCATTAGTGGGCCAAGCAAAGATGTGGATGCCTGTTTAAGGACATAAGATGTGCTCTTGCTGGGTCAGACCATAGCTGGCCCACCTATTCCAGTATTCTTTGCATGGATCCAAGCAACCAGCAGACACTAAGTGGCCCACAAAAATTTGGTTGGTGATAGACCATAATATAGCACCTGCTTGCTTCAGAGCTGCTAAAAAATCTCCACAATTCTGAAGCCTCTTGCTTGTAGCCAGGTGCCTGTTCTGTTGAACGTTGCAGCCAGGCTTGTAGCACCATAGAGCATAAGGACTGGATATAGGAATCCAAAAAGAAACCCTGTACAAGACCAGGCTGCCAGTTTATCTTTCTAAAGAGAAAGACATGTGAGAATCAGAAAGGTCTGATTATTTCTGTCTTGAGGTCAGTAATTCACACATCTATTTTCCACTCTGGCTTTTCTTAAAAATCTAATTCAAGTAAACTTTCATTTTAAAATAAGGTGTGTGCTTTGAACATGGGTTGTTTGTTCAGAATCCTACATTTTTTGTATGAGTTATAATATTGTATAGACACGAGGAACCATGCATATTTAAAAATTAGCTACTAAAAAATGCGCAGCAAAAAATGGATTCTGTTTCCCACTTGTGGCGTTCTATTGTTCAGATGGCATACAATACTCTCTGAGAGGTCAGTGTGTGAGTTGCGAGTTCTGCTTTTGGACAGGGGACTCGATGAGAAGATGGTCACATTCCCTCTATCCCTGTGTTCCATTCTGGGATGAGCATAATTTGTGGATGTTTTTGCCTTTGCAGACAACCTGGGCACTTCAACCTACCGCCCACCTGCCCGTACCATGGAAGTTGTTATAAATAAATACATGGTGAAGTTGAAGTACTGCTATACTTGCAAAATGTTCCGTCCTCCCAGGACCTCCCACTGCAGTGTTTGTGACAACTGTGTAGGTAAGTTCAGAAAGAGTTGCCTCACAGGCTGTCAGGGTTGCAGTTCTTACCTAATCTTCTTGCTTCACCTGAAGGTCAGAAGTGTGTGAATTTGAGGCAGTGTGTCTCCTCTTCCATAATCAATCTCAGCTATACCCCAAATGATGATATTTGAGTCTGGGTAGGCACACGAAGAGAGGGCTGGGCTGGACTTCCATTGGCTGGTTGATGGGCTTCATTGTGCTTAACAGATTGGATAAGCTTCATTAACTGTTGCACCTCCCCACACCAATTTTTGTTGTACTCCCATTTCTATTTTCCTTAACTTTGAACATAAAAGCCTCAGTCTTGGAAGAACAATACTGCATGCTGTTCTAAATTGCTCCAGGATTCTCTCTTGTGTACATGCAACAGATTAACCAAGCCATTTCTCTAGTGTCTTTGGGGGTGGGGGGAATGAAACACAATACTTATAGAATTTCTTAAGGTGTATAACATTCTTTTTTATGTAAATTGCAGTGACTAGACAGTACTCCCCTCACTGAACCAGACCTTTAGAAGGCATCTTAAGGCAGCCCTGTTTAGGGAAGCTTTTAATGTTTGATGGATTTCTGTATTTTAATGTTTTGTTGGAAGCCGCCCAGAGTGGCTGGGGGAACCCGGTCAGATGGGTGGGGTATAAATAATAAATTATTATTATTATTATTATGAACGCACACATACACAAAAAATACATGCATTTTGAAAGCAAAACATTGGTTTCCTTGATATAGGATTTAAATTGACACATTGCACTGACCTGGGGAGCATCTTCTTGGAGAAGGGGAGATGTATATGCCTGGGAGAGATTGCCAAGTTCCTAGACATGCTAGGATCTGTTGAAGACTTGTAGTTATGGAGAGGTGAAAGAGCAAAATTGAGTGCAACAGGCAAGTTGCAAAAATATTTCTGCTTTAAAGAAATTTCAGCACTAAATGCCTTCCATTCCTGAGCTGTTTGTAATGGTGAAATTTTCCTTTAGCAGTAGATTGTAATAAACATTAAAGGGCATATCAAGACATGAACAAAAGCTTTGGATACACCCACATTGTTAACTCTCGCCAGGATGTATAGTGCTTCAGGGGGAGGGGGAGGTCTCTGGGAGACAATCAGTCATGAAATGGATTGCTGGATGCTTGATTTGCGCAGTTTCTTTCTCTCGTTCTCTTTCTATATATGCTAAAGCAGTCTGATGAGTATACCTTAAAGAATTCAGTCTGAAAACAGATTTCCTTCCTCAGCCAAGTACATGTATAGTCATATAGGTTATAGGGAGCAATTACAAGAACCAGCTCGAAGGAAGTGTAATGTTAGGTTGAGTTGCTGGGCAGCACAGAACTATGTTCTGGACAGGCTATGGCCAGCTTTTCAGTAAGACATATGTGTTTTGAATTATGGTGCTGGAGGAGACTTGAGAGTCCCATGGACTGCTAGAAGATCAAACCTATCCATTCTGAAGGAAATCAGCCCTGAGTGCTCACTGGAAGGACAGATCGTGAAGCTGAGGCTCCAATACTTTGGCCACCTCATGAGAAGAGAAGACTCCCTGGAAAAGACCCTGATGTTGGGAAAGATGGAGGGCACAAGGAGAAGGGGACGACAGAGGACGAGATGGTTGGACAGTGTTCTCGAAGCTACCAACATGAGTCTGACCAAACTGCGGGAGGCAGTGCAAGACAGGAGTGCCTGGCATGCTCTGGTCCATGGGGTCACGAAGAGTCTGACACGACTAAACGACTAAACAACAACAATATATATATACACACACACACCTCTTCATCCAAAGATCTCAAGGCAGTTCACAGCATAAAAATACAAAATAAACAGTATTCTTTGTGTGTGTAAGAGAGAGGAGGGTAAGGAATATAGGATCAGGGTTCAGATAGTATCACATGACTAGCGTACTTGTTTTTGTACAAGTAAGGCCACAAAGCCTTGCTTTGGGAGTCTTATAATGGATATAGATCTGGTAGTGCTGCAGGACAAGGAATATATTTTATAACAGGATAGATCCACACAGTGGGCTTAATGAGTAAAGGAAGACTTGGAGTTGGCTTTTCCACAACCAAGCCAACACCTGAATAGCCCCCAAAAGGTTAGCCCTCAACAAGGTTATGTGTGATACAATCAGAAGCATCCATTGATTTCAGACAAAGTGACTTAAAATGGTCACAGCCCTCTCTTTAAAAAAAAAAGAAGTTATTATTCTCACTGTGCATATATTAGAAGAGGGCCTGGTCCTATGTGTGGCCTCCAGTATTTTTATTTTTTTTGCAGTGCATTCTCTTGAAAATATACTTGAAATGCTGAAAATAAAGCTGCCAATATAATAGTGCTACTATACAAATCTATTGTGTGACTCCACTTGGAATGCTTTGTACAGTTCTGGATGCCACACCTGAAAAAGGATGTTCTAGAGTTAAAAAAGAAGAAGCAGAAAGAGGCAACCAAAATAATCAAGGAACTTGAGCAACTGCCCAGAGAGGAAAGGTTACAACTACTGTGACTTTTTAGGTTAGAAAAAATGCCAACTTTGGGGGCACAAGATAGAAATGTATAAAATTATGCATAGTGTAGAGGAGTGAGTTCCCATCTTCTCCCTCCCTCAAAATCCTAGAACCCAGTGGGACATCCAATGAAGCTGAATGTTGGAAGATTCAGGACAGACAAAAAAGAATATAGTACACAATATAAAGTGGAATTAACTACCATAGGATATAGTGATGGCCACCAACTTAAAAGGAAATTAGACAAATTCATGGTACTGCTATGCTTCATTTGCTTTTGTTTTGCTTCGGTGTGTGGTATGTAAACCACCCTAATATTATCATCTTGTTGCCTTCCCCCCCACAGAACGGTTTGATCACCACTGTCCCTGGGTGGGCAACTGCGTAGGGAAGCGAAATTACCGATACTTCTATGCCTTCATCCTCTCCCTCTCCTTCCTGACAGCCTTCATCTTCGCTTGTGTCATTACCCATCTTGCCCTGCGTAAGTATAGCTTTTAATAAAGTACTTTCTGAACCAGAAGCTCTCCCGCTGTCTCTGTAGGTGTCTGGGTGAGCACATTTCCAAGCCAGGATGCTTTTCAAAGCGCCATGCCACCAATCTCTTTGGATGGAGGGAGAATTTACAACACCAAGCCAACTCTAAAGTGTTATTTAAAACCTGGTACATTATCATGCTAAATTTAGGCAAACCTATCCAGGATAGCCCAAAACTTGCCTCACCACTTCTGTCTTCCTGAGAACCTGGGCTTCCAGAAGGGTTCTGTATGCTGTTAGTGCCACATGACCTCTTGCATGCTTGAAATATAAAATGGCTTCATTCAACTCATTCCTCTTTTCGCTTTGCTTTGCAGGTTCCCAGGGAAGTGATTTTCTCACTGTTTTGAAAGCAACACCAGCAAGATATCCTTTCACTATCGGTCTTCCTTCCCCCCTCCCCTCCTTTTTTTGTTGGGACAAAGAAGGAGCCAGTTTAGCATAACAGATTCTAAAATCTAAAATGTCCTCCGATGTGTTTTCTGAGTGGGTAAAGCAAGAAACAGCCAAACTCTCATGATCACTCACACAGGGAATCTTCTTATAGGGGTCAAAGAAAACTTTTGCTTTGGGGCTTGATCTTTGTTAATAATCTCTTTTTTCTTTTTGCAGAATTTTCCACATTATTCTGCCTTAGAGCTAGGACTGATACAAAGAATGGCTTCATTTTGTAAAAATTGGACCACATAGCCCAGTGTCTTCAATCTTGCCCAATCTGAAAAACAAATTCTCAATGGTCCAAAGCAGAAATAATCTTCAGCCCTGTGATCTGCCTTCCCTTGATGCAGCTTGCCTGGTGCCATGTTCATTTCTTTTTGGTGTCAAATGGAGACCTTTTACATCTTCATTTTAACATGGCCTGTGTGGCTGTCCCGTATGATGTACGGCTTTAGTTTGTTGCCGCCATTTGTTATTTTTATTTTCTTGTTTATGGGTTTTGAATTTTAAAAACCAGCTAATTACTATACCTTTAACTAATCAGTGAATCCTTTAAAGGACTGAAAAGCTGGGTATCTGATATTGCATATAAATAGCTAGAGATATCAGAAACTGAAACCTGGTCCTCATGTATAGTATGTTTCTTGTTTTAGTGAACTACTTATGATAATTATCAACCAGTTTTTTTGTTCATGCCACCTTCCAGAAATATGCTGAAAGTGGTTTGAGAATTTGTAAACTAAAGGAAAAGATCCTTGTCTAGGACCATTTGGGGTGAGTGGGTTTTCCACAATCACATACTGATGTTCCTTCCTTGACTCTTCACTCACTGTGTTGGAATTGGTGGTCTGTTTCTTCTCAGTATGGTCTATTTTTGGCCTCTCAGGGTTTCACACTTACTTAGTTGCCTCCAACTTGACAACCAATGAAGATGTGAGTATATATTTTTCCATCTCTGTTCATCAAATAGAAGCCCAATCACTCCTTATTAGGGCTTTAAACCAATTCCACAATCAAGCAAACAGTAGCAGCCCCACTTCTAGCCAGTCACCCCAAAGACTATAATCTTTGTTTCTGGATTATACCTGGATATGCTGCATCAGGCCCCACCTTAGAAGTCATTCCCTCTTGTGTAGGAGAGAAAGAAGAATGCTTCTTCTAAAGTGGTGCTTGCTATCCACTATTTCTGTCAGATTCTCATACGAAATCCATCTGATTTCATCAGGACAACTTTTTAATTGATTATACTAACTTCTTATTTGATGAGATATGTTGTAGTCCTAATTCATGACTGGGGATAAGAGCAAAGCAGCCCTTTATACTTCTAAAGACTTTTATTTTATATTTGAATTTCTTAGTTGCTCTTCCATTTAAAGTGTTCAGATTGGCTTGCAAGGGAATGATAAAATTCTATATTATCTAAGACTTTAATCAATATATGGGAAACAAATCATTGTCATGCACTCCTCTATTGTGGAACTCTCTGCTCTGCACCTCAGTAGATTTCATATATGTAAATGGGGAGAATACAGATTAAGGCCTCTTAGATCTCCAGCAGATCTAAGAAGGTGGAGGGGTAATATGCAACAATGCACCCCAGACCATGCTGTCTGGGGCTGATGAGAATTCAACAATATCTGGAGGGCCACATCTTCCTTGTTCCTAATGCAGATAGATCATAGAAATTACCTAATCATGTTAACTAAAGGCAGCGGCAAGTACAGTCACTTTGCATTCTGTGGACAGTTGTTTTCTTCAGAAATTCCTTCATTGCTGAAGTGTGCTGGCACTTCTGTGATTTGCTGATTCTTCAAAACTTGTGCATGTAGTCTATCTGCTCCTGAGCCTATATGAAGGACTCCAAAGATGACTCCAAAATTCTTTTATAGAGCACCCCAACACATTATTTTCATTATCTCCTGCCTCCTTTTCCTTTCCCTAACCATCCCTCTCTTGGATTGTAGCTCAAAGGAGCATGGTCAAGTAAAAGAGGTTCTGAATTTGCCAACCCCTACAGCCATAAAAGTATCTTCACCAACTGCTGTGCAGTGCTCTGTGGACCATTCTATCCCAGGTAAGGCCACTTGCTCCAGAATACATGCTCCTGAATCATGTTCAAGTGGGGAGATAGATACAGAACAGCAGTATGAATTGATGTGTGTATCAGTGTTGATTTGATGGGTAAGATATTACAGAAACCCAAAAGACAGGGACTTGCTAACTTGCCAAATTTTGCTTCTACTTTTGAATTGTAAAGTTGAGAGGGATGTTGCTGTTTTCTGCCATGACTGGCTTCTGCTGCTACTCTGTGCTACTGTGCATGTAGGGAGAACAAAAGAGAGAAACAACCAGTGTGTCAGGATCACGCAGGTGGCCCATCACCATGAGTAAGGAAGAAATGGGCATGTGCTTCCAAAGGTGGGAAGCTAACTCCAAAAACTATCTACAGTATACTGCTCAGAATGATGGCTGCTTCCTCCTTACAGCTTGAGAGAGGTTGGTCACATTCACTCATAACACAAAGCTGAGGTTATTGGTTTAATAAATCATACTAAGCACAAAGTGCATGCAAATGAATTTCTTCCACCTCGTTCCTCCCCTGGTAAGAGTATGCAAACACATCACAAAGGGGATGGTTTGGCATTGCCTCTAAACCCAGCATTGTGGTTGGTTTTGTCCTAACAAACAGTGATTGCTCACCAACCTTAAACCATGATTTGTTGTTGGCTTACTGGTGGTGGCTTGTTAGGATGAAACAAACAATGATCCTGGGTTCAGATGCAACACTAAAATGTCCCCTCCTTGGTTTGTTTACTTGCTCATGCCAGGGGAGGAGTGAAGCAGGACCGATTAAGTTGCGTGCACGATATGATTTGTTAAGCCAAGAACCTTTGCTCACCATTATGTGCACACATGTCTGTTGAAACAACACAGACACACAACAGACACACATACTCCTGTGCAAAACATAGACTTGGAAAGATGGAGGAAATTAAAAGAGATGGCAGTGGGGAGGGCTTGGGGGATGAGACATAAACTAAAGGCAAGCAAGAAATTAAATGTTGAAAGATGCAGAGCTCGCCCAATATATTTTTGCACTTGAGGCAGGAAATTCAAGTTCATCCCCTCTCTCCCTCTGCCCCTTAATATCACACACAAATTGCCTCCTTCAAGCAGCTTTTCCACTCAGCCTAATGGCAGGCCCAGCCCTGGAAAGATGTCAGGTCTGTAGTGCTATTATGAGCATTTGACAATTGCTGATGTAAGAAATCTCCATTGAGTAACATTCTTGTCTGTCTAGCACACAGTTCTACTGTATTTACAGATCCAAGTTTAACCTACCTGGTGCCTCGCTGATAATCCGAGTTTAACAACCTCCACATAGTCACAAGGGGGCAGAATTGGACAAAATGAAGGGCAATTATATCACTAGCATGTGGTGTTTGTGAGATGACTCCTTGGAGGAATTTATGAGTACATATACCGGAGGAAAAGTTGTCAGCAAAAGGTTTTCCATGTAGAGTTTTTGGGAAGGATGATTTGGGCAGGACCTTTTGTTTCTGTTAGGTGCTTTCTATGGTATCCTGAGAAAAACTGGACATCCATGTGAGCTGTAACTTTTCCACAACTACAAGATTACATCAAATAGTCACTCCATGAACACTAAAGTTCAGATTAGGCTTGTCTCTTGGGAGTCTAAGAGGGTCCTTGATACTGTATGTTAGACTGTACAGCCTGACGGTGGTCAAATGAAATCAATGAAATATAGTGAAAACTTTTTTTATTGATTTAAATGTTTATATACTGCTATATCAGAAAAATTACTTCTGGTTTTCGTTTGCTCGGGAGCCAGAACATTCAGCTGCCAAGGTGTTCGGGAGCCGAGGTTCCACTGTAGTTGAAGAGTGCTTCCAGCTCAGCTTATTTTTTTACAGTTGCTTTTTGTGCCACTGTTATTGTGGATTCCTCAGCTCCTGTCTTCAATATATAGCACCTCCACATTGTTCCCTCTCTGAAACTACAATGGGCAATGAGCCGCTCTCATCATATGGGAGTCTGGCCTTTACAAAATGTACTCAGAATTTAGCCGTGATTTAACAGTACTTCCAGTAGATAGAACTCCATTCTATCCAAACCACCTGCAAGAGACACACTAAGTGTTTGATGGGCCTTGGACTCTTCACCCTTCCTGGATGGAGGAATTGATCTGCTTCAGGCCTCCTTGAAGGGAAAATTCAAGGTTTTCCTTTATGAACATTCACCTAAATTTTTGAGCACATGCCTTTGTTTTCATTTTTAAACATATTTATCATGTTTAAAATGTGCAGGTAAGAAGAGAAGATGCAGGTAAATATAATAAAGAAACATACTTTTCACCATCCATAATGCAAATCTTGATCTCCTCACCCGAGGGGCCAACTTTGAAAGGGACCACTCACCTCTCAATTATCTGACATCATAATGACATCACAGTTGGCACATGAGGAGGAAAGAGTGACCAACAGGACTGAACTTATGCACCAGCTGATGCACAAAGAGTTCTCTCTCTGTAGAACTTGGAGGCATGAGAATGTTCCCTGCAAGGAACTCACACATGTACTTGAACCAAGTGGGATTTAGGTTCTCTACCCCGGCGCTAATGCATAAATGATGCCCTTGATTTCATGTTTGTGATCCAAATGCAGGTTGGAATTCCCATCTCATCCACAAACATGCATTGACAAGGTGAAAAAGTTCTGCTGCTGCTGCTGATTTGGTTTAGCATTGATTACCAGACTGACCCCCCCCCCCCCTTGTTACTTGTTTTTCTTTTCCCCCACCCTAGCCTAATAGACAGAAGAGGATTTATCCAGGCGGATGCTGGGACCCCATCCACTCCTAAGAGTGAAATTCCTTCCTTTGGAACGAAATCCGATGCCAGTATGGTATGAGCCAACCCTTAAGCAGTCCTATGCCTATGCCTACCTCCAGCCGGTGCCTCTCCTCCATTTTACCATTTCCTGGGCCCAGGAAGGACAGCCTTGTAGGGCGGAGCCTCCAAAGTTCCTACTCAAAGCACATCCCATCGCCTTGTGCATTGATTTTTATTTGGTTTCATTTTTATACAGTGGAACTTAAATTGAACACTGTGGACTGCTGCAGTTAAGCCTAGACAGGGCCGTCTTTTCACAGTGGGGAAAAAAAGAGTACTGGAGCCACTTAGAGCAGAGAGTGCCTCTGGTTGGGAAATGCCAGCTTCTTGAAAGCCATCCACTCTCAGAGGGTCTTCTGCAGGGGTTGGTTGAAAAGGATGTAGTAGCTTGCATGGAGTTAGTACAATGAAGCAGGGGGAACCAAGGTATCATCCCTGAAGCTACACTCCGGGTTATTTTTGAACTTGCTTCTCGGTTAAGGTGGACCGCTACGCATGAGGGATCCCACCACAAAAGATAATTGGTGCTGGCCTAAGTTGTAAGGCAGAGAGCTGAACCATTTGAGGACACAGCACGCCATGCCCTAGCAGCAAGTGGTGCTTGGTGATCTGCTTTGCCTGGCTCCCACCGATGGGAATGAAGGAGATGTAAACTGTTGAAGATCCCTAGGAAAGATCCTGAGTAGATCTATTTGATCAGCAATGATTTCTCACTTTGGGAACTGACCGGGAGTTGTCCTTGTTCGTTTCAATTGCATGATTGCTATGACAAGAGGATAAACACAGCCCAGTGAGGTTCTGTGTTTAATGGTTAGGAAAAAATGAAGTAAGCCAATCTGAGATTCTTAAGTGATGTGAATAGAGATGAGACATAATTCATTGGTGTGCATATGGGTGAGAGAGCTATGGTGGGGGTAGGGTAGGGAAATCCGTACACAGGAGACCTGTTGACCAAAGGCTATTTTCAAAGAGGAATTTGGAGGGATATCTTCCTGCATACACTGTCCAAAAATAAGCTTGTTTCCTGTAGGAAGTTGAGGCCATTCACTTCAATTCTTAACCAGTCACATAAAGACCAATATAACATGTTTCTTCTTACTGGAGATCCTCTTACAGTGCCTCCCATCTTGTTCTGCTGAGTCCTCATGCATATAGGAAGGTTAAAATATGTTAGATACTTGAAATGTGTTTATTAAAAGCTGCTGGATATTTTTGCACATATTTTGTAGGTTTTTCTAAGGGTTTTTTTAAAAGTAACTTTTTACTATACATAAACCTGTGTGACAGGTTCTTGGAACCACATTAGATATATAATTATTATTACAATGTTGGAATTTTTGTATCAAGTAATTTTCATACACAAAGATCTCTAAGTCATTATTTCCTAGACTTCACCAGTCCATAGGAAAAGATGGGGAGCCCATAGGACACATGACGGCTAGCTAGATTCTCCTTTCTTATCCCTATAGACCTGCAGAAACTAAGGTTTGTGGAAAACATGGTAGGATCTCTGGTCTCAAAGGGAGAAATAAAGGGACATGAGCATTCCCTGCCTTGCATCTGCAGAGAATAAGGAAGGTTCAAACATTGCATCTTTTTAAAAATAAAAATTGGCATAATTGTAGTCACCTTGTAGGAATTTGTGTTAATAGTTAGTGACTGAGTTAGCAGTTGGATAGTGAGTAAGTCAGATCTTTCCTTCCAACGTCATTCATGCTGTTCAGGGCCGTGTTACATCCATCAGCACTTTTGAGTGGCACCACCCCATTCAGCAGAATGTCCTTGAGAGCGATCAGTTACAACAAACAAGCACCTGGCAGATTTCACCCACTAGCCAGTAGAGGATTCTTGTAAGGGTTTCTCGAGATGGGCAGCAAATTACCCAGCCCTGTAGAGAGGTGTGTGTTTTGTGAAGAGGAAATTAGCATCCTCCACCTTGCACTCTCCATTAGTAAGCGTTAACTGACATATTGTGGTGGGAGTAGCCAACTGTGTGTCCTCAAGATGTTTTTGTACTATAACTCCTATCATTCCTAACCATTTATAGGGCTGTCTGGGGCTGATAGGAGTTGGACCTAGAGGGTCCTTAACCCTGTTCTATGCTTCCCTTGCTTTTCTTATTAATTTTGTTCAGACAGCATATTCAGACAGCATTCTAATGCGTTTGCCTGACAAATCAGGAGAGTTACAATGAGAAACCAAGAAGCTCATATAATCACTTCCCTTTCTAAAACTTAGAAGTTTGTCTTAAGCTTGCACTTAAGACAAGCTCAGATACATACTGGACTAGGGCCATACTGGAACATTCTGCTGGTGTCTAAAGACTTCCACACCATTTCCCATTCAATCGGGTGTGTGTCTGGAATACATGATACACACCCATCTCTATAATAGGGCTGCTTGACCTGCATTTTTATTTTGATAGGCAAAATTTGGCTTATTCGTACTGCAGATCTGAAGGGTTTCGTAACTGATCGGCCTCTTGGAGAACCTCCAAGTATGACTTATTCCCCCAGGAGGTATGACAGGTCTTGCAATTCTCTTCTGCTAAATATAGGACCCCAAGAAACTATGGGTTTCCTAGCTAGTCCTCATCCTGACATCTGGATGCTATTGCAAAGGCTATTCCAAGTGTTGTGCTGGCTGATGCATGGGACAAGCGCTTGAACACATGTGCCATTTTGGCAAGTGCCAAATCCGTTAATATTAAGACTCTTGAACCTTGATGTTGAAGGCAGCAGTGTCCCCGTTGTGCCCTGCATCGTGCCAGAGATGTCAGCCTGTGCTGTTTCCATCACAGCCACATTAACAGTCTCATCTGTGAAGCGTGCATTTCCAAAGGATAGCTTTGCCAGCACAGGCAAGGCTTCTGGAACTACCTGCTGAAAAGCTAGCAGCTTTGCTTTCCAAGAGTTGGAAACACACTCATTTCTTGTACAACTTTTCAGGAACAGAATCAAAAGTGCAGGAGGGAGAGAAGATTCCTGGCTTCCATATGCCAGGCACACTAATCATTGTCTGTCCTAGATTACCCTCTTATTTACAGAAGGGTGGCCTCATTCAGTTATCAGGGAAGGATCCTGTTCTTGTTGAGGGAGAGCTCAGGCCACCCTCCAACACCATCTTATTTGTAAAGCTCAGGGAGGGAGGGAGGGAGGGGACAAGGACTTGTAGCAGTGTTACGTCTGTGTGGGGAGTTTCTTTTGTTATTTGCTTTTGTAATAAAAATTTTTATTTTTAAAGAGCTAATCGCTTTGAATTTTGTGTTTGCATTACCATAACACTAGATTTAAAGCTCAAGCTCCTTCCAATAGCAAGAAGCTGAGCTTGGGCAAATCACTGGAGGAAGAACATCTGCTGGTTAAGACGGTTGCCTGGATGCTGACACTAGAGACCAGCAGGCATAAAAGCAACTCCTAAGTGCTCTAATTGTGGTTGAGGATATGGGGGGATCTGTGTACTGTTAATTGCAGTGATTTAGTAGTGTAGAGTTTCAAAGTAGCTGTAACTTAAGCTGGCCTATCCCCGCACAAAGCAGCACGTTATGCTACTGATGGAGGGCACAGCATGCTCTTTCTTTCTCTCTTCCCCTTTCCCTCCCCCAATTCTACTTCCCCAAACCTGAGACTGCCATGGTGCATAATCTCTGGTGTCTTCTCTAGGAGGATGCCTGCCAGGACTTTGCCATATCTTGCACTGCCTGATGGGATAACCCCATCCCACAGGATGGGTTAGCACTGCTCTCTGAAGGTTAGCTGGTAAGAACGCATTGGTTTTTCCCCCCTCGCCCTCATCTGGTGAATCATCTCATTGTTGCCGCATGAATTGCTTCAAGCCTGGAGCCCATCTATCCCTCCAGTCTGTGTGGCTGTTCTCATTTTGTTGTGTGCCCCACAACCCATCCCACCAATAGCTTAAGCCTCGTGAAGATCTGTGAGGCCTGTGTGACAGCAAGGTAGCCGTGAGGGATAGGTTAGGAGAATCTTGAGCAAATGAGATAGATGTTCATGGTACCTTCTACTCTCACCTCCCATGGCAGGACTCCCTGTGGCACTAAAACCATCATTGCACATGTGGAAGTTGTCCAGGCAATCTTTTCAACGTGATGGGAACATATTTTCACACATGGTCTGTTTCTTGCCATGTATGGGCTACTGCATGATGCCCCAGCTTATCCCAGTAGATTTTGAGACTACACAGGAGGTAGGAAATGTCTTCACAGGCTTTTTGGGCAGGTCTTTACACTTCTGTATGATGGCTTGGAGGACTAAAAATGAAAATTACCTCCCATGTACTAGTTACTATCATGAAGTAGTCAAAAACTAGGCAGAAATGTTTAGGAAATCTCTTGTTTGTGTAAATCAAGTTATAAATTAAGTTAGGGTTGTGGTTGAGCCTAACATGTCATGAGTATGCCATGCACAGTTATTTTCCAAAAGCTGGGACCAGGGAGATGCTTAAGCTTGACCGGGGGGGGGGGGTCCCAAGTCCCAATACTGCCAACTCACTATTGCAACTAGTAGCAGATGATTTTTATAGTAGGTTATCAGCTCAAACACTTTTGGGGTGCAGAACAAGGGATGATGTCCAGGATCATCAGCCTGCACCTACCTTGTTTTCATAAAGGATATTTTAGTTTAGGGCAGGTTAAGGTGGAGACAGGGTAGAAAATATCACCACTTAGCATACTTTATATATAGTATGTAATCACATTATCTCTGTTTTTCTCATGACTACCCTGTATGATCAGTATTCTCCCTATATTTCAGGTGGGACTGAGGCTGTGGGTGGGTGGTTTGCCTAATAGACCCACTCTCACATTTGAGGTGACAATTGAACCAAGGACTTCTTGGTTTACAGCCCAGTCTCTTAACCATTACCCCAGCTGGTGTGCAGGGTATCCACACCCAAATTTTAGTGAAAAGCCAGAATCTAATCTGCTATCTTGGCTCTGCTCTTTTAATGGCTGTTGCCCCCACCCTCTCTGGTGCTCTCATTTTGTTGCCATCTCACGTCCTCCAAAATGAGGCTTAACTGTATCACATCTGTATGTGCATTGCTGGTAAGTAATTACGAGGATGCTTTGTTTGACAACAGTGTTGAATAAGGTGTGCAGGTGTTCCAGAACTCTGCTTCTCATTTGATTCAAAGGAGTATATTGATGTATGGAAGCTCACTGTCTTAACTTTGGGAAGTTCTGAATGTTTTCATTACAGATAGATGCCCTGAGGTATTGAGGTGGACTAAAAATGTAGATGTTCTGGAATAAGAGATATCTGGCAGCATTATCACTCACAAACAGTCTCATATTCTAATGTCTGTTTGCCTGGCTTGAATTGGTGCTGTTGCCCAGCCCCTAGGTTTATTTGTTGTGACTGTTTCATGACAAAAATAGTCATAGCTTCCCAAAGTCTTTGGTTTATATTAGGGATGGGCAGGGAGAGGGGTCTGACTCTCGAGACTCTTACCAAGCCAGCACACCCCTTGCCAACAGTGCTTTGCACCCTTCCTTGAGTATCTTTGCCTTGAACTCTGATAATACTTTTTCACTTGCCTGGATGAAGGATAGTGTGTGTGACGTGTGTAGAAACAAGCCTGCTGTACAAAGGTAAAATTAACATTCATTGCTCCTTTTGGCCCTGCTCATTGCTGTCGTTTGCCTCCCTCAAGCTTGCCTAGGGCTGAAAAACAGGTTCCCCACCCCTAGTTTATATGTTACCCTTGATGAGGAAATGCATGTTAACCACCCACCTGCCCACCTCACTTTCTCCTGTCTCCCATCAGCAAAAACAAATCTGGAGAACCTTCCTTATATCTTGCTCTCTCTTCATCTTGCCTTCCCCACTCCCCATCACTCACACAGAAGGGAGAAAGCTGTTGCTGCCCACTTGTCCTTGGCAAGAGCAAGCAAAAGGAGAAGCCGCTGGGGCAATGAGGGTTCTGCTAGCCGATAAAGCAAACTGCTTATGTTGGGCTTGCGGTGACAGTTCTCTCCTTGCTGGAGTGCTGGGCAGAGCAGAAGAAGACTGAGCACTTGGGTTGAGCTTTCCAGCCTGTATTCACTGCTAGGGAAAGGGTGGGATGCGAATTCCAAATAGAACCCATCCCAGGCAAAATGCAACTTGCTTCCATCTGTTCCCCCACAGCCTGAGTGCTCGGCAACCCAGCAAAGCCTCTTTTCACACCAGGGGCAGCCAACATGGTGCCCACCAACAGCTGTTGGACTGCAGCTCCCATCACCCCTAAACATTAGCCATGCCGGTGGCAGGTTGGCTATTTCCTACTTTTTAACTGTTGCTGCATATACAGTATTGTATGATGGGGGCAGTGTGAAATGAAGTTCCTAGCTATCCTGCTCAAAGTGGGCCGTGTCTGAACGGAAGAGTCCATCAAACGGTCCTTTACCACACTATTTCTAGTGTTGAGATGCATCGTGAACTTTGGGACACTTCTCTCTTCTGATATGGCAGCAGAGGCTGTAGCTAAAACAGATGCCAAGGAAAGTGAATTAAGTGACTTGGGAGGCAACCTGACACACTTGGCTTCTGCCTGTATTTTGCTATCCAGACATTATCAGGCATTTCCTTGCCTGTCCTTTTTTTACACTTGCATGCCCACATGAAACACTAATCAGGACCCCCCCCTTTTTGTAATTACACTTAACTTATCAGGATCACTTTGAAATTCCTTTCTTTGGTAGTCTGATATACCCAACGGCTCCTTTTCCTGACATTTCTCACCTGAGCATTCATAAAGTCATCCTTACCAGAATGGCACTTGTTCCACATTTACCCAAACTGCACTAATTTCCCAGGATCTTCCCCCTTCCTCCTCTTTAGCTTGCCTGAAGGCACCTACTCCTGTAAACACACCCTTTTTTTCTGTCTCTGGTGTTTCCTTTTACTAATCCTCTTTCTTTCTCTCTCTTTTTCTCTCTCTGTTTTTCCCCTCTTCCTGCACTGCTTGGGAACATCCAGTGTGTCCGGGGCACAAAAGAGATTTTGAGGACCCTCTGCGCCTCGTGGCAAAACCCAAGGCGACCCCAAGAGGCTCTGTCAAATATCTGAAAGTACAGCCATTGCCACCACCTGTGCCTCTCTACCCTCCAGGGCTATCTTTTTTTTTTAATATATCGCTGCATCTCTTCCCGTTTCACAGCAAGAATAGGGAGATGCCACATGCACAAGGAAAAAGCTACTCCAAACCCTCAGGCAGAGGTGCTCCTGCTGTCTGTAGGGTTTGAAGCTTAAAGCCATACATGCCACCTGCTGTGAGTGCAATAACGGGAGTTCCTATTTTTTTGTGGGTGGGGGGAATGGACTCCAGCATCTAAGCACATCAATGCCAGGGTGAGTTTTTATCTAGTCTTGCTCTGCAGAAAAGATGTCTCAAGACTCCAGAGATTCTAGGAGATAATTGTGTTACTTTTCTAGTCAATTGAAGGCACCCACCTCTTCTCTCTCCCCTGCGCCCCGATCTGCTTGTGGTGTCAAGAACTGATGTGGTGTCTTTAGCTGCAGCAGAGCAGGGCCCATTAAGCTGTGTTTGCACTAGCTGTTTAATGTGCTCCCACTTGATGCAGTTGGTCAAAACTTGCATCTGTTTGAATGCGATGTGGTGCATTAGAACTGTGAACCAAGACCCAGGGCTCTGTGTGTCTGTGATGTGATGTGGTTCCACAGGAGCATTAAAAACAATTTTGTTTTAACGTGGTAATGGATGCAGAATTCCTGTTCCTGAGAATCTCATGCTTTTTTCCTTTAAAAAGGGCAAGTTCTAAACCTTAATCGTTACAAAGATATGCTTACTATGTGTAGGTGCTGTTTCTGCCGAAATTTCAAAGCCAGAAGGGTAGCAGACTTGGATTTCCAATGACTCAAGGTGGAGATTCGGTTCTCTACATCACCCTTCACTCCTTCCCATCACTGGCGAAAAAAACAGAAATATGCAAATTTGTTAAATGATTATGTAAATAAGTCAACTTGCATAATTTATACACTGCGTAATTTAGCTTTTCATGATACAGAACTTTCTTTTCTTCTACCTTCTTAAGCACAGAGTGGTACACAGCCCTGCTATATAGGATGCTGTGCCTAACCCCTGTCTTGGGCTGCCCCACGAGGGTGAGAGGAGCCAGCTTCACCCCAGAGTGCAACCCTTCCCTTCTGAAATGCACAAATGTAGCTGATACGGCCTGCAAAGCAGGATTTTGCATAGGCTGTGGATTAGAGAACCCACATCTAAGCTGCTTATTCAAACTTTTGAGTGTTGGGGGAAGGTGCACACTCCTTGGGTGTAGTCAGATAGGAATTTGTACCTTCCGGCATTTTAACTTGCTAATAAGCTCACTTGTTTTTAGGATTCCTTTAGATCTATTCCCTCTCTTTCATCAGGGGTCCCCAAACTACGGCCCCGGGGCCGGATGCGGCCCAATCGGCCTCCCAATCCAGCCCGCGACGACCCCCGCCGCCTGCTGCCGCCACGCGCGCAGCAACAATCTTAAAAGTTGGCAAAAAATCGCCGAAAATCCTTTGTGCGCATGCGTATGGGCCTCTCCCGACCCAGAAGAGGTCATTTCCGATGCACTTCCGGGTCGGGGGAGGCCCATACGCATGCGCACAAGCGTTTTTCGGCGATTTTTCCCCGACCGTGTGCATGTGCGCATGCACACGGGCGCGCACTCCCCCGCCCTCCGGCCCGCTGCGCGCGCACTCCCCTGCCCTCCGGCCCGCCGCGCGGTCGGCGCGGCGGGCACCGGCCCGCTGCGCGGTAAGTCTGGGGACCCCTGCCTTTCATCCTCCACACCAAAAATAAATAAATAAACCATTAACAGTATTTTGTAGTGCTTATCCAACAGTTCCTGTACAGAATTCTGCCTTGCCTCACCTTTTGCAGGTAGATGAGGGCCAAGGAACACAGGGAGGTTGTCAGGTGGCTCTACAGGGAGCAAAACCAAACCCTTTCGGTCCCTTAAGTGTAGTTGTGTAGGGTTTGAAATTCAGTTATACCTTTCACTTTTGTAACAATAAAATTTCTCCTATCTTACTCCATGACTGTCTGGTTTTTGCGTTTTAATTGATGGAAACATCCTCTTTGCAGGGCCGTCCATTTTTCTTTGCTGCCTACTACTGTATACACCTAACTCTGCCTGTGATCTTGCAATCACATGGTGTACATGGTGGACTGTTGCAAACAGCAAACTTTAGACTTAAATCTGCAAAGGCTAGATGGTTAAATAGCTGGTACGAGGTAGCTTTGTATGATATTCTCTCTCTCTCTCTCACACACACACACACACCTTGCATTGTGTACCACTTGTGTCCCTCCATCTGTTGCCTGTCTCCAGCTCCCATCATCCCTGCTCATTGGCCAGGCTGGCTGGTGCTGATGGGGGCTGGAGTCTAGCAACATCTGCAGGCCCACAGGTTCCTCACCCCTACTCTACAATGAAGAGAGGCTCCTGCACAAATGAGAAAACATGGTACAGGAACTGACAGCTGTGTTGGATTTTTACACTACAGGGAGCATTTTATGGTACAAGCAAGACAATGTCACTCCATACTTATCAAGTCAGAAGTGTTTCTCAGACTCTAGGACAAAGACTAATGTCTGTTCTAGTAATGTATGGTTGGATAATCAAGAAAAATGACCGGAACCGTCTTTTCCCCATTGCTGGGAATGTGTGCAACAGCCATCTTGTATGAGCTGAAAATGCTTCTTGGGTGGTTTAGTCATGACATCAGTATGCTGACCAGCAACAAGCAAACTCCCCTTAGATTTGAAGCTGACTCAAGAATCATGAGCTTTCTTGGTGAGTGATTAGAAAACACTCATCCGTTTTCCAAGAGTTCTCGCCTGGCTTGCAATGGTACATTTGCACTGATGGTACCACCCGCATGCTCATTATATTGTGTTCTCTCCTGGGAATTGTGTTCCAGCACCACCAATGCCAGAAAACTGCTTGGAAATTCAGCCTCACAAACTTTGGGGACATTGCTAATGCCAGCAGAAGCACTGTGTTTGTCATGAAAAAGTGCCACACAAGCATATAATTATGTGTTCTGCGATTCTGCAATGTGATACAAGACACTCCCTTAAGATCCTGCAGGAATGTGAGGAGGTTGCAACTGTAGCTCAAGAACCACCTTAGTGCAGAATCTGATAGCAGACGCCCACAAGATTATTTTGTTTTTCTGGTGCTATTGCTTTTTATAACATTTCTATACCACCCTTCCTATAAAAGGGCTGTGTACAATCAAGCAATGAAAACACAGGGACCCTTGGCAAGAAACGCAGCCCTTCCAAGTCCCAATAGTTTTGCTAGCTTGAGGAAAGAATTCATCGTTTCCGAACAGTTTTAATTTATTTGGATTGGAATCCTGGGTAAATGCCGTCCCTAAAACAGGCCAACTTCCTTGCACAACCAATTAGCAATATATGGATCTGAGTCAGACCCATGACCCATCATCTATATGGGCTGACAGCAGCTTTCTAGCTCTTCAGGCAGTGTCCGTCTCCCCCCCCCCCCCGGTCATCACTTGCTTTTTCAACTGGAGAGGTCAGAAATTGAACCTAGGGCCTTCTGCATATAAATCAGGTGTTCTTGGCATACAGCATATAGCACTCTTCAAATACTTGGTGTGCTGTCATGCTGAAAAAAAGGCCAAAGACTTGTTCCCTGTTGTCACAGAGGACAGGCCTAGATCAAATAGGCTTAACTTACAGGGAGGGCAGGTTTCAGCTGAATATGAAGAGAAAGCTCTCAGCCGAGCGGTTTGCCAGTGGAACCAATACCTGGGAGTGGATGGGATCTGCCTTGCGGAGATATACAACCAGCCACCTGCAGAGCTGTACCTAGAGGTTGGCAAGACTGCCCCCCCCCAAAAAAATCACCCCAGGTTTGTCTCCAGCTATCTGTGTAAGATTGCGAGCTTAGATAAGAGCTGGGAGCTGAGCAGTAAGAGAAATGGCAAAACTGTATGATGGTAGACAGCTGGAGACTACGGGGTGTGTGACATAAATGTGTGTGGTGATACAATGCCGCCATCACAGCAAGATCAAACACAGGAGAAGTTTCAAGTAGTTGGGTCACATAAAATGTAGTACTTTCTAGTGTGGCTATTACAGCAAGGTGTTTTTCTGTGGAGGGGGGGGGAGCGCCGCTACAGCTCCTTGCCAAGGGCACAAGGGACCCTAGGTTTGCCTCTGGCCACCTGTTAAAGGCTGCTCTAGCTCTGGATCCCCTGCTTTGAGCAAAGTTTGGACCAAATGGTTCACAAAGCCATTTTCCTTCCAGTGCTCTGAAATTGGACACCCCTCCTACAGTGCTGGTTGGTGCCCATTGTGATTGCCGGGGCTGAATATGGGGAACCCAAACAGTAGGTGGCACCAGAGCCAATGAGAGGCAGAGCCACCTAGTTCTGGATATGTCCCCATCCTCCCACCTGAGTTCTGCTAGAGCAAAACTGAGGCTGGGGAGGAGGACACCCCCTAGGCTTGCATAAAGTCAAGCAGGTGGGCTGGCTGAGACTAGAATGGAAGTTGGTGGGGCAGCACCCCATTTAGCCTAATGGCTCTGATTCCACTATCCTACAAGGCCCTTGAAGCTGTCTGGGTGTGTTCCGGGGCTCCTGACCCATTTTCCTCCCTCACCTTAGGAATCTCCCTGCACCACCCAGTCGCTTGAGTTGAAAAGAAAAGTGCGGTCTGTGTCACACTGCTAAGATGCTACAAGGCAGTTTTGCTCAGACCACATAACGTAGATCAGCAATGAGTCACCCCTGGTGGAACAATTCACCTTCTCAAGCTGGAGCAACTGAGCTATCAGCCACACCCATCCTCTCCTCATGCTAGCCTGGGATGTATCACCCTAGGCTCAAAAAACACTCAGCAGTGCAAGGAATTTGTCATGCAGTTGGGCTTTCTCCCATCTGTCTTTTCGGCAGTGTCAAAAGAAAAGAGAAGTCTTTCGGCAAGTGGCAACAGGTTTAGTTCTGAGAGTGAAACTTTTTCTGTACTTTCATGGAGACTAATGTGGAGCATGGCAAAGAAAAGAGGAGAATGTATGGGTAATGTTTGTTGAAGTCTCTTTGTAGCTATATAGAAGGTTCCAGGTTCGTTCCTCAGCGTCCCCAAGCAGGTCTGTGAAAGACTCCTGTATGAAATCCTAGAGAGATGCTGCCAGTTAGTGTAGATCAGTCAACATGGTGTCCTCCATATGTTGCTGGACTATAACTCCCAGCATTCCTAGCCATTGGCTATACTGGCTAGTGCTAATGGGTGTGGGAGCCCATCAGCATCTGGAGGGAACCACATTGGCTACCCCTGCTGACTACATGTTACTTTATGTAGCCAGTTAGTATATATGGATCTAGACCAGGCATAGCAACCTTGGCTCTCCAGATGTTTTGGAGCTACAACTCCCATGATCCCTAGCTAACAGGGCCAGTGGTCAGGGATCATGGGAGTTGTAGTTCCAAAACATCTGGAGAGCCAAGGTTGCCTATGCCTGAGCTAGATTCTGTATATGGCTGAATCCTGTGCAATGCTGTACACCATAGGCACCAACTCCTTAGGGTGATGTGTCTTCAGCCCCCTCCATATTGTTTAGCAGGGGGCTCAGCCCCACTCCCAATATTGAGGGGGCAGAGGAGGCTGAGCGCTGAGCCAAATGTGGTGCAGCATCAGTGACAGGCTCCTCTTGAGAGTGCGAGAGAGGAGGAGCTGTGGCCATTGACGCTGTGCAGCGCTGGACTAGGCACTCAGCTGCCTCCTGACGATGCACATGCAACATTTGTGGTGGGGAAGAGAATGTGCTTTAAATATACAGTGGCACCTCAGAAGTCTAACGGAATCCATTCCGGAAGTCCATTTGACTTCCAAAATGTTCGGAAACTAAGGCACGGCTTCTGATTGGCTGCAGGAAGCTACTGCAGCCAATTGGGAGCCGTGGAAGCTGCATCAGACATTTGGGTTCCAAAGAATGTTCGCAAACCAGAACACTCACTTCTGCGTTTACGGCGTCCGGAAGGCAAAACGTTCGACTCGCAAGGCGTTCAGGATCCAAGGTACAACTGCATGGTGTATATGCAGTTTTAGTGATCTCTCAAAATGCAGTGAGCCAGTTACAGCAGTAACTCGGTTCTTGAACGTAATCTGTTCCAAAAGACCGAGCCAGTTCCAAAACATTAGAAAACTGAGGCGCAAAGGGCTGCCCGCAAATTCAACTGAGAAAACTGAGAAACACGTAGCGGATGCTGTTCAACTTCCAAGGCGCGTTCAAAAACAGAAGCATTTACTTCCAGTTTTTCAGTGTTTGGGTTCGAAAACGTTAGTCAACGGAGATGTTCGAGAACTGAGGTACTGTATTCTGCTGCATTTGGGGCCCCTCCTGGTGAGTTGGGCCCTGGACCTCAGTCCCAAAGTCCTTCCCTGACAGCACCTGCAGTTGCTACGAGTCAGAGTGGACAGTACTGGGCTAGATGAGCCAGTAATTTGATTGACTACAAGCAGCTTCCTAAGATAGGTGTGCAAGATCCTTGGCCTGTGATGATTTGTCGTGGCTGATTCACATATGCCTATCATCAAATGAGGTTGCAATCACCGAGTGTGAACATGTGTGAACAGATGCCACATCCGCACCTCTCCGAAGAGTCGTCCATTCCTCCCTGTCAAACTTTAAAGTGACTGTTAGGTGTGGCAGGTGCTTCTTGGAGATATCACAGAAAAAGAAAACGACTCCAGCCAACAAGCTTGATACCTTTGAGCTAAATCTTGGAAGTCATTAGGTGATTATCTGTATTATTGTCTTTCTATTAGCTGCAAGTCACTGGGCTAAGGAGATTTATGTTCTATCACAAGCAAAGTTCCTTGAACTTGGATCTCTATGTAAACTTGAATAGCTGTGTTAAAAACAGAACAGTTAGGAGGCTGGGCTATTAGGGCAAACGGGACAGTGCCTCACCAACCTCAGTCTGCCAGTAAGCTTCATGTGTCTTAGTCCTTTGCTTCCAGCCACAGCAGAGCTCAGCCAGCCAGCCAAGTGGGGGGGGGGGTACTTGCCTGGAGACAGAGTCTGCATACAAGGTCCAGTCCAGTCCAAAGGTAAGGAGTATCTTAGTTCACGTAGTCAAATAATCCAGGGGTCAAGAAAGCCAAAGATCCAAGGTCACAAGAAGCAGCAAGGTCTGACCAGGAATGATTAATGTTGTTTCCCGCAACTGACTGAGGCTGGAAACCCTGCTTAAGAAAGCTGGGGCCTGTTGGTTCTCATCAGGAGCAATAAGGCTGATCAGCAGCAGGTGGAGTCACTTCACCTTCTGCTCCTTCAGGCTGCTGCTCAGCAGGTGAAGCTGACTCCTGGCCCATGACGTCCAATGAGTTTCTTCCAAAGAGCATCAACCTGGAGCTTTTCACCACTTGGAGAAGTGGGGTTGAGCATAGCCATATTTGACTATCTGCAAATTCTTGCAGGTGGCAGTGGGATATGTGTCTAATGAGAATATGCCATTTTGAGTTACAGGCAACTGGTCATTTACGCAGGGGTTACATTCCAAGCCACCATGCATTTAAGTGAAATTGCATATATTTGAAACACCATTGAAAAAGCCTGCAAACACCCTGTTCTGCCCCCACCCTGTCCTTTTCTGTGATGTTTTGGGGTCACGTCCATGTTCAGCACTGTCACACACAGTTTGCATGCACATATTGAACACACGTAAATTGCTCCATATAGCTGAATATCGTCTGCACATGACTTGTCTATAACTGCTCTCTAAAATGGCTCATGCAGCCATAAAATCACAATAAAAATCCTGTTTAAAAGATCAACAAAACAACAACAGTATACCAGCCACAGTGACCGCTGGGGTCCTGTTCCATTGATCATATAAACTGGTCCCATGTTCGGAAGGGAGGCAATTTCACATAGTCAGTACTGGGTGCATAGATGCCACACATTTAAAGCACACGCAACAATCCTGGGAACTGTAGTTTACCCCTCACAGGTCTAGGATTCCCAGCACACTTGGAAAAACTACAGTTCCCATGATTTTTTGGGAGGAGGAATGTGATTAGATATATGATGTGTAGGCATACTGAAATCCCCTGGAAAATACTGGCTAGAGAATGCTGGGGATGGACAGGGGTCAAGATTGGGACTTGTGGGTCAGGTTAGGTTTTTGTGCACTGCCCCCTGGAGGGGAACAGACGCTCTTTTATTTGAGCTCATGCTCTGTGGCCCATTTTTGTCCACTGATGCCTCTATCAGGAGGACAAGCGACCTCTTGCCCAAGAGGTGTCTCTCTCTCTCTCTCTGGGCAGGTGAGCATTCATTCACCGTCTTGCTCAAAGAGTGAATCACTGCCACTTTCCTTTTAAGGAGAGGCTGCAGGAAAGGAAGTGGGGGAAGGGCAGCTCATTGAGCGCTTCTTCACCACGCCTTGTTCTTGCTCCAGGCTGAGACGCCAAAGCCAAAAGCCGATCCCGGCAGCTGAACTCAGCAGAGACTCTTGAGGGCTCTTCGAGTAGCTGCCTGATCTCTCTCCTTGCCCAGCACTCCCTTCCGTTGCCCCCACGATGGCCAGGAACCACCAGGTGCAGAAAGCCAAGCTGGCTGAGCAGGCCGAGCGCTATGAGGACATGGCCGACTTCATGAAGGCAGTGGTGGAGGACGGAGCTGAACTCTCGAACGAGGAGCGCAACCTCCTCTCCGTCGCCTACAAGAACGTGGTCGGCTGCCAGAGGTCTGCCTGGAGGGTCATCTCCAGCATCGAGCACAAGACCGAGGAAGGTGACGACAAATCCCAGCTGGTCAACGAATACCGGGAGAAGATTGAGAAGGAGCTGAAGGATGTCTGCAACGTTGTCCTGGGGCTGCTGGACAAGCACCTCATCCAGAAAGCCGGCGACCCAGAGAGCAAAGTCTTCTACCTGAAGATGAAAGGCGACTATTTCCGCTACTTGGCCGAGGTGGCCACTGGGGATGACCGCAAGCAGATCATCGACAATGCACGGAAAGCTTACCAAGAGGCAATGGACATCAGCAAGAAGGAGATGCAGCCCACGAACCCTATCCGGCTGGGCCTCGCCCTCAACTTTTCGGTCTTCCACTATGAGATCGCCAATGCCCCAGAAGAGGCCATCAAGCTAGCCAAAACCACCTTTGACGAGGCCATGGGCGACCTGCACACGCTCAGCGAAGACTCCTACAAAGACAGCACCCTCATCATGCAGCTTCTCAGGGACAACCTCACATTATGGACTGCAGAGTGTTCAGGAGAAGAAGCAGGAGAGGCTGGTGAAGAGCCAAAGAACTGAACTTTGCAGACTGCAGAACGACGGTAACTCATTGTCTCCCCTGCAACCTCACTGTCTCTCTCCCACCTGTCCCACTTTCCCAACCCATCCTATTTTTATAAGATTCGTTTTCTCCAGCTCCTGGGAGTTCCAGCTGGATTTTGATAGCAAAAGGGGACTGATCCATGCACAAATGGGACGTCAGCATTTACCTAACTCTCATGTGGCAGCTTTCTGGAGGGGCATCACTATTTCCTGGCCTCTGTACTTCCTGGTATGGGACCTCTTCCTGCAACCCAGAGCTCCTTGCTTTGTATTAACTCTTGTATCTATCTGGTTAGCACCTGGTTAACACACGAGTCTTCCTGACCTGTCATGGAGGACAGAGATATCTGAATGTATATGTGTGTATACATATATTTAGTGTTTAACTGTGGAAGAAATAATTTTTTGTATTGTTTTGCATGGTAAAGTTGCCAAAGTAGCAGCTGAACAGAATTAAGCAAGAGTTGTCACCTTTGCTTCTCACAGCCCCCTTTAAAAAAGAAATCTGCTGGGTTTTCTCACTCAGGGCATCCTGTTGTAAGAAGATGGAGGTGGTGGGCCTTTTCAGGGGTAGCAGGGGGGCAGGACGGGTGGAACTCTTCCGAGCGGGTTAAGAATAGCAATCTCAAGAGGGCCTCTTGTTATCATGGTGTTACTGAGGTGGTTTGCTACAGTCTTCTTCCCCAATAAAAAGTTCACTTTCACACCTACCTTTTGTAGTTCTGGTCTTCACTTTCTTTCTCCCCGCACCCCAGACCCCCTGGGCAGTAGGAGGGGGAATGAGGTGGCACCCAAAGGGTTCCCCAACCCTTCTTACTGGCATGCTGTGGGACAGGGAGAGAAGATCCAGGAAATGCGCAAGCCTAAGCATATACTTGCGGAAGACAGGTTGATGCACGTCAAGGCAGCTTTTCTGCTCCTCTGAAATTTGAGACACTCCTGCAAGCTTCAGGGGAGGCGGGAGGAAAGGTTACGCCTGAAGGCAGAGCGGTGCAACCTGAAGATGAGGTTGGGCCTTATCTGGGAAAGAAAGAGGCCAGGGTGGAGTAGCAGAACCACCCTGGGGAGAGGCAGCCAGGGACAAGAATGGCTTTGATCTGGGCAGAAAAGGGAGGCTGCTGCTTACCTACCCAGGAGAAGAGCGTGCCCTTGCTTCTCTCTACCTGCCGCAAATGTTTCTCCCTAGCTCAGGTGACAGGGGAGACAGCTAATCCCACCAATGGAATCCCACCCACCCCCGCACACCACAAAAAATGCTTCAGACTTTGGACATTCAGGGAAACGTTCCCCTTTGACTCATGTGCCAAGGACTCCCATTGCCGTACAGAAAATTGGTGAGGGCGCATGCCTTAGGGCAGGACCAAGGCTCAGTAGTACAGAGCATGTGTGTTGTGCACAGAAGGTCCTGAGTTCAATACTTGGCATTCCCAGGTCGGGCTGGGAGAGAGATTTTGTCAGAATTTATGGTTGAATCCAATGCTAGTCCAGGCAAAGTAGACCCATTGATGTAAATGGATCTAAGTTACAGATACATTGATTTCAGTGAGTTTACTCTAGGTAGGACTAGCATTGGTGACAACCCAGCGTTCCTGTGCAGGGCACACACTGGCCTAACCAATTGGCCCCTCACAAAAATGAGAATGGGACCAATAATTTAACCAATATCCTTATGGGCTGAAAGTGTGGCTGGTCAACTGCAATTCCACTTGCAGCTTTCAGCAGAAGAGGAATAATTTTGTAGACTTATGTGTAGGGAGGGGGAAGAAACACAAACAATCCAAATCACATTTAAAAGTAAGTTTACCTAATTTATACTTTCCGAAACAATGTGTGAACCAAAACACAACCATCCTTTTAAATTTGCACTTCTGCAAATTTTGCTGTAGCAAGTTATACAGTGGTACCTTGGTTTACAAACACAATTGGTTCTGGAAGTCTGTGCTTAACCTGAAGCGTACTTAACCTGAAGCGAACTTTCCCATTGAAAGCAATGGAAAGTGGATTAATCTGTTCCAGACGGGTCCGCTGAGTACTCAACCTGAAGCGTACTTAACCCGAGGTATGAGTGTAATTGGTTCTGGAAGTCCGTACTTAACCTGAAGTGAACTTTCCCATTGAAAGTAATGGAAAGTGGATTAATCCGTTCCAGACAGGTCTGCAGAGTACTTAAACTGAAAATAGTCAAACCGAGGCGTACTTAAACAGAGGTATGTGCAAAAATGCATTATATTTGGAGAAAATGCTTTGTGTACATGTGAATATTAGGCACCAAATTTGCACTAAAATGTCGACAGTTTTTCATTAGGGCTTAAAAAACCCAACCACTGCAAATTGATGTGTATAAGTAGGGAATTGAACTGACGACTGGAAAAATGAGAAACTAAAGGACACCAAAGTTGAGATATCCACACATTCCTCCTTATGTGCTATTAGCACTCACAAAGGAATCCTTGATAACGCCAACGCCCCCAATCCCACCATGATTCCCTGGAACACAATTTGAAAATCACTGTCTGGTAATAAATTAAGCCAAACATTCCACTTTATTTCTAGAAGAAAGAGTTTATTAAAATGCATTGCCTCTATCACAGGGCGGATGAGCAAACCTCTTACATATTCTCAAATGTTCTCAATTCTCAAAGTGATTTTTCTAGTTTTCACGGTTGTTGTTGTTTTTTAAACAAAACCTGACAATGTGTTGCCAGTTTCTACTTCCAGTGAAACTGGAGAGGGTGCGGCTCAGACTACAATCAGCCAGCAGCTGGGACTGTCTCCTGTGGCATTTCAGTAGCATAATGCTTTTCCCAGGACCTTGAGAGTTGCTGCAGTGCTACTCATTCCTGCAGCACGGCATGAGAAGCTTGATCTCCAGGCATGACCAGGAAAGACTCCTCTCTGAAACTCTAGAGCAGAGATAGCCAATGCGGTGCCCTCCAGATGTTGCTGGACAGCAACTCACATCATCCTTGACTTGGCCATGCTAGCTGGGGCCAATGGGTGTTGGAATCCAACAGTGTGGAGGGCACCACATTGGCTCTTCCTGGTTTCGAGAGTTGCTGCCTGTCAGTGTAGACAGTACTCAGCCAAATGGCCCAATGGTCTTGGCCCAATATAAGGCAGTTTCTTACACAGATATTTGGCAGGCATTTTATGTGGCAGGGCCAAGCTCAATAGTACAGCCGTGCATTGCATGCAAAAGTTCTTGGGTTCAATCCCTGCCATCTCCAGATACAACTCGAAAAGACTCCTGCCTGAAACCTTACAGAGCCACTGCCAGTCAGTGTAAACCAAACTCGGGGCTTCTGTGGCCCTCCAATCGCCTTCTAAATCCGGCCCGCGGACGGTCCGGGAATCAGCATGTTTTTACATGAGTAGAATGTGTCCTTTTATTTAAAATGCATCTCTGGGTTATTTGTGGGACATATGAATTCATTCATTTCCCCCCCCAAAAAAATATAGTCCGGCCCCCCACAAGGTCTGAGGGACAGTGGACCGGCCGCCTGCTGAAAAAGTTTGCTGACCCTGGCAGCAAGTTCCTCACTCTTGATGCAGACAATGCAGAACTAGATGGACTAATGGCCTGATTCAGTATAAGGCAGGTTCTTATATTCTCCCAGCATAGCCTGGAGTTTCTCAATGCAGGAAAGAGTGGTTTTTCAGCAGCTCACACACCACTGAGATGAGTAGCAGGCCATGGTATCCCTTTACAGACCAGTTTGGTCTTCCCATTTTTCCTATGTTCTAAACACTCCAAATTCCACTTCTGCCTTCACCAACACTCCTGACCTACAGCCTGGTGCAAAAAACCAAAAATACAATTCAATGAAGAACCTGGGCTGCAATTGAATTTTGGATGCAGAACACTTGGTATGCATTTACCGAAATTTCAGATATTATAAATATGAAAATTATGTTTGGCAAAGAAAACCAGCCCGTTTCTCATACACAGAGGGGAACCTGTCAATCCTGAATTTACAAGCTGTGCTTCTTTTGCACATGAGGCACACAATTCAGTAAGAGGATCAGTTGTGCAAGCCTCACCGAAGTGAATGGGAGCTGACTGAGAGCATGGCTCTGCACCCGCTCATTTCATAGCACCTCCTATTCATTTCAGTGAAGCTTACATAGAAAAACATGCCTGTCTCTTGTGCTCCATTTAATGCAAGAGGGCTCTCAACTCATGGGGAAGGAACATAGAAAGCTGCCTTATACCGTGCTGGACTATTGGCTAATCTAGCGCAGTGCTGTCCCAGTACACTGGCTGGCAATGGCTCTCCAGGCTTTCTGATGGGAGCCTTCTCCAACCCTGGAGATGCCAAGGATTGAACCCAGGACCTCCTTCTTCAATGCAGGCCATGCAGCTTACACAGGAAGCTACCTTATATCATTTAGCTCAGTATCATCCACACTGACTGACATCAGCCCTCCAGGGTTTCAGAAAGGGGATATTCCAAGCCATGTCTGGAGATGCAGGGGATTGATCTAGGGACCTTCTGCACCCAAAGCAGATGTTCTACCACTGAGCTACAGCCTTTCCCCTTATGAGGCCAGTATGCCTGCAGACCTGCTGCTGTTCCAGGCACAACTTATCAGCTTCCTTTTTCCCTCCTTGCATTAGCTCTCTCACCCCCAAGGTACTGGGACAAGGAAGCGACTTGCAGGAATGTGGGAAGCATCCTTTTAGCATGGGAGGGCATCAGTCACCTACAAGACATCTGGGATGAAAGCCAGCAGGGTTCTCCACCCTACTCACCCACATTCAGCTGTTGATGGATTGTGAGCTCTACCCAAAGGATTACACTAACTTCAAACGAGCAGCGCAAACCTATGAATGTCTACTCAGAATGAAGTCCCACTGGCTTCAGTGGGGCTTATTCCCAGGTAAGTGTGCACAGAATAGGGTTGTGGCCTAAAAACAGCACTCGTGTGTATTGCCACTCCTGATGCACAAACTCAAAAACATGTAGAACATCAAGGAACGTCTACCCTCCTCACCGCCCTACACAAACTGTTTCCCCCCACATTTAACATTTGGAGGATAAGGCTATCAGGGCCCACAATGGTTGCTGGGAACCCCAAGTGTGTAGAATGCTGTAGCACTCAGGCCCTGCTGGCAGGCTTCCCACAAGCACCTGGTTGGCCACTGTGAGAAGCAGGATGAGGAACTAGATGGGCCACTGCCCAGATCCAGCAGGGCTATTCTTGCGTTTACCTTACAGGGTGGTGAGAATCACTGAGCCAATTCCCTGGTCTTACATATACAGTATACACATTCTGCACTTAGACCAAGCAAAGAACAACAAAATAAATGGAATGAACACCCATGTTACATCAATGCTACTATTTCAGCATGGGGACATTATATTCAGTAGAGAGTTCTTCCATCCTTCCATTTACTGTACCTCCATTAATTATCCACTGTCCATATCATGTTCTCCAAATCACTGCTTTCCCACACTCCCCCCCTTCCACCAGTCAGGATTTAAACATACCAGGGATACTTTGAAAAGGAGACGGTATGTGAAATCCAGATTGAGGGAATGAAAAAGTGGGAGGCTGTGATTTGGAGAAGAACATCATATGGACAATGGATAATTATTGGGAAACCACCCAAGGGTCATATATGCCAGTGGCTGTGACCTGAGGCAGAAGTCAGCCGAACAAAGAATACTAATTTTACCTTTCTTTATATGTAGGCTAGTTTCTGTGCACACTTACACACCCCTCTCCCATCCAGGCAAGCGAGAGGCGTTATCAGAGCCCAAGGACAACTTCCAGCCAGGCAAACACACTCAAGGGAGGTGCAAAGCAGGTCTGTCCAGAGTGAGTGTGGCTTGGGAAGGGTGTGTGACATGGGGAAAGTCCCAAGAGCTAGGTTGACAGACTTGGGGGGGGCTGTATTTGGCCCCTGGGCCTGATCTTTCCCACCCCTGCTTTAAACTATACATAAAAACACCTCTGTATTTTCCTCTGGGTGGCTTTTTTTATTCTGTAGCCAACTAAGGTTTAATCAGAATAGACCCATTGAAATCAATGGATCCAAGTTAGCCCTGTTCATGAATTGCAATGGGTCGGGTCTGAGTAGGACTAGTATTGGATACAGCCCCTTCCCTTCAATCATTTAGCACTGGGAAGCAGGGTACTGTATCTCATAATGATGCAATCCATCAGGAAGTTCTCTTGCACAAGCCCTCTTCAAATGAATCAGAGCTGGGGTACAGTATGCCTAGGGCTACCACACATCCAGATTTTCCCAGGCATTACCGGGATTTAACAGGTGGAATTGACGTCTGGGGGTATTTCCGAGAGGTGGCGCTTTGCCCTGGATCTTAGGCAAGTCAATCAATGACTTTCGGGGTGTCCTGGTTTTTACTTTTTGAAATATGGCAATCCTAAGCATGCCCAAGTAGGAGAACCTTCTGAAGATCTATAGCTCAGACCTTCTGCTGCGGCATACTTAATGGTGCCCAATCAGATCCACCCCCCGAGGCTGTTGCCTCTGAATTTCTGACATTCACCAGAATATACATGCTAACATGTCAGCTTCTAGAAGCCGTGAGTGTCAAACGTTAGACCAGAAGCACTCCCACAGCCTCGTGGAGGAGGAGGAGGAGCCAGAGTAGCTGATGCAATGTTCCCCCAATCCTCAGGGCTGATTCAAGCGGCGAATGCCCTTGCTCATCAAACACACTTAATTGCCCAGGGAAAATGAGCAGGGAACATTTCACAAGGCTATAGTTGCTGACTCAGTGCATTAATAGAGATGGTACTTAATTTGGCATTAATTGTGGGCCCACAGTTACCAGGCAGGAAGGGTCACATTTCAGTATAGTTAGCGCAAGGTGTGGGATATGGTGTCTTTACCCAAGCAAAATCATTGACCCTGCACTTTGAACTGGTAGGAATCACACTGGGGCTGAAGGAAGGATCTCAAAGCAGCTGATGAACAATTTTGATCTTCACAGCACTCCATAACTCATTTACTCATTCATTTAAATATCGTCTCAAGGCACTGGACATATCCATAGTAACCCTCCACCCTCACTTAGCCTCCCCTCAGCCCAATGAGGGCAGCGCGGGTGGGGTGGGGGGTCCTCTATCTCTGTCATTCATGTGTTACAGCTACCGCTAGGGAAACTAAGGCTGAGAAAAAGCAGCTACTTGCCCAAGGGCTGCTCAGCAAAGATGGGATCTCTGAACTCAAATTTCCCAACCACATAAAAGTGCTAGAGCTTTTTGCTAGCCCTGCCCCTGTCCTGTTGACAGCCCACATGGCGTACAGGAAGTAGAAGCAGATTTTCTCAATACAGATCTCCATGCCAGGAAAAAGTCCCTTAGCTGCTAAACTGTATTATATGTTCATTTCATGTTCCCAGGAGCCTTTAAAAAAAAACTACAGTTCCCAGGATTTTAGGGAGGGAAATGTGCTTTAAATGTATTGTGTGTGCACAGCCTAAAAATGAAAAAAGGGTTGCCATAAAGGGAGGGCCAGCCCGAGCATTTAACAAAATGCCTTAGGCAATTGATGCTGGGGATGAGGGTCAAAACAGCAGCGCCCCCCCCCACTCTTCTTTCTAAGGCCTCCAGTCATTTCCCTATGTTGTCACATGACCTTTCCTGGACCCTCTAAGCTGGTCTCCTGCCTGAGCGCCAGTAGCAGCTGCTATCCTGTCACCACTGCTGAAGTAAAATTGGATTATTGTTCCCGGTGGCTTCTGCTTGGGGAATGGGGATGGGGGTGCCATCTTGTCCTTGCCTCAGGTAGCAACATGCCTTGGGCTGATCCTGGAGTCTGGAGTGGGGTTTGAGAGACACAATATTTGAGAAATAGTGGGCTGCTATTTGAGAACCACATTTCTCCCTGAGCATGGGGAACTAGAAGCATGGTTTTTTGGGGTCCCAGTCAATTGTTGGCATCCATCTGTCTCAAAAGACAATGGAGTGCACCTCCAGGGGCAAAGTCAAGCCACTGGAGAATCACAGTGCCTGCTGTGGCTGCAGAGACTAGTAGCTCGTAACTGCTGCCTCCCAAGTTGTTTTTCCTTCGTTAGCAGCAATGAAGTGACCTCTCTGAGGCGTAAGCCTGGGCAGTGTGCATGGAGGCTCTGGGCTGCCTAGATGACAACACCCCCTCTCAACCTCACTGATGTGGTCCAAATGAAAGCAGAGAAATACATTTGGCACCAGCTTGGCTGCAGGAGTTGCCGCAAGGTGGTGTACAGGACGCCACCCAACCATCTTAGGAACACCAGATTCGTGTAGGGTTTGCTCCTTAGCCTTTTATTCTCCCAAAGATGTTCCCAAAACAGTGGGTATAGATTTTTCCTCAGAGTTCACTCCCAAAGCCTTTCTCACAGATGAGTATAGCTGCAAGGCAGCAGAAGTTTAGGGCCAGAGTTTTCCTTCTCCTAGATGGGCTACCTTCCCAGGGTGACAAGCCCCATCTGCCCCTCATTCCCCTCTACAGCGCATGCAGAAACCACATTCTTGTCCGTGGGACCCACTATTGGTCTTGTCCACTCAATCTGCTTGAGCATGTTTTGGCATGCAGGCAAAGACCCTAACTCACCAAGGGTTTGAGGCCCATTGGCTACACTCACCTAGTTTAGTCAGCCAGTCAATGCCGTTTCCCTGGGTGTGGCTGCTGTCACAAGCTGATAGCTTGTAGGGGCCACAAGTGAGAGCTGAGTGCAGGGCAGAAGCAAAGGTGGAAAAACTACCCCAGAAGGAGCATTACATGTCCCCTACCAGAGGCATTACCCCTCCCTTAACACCCCAAACATCCCAGTCAATATACAAATGCAAAATGTGTCAGTTCAGCTCCACCTCTGGAGTAGTTTACGAAACTGCTGCAGGTTATTTGCTCTAGGGCCTATTTTAATTGGGAGGAGGGCAGGGAGGGAAATATTTCCAAGGAGGAAAGAACAGGCCTATAATGCTTTCAGCAAGAAACGAATAGATCCCCCAAAAGCTCCAACTTGAGTGTCTGGTTATCAGCTTGCTCCTCCCTTCTGCTGCTGCACCTTTACCAGCTGCATGCCATGGAGAAATTGAGGAGGCAAAGCTTCCTCACCCACCCTAACCACTTTACCTGGCATATCAGGAGAGGGGGCCCATGTACCCTGTATCCAGTCCTCTGTTTGAAGGGTTGTCTGGACCAAGTCTTTTTGAAAGATAAGGAAACCTAAGAAGGGAAGGGGGAGAGGAGGTGGAGCTTTGAAGTTGTCCATCAGTTCTGAGCAGCACCTGGACAGGCAATCTGGCCACAATCTTCCCCACTATGGGGAGATGCAGTGCTGGCCCAATACATTTTAGTACCACAAAATGGCACCCCCATCCTCGCCATGGAAGAAGGGCCAAGTGAAGATCTACATCAGGCATAAGCAGTTGCATCACTTTGCCTCATAGGCGAGCTGGCTCTGGTGAGATGGATCCCATTTCTCTTTTATTTGTATTAAATATTTCTAAAACTGCACCTATACGTGTAAATGAGTATGTGCATATTTTACGCAACACCCACCCACCCACAAACACATTGTACATCACTCAAAATTATTTAGGTTTTTCCAACTCCTTTGGCTTGCCAGCACTTATGCCTTGAATAGCTGCCTAATATGATTAGAAATTCAACAGGTGAAGCCTTCTCCATCATGGAGCTGTGGTGAGCCAGAAAGCTGAACCTAACCTGGCAGAAATGTTGTGGCAAGGCGCCCCAGGGAATAATTGCTTAACAGCTGGAGGGCAAATAGCAGGTAAACCTAAAACGGCTAAAATACTTTAACTGTATAATTTCTTACTAGGCAATTGGTTAGAATGCAACTTTCATACAGTACTTACATTGCCACACCTAAATGGAGTAGATGTGTTTCTTAAAATAAAGGTAAACATTCAAGGAACGGAGCCTAAAATAACCCCGAGGTACTTAGGCCCTGGTAATCCTCGTCTCTACCCCAGGCTACACAGCACTGTGCCAGAGGACTTATGTCCAGCCATGCAACTGTTTCAAAGCACAAGCACCTCTGTCGGGAAAGGAGTTAGCAACCCTTTTAACACACCCTACTCTGATGGACTTGGAAGATACATCATGAAAGCAGTGAGGCAGAGAGCACTGGGTGGGTTAATGCAAAGAACTGCACCCTTGCTTGGCTCAAGCAAGCAGCAGCTTGGATCAAAGAACTTAGCACATTCCAAAACACTTCCACACCCACCTCCTCCATTCCTCTGGGAATCGGGGAAGCTACGCAGCTCCTGAACTGGCCCAGTCCCATTTAATTTCTCCTGGGTGGAGCTCGGCAAGCTCAGCTGTGCTGGGGTTTCTCACTAGTTTCAACTTGAGTGATTAATTGTAGCCAAATCCAGTCATGCCACCTTAGGGCTATGAACTCGTCTAAGCCAGCAGAACAGCTCCACGACATGGAGGGGAGGCCCAGGCAGCAGCTGCAGCGAAACTGGGTGGGTGACCAGGCCAGTGTTACTCTCTGCCTTTGAGATGCTCCTCTCTGCAGTACGCTTCCAGCAAATACCAGCTGCTGGAAAACCACAGAAGGGGAGAGTGCTGTTTCATTCATGTACTGCTTTTGGGCTTCCCACTGCAGCACCTGGTTGTGAGAACAACATGCTGGACTGGATCCAGCAGTGCTCTTCTGAAGTCCTTGTGGGCCTTCTGCCCAGCTGTCTGTTTCTTCTCTGTCTGTTCATACTTGGACTCTGATAATGTCTCCTGCTTGCATGTATGGAGGCTAGAGAGCAATGTGCATAAAAAATAGCCTACTGTACAAATGTAATACTGTTTACATTTGTTGCTCTGTTCAATTTTGCCTCTGAACCCACCAACCCTGGTCATGTGGCCAGCTTCTGGCTGGAAAAGGTTCCCCACCGCCGGAGTGAATGAATCTCAGCTTGAGGGAGCAAGAGTCTGGCTTGCAAAAATTAGAAATCTTATGCTCTTCCTGTGTTCTCATGTTTGCACAACAAGCAGAAATTACGCAGCAGTGTTAGGGAAAACGTAAACTGCTGAATTTCTGCTTTGCACGGAGAGGTCTGCACAGCTGCTGGCCCACCAAGCTGATCACAGCTGTGTACAGTCATACCTCGGGTTAAGTACGCTTCAGGTTGAGTACTTTCAATTTAAGTACTCTGCGGACCCGTCTGGAATGGATTAATCCACTTTCCATTACTTTCAATGGGAAAGTTCGCTTCAGGTTAAGTTCGACCCAATTACACTCATACTTCAGGTTAAGTACGCTTCAGGTTGAGTACTCCGCGGACCCGTCTAGAACGGATTAATCCACTTTCCATTACTTTCAAGGGGAAAGTTCACCTCAGGTTAAGTATGTTTCAGTTTAAGTACTCCGTGGACCATCCGGAACGGATTAATCCAGTTTCAATGGGATTACTTTCAATGGGAAAGTTCGCTTCAGGTTAAGTAGGCTTCAGGTTAAGTAAAGACTTCCGGAAACCAATTGTGTACTTAAACCGAGGTACCACTGTATTTTCAATTTAAGTACTCTGCGGCCCCGTCTGGAACGGATTAATCCACTTTCAATGGGATTACTTTCAATGGGAAAGTTCGCTTCAGGTTAAGTACACTTCAGGTTAAGTACGGACTTCCAGAACCAATTAAGTACTTAACCTGAGGTACCACTATACTTGCACCTGCCAAGTGCAGATTTAGAAATATGCTGCTGTTTCTGCAATCCTAGGCAGGGAGCAAAAAAAAGCAAGTGGTTTATTAAGCACCCAGAAGGCTGCTATTAGGATTGTCAGTTAAAAAGAGGGGGTGGGGAAGCTGGCTTGTCCTGTTTCTCTGCCTCTAAGAGAAGTTTGGACCCAAAAATCACCACAAGGAGCTTCCAGTGGCCAGCAGCAAAACATTCAGTTGCTACAAGCTATGCTGCCATTCAAGAAACAGCAACAAGAGCCTGTTCAAAAGTTGGCAGCCCTAGCAGGTTGTTAGTGATAGATGATAGATAGATAGATAGATAGATAGATAGAGATAGATAGATAGATAGATAGATAGATAGATAGAGATAGATAGATAGATAGAGATAGATAGATAGAGATAGATAGATAGATAGAGATAGATAGATAGATAGAGATAGATAGATAGATAGAGATAGATAGATAGATAGATAGAGATAGATAGAGATAGATAGATAGATAGATAGATAGATAGATAGATAGATAGATAGATAGATGATAGATAGATAATACAACTCTACCATGCCTACCACTCCTAACTGGTCCAGTTCCTGGCATGAAAACAAAGGGATGGGTAAAGTTTTAATTCAAAGATGGGGAGCTGGTAGCCCTCTAGCTCTTGTTTTGCCAGAGTGCATGGGAGCTGGAGTCCAACCGCATCTGGGGAGCCACAAATCCCCCAGCCCTGATTTCTGTATGTCATGCTGCTTGAATGCACAGGAGGACCAGTAAAAGAAGGTGGGGGGGCATTTAGTACTCCTTCCTAGTCAGATATGATACTTCTGGTCTAATCATTTAGCTCAGGCATGGCCAAATTGGCCCTCCAGATGTTTTGGGACTACAACTCCCATCATCCCTAGCTAACAGGACCAGTGGTCAGGGATGATGGGAACTGTAGTCCCAAAACATCTGGAGGGCCAAGTTTGGCCATGCCTGATTTAGCTGGTGATGATCCAGTAGTGGAAGACAGAAGCGCAAGCGAGGAAGCATCACTCTGAGGTTTCTAATGGAAAGGGGATCGGAAATTGCTGGTGTTCACTTATTTGACCCATATCCAGAAAGGAAATCAATCCAGTGAATATGATCAGTACTGGTTGATATGTTGCTGATTACACCGCCTCCCTTAGTGTTTTCTTTGCATTAAAATGAATGGGGTGGAATAACGTTATGACAATGCGATGCAATGCAATGGCAACATAATTTAGGTAATTTAGGTAATTAATTCTGTAAATTTGTCAATTACGTAATTTCACCATAGTGAACAGTGAGGTAGATGGTGTTATTTTTGGTGGAGGATGAACTGCAGTGAAACAGAAACAGTGCTGTGTTCAATGAATACAGGTCAGAACAACAGAAAAGAATGTGTTCTTGTATTTCTAACAGCGGGATCTTATCAGAAGTGTGTCTGCACAATGGGTGTGTCATTAAGGTCTCCCAGCTCACCTTGCCTACCCTTGGGTGTGTGCTCAGCTATGAGCTTGGCTGCTGTGCCACACCCCAACTGGTACTCTGCTTTGTCAATCTTCACCTTTCTTTCAAAGTGTTTGTGGCTTCAAAGTGTGTACTCAGAGGCATCTATTGCCAATCTCCTGGTGCAAAGCTGCCTTGTTTGTGCCTTGCTGGAATGGATGATCCCAACACATTCCATGATCATCATAGCCGGCTATGCCATGCATATTCCAGGTGCATTTGTCTGGAAGGAGCCCAGCCAGGTGGGTGTGGCTGCGAGCAGACTCAGCGTTAAATTTTTAGCTGGGCAGTTGCTGTGTAGGCAGAATGGATGAATGAATGATACGGTAAGCTTAATGAGGCTCTGAGTCCCCATGTCCCTGCAAGGCCATTTTCCCTAGTTAGGGCTGCTGTTGGACCACTTACTTCTTTCTTTAGGGTGTTCATAAGAGCCTGCTGGATCAGGCCAGTGGCCCATCTAGTTCAGCATCTTGTTCTCACAGTGGCCAACCAGATGCTTCAATGGGAAGCCTGAAAGCAGGATTTGGGCACAACAGTACTTTTAGAACCATTCAGTTGACAGGGATCTCAATGGTAATATCATCCAGTGGTCTTCAACAGGTCAGGACTTGAGGTCCACCTGTGACCTTCAGCCTGCAACGTGAGCCCCACTTTCACATCTTCACTTGTTTTATGTGTAGGAGCACTGATAAAGCACATACAGTGGTAATCGGTTTACAAACACAATTGGTTTTGGAAGTCTGTACTTAACCTGAAGCGAACTTTCCCATTGAAAGTAATGGAAAGTGGATTAATCCGTTGCAGGCGGTCCGTGGAGTACTTAAACTGAAAATACTCAAACCGAGGCATACTTAAACCGAGGTATGACTGTAATTAACCAGGCTCTGGGGTGATTAACCTGGCTTTTGGCTGATTACATTCTATGGCTTTTCAAATGTGTTTGTGGGAGGTGGGTTATTGGCCTGTCTTTGTTTTATTACATATTTTGTGTTCTCATTTTGTATTTTTATGTTGTGAACCTCCCTGGTAACACTGGATGAAGGAGAGTAGTAGTAGTAGTAGTAGTTATAAAGAAATAATGTAGGGGGTTTGTTTCAAAGAAAGCCTGTAATTGGGTTGGAGAATAGTGGAGCTGATGTGATGCAGGTATTCAAAGGGCTCTGGCATCCAATGAATCACCGTGACTCCCATTGTTCCTTCTGGGAGGGAGTGGCACAGATTAAATGGGTCTGAGCACTGGGTGGGGCAGGTGTGCTTGTGCCAGAGAGGGTTTCCATGCAGTGTCCCAAATACTTCTGCTAGGAAATCTTTCAGAACACCCTCGTGCCCCATGCTGGATTCCAGTGCATGCCTATGAGTCAGCAAAACCTGGCTGGGATTTCTAAAGGCTGTGATGGCTAGACAATGGAAGCCCAGTCAGCAAAATAGTGAAAGGGACGCCTCCAACAAGTATGTTCCTGCCTCTACGCCCACTTTGTGGGGAAAATGCGGTCAAGAACTGTGTCACACTGCGAGGGGATAAGCATTGGAAGAGACGATGGAATGAGGCCAGGCCGGTGTGGATCAGCACTATGTTTGCATGGAGAATATTTTTATTACATTTATATTCTGCATTTCCTCCAAAGAGCTACCCCAACCCTGTTTTATCCTCGCAATAACCCTGCAAGACAAATTAGGCCGAGATATGGTTATGGGGGGCTTATCCTCACTTCCACTTGTCCTGCGGCTAGAAAGCAGGGGTCCAAGCGCTGATCTGCTTGTTCTGTGCTTTCTTGACACGGGTCCAAGAGGTTTCCCCTTTGCCTTACCACTCTAACCAAGATACACGGAACCTTTTCAGCCTGAGCGCCACATTCCCTTTTGATCAATCTTCCAGGAGGCACATGCCAATGGTGGGCAAGGCTAGAGCCAAAGTGGCCAGGGAAATTAATAAATTAATGTGGCACTTTGAAAAGTAGGTCACACACACCAAGCATGCAAAAAGCCAGGTGCTTCTATCGACTCTCATGCACCTCTGCTTCCAGGCAAGCAAGAGTCATGATCATGCTTCAAGGACCTATTTCAGCCAGGCAAAAGCACTCAGGAAGGGGGCAGAGCCAGTGAGGGGTATGGATGGGGAGGGTGGGTGGCCCATGGAAGTCATGGCTTGGGAAGGGTCCCAAAAGCTAGATAGAGAAGCCTGGAATGCCACATTTGCCCTCATGCCTGAAGTTCCCAACCACTGTTCTATACTCACACACCCTTCTCTATCCTCCATGCGGACAAGCAAGAGGCATTATCAGAGTTCAATGACACATTCCAGCCAGGCTAAAACAAGCATGGAGGATTCAAAGCAGGGCCGGTATGGGCTATGGCCTAGGGAGGAGCGGGAATTGGCCAGGGAGACCTAGAGAGAATCTTGAGTGCCAGGTGGAAAGGTCTGGAGGCCTGAGGTTCTCCACCTGTATGCTAATTACTACCCCATACTGGCTTTCTCAAAATAATCTAACCTTTCCAGTTCAAAAGGATCTTGGCTAGCAGAACTGAGAAAGGCTTCTGCCTCAGACCATGAAAAGCCAGTAAAACAAGAAGTCAGTACTGGCTACATAAACCAATAGTATGGCTCAGTATAATGTGGTTATATGAATACTGAGCAGTGGTGTGCTTAGGTAATTTTAGGACACATCCATGCTAGACAGTTAAAGCACTATAATACTACTCCTAACAGTCATGGCTTTCCCCAAAGAATCCTGGGAACTGTGGTTAGGGGTGCTCACAGAAGGTACCTTTCTCAAAGTGCCCTGCGAACATGGATTGACTGTTAGACCACTCTGGGAATTGTAGTGCTGTGAGGCAGATAGGTTTTTTTTAACAAGCCTCAGCACCCTAAACAAACTACAGTTTGCATAATTCTTAGGGGGAAGCCCATGGCAGTTTAAAGTACAGTGGTACCTCGGGTTCAGGTACCTCGGGTTACAGGCACTTCGCTAACTTGGTAGTAGTACCTCGGGTTAAGAACTTTGTTTCAGGATGAGAACACAAATCGCACGGCGGCGGCATGGTGGCAGTAGGAGGCCCCATTAGCTAAAGTGGTAGCTCAGGTTAAGAACGGTTTCAGGTTAAGAACAGACCTCCGGAACAGTGGCGTAGTGAGCCGCCGCGACACCCGGGGTGGCAAATTGCCATGCACCCAGGGGGGGGCACCGCTACATAATGACGCATGCGTACTATGTAGTGGGGGAACCCGCTACACATGCATGCTACGTAGAGGGGGATCGCCCCCCTTACTTCTA
Organism: Zootoca vivipara; assembly: GCF_963506605.1. NCBI lineage: Eukaryota > Metazoa > Chordata > Lepidosauria > Squamata > Lacertidae > Zootoca > Zootoca vivipara. The sequence goes on along the minus strand of NC_083281.1, from coordinate 35,025,838 downwards.
AATGGAGGGTCCAGACTCCAGGTAGATAGCCCACTGGCGCAACGTGCCGTGCCGAGTGGGTTTTTTACTAGGAGGCTGGAGGGGCTCGCCTTGGGAGTCGCTGGGTGGGGTGCCGACTGTCACCCCCCCCATAGTGGAACCCGGGGCAGCCCGCTCCCTACACCCCCTAGCTCCGTCCCTGCTCTGGAATGAATTACAGTGGTACCTCGCAAGACGAATGCGTCTTGCGATCTGATGGTGACTCGCAAGACGAATTTGTTTTGTGAAAAATTCATCTTGCGAATTGCGGTTTCCCATAGGAATGCATTGAAATTTAATTAATGCGTTCCTATGGGAGAAAAAAGAAATTTCAATGCATTCCTATGGGAAACCGTGATTCGCAAGATGAATTTTTCGCAAAACGAATTGACTCGTGGAACGAATTAAATTAGTCTTCCGAGGCACCACTGTAAATTCTTAACCCGAGGTACCACTGTAGTGTGGTAGTGCTTTATATGCATGGTGGTGCAGTTATGGCCTTTGGATAAAGGGTGTGTGTGCTGCTGCTGCATGCATGCATGCATGCACATGTAGGTGAGAGAGAGATCACTCTTTAGATGGTAATGTGTGTAATTTCTGTTCAAAACGTAAGCCAGCCAGCCAGCCTTGTGTATTTGGGAGCCCTCCTGCTCATGCTTCGGACTGGGGCCCTGGACTTTTTCTTCAAAATCCTGCTCTGGTGTTGGCTCCTGCCTGTCTACTGGGACCATCTGTGAACTGGGCCCAGGAACTCTCTGTTCCTTTCTCTCTTGTTCACAAAGCCTTTAAGTGTGACTCTTGTGGGGCCTGACCAAATTCAAAGGGCCGTTCTGGACATAAATGAGTTATGAAAATTCAGTTTGTACACCAGAAAGTACGATTCAGGCAATAAACTCAAAAGATTCAAATTACCTCAGGGATGACAAATTTCGAAAAAAAAACAGTCGTGTTTTGGTACGCTTATTATTTCTGTACGTGTGAATTAAGTAGTTCCACCCTGAAGTGCAAAGTGAATTGAATGTCTCACCCATCATCCCTAGTTACGTTTGAGCAGCTTGGCCTTTTTCTTACTCGGGGTGGGGAGGCCTTTTTATGGCAAAATTTTGGACTTCCCTTGGCCCAATTTGTTCAGCTGTTATAAGAATTTTAAGGTCTTAGATATATAATAAATGTTCATAAATGTAGAAAGCAAACACGTACATAAATATATAAACCACATGTCGAAGGAAAATGGAAAAGCCTCCCCATTGTCTTTTTGTTCACAAATCCTGTCTTAAGGGTACGTCTGTGTATGAATAGGGTGAGGCTGGCTCAGGAACTAAGTATTTATCATTACAAAAAGACTGGCCAGGCTCCCCAGGTAATCCAATCAAGTGACCATTAACAGGTAACCTGCCAGACAGGAGATAAACAACACACTCAGATTTCTGTGATGTATGTATGATGTATGGAGGGGTGGTCTTGAGCTCCAGGGCAGGGAACTTCAAAATGTCTATATAAGGGCAGGCACACCTTTGTTCTGGGTCCTCCTCCTTTCTCTTGCCTGTAAGGGGGCATCCTGTTGCAACAGTTCAATAAAGATCAGGCTTAATAGCTGCTTTGCTTCTCAATATTCTCTGGTTGGCCTCTGTTATTTTCTCCTACCGATGGAGAACCTACAATGGACTTTATAAGGGCTCTTGTCAGTGTACCCCATAAGGGAATAAGGGCAGATTTTGTTTACATCACAGCCAAGCAGCATCTTGGTCCCCTTTGCTGCAGCATCACAGGAGGTGCTTGCAATTGGATGATTCGTTCCTTCATTTACTGGCGGTCCTACAGACAGCCACACCCATATTGGAGGAATGACCTAAATGCCTTGCTCCAGATTGCTGAGCTGTCTTTTCAGTGATGTAACCGGAGATTCTTTTGGCATTTCATTACAACTTACTTTCATGGGAGCACCCGTCTCTTAAGTCTTTTGCCTGATGTAATGTCGTGGGAGGCCTGGACCTGTTTGCCCTGTTTGCAACACCCAGGGCACAGCTCAGCCTAGTCCCCTCCCTGGATTTGTCACTGGAACACCAGAGTCACACTGTAACCCTTGCAATACTCTAATTTCCTCCCAGTTTAAAAGTCACTATCAGAATTGCTTTTCCACCATCTCTACCTGGCAAGAAAAGTACGATCCTCTCAATAGGCATTCCCACCCCCCTCTTCATCACAGTTATCCAGAGTGACCTATGTATGATCTAGGCCAGACAACTATGACACCAGATCAGCCAAGGCTGTCTTTGTAGAGAACGTGAAGCTCTGAGTTTGTTAAAATGTACTGGCATCTTTCCTGACAGCCAGTGAGTCATGGGGAATTAGGGCTGTGGCATTTACTTGATTAATTAATTGATTAAACACATTTTCATCAGATTAAAAATGTGCCACTTGCATAGCAATTACTACTCAATGGTAAACAGCTCAAAATCTCACGCTGGACACTTGTTACCGCTCACTCTGGAATATAGATATAATAGAGAAAATCATGCGTAATTGAGATTTCGACAAGGACTAGAACCTCCAGACACATTTTATATGATTTGGCATTCTGTCATTTTCCAAGACAACCCTTGTTGCAATCCTGGGAAATCTGAAACTATGCTTGATGTTCTGATAAAGTTGATAGTCTTTACTTTGTTATTTAACTCATGTGCAACTACTCATTCTATATGTCTAGTTTATGGTTTTGTACGTCTTAATTTTCGTCTGTTAATAATTGTTATATTTGTTTTATATCTATATATATACAGTGGTACCTCGGTTTATGAACACAATTGGTTCCGGAAGTCTGTTCATAAACTGAAGCGTTCATAAACTGAAGCGAACTTTCCCATTGAAAGTAATGGAAAGTGGATTAATCAGTTCCAGACAGGTCCGCGGAGTACTTAAACTGAATCGTTCATAAACTGAAGCATGGGTGTAATTGGTTCCGGAAGTCTGTTCATAAACTGAAGTGTTCATAAACTGAAGTGAACTTTCCTATTGAAAGTAATGGAAAATGAATTAATCCGTTCCAGATGGGTCCAGGGTGTTCATAAACCGAGGTGTTCATAAACTGAGGTTCCACTGTATATAAATGTAGGCAATGCACGTGCAGAGGTCACAGCCCTTCTCTGTAACTGCTGAACCGTAATGTAACAAATGTGGCCACAACGTTCCATCAGGGAGGGATCTGGCATAATCCCCCCCCCAAAAAAACCCCACACCTTTCACACCTAAAAGAATGATTAAACACAAAAAGTGGTGCCCAAATTAGACGTCACCACCAGAAGCTCTGAAGACTCCAGCACCATCCAATAGAACGGCAGATCGCACGCTCCTGCCTCCAAAGCTGCGCCGCCAGATGACATCACAAATTTCCACAGCAACCAACTGAAAACAGTCCTTTTGCAGCAACAAGGCCCAGCTTTTTCAACAGGCCGCAGCATTGCCAAGCAGGGAAAAACAGACAGAATAAGGCCTTTCACAACGGGGGGGGGGGCACAGGGATGATGCACAAGAAAGGGAGGGGGAAAACACATAGCCATGGGGGGGGAGGACCCTGAGTCAGCCAAAGCAGTGGGGCGGGGTTCGGGACAGGGGAAACCGAGTAGGCCGCAACATTGCCCAGTACAGTAGGCCACAGGCAAAAACAAACAGAATATGGGCCTTTCACAGTGTGGGGGAATCACAGGGATGACGCACAACAAAGGGAGGGGGGAAACACATAGCCATGGGGGGTAGGACCCTGAGTCAGCCAAAGCAGTGGGGGGTGGGGACATTTTCAGGAACACGCGTGGGTGGGGGAGTCTTATTTTTGAAACTTACAGTAGGGGAGTCAGGGTTGGGACAGGGCAGGTGAGGGGACTCTAAAGGGAGACTCTGAAGGTCCATTTAACAGGAAAAGGTCCATTTAACACAAAAACCCACAGCAACGCGTGGCCGGGCCAGCTAGTCTATATATATAAAAATGTAAAAATCGTGAAAATCCAGGTTCCACTTTTCTCCGTAACCGCTTGACCGATCGTTCTGAAATTTTGACACAATGATCCAGGCCACTCCCCGCGCGTTGTTGGATCCCTCAAATCACACACCTGCACAGGTACAGACCTGGTTTTCCACCAACTAAAACAGCGCCCTCAAGTGGATTTCCTCCCACATTACACTCCCTCCCTTCCTGTGAAATCTAAGCCACACCCACAAACCAAATGATATCATCATCAACCAAGCAACTCAAACCACCAAGGCGGCCATTAGAAGACCACTAGGCCTTTGTTTTATGTAGGCCTGACAGGCCCGGGGAGGGGGGAAACCCACAGCAACGCACTTGGGGGCACGGCAAGGGTTTTTTACTTTACCATTTAGCACCACTACCCCCCACCAAAAAAAAACCCCACCAAAAAACCAACATTGCCAAGTGGAGGTCGGGGCTTACTGGGGTGGGGGGGTGGGGTGGCACAGAACGCAGCACGGCCTTTGATTTATGTAGGCCCCTGCATGGCAAGGGGTTTTTACTTTACCATTTAGCAACACTACCCCCCCCCAAATCCACAAGTCAAAAATAAATACCATCCTTCAAAACATCATGAGATACACCGGTCATGAAGGGGGGACACAAACGTGGGGGCAGTCACAGGGATTAGCCACAACAATGCACCACACCCACAAACCCCCGCCTCTGCCACGAGAACCTGTAAAACAGGAGGCCTTGGCTCCATTTTACATACTAGGCCTCAGCTCTACAGCCCTTTAAATACTATCCCAAATGGAGCCCTGGGTGGGAGGTGGGGGAAGGAGGAGCCCAAATAGGTCATGGGCTGACATAGGGTGGGGGGTAGATAACCGACAGCAACACACTTGGGGGCACGGCAAGGGGTTTTTACTTTACAATTTAGCACCACTACCCCCCCCCCAAATCCACAAAACAAAAATAAATACCATCCTTCAAAACGTCTTGAGATACACCAGTCATGGAGGGGGGGACAACAAACAGAATAGATCATGGATCGGGACACGTGGAGGCAGTCACAGGGATTAGCCACAACAACACGCCACACCCACAAACCCCGCCTCCACCACGAGATCCTGTAAAACAGGAGGCCATGCAACCACGAAAACAGCCATCCCACCCCAAGCCCAAAGCCTCTCCCAGCGGCTGCATTAATAAACGCCTGGCAGCATTAGGCAGTCGTTCATCATTTCTTCTAACACGCACTTGGGGGCACAGCAAGGGGTTTTCGCTTTATAATTTAGTGGGCATTGTGTCACATGCGAGGCTCCGGCGGCCATTTTAAGTAAGGGCAGTCGTGCCCCTTTTAACCTAGGCTTTACCGTGTTTCTCCAAAAATAAGACACCGTCTTATATTTATTATCAAACCCCACATTGGCTTATTTTCAGGGGATGTCTTATTTTTATTACGCGTCCAGCCTTGCCTCTTCCTTGGGGCCCCATTTCTCCCTTGGGGAGAAATAAAATAAAATAAGGTCACCCCATACCTCTTTTACCCTGGCCATTAAATGCAGAAGGTTTTTACACACAAGTATGGGTAAGCTTTGGCCTGCCACATGGTTGTTGTTGGACTCCAGCTCCCATTAACCCTAGCCAGCATGGCCAATAGTCGGGGATGATGGGAGTTGTAGTCCAGAGACCTTTCCAGTAGTTTCATAACATGGATTTAATTATTATTTATAAAAGCATCCCTATACTTCCCTCTCATAAAATACCAGGGGGTTGTACAGCAAAATAAAAACATTAAAAAATATTAAAAAACCTGTACAGAAAAATAATTAAAATGACTGGCTACCTGAGAGAGTAGCAGGGGAAAAGTGACACTTGATTAACTTTCATTATACAGGTGCTCCACAGTAGCAGAATAAGAACACCCTTCAGATATGGAAGCTTGCTTTTTGAACTTGGTGCTGGAGTTTAGTCAAAAGCATGCCATTTTTATTCTGAGGAGAAAGCAGCCATGCAAGTTCCCAATCTGGATCATACTCCCAATCGGAACTAGGCCTCAAGCCTGTTTCCCACTGAAGAGCCATCCATCTATGCTGGCATTTGGATTGATTGATTGAATTTACTTATATGGTGCTTTCCCACAGTGAGCTGCCCCCAAAGCAGCTCACAGCAAACATTCAAAAAGATCAAAATGTTGAAAATACAAACATGCCAAATACATGTTAGTAAATTCAAATGACAAAAATCAACAATTTAACCAACGCAGAATAAATATTACCAAAAAACACCACCACCAAATCAATGTCTAAGTACATAAATACAAAGTAAGAGTTAAGCAACAATAACTTGCAGTCAACAGCAGCTTTGGCGATAAGTACCAGCCGTTCACTGGAAAATGGTTCAAGGGCTCTGATTCAGTTTGACGCACACGCGCGCGCACACACAGGCCGCCCAATCTGCTTTTCCTTCAAAACAGAAGTGGCGCAGCTTAAATGTGTGTTGTTGTTTAAAGTCTAAATTAACATGCAGTTTGGCCCTACGTTGATCTTAAACATTGTGATGGATGAGAGATGAGGTACACATGTATGTAACATATCTGTACCCTGTTTCCCCGAAAATAAGACATACCCATAAAATAAACCGTAGCAGGATTTCTAAGAATTTGTGCAATATAAGCCATACCCCAAAAATAAGACATAGTGATAGGCGCAGTTCTGGAGGTCGCCAAGGAAAAAGCAAGGCTGGACACGTAATAAAAAATAAGCCATCTCCATCTCCTGAGAATAAGCCATAGTGTGTCTTCTTGAGGAAAAATAAATATAAGACAGTGTCTTATTTTCGGGGAAACATGATATACTGTGTAATATATGGGTGTGTAAAAATATTTGAAACTGTAGAAGGATTGGATGTAAGAAAATGATTCGAAGCCCGTGGACTGTCTCACCAGAGTGGTGCATGCTCTAGTTATCTCTCGCTTGGACTACTGCAATGCACTCTGTGTGGGGCTACCTTTGAAGGTGACCTGGAAACTACAACTAATCCAGAATGCGGCAGCTAGACTGGTGACTGGAGCGGCCGCTGAGACCACGTAACATCTACATTGGCTCCCAGTATGTTTCCGAGCACAATTCAAAGTATTGGTGCTGACTTTTAAAGCCCTAAACAGCCTCGGTCCAGTATACCTGAAGGAGCGTCTCTATCCCCATCATTCTGCCCGGAAACTGAGGTCCAGCGCCAAGGGCCTTCTGGAGGTTCCCTCGCGAGAAGCCAAGTTACAGGGAACCAGACAGAGGGCCTTCTCGGTAGTGGCACCCGCCCTGTGGAACACCCTTCCACCAGATGTCAAAGAGAAAAACAACTACTGTACCAGACTTTTAGAAGACATCTGAAGGCAGCCCTGTTTAGAGAAGCTTTTAATGTTTGACAGACTATTGTATTTTAATATTTTGTTGGAAGCCACCCATAGTGGCTGGGAAAAACCAGCAATTTTTATGTTAATTATATTAAATTAGGAGTAGTCTTATTTATTTAATTAAGCCTTGTAAATACACCCACAAAAGTTACTAGGTCTGCATTACATTTTACTTGCTTGTTAAGAGACTAGTAGTCCACATTCTAGCCATGGAGGAGGGGGAGCCATATACAGTATTTGAAGCACATCATACATACGTTTAAAGCACATGGCTTCCCACAAAGATTCCTAGGAACTGTAGTTTCTGCCACTAATAGCTACAATTCCCAGTATCCTTAACAAACTGATTCCCAGGGCTTTGGAGGAAAAGTCATGTGCTTTAAATGTGCATTGGATGTGCTTTAAATGTATGCTGTGGATCAGGCATCCCCAAACTTCGGCCCTTCAGATGTTTTGGACTACAATTCCCATCTTCCCCGACCACTGGTCCTGTTAGCTAGGGATCATGGGAGTTGTAGGCCAATACATCTGGAGGGCTGCAGTTTGGGGATGCCTGCAGTGGATCATCTGCCCTCTCTTCCACAGCCAGCACACAGAATTACAGGCTAACATCTTAGCTAGCTGGGTTTTTTTTAAAAAAAAGGTTTTTCTACAAGGTGACTGGTGGAGGAGGGACATCCACTATCTCCACCAGGCTGTTGAACCATACACTGGTCATGCATTTGTATGTTAATTTTATTAATACAGTCAAACCTCGGTTGTCGAACGTAATCCGTTCCGGAAGACCGTTCGACTTCCGAAACATTTGACAACCAAGGCGCAGCTTCTGATTGGTTGCAAGAGCTTCTTGCACTCAAGAGGAAGCTGCGTCAGACATTTGGGTTTTGAAAATTGTTTGAAAACCAGAGCATTTACTTCTGGGTTTTCGGCGTTTGGGAACTGAAACATTTGAAAATTGAGCTGTTCAAGACCCAAGGTTTGACTGTATATGTATTTGTATGCACACTTTCCCATAATATATGCATTTTCATACATGTTCCTTGGCTGGAGAACTGTACTGCAAAAATTGGAGAAAGTATGAATTTTTAAGGATGGAAGTGTTTCAGTTTGCATGCTGTTTCAGAAAAGGACATATAGTTAAGTTTACTTTTAAATCTGAACTTAATCAAATTTATCCTCCAATCCTACAGAGGAAGGACAGGACAATCTCACTTTCAGCAATCACAGAGAGTAGCAACAACCTACTCACTCTCCTGAATATAATTCCTGCTCACCTACACTGAACCAGGCACTGCTCAGCACCTGCCAACTTTCCCCCCAGCAATCTGTTTAATAGCTGCTCTGCCAAATTTTTAAAGACCCAACAATTTTGTTCCATTCTGGTTCAAGTGGACCCCTGTCTCCTTTGTACCTGACCAGCTTGTCCCCCTTACAGAGCTACAATTCCCAGCATCCTTAACAAACTCTAGTTCTCAGGATTCTTTGGGGCAGGAGGTATATGCTTCAAATGTGTAGTGTGTACACGGACTGAATATTTAAATCAAAATGAGGCCTTCTGCATTCAGGGGCCTTTCTGATTCTTCTGCTGAGTTGGGCACTGGACCTCTGCCCCCAAATCCTGTCTCTATAGTGCCAGTGACACAAAGGTACAATGCAGCACATAGCCTTTCTTTTCACATAATGCAGCAATATCCTTTGAAGCTGTTGTTAAAATGATTACACACCTCAAATGTATCTTTAACTATAAACAAGGGAGGTGGTTGGGCTGATTGCTATATGAGAACTGGGGTGTGCGTGCATACAAGCATGGCTCTATGTGAAATTAAATGTTGGGAAGGGCCATAGCTCAGCGATAGAGCATCTGCTTTGCATGCAAAATTTCCCATGCTCAAATCCCAGCATCTGTAGGTAGGACTGGGAGAGGAGCCCGTCTGAAATCCTAGACTGACTCAGGGTAAGGCAGCTTCCTAATCTTTGGGGTGGTACTGTATGTTGAGTCTCAAAAAGCTACGATGCTGAGAGCCTTCAATGAGTTAACAGGGAACAGCTGGAGCAGAGTTGCCCAAGCGCAAGATAGACTGTAGCAAGCCAAGGAAACGCTAGAATTGCCTTGGGCACCCAGAACCTCAAAGCCGGTCTAACGGCTTCTCTCGAGAGGCCCACAGGGCTATTGGGCTTGCTGAAAAAGCCGTTACTAAGCAGTTTGTGTAGGGTGGAGGAGTGGGGCATCTCATCACACAGGCTACCAAACAGCTGCAGCGTTGCAAACAAAGCTGTTTACTCCAAGAGTGCCGCTTGGGTGGTAGATATGGCGGAGGAGGAGGAACAGAAGCGGGAACTGAAGCTAAGAGCAGGTAGAAATCAACTGCAAAGCTCCACCTTGTTCCCATCTGGGGCAGATTCAAATATCCCATTCTAGCCCGTCTCCAAGCATTTTCAATTTACTTACTTGTCCACATTGCAATCAGGGACCCAGGTGGTGCTGTGGTTAAACCACTGAGCCTAGGGCTTGCTGACCAGAAGGTCGGCGGTTCGAATCCCTGTGACGGGGTGAGCTCCCGTTGCTCGGTCCCAGCTCCTGCCAACCTAGCAGTTCGAAAGCACATCAAAATGCAAGTAGATAAATAGGAACCGCTACAGCGGGAAGGTAAACGGCGTTTCCATGTGCTGCTCTGGTTTGCCAGAAGCGGCTTTGTCATGCTGGCCACATGACCTGGAAGCTATACGCCGGCTCCCTCGGCCAATAATGCAAGATGAGCGCGCAACCCCAGAGTCGGTCACGACTGGACCTAATGGTCAGGGGTCCCTTTACCTTTACCTTACCACATTGCAATACAATAATAATAATAATAATAATAATAATAATATTTTATTATTTATACCCCGCCACTCTGGGCGGCTTCCAACTGAATATTAAAAACAGTACAGCATCAAACATTAAAAACTTCCCTAAACAAGGCCACTTTCAGTTGTCTTCTAAAAGTAAAATAGTTACTTATTGCCTTGACATCTCCTGGGAGGGCGTTCCACAGGGCGGGTGCCACTATTGAGAAGGCCCTCTGTCTGGTTCCCTGCAACTTGGCTTCTCACAACGAGGGAACCGCCAGAAGGCCCTCAGTGCTGGATCTCAGTGTCCGGGCTGAATGGTGGGGGTGGAGACGCTCCTTCAGGTATACAGAACCGAGACCGTTTAGGGCTTTAAAGGTCAGTACCAACACTTTGAATTGTGCTCGGAAACGTACTGGGAGCCAGTGTAGATCTCTCAGGACCGGTGTTATGTGGTCCCGGCGGCCACTCCCAGTCACCAGCCTAGCTGCCGCATTCTGGATTAATTGCAGTTTCCGGGTCACCTTCAAAGGTAGCCCCACGTAGAGCGCATTGCAGTAGTCCAAGCGGGAGATAAGCAGAGCATGCACCACTCTGGTGAGACTGTAGTTTACTGGTGATATACCAAGACTGGCTGACCAGTGCTGGGCCACCACTGATTTGGGAGGCCCATTAAGGGTATAACAACATTCCTTGCAAGTTTCATCACAGTGTAGAACTTTGATCCCAGTTATTTGGTCTTGATTTAGAGATTCTTTTCTTATTACAGTACATTGTGATGGCTTTGAAGCATCCTGTCAAGCCTTTTTGGTTTCAAACACTTCTCCAGGAGCCTTTAATTACACTATAATAACCCATGGATAGACACTAGTATTTCACAGTTAGTTGAACAGCACTAAAGTGCATTGAAGCACATTAGCTACTTATAACTTTAATACATTGGCAAACAAGTGGCAGCATTCAAAGTATGATAACGATCAAGTGTTTGCATGTTGAGACCCAGAGATCTCCCCCCTAAATAAATTTATAAGACTCAAAATTTGGTTTGGGTTTTGGCAGAATTTAGGCCACAACTTTATTGATTACAGAAAGTGTGTGGTTGCATAGGCTCTGGTTCGACTAGCTCCCTGCACCCTTGCAGGTAGCGCTGACCCAGGGCACCAGCATAGGTCAGCCAAGGGTGAACACCTGGATAGGCGGAAAGCCGGGAACAGGCTATGTCCGTCACCCAGATGTCCCCCTGGACTCAGGCATTGGCACAACCCCCTCTCAGGGGTTGACCAAATCATTTGAGTCCCTGGATTCCTTTAACGGAATACCCTTCACATAGGGATGGTGAGAGCGTTCTCCCATCCCTATCACCTGAACCAGTGCCTATCCGCAACCTTACAAGTTGTGACGATTTGCTATGCGGCAGGCGAAACCCAAATGGCACCAGCCAAGTGGGGAAATTTCCTGCTGTGCCCCTGTCCCAACAACAGACGACACACGACGGCATAGCAAGTTCAAGTGCAACCAAGCCCTAAAAGTAGGGAGAGGTGGATGGGTGTTCCGAATGCACGCACCAAAAGAGGAAGTTCTGGGTCACGTGCATGGGTATATATAGGTCCCTCAAACTGTTTGGACTGCGCCCCATTGGCCAGATTGAACCCAACATTGAGGGACCTACCAATCGGGTGTTGTGGCTGACCAATCTTATTCACCCACAACACAGGCGGTCGGTCTCCAGGTCTCACCGCAACACGTGCCCTCTTTTAGGGAGGACCCGATTTTTGAAAGGAACAGCAATATAATGACAACACAGCTAAAAGTGCAGGGAGGTGGAAATAGGAGTATCACAGCTCATTAATTCATTAATTCATTTCAGTAATATATTTGACACATTTCAGGACCAAGCCCACAAAGCAATCTACAAAGGCAAATAAAACAATATAACCTTAGGCAGAGTATGAAGCACTGTGTGGATACAGACAGCTGATACTGAATTAGATTTCCAGATTCTCCTAAAGACAAGCAACAGCAAAAAGAACTGATGGTCCCAAATGAATGTTAACTGGAAGAGAGTTCCAAAGTTGTGGGGACACCACCAAGAAAGGCCCTTTCTCAGGTGCTTACCAGCCTGCTGCTGAATTAATATAGTACTGGGATGTTGAACCTTGGAAGCCAATTTCAGGGCTGGGAAGGGCCATAGCTCAGTCCCTGGAATCTCTAGGTAGGGCTGGGAGAGAATCCTGCCTGAAACACTGGAGAGCAGCTGCCAGTCAGTATAGGTAATACTAAACTGGATCGATTAGTGGTCTGACTCAGTATAAGGCAGCTTCCTGTGTTTCATGTCTCCCACTCTTTGAGCTCTTTCAGTCTTTATAAGGGGTGGGCCTTGACTTTGCCAGCTACTGTTACTTTACTGCCCACATCAGCTGCTGCTGAGCCCAGCACACAGAGGTGGTGTGTCCCGCTGCCTTGTCCTGTTGCTGCCACTTGTGCTGCCCACCTCTGCCAACTCTAGAGAAGCAGTGCTGGCACCGGCGCTGATTTTGAGCAAGATCTCGTCGATTTTGGGCAAGCTCTTACACACGCCACAGTATTTGTTGCACAATATTGGTGTGGTCTTGGCCAAAATTGGCACTGGCACTGGCAGCAGAGGTGATGGGGCAGGCAGGGTGCTTATAATGTCTGAGGCAGGAGCCTCACCCCACCAAATGGCTGTGCCAGCCCTGCCAGCACATACCCTGCATAGCTCATTAGAACATGGAGGAGGCTCAAAGGCTCAGAGCTGCTGAGGCCCAGCCCTGCCCCATCACACCTGTGAAACTGCTGCCGACACTGGCAGAGGGAAGAGCCCCAGCCTTCTTGCAGAGATAAAAGGCACCTGGGGAGGAAATCTAAAGCACTATCTGAAGCAAGGGCTGTGCCTATAGAACAATGTGCAAATCCCATAAATGGGAAATTTGCAGAGAAGGCGGTGGCAGCAAATGATGCCAACGCCTTTGGGAGGCTTGGCTGGGAAGAGCTGGAGGGCTGGTCTCTGATGCTCACCCGCACCCCATGAGGCCCCCAAGCCAAGAGGCTTCCATGTGCTGTCACACCTGGGCATGGACATGCAACATAAGGTGGCATGCCACCTGAAGCCTCACAATCATGCGCAGCATTTCCGTGGTGATGATGCAGGCTGCCTCTCAGAAAGAGTTGCCACTGTGTGGAAAGGAAACACCGTGCGTGATTCCGGAGAAGCCCAACAAAAGCGGCACAAGATGGTTGCAGTCAGTTTAGAACAGGAACAAAATATGGAGTTGCCTCTTACCAAGGCAGACTACTTACTGGTCCATCCAACTCAGTATTGTTTACAGCAGGAATAGGGAACCTGGCTCCAGATGTTTCTTTGGACTAAACTACCATCATCTCTGACAACCGGCCATGCTCGCTGGGCCTAAAGGGAGTTGGAGATTTATATCATTTGGACAGCCATAGGTTTCCCATTCTGAGACTCTGGACTGGCTGTGGCCTTTAAATTTTTTTTATTAGATTTATATACCACCCTTCGTCATAAGACCTCAGGGCGGTTTACAGACTTTGGCTTGCTGTGTCTCCTGACAGGGCCTCCTTCAGCATCCCCCCCCCCTTAATGTCCTTTCTTAGTGCAACTCGCTTTCTTACCACACTTCCCTCTCAGGCATTTCTTATGCAACTTTTTCACACAGTAAAGTAGCTGTGAGTTAACAGAAAAGAGAAATTCCATCCTGCCATTCTGGGACTGTATTAGTGAGCCGAGGTATCTTAAGCGTAAGGACAAAAGGGAAGCCAAGTGATTTCCAGAAGCTTCTCCTGAGGACAAGCTATTTGGTTTACCTCAGCAACTATGTCCTCAATCCAGTTTCACCTCATTGGTGTCAAGGACAAGAATTCACTGACTGGGCAAATACTTATAGAGTTCTAAAAATTGCTTACAGCATTAACAATGCACACTTCATCAGATACACTGAAACGGATGCACACGAACTCATACCAAAATAAAAACTTAGCTGGTCTTTAAGGTGCTACTGAAGGAATTTTTTTATTTTGTTTCGACTCAGACCAACACAGCTACCTACCTGTAACTAGCATTAACAATGATTATATACAAGCTTTAGAAAATATCCACAGCAATACCCAAGATCTATATTGAGACCAGAGGGCTCTTATCAGCAACAAACTCAAGAGATTGTAAAAATTGCAGCCTCTGCCATGTTCGAATAGATCTAGCAAGGCAAATGTGTCTGTTCTTACATGCTTAGCATTTGACTTTCCACTCTGAGGTATGATAAAACAAGTGACTGTAATGATTTCAGCAGGCAGTGTATGTCTCATGCTATAATTCAAACACATCAGCAACCAGATTTTAATTTTTTAAAGTAAGACTCAAGACAGTTCTGCAGGCTTGCCCCCCCCCCTTTTGGTGGGGATCCCCATTCATAATGACACAGACCATGAGAACAAGCCTAAGGCCATCTTTGTCCGCAAAGTTTTGTGCTGGAGACTGGTTTCAGTCCTAGGCACACCCAGCAGAGTCCTCCTACCTGTTCCTTGCAACAGCAACCCCTTGTGGCACCAGTAAAGCTGTACTCAGTTAAGTGGATGAGATGCTTCTCCGGCAGCAGCACTCTTGCAAGATCCTTGCTGGAGGAAGCCAAAGTCCAACATCCTGTTCTCACAGTAGCCAACCAGATGCCCATGGGAAGCCAGCAAGCAGGACCAGAGTCCTGTGATTCCCAGCAACTGGTAGCCAGAGGCATACTGCCTCCAACAGAGAAGGTAGAACATAGCCATTGTTCACTTGCAGGATCACCTTAACCCATATATGCCCATTCAATCACTTTGTCCGTACAGGCATCGTAACAGGTGCCACACAATACCCATTAGTGCTGCAGGACTGAGATAAGCTGCACCTGCTGGAATTCTCTCTACACCATTTTCAAAGGAAGGCTCCAGCATACAACCACCACATTACAGTTGATCAAGAACTCCAGTTCTTTCACCTGCAGTTTGAATCCTGGTAACAGCTTCCTGGCCCAGTGTGATTTGAATTGTGATAATGGATTCCTTTCCCACTATAGGTGTTAAGTGATTTAGCAAAGTTTGATAATCAATGATTGCTGTGGTCATGGTGCTTTTTGTTGTTGTTGCTTTCTTTAAAGCTTTACCTAGTAAAATTTACTATAACTGTCATAGATTTTATTTTGCATTATTCTATTTCCTTTCCACCTGAACTCACTGTTCCCATCCCTCATCCCATGAAGTGGGATTCGAGTCCATGAAAGCTTCTTCTGTACAATTTAGGCCACAAATATCTAAAAGACTGCCTGCTTCCCTACAGAACCCATTTTGAGTATTAATACCAGCAGAGCCCTCTTGGTAATTCTACCACACACATATGTTTGGTGGTAGGAGTGGTGGCTCAAGAGAGAGCATTCTGTGGCAGCTCCTAGGTTAAAGAATTCCCTCCCAAAATGGGCGTGTCTGGCTCCTTCATTATATAGTTTCCATTGAATGCTAAATATATACCCTTTACCCTGGCCTTTGATACTTGAGAAATGTTTACAGGACCCACTCCATTTTTCTGACTGCAACTTGTTATCAATTGCTGTTAATATTAAATTTTACATGGCTGCAACTGGCCCTGAGACCTTATGGTAAAGGGTGGGTAGGAAATAGAACAAAATAGGAGTAGTAGTAGTAACGATATATTTAAAGGTGTCTTAAGTGTATATTGTTTCTCTTCTATGCAGTTATTGTGGGTGGGGCAGGAAAGCCATTTTCATACCAAAAGAACAATACCAGATGCGGATATATACACACAAGTCTGGAACAGAGTGTATGGATCAGGCATAGCAAACTCGGCCCTCCAGATGTTTTGGGACTACAATTCCCATCATCCCTGACCACTGGTCCTGTTAGCTAGGGATCATGGGAGTTGTAGTAGTCCCAAAACATCTGGAGGGCTGAGTTTGCCTATGCCTGGTATGGATTGTGCAGTCCCTCCACCAGAAGGAATCTCCTAGAAGGCCATGGCCAAAACCTGGCATTTATAGAGGGGGGTCACAGCAAGTGGAGTCAGGAGGCTTTGAGGGTGCTCCTGTCCCTAGTGCCCAGCATCACTGCTTGTCATCTCCACACTTTGAAACGCCAAACAGAGGCAGAGCATTGGCATCCACAGAAGAGAAGTCAGTCAAGCTCCAATGCAGTTGTACAAAGTTAACAGAATTCCATGCTTCTCAATGAAACAACAGAGCGGTCACACTGACAATCTTTGGTGCAAAATTCCTTCAGGCAGCAGACATCTCCTACTTTTGCCATTTCACTGGTCATCTTCTGTGCCTCGCAGCTGCCCATACCCCAGCTCACAGCTAACTGTTTTGTTTTTGGTGGGGAGGCCCCTCTTTGCCTCAAGCACAGAGGCTCCCAAGTACACCAGAAAGTAAGTTATTGTGTGGGAGGAACCTAAAGGCACAAGCTGCATCTTGGTAGTCCATATCTTGCAGGGTACTTCTTCAGTTTCAGGTTAATACACATGGAAAACCAACTTGGATGGGAGGAGCTGTCCAGCTGCAGTGGCCTGTTTACAGCAGGCAGCAGGCATGCTACACGTCCATGGTTTCCTGCTCCACAGTTTTCTCCTGTGGCTGCACATACTTCTCCTGGACTGCTAATGTGCTGGTTGTATGTGAGTTAAGGGGAAATAAACAGCAAGTGGTGGCTGATGTTTAGAGTGTGTGTGTGAGAGAGAGGAGCACTGATCTCTGTTTGACTGCTAGCTGACAGTGCAATTAATGTGAGGACATTCCATCCAAAAGGTACAGTATCGGAAGCAGCAAACAATACAAAAAGGAATTTGAGCTACACGGAACAAGAGTGGGAGAAGCAATTTGTCTCGATCAGAGGTGGCTACCCGGCAGCCCTCAGGCTACGTCCAGCCCACAAAACAATTTTATCCAGACCCCAGAGGTGCTCAGATTTTAATCAAAGAGTGGTAAAAAGTTTGCCTACAGCTCACAAGAAATTGTTTTCAAAAGCTACGAGAAAGAGAGTGAGTATTACATCATCTTTGGGCTTTTGCTCTGCTTACTGCCCTAAGGGTACCGTTAGAAACTTACTCGTAAAGCCTAATATCTGACTGGACATGCAGAATATGGAGTAATAAACCACAGCTTATGGACTGCATCCATTCTGGCAATCTCACACGCAGGATGCAGGTGGGTGTATCTTGGTGCTCCTGTATATCAGCCTGGTATCACCTACATTGGTTCTACATGTATTAATTCACAAAGCCCTAAAAAAAGTGGGTCCAAAGGGCCCTTAAGTACTGCCTGATTCCTTACTCTCTACTTCAATCATTGATATCCTTCAATGGGGCACTTCTGGTGGCTCCTCGTGCCTCTGAGTTTCAGTTGGCCTCTACTAGGGACTGGGCCTTTAGTGTGGCAGGACCTGCCTGTGGAACTCCCTGCCAGTAGAGCAGGCATGTCAAACCTGCGGCCCTCCAGATGTTTTGGCCTACAACTCCCATGATCCCTAGCTAGCAGGACCAGTTGTTGGGGAAGATGGGAATTGTAGTCCAAAATATCTGGAGGGCCGC
The DNA here is from genome assembly GCF_963506605.1 of Zootoca vivipara. Taxonomy (NCBI): domain Eukaryota; kingdom Metazoa; phylum Chordata; class Lepidosauria; order Squamata; family Lacertidae; genus Zootoca; species Zootoca vivipara. The sequence goes on along the minus strand of NC_083281.1, from coordinate 35,008,006 downwards.
AGGTTTGACATGCCTGCAGTAGAGGTTCGTCAGGAATCATCCGTACCTTTTTTCAGGTGTCTTCAGAATACAGGTACTGCTTTGCTTAGACAGGCCTTTGCAATATGATTTCCCCCCTTTTTAACCAACCAGTATTTACTGATGTTATAGTTATAGTGAAGTTTTAAATGATGTTGCTTTCACTGATTTTATTATAATCTTGCATACTGTATACTGCCTTGATTAGATTGTATGAAAGTGTGGATTATAAATACTTCAATAAAATAAAAATAAATGCTATCGATATTGACACAAATGTAGCTTATTTCCACAATCACAACACACCTTTAAAACTGGGCTGGAATTGTAGAAACAGGCTTATTCATGCACACTGTACAGGTTTGATTCATAGGTTTATACTGTACAGTGCTTCAACAGCTTTATACTATGAGGGGGACTATAAATTTGTTAAATGAATAAAATAAATAAGTAAAACTTCCATCTGATCAGCTACCAGTGCCAATGGTAGTGTAAACTGACCCTCAAAACTGCACTATAGTTATGGGCATGCAGATTTCCCTTAGATGATTATTTCTTGGGATACATAAATAAGACTCAGCCTTGCAGCAGGGAAGGGGTGAACACAGTAAAAAGGATACGATGTGAAGTGGAAATCGGCTCCCACTGCTGCAGACATCAGGGCTTGAAGGCTTCTGTGCTCTGCGTCTCCAAAGCAGTAGCCATTGGCTTTGTCCACCGCCTGCATCACACGCTGCATGCTCTCCTTATCCTAGGAAAATGGACACGTCAGGGGCCAAAATTAATTTCTCTTTCATGTTCCATGATGCTACTCACTGGGCCAGTTAACACATGGCATGTCCCATCACTTGATTTCTCACCACTTGTGACTCTCATCACTTGGGACTCCACCTGGATTGGGTCTGATGAGATACGGAAGTTCTAGCTATGGATTTTGAATTGTAGTAGTTCATTCACACATGCACATTGCCACTTGATGCTGCAATCATCAGGTCATGAAAGAAGCACATGTGAGCCGGTTTACAGGCAGCCTGGTAATCCAAAGATCATATTTCAATATTCCCTTCCCTTTCAGCCCTTTTTTTGGTTCACTTCCAGTTTAGCTGGATTCCCCATCAAACTTCTATGATTCTTGCTGTAATACAGGCATGCCTTTCACAGATAAACAATGTCACATGGTGCTTCCTTATATGTATTTTTAAATCTTTTGCCTGTTAGTTCCATGCCCTAGCTCCTGTATTAACAGATGTTTTCTTCTCAGAATAACTGAGCGTAAATGCACATATTCATTTATATAGCATATTAATACAGGTGGGAGTTTTACTTTCCTAGTGACAAATAAAAGCAGTCCAGCTCCTTTCTATATTTTTAATTCTCTTTGATCCTTTCAGCATCACTCTCCAATCAGGCTAGTATTTGCAAATGCATTGCCAAATTATCATCTGTTCCTTTACTTTCTGGAACATAATTTAAGCAAACTTCCTGTTTTTTAAAAAATTCCTTCAGTAGCACCTTAAAGACCAACTAAGTTTATATTTTGGTATGAGCTTTCGTGTGCATGCACACTTCTACCTAGTGTATCTGAAGAAGTGTGCATGCACACGAAAGCTCATACCAAAATATAAACTTAGTTGGTCTTTAAGGTGCTACTGAAGGAATTTTTTTTATTTTGCTTCGACTCAGACCAACACGGCTACCTACCTGTTCCTGTTTTAAAGTTAGCATATAGCATATAGCAATACTTAGTATTATTAAATAGTGCTTTAGAGCACAATCAGATTGTGATTGTGAAGCTTCGCTGAGTGAAAGAGGGCTTTCCTTCCAGGTAACTGGACACAGGATTGTGGCCTTAGAGTATCTGAAGGCAATTACAAACATTATCTCAATACTTTTTACAGTGGAAGTGGGGAACCTATGTCCCTCTATATGTTGGTGAACAACAACTTCCACCATCCCACTCCTGCTTTACAAAAATCCTGAGTCTGAAAGACAGAAGCTTGCTTAGATCTACCAAGTGAGCTCATGGCAAAGGCAGGATTTGAATTGGAGGAATCCTGGCTTCCCAGTACAGTGTCTTAGCCACTAAACTATATTAGCCATTTATTTCATGTAATTTAATGAAACACGTTATTATTTAATGCTATAGCAACAAATTACAGGCAATATCTGAAATGGAAAAGCCTATAAAATCCAGATTCTGAAAGACATTGTTTACATTTTCCAGCAGGAAAAAGAAGTAGTCCAAACAGAACCTAAAGTGAACGGTTGCCTGCTCCCCAAATGTCAATTATTACTTTCCTGCTGATTTGGCTTGGCTACCTGGACATTGAGAGGAACAAAGGAAACCAAGCTGTAGTCTTCAATCACTTCCACAAGCTTCTTGTTCAACTGCTGGTAGTTCTTGAAGAAAGGATCTGTAGCCAGGTGATCCACTAGATAGGACAAATCAAGAACTTCTGTGTAATAATCGAGATTGAAGGCTGCAAGACAAAAAAAGACAAGTCTATAGCAAATTCAGGAACAAAAGGTACAGATAAAGCTGAATCACATCACTCCCTACTCATAGGCTTACAATCCAAAATAGATATGCTATGCATATATTGTTGTTTGTTGTTGTTTAGTCGTTTAGTCGTGTCCGACTCTTCGTGACCCCATGGACCATAGCACGCCAGGCACTCCTGTCTTGCACTGCCTCCCGCAGTTTGGTCAAACTCATGTTCGTAGCTTCGAGAACACTGTCCAACCATCTTGTCCTCTGTCGTCCCCTTCTCCTAGTGCCCTCAATCTTTCCCAACATCAGGGTCTTTTCCAAGGATTCTTCTCTTCTCATGAGGTGGCCAAAGTATTGGAGCCTCAGCTTCACGATCTGTCCTTCCAGGGAGCACTCAGGGCTGATTTCCTTAAGAATGGATAGGTTTGATCTTCTAGCAGTCCATGGGACTCTCAAGAGTCTCCTCCAGCACCATAATTCAAAAGCATCAATTCTTCGACGATCAGCCTTCTTTATGGTCCAGCTCTCACTTCCATACATCACTACTGGGAAAACCATAGCTTTAACTATACGGACCTTTGTCGGCAAAGTGATGTCTCTGCTTTTTAAGATGCTGTCTAGGTTTGTCATTGCTTTTCTCCCAAGAAGCAGGCGTCTTTTAATTTCGTGACTGCTGTCACCATCTGCAGTGATCAAGGAGCCCAAGAAAGTAAAATCTCTCTCACTATGCATATATTAAAGCCCATTAAAGAGTTGGCAATTCCACTGGAGATACCAGTCTCCTGTTAATGCCAAAACTCAAGTTTTGAAAGTAGCTTCCTAAACATATAAAAAAGAGCTACCTTGGGAACCTGGGATCCTCCAGACATTGCTGGCCTCCTAACTCCCAGTTTGTATGCCCAGTGGTCAAGGGTGATGGGAGCTGTATTCAGCAGCACCTGGACAGTCTCGGGTTTCTCTTCTCTAATGCTGTGACTAGAATCTAGCCCAACAATGGGGAACATTTAGCTCCCCAGACACTGCTGAACTATAGCTCCCATCAGTCTTGGGAAGCATGGCCAATGGCGAGGACTGATGGGAGTTGTAATTCAGCAATACCTGGAGGTTCAAAGGTTCTGTACTCCTGGGCTAGCCCACAGATATCTTCTCTAATTGGCAGCTTCTCTCTAGGGCAGGCATGGGGAATGTCAGGTATGGGGATCAAATGAAGTCCTCCAGGTCTCCTTATCTAGCCCTTGGGGATCTCTCAGGCTACATTCTCTCCCAAGCCACAACCCCTCCATGGGCTTGCTCTGCACTCTCCTTGTGTGTTTTTGCCTGACTAGAATGGGCCCTTGAACTCTGATAATGCTTCTTGCTTGCCTGGATGGAGGATAGGGGTGTGTATTTAAGTATGTGTAGAAACAGTCCTGGTGCAAAGATAGAATTGACGTTCTTTGCTCTGCTCGCTTGTGATTCTTGCCCAACCACCAGTAGTATGTGGCTCCTGGAAGCTTGCTTAGAAGGGTATGTGGCTCTCAACCTGAAAAAGGTCCCCCTCCCTTGCTCTAGGTTAGAGGGCAATTGTCTTTTCCAGAACCTGCTGTCTCCGTTTCTTTTCACTGGAAAGGTAGTAACCAAGCATGTAAGGCAGGTGCTCTAACACTGAATTATGGTCTCTCTCAGGCTACAGGATCAGATTATCCACAACTTCTCACTGTCACTTAGTAAAAGGTTACATCCGTCTTCCCCATGGCCATTCATTCAAGGACCTCCTACTGGTGGCTCTCACCCAGTTTCCCATACTGCTCGATTAGATCCATTTTGGAGAGGACGTTGATGTGGGGTAGCTCTACGTGCAACATGGTGGAGAGGGAAGTGCAGAGAATGGAGATGAACTTGCCGGGGTCCGTACAGTAATGAGAATCCACTAAATGGACAGCTGCCAGCTGTGCAAAGAAGAAACAAGAGAAGGATGAGAATCAGTGTTATGTCAAGTCTGGGACATCCTGACAAGTTAATGGAGACAAGTAATCACTTAGGGCACGGATGGGGAATGTGTGGTCCTCCAGAAGTTGCTGAACTACAACTCTCAGCATCCCTGATTATTGACCAGGCTGGCTGAGGCTGATAGGATTTGTAGTCCAACAACATATGGAGGGCCAAAGCTTCCAAAATCTCATTGTCTGATGCAACTGATAAACATAAGTAATACTGTATTACATAGCAACAGTAGTACCGGTTTAGGAAAACCATTGTAGTGGAAGTTGGGTTGCTTACAGAGTAAGTAAAGAAATAGCCCTCTTTCTCCTCTAAAAGCCCATAAACCAGCTTCATTGAAGCCCCCCCCCCAATCTTGCAGATACATGACCCTACCTGGAGAAAGCAGGGATTGAACCTGCAACCATTGGCATGCAAAGCCGATGCTCTACACTGAACCAAAGCCCTTCCCCATGTAAACCATGCTCCATCCAGTTTACCAAACAGTGGGGTGGGGTGGGGGAAGGTTATCCATTAATGGTCTTTAGCAGGCATCCCCAAACTGCGGCCCTCCAGATGTTTTGGCCTACAACTCCCATGATCCCTAGCTAACAGGACCAGTGGTCGGGGAAGATGGGAATTGTAGTCCAAAACATCTGGAGGGCCGAAGTTTGGGGATGCCTGGTCTTTAGTCTACAGCTAGACAGCAGCAAAAAAGAGGCAATTGCACCTTAACCAACCAGAGATCATTATTTGATATTTATTATTGTTTTCCATGAGGTGACCAGTCTGTTGAACCTAGTGGTGTTCAGAGAAGAAGCTAGAATGGGTTATCTCATTCCTGACATAGAAGTTCCATCTTGTGCCTCCACCTATTCAATGCCTATACAGTCTCTGTGTAAGAATATTGAGAGGTTTAAAGCCAAGTGCCATCATTACGTTAAAATCAGAGAGCTGTACCTTTTCATTTTCATCTGATACAGCAACTTTAGTCCTGATACTTCTCTGGAATCTGAACACTATAGGAGGCTGGATGCAATTAAGCCACCTGAAGCTAAATCCAGACATGGTGGGTGGTAGTTTTTTTTTTTTTTTTAAAAAACTTCATAAAGTAAAAATGGCCATCAAAACTGAAATAGGGAATACAAGAGCCCAGGACACTTAATCCTAAAGCCCAATTCACACATGAATCTTTACAGCATGGGAGCCCGTCAAAAACACAGATGCATGGAGGCATCCAAGCTATTCAGATGACAAGCACCCCTTCCAGCTCAGGCAATTTTAACTAATCAATACAATCCACAAAAATAAAGGAGTTGCAATTGTGTAGTTTGAACTGCCTGAACCATTTCACTCAAATGGCTTGCCACATGAAAATGAGTTGTAAAAGGCTACTATGCTACATAGAGCTAATGTGCACTGGACCCAAATCTGGCTCAGTTTGGCACCAAAGGATGCTCTCACTCCCAGTACCCATTTTACATGCAAAATTCTACCACCTAACATTGTTTTATTTTTTTGCACCTGGGGCAGGATAACTTTTTCAGCCTGAAAGTCACATTCTCTTCTGGGGGGGGGGTCCACATGCCAGGGGCAAAAGTGGCCAGAGCAGCAAGTGTGACTTTTACCTTGGTGCATTAGGCTAGTTTCAACACACTCTCACCCACCCTCTCCCTTTCCAGGCATGCAAAATACATTATCAGAATTCAAGTGCACATTGCCACCAAGCAAAAACTGTAAAAGAAGCTTCGAAGAAGAGGTGGTGAGGGGTGTGTGCAGGGAAAGCCCCAAGGGCCAGATACAAATGCTTGGAGGGCTGCCACCCCTGATTTACACCAACCATACCCTGATGTTCCACTTAGCAAGCTGAGCAAAGATGTTTCTCAATGAACTATGATGGGTACAAAGCTCCACTTGTCCTGGGCAGTCAAATAAGAAGTAATGCCCCTTAAATTGGGCCAGTTTCTCCTGCAGCCAGTCCAAGTTGGCCTCCAGATACTCCATGCAATAGATCAAGCCACCGTTGGGTCCCAGTTTCAAGTTCTCCATTACATCAGTCAAGGTGATAAGTTCCGAGATATCCACAGCGCACTGGTAAGGAATCCCCTCATTGGCTGGGTCCAGGTTCACCACAGCTACTTTGCGCCCAATTGCAGAAAGAAATTCCTGCATGCCAAGACAGTAAGTTGTTTTCCCTGAGCCAGGAGGCCCAATCACTGCCTGACCAAAGGCTACTGCGGACTGCTTCTGGCTATACGACATGATGCAACTTTTGTTCTTTTCCTAAAGAAAAGACAGCAAAATGTCAGAATATATGGACCATTTCACACAGTATTTAAGAGGCAAACATGGGTTTGTTGTCAAGCATATTCTCAAGAAAAAAACCAATTGGCCAATTATGACCAAGTGGCGAGTGTACTTCCATGACATTGCTACATTCACAAATTAAGGGCACTTCTACAAAAACCCCAACAACTGAAGTATACATCTGAAATCAAAACATTTCTAAGGTAATATGAGGTAACTACTGGCTTACAGAGAGACTGGTACAGTGATGAGCGCAAGGGCAGCCAATGTGATGACCTCCAGATGTTGTTGGACTACTACTCCCATTAGCCCCAGCCAGTATGGTCAATGGTCAAGGATGAGGGGAGCTGTGGTATAGCAAGATGTGGACCACAATGGCTATCCTAGATTGTAGTGTTAGACCAGGGATGTTCAGATATCTGAATTCAAATATCCAATCGGGCCCCAAAGCAGTTGATTCTTACTTTGACACTGTTGATACAGTTCCAGGTAGGTAGCCATGTTGGTCTGAGTCGAAGCAAAATAAAAAAAAATTCCTTCAGTAGCACCTTAAAGACCAACAAGAAGTGTGCATGCACACGAAAGCTCATACCAAAATAAAAACTTAGTTGGTCTTTAAGGTGCTACTGAAGGATTTTTTTTTATTTTACTGTTGACACAGTAACTTCCTCCAATCCACCTGAGGCAGCAAGATAGTTTAGCGAGACTAGGGCAGACCATGCAACCAGTATTTTGCAAGCCACCCTTTGGGCCCCTGCTACAAGTACACATAGTTAAGTCCTCCAACGGAGCAGTATTGTCAGGGGAGCATAGCAGAAAGAACTGCAGGAGGGAGAGAGAGACTTCCTATGCTGCCCCTCCAGCATCTGCTGCCTGAGGCAGCCACCTCATTTTACCTAATGATAGAGCTGGTCCTGCCAGTACTGAAATAAGATTCAACTACCAGTCCAGTCAGCGTCTGTACATGAAGAGGGCAGAGCGCACCTTGTCCTATTGCCTCAGGCAGCAAAATATCTCAGGCTGACCCTTATTATAGTACTGTGCTATTCTGAATGAGAGTACCCCCCCTTTTTTTAACTGGTGCTTTCTGCAGGACTGTGCAAAGCTCCTCTACTTCTAAGAGGCTTAGAGGGGAAACGGAAAAAATGAGGTGCAATTTGAGTAAACTGCCTCGGCCCATAAGTCATGCATTTTACAGCTAGGATGGGCTTGCAGGGTTGTGCATGTGGATGAGGGGCAAGAACTCAGAGCTGTGCCTCGGAAGGAACAGAGGGCGGCATTGTGAAGATGGGAGGGCTCCTTTCCATCATAATCAATCCCTTCTACGCTGCCCCTAAATAAGTTGGGGAAGAAATAAACAGAGACACAGAGGGGGCCAGGAGAGAAGAATTAAGAAGCATTCAGAGCAAGCGCAAATGCGTCTCTCACCTGCCGAGCAACTGCAACACGGACTTTTTTCAGCAACACACCTTGACTCTCTGTCACAGAGATAGTAAAAAGTCTAGAGTGATGCACAAAGTCTGAACATCGGCTAAAAAACAACAACCCCCAGATAGCCATGGCCATAATCACTCCACTCATTAAAACAGTCTAACTGACTTCTGGTTCACCTCTCCATGGTGGTTGTCAGAGCGACCAATTGAATTTATTGGGAAAACCTCTGATTGTATGGAGTGACCAGTGTGCCTCTGTGCCACCTCACACAGCAAACTCAGGCCTTGTTTAGTGTGGGAAATGTGGTTTACCACCTACACTTCAGTTTATTTATTATTTTTTGCATTCTTTTTCTTCTGGCATTTAAAATTGTTATGTGTGTCAATGGAGGGCAACAGAGCACGAGGTTTCTGCATACAAGAGATTTGCATTTGGGTGACAGAGAGAAAGGGGGTCCTTTTTCAAATCAACATTTTTCAGACAACATAAACCCCAAATTAGAAACAATTCCACTCTTTGCTACTTCCTTTTGTTCCAGGGTTGATTAATTGGGGCTTAGGCTTTGGGCATGATTTGGGCATTGCAGGGGTCGGATTAGATGACCCCCTGGATCCCTTCCAACTCTAAAGTTCTATTCTATGATTCTCCGTTGATTTCTATGGACAGTTCCCAATGGACATTCCGAAAAACTCAGAAACAAACCTGGACGGTTCCTCTGCGAACAACTGAGCTGCTCTACAATTTTCTTTCTTCTATGGTACAAGCATCGTCGCTTCAGGGCTTAGCCCAGCCCAGGCAGCTTTGGCCGCTCCGTTGTACGTTCTTATTTCAATCCGGAGAGAAAAAGGAGTGAGAAACGAAGGTTCCGCGCGTATTTTTTTTCCTCGAACATGGGGACTCCGTCCTTATTAACTAAGTGGCGAGCGCCACTTGGAGGGCAGAAGTTGACATAACTTGTGCTTTTGGCGTGCTCTCTGAAGACTGAGGTGGGGCATGGCAGCCATTATAGAGCACGTAGTAAAAGCCGCGAAGTTTGGAAGGAGTTGCTATCCTTTGTTTACTGGAAAATGTGAAAAGGATGAAACCAAATGGCCATGGGAATATGTTCAATTTCCAAACACTGTGTGGGTAACCAGTCACTTCAGTGTATTCAACCCCATTTCTCCCCACTCTCCATGACCATTCGGTGGGAATAATTGTATTCCAATAGGACACCTTTTTGAGACCAGTGGCATATTTGGGAAATGCAAGACACTCATGGGCACCACCAAATACTTACATCACATGGGAGTGGGTGGGATTGTGATGCTCAGAACCTGATACACAGGAAAAATATCTACTCTCTCCAAAACCAGTGAAACATAATGAAAAAGCAGGCAACACCTCCAGAAGAAAAACCACTTGGAAGGATTGGTGCCCAGTGGCACATCATTGCAGACCCCTGCAATAGGCACTTTGTCATTATTTATGGCTACATCCTTGGTTCTTAGGCAGGGTTGACTTTTTGCCAGCACTCACTAGGGCTTAACCTCCAAATTTGCTTTGCAGCTGTGCAGAAACAATGCAAATAAGTGCATCTAAGCATAGGTAGTTCGAAAGCACGTCAAAGTGCAAGGAGATAAATAGGTACTGCTCCAAACGGGAAAGTAAACGGCATTTCCGTGTGCTGCTCTGGTTTGCCAGAAGCGGCTTAGTCATGCTGGCCCCATGACCTGGAAGCTGTACGCTGGCTCCCTCGGCCAATAATTTGAGATGAGCGCCACAACCCCAGAGTCGTTCACAACTGGACCTAATGGTCAGGGGTCCCTTTACCTTTAAGCATGGGTAGAATGTCTTCCCATCACCCTGGTCATAGTCACGTGCAGAAATGGCTGCCAGGACCAGTGAGTATGAGCTGACTTTTGAGATACATTTGAAACCCAACACTTCTCATTTTAGAAATTAAGCAGCAGGTGAAAGATACAGACATTGCCTTCAACAACAACATTGGAATTATTGTCTGCAGGATTTAATCATTGGTCCTGATTTTATCATGCAAGGTAAAAGCCTGGCCTGTTGTTTTCTGAAGCTCTACATATGTATTGTTATACTACAGTGCAGGGGTTTCTTTATGCTTTGCAAGCTTATTGCCCAATGAATGTTTTATTTATTCACCAGTTAGCACCAGGTGTGTGTTCCCCTCTCCACACACAAACAAAGAGCAAGTGCAAAATGTTAGTGGGATAGACATAATAGATGTGTGGCGGCCAGAGAATCTTGAGCTCTGGCATGCAGAGCAATTGGTTCAAGGCTGAACTCGAAAAACACAGAAATGCACTGATTAGTGGAAGGTGAATTGACATGCATCCGATCCATAGATCATGTTCCATAGTAGTGAGACGTGCTGTATGGAAGAACTTGACTTTCTTCATAGAAGTCCAAAGGGTTGTTGGCAAGGACAAAATGAGAGCAGCAGAACACATCACACACTCCACTTTGAGGAACTTGAAGAGCAGGATAAACCATAAAAACCCATTAAAGTTATCCATGGTGGCTTTAGGATGCTAAACACCACCCAGCACAGACCTGGAGCAGGCAGGCCTGACCTCAAATTACCCCTCAAATATGGATCTCATTTTTGGAGTGATTCTAAGGTCTCATGGGGTTGTTGAGACAATACAATGGCAAACACTGTGTATGATTCCTTGGAAGAAGTTCTAAGAAATATTTTATTACTCCCAGTCCAGCAAGGTTTAAACTGCACCACTGATCAAGTTGTGGATATTTCTGTATTTATTCATCCAGGATGATGAATAAATCTCTCTTCTCCACAGCAACAACATACTCCCCCCCCCTCTACAAATACTGCTTTCTTCTCCTATTTCTTGCTAGGAATGGTTCTCTGCATTAGAGCAATGGAGCAAGGAGGACATTATTCTTGATAAAGGCCATTGGTAGCTAAGCATGATGTAATGCAGAACGGATCTTGCGGCAACCCGAAAGAAACACTAGCAAGAACCCTTTCATTTAGCTTATAAGCACCAGGATGCACCCATATTGATGAAAAACTACATAATAAATACTAAACATTTTGCCCTTTATTTGGCAACTTTTGTTAATTAAAAAAAAATTATTTGCAAAAGCAAACGTTGCTACAACATAGTCCAAAAGTCATTCCTGGCTAGCAGCAGCCCGTTCCTGAGGAACTGGAACTGTGATGAACACCAGGCATGGCATGGCCAAATGCCACATCTTGGCGATGCTTCATACTGATTGGTAGCTGGCGCCGGAGCAGCTGCTCTTCTGCATCCACAGGATAAGGGTCATCATAGATGGTGGAGATGAGGATGTTGTTGTCCCCACGAGGCTTCTTGGGCTTGGTGAAAGTCTGGAGCTTCTCACCATGGTACCTACAGAAAAGCAACAAAAGAAAGAAAGGTTCCATCAGGCACGGAGAGAGACTGGACTGCAAAGCCTCTACATCAGCTTTGCAGGAAGACCACAAGGCTCCTCCCTTAGTTACCATCTACAGCAGCCATTCTTGGCTGTGAAGCTGGAAAGACCTGCTTCCTGCCATGCAGGTCTTTTCTCACCTGGACTGGTGGACTGGGGGGGGGGGTTGGTTGACTGACTCCAGCTACAAAATATGAGGCTGCTGAAGAAGCCAAAGACTACCTTGGATTTCTCTTAGTACAGAACCAGATCATCGAGCCTGAGCTTTTACAGCCATCACCTGCCATGATCCGCCACCGGAAGGATTGAAAGCAGCAGCAGCAGATTTGCTCTATACTTATATATATATATTGCTTGCTAATTATGCTATTTTAAAAGTATGTTTTATATTTGACTTCCTTTAGTAGTGTTTCCTTTTGAAATGTTTAAAGTTTTTTTTGTTAACTTTGCTGCACTGAGTGTTCATTCTGTAGTTGACCTCCTTTGTAATGTTTTACTGTGAAATGTTTTAAGATAATATTTTAGTTTTCTGTTAATTATGTTGCTTTGAATGTTTACTTTATATTTGACTTTCTTCTCTAATGTTTTATTCTGGATTGTTTTATTTGACGTTTTAATGCAGGTTCTAATTTAAACAGCTGTGAATTTTTTTTCTTAAGAATATAAAATTAAAAATAAAGAAGAGGGATGAATATGGGACTGCAGGGCCTCTACATTAGCTCTGCTAAAAGGCAAGTAACTTTTGACTTCTCCTCTCCTAGACCAGTGTTTCTCAACCGCTGTTCCGCGGCACACTAGTGTGCCGCGAGACGCTGGCTGGTGTGGCGTGACGTGTGGCGGCGAGAAGGGCGATTTGCATTGTCACGTGCCTGGCGGCCGCCAATAACCAGCACAAACCCGCCGGAAAGCAATATTTCTCCTCCTCTTTTCCAAAGCTCAGTGCAAACGAGCCTGGCGGCCGCCAATACACGGCACTAACCCGCCGGGAAGCAATATTTGTCAAGTGTTTCTTACAGTCATAATTATAATATAGGGCGGCACAGAGTTAATTTTTTAAACTTTTTTAATGGTGGTGTGCCTCATGATTTTTTTCATGGAACAAGTGTGCCGTGGCCCAAAAAAGGTTGAGAAACACTGTCCTAGACACACATCAGGGCCGGCTCTACATAGACCTCCGGTGGCGCAGTGCACCACGGCGGGGGGCTGGTAAGGTGGGCGCCGGCCTGGCAAGGAGGGAAACCAATTGCGCCCTGCAAGGGCGGGGCAGGCGGCGGAGCGATCTCCGCCCCTCAGCACCAGGGCGCGCGATCTGCTCAAGACGGCCCTGACACACATGCTGAAGGTCATTACAAGAATTCTAAAAAAGAGTGCACTGAGTCGCTTCCCCAGTCCCTTTGTCATTTACAGGGTACATCTGAGGGCAGGGACTGTCCTATCAACCTCTGTAAGTTTCCCTGAGAGCCTTTTTTGGCTGAAGAGTGAGATAAAAATGCTTTAAACGACGTCTTCAGAGACATAACAGAGTGAACCGGAATTTAATCTGACCATATGTTCGTGGAATCCAGTTTCAGATTTTAAAAGATGTAAACTTTGCCCAGAGCAGCTGCAAGATGAGCAAGAGGATTACTAGGAAAGGTGTGTTTAAAAAACAACACACACACAACAGGCCTGAAGAAATGTTCTTGCTTTCATTTTCTTTTAAAGATGTCCAAGGGGCAATCATTCTGAAATACTGCAGACAAGGAATTCCTCACTTGAGTTATGATCTAAGTGTTGAGCTCACGGGAGGGCTGTGAAAACAGACTGGAAAACATGGAGGGAACATTTGCCCAAAATTCCAGTGTTTTGTGTTGAGGAGGGGAAAGGGGTGAGAAAAGTGCAGAGCTCCTGGTTCCTAGGTGGCAGCCTGTTCCTACCATCATTTCTAGTCACTCTCCCTTAGCCAGTGTACTGTAGTGGTTAGTTTTGAACCAAGACTGGAAACAACCAGGTGCAAATCCTCCATAACAAGTGTTTCTCAGCCTAACCTATCTCACAAGGTTGCTGTGAGGATAAAAAGGGGAGAGGAAGACCCATGCATGCCACCTAGAGCTCCTCGAACAGAAGGTGGGTTATAAATGTAATAATAAATAAAAATTATTATCTTTGTTTATTATAGGTGGAGAGGCTGAATGTCTTGATTGCATGTATTTTAAAAGGACCCTCTTCCCTTACCCCAAGCCCCTCTTGCATTTGGGATTCTGGCCTTCGTTGTCTAGTGCTTCAGTCATCCCTGAGTTGCTGCTTCCCAGCCCAAGACCCTCAGTCCAGCCTTGCCTCTCCATCACTTTCCTGCCGATACCCTGGGGAGGGAAAAATATGTTACTTTAGAGATGCTTCTATCAATTACAGAACATAGAGAGCAATTGCTGAGGACACTTAGCACCAGAACCAGATTAAGAATGATAGGCACTAAAAAAAAAAGGCCATTATCAGCAGACCCAATACAGCACAACAACCCCCTACCCTTTGTATTAAAACACAGTTCAGATCCCCAGGCTTTTACAACAGGGATTTTTCAAATCAAAATAAGTTCAGATGTTTCTATGCTCTTCCATTTTTTTATTCTTACCTTGGTGTATTTTTCAAAGTCTCCAATTTGTTGGCTCAGAACAGACCCATCTTCCAAACCATCCCGGAGTCTCCGCTCAAACCGCATCTTGACCAAATCCCGAGCATCTTTGTCACCACCATCTGGAATGAATGGAAACCCTGTTTTCATTCTCTCCCCGTGAAGCAGGAAGTGGAAGACCTGAGTTTAGTGGCAGAGCAAGTGCCAGTTCATCTCTGGTTAAAAAGAGAGCAGGCAGAAGGTCTTGGAAAGGACTATAACAGAGACCTCACAGAGCCACTTCCTGTCAAACAGATAGTATTGGGCTTGGGCGGACAAAGAGCCTGAGTGTAAAACAGCATGTTCATAGGTCCAGAATCTCTTTTTTAAAAGAGTCTATAAGAGCAACCACCATGAATTCTTCACTGCAGCTTTGCCACCTTAATATAGCCACCACTTTTTTTTAACTGTTTCTGTTACTGTCTGGTCTATGACCAAAATAAATATTGATTGATTGATTGATCTGTTTCTGTTATATTAAGCCAGGCTTTCTCAACCTCGGCCATCCAGATGTTTTAAGACTACAATCCCCATCATCCCTGACCACTGGTCCTGCTAGCTAGGGATCATGGGAGTTGTAGGTCAAAAACATCTGAAGGGCCGAGGTTGAGGAAGCCTGTACTAAGCGCTGCTGATTTTATGTTAGTTGCCTTGAAAAGTGGCATACAGTGGTGCCTCGCAAGACGAATTTAATTCGTTCCACAAGTCAATTCGTTTTGCGAAAAAATCGTCTTACGAATCACGGTTTCCCATAGGAATGCATTGAAATTTCTTTTTTTGCCCATAAAAGGTAAAGGGATCCCTGACCATTAGGTCTAGTCGTGACCGACTCTGGGGTTGCGGCGCTCATCTCGCATTATTGGCCGAGGGAGCCGGCATACAGCTTCCAGGTCATGTGGCCAGCATGACAAAAACGCTTCTGGGAAACCAGAGCAGCACACAGAAATGCCGTTTACCTTCCCGCCAGAGCAGTACCTATTTATCTACTTGCACTTTGATGTGCTTTTGAACTGCTAAGTTGGCAGGAGCTGGGACCGAGCAACGGGAGCTCACCCCGTTGCGGGGATTCGAACCGCCGACCTTCTGATCAGCAAGCCCTAGGCTCTGTGGTTTAACCCACAGTGTCCCCATAGGAACGCATTAATTAAATTTCAATGCATTCTTGCGAGTCACCATCAGATCGCAAGACGCATTCGTCTTGTGAAAAATTCGTCTTGCAGGGCATTCGTCTTGCGAGGTACCACTGTATAAACATTTTAAACAACAAGAGGGATTGATAGCATAAAGAGAGTCCTTCCCCTCTCAGTCATCTTTAGCCTTGGCAACCACAATGAGAGAAATAAGAGACTAATACCTGTTATGCTGGGCTCAAGTAAAAGCTTTGCAAATTTTACTAATCTGGAACAGTTTCACTTGCTTGGGAGGAAGTGCAAATCCATTTTGGGGTGAATTTTTTGTCATTCATTTTTAAAAACCAAAATTATGAGGTAGGCAATTCTAAACAGGGCTTGGAAGGGGTGGTGGTGAAGAAAGGAACTGGTTCCTGTTCAAGAGGTTGGAGAAGGAAGGTGCCAACCAGGGTAGAGGAGTATGTAGGATGGTAGGATGTTAATACCCAACACCCATAACCTGTGGCCACACTGATTAGCGCTGACGGGAGCTGTAGTCCAACATTTGGAAGGCACCAGACTGGGGAGGACTATTAAGCCCACATACTGGGGCAGGATAGCAGCTATGAAGATTTGTCGTATTACAACTAACATTAGAGCAGGTTCTCTGAAATCTGACCACAGCACAGCAGGATGTCTAACACAAACACACACAAGACCCAGGGGCTTGATTAGCATCTGGAAGACTGAAGGGTGCCAGTGGAAATGCTGGAGCCCTAGTGCAATATGTTTGTGACGCCCCACATAGGCCAGGAAGGCAAGCCAAGTAGTCGCAGAGGCTATAGCTTCCAAAATGCATTAACATCAGCCTCAAGTACAGCATGAGACACTAGTTTAGGCTCTGTTCATTCCTTGCATCACAGATCAACAGCCCTTAGCTCAAGTACCTTTATCATAGTAGATGCTCATGTCCACATCCCAGTCGTCCGCTGTCTGCTCATCAAAATCTGCCAAAAAAAAAAGTTAGACATCAAGCAGGATGTATTGAGTGTTACATTAAGATCATCCTCCCCTTTCCCACATTAAGATCATGCTCCTCTTCCACACCCAAACACTGTAGGATGAATTCTATGCAGGACATACTGAACATGGATCTAGAGTTCAGCATCCTAAAAATCTCAGCCCCATTCCTGGCCTTTGTACAGGGATTTATTCTAGGACAACAAGCTCTCACTAAGAGATATTTAGAGATGGGAAGAAAGCCCTCTCTTCACAGAGTTTACTGCAGACATAATTATTAACCCCAAATGGAGCTCTGAAGATTCCACTTATAATCACCATGATCTAATCTATTAGTTCCTCTTGACCACTTTACCAATTTACAAACTGAGAATAGAACTGCCCAGGATAACTCTTTGTAGGGCCTACTGCAGCAGCAGCAGCAGCAGGGAAAAGAACCATATTCTTGCCAGTGTCATCTGGGTTTTCATGCTCCATGTTTAGGACATGGGGAATAAAGGAAGAGCGAAGGCCTCGTGCACCAGGAAGGCAAGTAAAAACACACACAGTGGTCAATGAGAGGGGGCAGGGAAAGATATCAGTAGACTTGGACCATTGGAGGATAAACAACATTACAGCAAGAGATATCAGGAGAAGTGACAGACTCCAGTAGAGAGCGAGACAAGAAGTATGCCAGGAAAGTATGGATATGTTCTTGATATTTTTGCACAAAAGTGCCTCAGACCAGTCCCAATACATTTTCATGTCTTATTAATGAGGGGCTTTGAAAGTTGTGTATCTGGAGATGGGCCATGAATTCACAAAGACTACACTGATGCACACTTTATCCTAGCTCTCAGCAACAAGGCAGAATCAAACCCAGGATGTGTTGTTCAGGGTTACCTCCTTCTTCTTCTTCTTGCCAGTACTGTGCATCCGTGTAGAAGACCAACCCAGAGCCCCCCTTCTCCCACTTCAGTTCAATCTCCTCCTCAAACAAACGTTCCTTTGTGCGCTCCTGGCTGGTGACATCCTCATGCAAAGCCTCGTGCCGCTCCCACTCTTCGCATCTGTCATCGTCATCCTGTAGCAGAAAGTGGGGTGGGGACAAATACAGCAAAGGTTTAGGCCAGTTTTCCCTCATTGCACACTTCCTCAGTTTCACTGGGCTTAGTCGTAATAAGCTCACTGCTAAGGGCCTGCTCAGACAGAACTCATCTTGAACTTCTGGAGACAGAGAAATTAGAACCACAGAAACATAACAGACTAACATAACAGACTGGTTTTTAGAAGCTTAGTGTATGTATGATTATGGACTCACTATAGTTCTGCCAAGACCCTTCATTGTGATGGGCACTATTTTTAAACATTTTTTATGGTTTAATGAATGCCATAAAGTTATCATTATGCACAAAGGATAATGGGTCCAAAATGTGGAGAGATCTTTAAAAGGCAGTAAAAAAGTTTTTAAGGGATTGGAACCAGGCTGGGTAGTAACAGGATCTTATCTATGTAGGAGAGTTGGCAGAATCAGGTTACGGGAGATGGTCTTCTCATCTCTATTGTTAGTATCTTACTTGCATTCTTTTACCATAGTTTCCTCCCATCACCCTTTTCTCTACCATGCATGTCTATATACAATTTGCATCTTAAGAGACCACAGGTTCCTTTAGTGCAAAGCAGTCACCCTAGGCTGTGAACTAGTATTCATATTAAGCCAGTCAACCCCCCACCCCCTTGCCATAGCCTCAGTTTGGTTACAAAGTATTTTCCAGTTAAGCACCTAACCTGCAGTGTGATGGGCTAATGGTTAATACAGTTAGAATAAAAGCAAGCTTGGCAGAATGAATAAGGGGGACATTACAAAATGTCAGAATTAACAGTGTAGATTCTCCCAGAAGATCATCAATTCTGAGGTTTTAATGAGTAAAATAATTTTTTCAGTTAGAGTACAAGAATTCCAGCACAACTCGTCTATCTAACATTATCATTATGGGCAGCTGCTACCCTGAAGAATGGGAAAACCTTGATTCAAAACGCAGTCCATAGGCTCATTTGTGTGGGTCACATTAGTTTTCAGATTCATAAAATGACGTATTTCCCAACTTGTAAGGATGAATAAGTATTAGCACATTTCCTTCTTCCTTACAAAATAATATAATTACATCTCTAAAGATGTTATAACTATAAGCACATAACATGACATTGTGTAATTAGAAGAAAAAAGAAACTACTTACATCATCCAACTGAGCTTCTGCTTCACTCTCTGGATCATTCAAGTATCTCTCTGCCATGCCATTCCCTTGATTGGCCGTGCTCACTCTTGATAGGTCTCCCCCTTCTGTTATCTCCTCTCCTGAAGCTGTGTAAACTCGTTCCTCTTCTACAATAGTCTCGGTTTCTTCATATGAAAATGGTACATTTCCATACCTGCGAGAAGAGCCAGTTCTGGGAAACTGCAACTGCAGCTTCTTGATAGCACGAGAAGGCATCCTGCAGGCTTTAATGAGATCTAAAAAGACACTCAAAGGAGTTCCCACATTCCCACAGGGCATGAAAGATGGTGGGTTTAGTTCAGGAAGCCGTTTTAAATCATCCTCAGTGAAAGTTTCATTTGAGGATGTGCGGAGCTCCTTTTTAGTCTTATAGGAGAGCGTTTCAGCATCTGTAAAAATTATAAACACAAGAGGCAAGAAAAATCACTTAGCAGTAATCCACCAACTTGTATTACATCAGTATACCACTTACATATCTTTGCTTCAGCCTCATTCTATTCTCCCCAGCCAAAAGGAACAAAGTGTTTCCCAGAATGACAGCAGAGTCCATCTACTACAGCAAACACACATGAAAAGTCTTATGCTATTTACAAGACTAACAGTTCCAACGTGACCATAAACTGTGATGGGCTAAAGCCAAATTCGTTAGATACATAAAGACATCATCTCATTGACTTGTAAATGGGGGAGAAAATGAAATCAATGGGCCCAAAATGCTATAAAATGCAGTAAGTGCCACCCATAATGCTTTTATTCAAAGCTCAAATGTATCAAAGGTAAATGCACTGACCACTCCCATCACCTCTCCTTCTTGCCTCTCAGTACCTTTGTCAAAGGAAACCCGAACCCTTCGTATAAGGCACCGGCCGGGCAACGTCTCTCCCTGCGCGTCGATCCAGCGCTTTCCCGAGTACATACGGACCAAGCGGCGGGACCAGCCGGGCTTCACCGCCACCAGGCAGCAGCAGGTCGGGCCTGGCCGGGAAGGAGCGCTCGGACCTTCTATGCGTTCAGGGCGATGGCGGTAATGGAAGCAGAGGAAGCCACCGGCCTCGATGAACTGGCTGAAGTAGAAACGGAGATCGGTGGAGCGAAGCTGGGCCGGAACGCAACTGATAAGACAATATCGGCCGCCGGGCTGGACGGAAAGATGGTCAGTGGTGGACACCGCCATCTTGCAACACCGGAAGCGCATCATGTGAGACGGAGCCGGCGCATGACCGTGTTAGCGGCGCAAGGTAATGGCGTCACGTCATGCTCCTTTCCCGACGATGCCAATCATAGACCACAGAGATGAAAAAGGCTAGGCACTGGTAGAGTCACGTGTCAAACATAGACGTGCCACTGGATAGAGCGACCCCACTCTGAGGGCGAATGGAATTTGGGTTGTATGGTCTAGTCTCTATGATCCTGCCTCCGACCCTAGAGATATTGCTTAGCTTGCTCTTTTCATCGTCTCTATGGTCCTTCTCCAGTTATCCACATGATCTTGAGGCTGAAGTGTGGCAGCCTCTGTGCTCTCTTTGCGTTTGGCGTCCACCTTTTAAACTTTCATATTGGAGCTCTAAATGGTGGCTGCAACGCACGATTTTTTTTGTGTCCTTTTTGAAGCTGCGGGACAGGCTAAAATCCGGCAGGTGCAGCTTCCCTTTACCCTCATCATGGGAAATGGTGCAGCTGTTGAATTCCTGCCTATAAATAGACAAAGGAGTCCTGCCACGATGTCGGGGGAGTATCTCATAATTCAATTTAAAAATATGAAATGCCACGGATCATATTCCTGGGTACAGATTTAATTTTGTAGGGGGGGGGGACTACCCAGTTATTCCCTGGCATATGCTTATGAATTAGAACTAGTTACAGGTAGGTAGCCGTGTTGGTCTGAGTCGAAACAACTACACTTTCTTTTTCATAGTGTTAGTGGAGAAGCAAGAAAAGCATGCCATCTTGCCACTTCTATCAGCTTGGAGGGAAGTAGCCTACAGCCTGCTAAATAAGCGTAGAACTTTAGCTTAAACTTATGCTGAACACTTAGAAAATACACTTACAAACTTGAAATTGAGTTCCTCCAGGTCACTACTGTGCAGTCAAACCTCGGATCCCAAATGGCTCCGTTTTGGAATTGTTTCAGTTCCCAGACGCCGAAAATCTGGAGGTAAATGCTCCAGTTTTCAAATCTTTTTTGGAAGACGTAAGCTCTTGCAACCAAAGTGGGCTTTCTACCTGGAGTTTTGTAGCTGGAGGTGCGCGGCTTTGGAGGCGCGGGGTGGCGGCGATACCCCGCTACGTAACACACATGCACAGCATCCCACTGCGCATACGTGTTATGTAGTGGGATATTGCCGCCCCCGGCGACGCCAATCCATGTAGTGCAGCGGGTGTGTGTGTGTGCCACTTGGCCCCCCCACCCCCGCGACTCCCAGGCCGAGCCTCCAGCCTCCCAGTAAAAAGTCTGCTTGGCGCGGACTTTTTACTGGGAGGCTGGAGGCTCGGCTTGGGAGTCACGGGGGTGGGGGCGCCAAGTGGCACCCCCCAGAGTGGAACCTGGGGTGTACCACCCCCACTGCCCCCCCATTGTGACGCCCCTGGTTGGTGCAACATAAGATACACCACCATTGTGAAAGAGATGCCACCGTCATGAATGATATGTCACCCAAACTGCTTAGATGTATCTGTGCCAATACTGTGCTGTTAGAATCATGGAGTCTCTCTACTCTCAGCATGATTCATATAGGATAGCTCAGCACATGGTGATATCATCTTTTGTTGGAAATATAATCACTACAGACTCTCAGGAGACATGCAGAACCTGGCACCCTCAGCTGTACATATGGTCTACTTTATAATGCAATCAGGAGACGGTGAGCTGATTTGCAGTCATGTAGTGTGGACAAGCAACATGCTGTAGTCAACTATGGTGTCTCTACCGATGAACATTTGGTGAAGGATTTGGGCAGCCTAAGTGGGACATTTGTGGATGATGTGTGAATTCCAGAACAGACACATATTGCTCTAAAATTTGATAAGAAACAGATTTGGATACAATATGTTCATTATCCCTTGGTGTTTAACCTATTGATCAGCCCAAATTCCTCCAGTCTTCAAAATGACACCAGCAATTGTCCAAACTGCAAAAACGTTTTATTCATTGTTGAGGTGGTGTTGTTTTTTAAAAAATAATAACTTAGCACATCTTATTTTTACACACAAATTACAAGAAAGCATCCATCTACAAAATACTGACACCCAAAGTTTATGCAAAGATGGTCTCATCCCGTGTACTACAAACTGGAGGAAATGGGCACTACATGTGAGGGGAGGCTGGATCTAGCGAAATCAGGGAGGGCAGCTTTTATATGGATAGTGTGATGAATAGCAGGCAAGAGGAATTACGGTTTCTGAAAGTTGCTGTTCTGAATGTCATGGCAAGCAAAGGGTGAAGAGAAATAGACAGAGCCAACAGTCACAGAAACTATGTTCCAACTAAATACTTTAGTTACAGGAACAGCAGCTCCCAAGGCTGGGCTTTAAGTGGTAGTATGATCAGGCCAGGACTTTGCAAGCAGTGGCTAGGACTCCACTCAACAGATTCGGCTGGTGTTCCTCCTCCCAAACACAGCAGGACTGGCTCATCACATTCTGAAGTAAGTGATGTAATACATAATACAATCTAAAGGGGGGGGGGGAGCCTGCCTCTTGTAAAACCATTGGAGCCCAGAGACTAACATTCCTGAACTGCACCACTGACTGTAATCAGGGCCAGATCAACACATTTTCCTGCTGTAGACGAAGGACAAAATGTTTGCCTACCACCTTTCTGCAAAAAGCAGCTCACTGGATTAGCAGTTGAATCTTATTTTCAGCACTGGTGATGGGACAAGCTAGTTTAGGGGCACAGGGCTCACAAAACACTATATTTCTTTACTGTGTCCCCACCCCCCACTTGTTGCCTGAGATGGCTGCCTCACTCCCTAATGGAAGGCTGTACATTCATTTGTATTCTAAGATCTGCCATCCAGTAGCCCCTTTGTCTGAAAAGTCATCACTAGGAGGCAGGCGCTCTCTCCCACTGCACGATCCAGAAGAACTGCACACCGTCACTTGGAAACTGGAGGAAAGCTGAGCATGTGGTGGGTGACCTGGGAACCAGCCCCACTGGAGTCACTGTGGCCAAGGGAGCTCTCTTGCCAGCATCATTTCCGTCAGGAGCTCCAGAATGTCTGCATTCCCAATGACAGGTTGGAAGAAAAGGGCAGTGAGGAGGGCAGGAGGGATGGATTTCAGGGAGGAGGAGATCAGCAGGACATGGGCAAAACGGCCTTGGTCCTCTGGGTGGAGAAAGGTCATGACTTCTTGGAGTGCTCGCTGAGCTTCTCGCTGAAGGCTCTCAATGTACGAGGAAGCCTTAAGACCAGGCACGTCTGGGAGGAGAGAGAAGAGGAAACTCAGATTATTCACAGGCTCGGTGAAAAAGTCAAATGATTTGAACACTTCAATACTGGGCCCCATCTGCACTACACATTTGAAGCAGCATCATACCACCTTTAAACAGTCATGCCTTCTCTCCGTGAATCCTGGGAGCTGTAGTTAAGGGTGATGGGAGTTTGGAAACCACTACTTCCCCCGCAGAGCTAAAATTCCCAGAGTTCCCTGGGAAGAGGGATTGACTGTTAAACCACTCTGCAGCTATGTGAGGGGAATAGGGGTCTCCTAAGAACACTCAGCACCCTTAACAAACTACACTTCCCAGGATTCTTTGGGGGAAGCCATGACTGATTAAAGTGCATTGGGCCCTGGAAGCGGGGGGGGGGGGGGAATGCAGAAGAAACAAAGGGCATTGAAATCACTTGGATGACTGCATCAGAACATTGTCCCTGGCTGATGGGGCTCTTGTTTTCGCCACCAAGCCAATCCAGAATTAACATTCTCTAGAATGCTTTCTCTACCCTGAAACGCAGAACCTAATCTCTACCAGCTGTCAGTAACTCAGGAGCTTAGAGTGGAGGGTTTCATGAAGACTACAAGCCTAGCTATTATTTTTTGGAGAAAAAATGAAGTGCTGTGCTATAGTGGTTAGAGCAGGAATGGGGAATGTGTGCCAGCCATTTCAAGAAACAGAATTCAGGCACTCTTAAGAAGCAACCAATTGTCACCCTTAATTTTTTTTTTGAAACCACGCTGGGGCAGGGTCATTTGGTCCATCAAAACTTCATGGGCACAACCTTGTGTCCCAAGCCAAGCAGCAGTGGTTAAAATGCCAGATTAGAACCTGGGAGACTAGGGTTCAAAACGCCAATCTACCTCACAGGGTTGTTGTGAGAATAAGGTGGAAAGAACCATATATACAACCCTAAACTTTCTAAAGGAAGGACAGGATGTCAATGCAATATCCAGTGTTTGGCATACTTACAGCGTTTACTGAAATTAATGGGCATGACAAATTTAGCACCATTAATTTCAGTGCATTTACTCAGGGCAATTTTTTTCTCTCTGAGCAAAACTTAGTTGGCTTTAACCCCAGGTTCTTGAAGCAGGTAAATTGGGTGCAATCTAGTTTCATCTTACATCATACTCAGAGGAGGAGCAATGAAATCAATAGACATGATTAATTTAAATCCATTTATTCCAACAGGTGTGCTCTATGGCATAGTTGGATACAAGCCCGCTGTGTGATTTTCTCCCTCCCTCTCCCCCGCCCATGACTGCGCAATTGTACATTGGTAAACAACAGGATTTTAAAAACAAGCACTCTGTGTATCCGCTACTCTCCTCTTCAAAGGATACCAACTCAGCAAAACCAGCCTGGAGCTCTCTACCACTTTGGAGCAGAAAGGTGTATGATAATCTTTTGCCAGTGGGGATTCATCCAGACCCTAGGAAAATGCTGTTGCTTAGACAATGAACTACCTGTTCATTTCTAGCATGAAAACCTAAGGTTGCACTGGTTCCTTGATAAAAAGAAAGTTGGGATCAACTAAAAAGGTGGATCCATTTAATTAACCAAAACATTTTGTTTTCAAAAAGCCACCAGAAACAGGCATGTGTGAAGACTGCATTTTGCAATCACCATCTTAAATGAAGCAGTCTCCCTTCTCTCACAGATGGAAGAAGTTCTCCTTTAAGATTATGCTTCTTTTGATGCATGGATATTATCACCTAAAGGAAGAACAAGTGGAACACGCAACCAAATGCTGCAGCATGGGTTCCCACCAGCCATGGGCTCTTAAAACCAACCAACCAACCAACCTCAATTCTATTATTTATTTCACTTATATCCCACCTTTTTCTCCAAGGAGCTCAAGTTAGCACACATGGTTCTCCCTCTCTTCATTTAATCCTCCACAATAAGCCTGTAAGGTAGGTTAGGCTGAGAGGCAGTGACTGGCTCAAGGTCACCCAGTGAGCTTCATGGCCGGTTGGGGATTTGACCCCTGGTCTCCCAGGTCCTATTGGGATGCGGGTGGCACTGTGGGTTAAACCACTGAGCATAGGGCTTGCCGATCAGAAGCTCGGCGGTTCGAATCCCCGCGTCGGGGTGAGCTCCCGTTGCTCGGTCCCAGCTCCTCGCAACCTAGCAGTTCGAAAGCACGTCAAAGTGCAAGTAGATAAATAGGTACCGCTACAGCGGGAAGGTAAACGGCATTTCCGTGTGCTGCTATGGTTCGCTAGAAGAGACTTTGTCATGCTGGCTACATGACCTGGAAGCTGTACGCCGGCTCCCTCGGCCAATGCTGCGAGATGAGCACGCAACCCCAGAGTCGGTCACGACTGGACCTAATGGTCAGGGGTCCCTTTACCTTTTACTCCCAGGTCCTAGTCTGACACACTTACCACTGCATCACATTGGTCCTTTCTCCTATGCCCTCAGTCAGTCAGAGCTCTTTGTTCACTGAGCATAATTACTTCCCACTTGAACGTTTCAGGGGTCATGCTCTGGATTTGTTTACTTCTGTAGTTTAGGGTTCTCCAAAGTCCATTAATCGCTCACCTCTGGTGAGTAGGTAGGTGGTTCTGTTTTGACTGCACAAGGACCCACACTTGCAGAAAAGAGTTTGCTACTAGTACATAGGATGCTTCTTGTTTCAGAAATATTTTTAAAAATCTATTTTAATGTATTTTTGATTATGCCAATACTGATCTTATTTGTAAACAATTTTTATATTTACTGCCACTCGTTAATTTCTTAAGGATGGGAGGATGCATCTTGCTACTGTTTGGGCTCATGCCTCAAAAAAGTCATGTCTATTTCCATCTCTGAAAAACAGACCCGTAAGATACACACCACCAGGGGTGATGCAGAACCCTCAGACTTCGCATTTGTTGTTTGTGATTTATATGACCAAAGAATCTCATGGTTGGTACATTATTACCAAATATAATTTTATTTGGCGACACACTATATGCTTTGTGTAAATACAAATCTGTATCCCACCATGGAATATTTTACCTACAGGTAATCCATTCTTTCTTTAGCTTTCTTTCCCCACCTTGTATTTTCATTCTCTTTGTACTTATGACTTTTTTCATGACATGTTTTTTTGGTATATGTAACTTTTATTAAAGCTTTAACAAGAAACATTTTTTTACCTGTATCAGATAATTGGCTAAAAATGCATTTGATGAAAGGGATTCAAAGTTCTTGACTCAGAATACAGGCTATGGAAAACACATCCCTAACATGCAGTGTGAGGGTCCAGCGGCACTTACCAGGGTTGAACAGAATTGCACCCTTCAGATAAGCGTACTCTTTAGGGCTCAGGTCCAGGCTCCAGAAAGAGGTCAGGCTGCACTGGAGACGCTGAACGCTGGCCAGGGTGGGCTGCGCCCTCTGCAACTCCTGCCTCTTACACGGGCCGTCGAGGAGGATCCTCTCCAGCATGCTGGGGGCTGGGGTCTCCATCACCTCAAAGGTCACCATCTCCTGGACCAGGCCCAGAAGGAAGAGGGGAGCCCAGCAGCTGTCCAGTAGCAGGAGCTGGTCTTTCCAAGGCAGGAGCTGGAAGGAAGGCAAGTTCTTCATGAAGCTGATGGTCTTCACCAAGACATCAGATGCCGCTTGGCAGGTGGCTTGAGGGGTCTGGAGGCAGACAGTGCGGCGCTTCTGGCACAAGCAACGCTTCTGGGAAATGTTGTGGCTGCCCCTGTGATGGCTTAGGTTCTGGCTCAGGAGGGTGTAGAGGATGGCGTTCTGGTTCTCTTTGTGGTGGCAGGAACACCTCTCATACTCCATCTCCACGTCGGAGGGCAGCTTGCAGGATCGCTGCTTTGAAGAGCAAATGCCTTGTCTGGTCCTGCTAAGCGTGTCTGGTCCCGTTGCAGTTTCCCGGCACTTTTTCTATGCTATAGGGACCTGGCACCTTCTCTTCGCTTCACACCCTCTTTTTGTCCTTCCAGCAATGGTGGCTGTTGCTTCTCAGCTCTACTTATAAGGCCCCTGGCAGGGTGAATGAAACCACCCCCCTTCGGCAGCCTTGACCTTCCTTTGACGAGTAGCAGCAGCAGCAGCAGCAGCTCATTGAAAAACAAGTCCGTCCCAAAGTAATCGGTTGGGCAAGCAGCATCTCTACGTGGCACAGAGAAACGGTTTTCTCAATGAAGGTGCCAGCCAGAGCCAGGAGACTCAGAGAGCTGCCTTATCTGGATTACCCTTATCAGTATAAACAAAGTCATTAACCCAGCCTGTACCAAGGCACCAAGGCTTCAGGTGTGTAATCAGGTTTTAGGATATGGCAGGGGTCACTGCCAAGGAGTTCACACAACACATCCTGATCACAGCCCAGTGGCAAAACAGCTCATAAAATTCTAGCCTTGGAACAAGCAACCTGGAAGTCAAGTTATCTGCAGATTGTTTGTTTAACTCAGACGGTTGCTTTTTGCTGATAACAAAGGAAGGGGGTAAGGGAGGTGGAGGAGCCAGTAAGTTACTATTAAAAGAAAAAAGGGCAAGTCTGGGTTCCACATGAGGCTGACTCAGGTGATTTTGCTGCTCTTGGCTGAAAATGAATGGTGGTCTCAACTGCATCTACAAGGGTCGGAGGAAATGAGTGTCCGACTGCAGCCTGCTCGTTCTATACCAGTGAAAGCCATGCAGAGTTCATGGCTGGGGTGGTCTTAAACCATTCCAATGAAAATGATTACAGTTTTTAAAAAAGCTTTCAGTTTCTTCTGTAGGATAAAATATTAGTAGCCTTGTAATGTTTAAGCAACATACAGTTGAGGAAAGGAGCAGGTAAAGCACAACGGTAACACTACTTCTACAGTATTAGGAGGGGCAGCTATTGAACTGCCTGGTCACTTTTACTCATTTTGTTTCTCTTGTTTTCATTTTAAATGCACTCTGAGCTCTTGGAAGACCTACAGTTAAAATTATATATTGTAAAGCTGCAGGCACCTGCACCTCTCCCCCTTGCACACCAGAGGTTTTGGTCCTATGAGGCTCGTCACACCTTGCTAAGTCAATGGACAGAAGACAGGATAATCAGACTTGCAAGAAAGAGAAACACATTTCTGCAGGCCCAAAACAGGTGAAAGCTTTGTTGTGTGCCAGCCAGCAAAGGTCGGTAGACAACCAAGGCCATTCCAAGGTTCAGAGGATGACAAAAGAGCACAATGGCACAGGGACACTGTATACTGTTGCCTCATGGTAGAAAGTCGAACAGTCATGGGATGGCCACAGGGCGCAAATGAATGGGGTCAATGGCCTGTAGTCAGCTTAGGAAAAAGGGGAAAGGTCGCAGCTTGCACCACAGGGAGCAGGGGTTGAACAGCCCACCATCAAAGCATGTGACAGCCTGGAACTTATTTAAAATGACAGGCTACAATGCTGTACATCAGTTTATGTCAACCTGGTGCTCTCCAGATGTTCAGAACTACAACTCACATCAGCCGAAACCAGCACTGCCTTGAATGCCGTATATTCTATGCCCTTGCCTATATTTTATTCCCCGTTACTTCTCTTCCTTCACTGGAAGAACAAGAGTTCATAAATACTCTAATTACAGTTTAGGAAGGTATGGACCATTTTTTCTTTAATATTCCATACCTTCATAAACTCTGTAAGAGCTGCTAGCTACCTTGTGGTGGCTCAAAAGTTATTCTGGAAGATGGATAACTGGAATACAGTCACATGACACCACATGAAAACATCACCTTTTTATTTATACATGCAGAATACAAGCTGTTTTTAAAGCAACCATCACAAAAAAAGAGAACATGCAGAAGGCTGTTGCTTGGCATGTCCAACACCGAAAGGGGAATGTATGTGGAGTAGCTCCAATGAGGCAGACAGCTGGTCTCCAGCAAACCAGAGATCTGTCTGCCATCCAACACGTGTCTGTTGACAGCAGAAAAACCTTGCGTACTGCTAGTTTTAGACACCAGCATTGTTTGTATGGATCAAGTCATCTTAGTTATAACAAGAGTAGAGCAGGTCAACCTTTTTAAAGTAACTGATCACTTAACAGACCCTTCCTATTCCTAAATATTGGTTATGTAAAGCCAAATCACCAGCAGTATTGCAACAGGAAGGATAAGGAAGTCATTCTGAAGGGCAAAAACCTCTAATATCTGGGGCAAATATGCACAATTGAAGCTCTGAAATGGGTACATCAGCGCCTGGCAGAAACAGCTGAGTGACAGATCCTAGTGGAACAACATGTAGGGCTGATATACCAGATTCTGATGTGGCCTAAACAGTTTGATACTCCTACTCTCCATCCATAAGCCTAAACACAGATGCAAAATCAATCTATCCCTTTTGTCTCCAAGCTTCTGAATGTAACACCTGAAATACTATGGTAGCTTTAGAGGTTATAGAAAGTTCTGACAAGCAGATACATGGGTGCTTTGTGAAGCTGCTTCTCGTGCTTTCATTTTAATGTCTAATGGGAACTTTCTTGAATGAAGTGCTTATCACTCCAACACGAGCTATTCCTTGGGGACAATGGTGCAAGTGCAACAAGCATGAGAAACCCGTGGATCAAATCTGTCAGTAGTTTTTCTTGCAATGTCTGAAAATGCTCAGTATTGTTGCACTGAATTAGAAGTCTGCAGGAGGTGTTTTGTTTGTAGATGGAAGGCTGCAGGGAGACTTTCAGCTCTGATTTCAAGAGCAGGAGCTGGGAGAGTAGAGGATGACGAAGGCTGAGTGTCTCTCATGCTACTTAAATTATATTTTAAATGATACTCCCTAGACACTAAGCAAGAACCAACCAAAGGACAATCTGATTCTATCCCTTTCCCCTTCACTCCTTCCTCACCCTGAAATATTCTTCCCTGTGCAAAGGTAAAATGGGCCTTAGGTGATTGATACTGCTGTTGAAAATCCAGAAGCGTAAGCAGTGTGCTACATGGATTAACCAGTACAGCTCTTTTAACACAGAAAGTTCACTCTGAGGTGATATGAGCAATCCCAAGGCTGGGTGAAACGTCTATACTGTCTTGCTGATTTATTTTCATTTATATTTTATCCTAATGAGTTTAGGGGAGGGGAGAAGAAAATGAGGACAACCATATCAGTTGAATTTTGCTTTTGAGAAATCCATTTCTGGATGCTGTTCCATGAACCTGTAAATATGAGAGAAGCACACATTAGTTGAAAAAGCTAGGAAAGAAGGATCAGCAAGGCAATGTTATGAGTACTTGAAAATCAGTATTGACCATGTACCTACTCTGAGTTTCAGGTGCCAGGTAAAAATGAGTTAACTTAAAAAATCAGGATTGTGTTGCTGCTTTCAGCATTTACATAGCGATGTTTGTTTTTGTATTATTGTAACTATTTGTTTTATTACTGTGGAATTTCCAAAAGAAATCATTTGAAAATAATAATAATAATAATAATAATAATAAGTTGCGTTACTGAAATAAATGCACTTTTCGACGATATTCTAATTTTCCGAGTTTCACCTGTATTTATAGCTCTTGTATGCTACTGTACACTCAGGGGTTTCAAGACACTTTATAAGAGTTACAGTTTTGGTTGACAGATGCTTTTTTTGTGAAAAAATTGCATTGTTTTTATTATGGTCTAGATGCCTTGTGTTTTATTGGTTGGTGTTTTTTAACATTGGGGGTTTGGGGAGTTGCTGTGGGGACAATTTACCAATACAAGCAGAGCAGAAATAGCTTAAATAGTATGCAGAGAGACAGAAGTACAAACATGACAGCGCTTTCTTTAGGACAGAGATGGTCAACTGATTGGTTCAGAGACGAGATGTGGCTCTTGAAACAATATTATCTACCCCCTTGGTGGCCCTACCAAGAAAGCATCACTCTGAAAACAGTTCCCACACTTTGATGTTACCCCTTTTGGTTGATGCATATAGTGCCATGTTTGAGTACATGTGCGGTGTTAGGTATGATGCCCTCACTGCTACATGATGTCAACTTCAGTATGGAGTCTAACCAGCTGGCTCAGGGAAAAGGCCCACCTAGTCCAGCATTCCATTTTCACAGTGGCCAACCAAATGCCAATAAGCAGCCCATAAGCAGGACTGCAGCACAACATTGTTTTCCCTACTTGTGATTCTCAGCAACTAGTATATATACTTGTCAAAGGGTCCGTTTTGTGAAGGAAAACACACCACTGGCCCCTGGGCCATCATCTGAAAAATAAAGCAGCCTCTTAAATGCAGGCAGCTGTCATACTGGTTATTAAGGTCATTAAGCTATTGTAGGACCACCCTGTCTTGGAACGTCACAGGTGACCCTGATATCATAGTGACTCTGTACTGACTGTAGCCTATGATGCTGCATCAAGTCTCCCATTAGCAGTATCAGTAAAATTGGCCCATAACGACGCACTACAGTTGTAAATGAAGAATGACAAATTAATCTAACGTGCCCTTGGGAACTATTAGCTTCAGTTCAGACACGTAGCACCTGGCTTATAGAAATGAGTTTTCAAATCTATGCAAACATCATTTCTGTTTGTGCAATAAGAACACCATGGACTGAAGGGGAACCTTGGAGAAAAACATGTTTAAAAGTCAGGCTTGAGATCTTTCTGGAAGATTTGCTCTGACTTGGGTCTCTTTTACCACCAAAACCATGCCAGGAATACTACACAGAAGTATTCAATCTTTTATGCAGCACTTAGCTCATGACTTTGTTTATTTTGGTGACATATCTGTTCTTTATATTTTTGCAATTCTCCAGTTACAAATGAAAGAAAGAATATAAACACATTAACATTCAAACAAAGAGAAAATGTGGTGGTGGTGAAACAATATATGGAAGGGGACTGAAGGGAAAAGTGGGTTAAGGTGCATCAAGTACATGAAAGATGCAGATGAACGACGATTCTGCAAGTTAGATCTTTATACATTGCCCAATTTATGGGATGAAGTTTAAAGCATTGCCTTAAAGTCACTCCACTGGACTTGTTGTCTGGCAAAACAGGCAGGTAGCTGGGTGGTCTGTGCTACTGAGCAACAGCAAAGGGATTGTATGCTTCCAAGTTAACAGGTTCTATACATTTGTCACCTGGCAAGTCATTTTGGACTGGCAATCTTAAAACTGTATGGACTGTATTTGTCCAGTAGCCACAGGCAGCAAAAGACCGTGCATGGGTGACTGAGCATCCAGCAAAGCAACCAGGTAGGCTGCCAGAGGATAAAAATCATTGCCCAGCACAGAAACGTAGTAGGATGCCCATCTCTCATTTGCTAGCCACCAGCCGGCTAGTAACTTCTGTGGGCTTATTTACAAGGCTGCTACAAATCCATTCTCTCACAACCTGTTTGCTTATTTTACTATTAAATGTACATTTAATGTGCTATGTTGGGTAAGAAAGAGGACACCTTTACTAGATGAAGAACTGCACATGGTCTACTAGTGTATTTGGGGGTTGTTTGGCCCAAAGTCAATGAGCTCAGATGTGAAGCAGCTAAACTATTATTTAAATCAGCCTCCTTACCATTATAGCCAGTAGCAGCAGCAAAGGAAAAATGGGATTCATGGTGGAAATATTGGGAAAGATCCTGTT
The DNA here is from genome assembly GCF_963506605.1 of Zootoca vivipara. Lineage (NCBI taxonomy): Eukaryota > Metazoa > Chordata > Lepidosauria > Squamata > Lacertidae > Zootoca > Zootoca vivipara. Next base: position 34,975,346 of record NC_083281.1, on the reverse strand, counting down.
TTTGGCTTGGACATATATTTGAGGAAAGTGGAAATTCTTAGCTCATCAGCAACACTAAAGACTTCTTCTGAAGCATTGAACGAAGCTCTACTGGTAACAGAAGCAGATGCTGCTGCATTTGATGCTTGTCAATATTAAGACAATGCATAGCACCTAGGTTCTACTCAGAGTAGACCCACTGAAATTTATAGCTCTTAGCTGGTCATACCCATTAATTTCTGTGGAACCATTCTGAGGCTATGGATGCTGCTACTGTGATCAGCCTCTTGGTCTGGCTTTGAAGCACACGGCAATTACAATCACACAGCATGTAATTGTGCCAAGCAGAGATGGTACTGCTAGGTAGGTAGCTGTGTGCCCTGTAGTTACCCTCTTTCCAACCCAGAGAGCAGGAAGCATCACCCTGCATGGCCTTAACAGGATAATTACAGAAGCATATAGGCAACCTCTGCCAAACAGGGCAATAAAGCTATAAATGAATGTCTAGTGATCCATCTATTGCTGGGGTGAAAGAGATTAGGCAATCTGGCTCTGAGGCACAAGGAAATTATAGTTACACACCATGTAATTGATAAAAGCCGAGATGGTACTGCCAGGTCATTTGTTCCTGGACAGTGCCCTGCCCCTGGACCTAGAGCTGAACTAGAGTTAAAGGTGAGCCATTTCTCACCAACAAGGACTTCTTGCATTCATTGGCCACCAAGATGTGGGTTGGTTTGTGATGCTGTTGACTATATGGTTATTTTACTGATTTCGAATTTTAAACTATCAAGGGCACAGGTAATTTGGTGGTACAGCAATGCACAAATGCACAGATATCTGTGCTCAGAGAGCGACCCTTTATACTTTCCCCTCATATTCCCCATGAGACACAGAAACTGGTCTTACTCACTTTTTCAGGATGTCCTGCTTCTTCTGCTCATCAGATGTGGGGAGGCCCATTGATTTCTGCCGCTGGTCATACATCATTTTCTCTACCATGCTGCGGGTTTCACTGTCCAGATCTGATAACTGGTTGCAATGGGAACAAAGCAATGTGGTTTCACCATGGTGTTGGGAATCATTGAGATTCATGCCCCAGCCCGTTCCTTCTAGCACTTTTTAGCTACTGCCTTCCTGGCAGCAGTGCATACCAAGGATCCCTACGTCACGGGCTGAGCAGCCAGAACCACTGCTGGCAGCAGCATATAAAAGGAGAAACCTGTGCCTCTTTAGGGAAGCACACCAACCTCTGAGAACCACAGGATTGTGTGTAATTACTTTGTGTTCTGAGTTCACCCACTGAAGATGGCACAAAAGTCTTGGCAATTTTTGAACCAAGGAAAGGTATTCATTGTGGGAAATACATTGGGAAAGGACAGTAGTAGGGCATCTGCTTTCTATGCAGAAGTTCAATCCATGGAATTTCTAGGAAGGGCTAGGGAAGACCCCTGTCTGAGACCCTGGGGAGCTGCTGCCAATCAGTACAGACAATACTGAGCTTCCTCTGTTCTGACCCAGCGAACACTATCAAATGATGAACTCTCTAGATCAGACATCCCCAAACTGCGGCCCTCCAGATGTTTTGGCCTACAACTTCCATGATCCCTAGCTATCAGGACCAGTAGTCAGGGTTGATGGGAATTGTAGTCCAAAACATCTGGAGGGCCAAAGTTTGGGGATGCCTGCTCTAGTTGAATAGTATATGTGCTTGTTCCATGAAACAACAAGCTGTACTCATCCTTTTAAATAAAAAATTAAGAGCATGAAATGAGCCCTGTTGGATCAGACCAAAGGCTTATCTAGTCCAACATCCTGCTTCTTACAGTGGCCAACCAGATGCCTGTTAAAAGCCCACAAGCAGGGCATGACCACAACTGAGCAGGAAAAGCACTCACTTTTGAGTTCTCTGGGTTAATTTTCTTGGTGTTAATCTCTGGGTCTGTTTGGACTAACTTGTTCCACCATTCCATCTTGTTGATCTAAAAGAAATAGGATTGCAGAATTAATTCTTTTCACAACCAGCGTATTAGTTGAAACAAAAAAAAAAATCCTTCCAGTAGCACCTTAGAGACCAACTAAGTTTGTTATTGGTATGAGCTTTCGTGTGCATGCACACCCCTCTTCAAGTTTTCAGTCTAGGGCAAGGGTCAGCAAACTTTTTCAGCAGGGGGCCGGTCCACTGTCCCTCAGACATGGGGGGGGGCGGACTGTCTTTTTTGGGGGGGGGAAATGAATGAATTCCTATGCCCCACAAATAACCCAGAGATGCATTTTAAATAAAAGCACACATTCTACTCATGTAAAAGCACGCTGATTCCTGGACTGTCCGCAAGCCGGATTTAAAAGGTGATTGGGCCGGATTTGGCTCCCGGGCCTTAGTTTGCCTACCCATGGTCTAGGGCAGGCACCGGTAGATCACTGGATGTCTGTGGTAGATCACTGCTAGATCACTGGCTCCCCTAAAAAAAGCTCACCCAAAATTTCCTCCTCCCTAAAAAAAGGCTGAACAACTATGATCTGAAGCCCTAAAAATGGGCCTCCCTCCCTCCTAAAAGAAGCTCAACAAGTTTGACCTGAACCCCCGCAAAGGAGGTAGATCACTGCTAGTTTTTAACCCTGTGAGTAGATCACAATCTCTTGGGAGTTGGCCACCCCTGGTCTATGGCAACCCAAATTAATTTACAACCAAAAAGGCAGTAAAGCCAAGAGGAAACAGAAACAGATTTTTTAAAATCACACACTTCTAAAAGGCTGCAGATAGTTTAAGACCAAAAGCCTAATTATAGAGGAAAGTTTTTGCCTAGTGCTAAAATATATATAACTAGCTGGCCCGGCCACGCGTTGCTGTGGGTCATCCCTGTGATTCCCCCCACCCTGTCCCGATCCATGACGTATCCCACCCCTCCTCCCTCCTGGCTCATTCCTGTGTTTCGGTAGGACACCCTTCCCTGTTTTCCCCGGGGAGTGTTGCCCCCTCCCCCCTGTATCTCCATACATTGGCCCCTGCGCACGCATCATGAACATTTTTATATATTTAGATTAAAAATATTTTTGAAATAAGAACATGAGAAGCAGAAGTTATTATTGTTTAATTTTATTTTTGGGGTTGTCATTTATTTTGGTGGGTATTGTATGATTTGCTAGAGCACTACTTTAATAATCCCGACCGGGGAGGGGGGATCAAATAGCGAAGACCCACAGCCCCGTAGCAACAGAAGGCGAGTTCCGAAGCACCCAAGCTGTCTGCTTCCATAAAAAACCCAGGAAGTGGCAAAGGGAAGGTAGGAGATTGTAAATTGGGGGGGGGGTTGGCCGCTGCAAATATCCGAGGACTTAAATTGGGGAGAGAAAGTGCATGGTTGTTTTTTTAAAGACGCAGAGGCTTGCAATCAGTCATAGTATAAAGCGTAGGTTAAAAGGGGCATGACTGCCCTTACTTAAAATGGCCGCCGGAGCCTCGCATGTGACACAACGCCCGCTAAATTTTAAAGTAAAAATCCCTTGCCGTGCCCCCAAGTGCATTGCTGTGGGTTATTCCCCGCCCCCCCCCGGCCTAGTAGGGACCTGGCAGGGGCCTACATAAAACAAAGGCCGTGCTGCGGCCTGCGATCCATGCGCTTGCCCTCTCCCCCCCGGGCCTAGTGGAGGCCTGGCAGGGGCCTACATAAAACAAAGGCCGTGCTGCGACCTGCGATCTGGGCGCTCACGCTTTCCCCCCACCTGGGTCTAGTGGGGGCCTAGCAGCCTGGCAGGGCCTAGGGGTCTGATAATGGCTGCCTTGGTGGTTTCAGTTGCTTGGTTGATGATGTCATTATTTGGTTTGTGGGTGTGGTGTAGATTACACAGGAAGGGAGGAAATCCACTTGAGGGCGCTGTTTTACTTGGTGGAAAAGCAGGTGTCTACCTGTGCAGGTGTGATATTTGAGGGATTCCCCCCCCCCTGCAAACACTCGGGGAGTGGCATGGATCGTTGTGTCCAAATTTCAGGACGATTGGTCAAGCGGTTACGGAGAAAAGTGAAGCACACACTTTCACCATTTTTACATTTTTATATATATAGATGATGGTGCCAGGCAAACCTCCCTGATGAGAGCATCCCACAGAAAAGAGTACCTTCTATGAAAAGCAGGGGGTGAGGGAGGGGACGTGGGATAGAAAGGGAGGTGACCAAAGATTTTCAGATACTGTAACATCCTGGCCTTGTGGCTCACTGTGGCATGGTAGCCCATTTGATTTGGATGATCAGACAAAACAAAAAGTAGTATTCAGATTGCCAGCTCAGTTTTTGTAGCTCCTCTCTTCAACTGAACGGAACAAGCAGCACATTCAAGAATTTACAACTCTACCAAAATTAGGAATGAACATGGCCTGAATCTTTTGCTGTTACCTTCTCCAAATGCACAGTGACTATTTTCCCATCCTCAATCAGCCATGAACTCTCTTCCACCTTCACCTCGTTATACAAGTCTTCATCAATCACAGGTGGGTGGCCCTTCAGTCCCACCTTCAGGTGCCGTCTCTGTATGTCGACCAACATATCCTTACCCTTCAGCCTGAAGTTGACTTTAAATGGTACGGCCAGCTAGACAGGAGAGGGAGCAAGAGGGAGCATTGAATCCACACATATAAACCTCTGGTACGGACAATTTGTTAACCGTTACTTGCAGCCATCTATTCTGCCACAGATCCTATATCAGGTCTCCAAGTTTTTTCTCTCTGGAACTGATTCTGTGTCCCAAACTAGTATGGTCTGAAACAGTCATCAATTAACAAGACTGAGACCCAGGAAGACCAACTCCCAATATTATTCACCTCCTGTCTGTATTCCCCCTCTTAACAATCAATGCAGGACAGACTTGTCTTTTTATGACTCATTCATCATTTAGTTTATCACCTACCGTAGTTAAAACATCTCATGTTCTTAAAAAAAACAAACCTATACTTACATCCAGTTCAGAGAGGGTCTGTGTCCACCTGTAGTTTGGAAGGTCTGCCCCATTCCCAGAGTTTGGTTTAAGCTTGCCTTTGTCCTTCTCATCTTCTTCCTCCTCATCTGTATCCTAGACAAAACACAGCAAAAAGTAAAAATACTTCTTAGTATTCAACTTTTAGCAAGCCAAATTCATGTAGACTTTTTCCTGCCTGTTGCATCTTCTGTATAATTGGTGGTTCAGAGATTCTGCATGAACCTTCTTGATTATCTTGCTCATGAATCTGTTTTTTAATAGTTCTCAGGCCTCAACTCCTATGTGGGTTCTTAGAAACAAAGCAATCCAGAGGTTCTCCAGTGTTCACATGTATAAGCCCTAGAATTCTATTCTGGTAAACATATTGTGTGAGCATCCACCACCAAAAACCATCTTAAACCAATGTAGGTTTAAGATGGGAACCGGTATCTGTTCACAAGTTTCAAAAACCTCTGAGAATACATTACCTGTTTGCTGGACTCAGAAGATTCCACTGGATTCTCAGCAGGCTTGGAAGGGATACCTTGGGCCTCATTTTCCTTCTTCTCTTTTTTCTGTTTTAGAAGATAACAGCTGAGATCTACAAACTTTTGTGAAATGTTACTTACTGTTAATAGCAGTAGCACCCTGCCCCTTTGTTAGTTCAAAGCAGCTAGGGGGGAGGGCTTTTTGCTACTTCAAAGCATTGTAAGGAGTTGTGATGATTTTACCATGTGGAACATTGTGGGGAATTTCTAGATACAGAATGTATAAAGGTCTGGGAAGTGCTATGGCTTAGAACATAAGCAAAGAGGAAGAACTGATTGGAGATATTCTAAGGCAGTATCAAAATAATTCTATAGGAGTTGATGCTTTCGTGGTTGGTTGAATGCAGTCTTCAATCAAATGGAAAGCCACTGATAACCAATCAAGCCAGACATAAGCAATATACTTGTTCTTCCCTTACAGTGAAGATCCAGATACAACAAATGGGATTCACACCTGGTCAATTTCCAGTTGCAACCTTTCTGCCTCCTCTTCAGTCAGTTCTTTAATCCTTGGCTCACTTTCTTCCTGTTTTTCTTCTTTGGCAAGTTTTGCAGCACGCTCTGCTTTCTCCCGCTTTTCTGCCTCTTGACGGGCCTTCTTCTCTTTCTGTGCTTTCAGAGCCAGCTTGTTGTGGCGACTGAATGTCTCTGTGATTAACTGGGGGGACAGAATAAATCCTGTGAAAAACTAGTTACGAAGCAGCATTCTGTAGTAGATAAAATAGCTTTATCTTTCTCTGTGGTCTAACGAGGCTGGCTCTTCTATCAAAGGAAGGTACTGCTTAGTATCAATTCCACCCCACCCCTCCAATATGATACATTTGGTGATAAAGGGGATCAGGATTACTTTCATATCACTTTCAAGTTCTATTATCAGCCAATATATTATGGGGCCGGACACATGATGTGACCACCATTAGCTATAGAAAGGCTATTAATTAAATAATTAATTAAATTTCTAGACCACCCTTCATTACAAGATCTCAGGGAGGTTCACAGAATAAAATACAAGATAAAATACAATAAAATAATTAAAACAATAACAACAAAACAATAACCCCCCCACAGACACATTTAAAAGGCTGTAGAATATTAATCTGCCAAAGGCCTGACTAAAGAGGAATGTTTTCGTCTGATGCCTAAAAATATATACAATGGTACCTTGGTTTAAGAACAGCTTAGTTTATGAACAACTTGGATTAAGAACGCTGCAAACCCAGAAGTAGGTGTTTTGGTTTGTGAACTTTGCCTTGGAAGCAGAACATGTTCTGCTTCCTGTTGAATGTAAATTGAGTCCCCCGTTGCTATGGGAAAGCACACCTTGGTTTAAGAATGCTTTGGTTTAAGAACAGACTTCCGGAACAGATAAACCAAGGTACCACTGTACTGAAGAAGCCAGGCAAACCTCCCTGGGGAGAGCATTCCACAAAGGGGGAGCCACTACAGAAAAGGAGGCACATGAATAAAGGCCTCAGAAGATGGATGCGGAGTCCGGGACAATTTGCATGGGGAGAGGCAGTCTCAAGTACTGCGGTTTTGAGATTCCTATCAACTAGGGAGCTTTTCTTCCATCAGGACTCAAACAAGTGTGAGAAGTTAAAAACAGGTACTTGCAGTAACTTATCGGCCCTTTTCCCAAGAGCCCAGAGTTGGAATGACAGGAATACCTTTACCCAGAATTCAGGGAAGAGAGAGAGAGGTGGGGAGAGGAGAGAGACTGAAGGTCAGGGCTCTAATATGTTTGCTGCAAGAGGTGATGTTGTCATCTGACTGCGTAACAGACTGAATTTTAAGGATTCCTGCTCCTGGGTGACCTTCACAGCTGCTGCAGTAACTAAAGGCCATGAACAGAAGCACTGAAATTGGAACACATGATCCAGCGTGCCCTTTGGACAGTGACATGTTGAAGACTTGTGCCTACTGAAAAAAACAGATTAAAATATTGTGTCTCATATTTTTTAAAAATAGAAGCAATCTTTAGATAGTGTGTAACTTAGATATGAATCGAGAAATCTCTGGTTCCATCCATAATATGCATAATATGGAATCTGACTTGTTAGCATAGACTCTGGTAGCTGTAACTGAATTGTAGGTTTCTACTGACCCACCCCCTCTCATTTTATCAACTTTTTAAAAAGCAGAAAAGCATTCCTCTGTAACATGAATTCCTGTTTCCATGTCCCTAACACCTATTGTTTCACAATGTCCACTGGCTTCCTGCATTCTTCAGAATTCCGCCAGGTAAAGAAAAATCCAAACTCTTAAATCCCTCAACTTTTCCCCACTTTAAATATTAATACCCCCCCCCCAACATATGCAACACAGAAGAAAACCTTGTTGCAATAATCCCACTTCCACTTCTTATATTGACTTGAGAAACAGGCTTTGACTGAACTTCTAAGGACAAAGGAAATGGCCTGACATGGAAAATATTTCAGAGAATAGAAGGGTGCATCCTTGGCAACCTGTAGCGTTAATGATGCATAGAGGGATGCATTATCTCACTTCTTATACAAGGCCTCATTTAAGACCTCAGTGGTTTAAAAAAAACCCTCCACATTTCTATGTAGATTGATTTTATTTAATCTAATTCCTAGGTTTTTTTGGGGGGGGAATACAGATTTCTCTGAAGTTCTTACATCCACTGGAAGAATAAGAAAGAGTTGTGAAATTCTAAAAGTAGGCTATGTCATATGCTTCCCCTCCTAAAATTAGCAAAGGAACTAAATAAACACATAGCATCTAAGATCACCAGCAGCATTTCTCACATTGTTAAGCAAACTTTTCTATTGGGGGTGGGGGCAAAGCTACCACTGCAGAAGTGGACTTTAGGGCTTTTCTAGGAGTGAACAAACAGAGCAAGCTGGAATTATTGATCCGTTGGTGTCTGTTAGCGTTAACTCAGTATGTCTCAGCATGCTTGCTTTTGAAGCTAGCCTTTGTTCTAACAGCAGCCAAAAAAATCACAACCAAACAACCTCTCCTCTCTCCAAAAAGGTTGTTAGTAGTGTCATCTGCAGATGTGTATGTGTTTCTGGCCTTTGACAACTGAGACATGTGTTTATTGGGGCGCACCTTATTCCTGTGACAGCTCTGCTGTGACTCTTTTTAATTCTGAATTTTAAATTGCTGCAACCCTCCCTGGGACCTGATGGTGAAGGGCTGGTGAAGGGCGGGTAGGAAACCCAGCTAGATGGGTAGGGTATAAGTAATAAATTATTATTATATTATTATAAATTTAACAACTGATAAACAGGATACCTTCTCAGCAGCACCCTCTTCTCCTCCTACAAAGAAATCAGTCTTGCGCCTCAAGAAGCTGAAAAAGGTGTTCACAAGCTGTAAGGAAAGAATATGATACGTTTTCAAGAACTTGTTCCAAACTCCACAATGAGAAATATGCTCTTTTAAAATTCAATGTCTCTTACAAGTGATCTGATTTGTAACAGAGCTCCCAAAGTTTCAGTAGCAATGCAATATATATTAATGGCTGCTAATAGTATTTCACTATCAAACTTTGCTTTCATGATGTCAAAATGCTAAATGTCTTCTTATATACCTTTCTGTTCCTTTAGGTTATACATAATAGGAACTGAAGCTCTCAAAGAGGATGTGCAAAAACAAAAAATGGAAAGGGAGAAGTTGGCTAGTTGGACAAACTATTTTGTTTTTAATTCATTCCCCCCCCCCCACAATAAGTATATAATATGGACTGCCACTGCAAGATGATGTGATGGCCACAAACATAGTCAGTTTTTAAAGAGGATTTGGCAAATTCATGGAGCAAAGGCCTGTCACTATTTGCCATGATGATAGCTAAATGGAAGCTCCATATTTCGTAACAGCAGGAAACCCATCACCCTCCAACTATTGCCGGATACCAATCCCCATCAACCCCAGAAGCAAATCACGTTACTCAACTGCAGTGTGATTTGCTTTATTACCAAGCCCAACAACCCAGAAGATGGAAAACAACTGTTTGGCTCAAAAATCAATAATTATCTAGAAGCTAGTAGTTCAAATACTTTGGCCACCTCATGAGAAGAGAAGAATCCTTGGAAAAGACCCTGATGTTGGGAAAGATTGAGGGCACTAGGAGAAGGGGACGACAGAGGACAAGATGGTTGGACAGTGTTCTCGAAGCTACGAACATGAGTTTGACCAAACTACGGGGGGCAGTGGAAGACAGGAGTGCCTGGCGTGCTATGGTCCATGGGGTCACGAAGAGTCGGACACGACTAAACGACTAAACAACAACAGTAGTTCAAAAACATTTAGATAAGTCTATGGTCACAGTTCCTAAGGGCTTCAATAGGGTAAGGTCCGTGTAACCTAGGAACCAGCAGCAAGGCAGATGCCACTTAGGTGCTTACAAGCAGAAAGTGAAAAAGGATTTCTCTCCAGCATCAAGTATTCCCACACTGGCTCTATAGAGCAGAGATGTGAAGCCAGTATCCCTAGATGTTACAGGACTAACATTGCCACCACCTCTGGCTGCTGGAATTGATGGAAGCTGGCATTGCAATAGTTGACGGATCATGGGTTCCCCACCCATACTAAATATGGCGCTTCCATTTACCTATCATGGCTACAAGTAACATACCTTTGCTCCATGAATTTGTCAAATCCTCCTTAAAACTATCTAAGCTTGTGACCATCACCCTATAAATTTATTTTGGAAAACAGTTCTTTTTACCAGTCCTGCACCTACTATTAGCCAACTTTATTAGATGACCATGAGTTTTAATATTATAAGGGGAAACTGTTTCTATAGAGGTCAATATAAATGAAACTGGATACTTTTGCATTATGAAACTTAAGTGTAATTCAATGATGTCTGTACATGTGATCTTAACACCTTTTCCTGACTGTTTATGGCACACTTAGATCAACATTTTATGTATCCTCGATTGGCAATAGAAGTTGGATTCTTATCAAGAAATGGATTTTTAGGGTCTATGCTGTTGTCTTTCATTAAAACACAGGAATTTCCTCCTATGTCATAAATCAGCATAACATAATACTGAAGGGCGGTCTTATGCCAAAGGCCTACTGTGTTGTCTAAACAGGTACTTTCTACATTGCACAGAAGCACATACAGGCATCCCCACACTTATGTAGGGAATACTTTCTGGACCTCTGCACATATATGTGAAATCACGTAAAGTGGGGAGCATCCTCTAAATGCCTATTTCCCCCTGCTCTCCAGCATTCTCTCCAGTCCAGACCATAACATCTAAAGTTGAAGCTCTGGGGCCAGCTGGAGGCTGTGCAGAAAAGCAGCTGTCAGGCAGGGAAGCTGAGCAGCCTAAACAAAGCCCAGCTGTGCCTCCAGTCTCTGCAGGGCATCCTCAGCTCTCACTGGCATCCTCTTTGGGCTCCAGGGAGGGTCTCCTCACAAGCCACAAGGACTCTCCAGCTCTCTCCTGCCATTTCCTGGTAGGATTAAAGGTATTTATTTATTTCCTGGCACTGCGCCTATATGCAGTTGCTGATGAGTAGAATGCACTAAGAGGTGTGTGCGCGCCTGTATTTTGAAGGTACCATTTCAAAGTTTTTCATTGAGCTTCTTGACCTCTCCCAAAATCTAATGCAAGGCATTCACACATTTCCATTATGTCAAGCAACAAACTGAGTACTATGCTGGCTATCAATGCATCTCCTAGAGACTGGATACTGGTTAGATGAACCATGAATTTGACCTAGAAGAAATAATAAAACAGTGTCAGAACATAGTGGGTTAAAGTAATTGGGCAAAAAAATCTACGAGATGTTGTCTCCCTTTCCACCCCCCTGCAGCCCCCTCACCACATGTGTCCAAAATAATTGATCCAGAGGTTCCCCCACTCCTCTGGGGCATATTTGGAGGAGGTGTGGGGAGATGCAGGGAAGGGAAAGAGGAAGGTGCAAGTCATCCACTTGGGTGGCCATCAGTTGCATTTCATGGCAGGTATTTTTAACATGCGGGTAACAGCTGTCGCCTGCTGCTCTTCACCAGCAAACGGTATTCGGAGAGAAGGAAAATCATGAGGGGGAGGGGAAAAGGCGGCTAGGCTAGCGAGGGGGTTCGCGAAAGAGAGACTCCAGGAAGGGAGACCGTTAAACGGCGAACTCGAATGAAGCGCCTCCCTTCCTGCCCTCCATCTTACCTCCCGGACGCCGCCTTGGTGCTGCTGGGCCATCGCGAGCAACATGCCGTCGAAGCGCTCCTCGCTATCCGTCCCATCCTCCCCGCTGGCCCCCATCGCCCGCTAAGCCGCTTCGCACTTATTTCAGCTTCGACCGCAGACGCTTCGGCCTCGCTCCTCTGTTACCAGCACGCTCTGTCAGCGGCGCCCCCGGAAGCGGAAACAGCGCGCACTCGCCGAACCCGTTCCTCGGCAGGCTTCTGGCCAACCGCCGGCTTCTCTGCGTTAACTGGCAATCGTCCCGTCCAATCAGCGATGATGAAAGGGAAGGTCAGGGAACGACCCGTTGGTGGTGGTGTTGGGCTCCGTTTGGCGTCCGTTTCCGTGGTTACCGGATTCAGATGTGCGCGAAGGACGACGGGAAGCTCTAGAAAGCTCTCGCTGATGCCTGGCGCGCGCGGAGTCTAAAGCGCCCACGTCGGTCGCACCGGGGCTTGGTGTTTATTTATGGCTTGAAATGACGATTTAAGGCGGGAGCTCTGCACTCGCTTACCTTGGGAGTTCACCCCATTGAACTCAGCAAGCCCAAAGGGGCTAAGCCTTGCTTGCATACGTTTTATCTGTTTATTAAAGTTGCATCTTGACGTTGCTGCAAGAAACCCAGAGTGCCGTCACAACAACTCTGCGAGGTATTTTAAGTGGAGATTTAACTGGCCCTGGCTCGAGGTCGCCTACTGGATTTCTTGACACTGCAGATTTTAATCCAGGGCTGCTCACAGCATCATGCAACAAACGTTAAACGTGCTTTGAGTCTGATGTCCTCCAGTTCTTCAGTTTCAGAATTCCTGAATATTGTATCTTAAAAAGCAACAGGGAGGTAATTAAGTAATGTGTCCTTTTCAAAAAGGTGGTGGTAGGAGAAATGTACAACTGAAGTGAAAATAACTATGCCCATCCTGGCAACCACCAACACCACCTAGTGAGTTTATAGTAAATGAAAGATTTAAACTGGGTCCCCCTGGTTTATAGCTCAGTCTCTTAGCCGCCATGCTATGCCATAAATTAATGCATACAATAAATGTACTTCAGAACAATCTTATTCATACTTGCTCAGAAATGAGCCCTAAAGACAAGGTGTTTAGGAGTGCAGACTATTTGCATCTTCATCTCATGAGCTAAGTCAGGACTAGGGAACCTGACCTGTGGCCCTCCAGATGTTTGTTGCACTACAACTCCCACCTTCAGTGACTATGGGTCATGGTGTCTGGGGCTGATGGGAACTGGAGTCCAACAATATCTGGAGGGCCAGATACTGTTTTCCATTTTTGTTCTAGATGGAAAGACATGGAGTGCTAGGAATCCACATCTTTCCTGGCTCTCTCCAGTCTTGTGATTTTGCTTTATTTCAGCATTAGCATTCAGGGTCTCCTTTGATCTTCAAAGCAGGATAAAAGCAATCCATCTGGGGAAGTCCACCTAAAGCCTTTCCTATGGAGCAATCAACAATGCAGGAAATTGCACAAGGCAAGGTCATCAGAGAGAAACACCTGTTCCGCAGACTTCAGGGGTTAAAGTCCATAGATTTAGGCCTAAAGCCAACTTTAGTTCACAAGCGGTTATTCCCATTTGTAAAAGTTAGAAAATATATGCAATTAAAAAAGTTGCTAAGAAATGTACAGCCTGAATCAAACATGTTTACATCCAAGTCTAGTACATTCACCTCAACTGTTTTACCATGAAATTTCCCTGGTTATGCCTGTCCCCAGTAAACCATTGTCCCTCTTGAGCTCCTATTTCCGCCTTTTAGATCGTGTCTTTAAAAATCTAATACCACTAAAGCACACTCAAAGCACATTCTTTCACTCAAAGAATTCTGAGTTGGTCTCTATGGTGCCAATGGACAAATTTTTAATTTCTTTTGACTGTGTCAGACCAGCACAGCTACCTACCTGAATCAAAAGAATTCTGGGCACTTTAAGGGCTGAAGGGAATTGTAATTCTGTGAGCAGTAAACTACAGTTCTCATGATTCTTTGTGTAAAGCCATGTGCTTTAAGTAAAAGTAGGGTGCATACACAGTCGAAGTGTGTGTGTTGTGTGTTATTTCCACAGCACCTTCGGAGTTTGCCAGTCAACATTGAAAATGACATTGTATACATCTTGGGTTCACTTGGAGGTTTAAAAACTGGAAGAAACATATAAACAGCTAACCAAAATGATCAGGGGGGCCTAGAGAAACTCCCTTGTGAATAAAGCTTATTGCTTTTTAGCTGGTTGAGGGCAGGAGAACATGATAGAGGTGCATTCCATTGTGGAGAGGCTTTCGCTCTCAAGACTAGAACTCAGGCTAACCCAATGAAGCTGAATTGTGGGAGACTCTGAATAGACAAAAAGTTGTTGTTCTTCATACAGAATAAGTAGGGTTGCCAGATTCAATAGAGGACAGGACTTCTGTCCCTTTAATTGCCCTGCTCTCTTTTGAGTCTGGAAACCTTAAAGAGAAACCAGCAGACCCTTTGTTTAATTTCCAAGCAAAGGGTCTGCTGGTTTCTCTTTAAGGTTTCCAGACTCAAAAGAGAGCAGGGCAATTAAGGGACAGAAGTCCTGTCCTCTATTGAGTCTGGAAACCCTAAGTATAGGGCATAGTTTAACTATGGAACTTGCTGCCAGAAGATGTAGTGATGACCATGGAAAACTTTGAAAGGGAATGAGACATACTCATGGAGGGCAAGGTGAGGAGTGCCTACTAGTCATCATGATGGTTATGTATTGTTATACACCACCCCAATCTCCACAGCAGTGTGAGATTCCAGGGGTTCCAGGCAGTTACTCAGGGTTCGTGTGTTTGCTTTTGGACAAGGAGGCACAGCAGAGACTGTGGTGTCTTTAGGATATATGGTTTATTTACACACATATATACAGCCTGAGCCTACGATGGAGCATTCACACCCCCAAGAGCTTCTGGCTTCTCCCATAGCCACAACAGTCTCAGACTAAAGCAAATGTTGCTCTCTGACTCCCTCTCCAGCCCACTGCTTACTATTGGTGTTGTATAACTCATAACTGCAATCCTAAACACTAACCTAACACTGGCATTGCCTTTTAAACTAACTCTCCGTTGAGGGAGGGAGGGAGCCAACCTATTAGTACATGCGATTTGTCCTTGATCCTTTGTGTTGCCCAAACTATCACCTCAAAAGGAAATAAGCCTGACTAAATTAGCTCATAATACTTGTTGATTCCCTATGATTAAAGAGATATCTTGATACACAGCCCAATACACACAGGTCTTGATTAGATTCTAAAATACGGGAGTCTGACACACAGTTTTAACACACAGGCCTTAATTAAATTCTAACACTAGCTTGATTCGGAACTTAAGGTGTCTTGCACCAACAACTCATAACAATATTACTGGTATATTCAGGTCAGCATAGAATCCCTCAGTGTACCAGTTGCTGGGGAACATGAGTGAGGAGAGTGCTGTTGTACTCAAGCCCTGATTGTGGACTTACATAGCCTTTTGGTTGGCCACTGAGAACAACATCCAGTAGAGCTCTTAAGTTCCTTCCCTTAGGAAAGTTTGCTGCTGCTCACCATTCAATCCTATTACTTAGAAGCTTTATTTAACCTAATTAGATTTATTATTTCCTTATGTTGGCACAGGTTTGCCCTGCACGCCTCTCACCTGTGCTGCAGGAAAACAAGGCTGTTGAAGTAGTCATAGCCATTGCTCAGCCTATGATTTACCACAGCACAAACACAGGCAGGTCTCACTTTGCTTTTCCTGATACAAGGCCACCGTGGCAGACAGCCACAGATGCAGTGCTGTCATCGAAGACCAAAATGTTCAGGAACCGCGGCCTTGGCCGGGCTTAGCGCAAACAGCCTGCCATGTTCTGCAGCTATGAAAACAAACAGGCATGATGGGAATGGACTTTAGCCCTGTGTCGAGAGTGCTCCTTTTGCTTGAGCTGAAGTTGGCTGGGTCAGGTGGCAATGGTGTAGTTTTCTAGGCACAGGAATGGGAAAAATCCAACTGGGGGACAAACAGATAATGTTGACCTAGCATTCAGTTCAGGTAGAAATTCCCCGCCTGTGCATATCTAGATAGGGGTTAGAAATACAGGCTGTTTTTCTGTTGGCACCAGAATTACACATTACAGAGGACACTGCCCTGTAAGCAAGGTTTTTGCCATTACCAGGTCAAAATGCGTCAGCTGGACCCTGATTCCACTGACTAAAGTGCATCAGGTGAAGGCTAGGACTGTCCTTTCCTCATGATAGCTAAATAAAACATATCGTCTGCAGAACAAAGTCCCCTACGTCTAGGGCATCTCTTCAAGTGGTGACTCCTGTAGACACCCGAGGCCCTCTAGTATGGTGACAGCTCATGTCTGTCAAAAAAGAGGAAACACGACCGATAAAATGGCAAAAGACTTTGATTTGCATGTGGTGATTTACACATACGGATACCAATGTAGAGATAATTACTACAATTTAAATAGAAAAGCAACACATCTCATCCATGTGGGGAAGACTGTGCCCATGTGATCTGTGTCTGTGTCCAGGTGCTTCTAACTTGGGTGGGCATCTTCAAACCCCCACCAGCTCCTGTATTTGAATTATTTATATTTCCATATATATATTTCTTTACAGTACTTATCAACAGCTATTAGCCATGATAGATATGTTCTCCCTCCACTGTTGGGGGCAGTATGGCTCTGAATGCAAGTGGCTGGAAACCACAAGTGTGCTCAGGTCCTCCTGAGCTTCCCATAGCCATGTGGTTGGCCACTATGGAAACAGGATGTCAGGCCGTTTTTACTGTTGAGCTTTCTCTAGCCTTGCTAGCCTATGACTTCCAAGGCCAGAGAGTAGAACGGATTATTTTCCAGTTTTCTTCCTTACAAGAATCCTTTTAAAATAATGTGCAGGATCCGCAGCAAAATGTTGCAGTAATGAATGTTGCTGTTCAGGATTCCAGCCGCTTCACTGCTTTCACACAGTATCTCCATAGCTGCCAAGTTTTCCCTTTTCTCGCGAGGAAGCCTATTCAGCATAAGGGAAAATCCCTTAAAAAAAGGGATAACTTGGCAGCTATGGTATCTCACAAGTTATCCAACTTCCACCCTGTAGTCCAGTCAGCATTTCATGCCCTCTTAGACCTCATAGGGCTGTTTAGGCCCCACTCCGTGCCCTGCCAGGGTTCCTTTCTCCTCATTCTTATTTTATTTTAATATTTCTGCAACTTTTGGAATTCCCCCAGGGCTACCGAGAGTGTAGGTGTCATTGATTTGGCTCCATGAACAACAGCACTCACACTCTGAACATTAGGGATAGATGGATTATCATATTCCTTATCATTATTCCTTACCCACTTTTCTACATACTGTTGAAAGCAGCTTATGCAGAATGGTTTGCAAAATGCAATTAAAACCCCCAAATAACATGTCACTCAGTGAATTGGCAGCAATAAAACATGGGAGTAGCAATTGTAATAAAAAACCATATCAGCCCTGATCATAAAACTGAACGGGCAGTTGCCAGAAAATTCCTAAAAGAGCAGAAAAGTTAAACATTAAAAGCCTATCCAAATAAAAATGGCTTCAATCATTGCTTAAACACAAAATGGAGAGGGAGAATCTCTGTGGCAATTCGGAGTAGGGATAGGCAAAAATGTCAGTTTTGGCTACTGATTTTTCCAGTCATCAGTTCTCCACATTTCCGCATCAGTTTGCAAATGGTCTTTTAAAAAAAATCCCCATGAAATTTCACCAGCATTTTATTGTAAATTTCTCATAATACAGTACACAATTTCTTATGCTGTTTTGCCTAAGACACACACTTTTGCAAAGCCGTTCCCCCTTCTGTATAAATGCACACTTTACTCTAGTGTATACACTTTTTTGCATTTTGGCTGGAGAACTGCATTGCAGAATTCAGAGCAAATATTGAAGGATGATTGTATTTCAGTACAAGATGGATGGTGGTGAATTATTATATTTATTGACACACTGCCTTTTTCTCTTACAAGGCGGATTACAAATAAAAATAAGAACTGCTAAAAACACAGAAAAACAATAATTTAAAAACAACATGAATAGAATTTATAACTACAGACATATATAAGGAGGGACAAACAAGGAGGGAACCAGTCAAGTTTCTCTAGTAGCCAATGGAGCTGTTACAGCAAGGGAATGACATAAGTAAGCCCTCTTTCAGTGAAGCCGCCTGCCATTTGTAAACCACTTGGAAGTTTGTTTGTGTGTTCACTTTACAATCAAGCTGTATACACATTTTATAAAACAAATCAATAGCGAATCACTGAACTTGTTGACAAATGAGATTCAAAAAGAACTGTTTGGAAAGCAACTCCAAAAAATACTTCTTGTTCTGCGAATTTAACCCAAGGTCAAGATTTTGTTCTTTTGCAGCATTAAGGCAATGTGCGAATTATTATGTCAACTCTGGGGGAAAAAACTTATTTTTGTTGCTGCTGCAAAATTCATTTCTACAGTAGTAGATGTATCCTGCAATTCCTTCTTCTAGCACTGCATCCTTGATCGTCAAGAATTTGAACTGACTGTTTTGAAGCGATGCCTATCTTCCACACTAGCCAGATGTTTGAAATTCCCCAGCCAGTTTATCGTGGTGATGCTGCCACCCTCTGGGAAAGAAAAGTGGAGCATGCGTTATGGCTGTACTAAGAACATAAGAATGCAAGAAGAGCCAAAGGCCAACATATGAAGTGCCTGCTGGATCAGACCAATGATCCACCTAGATCCGCCAACAGCCTCTTCTCAGTGGCCAACCAGGTGCCTCTGTGAAGCCTGCAAGCAGAGTGTCAGCACAACAGCACTTTCCCCTCCTGCAATTCCCAGCAATTGGTATTCAGAAGCTTACTGCCTCCGATAGTGGATTTTGATGTTAGATTTTAAATTGTTGTAACCTGCCCTGAGACCTTAGGGCGAAGGGAGGTATATCATCATCATTGGACATAGTCGTGAATTTGTCAAATTATCTTTTAAAGCCATCCAAGTTGGTGGCCATCACTATTTCTTGAGGGAGTGAGTTCCATAGTTTAACTATGCTCTGTGTGAAAATGTATGTTCTGTTGTCTGCCCTGAATCTTCCACCATTCAGCCTCATTTAATTTTCCTGAACTTTGCTTTGATGAGGAGCAAAGCTGCTGTGTCTGCTGTCTCCAACACATTTTATATACCTCCATCATGACTCATCTTCCTCACCTTTGCTGTAAGTTAAAAAGCATCAAATGTTGTAAACTCTCCAGAGGTATTCTTCCAATTAACAATCATTAATAAGTTCTCATGAAAAATGGAAATCAATGAACTGGAGAAGAGAAGGAGGTGGCCACCTCAGCTTTATTGTTACTTTCCACTGAAACAAAAATGAGCGCTCATGACAACATTTTAAACAGCAGGAGCTGATTATTCCCCATAGTCATACCAAGGAGAGTCAAAAAGAAAAGCAGCTGAGTTGATTCATAATATATTTTACCCCTGCTTTGGGCTGGGTGGGTAGCAGCAATACATATCATAATGCCCAATTTATTAGGATCAGCATGACTGCAATCCCATGCATCATTTCCTGGGAGTAAATGCCATTGAACTCCCAGTAGTGCTTTCTTCTGACTGCAGAGAGCCAACTTGTATTTATTTTGAATGGCTCAAGGCTTATTATGGTGTGCACAACCCTGTTCCTTGTTTGTTATTGTCATCTCAGAGAGTCACTGGGAGAAGCTTGAAATTTCTTTTTTCTGCAGAGGAAGTTGATGATGAAAGCTGGGGGGAGATTTTTCTCCTAGTAGTAGGAGAAAGGGGGAAACTGGTTCATCAAGTACAGTGTGTTCTAACCTTTGATATCCCCTGAAGCTATCTGTTCTCTAACAAAGAGGCAGAGACTTAATCCACCTTGGGCACATTTGAAGCATTTTCCTTAAGAACACACAAGCCTACAGCATTTGGCTTCCTTATCTGTGCAGACCCACAACCGATACTGCTCCCCATAGGAATTTGCTCTTATTTTTCAGGGTCATCAAATGCTGCTTGAAAGGTTGGTTCCAGACCAGATGCAACAGATCATACACTTCCTAAACCAACCAAATCTAAGGGCTCAGACACTACTCAACCTAAACAGCTTTGAACACACTGGAAAAATGAATCATTTCCCAACTATATAAAATCCTCTTGCTACCTCTCCTCTTATTTCATTTTATCAAGAATAAAATGGGAATAATATTGTGGAGAAGAGCTAGAGGAACAACTATGGAAACAAATTTGGACCTGACTACCATTTGGATCTCTCTCAATTAGGACTTGAGAACAGTGGCGAACGGTGCTGCTTGGCTGCCCGGGGCAATACATACGCAGTCCGCCCTGGTGCATGCATTGTGACGTCACGACGCATGCAACAGGACGGACTGCACATGTCCACACATACGCAGTCCGTCCGTGGCGGCGCGCGAGGGTGGCGGCACGCTCGGCCGGAGGAGGCGAGGGGCGGGCCAGGGGCCGGCGGCACTGCCCCGAGTGCTGCCCCCACCAGACTGGAGCCAGGGGCGCCCCGCCCCCGCCCCTCCCTTGCTACGTGCCTGCTTGAGAAAATGCTCTAAAAATAGCACATCACCAGTACGTGTGCCCAGTCAGATTGAATAAAATTAACAATACATCCAAACTCTGCTGGCAGGAATGCAATTGGCTTAGTTCCCAAATAATCATTTTGCCCCATTTATTCCCTTTTGGGGGAAATTATTCTTTCAAATAATCAGATGACAGGACAGTCACTACGACAAGACCCAAAACTAGCCCTTTTATTTTACTCATCAGATTAAGAATACAATGAATAAATATCTCATCCTTCATTGCAAATTGATTAGTGATAAGCAAAGAACTGGAAAGCCTTTAACTGCAAAACTTTTTGAAGCTTGAATTTTGCAAGTATGGGACATTGTGCTTATGGACAAACCACCTCACAAAAGGAACATTGATCTGGAAAAAAAGGACTTGCATCTTCTTCTGTACAACATGGTATCCTTTTATTGACTTTGTTAAGAAAATTGAACATGATTTTCACCCTCCATTGACACACGGAACCTTGTGAAGAAGCACCTTCATTTGACTGCCTACTTTGGAACGTTTTAAGACCACACCCATCAGCTGATTTTTTCTTTCTTTCCTGAACAGCTGTCAAGTTCTGTACTCAATTTGTGGGTATGTTTTGTGAACTGAATCAATAAAAATATATACATATTTGCAAGTGGAACAAACAAACCATTAGAACATTATGCAAAGTTCATGATATTTCCAAAAGGCAACATTGGAACCCATTCCTAAATGCTGCAGTCATCCTTGAGATTAAACCAGTCCCTTGGTATGAGTGGAAGAGGGGTAGATTTATTTAAATCATCATCATCATTTTTTAAAAGTTCACTGGCTTTTTAAAAATAGCAAAAGGACATGGATTTTCCATATTAGCTCATTTCCCAAAGAAAACACACTACTATTTGGAAATGTCCCCTCCAGGCAAGTTAAGGTACAAATGAGACAGAAAGGTGCAAGAGAGAAAGAGAGAGGCAACAATGGGGAGTGACTGGCACATTTAAAAAAAATCAGCACAGTATTGTGCATCCAGTGTGTTATCGACAACTAAGTGTGCACATTTAAAAGAGGGGAAATTATACACTGCTAACAGTTCTGATCAAGCCTAAGTTAAAAATGAAGATAAATATACAGCAAATCACCAAAATGCCACCAGCTGCATGAATTAACCTGGCTGAGGTTTTCCTTGCGGTCTTCTGCACAGAACAAAACACACACATTGGTGCAATCTGGGAAGACTCCAGGTGAGAGTACTGGGGTTGGGGAAACAGAAAGGAGAAGGAATTCACGCATGAGATGCAAGTGGGGGTGAGGAAAAGGGAGAGTTATGTGTTTTCACCCCCCCCCCCAACATACACATCCTCCCAAGAGCTCCAAAAACAGTATGTAGAGTTGTGGGGCTCTGGACTGTGGCCGCTGTTTAATAACATTACACAAACATGCTTGCCTTACCCAGCTAAGGCCAATGTTACATCACACTCATCAGCTCAAGTGCGGCCAATGGGCCAGTGCGTGATGCTGCCATCCTCTATGGCAACAGCTCCAGGGACGATAGTCCTTTTGCACAACCGTTGCTGGAAACTACCCATCCGCAGTTGCAGAACATTTCATCAACATCTCAGCTTTTCTGCCACTGAAATCAAAGCAGCCTGAATTTGAGGCACAAAGGTGAAAAGGGCTCTGAACATAGGAGCCCTGGGTACCTTTATTCTGTCAACAGACTATAGGATTGCTAAAAGGATTGCTAGTAACAATTCACATTGCTATCTGAGGGAAGCAAAACAGCTTAAATGGTTTTCAAACCAGTTTGAATTTCAAGTTAAATGTCCCAGATACACTGTGGACCCCATCCATTGCAAACTCATTGACGTCCCATAAGAGAAAAAATGTATCAAGTTTCTAAATGCCATTCTGAGGCTTGACAATTACTATGAAAGCTATGATTTGCTTAGTATAAGCTGGCTTGTTTATAAACTGGTTTCTTCTTTTACCCTCCAAGGCTTAACTTTGATGTAGAGTGGGATGGGCTTAGAAAAAAAGAATAACTGAAAATGACATGTGATGCTGAGTCCTATGGTTTTCCGTAGCAAGCCCCAATCTGCTTGAGGACCCCAGCTATCATTTCCAACCATGGATGATGGTTGTCAGTTGATTGAAACAACGCTCTGCAACAAATGGTTGGCAATCCATATGAAGTCATGTCTTGGCTGGTTTTCCAAGCAGCTTGCGTTAACTTAGTTGGAAAGTCTGTAGGATGGCCACGGATTACACACTACTTGAAAGTTGATTTGCCATCATTCATGTCAATTTGCCATCACTGCAGGCGGTTTCATCATCACTCGCTCAACACAGTCCATCCAAGGCACAGATGTGGTACTCTTGAGCCAAGCATACTGTACTAAGTAATGACAGATGTAGAAAGATGTCTTCAAGGTCTCCAAGCACCATCAAACCAACATAATGTGGGATATTGCATAACAGGAGCCCTTACACTAGTGGAACAATCACACTTAGAAAGATGTGTGCAAAAAACCCCATCATTGCTACTTAACGTCCCTCAGCAAAAAGTTGCTTATGGATGTAGTGAAAAAGGCACTAGCTTGGTCATCTGAAGGCAAGTTTACAGCAGAATCTATCTTGGAAAATGGCAACAAAACCAAGCATTCTGGGAAAGCCCAACTTATGGCTGGTGCCAATATCCTTTTCCTGTCACTTTGCTGCTAGACAACAATGTGCTTATGAGGCTCCCTTAAAATGCAAGTTAAGGGAGTCAAGTTCATTTTTTAAAAATTGACAAACAAAATAAAGTGGCATGGTATTTGTCATTTAGAAAACGGGAGCTTGCCCCGTGGCCTCGTTGCCTAGCACGTTCGTTCCCAAGGTCCATTTTCTCAGCAATATACTTTCAGCAGAGGGGCTCCAGAGGAATCTGTCTCTGTATCCTGGAAAGAAGAGCCTCTGCTCAGGGGAGATCCTTGAGAGGGGAAACAAAGAAGAGGGCATTGTTGTTTTTGTTGTTGTTGTAAATAACACATCACACTAAGTTTTATACACAATATACAAAAGCCTGGAAAGTACATACCCAAAGGATAAGCTGGAACACTGTACTATAACCAGGGCTGTATATCATCAGCACACCCACCCACCCCAAATTCAGTGCAGAGAGAGAGGGGAGAAGGGAAGAGAGAGAGAGAATGAACGAATAATTCTGGAAATTTGAATTGGTCAAATTTGTTTTGCTTTAAGTTCCCAAGAGGCTGCAATTTGACATTTTGGAGACTACAAGTTGCATCTGCAACAGAGTTTTGTGTGAAGTGCTCCTGTTCAAGACAGTCCATTCCACCAGCTGGCAGTCATTCAGCATTCCATGCCCATGGAACATACTTGGTCCACTTTTGGCTGTTACGGACTTCTGCCAACCTTAGGGTTCCTTATTTTCCCCAGTCCCTGGGGGTGAAGTTTGACATATGGCTAGGACAACTCCCCTCTCAATCAACTGATATCATGATGGTGGCAGCACCTATTGTAAGCCCCCTCTGACCCAGCTACACCTTAACCTGCCCCAGGTATGAGTGGCTTGGGCAAAATGGTCCTGAGGTCCAAGTGGTGCTGTGGTCCTAGTTAGGCCTGCGGTCCAGAGGTTCCCCATCCCTGGTACATATAATAGTTATAGGGCAAGAGGTAGTTCAGGATCTACTGGGTGATGTGCAATGGATTAGCAAGGATTTCCAACCCACAACTGATTAACAAATGCAACAACAAAACAGCTCTCCGCACCCCAATTATGTTGCTGAGATGAAGATTTGGTAACTGGGAGTGGACTTTAAAAAAAAGAAAGAATTGTGAGCTCAGGTCAGTTCTGGTACTCGAACCAAATTCTGATGCTCAGAATTCCGATGCTCTTTCATTCTGCTTGACTTTTGTACCTGGCTCTGGTTTGTACATCTTTCTTTAGGTTCTAGTAAAAAAGGAGATAAAAGTAGATCCAACAAGCCTGAAATCTGTCCACCCCTCTTGTATTATTTGTTAGCTGTTTAAAAGGTATTGGTCAGCTGTTGGAAATCCCATTTTCCACCCGCAGTGGAAGATATGAAATTGCACAAATGGGTAAACTGATAGACCACATCTGTCAAAGAAGTAGAGAAAAATAAACAGACCTCCTCACAAAAAATGGAACCAATTCATCATTTATTGGACTGAAAATCACGATGCAGGAAAACAGCATCTTCTCATATTTACGTAAACTTTTTTTAGTAATTTTTTTAATAAAAAAACTGGACCCACCTGCACCATACATTTAAAGCAGTATCATACTGCTTTAAATAGTCTTGGATTCCCCACAAAGAATCTTGGGGACTCTGGTTTGTTAAGGGTGCTGGGAGTTGCAAGGAGACCCATATTCCCCTCACAGAGCTACAATTCCACAGTGGTTCAACAGCCAACCATACATTTAAAGCAGTATCATACTGCTTTAAATAGTCTTGGATCCCCCACAAAGAATCTTGGGGACTCTAGTTTGTTAAGGGTGCTGGGAGTTGCAAGGAGACCCATATTCCCCTCACAGAGCTACAATTCCACAGTGGTTCAACAGCCAACCCCTCTTCCCACAGAACTCTGGGAATCACAGCTCTATTAGAGAAATTGGGGTCTCCTAACCACTTTCAGCACCCTTAATGAAGTACAGTTCCCAGGACTCTTTGGACGTAACTGTTTAAAGTGGTATGATACCAATGAATTCAAATTACACAAAAGAAGATTCTGACTAAACATTTGGAGAAACTTCCTGATGGTAAGAGCTATCGACAGTGGAACGGACTACCTCAGAAAGAGGTGGATTCTCCATCAATGAAGCTTCTTAAACAGAGGCTGGATGGCCATCTGTTAGGAATTCTTTAGCTATGATTCCTGCATTGCAGGACTACATAACATTGGGGTCCCTTCCAATTCTACAAGTCTAGGATCCTATGATACTGCTTTAAATATATAATGCAAATGTGGACCCTGTTTCTGTTTGCCATAAAGAAACAGCATTAAAGCCCAGTAGGCTACAGAAGTGCTGTTTCATGTTCAGCTGAAGAAGACTTAACTGCATGTCTTGAAGTGTCTCTTTGTAGCTACAAAAGAGCTTCAAGTTTTTGTAGCTACAAAGAGACACTTCAAGACATGCAGTTAAGTATTCTTCTTGAAAGGTAGGCGGGGAAAGAAAGCCAGCATTCTTAGCCAAATCCTGCATCATGGATGTGCAGAAGACTCACAGCCCTGTTTATAACTAACCCAAGATCCCGCGTAAGACCCAAGAACTGCACCCAGCCATTCTTGCATCAAGCCCAGGGAATGTAGCTTGACCACAAGCTGTGTGCAAGGTGCTCTCAAACTCTGTCATAGTCAGTGTCTGCTAAAGCACAGCTAAGGCACACCGGCGATGCTGCTCTTGGCAGCCATTTTAACCCTAAGAACAGGAGGCAGAAGGAACAAGAAGAGGGAGAGGAGAGCCATACAGGACTATGACATACCTAGGAAAGGGGAGTAAGAAGAAAATATCTGCAAAAATGGTACGCTGCAACCCCTAAAATCCAACACAAGCAGTGGAATCCTCAAAAAGTCCACAGCCATGAGGACTAGAACCTGACTTTTGGTAAGAACAAACAGAACCTGAGATTCTTTGTACCCTACTTAACCTGGTAGATTCCACATCAGACATTACAGCCTGCATTCCATAATACAATCATGGCAAAAGCTGTCTGGCAATGGGAAAGACTGTCATGGGAGACAGTAGGCTCTCTTTCACTGGAATAATTTAAGCAGAGGCTGAATGACAGCTGTTAGGGATAGCCATAGTTGTGTCCTGCATTAAGAAGGCAGCTGGACTATAAGGTCTCCCCTGTCTCTGTGACTCTGTGACTCAGATTTATGCAGCCTCCACCCTCCACTCCCACCAATCACTTGTGTGTAAACAGGTATTGCGGAAGAGAAGTCAAAGCTCCTAAGAATCTCGGCGAGCCTGTAAAAACCAAGAGCAAGTTCTTAGCCTTCAAGGCTGTGCAAAGTAGGGTTGGAAAAACACAGGCAATGGCCTTGGGAAACCTCAGGAAGAAGCCAGCAGAGAGAGAACCATTTCCAGCTGCCAGACAGTAGGGCTTCCGTACCTTGTATAGTACTTTGCCTCTCTCCACGGCTAGCAGAAAAAGAATAATGTTACCAAAGGTTGTTGCATATATTAAAACAGGTCATCAAGACCATAGCCAGAAATGTGTGTGGGAGAGGGTGTAGGCTAAAAAGCTAGGATCATCCAAGAATTTTAAAACAGGACTATCATGGGGAAAGAAGTAGTTAGTGGAATTAGTTGCTACGCTCTCTTCTCAAGTTATGTCTCCAATTTTCCTCATTTATCACTATCACTGAAATAATTAAGCCAATAAATAAAACCAACCCCAAAGTCGCCTAGGAGAACATTCCACCCACCCTGCTGCCAAAGCAAAGGGCTTGTGAATCCTACCAGTGCCTTTGTGCTCATTAGGCAGAAGGTAGGAACAGGTTTACTTTGCACCCAAGCCAATTGGGTCTATTTATTTTACCTTTATATATCACTTGATCAAAAATATATCTCTAAACAGTTTACATAAAATGGTATAAAATATTCATTACATGTGTTGGGTAGATTAGCCTAAATAAAACATTTTTGGGCAGCTGTCAAACAGGCAGGGGATTTCAAAAAATAGGTGCTGCCACGGTAAAAGACTGATTTCTTGCAAGTGCAGAGTGGATTGCTTAAAAGCACCAGTTCCACAGATCAAAGTGGGAACATATAGGGAAAGGAGATCCTTCAAGTACATGGGTCTGAAGCTGTTGCATGTTTTATATATTAACAGTAATACCTTGAATTTATTGGCAACCAGAGAAAATCTTTGAGCAGATGTGCATTATGCTGACAGGGTCTCACTCCTTCTTATAATCTCTATAAACAGGTTGATAATTCAGGGCTGCGTCACAAGTTTCCTAGCCCTGGAGTTCAGAAGCGCTGTTCAGACAACATACCCTACTCCATGCACATTCAGTTGAACACCTGATTTTCCAGGATTCCCAATAACATGGCTAGAACCCTTCATGCATAAACAAGCATGGTCATAGGTTCCGCACACTTGTTCCAAGGAAATCGTTGGATTAATCTGCAGTTGGATCCCCAGAACTGTAATACCACAGTTGGTGTTACCCATTTCTATATTTGAATATTCAAATTTCATGATGATTAAACTGCATGGAGCAGAGCTGTGCTCTAAGCCAGGAGTTCCCAAAGAGTGATCCATGGACCACCAACAGTTTGTGACTGAGCTTCATTTGTGTGTGTGTGTGGCACTGGCTCTATGGAGTTGTGGAGTTACATGTACAGTCACGGGGAAAAGAAAATGCACCCTCTTTGAATTCTGTGGTTTTACATATGGAGACATAATAGCAATCACTTGTTCATTAGCAGGTCTTAAAATTAGGTAAATACAACCTCAGATGAACAACAACACATGGCATATTACACTGTGTCATGATTTATTTAAGAGAAATAAAGCCAAGATGGAGAAATGATTTGTGAAAAACTAAGTATACCCTTACTGCTTCCATAGGACAATGAAGAACAATGTATGTGTGTGAAGAGCAGAAGATACAGAGGCTGTCTCTCTCTGAGAAAAAAAGGCAAGTACAGCAGCCACTCCATTGTTCTTCGAAACCAGGTGGTTTGCAGAATGGAGCGGTTAGAAGAAGGCTCTGTCTTCCTTAAAGGATTAACGCTGCAGCAAATTAACATTGCTAAGCAGGCAGAAAAACCATTAAGTGGTTTGCCAAGACCTTCAGCAATTTTCAACTGGTCCAGGGGGCAAAAAGTTTGGGAATCACGTGGGGGAATCTTGGGAACCACATGGGGAATCTTGACCATGCAGAGTTCTGCAGGTTCCCCCAAAAGCATAGGTGGGTTAGGGGTGGCTGGTGCAGTGGTGGGGGGCTGGTACAGTGGGCGCTGCCAGAGCTCTATATGATTATTCATTTTGCAAGTTGAACTCCTGAATAAGGCTCACGCTATTACTTCAATATAAAACCCAAGCCAATACCTTGCTTAGTAACAAACAATAGTACTGTCCACAAACAACGTTTATAATGAGCCTAATTATAAGTGACTTCAGGCTCACTTTGGGAAGGCGGTGATGGCTCGAAGGTCGCAAACTGAAAAATGAGGTAACACAATTCATTCTGTGAAGAAGGCTTACCAGCAGTGCTGTATGCTCCATGCCGCATGTTCCTGGCTTTCATATCTGCTGTGGTTTCTACAGATATCTGAACAGGGAAATCTAGAAGACAGATAACCAAAAGAAGAAGAAGAAATTTGAAAGGAAACACACATCATTTGGCATCTACATATTTTAGGGATATACCCAAACAGCTAAGTGTGTGAATGTGGGGAAATGCCTGCTTGCACAAGCATCTCATACAGGTACACACTGAATGGGGAGCTGATGAGCACACACTTGGCAACACAGCCAGGTCTGCCTCTATGAAACAGACAAGGGTATAACCAGTATGCTAGCGAGTGCACAAAATGTTACAACCCCCAAATGTACCCAGGGTCTTATGTAAGAAAACTTGAGCTTGTTTCAGTTTGTAGTCCACCCTCATTCTTTCATTCCTTCTCATCATCACCCTCCAAATTGTGTTGCCGTTATACCCCTTTTTGCAAATACGAAGTTGAGGCTTAGAGGTAGTTACTTGGAGAATGACACAGCTGCTGAATTGGGATTTTGGTTCAAGTCTTTGCTGAGTCTTCTAGTGGCTAGATCCAGTTGCTAAAGGAGAGCCCACCATATGCTGCCTTGAGCGAATTGTTTTCCTTCAAGTCATTCAAAATAAGAAACTACTGATAACCTATAGCAGGAAACATGTGAATCTCAAGTTATTGCTGGACTACAGCTTCCACCATCCCTCATAACTATCTTGGCTGGGTCTGTTAGGAGTCTGACAACATGTGGAAGGACAGGGCTCTCCATCCCTGGCATTTGGGGTGCATGTGAGAGACACAAAAGCCTTCTCCTTTGCTTGCCTCTCAGGCATTTCTGGCCTACAGCAAAGAAAAAAGCATGAATTCAGGTAGCCATCTATTCTCCAATACATGCCGACATTTGACCAGAGTGCTTAGAATCAAGTGGTTCCTGGAAAGGGGTCCAGAGCAAGCTGGACAAGCTGGATTTTCATAGCTTATCAGGGAGTGTTGGCTGTAAACACAACCATGCATTTGACCCTAGCAGAAGGCTCCTACTAGGTGGCAACACAATGCCCCCCCCTTTTTAGAGGAGGTAATGGCCCGAGGCCTCACACAAGCAGGGGCAACATCCATACTGACAAAATTGTGCGCTCCAGTTGAGGGGTATAAATGACATTGATGCAGGTTTGTGTGTGAAGGAAGGGGGCACTCAAATGCACATTCAGCCCCTAGGCCTCTCCACATCTTAAAACATGCCAGTGTGGCAACTGTGACACTTTGGGAAAAGATGGCTGTTTGAACCTACTTAGGAAGTACATGCATGTGGGAGAGGAGTATACATACAAACATGCCCACCAAAGGATTTTATTGCATTCTTATTCTATCACTCCTGCAAGAAGCTCAGGGTA
This sequence comes from Zootoca vivipara, assembly GCF_963506605.1. Lineage (NCBI taxonomy): Eukaryota > Metazoa > Chordata > Lepidosauria > Squamata > Lacertidae > Zootoca > Zootoca vivipara. The sequence goes on along the minus strand of NC_083281.1, from coordinate 34,945,474 downwards.
GCATACTTTGTTCCCTGCTGCCTCTATTGTCTCCATGCTCCATCCAGTTTCATCTTTACAACAGGCTTTCCCAGCAGAGGGACAAATGTACAAATGGACAACTGATCCAAAATTACCCACTGAACTTTCTGACCAAACAGAGATTTGGCCAGGGTCTCCCACACTACTCCAGCTTCCAAAGCTTTAAAGTTGCCCACCGCCATATTGTAATGCAGAGCTGGGACCCACAGTGGCATCCTTTCGCAATTTGGGAACATAGAGTAGTAAAGGTTTTCAACTGGTTGTTATCTTTACCCTTGTTAAGGATTCTATGAATGCTGACTCCAAGGGTAGATTACTGTTGTCTTACTCTGTTAAGCAAATTGGGCTAAAATGCAGGATATTTCTTTGAATATGGTACAAGTGAATTGGAAAAACTACGACCGAGAGAAACCAGATCTGGTGTTAAAACTGGTGCTTAACTATTCATGCATATTTGCTTATTTCTTCTTCTTCTCTCTCTCTAATATGTATTAAAAAGCCCCATATTTTCTAGGCTTTTAAATTTATCTGTGGTAGGCACCCTTGATTATTATGGCTCTCCTTTGCTCTACAAACAGCACAGAGCTTCATACGTACCTCCTTCACTAGGGAGCACAGATGCCAACATGGTCTCGTTGCCACTGTCTGGCAGATTGCCTCTGCTCATGCTCTCCTCCGGACTCAGGCGGGTCGGGACAGAAACGCGGGGTCGGACCCGGCTCTTGCGCGTGCTGATGCGTATGATCCCCCGGACCAGCCTGCATTCGGCATCCTGCTCATCTAAGTGATAGTCCTGAGTGATGCTGTTGATGAGGTCCGAGATCTTGTTGGTCTTCTCCAGGAAGACGGTGTCCGACGTACACTTGGCCAGCTCGTCAATTTGGTGAATGCTGAAGAGCTCGGTCAGTTTCCTGTGGATCAGGTAATCAATCCGACCACTGGATATAGAGCTATTCTTTGGGTCACTGTCACTGTCGGTATCCAAATCGTCGGGGGAGTAATCCTCAGAGCTTCGATGGCTGCTGGGGAGAGGTTGCTTCTCTATGCTGTTCCTGGCTATCTTCTCCGGAAGAGGCTCTTTGTAGCATGAATCAGTATCTGTGTGGGGGCTAGGGGTATAAATCCCCACTGGGATCCCTTTCAGTTTCACATCTGGGTAGCTGAAACTGCTCTTGATCGTGCTCTTTTCGGTTTGGCTCCCGTTTTTTTCAGCAGGGGAGCTATTGGCAGGACTGTTTGGCGAACGCCCATTGCACTCTCGGCTCTCATCTGTCAGTGCCTCATTGTAGAGGCTCCTAGAAGGGCAGTCCCTGAAGCAGTCCCCGCATGTCACAATGCAGCAGAAGATCGTTTTGTAAACACTCCAGGCCTGGGACAGAGTGGGGCAGCATGGGGGCCGGGGGGCCTCCACAGCGCCAGGGATAAAGGTACTCGTTTCGCCCTCCCTCCCACTGGCATCTTTGGGGTCGGCTTTGCGGCTTCTCGCAGCTCGTGTTGGCTTGCGGGTTTGCTTGAGCTCAGGGGTAGAGCCACTGAACACCTCCAGGCTAATGTCAGTCGCTCTGGGAGAGTTGATCTGCTGGGGCACCGCAACATCTTTAGGGGGCTGGTGGTAGCTGCTTATGTTTTGGCGGTGTCCTCGTGTCTTTCCAAGCATGACTTGCCACCCTTTCGACTCCTGACAGGGAGAGAAAGAAAAAAAGAAAAGAAAACAAAAACCACACAAGCTCAAACACACATGCTCCCCATCAAATCCAGATGACCTGAGCAGAAGTGCCAGAAGAGAAAGAGGTTAAGATTCTTAAGTCCTGCCTCCACCGGGACAGCAAGACTCTGCCCCGGTCAAGATTCACTTGGTATTAGGTTCCATGTTACTGCTGCTGCAGTGTGGGATCTGTATCTGCACAAAAATCCCACAAAGCAGAGACTGCAAGTGGCTCAGAGAAGGAACGATGAAAGGCTGGCAGGGCTGAGTGCCATATTCTGAAATCCAGCACCTCTTTGCCTCACATGTCCCCTCTATCTGTTTATATGGGAGCATGGCCACAATGCTGCCCGTTTTCTATTGGAAAACTCTTTTGGGCACCAAAGACACTCCTCCAGCATTGAATATAGGTGTCAGATGATACAAGCCTCCCATGAGGCTCCCTTAAGAAGCCAACAAGCTATGGAACAAAGATTTTATGTACTAGTGTCCACTTCAGATTCCCCCCCCCCTTTGCATTATGTGCTGCAATTCTATGGAAACACATCTGGCAACACTGGATGCAGAATGCAGTTTCCTGAGAAGAGCAACTTTCCCTTTGAAATAAAAATAAATCAAGTTTCTAGCTCGTTGAAGATACAATCGAGTTCCAGATGACCCTACGTTTAAAGAGAAAGCACTTCTGTTGTTGGTGTTGAAGGCAAGGCCTGCCAATTTTGCTTTCCAAGTGCAACCCTTTGTGTCATACGGAATTTCTGCCCAGGGCTTTCAAACATAGCTTTTGGAAGGGTAGATACGCTTGCAGGAAGCTGAAGTGAGGATGAGTTAGGAAAAGACATGTGCAATGTGCCTGAGGTGGTTGGGGCTGGGGGTGGGAGCTCTGTGCACACACAACACACCTGTCCTATGTGGGCGCTGGGCGCTGAAGCTTCAGGAGGTGGAAGAGTGGCTGAAGAAAACCTCCAGGGGTGAAGGGGAGAGTCTGAGCTTTGGCATCATACAGAGCTCCTTGTAATGGCAAAGCCAGAATCAAGTTATGGCACACCGTAAATATTGCAGGATTACGCAAATTAAGGAATCGTGCAAATGAACTCATTTTGCCTTATTTGTACAGGTCTAACAAAAATTGTGCTACACCCAATATGCCAGCAAGTTTGGAAAACTCAGCAATGGCCAGAGGATTGGAGAAGATCAGTCTACATCCCAATTCCAAAGAAGGGCAGTGCCAAAGAATGCTCCAACTACCGCACAATTGCGCTCATTTCACACGCTAGCAAGGTTATGCTTAAAATTCTACAAGGCAGGCTTAGACAGTATGTGGATCGAGAACTCCCAGAAGTGCAAGCTGGATTTCGAAGGGGCAGAGGAACCAGAGACCAAATAGCAAACATGCGCTGGATTATGGAGAAAGCTAGAGAGTTCCAGAAAAACGTCTACTTCTGCTTCATTGACTATGCAAAAGCCTTTGACTGTGTCGACCACAGCAAACTATGGCAAGTTCTTAAAGAAATGGGAGTGCCTGATCACCTCATCTGTCTCCTGAGAAATCTCTATGTGGGACAAGAAGCTACAGTTAGAGCTGGATATGGAACAACTGATTGGTTCAAAATTGGGAAAGGAGTACGACAAGGTTGTATATTGTCTCCCTGCTTATTTAACTTATATGCAGAATTCATCATGCGAAAGGCTGGACTAGATGAATCCCAAGCCGGAATTAAGATTGCCGGAAGAAATATCAACAACCTCAGATATGCAGATGACACAACCTTGATGGCAGAAAGCGAGGAGGAATTAAAGAACCTTTTAATGAGGGTGAAAGAGGAGAGCGCAAATTATGGTCTGAAGCTCAACATCAAAAAAACCAAGATCATGGCCACTGGTCCCATCACCTCCTGGCAAATAGAAGGGGAAGAAATGGAGGCAGTGAGAGATTTTACTTTCTTGGGCTCCTTGATCACAGCAGATGGTGACAGCAGTCACGATATTAAAAGACGCCTGCTTCTTGGGAGAAAAGCAATGACAAACCTAGACAGCATCTTAAAAAGCAGAGACATCACCTTGCCGACAAAGGTCCGTATAGTTAAAGCTATGGTTTTCCCAGTAGTGATGTATGGAAGTGAGAGCTGGACCATAAAGAAGGCTGATCGCCGAAGAATTGATGCTTTTGAATTATGGTGCTGGAGGAGACTCTTGAGAGTCCCATGGACTGCAAGAAGATCAAACCTATCCATTCTTAAGGAAATCAGCCCTGAGTGCTCCCTGGAAGGACAGATCCTGAAGCTGAGGCTCCAATACTTTGGCCACCTCATGAGAAGAGAAGACTCCCTGGAAAAGACCCTGATGTTGGGAAAGATTGAGGGCACTAGGAGAAGGGGACGTCAGAGGACAAGATGGTTGGACAGTGTTCTCGAAGCTACCAACATGAGTTTGACCAAACTGCGGGAGGCAGTGCAAGACAGGAGTGCCTGGCGTGCTATGGTCCATGGGGTCACGAAGAGTCGGACACGACTAAACGACTAAACAACAACAACAACAACAACAAAAATTCAGCTTTCCTTGAAGACAGAAATAGAATGGCCTGAGGGAAGAAAGGCAGGATTCTCCCCCACTCAGCGCAGAGCATGTCATAGTTTTTGTGCCAACCTTTTCCATCTCCCTTCTCTTTTCCCTCCCCTGCAAAAAACCCACCTTTTTGTTATTTACCTTTTGCTTTGCCTTCTATGGGGTTAATCTAGACCCTAAGCAGCTGCTTCATCCATTTCAGAATATCCTGTGCTCACAAAGACAAAAAGGAAAAGTTTTGTTTTTGTTAAGTAGATTCAGAGGATTCGTTTCTTTTAGTTTGTAACTGTACAAAAGAGACACGGCTTCCCCATGGCAGCCGACTAAGATGTTAAAACAATTTCAAAATGACATACAGATGTCAAACACTTCGCTAACGTCAATAGCAGCAGTAAATCACTCTCCCTTCTTCCAATCCAGTTCCATTAGCCACCCATCTGAACAAAGTTAAGAAGCTCCTTACCTCTTACATATCCCCAATAAAAGCACTCACAAATACTAATATAAAAATGCATTTAGGTCCCTCTTAAGTGATATCAAGAAGGGGTCTGATTGTGTATCCTGGGTTAGGGAGCTCCACAATTGTGGAACCACGATAGAAAAAGCCCTAATCCTTCCTGTCTGCTAGCCTGCCCTCTCTTCCCGACAGGTATATGAGTAGAGCCTCTGTCAAGAAGCTTAAATATCTGGCAGGTTTGCATGGGGGTAGGCAGTCTTTTTAAAATAACTGGGCCCTAAACCATTAAGGCACGGGGACGCAGGTGGCGCTATGGGTTAAACCACAGAGCCTAGGGCTTGCCGATCAGAAGGTCGGCGGTTCGAATCCCTGCGACGGGGTGAGCTCCCGTTGCTCGGTCCTAGCTCCTGCCAACCTTAGCAGTTCAAAAGCACCTCGCAGTGCAAGTAGATAAATAGGTACCGCTCCGGCGGGAAGGTAAACAGCGTTTCCATGTGCTGCTTTGGTTTGCCAGAAGCAGCTTTGTCATGCTGGCCACATGACCTGGAAGCTGTACGCCGGCTCCCTCGGCCAATAACACGAGTTGAGCGCCACAACCCCAGAGTCGGTCACAACTGGACCTAACGGTCAGGGGTACCTTTACCTTTAAACCATTAACGCAGGGGTTGCCAACTGTTTAATGTCTTTGGATTTTTGAGCAAGTGCAGTAATAATAATAATAATCCTATATAATAATGTCCAAGTTGTCCCTGCGTCCAAGCTGTCCCGTGTGTCCCTGGGTCACTGCGCATGTGCGCTAGGGATACAGGGATTGGACAGCAGAGACTGCACGCGCGCACTCTCCCCCCCCCTCTGCCTCCTCCAACCGCCGCTCCCGCCGGACACCGCCTCACTGCAGGGCACGTCAGGGAAGTGAGGGTGGAGGCCGGTGAAGGCCTCCTCACAACCCTCCCTGGCTGTGAGGAGCGGCGGTTGGAGGAGGCAGGGGGGGGAGAGTGCGCGCGTCCTTCCTGTCGGCGGCTGGGGGAGAGGAGTCCCCCTGCCGCCGACAGCAAGGACGGGTCCCAGGGTTCGGAGAAGCGCTGCGCAAGCGCTTCTCCTAACCCTGGGATGTCTGATTCCTGTCGGCGGCTGCGGGAGAGGAACGGAGGAGGAGAAAGCAGCGCTTTCTCCTCCTCTGTTCCTATCCCCCTGCCGCCGGCAGCAAGGACAGGTCCCAGGGTTCGGAGAAGCGCTGTGCAAGCGCTTCTCCGAACCCTGGGATGTCTGATTCCTGTCGGCGGCTGCGGGAGAGGAACGGAGGAGGAGAAAGCAGCGCTTTCTCCTCCTCCGTTCCTGTCCCCCTGCCGCCGACAGCAAGGACAGGTCCCAGGGTTTGGAGAAGCGCTGCGCAAGCGCTTCTCTGAACCCCAGGATTCTAGCGCCCGTTATTGAACGGGCTGAAAACCACTAGTAATAATAATAATATATTATCCAGCCACTCTGGACGGCTTCCAATGGAAATACTAAAATACAAAAATTTATTCAACATTAAAAGCTTCCCTAAACAGGGCTGCCTTCAGATGTCCTCTAAAAGTCTGGTAGTTGTTTTTCTCTTTGACATCTGATGGGAGGGCGTTCCACAGGACGGGTGCCACTACCGAGAACTCCCTCTGCCTGGTTCCCTGTAACTTGGCTTCTCGCAGCGAGAGAACCGGCAGAAGGCCCTCGGCACTGGACCTCAGTGTCCGGGCAGAATGATGGAGGTGGAGATGCTCCTTCAGGTATATTGGACCGAAGCTGTTTAGGGCTTTAAAGGTCAGCACCAACACTTTGAATTGTGCTTGGAAACATACTGGGAGCCAATGTAGGTCTTTCAAGACCGGTGTTATGTGGTCTCGGCGACTGCTCCCAGTCACCAGTCTAGCTGCCGCATTCTGTATTAACTGTAGTTTCCGGGTCACCTTCAAAGGTAGCCCCACATAGAGCACATTGCAGCAGTCCAAGCGAGAGATAACTAGAGCATGCACCACTCTGGCGAGACAGTCCGTGGGCAGGTAGGGTCTCAGTATGAGTACCATCCAGGGCTGGATTAACAATTAAGAAAAATAAGCATGTGCTTAGGCAGGCATGTCAAACCTGCGGCCCTCCAGATGTTTTGGCCTACAACTCCCATGATCCCTAGCTAGCAGGACCAGTGGTTGGGGAAGATGGGAATTGTAGTCCAAAACATCTGGAGGGCCGCAGGTTTGACATGCCTGGCTTAGAGCATCAAGGGAGGGGGGGGCACCACTGAAATTTTCCATTGCCAGATTTACCATCTGGCACAGCTGAACAAAAATCAACATTATTTCTACAAATATACAAAAATCAACATTGTTTTCCATCTTATTGTAGATTTTGTTTCATTATTTGTTTTGTTTCATTATTTTACAGTTTATTATTGTGGGGGGGGAGGGGCTGGCCGGCCAAAATCTTTTAAGTGCTTAGGGCCTCTAAAGGTCTTAATCCATCCCTGGTACTGTCCCCTCTGGTCACTTCTCTTTCCCCTCTCCCAAACCACCCCCCACCTGCCTAGAGGAAAAAAGAAAGAAAGTGTGCACACCCCCTTCACTTTTACAAGGGATCTTTCTAGAAGTCAGATCCAGTAGAATGTGCCTGGAAAAAAACACACCAAACTGAAAGAGGAAGTGTGTGTGTGTGTGTGGGGGGAAGCACCACACTTCCAAGTTCATCCTTCAGCGATATGCACTTTTCAAGGGAGAACAAGGTAATCACCTCCACCATCTCATGACCAAGGGGCAGTGGGGGGGGGGGCTCAGAGGTGTTGTCAGCACCAGGGAATGGACTCAATGGCACCATTGTTCTCATCTATGAGATGCCACACTGGCAAGCCTGATTAAGGGCTTTAAAGGTCATAGTTAGCACTTTGGTGGGACCCAGATGCTCTTAGGCAGGGGTGGCCAACTCCCAAGAGACTGCAATCTACTCACAGAGTTAAAAACTGGCAGTGATCTACCCCCTGTTTTGGGGGGTTCAGGTCAAAGTTTTTTAGGAAGGGGGAAAGCCACATTTTCTGGGGAGGGCAGGGCAAAAATGTTGAGCTTTTTTTTTTAGGGGAGCCAAACTTGTTGAGCTTCTTTGCGGGGAGTCAGTCATCTAACAGTGATCTACCAGAGCCATCCAGTGATCTACCGGTAGATCATGATCTACCTGTTGGACGTGCCTGCTCTTAGGTAATAAGTCCAAACAAACAAACAACAACAATATAAAAGCCTTCGTGTTTTAAGATCCTCTGCAGATGCCCAGCTACAAGTAACTTCTTTAATTGGGGTACATTATGAATTTACAAAGGAGAGGCGTTTTCTATAGTGGTGCCCCAACTCCGGAATCCCCTCCCTAAAGGAGCACGTCTGGTGCCGGCATTACAATCTTTTTGGCCTCGTGTTAAGACCTTTCTGTATGTCTTAGATGGCATTTTAGTTGGGATTTTGCCTTATTCATCTCTTCAGTTGTATGTCTGCCTCTATTTTACTGCATATTGTTATGCTTATTTGTAGGGTTTGACATTGTACTTCTCTTTTGTAAGTAGCTTTATCCACCCCATTGTACAAAGACTTGTAGTTAAGAAATATTTTAAGTAAATACAAATCAATGCTTGTGCAATGGGAATCCTCCAGAGGAAGTACTGTAGAACTTTTCCAGGAACTGTGAGCTGTATCCAAAATTAGTCATACTCAGAGGAAAAAGGTAAAAGGTAAATGATCCCTGGACGGTTAAGTCCAGACTAAGAGGTGAGGTGCTCATCTCACTTCGGGCCGAAGGAGCCAGTGTTTGTCTGCAGACAGCTTTCTGGGTCATGTGGCCAGCATGACTAAACTGCTTCACAACGGAACACCGTGATGGAAGCCAGAGTGCACAGAAACACCGTTTACCTTCCCACCACTGCGGTACCTATTTATCTACTTGCAATGGTGTGCTTTCGAACTGCTAGGTTGGCAGAAGCTGGGACACAGAGTAGACTCACTGAAATGAATGGACATGGCTAACTTTCTGACTAATCAGTGGCCGCTAATCATGATGTCTATATACTATCACCACTGCTGGCGGCAGTATGCCTCTGGTGGGGATCACAGGTGGTGAAAGTGCTGTTGTACTCAGGTCCTCCTTGCGAGCTTCCCTTAAGCAACTGGTTGGCTTCAGTGAGAAAAGGATGTTGGGTGAGATGGGCCTTTGACCTGAGCCAGGAGGCTCTTCTTATACAGTATTGTTCTTAGGCAACTTAGGTCCACTAATTTCAATGGGTATACTTTGAGTAGAACTTAATTGGATATAACCCTGTGTGTGGAGAATGGCTTCATCACGAACATTTCTAGGACCTATCTGATACAGATGCAAGAAAATCCAGAACATAAATGCATGGCGAGAATGAAAAGGCTTTGTGAGAGTAACAAGAGGCAGCTTAAGCAGTTAGGCTCAAGCCAGGGTGCCCTTGGTAGACAGGAGCAGCTAAGGTATATGACCAGCATTCAGCAGGGTGACTTTGAAATGAAGGAAGGAGACAGACAAGTACATGTTGAACAAACACAACATCTCTCTGTTGGATTCCCTTGCTAAATAATCCCAGAATCATCAGATCAAGCTATGCCAGCTATTGTAGTTTTTTTTGTTTTAAAAAGAGAATTGCCACCCACCACCACCCCTGCATCATTCCCGTTATTGCTTTGGTTTCAACTAACGTTATATGTAACCTCCGCTTCCCCAGTTTAACAGCCAAAGCCAGTAACCAAGCAGATCAATTCATTTAGTAAGGACACCACCAGTTTATTTTGGCCACACTGTATTTGTAAACAGAGTAACTACTGCTGAGGTGGTGTACAATATGTAGATGACTGTTCTAGCAATGGATGGTAGGACCACAGACATAAACCTAGCAACAGGCTACTGCATATGACTTACTCCTTAACATATTCTGAATCTCCATGCTACCCTTAAATTTCTGACAAAGTAAAGGGTGGTCTTGAATAGTGGAATATTTGCTCTCACCAGTACAGTCTATCAATAAGTATATCTAAACTGACCACAAGGGCAAAATAAAGTAGTTATCCTGCATTCCAGGAAGAACGGGGCAGACATTTTAAGGGCTACTCTTTCAGTTCAGGGAGTGTGACATGTTTGCTCCAAAGAAAAGAGAGTGCATGCAAGTGTTAAGGGGTGCAGAGTCTCTGGACTGGGCAGTTTAGTGAGTGGTGTGTGTGTGTGTGTGTGCGCGTGTGTTGTAAGCCACTTTGAGGTTTCTTTCAAATGGTGCATACATTTTACATGCTAACTAAATAAATACAGTTCGTTTGTGCACAGACAGTCCTGTTAAGTCAGACAAGAGGAAGTTCCAAATTTAAAGTACTGGTAAACCTCTAGGCTAAAAATCATCAATCCCGTCCATCTGAGGCTATAATCTCAAACATACTCACTTGAGCATAAACAGCAGGAGCAGCACTCCCGCCCTGAAATCGATAGGGCCCCCTAGGATTCATATGCAGGATTGGAGGTGAAAAGCCTACTGCAGATTACCTGTAATGCGGTGGGGTGGTCTCTCCACGTAAGCAAGTGTCAGACCTGCACCCGCCTGTCCCCTCAAAGTTGGTCTGGCCTCAGATCTTCTGGGTCAAAGCCCTTCCTCCCCAAATCGAGGAAGATGCCTGGGTAGGGGAGAGGGAGACGGGGGGGGGGAACCACTCGAAGACTAGGAGGCGGAGAGGCGGAAGGAAGGGGGCGACGAGCGAGGCGCCGAGGGGAGTGGTGTCACCATTAACACCTGGGCAGGGCCTCGTCCTTCTACAGGTAGGTCTGAGCCTAGCCTAGCCGAGGCCGCTGGGGTACCCCGGGGCCCGCGCCCGCTTCTCTCCAAGATCCCTGTTGGATCCCAGCGTGCCCCTTCCCCCCGGGAATGGTTTCCGCCCCGCCAGCCCCGCCTTGGCATTACCTGCCGAGCCAGGTGAACGGCGTCCAGGGCCCCTCCTTCACCTGAGCCCAGGTGAGGTCACGTGTCTACGGGTTGCCTCGTGGGACACGCTTTTAAGGAAGGCAAAAAAAACCACATAAAATAAATAAATCACTCCCTGGGAGGCCACCACGTCCCTCCTCCCCACTCGCGGGAATGGTCTCCGCCCCCCAGCAATTAACTCTCACGCGACCCCTGACCCCTCCCACTCAGTTAATAACACTTCCAAGAAACAAGTTAAGATAGTGGATAGGCAACAGCAACGTATTTTGTTTTTTAATTAACCTCAGATTCGAGGAGTTTTTATTGCATTTACTTAGCGGTTAGGGAAAGGCACTCTGTAGGTGCTCAAAAGCGTTATTTAATCATTGCTTTTATCTCCCCTGCATGCATATACGGTAGCCAGGGAATAGTCCAATATCGTAATTCCCTCTGTTTTCAAAGTTCAGAGGTGAGCGTAGATCTTTATGTAGCCAAAACGGAATCATCGATGTGTAAGCTGACTTGGAGAAACCCCAAGATTTGCAGAACTGCCACACACACACAAAAGCCAAATGGGGCTGGGGGGTGTACTAAAATAGCCCAGTGAGAACGGAGCTGCTTGGTGGCCACCACAGATGCTGAGAAACTGGTTTTGCGGGTAGGGGGTGTAAAATATGAGGGAGGGGGTGGACTATTCTGGTAGAGCAGAGGGTGCTGCTGTCTTTTGGGTTGCTGAACAGCAGCATTTCACACTGCAACGCTTTGTTGCAGATTCTATTTGTCTATTGTATTCTATTCCTCTCCTAGGGATATTTTTTGTTGTTTTTTTTTTTAAATCTGACCTGCTGCTGGCTGGAACAAGATTTCAGGATGACGCAGTTAAAATACACTTTGTATTGAAATCCAAGGCAAATGTCACATACCAGGTGGTTATCTCCACAGCGGCAGCTAGGACAATTAGGATTTTTGAAGCTGGATGTTGTTCATTCTTAAGGAGACTTTCTGATATTGTAAAAAATTCTGTGTGGTCTTTTCAGTTCTGTATTTTAAACTGTGATGTTGACCTATGGTTCAGTATTGTTCGTTAAGGCTGCATTCCAAAAAACAATTACTAGCAAGTAAGCTCCATTGGATTCAATGGGAATTACTTTTGAAAGCCAATATGCATAGGATTGATGCAGTGTTAATCTGCGATCTTATGCTATTATGTTTCAACAACTATTTAAATTAATAAATTGTATTATAAGACCCTACTCTTATATTCTGTATTCATCAATCCAGAACAGATACTAGCCCTGTTGGAGTAGCTTTTTTTGTTGATAAGCACGCTTTACTCATTGAATCAAAGCGTTGGAAGGGACTACCGTAGTTGTCCAAAACACATGGGCTAATAGGACACTGCTGCACCAGCCTCAGCCTGCCCCCACCTTCCTGCTTTCTGACCTAAAAGTCAGAGGGTGGCTCTGCCTGTTAATGGCTCTGGCTCCCCCTACTGTTAGCCTCCCTCCCTTCCACCCTACCAGTACCAAGGAGCACCAGCTATGGCTGCCCTGCTGTAAAGCAAACTGAAGTGTTGGGCATCATTGAGGATGCCCAAGTGGGCTCACGTCATGCAAGTTGAAGTTAACTCTTTATTACCAAGAACACAATCTGCCTGGACCCTATCAGGCTTAAATGAGCACAGCAACTCCTTCCCAGTAGGTCTTGCCTCTATGAAGCAGTTGCCAAGACTAGAGGTCCCTGCCTCCCTCCAGCTGTCTATGTCCCCTTCTCCCCAGGGCTTTCCCGAAGCAATCAGAGATTGTGCCCGTGTGCCTGTCTTTGCTCTGTAACTGTACAATGCACATGGATACACCACAACACTGGGAGAGCTGTGTGGTGTGTGTGGCAGGTTTCTTCCTCATTGTTAAAAGAAAGTAGTAGGAGTCACTGAGGCTGGTCTTTGCTGTTGACTTCCATGTGACCCTGAGGTGAAACTGCTTCTTCATTTGTCTTAGGTTAGGTGATACTGATCTTTCTCATGGCTGGGCCTGCTTAATTAACCAAGCCAGAAAAAGAGCTTTCAGATCTTTTGAGATGAAAGAAGCTTCAGAAAAGCAATCTAAATGAAGAAGAGAGTTGAATGACTGTGTCCACTAGGTGGCAGGCTAGAACTATGGGCTGGATCCAGACCAAGTCACACTTTAGTTTATAGCAGGGGTCAGCAAACCTTTTCAGCAGGGGGCCAGTCCTCTGTCCCTCAGACCTTGTGGGGGGCCGGACTATATTGGGGGGGGATGAATGAATTCCTATGCCCCACAAATAACCCAGAAATGCATTTTAAATAAAAGGACACATTCTACTCATGTAAAAAAAACGCTGATTCCTGGACCGTCTACAGGCCGGATGTATAAGGCGATTGGGCCGCATCCGGCCCCCTGGCCTTAGTTTGGGGACCCCTGGTTTATAGTCACACTGAAATCAGTCGGCAAGTTAGGCGTGGCCAACTTAAAATCTGGATCCAACCCTATGTATGTGGTTTAATGCACGTGCTAATTAGCTAACCAGTACCCAGATGTTTGTGTTACTGTGAGGTTTCATCAGTGTTTTGTGAATAGTCACTGTAATTGTTTTACATGCCTTTACTTTCTGATGTTCACTGTTCAACAGGGGAACAGACTCCCTTGGAAGGTGGTGCACGCTCCTTAAGCTCAAGCTCAAACACACATGCTCCCCATCAAATCCAGATGACCTGAGCAGAAGTGCCAGAAGAGAAAGAGGTTAAGATTCTTAAGTCCTGCCTCCACCGGGACAGCAAGACTCTGCCCCGGTCAAGATTCACTTTGCATTAAGTTCCATGTTACTGCTGCTGCAGTGTGGGATCTGTATCTGCACAAAAATCCCACAAAGCAGAGACTGCAAGTGGCTCAGAGAAGGAACGATGAAAGGCTGGCAGGGCTGAGTGCCATATTCTGAATCCCAGCACCTCTTTGCCTCACATGTCCCCTCTATCTGTTTATATGGGAGCATGGCCACAATGCTGCCCGTTTTCTATTGGAAAACTCTTTTGGGCACCAAAGACACTCCTCCAGCATTGCATATAGGTGTCAAATGATAGAAGCCTCCCATGAGGCTCCCTTAAGAAGCCAACAAGCTATGGAACAAAGATTTTCTGTACTAGTGTCCACTTCAGATTCTCACCACCACCACCCCCTTTGCATTATGTGCTGCAATTCTATGGAAACACATGTGGCAACACTGGATGCAGAATGCAGTTTCCTGAGAAGATCAACTTTCCCTTTGAAATAAAAATAAATCAAGTTTCTAGCTCATTGAAGATACAATCGAATTGCAGATGACCCTACATTTAAAGAGAAAGCACTTCTGTTGTTGGTGTTGAAGACAAGGCCTGCCAATTTTGCTTTCCAAGTGCAACCCTTTGTGTCATACGGAATTTCTGCCCAGGGCTTTCAAACATAGCTTTTAGAAGGGTAGATACGCTTGCAGGAAGCTGAAGTGAGGATGAGTTAGGAAAAGACATGTGCAATGTGCCTGAGGTGGTTGGGGCTGGTGGTGGGAGCTCTGTGCACACACAACACACCTGTCCTATGTGGGCGCTGGGTGCTGAAGCTTCAGGAGGTGGAAGAGTGGCTGAAGAAAACCTCCAGGGGTGAAGGGGAGAGTCTGAGCTTTGGCATCATACAGAGCTCCTTGTAATGACAAAGCCAGAATCAAGTTATGGCACACCGTAAATATTGCAGGATTATGCAAATTAAGGAATCGTGCAAATGAACTCATTTTGCCTTATTTGTACAGGTCTAACAAAAATTCAGCTTTCCTTGAAGACAGAAATAGAATGGCCTGAGGGAAGAAAGGCAGGATTCTCCCCCACTCAGCGCAGAGCATGTCATAGTTTTTGTGCCAACCTTTCTCATCTCCCTTCTCTTCTCCCTCCCCTGCAAAAAACCCACCTTTTTGTTATTTACCTTTTGCTTTGCCTTCTTTGGGGTTAATCTAGACCCTAAGCAGCTGCTTCATCCATTTCAGAATATCCTGTGCTCACAAAGACAAAAAGGGAAAGTTTTGTTTTTGTTAAGTAGATTCAGAGGATTCGTTTCTTTTAGTTTGTAACTGTACAAAAGAGACACGGCTTCCCCATGGCAGCCGACTAAGATGTTAAAACAATTTCAAAATGACATACAGATGTCAAACACTTCGCTAACGTCAATAGCAGCAGTAAATCACTCTCCCTTCTTCCAATCCAGTTCCATTAGCCACCCATCTGAAAAAAGTTAAGAAGCTCCTTACCTCTTACATATCCCCAATAAAAGCACTCACAAATACTAATATAAAAATGCATTTAGGTCCCTCTTAAGTGATATCAAGAAGGGGTCTGATTGTGTATCCTGGGTTAGGGAGCTCCACAATTATGGAACCACGATAGAAAAAGCCCTAATTCTTCCTGTCTGCTAGCCTGCCCTCTCTTCCCGACAGGTATATGAGTAGAGCCTCTGTCAAGAAGCTTAAATATCTGGCAGGTTTGCATGGGGGTAGGCAGTCTTTTTAAAGAGTTCTTAAGCAGAGGATGGATCACCATCTGTCAGGGATGCTTTAGCTGAGATTCCGGCATTGCAGGGGGTTGGTCTAGATGATCCTTAGGGGCAGTGCTATTTTTCTAGAAAAAGAAGTGCCAGAACTCACCATAGACGCCTGCCTTGTTCTCTTAGAATGGCAATGGCATCCACCTAAAAGGTGCTGGAACTGAGTTCTGCCAAGTTCCGGCTGAAAAAAAGGTCCGTCCAACTTTATAATTCTGTGATTCCATGAATGCAACCACCCTGGCCTGTATTGTTTGTGTTTCATTTCCCTCTGATCATCGCCATAGACATAGCCAGGAGATTGCCGGGGGGGGGGGCTGCCCCCACAAATCAAGTAAATAAATAAAAATATTTAACTAACTGACCAATTGTGTTGCAGATAACTCAGTTGTGTTATCTGCATGTAAAACCTGCCCCCCTAAAATCCTGGCTATGCCCATGTTGCCGCCCCCCAATATACCAGCTAAGTTAGACAATCACTTTATACATGTGATAAAGACTCAGAGTCTTTGTTGCTTTAGAAACAATGCATTCGACATGGCTACCTACGCTCCTGAAATGTAATATCCTCTTCCCTCTAGCACCCCCATCCTTTTTTTTTTTCTGAAAAAGACTTTATTGTTTAAAATAATACAGAGTAGAACATATGTACCGTATGATATGAATACAACGGTACTTTCCTCCTCGTCGTATCTCATACAAAAGAAAAATAAATAAATACAGAAGAACTAAATACATAATTCAAAATACAAAATAAATTCTTCTTCGCAATGTGAACCGTATATTATCTTTATGTTAAATCCTATTTCTTCCTTCTTAGAAACTTCCCGTCCTTCCAATATTACACTTCCAAATTCTTTGTTTTCTACGGGTCTTCGTTATAACTTTCTTCCTTTCTTCTCTATTTTCCCTTAATCTCATTTTTATATTACAAACGTTAATCTATATCTGCCAATATGGAATTATTAGGATAATACATTTTTAAGTATTTTTTGTAGACCTTCCACTCTTTGGATACTTTTTGTGTTGATGATTCTCTTACTGAGTCAGTGAGTTTAGCCAGTTGTACATATTCTAGCATAAGTGTTTGCCACTCCAATATAGTGGGTAAGGTCTCACTCTTCCACTTTCTTGCCACTAATACCCTGGCCGCGGTCATTGCATACAGCAGTAAGGATTTTGTTTCTTTTGGAGTTTCTGGTGGTAGTATGTTTAATAAGAATAGTTCCGGCCTTTTTTTTATTGACTGTTTAAATAGTTTTTTTATTTCTTCGTATATATTATTCCAATATCTTTTAATTTCCTGGCAGGTCCACCACATGTGGTAATATGTTCCAATTTCTTTTTTACAACGCCAGCATTGGGGACTTGGTCCTCCATACATTTTTGCAAGTTTTTTTGGGGTATAGTGCCACCTATAGAATACTTTCATATTATTCTCCTGCAGACTATAGCATGCTGTGAATTTCATATTATCAGCCCACATTTTCTCCCATTGATCCATTTGTATGTTGTGGCCGATGTCCTGGGCCCACTTAATCATCACAGCTTTAGTCTGCTCCTCCTTTGTTTCCCACTCCAGGAGGTAATCATATACCAAGGAAATATTCTTCTTTTTAATCCTGATTAAATTTGTTTCAAATTTTGACGTTTCAGTTGCCAATCCTTCCTTTATATCTGTTTTAAATTTTTGATTTAATTGAAAGTATTGAAACCAATCCGTTAGATGTTTTTTGATTTCCTCATGTTCTTTCAACACTAATTTTCCTTCTTTGATTTCTAATACATCTCTATATGTTAGCCAATCATTTCTCATATTTCTTCTTTTCACCGCTACTGCTTCTAGCGGTGATGTCCAGAGTGGAATTTTTGGTTCTAATATTCCTTTGTATTTGGTCCAAATATTAAACAAAGATTTCCTTACTATATGATTTAAAAAACCCCTGTGTGCTTTGATTTTCCCATATATTAAATAGGAGTGCCATCCGAACCTCGTGTCGTGGCCTTCAAGATCTAAAATATCCGTTCTTTCTAATTTAATCCATTCTCCCAACCAGATTAATCCTGCTGCTGCGTGATAGAGTTCTAGATCAGGCAAGGCAAATCCTCCTCTTGTTTTCTTATCAATCAGAAGTTGGTGCTTTATTCTAGGCTTCTTGCCATTCCACACAAATCTTGCTATCTCCCTTTTCCACTCTTTAAAGCATTTAGATCCTCCTAATATTGGGATGGCTTGAAATAAGAACATCATCTTTGGCAAGATGTTCATCTTAACTGCCGATATTCTCCCCCATAGTGATAGGTGCAGTTTGTTCCACATTTCCATATTTCTTTTTATATCCTTCCATGTTCGGTTATAGTTGTCTTCATATAGATTTAAGTTATTATTTGATATCCAAATTCCTAGATATTTTCCTTTATTTGTTATTTCTAGTCCTGTTTTTTCCTGTAGTTTCTTTTTCTCTTCCTGTCTTAAGTTTTTGGTTATCATTTTTGTTTTTTGAAGATTTATTTTTATTCCCATTAGTTTCCCAAAATTTACAACTGTTTCCATCACCACTGGTATACTCTGTTGGGGGTCCTGAGTTGTTACGATCAGGTCGTCGGCAAATGCTTTTAACTTATATACCCTTTCCCCGACTTTTATTCCTAATATAGTTTCTTTGCTTCTAATTTCCTGCCCCATCCCTGATAATGTTTAAATAGACCTTCAACTGCTACACCAAAACAAATACAGTGGTACCTCGGTTGTCAAAGACCACATAACACCGGTCCTGAAAGACCTACATTGGCTCCCAGTACGTTTCCGAGCACAATTCAAAGTGTTGATGCTGACCTTTAAAGCCCTAAACGGCCTCGGTCCAGTATACCTGAAGGAGCGTCTCCTCCCCCATCGTTCTGCCCGGACACTGAGATCCAGCGCCGAGGCCCTTCTGGCGGTTCCCTCGCTACGAGAAGCCAAGTTACAGGGAACCAGGCAGAAGGGCCTTCTCGGTAGTGGCGCCCACCCTGTGGAATGCCCTCCCACCAGAGGTCAAAGAGAATAACAATTACCAGACCTTTAGAAGGCATCTTAAGGCAGCCCTGTTTAGGGAAGCTTTTAATGTTTGATGGATTTCTGTATTTTAGTATTTTGTTGGAAGCTGCCCAGAGTGGCTGGGGGAACCCGGCCAGATGGGCGGGGTATAAATAATAAATTATTATTATATTATTATCAAACGTAATCTGTTCCGGAAGACCGTTAGACTTTCGAAACATCTGACAATCGAGGCGCAAAGGGTGGTTAGCAAAGTCAATGGAGCAAAAAGAAATGCATCAGAAGTCATTTGACTTCCAAGGCACATTCAAAAATGGAAGCAATTACTTCTTTTTGGCGTTCGGCTTCTGAAATGCTCGGCTTCCGAGATGCTCGAAAACCCACCTTGGCCTTTTCAGAATGTTGCTCTAGACCTGTTGACTGCAGATTGCACATTCTGGCAAAAGGAAGCTGCAGACCTATTTGAACTTGAGTGATGCTCTGCATCCCAGAGTGAAATTGACTAATGAGAGTGCTGTGTATGGTGTGGACCTATGGTCAGTTGCACAAGGCAGTGTAATATGTACTGCTGGAGAAAGTGCAAACACTGCAGTAGCAGAGCCATATTCAGGGCTCCTTCAGAAAGGTGAGGTTTTTGCAGGGGTATTCTGCAACTTGTCATTGACACAAGAATAATGCATTTATGGTAGCATCCATACATCATTATTACTTGTTCTGTGATGCTTCTCCAATGTTACAACATTATTGCCATCTGGAGGGGCACTCATGTACTAGAGTGTACAACTGTACAGTGTACAGTGTACCATGAGCATCGGTTTCCTAGTCCTGCTGGATCTTGCAGTGGCCTTTGATACCTACCATCAATCATGATATCCTTCTGGACCGTCTAGACTAGAGGAGCAATAATAATAATAATAATAATAATAGTCTGTAGTATAAAAAGTTAGAGGATTTGAACAGGAGGCTCACAGAACTTGCAGCAACCGAAAACAAAACATAATGTTTTCCTTGGGACTTTTTGCAAGGCAAGGCACAAACAATATTGAAAACAGAATCATGTATAACCACCCCAAAACCCAAATAATCAGGGATGCACAATAAAAAACTTGTCTGGAGGTTGCCATTGGTTGTTTAGTAGTAAGTAAACCTGTGGTATAGCATGTGTGCAAAACATGCCCAGCTTGTGTTGTGGTGGATTGGACTTGAAATGCAGTCTTGATTACAGTAAGTCCTCCTAGCATTCTGCCCCTGTGTGTGAGTCACTATTTTCTGAATGGGAGAGTCACTCACACTCTCAAAGTGTCTGGTGGAAAGAAACAAAGAAGCACCTCCAGATTGTTACTATTTTCCAAGAGGGTTTCATGCACATATCCAGAATGTTAGGTTTCTGCTGCTAAAGTATATTAAAGGGCTCTGTTGCCCTAGCCCAACAAATCCACTTTAAAAAATATATTAAGATTTTTTTGCAGTTTGGAAAATGTCAGAGAAATGGACTGAAAAGTGTGGGATGAATGAAAGGCTAATGAGAAGGTGTATAAACACTCCACAAGCAAACCAGGATAAATGTTGCATTGCATATTCTATGCAGGGGCAGGCAGACTTTAGGCTTGCAGGATCTACTTTGGTTTTTCTAGAACGCAGAGATCCACCAAGTGGAGCCAGGTAGGTGCAAAAAACATAAGCTTAAAATAAAAGAACCCTATGCCAATGAATTTGAGAACTGCTTTGAGAACCTCAGGTGTGGGAAAGCTTTGGCCCTCCTGAAATTGCTGAACTACAACTCCCATCATCTCTGACCATTGCCTTTGCTTGCTGGGCCTCTGGGAGTTGTAGTTCATCAACATACAGCTGAACTGAGTTCACAGTCCTTCCACACAAACACCCACTCCTGATTACCTGCACCCCATAACACTTCCTTCCTGCAGTATAATTCAAGGAAAGGGGGGGTCATCGTCTTGTTGCCATTGTTAAACAATTGGGAATTTCAATCCATGCCAATCTACTACACATCAAGCAAAGAACTAGCAGTAGATCCTGATCCCCCTTCTGCCCACCCATTCTCTATAATCAATCTGATAATGGTGTGGTAAGTGGGTATGTTTGTCCATATTCTGTTCTCTCCAGTGCTGACAACCTACCAAAATGTCACTCTAGAATTGCTGATCAGGTTGTGCACTTTGGCAAGAGCGAGCTGCAGACACATTTGCTGCTTGAGTGATGTCCTGCATCCCAGAGTAAAACGCAGTGTTACTAGTCAGCAGGCAGAGCTGTGCAGCCAACAGCGCATTAAGGCAGCAGCTGCTGAGGTCAAGGCTGCTTATTGGGGGCTGAACTTCCAGATGGGTAAGGCTTGGATAAGGGGCCTGAATGCATCTTCAGTGCAGGATGGGCTGGCGGGCTGCTAATTTAAGCATCTGTTCTGCTCATTGTGGTTGATTGGAGCAAAATCCTGCTGTGTTCTTGAACTCAAGGTGCTGCAGCCAATTTCTGATGCGCTTAAAAAAAACACAAACAGCTATGCAGTCAGTAGGGTTGCTAGACTCAATAGAGGACAGGACTTCTGTGCCTTTAATTGCCCTGCTCTCTTTTGAGTCTGGAAACCTTAAAGAGAAACCAGCAGACCCTTTGTTTAATTTTCAAGCAAAGGGTTTCTCTTTAAGGTTTCCAGACTCAAAAGAGAGCAGGGCAATTAAAGGCACAGAAGCTACGCAAGAATGATCATTGGTATGCTAGAGCTATATTTATAGAGAGGTTTATGCAGTGGAGCATTCAGAGATGGCATATCCACTTAGCTATTTGTGGATGTGTTTCACTACATATGATCTGCATAAGGAAATCTTCTCCTGTGCCAAAGAGGAAATTAATCAGCAAAAGCAGGTTCCTCTTGCAGCTTGAATTAGCTGTCCTAGGTCACCTTGCCCAGAAACGCTCAGAGCCACAGGTCACCTTCCTTGCCTGGTGATAGAACTGGCCAGGAACATTTGCTACTGATGCAGAGGTATAGTCAGAAACGGCTGAAATGCCTGCAAAGCTGAAAAAGGCAGGCTGGTGGTGGTTACAATGGGCCCTGACTGTGATAGTAATAATAATAATAATAATAATAATAATAATAATAATAATAATAATAATTTATTATTTATACCCCGCCCATCTGGCCGGGTTCCCCCAGCCACTCTGGGCGGCTTCCAACAAAACAGAAATTCTAAAATACAGAAATCCATCAAACATTAAAATACAGAGATCCATCAAACATTAAAAGCTTCCCTAAACAGGGCTGCCTTGAGATGCCTTCTAAAGGTCTGGTAATTGTTGTTCTCTTTGACCTCTAGTGGGAGGGCATTCCACAGGGTGGGAGCCACTACCGAAAAGGCCCTCTGCCTGGTTCCCTGTAACTTGGCTTCTCGTAGTGAGGGAACCGCCAGAAGGCCCTCGGAGCTGGACCTCAGTGTCCGGGCAGAACGATGGGGGTGGAGACGCTCCTTCAGGTATACCGGACCGAGGCCGTTTAGGGCTTTAAAGGTCAACACCAACACTTTGAATTGTGCTCGGAAACATACTGGGAGCCAATGTAGGTCTTTCAGGACCGGTGTTATGTGGTCTCGGCGGCCGCTCCCAGTCACCAGTCTAGCTGCCGCATTCTGGATTAGTTGTAGTTTCCGGGTCACCTTCAAAGGTAGCCCCACGTAGAGCGCATTGCAGTAGTCCAAGCGGGAGATAACTAGAGCATGCACCACTCTGGAGAGACAGTCAGTGGGCAGGTAGGGACTCAGCCTGCGTACCAGGTGGAGCTGATAAACAGCTGCCTTGGACACAGAGTTGACCTGTGCCTCCATGGACAGCTGTGAGTCTAAAATGACTCCCAGGCTGCGCACCTGGTCTTTCAGGGGCACAGTTACCCCATTCAGGACCAGGGAGTCCTCCATACCCGCCCGCCTCCTGTCCCCCACAAACAGTACTTCTGTCTTGTCAGGATTCAATCTCAATCTGTTAGCCGCCATCCATCCTCCAACCGCCTCCAAGCACTCACACAGGACCTTCACCGCCTTCACTGGTTCTGATTTAAAAGAGAGGTAGAGCTGGGTATCATCAGCATACTGATGGACACCCAGCCCAAACCCCCTGATGATCTCTCCCAGCGGCTGCATATAGATGTTAAAAAGCATGGGGGAGAGGACAGAACCCTGAGGCACCCCACAAGTGAGAGCCCAGGGGTCTGAACACTCATCCCCCACCACCACTTTCTGAACACGGCCCAGGAGGAAGGAGCGGAACCACTGCATAACAGTGCCCCCAGCTCCCAAGCCCTCTGATAGCAGATGCTTTGAAGAGTTGGGTCTTGAAGGCACCATCTCCACCCCTGCCAGAGTGCTAATCCAGATCAGGCTCTCAAGGCCTATTATTTACTCATAAAAACCCAATCACACAATTCATGTCTAGTTCTGTCCTTAGAACAATGGTTAAGTGACTGAGGTCATGTACACTCTACCATTCAAGCACATTCAAAAGCACATTTCCCCCTCTTAAAGACTTATGGGCACTGTAGTTTGCAGACCCTCCAAGTGTCCCTATTTTCCAGGGATAGTCCCAGATTTACAGAAGCCATCCCAGTTTCTGATTTGATCCCAGAATGCCCTGCATTTCCTTGGGACATCCCTATTTTCATGAGATGAATGTTGGAGGGTATGGAGTTATCTGATCCCCGAGCCATCTGAAGGTAGCCCTGTATAGGGAAGTTTTTAAATGTTTAAATATGTTTTTATATATGTTGGAAGCTGCCCAGAGTGGCTGGGGCAACCCAGTCAGATAGGTGGGGTATAAATAGTAAATACTAAATAATAATAATAATAATAATGGAACAGGATACCCCTATTTTCATCAGAGAAATGTTGGAGGGTATGAGTTTACCCCTCACAAAGTTGCTATTCCCAGCAGCCTCTTAACAAACTACAGCACCCAGAATCCTTTGGGGTAGAATGTGCTTTGAATGTGCTTTAAAAGTATAGTAGCTTCTCAGCCTGAGTTATGAACCAGAGGACCTCAGCTTATAATGCAGTGGTGGGGGAGCTGAATGTGACCCTCTAGGCCAGGCATCCCCAAACTGCAGCCGTCCAGATGTTTTGGCCTACAACTCCCATGATCCCTAGCTAACAGGACCAGTGGTCAGGGATTATGCGAATTGTAGGCCAAAAATCTGGAGGGCCGAAGTTTGGGGATGCCTGATCTTAGGGATCCACCAGTATGAGGAGACTTGAAATGATGAAGGCCCAAGCCATTTAGGGCTGCAACAATGCAATCCAAATCATGCCCCCTCAGAAGTTAAAAGTTGTAGTTCTAATTTTAGAGAGGTAACAGCTCGTTCTGGGCCAATGAGCATCAGAACTGTATCATCTCCTCCTCGCCAACAAGATCCACTTTTGTCTTCTTCCCAGCTACCTCCAGCAAAATAAATGTTTATGTTAATTTATGTCTCAGATTATGTGCATGTCTGCTATTGTTTTCAGACATTATGTGTTTTGTACTTAATTGAAAACATCGTTATTTATATACAAAAAAAAAAGAGAGAAAGAAATTAATGCCATTGAGTTCAGCAGGAATTAAATGCAGGTAAGTATGGAGACAATTGCAGCCTAAAGGATAAAAAAGCAACAATTTGAATTGGGCCTGGAAGCAAATTGACAGCCAGTGCAGCAGCTTCCAAGGTGGCAAAATATGAAGAAGCTGGTTCACACCTGTCTGCAGGCAAGTCAATGCAATCTTCAACAGCTGAAGCTTGCAAACTGATTTTGTAGCTCTAAGTACCAATGATTTGATCTGGATAAGTAAAGCCAAGCTATAGGAGGAACGGTTGAGGAAGTTGGGAGGTGATAGGATAACCAACTTCAGCTATCTGAAGGGTTTTCACATGAATGATGAAGAAAACTTGTTTTCTGCTGCTCCTAGAGGGTGGGACCCGAACCAAGGGATTCAAATTACAAGAAAGGAGAATCTGACTAAACATAAGGAATAACTTTCTGACAGTAAGAGCTGCTTGAAAGTGAAACGGATTGCCTTGGAAAGTGGTGGTACTCTATTCGTGCTGAGTTTTAAGTCACTAATTTGAACATACCCATAGAATCCACATCTCAGGAATGGGGAGCTCAGGAAACGCTACAGCTGGAAAAGAGAACTGGAGCTTCCTGAGAAAACCCTGTAGCTAGTGGAGGCAAGTGAGGGAGGATATTCATAGATATTTAACCAATGTCAGCTTAGCAAACAAGCAGTGCTTTTTTTCTAGGAAAAGAGGTGCCAGTACTCACCATAAAGCTGTTACAGTAAGTGCCACACTTTTTAACAACAACCAAAGAGGTGCCAGTACTTTGTACCCTTGAGTACTCCCTGAAAAAAAAGCACTGGAAACAAGACTATGTTCAAGATAAAATGTCTCCCTGCTCCTTTACTGAGATTTTGTAACAAATACTTCAAGAAACCCTGCATTATAAAAGAGACATCAGGTGGAAGAGGGTTTATCTATTTCATCCTATTTAATAAATAGATGTATCCTGGCAGCCTATTTATGAACAGAGGACTTGAGTAGCACAATCTGCCAGGAAAGCATAATCATTTAGTAAGTGATGTGCAGCCCAGCAATGAATTTACCCCTGATTTTCTGGAGCACTACTCAGAATGACCATACGTTGTTCTTTGCCCTCTCATTATGTACAGTAGATTTTATAAGAAAGCATTTCCATTAGTTTTCAGAAAAGAGTGCCTATTTCCAGCTCTGGCTAGTTTTCTAGGTACAGCCCCTTTTGGACAGGGGTGATCTGGCCATGGTACTGCGCACACTGGTAAACTTCCAGGTCAAATCATTGCAATGCACTCTACATGGGACTGCCCTTAAAAAGGACTCTGAAACTTTTAACTGCCCCAAAATGGAGCTGGATAACTCAGTTGGTTAGAGCATGGTGCTGATAATGCCAAAGTTGTGCAGGTTCACTCCCCATATGGGGCAGCTGGATATTCCTGCATTGCAGGGGATTGGACTAGATGATCCTCAGGGTCCCTTCCAACTCTACAGTTCTATGATTCTATGCAGCAGCCAGCTTTTTGGATGGGATTGCCTTTAGAGCTCATATAACCCCTGTTCTAAAGCAGACGCATTGGCTGCCAATTCATTTCTGAGCCCAATTTAAGCCGCAAACAACTTAGGCCACAAACATCTCCTTCCCCAAAGACTCTCCTGGGTCTTAAATCAGCAGAGAGGACCCTCTTGGTAGTTCCACCTCCCTCAGAAATGTTGGGCGCGACCCCAGAGAGGGCATTCTCTGTGGCAGCCCCTAAGTTGTGGAATTCCTTCCCCACAGAGGTGCATCTGACTTCTTCACTATACAACTGAGGGCCCAAGCATTTTCATATCAAAGACGCATGTACCCAGAGCTATTGAGAGACAGTGATTCCTGCATTGCAAGGGATTGGACTGGATGACCCCTGGGGGATCTCTGACCACTCCACATTCCCATGAGCTGGGGCAATTGCTAACACAGTTGCTGTTACAATAAAGAGCCGTCTTCCTGATATTGCATGGGTCTGTTTCATGTTCTCCGGTACTGTAAACTCATCCTCCCCATGCCTTTTTAAGGTTCCCTATTGAGAGGCTTAACTTCATGCTATTTTCCTGAGGGAAAAATACTGGAGAGTAATGGGTAGGTGTGCCTCTTGGTCTCCTGAGGCAACCTGGCGGATGGGAAGCACAGCTTATCATTAGAGTCATGTACCAAGAAAAGCCTTGCCTCCCGGCCATCTTTGATCCCCTCCTGCTTCTTACTGGTGTTATCTGTGTTGGTAAAACGAATTCCACTGGGGCTCATTGCACAAAAGGTGTACCCCATAGACAAGTATTCCTTAGGGCCATTCATTTGCAATCATCACATCTTCCAATCACATGCACACCTGGCACAGCTGTTGTCCTTTTGAAGTCTCCAAGCCTGCAGAAGGCTAAGCTGATCCTTTTTAGGACAAATGGGGCGCTCAGCCATCCCATCCTCCCCCTGTCCCTTGCAACCAGTTCAGAGGGTAGCAAGGGTTGTCAGCTACCTCCTCAACCTTAGTCTTAAGTGTTGCACTTGTAGAACCCAGCAGGGAGGAAGGTGGGGACAAAAGTAGTTTTAGTTCGCTCTGCCTGTCAATGGCTTTGGTGTCACTTACAGTGAACCTTCTGCTATGCACCCTGCCAACCTCAACAGGAACCAGGGAGTCGGGACCCTTCCTTACAGACATACCCTCTCTCACACAGGCCTTTTGAAGGTATTCTAAAATCCCCACAGTGCGCCTCAAAGCAGTGGAGCACAGATTTAAACCACTTAAACCAGGAACAGGGAACACAAGGATCTCCAGCTTATAACTCCCACCATCCCTGACCATTGGCTATGTTGACTGGGGCTGATGGGAACTAGAGCCCCACAAAATCTGAAGGGCTGCAGGCTCACCATCTCTGGATTAAACAGTAATTTCTTCTCTCCAGGGAATGCTGAGAGTAGTAGTTATGTAAGGGGGTATCACATCAGCAGGTCTCTAACTGAAACCCCCCAGTAAACTACGGAGATCTGAATTCAAATCCCCACTCAGTCATGAATCTCAGTGTGACCTTGGGCCATGTTTCAGCCTAGCCTACCTCACAGGGTTGCTGTGAAAATAAAATTGGCAGTGGGACAGGAGAGAACCATGTCTGCTGCTCTAAGCTCCTTGGAGGAAGGGCAAGATATAACAAGTAACAATGATGTTCAAGTGAATGTACAGACCCCCTCTATTTGCAAGCTATGGTCCTTGATTCAGACACAGGAGTAAAAGCTTACCTTATGAGTCAGCAAAAGAAAAACTGCAAATGGAGCAGCGTCTGTCTTTTTTGGGGGGCGGCATGTGTTCTATATAATGTTTATGCATAATAGACTATATCTTGCCTCAAGGCAGGAAGGGTCTGTGTCCTCATGCCTGGTCTTTGTCTTCAGAGGACAAAGAACAATTCCTTCCAGGACAGGTACAAATCTCTTTGATGTTAAAAAACAAAACAAAACCCCACACAAACCTAACCCTCTTTTGTCAGCTCTGCACGGTGATATCAGGAGATCAGCTCAGAATGAAAAGTCTTTAAATAATTTAGCAAAGAGGCTGAGCTGAGGCTCAGAAATGGAGATGTTTGGAGCTGCATTTCTGCAAGAAGAAGCCAAAACATGTTACATTTATACTGGGGTGGGGAAATCTCAGGCCTGGGGGCTGAATGCAGCCCCCCAGGATTCCCTTGGGACTCTCACCAAGCCATGCCCTTCACCGGTCCTGCTCCATGCCCTCCTCAAGTGCTTTTACCTGGCTAGACCTTGAATTGTGACAATGCCCATTGCATTTAAAGCACATGTCTTATCCCAAAGAATCCTGAGAACCATAGTTTACTCCTCACAAGCTACAACTCCCAGGACCCTTAACAAACTACAGTTCCCAGGATTCGGAGGGGGGGGGGTAATGTGTTTAAATGTAGGGTACGTATGCAGCTTGTCTGCGTGTTCAAAAACTCTTGACTTTTTAGGGGCTTGGATGTCACATTGCTCCGCTCACTTTTGTCTTTGGTCCCACCCACCTGACATGCATCTCCCGGATGTTTCCCCCAGAGTGACTGTGTTCCTTGGGCCAAAAAAGGATTGCTATTTGCACCATGGATAGCGATCCTGTTTGCATTTCTAGCTGTACAATTCTATCTGCTCAGAAATAAACCTCAATTGTACTCAGATGAGGTTTACACCCAGATACTGCAGGTCTGTATACGATTACTGCCTTAAAACCTAATGACAGAATCGAATAGGCGGAATTTGCATAAAATGAGCCTTCCTCCTCTTGAACATGGAGGTTTGGATAAGAATGCTGGCCACGATGTGGGATTTCATATCCAATTATTATCAGGCTGGGTGCTCTTAAAATGAGGGAACAACATTTCTGGGAGAAGAAAGGGCGTCAAGCCCTCTCTCCCTCTTTTCTTCTTCTTCGTATTGCAAGCCTACTGGGGAGCCAGGATCTGTTTGTACTCTTTTTGTTTGACAGCATATGCTGTGAAGCTGCAGAGTGAGTCAAGCTATAAGCTGGAACAGGCAAACAAACATATTGGATGAAGCCCCCCAAGTCCCCAAATTCATACTGCAAATTCACCAGTGCCCAGTCTGTTCCAGTTCTGCCGTAACCACCAGCAGAAAAAAATCAAATAAAAAAATTCAATTTAGAAAAGCAAGAATATCCCCAATGGGTAGGCCGCCAACGCTACCTTCTGTTTAGCGGGATACAGCCAGCTCTACAGATGACATTTCACTGCCACACAGCTCTCAATCTTGTTCTGAGTGGGTTTCCTGTGGTTTCCTGCCAACCCATCCCACTTTAAGCCTTATTAATAAAGCCTTATGTAACCGTGCTGTTGGCAGACACGTTGCATGATCAGGTGGAACATCTAGTGGAAGGATGCTGTAATTCAGAGAATGTGCAGAAATGGTGGTTATGTGCATGTGTGAGGGGGAGTAATGCGATTAAACAACTCGGAGAGAACAGGAAAACTTGGGGACAGTTCCTTGTGATGAGAAGTGCAAAAATGGGGGGGGAGTTAAATTGTATATGGAATGGCCACTAAGGGTGAAGCAAGTAAACAGACAGAGCTGGGTCAGGCTCTGCTTTCTTGGTAGGAACCTCTGAGCCCTCATTCTCCCGGGCCCATCAATTGTCACTCCAAGCATGTTCCAGTCTCTCGTTTCCCCTGGCCCTAGCCCCCAAATTCTCCAGCCCATCCGAGTGCTGTTAAATCCTTCCAACAAATAAAAGTATTTTCCCCATAACATAAGAACAGAGGAAGCTGCCTTATACTGAGCCAGTTCACTGGTCCATCTCCACTTAACTGACAGCAGCTCTCCCGACCTGAAGATGCCAGTATACCTGAAGGAGCGTCTCCACCCCCATCGTTCTGCCCGGACACTGAGATCCAGCGCCGAGGGTCTTCTGGCGGTTCCCTCGCTACGAGAAGCCAAGTTACAGGGAACCAGGTAGAGGGCCTTCTTGGTAGTGGCACCCACCCTGTGGAATGCCCTCCCACCAGAGGTCAAAGAGAACAATTACCAGACCTTTAGAAGGCATCTCAAGGCAGCCCTGTTTAGGGAAGCTTTTAATGTTTGATTTCTGTATTTTAATGTTTTGTTGGAAGCCGCCCAGAGTGGCTGGGGGAACCCGGCCAGATGGGCAGGGTATAAATAAATAAATAAATAAATAAATAAATAAATAAATAATTATTATTATTATTATTATTATTGAACCAGGGGCCTTCTGCATACAAAGCAGATGCTTGACCACTAAGCCAAAGCCCTTCTCCTAAAGAGCTAATACAGTCATACCTCGGTTTAGGTACGCTTCGGTTTGAGTACTTTCAGTTTAAGTACTCCATGGACCCATCTGGAACGGATTAATCCACTTTCCATTACTTTCAATGGGAAAGTTCACTTCAGGTTAAGTACGCTTCAGTTTAAGTACTCCGCAGACCGTCTGGAACGGATTAATCCACTTTCCATTACTTTCAATGGGAAAGTTTGCTTCAGGTTAAGTACGCTTCAGGTTAAGTACAGCCTTCCAGAACCAATTGTGTACTTAAACCAAGGTACCACTGTATATAATATAAATTAAAGCATTTATTCGCTACCCCATTCAGATCTGCCAGGTTCATGTAATATAAGGCTGGGTGTTTTGTGGTTGATGAATCTAAGTTCCATTGGAGAAGAATAGCATGTGTATATGCTGTCCTTGTCAGGATTAGGAAATCATGTAAATAGGCACCTCTTTCCAGTAACCACCGATTACCTCCTTTCTCACTGGGCTGCATTGTGTCCCTAAGGTCAATATTTTCCTGTCTGGATTACTATAGAAACATTTCCCGCAGGGAGTTGCCAAGGTTTCACCCTCTCATCCGTTACCCCCTCTGAATTCACGCAGGAGCCATGACTGAGACAGATGAAACTGCGGCTCTTTGATGAAACTGACTCAAGCTTGCAGTAGCTGCCTTTGCAGGTGGCGTGGGCATGGCAAAGAGAGTCACCTGCATTTTGCACACTGCAGAGAAGGAGCCGAACCAGCCCCCAGTAATGCTTTTTCGGCTGCAATCCGATAAAGTTCTTTCCAGGGAGTCAGTTCTCTTGACTGAGTGGGACTTATTTCTGAGTAGACATGAGGAGGATTGTACTGTGTTTTACCAGCTGCAAGGGAAGAAATACGTTTGCAGATTAATCCCTTCTAGAACAACAACAAAAATGCAAGCAGCAGAATGCAGAATGTTAATATTATGATACACTACATACACAGGGCAGTATCCATCTAACACACCCTGCCAGTGAAAAGATTTAAGCTTGTGCAACAGAACTCGCCCCCCTCCTGTACTCTCCC
Organism: Zootoca vivipara; assembly: GCF_963506605.1. NCBI lineage: Eukaryota > Metazoa > Chordata > Lepidosauria > Squamata > Lacertidae > Zootoca > Zootoca vivipara. The sequence continues at coordinate 34,914,724 of NC_083281.1, read as the reverse complement.
TAAATCTGCTCCAGAGGGTTGGGGGGGGGGGGCTCTCAGAGCAGATTGGGGAGGGGCACAGGGGAAGCCAGGAGGGGAAAGTTTCATAGTGCAAGACAAAATCATTGCGCCATTGTATCATTGTGATACTTCGAATATAACCCAACATTCCTAAAATCTGCAAGAAAAGTTAAGGAGAAAAAGGAAAGATGGCACCAAAATGGCCTAAAAACGAGAGGAAAGCCTCAAGTAGGTTCTGGATAATTTATTGTGCAGTATGCTGCTACTGTACAGTTGTCCTCATCAGGGGTGCTGGAAATACTGGTAGGCAAGAAGTAAAATCAATATAATAACAATAATTTTTTATAACTTTCTATAGCAAGTCTCAAAGGAAAGCAATCAGAATACAAAATGGGCAAAAGCAGAAACTTACTCTAATATTTCATTTTTATTTATTAAAATAGCCTACCACTCACTGACATCCCAAATACTAGACCGGGGTAAAACATAAAAATAAATTATAATACCTAAATGAATAAAACATCCAATTCATTAAAATATTGGAGAGGCAGCTAAAAACAATAGAGGAAACTGCATAACAAGGGTGGGGAACACTTTTCAGCATTCTTTTTCTTCTATTGCTTTATTACTCTGTAGATCATCTCTGTAGATCATTGGTTGATTAATCAATGAAAGCTCATTAGATTAACAGTACAATCCTATGTTCATTTCCTCAGAAGTAAGTATAGGTTTAAGGTACAGGTTTAATTAATACATTTATTTGGAAAATGTATAGACTATGAAACTTAAGCTAATATCTTTACAGGGTTTACTGGGCCTGTGACCACTATAGTAAAATTCATAATGCAATGAACAATAAGACTGCAATAAGACCATCAATTTTGTACAGATAGGGTTGTATTAAGATTTCTTTCATCAGCCCTAGTTGTTAATGGGTGGAAGGTAAAGGTAAAGGACCCCTGGAAGGTTGAGTCTAGTCAAGGGCGACTATGGGGTGCAGCGCTCATCTCACTTCAGGCTGAGGGAGCCGGCATTTGTCCGCAGACAGCTTTCCGGGTCATGTGGCCAGCATGACTAAACCGCTTCTGGCGCAATGGGACACTAGGACGGAAGTCAGAGTGCATGGAAACACCATTTACTTTCCTGCTGCAGCAGTACCTATTTATCTACTTGAACTGGTGCGCTTTGGAACTGCTAGGTTGGCAGAAGCTGGGACAGAACGGGAGCTCACCCTGTCACACAGATTTCAACCACCGACCATCTGATCAGCAAGCCCAAGAGACACATTGATTTAGACCACAATGCCACCCGCTCTCTGTTCTTTATGGTCATGGGGATGGGAATTTGCCCATGGGGATGGGGATTAGCAAGCGTATGTGTTCAGTCAATGTGCCTGTCCACCTTTGCCAGAAGCATGTACTTTGCCCTCAGCCTCGAGTAAAAGTATGCTATTGGCACTTGTGAGTGTATCCGCCGAGGGAAAGGGTGTTGTGAGAAAGGGGTGTGTTTGTGCGTGGTCTGGTCTAGCCTCCAAGCAGAGCGAAAACGTGTCTGGCCAGAAGCTCCTGCGGCAGGTTGCTGGGTTAGCAGCTGTTCCGTACAGAGGCAAGGGGCGTCCGCGGAGGGCAAAAAGCGGAGAGTCCCCAGGCGGACGTGTGCGAAGGTGATGCAACCGCCAGGCGGGAAGAGGGGAGCTGGGATCGGGACTGGCGAAGGGATGCGCACCGGCTGCAGCCGGGTGGGCGGGCAGGCACCGGGCGGGGATTCGCTGAGTGATGCTCCCGCCGCTTCGATGACTGGCTCAGGGCGGCATCTCTCAGCCGCCCCCCTGCCAACACCCCGCCCGCCCTGCCGTCCCGTTATAAGAGCGCTCGGAGCCGTTCGCCACTTCGCCACAACATCACAGACCGGCGAGACCTGCGCCTCGCTTCCGCGGCAACGCCGCCGCCGCCGGTCCCCTGGAGCCTCGGCACGGGGGATCGGGGGAGAGAAAGCGCACCCCGAATCCCCGAGGCGATCCTGGGAAGGAGCTCCTTAGCCCCGTCGAGTCGAGAGCGGAGCCTGGCGCGCCCCGGGCGCCTCGCCAGCAGCATCAGCGGCTTCTCCAAGGTGCGGCGGTGCGCTCCTCCTCTCGCTCTCCGAAGCGCGCGCCTGGATGCCCGGCTGCGGTCCCGCGCCCTCTGCTGGCGAAGCCATGACGCCGCACAGCCGCTCGGAGGCCGGGCAGCCTGAGCAGGCGGCCGCGGCCGCGGCAGCAGCCGCCAGCCGCGAGCTGGAGGTGCGCGGAGCGGGCGCCTCCGCCTCGTCCCTGCCCGCGGCGGTGCGGGGCGCGCTGGAGCTGGCCGAAGCCCGGCGTCGGCTGCTGGAGGCGGAAGGGCGCCGGCAGTTGGTGTCGGAGCTGGAGAGGCGTGTTGAGCAGCTGCACCGCGTCTTCATCGAGGCCGAGCTGCGCATGGCCAACCGCGCCGAGAGCTTGGGCCGCCTGGGCAGCGGCGTGGCGCAGGCCGAGCTCTACCTGACCACAAACGGGCAGCGCCTGAAGAAGAGCCTGCGGCGCTGCAAAAAAGCCAGGCCGCCCGCCTTGCTGGCTTCGGCGCTGGGATTGGGCAGCTGCGTGCCTTGGGCTGCCTGCAGAACGCGCCGCGGCCGAGGGGGCCCCCCGGAGCCGCCCGAGTCCCCCTTCAAGAGGATCCAGCAGGGGGCAGCACCAGCTCCTTCTCCCCATCAGCCCCGGCGAACCCGGCCTTAGAAGTGGGGTGGGGCGCTGCACCCCTCTGCTACCCGCTGGAGGGAGGGTGTCGCTAGGGGGGTGGGGTGGAAGGCGACAGGTGCTAGTAAGCGTGCAGAGGGTCTTCCTTGCAGAATTTTCCTCCAAGGATGGGGACCGTTTCCCGAGCCCCCCAGAGCAGGAGGGTGTGGTGATGAATGTTGGTGAGCATCCTTCCTTCCTTCCCCATCTGCTTGTGGCAAACAGCTCCCTCCAGGCAGATCCACCTTATGCATTTAAAGCATTCTTATTGCACATTTAAAGTATATGACTTCCCCCAAGGAATCCTGGCAACTATAATTTGTTAAGGGTGCTGGAAAGGTTTGTGAAGGAGCAAACTACAGTTCCTAGATTCTTTGGAGGGAGTTGAATGTGCTTCAGATGTATAGTGTGGCTCTTTTCCAGCTGCTCATCATCATCAGATCTATTGGCTGCTCAACTATTGGAGACATCTGATTCTCATGACCATCTCATTCATTGACTTTCCTTATGGTTTGGATAAGTTTGGCTTGCAACCAGCCCCAGATTCAGCTCTGCTGCTCTTGAACTGGTCTGCTGAAGCTTTAAAGTTGTTCCAGAGCTGGCTTTTTTGGACTGACGGTCAGAGGGTGAGATGATGGTGGGAACCAGTCCTGGACCACTTGCCTTTAGGAAGCAAAAAACGGCACCTTCTGCTCCTAGGAAATGAGTCCTTTTTACTAGGAGTCAAGCAGTTGGGTGCTTCAGCTTCGACTTTTGGAAATGTCTATTACCACAGGAGGCCTCTTCATTGCATTCTAGTGAGGACCCAGAGCAAAATGGGCAGCATCAATATGTCTAGGCAGCCCTTTTGGCAGCAGCTGGAGAGAGGGTGTTGAGTCTGCTGGTTCTTATGCAATCAAAAAGTACCCATCTGTTTTGTAGAAACTCATCCTTTTTAGTCCAGGGCCTCGGAGAGCTTCTGGATTGTGCAGAACCTGGAAACATTTCATCTTTGCATAACTCTTAAAAGCAGTCAGTTTTTTTGTGGCTTGACATTGCCCCTCCTAAACTCTGCTGGTACCCATGGGTCTTTGAAGAAATAAATTTTGGTTCAGGAGAAGAGCAAGTCCCATCCCTCATATATATATATATATATATATATATATATATATATACACACACACACACACACACACACACACACACACACACACATGGCTTGGCTTCCGAGTTGTCTGCCAAAGATTCCACCTTGAAGTTGCTTCCGGCCATGGGACTTTAGTGATGTGGAGGAGTAGGCTTGCCCAACGGTAAGCACCTGCTTGACAGACTTGACCTTCACCTGACACTCTGCTGCTAGATCTTCCTCAATGCAGGTGCTTCTTTTACCCAGCAAGGCTGCTGGTCATGCTTGGCTTCTATTCTCCTCTCCCCACCACATTTCCTGTTACTGGTTCCAAGAAATTGGCCTTAATTTTGCCCTAGTACATAACAAAAGCTTCCTTTATCCACCGAGGGAAACTGCCATGGAACTGCAACCAAGACAAGAGGTATCCCGAATTGCTCCTTCCTGCTGTTTTGGACAATGGCGTTACGGGGACTGAGCAGGAATTTTTTCCTACAATGATTGTATTAGAGCTCTTCCTTAGCCTTTTGTCTAGCACTTACTGACCTGAGTTGGACTGACCTGCTGTTCTGAACATCAGAAACACTATAATTTCTCATATTGAGAATCTATCTTGGTCTTTATTGGGGCTAGAGTTTGCCTCTTGCTGGTTAGCTGATGGGAACTTCTGAAATACTTTTATTTATTGCACTTTTAATGTAGATGTTGGCGTTGCTTTGCCATTTAGAATCTTACAGGGTAATGAATGGGTGCAGAATATCCACTGGATATTGTGCCCTTGATCCTCTGTATCCAACAGGTTTGGGTATATGGGGTGAAGACATGCCAGCTTTGTACTTTTGTATTAGTTCCACTTTCAGCTGCTTTGACAAAGGAACAGATTGAATCAGACTTCAAAACGGGGGGTCAAAACAGGGCGCTGAAATAAAGCCAGGCTGCATTTCTTTTACGTAGGTAGGGCTACAGCATGTGCTTAGAATTCGAAGCTAAAATACTCGTTATGTAACAGGAATGTACTGTGCAGTCTAAGTAATACTGGACAAAATTGCTCAACTTTCTCACTACAAAAATAACTGTAGGGGTTTTCTTGTAGAATTCGGATTGCTTTTGCATCTAGCGAGGTAGCCTAGTTACTCTTCTGCAGCAAACACAACAAGGAGCTTTTGGCACCTGTGAGGTTCACCAGGTTTAAGCTTTTGATGGTGCCATCCAGGCAGGACTTTGGGGCAAATGTCCCGGGCTGCACTCAGCAGAATGGGCATGGGCATCGGGAGGGGGACCTATGCCACAGGTTTGGCTAATCACATTCTGAAGTGAATGAAGTAGCAGGCATTGCCATCAAAAGAGGTAGGGAGACAAGACCATTAATTCCAGAGACACTGCAATTCTAACCTCGCTTACCTGCGAGTATGCCCCATTTGATTCAGTTGGTCATACTTCTGAGTAGGCATGGTTAGGACTGCATTCTAAAATTACCTAGCTGTGCTGCTGCAGGAACTGGAGCAGTGAGGGAGACTGATGCATGAAGCACTGGGAGATAGGCGGAGTGGTGCAGTAGGAAGAAAAGGAGCTCAGGAGGAGGCATGAGCTCACTGGAGAAATGCAAGCATCCAAAGAAGCCACTTAGGTTTGATAACAGCCAGACTTAAAAGCAAAAGGTCTAGAAACTCCCTTTAAGAAAAAAGGAGGGAGATTGCAAAATCAGGATTGAAATAAAGTCACTGCATTTAACCCAATGTTATCATAACCATCAGGCTAACAAGAGGTTGTTTGAACAACTGATGCTTAGAGCTAACACAACAATAAAAATAGTGGGGACAGCAGGAGAGGAATTCTCATTTTTGAACACAGGTTTCTCAAGAGACTGACATAATATTTTTTAAAAATATTAGCTTCTGAAAACTAAGGGCTCATCCAAACGTACACTAGGCACAGGTCCATACTTTAAAGCACTGTGTCCGAGCGCTCCCCCCCCCAACACTTTCCCCAGGTTGAAGCCCTGGAAGGACATCTTGAACAGGTTAAATGCATTGAAGAGTGACCGTATGAAGAGTGACCTTTATCCAAATATGCAACCTCTCTTCTCTTTCCCTGGAACGTATACAGTGCAGTCCTATATAGGTCTACTCAGAAGTAAGTCCTACTGTGTTCAAGTGTGGATAGAATTGCAGCCTAAGAAAGGGCCAGGCTGCCAATCACTAGCAATTTGGATAAACACATACTTTCAACCACAGAGTTGCATCCATATGCAGCAGGAATGTCCAACTTCTGAGAGACTGTGATCTACTTGCACGAAAAAAACACTGGCAGTGATCCACCCATTGTATTGACCGGAGTTGTTGAGCTTTTTTTAGGGAGCAAAAATTGTTGATTTTTTTGGGGGGTGTGTGTGTGTCAGGGTCTCACAATCGACCAGGATCGACCACGGATCCCTGCGATCGCCCAGTAGATCGCAGTTGACCTGTTGGACAGCCCTGACATATAGCAAAGAAAATTGGGATTCATGTGGTTTGGATAATGACGGTGCGAGAGGTACTGGTTCTGACCTAGCTGTCTTGCATGGTTGCCAGGTGCAAAAGAGGACAGGGCTCCTGTACTTTTAGTAGCAATGTAGAAAAGGGAATTTCAGCAACTGTAGCTTGTCATGAAGCTATTAAAGGTGCAGGAGCCCTCTCTTTTGCACCTGGACACCCTATTCAGTTATAATATTTGCCCTTCCCATACAGCAATCCATTACAAGCAATCCATCTGAAGAAGCGTGCATGCACACGAAAGCTCATACCTATGACAAACGTAGTTGGTCTCTAAAGTGCTACTGGAAGGAATTTGTTTGTTTGTTTCCATTACAAGAATGTAAAGGACAGGAAATTTTGAAGCTGCTTCTCCCCCCCTCACTCCGATCTTTGGCATCAGAAGGGACTCCTGTTATCTTCGCCTAGTAGGGATAAAATGATACGTCTACTCTCCTCTTTTATAAAGGAACTCGAAGGTATTTGGTGGTGTGTTTGTTTTAGAAATAAATAGATAAATAAATTGCTATTTCATGAAAGTGCTGCAGGGACTACCTTAATATGGATGAGATAATCAGGCAGCTGGTCTGTTACGTAATCTTTGCCTCCCATATGTTTCTGGTGAAGGGCTCCTGCCCTGCTGATGCGGCATTTGGGCTCTGTTGGAACAAATGTACATATTTTGCTACAGGCACCAGCTGGAAAGGAGCGCAGAGTTTATACCCAAATAAACATTGTGTTCATTGTTTTGAAGGTGGTTGACTTAAGCCAGGTGGAAGAGGTGAGACACGCAAAGCAAATCCCAGCACCCGGGTGATAGCTTTGCAAATGAACAATGGGAAATACTTTGAAAGTGTGATTTTCTCCCTCCCTATGGTTGAACACCTGTGCATGCTTACCTGGGAGTAAGTCTCATTGGGGATTGCTTTCAAGAGGGCATGTGTAGGAATGCTGAATAGCCGTGATCACAAAATCATGTGAATCTGGAGGAGTGTCATTGAAATTAAAAGTGCTTATTGAGTAGATTTCTGCAGCTGAAAATAAAGGCACATGACACAAAGTGGAGGCTGGCTGATTTATGGGAACATGAATGTGTGCTGGTAAGATGTTGACAGATGAGAAGCTGGTAAGTAAACAGTGGGGAAACCTTTTAGGCTGGTAGAATCATTGTCCCTACCTTCATGGGTCAATGTTGACAGGAGGGTGGGACAACCCACCTGTCAATCATCTAAAAATCACATGTGGTGCTTCCCAAGCACCTAGCAGACAGCTGGTTGTCTGACATTTGGGAAGAGCAATGCAGGAGGCTTTGCAAGCCCTTAGCTCAGCATTCAGGATTTGCTGAGCACAGGGCTTGCAAAGTGCTTTGGACAGCACTTCCCAAGCACTTGGCCACTAGCAAGATGGCAAAGATGCTATTTGCGTGTATCAGCTGTGGGATTGAGTTTGCCACAGGGAATTCTGTTGTGTAGCTTATGCAGCTGTGTCTCTGCCCCCCACACGATATCACAACAAACAAACAAACAAACAAACAAACAAACAACCCAAAGCCACATCCCGGTAGCAGTATGGGCTGGGAATGAATCTGATCAGGGTTGCAGCACAGTGCAGAAGCTTTTTGAATGCCTCCTAATACCTTAACGAACACCAGTCATTGCAAGTGCACAATAAAAAAATGTTTGGAGGGGCCAATAGAAAATACACCTAATGGCAGACACACAGATTGGTATGTATTGTTCCCAATGTGTTTTGAAAAATGTTTCTTAAGGAAAAACGAACACCCTCTATTTGCAGTGTGCACCTTAGTAAGATCTGGGAGTGGGAGGAAACTGATGCTGCAGCTCACCAAAACTGGCATAAAACTCCCCAGTGCCATCCACTTAGAACACTGTCAAAGAGTCAGTAATGGGCACACCAAGCATCTAGTCACAATTCAAAAGCATCTCTGCCTGACTTAAGAGCAAACATAGTTAAAGTCACAGAGTGCTTTTGTGTGATGGGAATGGCTCACAGGAGCAGCCCGTGAATGAAAATTGTAGAGAACCACCCCTGCATGATGCAGCCCTATGCATGCTTACTCAGAAGCAAGTCTGCTTGACTTCATCAGGACATATGACTCATCCAGACTTGCCTTTGCCCCAACACTTTCCTCTGAAAAAGCTCGATCTTCAGTGGTATATGTCAATTGGGTTCTCTCCGGATTGAGTTTGCTCTGATTTATCACTGAAGTACGGGTTTTCTGGGGGAAAGTGGCGGGGCTAGAGCAAAACCACTTGTCCCACACTTTCTAGGCACAGGTACAACTGGAAAACCACTAAGACCTGTTCTTTCTAGGCAGGAGACAAATGTAAATCTGGATGAGCTCTTAGTGTGCTTCAGCCAGGACTATAGCCTTGTCGTCATCCACACCACACCAGCCATGATTACTATGCTATCCCTCCACTGTTGGAAGCAGTATACTTCTGAATACCCATTTCTTGGAACCACAAGTGGGGAGATTGCTGTTGCTTTTTGTTCCTTCTGTTCCTTCTTGTGGGTTTCTCAGAGGAGACTTCTGGTTGGCCACTGTGAGAACAGGATACCGGACCTTTGACCTGATCTAGCAGGGCACTTTTTATGTTCTATTGCCTCTCAGTCATTTCTCCTACAGCATACGTAACTCAAAGTACTTGTATGGCAGGTTTTAGATGTACAGTGCAAATCTACACACGTTTCCTCAGAAGTAAGTCCCATTATGCTCAGTGGGACTTTCCCCCAGGTAAGCGTGCACACACAGGATTGTTGCCTCAGTGTGACAAGTTACTGAGATGCTCCATAAAGGAGGCAACACAAATAAGCAAGCAATTCTTCTTTTTAAAAAACCCTCTACTTGAAATATTCCTGGCAGTAATTCAAAAGCCAGTACTGTTTCCCTTAACCAGCCTGGTGACTTTTCCTATTGCTGTGTCAGAATGTACAAATGCTGTGCGTCATGGTGCCAGCTCATACTGTGGAAATGTCAAGAGGCCTAGCTTGCAGCTGACTCATGCTGCCTGCCATTATGCTAATTGGGGGGGGGATGAGCTCCTTCTCAATGCCTTCACTTGCTCCAAACTTCACACTGAGCTATGACAACGTCCAGGGAGATATGGCGCTGTTGAAGTTGACCGTAGGATGTAGGTCAGCTGCTGCCAGTGTCAGATTCAGGCTCCAAAGGGGATTGAGCTCAGATGAAGTCTGAGGAAAGCCAACTGAAGCGAAGGAACTGATCACAAAGATCAATGCTTCCAGAAGTTTTTTTTAAAAAATTGTTTGTTTGTTTTATTTGGTGGAATGTTTATATCTCACCACCCTTCCTCAAACTGATAGGCCTAGTTTTGATCCTGGGTACGCCCCTGACCAACAGGGTTGCAAGCACGCTTTGTCTGTTTCCTTTTGGACAATGGGACACAGCAGAGACTGGGGTCTTTATGCTATATGGTTTATTTACACATATACACAACCTGAGTCTACCTGGGTCAATGCATTACACTCCAAGAGGGTCACTTGCTTCTCCCATAGATATAGCAGGCTTGGGTCTAAGAACAGAGAAATCAGCCATGCTCCCTGTCTCTTTGTTGTAGCCTGTTACAGTCAGCCCACATGGTGCTTTTCACCCCCATTCACCTTCCTTTTCACCGCTAACCCAGTGAAACTATCCCCCTCCAGCCTTGCATCATCCAAACAGAAATTCTTAACCATCTTTTGTCTCTGCCCACTAACACACAGCTGGATGAGGGGCTCCAACCCTCTTGCTGTCTGGCACTGAACGTCATATGATGGCTCATCTTTTGTTAGGTTAACGATTCTGCCATCGCCAGTCAATTATTTCAGGAGGAAGTTCGCCTGTGTTATTTCCATCTTGAATCCTTGCTGGATCTGGGAATTCAGTGTTTGCAGTTTAACTCCCCCCCCCTTGATTAAAATCTAACACTAAATCTATAACTTCTGCACCCATAAGCTCTAGCACCAAAAATTTATAATACCAGTATATTTTCTTTTTTTTAAAAAACCCAACAACCTTGGATGTCCTCAGTAGGGTGATCACATGAAAAAGACAGCAGGGCTCCTGCACCTTAAGAACTATTTCCAGATGGGTGGCCCATAACACTGCCCAGCAGCGACTTGCCTGGTAGTAGGGCAGAACAGCAACAATAGCTGCTGCTTAGTGGGAGACCAAGGCAAGGTCTGTGTTTTCAGTGTTGGATTGCAACTCAGCTTGTATTGAATACTGGTGTGTCTCATGGGGAGAAAGGAGAGAGAGAGAGGAACCTCCAAGCTCCCTAGACTAGGCATCCCCAAACTGCGACCCTCCAGATGTTTTGGCCTACAACTCCCACGATCCCTAGCTAACAGGACCAGTGGTCAGGGATGATGGGAATTGTAGTCCCAAAACAGCTGGAGGGCCAAGTTTGCCCATGCCTGCCATAGGCTGTCCTTCAACATGTGCTGACCCTCCTTCAGGTGCTAGACCAGGCAACCCCAAACTTCGACCATCCAGATGTTTTGGCCTACAATTCCCATCATCCCTGACCACTGGTCCTGTTAGCTAGGGATCATGGGAGTTGTAGGCCAAAACATCTGGAGGGCCGCAGTTTGGGGATGCCTGTGCTAGACTGATACTCTCTGGGTTGCTTTCCTCATTTCCTTTCCCCTTCTCTTTCATCTTCACCTTGGGAGAGGAGACATATTTTTATGTCTCTCCTGCCGAGACCAAAGATCAGGCACATGGCTCTTTGCATCCCTCCACCTGGATTAGACAGGATCTTTCCTAACAAGCGTGCATTTCCTTAGATAAACTTAGCATTCTTATATTACAAAACTTAGGGTCTCATTGCGATTATAACCAAGGGTAAGCTGTGCTTATCCAGGAGGGAGCCAGTGCTCTGTTTGGCTTCCAAGCTGTGTGTTAACCCTGCACGCACATTTTAAGAGGCACATCCGTGGAGCCAATCTGGCGCTCCCACTAGTTCATCCCCACAGCCCTGACTCTGCCAATGCCTTGTGCCTGTCCCTGCTGGTAAGTGGTAGAGACTCTGCTGTCATGAGGCTGTTCCCAACACTATCAGGAGTACTGCACTTTTTCTATATGTACAGTACATCTGACTAGGTTCTCTGCATACCAGAGGGCCGATTCTTTTGTGGTGCGTAGGGATTGGAGAATCTGCCCATTTCAGTTTCTCTCCCTCTTTTTTCCAGTCTCAAATTCAGCTCTCCACATTTCCCCATAATTGTGTGTCTGTTTATAAAGTCTCCTTGAAAATTCACCATCACTTTAATGTGAATTTCTTTACACGTTTGGTATGCAGTTATGCCTAATATATACATTTTTGCAAAAGACTTTCCCCTAACGTTATCCAGTTCTGTATGTTATTTTCACTATGTTCACTTTGCAGTTTTTGTACACATGGCTTGGCTGGAGCATTGTGGTGCAAAATTCAAAGAAGTGAATTTATTATTATTATTATTATTATTATTATTATTATTATTATTAGGATGGCTGTGTTTTGGTTCTTGTATTATTTGGGAAAGTTCAAATTAGGTAGATTCATCTTTAAATGCAAACTGAATCTAAAATCTCCCCTATTCCTAGTGGTGAGTGCCACTTTGACCCTGTTTTGTTTTTATTTTATTGATCTTTTAACTATCACTAAAACACAGTTCTTGCTGCTGCTGCTGGTGCTTTAAGTGAAAGAGTGATATGGCACCATAAACCCCATGAAGGAAGTGGAGGAAGGGAAGGCAGAGCAGATCCCCTTCTTTCTCTCTGTTGCCATAATCTCATCCAGCGTCTAGTCTAGTTGGCCAAAAGGAAAGTGGAGAGGATGGTTTTAACAGCAGTGTAAGGGAGGAAGGGATCAGGGTTCAAATAGGAGAAAGAACACATTATCTCACAGAGGGTTTCAATTAATGGTATGAAATGCACAGCTTGGTCTTAAATCCTCCCGTTCTCTCTCCTCACTCGCAATGAGCGATTATTTTCAAATCAGCTTTTGACCCTATTATAGCAAAGCCTACTTAAAAGAATTGAAAAGAAGAGTCTGTAAAAAAAAAGGAACCCACAAAGATTAAGATAATGCAGTCTGCCTCCCTTTTCTGCCCCTTTAAAAGACCCCTTTTAAATATCCAAAAGGAGACACTAGGATATAGAAATAACACAAATATAAAAACAATTAGAGACTACAGAAAGCCAAATCAGAGCAGAGTAAAATAACAACTGTAATATGCCTGGGCAAAGAGATAGATTTTGACCTTGAATTGGGCCTGGAAATGAGCTGGCAACCAATGCAGCTGTTTTAGAGCAGTGATTATAGGAGTTCTAAAAGCAACTCAAGCCGGTAATCTGCATTTAAAAAAATACATATTAAAGATTTTCCTCATTTACAAAAGCATATGCATTGTCTATTTCTTCAGGTTGTGTTTTCTACAGATCAGTTACATTTGTTGTGAGACATTGGGGTTATATCCAGTATAGGGCTGGGAAGAAAAGAGGTGGGGACAGGAGAGAGGGAACGGCAAAGTTTATGTTATTTTGCTTAGACTTGTGTGGGGCTTTTGTGTCAGTGTCACTTGAGTATGTTCTCTTTCTATTCGCTTGTGATGTTTCCTTGGTGATGAGAGAGGTTGGTGTGGCCTAGGGTGTGGTTGATTGTCTTTGGTAGGGTTGCCAGACTCAATAGAGGACAGGACTTCTGTGCCTTTCATTGCCCTGCTCTCTTTTGAGTCTGGAAACCTTAAGGGGAACCAGCAGACCCTTTATTTAATTTCCAACCAAAGGGTCTGCTGGTTTCTCTTTAAGTTGTCCAGACTCAAAAGAGAGCAGGGCAATGAAAGGCACAGAAGTCCTGTCCTCTATTGAGTCTGGCAACCCTAGTCTTTGGTTGGCTGCAGTTGGATTTGTGTGTGTGTGTGTGTGTGTGTGTGTGTTGTTGGGTCAAGTTAGCCATATTGAATCGAATGCTGTTGGTGGGTTCATGTTGTTGTCTTGTTGGGCTGTATATGTGATAAAGGGGAGCCATACCAGAGTGAAGGAGTCCTCTTCTATTTGTCCCCGTGTCAGTTTCAGTCTGTTAGTTAGCTTTTCAAGTAAGGCTGTTTCTTGATACCAGTGTTCCATGTTTATTCCTGACAGGTCCCTCCAGTGTCTGGCTATGATGTTTCTGGCTGCTGAGAGTAGGTGGGTTATGAGCTCTTTATAGTGTGAGTGGGCATTGTTATCTTGGAAGATGTTCAGTAGGGCCAGTTCTGGGGTTACTTCTAGTACCTGTTTAGCTATTTTGCTTATTTCTTGCATGACTGCCATTTGACGTTTCCGAGTCATTTTCAAGGATAGCCCCATGTACGGTGCATTGCAATAACCCAGTCTGGGAATTACCAGTGCATGCAGTTGCATGGAAGTCATCTCTGTCCAAAAGTGGTTGTTGTTGGTGAACTAGAAGGAGCTGGTAATAGGCACCCCCAGCGTGGCCACCGACACCACCTGGACCCCTCAAGTGACAATGTTAGATCTAGGTGTACCCACAATCTGCTCCTTCCAGAGGAGTGCAACGCCAACCAGAGCAGGCCATCTTCCCACCTCCTGGACTTGAGAACTTGGAACATAGAATACCTCAGTCTTTTCAAGATTCAGCTTCAGTTTGTTGGCCCATAGAATCATAGAATTGGAAGAGACGACAAGGGCCATCCAGTCCAACCCCCTGCCAAGCAGGAAACACCATCAAAGCAATCCTAACAGATGGCTCCAAAGAAGGAGGCTCCACCACACTCCTTGGGAGCAAATTCAACTGCCGAACAGCTCTTACTGTCAGGAAGTTCTTCCTAATGTTTAGGTGGAATCTTCTTTCTTGTAGTTTGAATCCATTGCTCCGTGTCCGCTTCTCTGGTTTACGCAACCTCATCTATACAGCATTCAAGCAACCAAGAGGCATTATCAGAGTTCAAGGACACATTCCAGTCAGGAGGAAACACTCACAGAAGTGGCAAAGTATGGTTCGTGAAGAGGGTATGGCCCGCGGAGAGGAAATATGGCTGAGGAAAATGTGAAGCCTAGAGAAAGTCCTGAAGACCAGAGAGATCTGGAGGGTCAATTTCTTCCTCAGAGCAAGAACTGGCCATCTGTTTAGGGCGCTGACCTCTGAAAGGACCTTCCCCTCTCCCCGCACCATGGAAGAATATATAAAATATCTCCTTCAAGGGTGGAGTTATTTAAGCTACTAGGAAACAGTGTGGCATGCAAATGAGGTGAGTGTGTCTGCATATGAGGTGGGTTTATGACATGTGCTTGTACAGCCCAGTGTGTGCACCTAGAGAGTAACTGGAGGTACTGATCAGCGGAGCTCTCAAGGGACATGTCCACAATGAATGGTTTGGGGAGCTGCCTGAGCTGGAGGGATGAGGATGCAGGACTGGTACTGCTGCTGGTAAGGTGTCTCTTCTTTCTGCTGACAACGTTCCCTTTGCCAGCCACTAGTAGAACAGTCATTTTAGGCATGAGGGTGGAGAACAGCACCAAACCAGGTTCTACAGTCTTGGAAGACGGCATCATCCAAGTGGTGGAAGGAAGCACCATCCGGCTTCGGATCTTCGGTCAGGGCATCCACCAACATACTTGCCAGATGATATACTTTGCTGAATTACCTGATGCGTCAGGTGCTAATGTTAATGTGGACGCCTGCAACAAGAAGACCAACGACTTGCTGGTGAACCCATACTGCCATGAGGTACGGAACACCACTGCCCTGCTGGATGTTTTAGTCCTGATCCTGCGGAAGGAAATCGAGTTCAAGAACTATGTGATGTGCTTGGAAGATCATTCGGGCATGCCACGGTATTGGTTCAGCGACCGCGATTTGGTGATCCAAGTGATCGAGGAAAATCAATTAAAACTGCCTCTCTGGCTGAAGATACTCCTGGTGGTCATCCTGCTGGCGTTGTCAGGCATGTTTAGTGGTCTCAACCTGGGCCTGATGTCCCTGGACCCCATGGAGCTGCGCGTCGTCCAGAACTGTGGCACACCCAGTGAGAAGAAGTACGCTGCCAGGATTGAGCCCATTCGGCGGCACGGCAATTACCTGCTCTGTTCTTTGCTCCTCGGCAACGTCTTAGTCAACACCTCCTTCACCATACTGTTTGACTCCATGGTTAACGCAAGCATTCTGGCTATAGTGGCCTCTACATTTGGTATCGTTCTCTTTGGGGAGATAATCCCCCAGGCCCTCTGCAGCCGCCATGGCTTGGAAGTGGGTGCCAAAACCATTGTCATCACCAAGTTTGTCATGCTGCTGACTTTCCCTCTCTCCTACCCTACAAGTAAAATACTGGACTATGTACTTGGTCAAGAAATGGGCCACAGGTACAACCGAGAGAAGCTGATGGAGATGCTGAGGCTGACCGAGCCATACATGGGCCTGCTGAAGCAAGAGCTGAATATCATCCAAGGAGCACTGGAGCTAAGGACTAAGGCAGTGGAGCATGTCATGACCCCACTGCACGACTGCTTCTTGCTCAACAGCAATGCCGTCCTTGACTTCAACACCATGACGGAGATCATGGAGAGCGGCTACACACGTATCCCCATCTACGAAAAGGAGAGGACAAATATAGTTGATATGCTGTATGTCAAGGATCTAGCCTTTGTGGACCCAGATGACTGCACCCCGCTGAAGACGATCACTAAATTTTACAACCATCCGGTGCATTTTGTTTACCACACCACCAAACTGGATGATGTGCTTGAAGAGTTCAAAAAAGGTAACAAGGTGGAGATCGAGTCAGCTTCAGCCTCCATTTAAAAGTTAACTTTTTGTTTCTCTTTTGAAGAAGGAGCAACTTTTAAATAGTGGTTACCTTTAGAACAGGCCAGAGGGATTGGTCATCATCCAGAGAAAGTGATGGCATAGATTGGTGCCAACATTTTATGGATGACAGAAATGGCCCTTGCATTTGAGGCCCAGTGTCTCCCCAGGCAGAACTTAGATGAATCACAGGAGGTGGGGTGAGAGAAGAGTTCAGCATCCCCTTACATAGCATCCTGTCAGGGGCAGCCCAACCTGTTTTGCCACCTGAGGTGAAACAGGAAAGTGCCACCCATGCTGCCACAGCCTTGTGAGAGCCCCACAAGACCTCATGGAGCTCTTGCAGGGATCTCGCAAGATCTTGCCATAACTCAGAAGCCTCAGCCACTTCTCCACCGGTGGGGGCACCCATGGCAGCACCCCTTGGATTCTGCCACTTGAATCAGCTGCCTCACTCTGCCTCATGGGTGAGCTGGCCTGAGCACATGGCTGTCTCATCGTTCTTGGCCTCTGGGGATAACTGCCCTGTAACTTCTCCCATTCCATAGCCATAAGTATGTAAGCCCTGTGAGATCAGGCCAAAGGCCCATCTTAGTCCAGTATCCTTTTCTCCCAATGGCCAACCACATGCTTATAGGTAGCCTGCAAGCAGGACCTGAATGCAACAACCCTCTCTCCACTTGTGATTCCCAGCAACTGGTGAATCCTATGCTGAAGCAGGTGACTGCAGATTCAGCTACAGGTACTTTAAGGATTGCAGACAGCTTTCCTGAAGGAACAGGAGAAGGCTCTCCTACAGCCTTCCCCAAACCTGTTGCCAATCTCCAGGTGCTGTTTTACTCTAACTTACAGCTGGAATAGGGATGACAGGAGTTGTGGCCCAACAATATCTGGAGGGCACCAAATTGGGGAAGGCAGATATACTATGACTCTTCTTTAAACGCAACAGTTGTCTTAGTTAAAGCAGAATGGAAGTGGGGGATCTACAGGATGAAAGAAAAAGGCATATCGGAGGAGGGATTGCATTGAAAGCAGAAAAGCAAGCCCTGACACCTCCCATTTAAAAGGGTCAAATAGCAGAGATGTGGAATATTATTTCCCATCTGGGACTTTGGAGAGCCACTGCCAGGCAGAATAGGCTGGGCTAGATGGACAAATGGTCAGACCTATAGATAAGTTTTCTGAAGAGATGTAAGGCACGCCTTGAGAGACACGGGTTCCCCATCTCCATGAAAGAACATCTGTGGGCCAAAGCCAAGATTATATAAGAATTTTATTTAATGGATATAACTCTTTAAAACTTTTTTGAAACTAGTGTGTGTGTGTGTGTTTTAAAACACCATCAAATGATGTTTTGGCCTCAGTGCATGGGTGTAGCCAGAATTTTTGTTGGGGTGGGGGCAGGACTTTGTTAGGGGGGAAGAACCGATGTGATTGGTCAGTTAAGTACTTCTATTGTTTTAC
Organism: Zootoca vivipara; assembly: GCF_963506605.1. NCBI lineage: Eukaryota > Metazoa > Chordata > Lepidosauria > Squamata > Lacertidae > Zootoca > Zootoca vivipara. The sequence goes on along the minus strand of NC_083281.1, from coordinate 34,897,084 downwards.
TTGATCTGGGAGAGCAGCTGCCCCCTGCTTCTCCCCTTGGCTATGCCCATGCCTCAGTGATATAACCAAAGTCTGCCCCACAGGTAAATCTCACCTGGCCATTGTCCTAAAGAAGAATGAGGCTGAATATGAATATGAAGATGAAGTGTTGGGTATCGTGACCCTGGAGGATGTCATTGAAGAGATAATCAAGTCAGAGATCCTGGACGAATCAGATCTCAACAGTTAGGTTCATTCCTAGTTGTTTTTCCACCTATGAAACAGCAGTGTGTGTGTGTGTGTGTGTGTGTGTGTGTGAGAGAGAGAGAGAGAGAGAGAGAGACAGACAGACAGACAGACAGACAGACAGACAGACAGACAGACAGACAGACAGACTCACTGCATTATATTTCCTCATTTTGGGTGTAGGTGGGGAAGCTATGGCCCTATAGATGTCATTGGACTCTAACTTCCATTAGTCCCAGTTAGTATGGCCAATTTTTAGTGATGATGGGAGTCCTACAATATTTGGCAGGCCTTGTGTTCCTCATTTGTCTTCAGATGAAGGCTTAACACACACTGTGCTGTGGCAGGTGCAACTGTATTTTGTTCCCACCAATGGTGGCTCAGCTAGCCTATCTTGGACCACTGCCATTTCTGCAGAAAACACTCGGAGAAGAATGGTAGAGGGAAAAGATCGTGATCGGCATTAGTTGTTTCCAACTGAATTTTGCTCATTTCTCTTGCAGTCTGCCTAGAATCAATAGTGTCATGAGGTAATTTGAGATGCTGGCCTTAGATTTAGAGTTATTATCCTACTATTGCAGGAGCTGTAATTGCTCCAAGCTACAATGTTATGAAGCACCAATAGGCAGAATTAAAATAAGGAAATTATGGGCTGTCAAAACAAGATGGTGCAGAAGTCCAGGACCTCACTCAGCAGAAGCAAGTGAAGGAATGCACATTTATCTGAGGAGCCCTCCTGAATAATCATTACCTAACTGCACCACTGCTTCTGACCTGCTCCCAATGGTAACTGGTGACCATTGGGCCTGGTGGAGCTCAGGTCATTGCAAACAGAGCTGGGGAAAACAATAGGTGAAGCGAATAGTCTTTTCTATGGCAACAAAAAGTTTCCCCAACCCATTTCATGGAAGGCAACATGGTGAGGCTCAGAGGCAGTGCCCCACTTTGTCCTCTTGAGGGACGCTCTCTAGTTGCTTCCCAGTCTTGCCTCATGGTTTGCCTTTCAGTCCTGGCGTCTGGTTTGCTCCTCAACCTTGCTTCTTGATTTGACCTCCAGTTCCAACCACCTTCTTGGTCCTGACTGCTGGCTTTGCCCCTGGACTCTGATCCCTTTGTGCAACTCCTAGTTCCCGGTTTGACACCCCACCCCACCCCAGCTCATTAAACTGCTGACAGGTATGGAGCACTGCCATTTTCCCTTACCTGGCCCTCTGCGTTGCCAGGAAAAATGAGAAGCTTTGAGAGATCCCAAGGAAAATCTAGGTTGCGGGTTGCTGGTATTTTCAAAAAAGGCTAAACTCCATGGATATACAATGGTACCTTGGGTTACAGATGCTTCAGGTTACAGATGCTTCAGGTTACAGACTCCACTAATCCAGAAATAGTACCTTGGGTTAAGAACTTTGCTTCAGGATGAGAACAGAAATCGTGCGGCGGCGGTGCAGTGGCAGCAGGAGGCCCCATTAGCTAAAGTGGTACCTCAGGTTAAGAACAGTTTCAGGCTAAGAACGGACCTCCAGAATGAATTAAGTTCTTAACCCGAGTGGACCTCTGGAATGAATTAAGTTCTTAACCCGAGGTACCACTGTACAAACTCTGAACTTGATCTTTCCAGTTAAACACATTTATATTTATACAAACGTATTTCTTTGGTGTGCTCTGAAGGGACATGATGCAGCCAACACACTCAAGATAAGCAGATCTGGGGCTGCTCAGTGCCTTGGCGGGCGACCACATGGGGAGTCCTGTGTATGCCATTTTGGGTTCCATCATGGAAAATTTCAAGAAAAGCCTAACTTAGGGTATCCCTGCCACCCAAGGTGTGGTGGGTGGTGTTGCGAGGGGAGGAAAGGAGATACCTCAGTGGTGCTACCGACTTTGATACCATTTCAGTATCAGGCAAAGGTCTCAGCTGTTTTATCTCTGCTGATCACTCGGACTGGGGAGACCCACCCAGGGACCATAAAGCTCACTGGGTGACTTTGGGCCAGTCACTATCTCTCTGCCTAGCCTACCTCACAGGACTGATGTGAGGATGAAAGGAGTAAGGGGGGAACATCTGGATTTGTTAGCTGCCGTAAATGTACTTGTGAAAGCTGGAGTATAAAGTCATCCAAAAATGTAAAACAAAATAATATCATACTTCCTTTATCAAACTTTTTGTATGGCAGCTCCTACACTTTGGAACTCCCTGCCTGCTGACACCAGGCAAGTGCCTTCACTGTGCTCATTTTGGCACCTGCTTAAAACATTTTTATTTAGGCAAAGCTATCCACATACAGGGATGTTGATGTGTTTTAAATTTCTTTTTAAACATTTTCAGTTACATGTTTTGAATTGTTTTATTGATCATTTTAACACTTCTTGTAAACCACTTTTTATTATGAAGAAGTGGTATATATACATTTTGTTTTTAAAAAATAAAATCCAAATGTATGTCATTCATGGTAGAATCTAGCAATCTTTTTGACAAGGGCTAAAAGGGGAATCAAAATTGGTGTTGAGATGGGGGATCACCCCCTTGGAAGCGGGGACAAGACAGGAAGCTCCCAAATTCCACGTCATTGAAACTTCACTGGTTTCTGAGCCATCTCGCAGATAGCTACCATGTGCTTTCAGATTTTCCTCAGTGATCATGAGGACTAGAAGCATATATGTTCTTTTGGATCCATATGTGACTGCGAGATTCTGCTCTCTCCATTTCCTTCCACTCCTACATTACACAGTGTGCCCATGGCTGCTTCTATAACAACACAATGTAGTGATTCTTTATTTGCTTTCCTCCCTTGCAGCCTACAATCGTACCAGAAGACGAGATGCCAGCCCAAGGAAGTGGGACTTCTCTGCCTTCAGGGGCAACGACATTGAGATGAAGATCTCCCCTCAGCTACTCCTGGCTGCACACCGCTTTCTCTCTACAGGTACGAGCCCTCAGGGACCACCTAGGCCACTGGAAAGGTGGAGAAGGCCATCTAGCATGACCATGAAATCAGCCTGATTAACTCCTTGCAGGGCTGGCCCTGCTGCGCAGCAGGATAAATTGGCCTGCTTCAGGCAGCACCGTGATGGGTAAGGTGGGCCTGGCCCTACCATTAGGCAGAGTGAGGGAGCTGCCTCAGGCGGCACATGCTGGGAGCAGTGAGGTGCTTGAGGACAGAACCATGTGTGCCACACCATCTGCCCTGCACATCCTAAACTACTATGAACATGAGTACATAAAAAGAGCCAAAAGTCCATTGCACCCAGCACTCTCTTCTCACAGTGGCCAATCAGGTGCCAATGGGGAGTCTGCCAGCAGGACATCAGTGCAGCTGCACTCTCCCCACTTGTGATTCCCAGCAACTGGAGTTCAGAATAGGAAAGGGCAAGAAATTTGATTCAGTTCACAAAGACATCTGAAGACAGCCCTGTTCAGGGAGGCTTTTAATGTTTAATAGGTTACTGTATTTTATTTTTCTGTTGGAAGCCGCCCAGAGTGGCTGGGGAAACCCAGCCAGATGGGCGGGGTATAAATAAATTATTATTATTATTATTATTATTATTATTATTATTATTATTATTTATGTCATAGCTACCTGATTCACATTTTCTTAAACAATACAAGAACTGAAACATAGCCACCCTAGAACATTTGTTCTTCCTCAATGTCTGCAGCCCAGTTATTGTGCACAAAAATGCATTAATTGGGGTCAAGTGCCATAAAAAGGCATATATTAGTAACAGATGTAAAACAACTAGTTATCATAAATAAAAGTGCTGCAGAGAGGAAGAGAGGTAGGGCATCAGCTTTGAATGCAAAGGGTCCCAGGTTTAGTCCCTGCCCCCAGCTTCTTCAAGTAGGGCCAGGAATGTCCCGTCTGATCTGAAAGCCAAACCTACCTGAAAGCCAAACCTACACATGCATATTTAAACTCCTAGCTCTGTACACATACAGAGTATCTTCCCACTGAGCTGTGCCCCGGCTCAGTTCCTCAGTGCAGCAGGCCCAAAAGGATTTCCAGGTACAGTAGCTGACATCCATAATGTGTGAGTGCCATCACTCTCCCACTCTGTTCCATCCGATGCCACCCGCCATCTGCCTCCAGCTGGCTAACTCGCCTTGCCTCATGGTGGCATGGATCTGGGAAAGGATTTTGCTCCCAGGAAGCATCCTTTGATTCCTGTGTCCTCTCCTTGTCATGCAGAGGTCTTGCAATTTTGCCCGAGCCTCATCTCCGAGAAGTACCTGCTACGTCTCCTCAAGCATCCTGGTGTCATCTGTGAGCTGAAATTTGATGAGCAGAACAAAGAATCTCCCAGACACAACTTGTATGAAAAGAACACACCAGCAGATTACTTCATTCTCATTTTACAGGTACCGGTACTTTGTTGGCACTTCCTACTCTCTCCGCACAGCCAAGGAAGCACCAACTGCATGACCTAATCTGTGGGTCATCAACGCGGCACTTTTGGTAGCCAATGTGCACAGAGAAGTCTTCCTGGTGCCTGCTGGGTCCCATCTCTGTGCTGAAACTTGAAAAAGGCCTTCTTTAGGCAAGGGGAGGTTTACAGCTAGGGAGCAAAGACAGCACATGTGTGAGGCCCACAACAACTTCTCTGGTTTGGAATAAGGGCCCATGGATGCAGAAGGTTTGGTAGCCCCTGCTTAGGCTATAGTCATGTATCCCAATAAGACGACTCTCATGGTCCCTTCCAACACTACAGTTCCATGATTCTGTGACCCTGCTAGTGACTGGCCAATTGGAACAGAGTCCACCTTAAAAGCCTTATCACTGGTGGCACTCCATGTGGCATGTCAGTACCAACTGCGTGTCCTATGGCAACTGTGTACAGCATATTCAGGCCAATGTTGCAGAACACAAGAGGGGGAGGGACCCATGAGGTCATCTGGATCAACCCCTTCGCGTAGGAGGAAATGTGCTTACCAGCATTCCTAGTGGGGCATGACACACTACAGGATATATATAACTACACACCAGCATACATGTATATAAGTGCAGACATGCATAAATTATACAATAGGAAGGCCACTGCTAGACATCTACCGGTAGTACAACCCCGCAAGCCGGAAAACCAGTATACTCGCAAACATACATGCATGCATCCAAATTTATTCTATTAGTAATCCTGTGTAGGGTAATAATTGGTGCCATAACAGGAATATGCAGCTGCCCCATACAGGGATTGGACCTGCCACCTTTGGCAGTTTGCAGGGCTGGCTCTAAGGCAAGGCTGGGTGGCGCATGGCGCCGGGCCACCAGGGGGTGCTGTGCGCTGCGCCTGCCAGACAGACGCAGTGGGAAATGGGGCGGGGGGCGCGCCGGAGCAATCTTCGCACCACGGCGCCAGGGCGCCTGATATGCTTAAGACGGCCCGGGCAGTTTGTATCAGGCACTGAGCACAAACCCTCCATTGTAGATGCCAAGAGATCTACTGCAAATGTGCTCATGCAGATCACATTGCGCCGACCATGTGGTCAAAAACCAATTGGCGTCAACCATGTGACCAAAAACAAAATGGTGCCGTCCGTGTGATCACAGCAACATGGCACCATCTATGTGTCAGGGACAAAATTAACACCGGCCGTGTGAAATAAACTGGTGCCAAACTCGTGTCCCCAAGTAGGGGGTAACCTGGAAGCAGCCCCACCCCACCCCCACCCCCAAGGAGGCCGCTGCCTGTGAACCCAGCCATCCACCTGCAGCACCAAAATAAAGGAAGCCCAGCATTGAGGATGAGGCGACAACAGGAGCTGCGACATAGAGACCTGGGACATGTTACCTTAAGAGTAAAGGTGGGTCCAACTGTGGTGGTGGCCCAAAGGGCCACAATAAATGTGATAATGTGTACCCCTGTAAATCCTTGAGTGTGCTTCTAATAGAAAAGTTATGGTAACCTGTTATGTACTTTATGAAACATGCACAATGTAACAGAACATGGTGGGAATCAGAACTTAATCAGCAGAAATTGCCAGTGCTTATTGTGCATGTGTATTAAACATGAAATGAAGTAATGATGTATATGATTGGTGGAAATTGAAATGCTTTGTTTGAAATTTTATAAATACCGCTGCCTGGACCACCAGGCGGTGTTGCAGTTTTGCGGAACGATCCGACTGTGACCTATTGCTTTGCAATAAACAATGTTGGACTCCTAACTCCTCACGTTTCTGAGTTTTATTGGCATAAACTCAGGAGATAAGCTATTTTCTGGCTTACAACACAGCAGCCTTCCTTGCTGATGCTCTGACCAGAATGGCTGACCAGCATTGACTGCAGCCTCCTTTTCTGGTCCCCAGCTCTGCCCCTGGGGCGACAACTGATTGGCTGATGGTGCCGGTCACCTGGATGACTTACAGCCTACAGGTCCAGGCATCTAGTCCAACCCCCTGCAGTGCAGGAATCTTTTGCCCAGTATGGGTCTTGAACCCACAACCCTGAGATCAAGAATCTCATACTCTACCAACTGAGCTGTCCTGCACAACAGTGATAGCAGCTGGTCCCTACTTAGAATTAAGGAGAAGGCCTTATTTCTGGGCCTATCCTACGCATGCCAAAGCTACCAAGCCCGTTGTTTGAGAGAGATGAATAATACTTGTCTGTAATGTTTTCTTTGATTGGGTTTCTTGGGAGTTACTTCTGCTTGCCACGAAATGGATTGTTGTGAGATTCCAGATTGGCTTGGGTGCTACAGGTTGACCCTTCTCTGACAAGTCAAGTTTAAAGGTCCTAATATTGCCTTTCTGTTCCAGGGAAAGGTGGAGGTCGAAGCTTGCAAGGAAAACATGAAGTTTGAGAACGGACCCTTCTCCTACTATGGAGTCATGGCCTTGGGTACACCCATCCAAGGAGGTAATCTGCATTCCTTCTCCTCCCACAGTTAAAACTCTCCCCACTTGATAGTTTAGGCTGTAATCCTAACCGCGTCTGCTCAGAAGCAAGTCCTACTGAATTCAATAGGGCTTACTCCCAGATAGGGAGATAAGAATACATCGTTTTCCATTATGTCCTCTATTTGTCTCATGCATCACTGTTTCCGTTCCACAGCAGTTCATTCCCCACTAAAAAGTGCATTACTTGCCTTTCTGCTGCAGCAAAATTACATAAATGATGTTGCTATTACATTATTCCACCCCATTTATTTCAAGTCAAAGGAAACACAATGCAGATGGCAGGAAAAAATGACAATTATCCATGATTTGGGGACTGAAAGAAACACAAGCACATCCCAGGTTCAGTTGGTAGAACATAGATGGGTTTTCTGTGGGAAAAGCAGCAGGGCAAAGGCAAAACCACTCTCACCCATGCCTAGAAAATGTGGGACAAGCAGAAAACCTCTTGGACCCATGCTTTCCAGGCATAGGACAAGCAGAAGTATGGGTGAGCCCTATGAGCATTTGGTCTGATTTTTTTGCGGAAAAGTTTACAACAAGGAGCATGCATCCTAGTTTGCTCAGGGGCAGAGGAAGGCGTGTGTGGTGGGGGCAGGCTGCCCCGGGTGTCACCATTGAGGGGGGAGAAAATGCTGGGCAGCACTCACCGCGGGGCCTGTAGCGTGCCCAAGCCATGCGTCTTTCCTGGGAGTGACACGGTGGCTTGGGTGCCTGCAGGCTCCGTGTTGCCCCAAACGGTCTGCCCATCACCCCCCCAGCTGTAGAGCGGCTGAGGGGGAGGAGGCAGGCAGACTCCTTGGAGGCCCCACAGAGTGTCCTGCCCCGCCCTGTGGGCACGTGGACCCGTCCCTGGGTGCAAGGCACGTGCGCCACCCCAGGCGCCTGATCGGCTTCCTCCGCTGCTGTTCATGGGGTGTTTATACATATTTTTGTTAATCAGAGGTACCAGGTTGCCCCTGAGATTGAGGGGGCCTGGTATGTGATGCATGCAAAACGTCACATTGCCTGGAGGAGGCCAAGCACTTTGGAGGAGCTGGGCACTGAAGCTGTGATGCCGCACGGGCATGATGACACACACATGCAATGCGGACCAGTCTCCCTCAACAAATATTGAGGGGGCTGAAGATACCTTGGCCCCCTAGAGTTGGCACACCTGCCATTGACCATTCAGTCCACACTTTCCCCCATCACTTTCTTGGCTGCAAAAGGTCAGGTTCGTTTTAAAAGTGATTTTGTTGTGCCAGGACAGCAGAGCAAATTTGGTGGTGATGGAATTGAAAAGTAAATTGTGCGTGTGTGTGTGCGCGCACGCGCAAAGAGGATGAGGCAGCAACTTGTTCCTCTGCATTTTTGGAGGCTGGACAATTGCATACTTGGTTCACACCATAGTCTGGTGCCATCTAGTGGTTTAATCAGAGCGATTCATCCATCCCTAGTACAACATTCAGGAAAGGGCTCTTGAGTTTCCCTGAGGGTGCCAGACCTTGTTGCGGCTGTTTCCCAGACAATACAACTCCCTCTGGCTCATCATTTCTTGCTATCTCTCTCCCTCTTGGTTGAAAGAGTCCTACAGTATAAGCAAGTAATGGCTCAGGCATGGGCATGAAAAGCCTAGCACAATGTTGCTTAACTAAGTCAGCAGGCAAAACAACCCCACAATATTTGCTGCCATCCCATGTTCTCCAGATCTGCTATCCTCAGTGACCAGCACTCTAGGTAGCCACCTACAGTAGTATCCCCTAGAGACAAACCTGACTTACTGTTGTGGGAGAGGGCTGACAGCTGGGAGAAGGAAATGGAATACAGTGGCACTTAACACAAGACAACATTTTGTTGCAGGTTCCAGACCTATATCTTTCCATCCATGGCTTCTAGTTCCCCAAGTTGTTTCAGGGGCCTCTTTACAGGGATTGTGTCCTTGGCAAGGAGAGACTCTGAAACACAACAGATGGGGGACACATGCGCATAAGCAGCGCTAGCCTCAAAGCAGCACCAGTCCCCCCACCCACCCAAAAAACAACAGCACGCCCTTGCTGTTCCCAGAGGCTGCTTCTTGCAGATTGGAACTGTTTATTTTTGTCCAGTTCAATGTCCCCCCTTGTTCCCTTTCTCTTGGATACACTTTTCTAGGCAGGACCCTGGTCTGAGCCCCTCCCCTGCTACATAAGTGTGACTTGCATTTCTAGCTTCCTTGGGTTGCTGGAAACATCCCCTGCGAACGGCCAGGCCAAAGCTAAAGGGAGAGACTGGGCAGGAGAATGTGTGGCCCTTAACAAGGCACGTTCATGGAGAGGCCTCATAGCTGTTAGTCTGGCTCTTACGATTCCATACAGCTGCAATCTCTGCCCCCTGTGCCCACTCAAGAAGTGTCCTTCTGCTAAATGGTTGAAGGCGGTTCAGCAAAAGTAGATGGAGCTTGGGTGGGTTGGCGGGCATAGCTGCCAAGTTTTCCCTTTTCTCACAAGGAAGCCTTTTCAGCATAAGGGAATTTCCCTTAAAAAAAGGGAGAACTTGGCAGCTATGTTGGCGGGCTGAGGAAAGAAGCTGAGGAAAAACCCAGGGGAGCAGGCTGGAGCATACAATTCTCGCCTCACTTTTTCCCATGTGCAGGTATTGAAATCCTAGGCTCCCAGATTCGCAAGAGCAATATGCAATGCTTTAGCATCACCAGCAGCAACCAGGTCCTCCCCAGCAGCAGCAGCCTACAGTACATGGCAGATTACACTGTCCGTGCTCTGACCGACCTCCTGTACCTCAAGGTGAGGCCTAAATGGATTTGTTTGACCCCTGAAAAGGAGATTCTGGGTGAGGTGAAGGGCGATACTTTCCTAATACCGGTAGATGCCGGTATATTCATTCATCTATAACAAGGGTGGGGAAACTTTAGCACCCCAGATGTTGCTTTGACAACTCTCATCAGCTCTAGCAAGACTAACCAGTGTTCGGGGAAGATGGGAGTTGTAGTTTGGCAGCATCTGAAGGGCCCACCTCTGAACCAGAAAATTCCAAAGCTGCCCTCAGTTGAGAACACAGCTTCAGCTGGATTCACAGCCATTTCCTTTTCTCAGGGGCAAATGGAATGTAATGGCAGCAGACCTGTGTGAAGACTTGGGTCTCCCAGGACATTCCTCTAAGTAAGGCAATGGGAAGCAAGGGGCATGACTAAAGCACTTCTATGTAGGTCTGCTCAGACATAAGTTCTACTGAGTTCAATGGGACTTCTTCCTGGGTAAGCATGCACAGGACTGTGGCTTTGCATTCACTTTTAGCAGTGTCATATCCCCACCAATGAATATTTTTGTGTACTAGGTGGAGGTCAAAGGTGTGGTTTAGTATTTGGAGCTCAGGCCCAACCTTTGCTTTGTAACTAGCCATGCTGTTCAGGGCAGCCATTTGCTGTTGGCACCTGCAGCCATGTCTCAGATTTCCAAATGTGTCCCTGATCACCAACGGTTCCCAACCCCTCATAGCTCATTCTCGAAACCGTCTGTTGAAGCAGGAGAGGAACGCCCTCAGGTTTTAGGAACTTGAGAATGTGGTCACATCTCTCATTATTTTTAAAGTATTCCACTGCCCATCTAGGCTTCACAGAATTGTGGGTGGTCTCTCTCCTCCCAGAGGCGGAGCTAGCTGCTCCAGCACCCGGAGCAGTGCACATGCTGTGCCTGCGAGGGTGGGGCTAGCCACCCACAGCAAGTGTCCCCGGGGGTGGGGGTGGGGCGCTGCGATGTCACACCCTCTCAGGGATGATACCTGGGGTGGGCCGCACCCACTGCACCCCCCTTCCTCCGCCACTGCCTCCTCCCACTTGGGCAGTTGATTTGAACATCCTGATAAGCCTTCTCTTTGGACACCTATTTGCGGGCGGGTGGGTGGGTGCAAACTTGATGTTTGCTACTTCTGACTTCTTTGTAGCTCAGGCATCCCCAAACTTGGCCCTCCAGTTGTTTTGGGACTACAACTCCCACCATCCCTAGCTAACAGGACCAGTGGTCAGGGATGATGGGAATTGTAGTCCCCAAACAGCTGGAGGGGGCTGAGTTTGGGGGTGCCTGTTGTAGCTTATTCTTTAGCCGCTTGCAGTTCTGTGGGAGAAAGGGCTGAGTTGCCACCTCAGCAGCCCCCACCACACCATTTCTGGCCAGACTACCTGTGTTTACATAAGGCAGGAGCGAGGAATCTCTTTCAGTCGGAGGGCTTCAATCCCTTCCAGGCAACTTTATTGGAACCACATGCCAGTGATGGGCAAAGCAATGGATGTGAATGTTTACCTTTTATACACTAGGCTGGTTTTTACTCACCCCCCCTCCCACACCTCTGTTTCCTCCATCCAGGCAAGGGAAGAACCATTATCAGAGTTCAAGAATACATCCCGGCCACACAAAAACACTCAGCCTGCACTTTTCTTGTGTGTTTTTACCTGGCTGGGGGAGAATCCTGAGGGCCAGATAGTGAGGGCTTGGAGGGTAGCATTGCATAGCCTTCAACTGTCCTGGGGAAAATGAAACATCCTGGTATTTTCCTCGAGAGCATAGTGGCCATTGCAAATCTCCTGTGTTGGGTGGCTTAGCAAATTAAATAAATTGTAATAATAATAGATGAGGTCTGGTTGTGCATGCTGGATGCTGGCAGTATGTTTCTGGAGTAATTGCTTTCTCTCTCTCCCTTTCTCTCCAAAACAGATCACACGGAATCAATACCAGAACTGTCTTATGGCCTCACTGGCGGAAGTCAACGCAGCTGCAAGTATCATCTCGCAGGCTGAGACTTCTGTAGACTCAGTGCACCGAAGTGTACCCCAGACTTGAATTGTGTAGAGTCAGTGCTCCGAAGTGTACCCCAGGCTTGAATTGAATTGAATGAATCTTTATTTGCGTCAGCCATCGGCCATAGCAATATTTCTTTCTCTTTCTTTGGCGATCACTCGTAGCCAAGTAAGATTGTCTTCCATAAACACAGTTTCAACAATGAGACTGTAACTGACTGTGGAGGCCAATTCTGGATCCACACATCGTTCCACAGTGGGGAGATTGGTTTCTGGGCGGGAGTTGATTACAGTGTGGATTTGCCAAGTGTGCCTTCCTCTTAGCATGTTTCTCCTTGTGTCCTGAGTTCGAGTGTCTTCAAAGCCCATGACAGCTTTGGTAAAGGCTGTTCTCCAACTGGAGCACTTGCAGGCAAATGTTTCCCAATTGTTGGTGTTTATACTACATTTTTAAAGATTTGCCTTGATACAGTCATTAAACCTCTTTTGTTGACCACTAGCATTACGCTTTCCATTTTTAAGAGTAGTTGCTTTGGAAGACGATAATCAGGCACAACATGACCAGTCCAACAAAGTTGATGTTGAAGAATCATTGCTTCAACATTGGTGATCTTTGCTTCTTGCAGTACACTGGTATTAGTTCACCTGTTTCTCAAGTGATGTGTAAAAATTTTCAGAGACACTGTTGATGGAATATTTTGAGGAGTTGGAGATGGCGTTTATAAATGGTTCATGTTTCACAAGCATACAGTAAGGTTGGTAGTACAATAGCTTTATAAACAAGCATTTTTGTTTCTCGGCGAATGTCCTGGTCCTCAAACACTTTGCACTTCTATCGGGAGAAAGCTGCACTCGCAGAGCTCAGGCGATGCTGGATTTTGGCATCAATGGCGGCCCTTGTGGAAAGATAACTGCCCAGGTAGGAGAAGTGATTGACATTTTCCAACGTTACACCACTGAGTTGGATTTGTGGTGCTGCAGATGGCTTATTTTGTACTTGTTGGTGCAGCACTTTGGTTTTTTGGATGTTGAGCGATAGGCCAAGCCTTTCGTAAGCTTCTGCAAAGATATTTAGGATGGTTTGCTATTATCTGTCAGTAAAAAGCTCCCACTGGAGCCAATGGAAGTCTCCCCTTCCTCCTTTCTAATAGCAGCACGGCACAGGGATGAGCGAATCTGTCAATTTCGGTTTCCATCTGTTTCTCATTTTTCCAGTTTTAAGTTGAGTTCACCACATTTCTGCACCAGTTTTTTTTTAAGGTCTCCATGAACATTCATCAGCATTGTAGTGTGAATTTCTCCTGATATACCTATCTTTGTATGCAAATTTGCCTAATGTATACATTTTTTAGGACATATTTTCTCTGAATATAATGCATTTTTGTATGTTATTTTTTTCTATTTAAACACAGTTTATCCTGGTAGATGCATATTATTTGGCCGGGAAACTGCATTACAGAAATCAGAAAATGCAAGTGCAATTTCAAAGGATGGCTGCGCTTATGCTTGCGTATTGTTTCAGAAAGCATAAATTAGGCACATTCACCATTAAACGTGGACTGAATAAAATTTCTCCCCCATCCCTAGCATGGAGAGGAAGAATTTGAATCAGGACTGTTGCTGGGAGGGGGAGGTTTAATCATAGCTGCCAAGTTATCCCTTTTTTACAGGGATTTTCCCTTATGCTGAATAGGCTTCCTCGCGAGAAAAGGGAAAACTTGGCAGCTATGGGTTTAATCCTCTTGTCCTTGTTCACCAAGGAGTCACCCTTCCTCTTCTCTTTCTTTATGAACTTGATGTAATGATGTGTTTAGCTTCTTGTCTACTTTGACCCATGGCTATCCTGCTGGGCACCATAAGCAAATACTCATAACTACTTATTTTATTTAACAGGATTTATATGCTGCTTAAATTACCAAAAACCTCCAAGCGTCTTGCATAAAACAATACAATTTTTTCATTAAAATTACAAATAAAACCAAACATTAAAAGCAAGTTGACCAAAAATATATCAAAATATAATTAAACAATGTTTATTTGTTTGTTTATCATCATCATCATCTCACCCATGGATCCCATGGTCCCAGGACAGGATACAAAATTAAGACACAATATTTAAAAAAAGAAAAAGAAAAAGGCACTCTGCACATGTTTGAGGGAGCCCTAGTCCTCATGACAGTCCTCAAATATTCTAGAGCTCAGCTGAGTGTTGCCACTGGAAACATGTTCCAGGAAGACTAAGTCCTGACGAAGCCTGACTCTAATAATTAATCCCTCTAGCAGGCCGTTTGTGTGTGAGGCTTTAAGGAATTAAGGGATGGGTTGTCTTCCTGGCCCCACCCAACACGTCCACCTCCCACTTTAAAGCCAAGTTGCCACTTATTTTACAGATCCTGCTCCTGCACCTTCACGGCAGTCTGAGACGGAATGTATTTTTCTAGTATGAAACATATTTTCCAACCCCCCCTAATTTCTGCACTCAGGCTGCTGTTAAAGGCATGGCTCCAGTAAAAGAAGAAGAATCAAGCTCTGTTTTAAGCCTTTTACTCACTTGCCCCCCTCCCATGACAACATCTATCCTTCTTCCATTGAGGTGTGTGGGTGGGGTGGGGGGATACTTGGAGACCAGCTAGGAATCCAGATCCAAGATTGAGAGAACGTACCTTTTCATTTTTCATCTCTGCATTTTGTGATGTCTGGTTTTCAGAACCTTGCAGGGAACTCAGACCACAACTGGGAAATAAACTTTCTATTGCTTTCAAGACATATGTAAATTAGGCTTGCCAACTTTCTCCCCCAAACCCTGCTCCTGTGCTAGGGTAGCCAAATCCAAAAGAGGGCAGGGCTTCTGAGCCTTTAATTATATGGAAAATGGGGTTTCAGCAGGTGCAGCTTGCCTGACCATTGACCCCTTCTGAAATTCCCACTTCTACACAACTCTTAAAAGCACAGGAGCCCTCTCCTCTTCTGCATGTGGCAACGCTGTCCTGCACTGTTTGTAGCAGCTTGATTTGTAGTCAGTGGCAGTGCTTACCTCTGTGTCCTATGAAAACCTTTTAACAGCTGATGTCTGCTGCCGTTAAGGGCACAAGAGGAGGGCTTTCTTTCTTTCTTTCTTTCTTTCTTTCTTTCTTTCTTTCTTTCTTTCTTTCTTTCTTTCTAAAAAGCATTTATGTATTAATACATTAATTTCAACATTTCCTCCAAGAAGGCCAGGGTGGACCTCTCCCTCCCTCCCCATTTTCCCTTTACAACAAACCTGTGAGGTAGGTTAGGCTGAGAGAGAAAAGTCACCCACTGAGCTTTGTGGCCGAGGGGGGATTTGAACCCAGGTCCACCTAGGCCTAATGCCAGCACTCTGGCCCACTGCACTACCCTGCCTCTCTTGATTTGTTGGCAATCCTAATGTAAATGAAAGTCAGGCACAAATACTTTCCCACAAAGGACTCTGCCCCTGTGCTTTGTCTGGGGCTCAAATGCGGGAAGAATTTTGAGCTTCAGTTCCTCGGCTGAGTTTCTGTGCAGTGAGCCATGGGAACTTGAATCGCCTCAGTTCACCTTCCCACAGCTGTCACTGGCAGCCAGGTGACAAGTGAGCAAGGGATTACAGACAAATAGCTGGCAAAATCTTTTTTGACATCTGAGGAAGCAGGAAGGGAACCCTCCCACAGCCTTGGGGATTAGGGCCAAGATGATGATGATGATGATGACAATTCAGCCCAGCCCTGCGGTTGATGTTTGAAGTCCCTTCTGCTTCCTTTCCTGAACCAGGAAAAACCTTGTTTAGATGACAGAATAAAAGGCTGATCTAGCAATAATCCCAGCCATTCTACTTTCAGTAACGTTCTCTCTCTCTCTCTCTCTCTCTCTCTCTCTCTCTCTCTCTCTCTCTCTCTCTCTCTCTCTCTCTCTCACACACACACACACACACACACACACACACACACACACCACAAAAAAAACCACAACCCACCAACATTCAGTAAGTAACCTTTGTCAGAATTGAGTTGCTTGGCATCTAGCATGAGGTAGTTCAAGTGTGAGCAGTAACAGAAAGATGTGTCATTTTCAGTTCTCTCAGGTTCTCATTTTTTCCCACTCTTAAATTTCATTCTCCACACCCCTGCAGCAATTTGTGATTTCTTTTCCTTTAAAATCCTTATGAAGATTAATTAGCATTTGGGTGTGAATTTATCCTAAGAAACACATTTTTGTGTGTGCATCTTTGACTAAAATACACATTCCGGCAACAATTTTTTCCTAATGGAATGCATTTTTGTATGTTGTTTCCCCCCACCAATATATTCATTTACTGGTATAGCCACACTTTACCCTTTGTAGACATTGCTGGGTGCATTGAAAATGAGAGCTAAGTGCGAATTTTTAAAGGGAGCTCTGTTTCAGTTTACATCATTGCCACAAAAAGTGTGTGACACATTAGCCTTTGAACATGAAGTGAATCAAATTTCTCCCCGTCTCTAACTGTGGGCTCATCCAGATTTGCCCTTGCCCTGCTGCTCCCCCCCCCCCCGCCGAAACCTGATCTGTATTGCTGAATTGGAGCTAACTTCAATCAGGCTTTCTGCTAAAGAGAGTTTTCCCAGGGAAAGTGGCAGGGAAAGAACAACACTGATCAGACCTGTGCCTAGAAAGCACGGAGCAAGCAGAAAACACGAGCCCCATGAAAAACCTGCCTTTCCTCTCCCATCCTTATTGTTAAGTAGATGTTAGCAGGTGGATGCTTTGTCACTGGGCCACAAGCTATTCCTGTATTAATTGCATTCCTGTCCCACCTTTTTCTCCAAGGAGCTCATGGTGGCCTACATGGTTCTTCCCCTCCTCATTTACAACAACCCTGCGAGGTAGGTCAGGCTGACAGGCAGTGGCTGGCCCAAGGTCACCCAGTGAGCTTCATGCCCAGGTTGAGATTCGAACTCAGGTCCTTGCCTGACACTCTAACCACTACACCATACTGCCTTCTCCCTTACTGGGCCTGTGTTTTGAGGTTATACATTCAGAGCTCATTCACACTTACCTTTGGCCTCATGCTTTCTAGGTACCGGTCTACATTTTAAAGCTCTGCATCCACCCCCCCCTTTTGCCCTCCTGCTTTCCCCAGGTGGCAAAATCTCTTGGGCTGACCTCGTGTTTGCCCTATTCTCTCCTGGGGTGAAGCAATATTACAAGCAGTATTATCACTGAGGAATTAGGATTCAATGCTTCCTTTATTTCTCTATCTTCTTCCCCCTCATCAGGTCACTGTGCTAAACTCACCTTGTGCCAGATTCTGACTTCTACTTAAGCCCCTCAAATAAATGACCCAGTTATACCTCAGAAAACCGCTTTGTTTCACTCTCTGCACATTAATATAGCTGACTGACCTCGCCCCCTTCCTGCATCCTGGTCTATTAACTGTTTGATGGCTAGACATCTCCTGACCCAAACCAATTTGGGGTGTGTAGGGGTTAATGTGTATTACGCATAGAGAGATAACCATATAAGGTTTATTTTTTAAGCAATTATTTAACGTTGCATGTTCAATGCATGAAAATATATTCGAATTAAAATTTATAGGCTACCATGACTTATTTATCCATCAGGGAACATGAAGTTTCCCACAGGCATCTGGCTGGCCACTGTAAGAACAATCAGTGGGCCATTGGCCTGATCCAGCAGGTTCTTCTTATACATGAGAAGTAGATGGATTACCACTGAGCTACTGCCCTTCCCCACACTTGCCGCTGATCAAAGCCACAGAACCTGCAATGCTCAATAGGTTAAAAGCAGCCACTGTTTCATCTCCAGCCTGTTTAACACTCTTGACCACATCTCTTATTAATAGCCTTTTCACAATGCACTGAAGGACGCCCCGTGTCTATTTCTGTCCACTTCCCTAATCCGTTGGTTGTGCAGCAGCCAGCTAAGCACCTCCTGCCAGCCACCCTTTGGGGCATTCATGCCTCTTGGCAAGGCACATTTAGAGAAAACATTTGAGCCAAGAGACCTTGACTGTAATAGAGATGGCCTATAGGTGTGTCAAGAGCATGAAGGGTCAAGTAGTTCCCTTCACCTTTAATTCCCATGCATTTTATGGCCAGCTAGAACATACAGGCCCATGACAGGGGATTCAGCTAATTGGCAAAGAAAAGGCACTTCATATGCATTGTATATGCATTTTAACACTGTGACACCAGATGGCGCTGTGGAGTTCCGTTTTTGCCAACCCGATTTCTCATACAAAGTTTAACTGAAACACTTCTTTGATGTGTCTAGCTCCAGCCAGGGTTATGGTGAAAAGGGAAGGTCAATACAACCTTTCCCACTAGGGATGGAGGAAGAAATTGGTTCTGCTTGCATTTTAATGCAAACCTACTTACCAAAGCAATACACCAGAGCCGGAGCACATTTTTCAGACTGAGGGTCACGTTCTCTTCTCGCAACCTTCTGGGGGTGGAGCACATGCCAGCAGTGGGTGGGGACAGCGGCAAAAGTAGGTGGAGCAACAGAGGCAGAGGTGGTGGGCACAAGGGATGGCGTCCTTGATTTGAAGAGGTCTATAGGGAAAAGAAGGGACATGGGTGGCGCTGTGGGTTAAACCACAGAGCCTAGGGCTTGCCGATCAGAAGGTCAGCGGTTTGAACCCCCGCAACGGGGTGAGCTCCTGTTGCTCGGTTCCAGCTCCTGCCAACCTAGCAGTTCGAAAGCGCGTCAAAGTGCAAGTAGATAAATAGGTACCGCTACAGCGGGAAGGTAAACGGCGTTTCCGTGTGCTGCTCTGGTTTGCCAGAAGCGGCTTTGTCATGCTGGCCACATGACCTGGAAGCTGTACGCTGGCTCCCTCGGCCAATAATGCTAGATGAGCGCCACAACCCCAGAGTCGGTCACGACTGGACCTAATGGTCAGGGGTCCCTTTACCTTCTATAGGGAAAAGAGCATAGGAGCTTAGAAATCTGCCTGGTGCTGATGCCAGAAAATAAACACCAGGGGTCTCCTGACAAGCACCAGAAGTTGCTAAAGCAGAATCCACACCTTCAAACGTTTAGGCGTGAGAGTTGGGCGGGGTTTACAGTGACAGAATGCCAGAGAGCCCACTGGTGTAGCTAGCAGCCCCAAGGCCCTGAACATGGAACTGTACTGAGGGCTCCCTCAGTACAGCCGAATTCCTTCCGGCCTGCCTCAGCATCTTGGACGTCAGCAGGGAGTGAAGCGAGGGACTATATCTGTCAGTGACAGGTCAGAATGGAATGTGCTGGGGTGCCAAGATGGGGCCTTTTT
This sequence comes from Zootoca vivipara, assembly GCF_963506605.1. Lineage (NCBI taxonomy): Eukaryota > Metazoa > Chordata > Lepidosauria > Squamata > Lacertidae > Zootoca > Zootoca vivipara. The sequence continues at coordinate 34,877,926 of NC_083281.1, read as the reverse complement.
CTCTTCCTCCTGTCCACCTCTCCTCTTATGGAGAAGAAGAGAAGGGAGGGCTGTGTGTGTGTGTGGGGGAGCCTGGGACCTTTCCACCCACAGCCTGAACAGCTCCTCTTATGGAAAGGCAATGGGGGAAGCCCTCCGTGTCAGCAACAGGGCGTAAGAGATTCTCCAGGCCTCCCCACAGCTTACCGTAACACAGGCTGGAATACTAGCAAAGTGGAATAACGGTGCCACTGCATGGATGTCAGCACAGGACAGTCTCCCATCCCTGCCTTGCAGATTCCAGAGGAAGTTGCACTCCAACTTTGTATGGTTATATAGGGGTGTAAAAGAGATGCTTCGCTGTCCGAACCAGAGACAACATGATATATCCCCCTGCCGCCACATTGGAATGCATATTTAAGATGGTGGCGCTATGGGTTACACCACAGAGCCTAGAGCTTGCCGATCAGAAGGTCGGCGGTTCAAATCCCTGTGACGGGGTGAGCTCCCGTTGCTTGGTCCCAGCTCCTGCCAACCTAGCAGTTTGAAAACACGTCAAAGTGCAAGTAGATAAATAGGTACTGCTACAGCTGGAAGGTAAACGGCGTTTCCGTGTGCTGCTCTGGTTGGCCAGAAGCGGCTTTGTCATGCTGGCCACATGACCTGGAAGCTGTAAGCCGGCTCCCTTGGCCAATAATGCGAGATGAGCGCCGCAACCCCAGAGTCGGTCACGATTGGACCTAATGGTCAGGGGTCCCTTTACCTTTACCTTTACTGTGGGTGAATTAGCTACCCCTTAATTAACGCCATTTTTGTGTAGCATTCAAGCAGAGTGGTTAAAGGATAAAAAGAACCTTACACCCTTTCAACGCATGCCCGCTTAGTTTATGATGCTTTTATCTTATACTTGTATACCTTAAACACCTCCTTCCGACACCTCCTGCAGCCAAGCTGGTGCCAAACATATTGACTGCCACATCATATTGGGCCACATCAGCGAGGCTGGAGGGGGGGGTCTTGTCTTCTGGGCAGCCCAGGGCCCCCATATACACCTGCCCAGGCTTGCGCCCTGGGGAGGTCACTTCACCCCCAGAAGCACACTCCACTGTGTCTCTTGGGTGGCCCCAATTTTATGGAACTCTCCCAGCTACAGTTAGACAGCCCCCTCTATGGAGCTTCTGGTGCCTGCTGGAGACTTCTTACTATTCCAGCAGACATTTTAACTAAATTTTGATTTTATAGCTTTAACTCCCTTTTTATTATTTTGTCTCAGGTTACTTGTAGAGACTGTTGTAAGCAAGCAGTATGTAAATGGACTAAATAAATAAAAAGCAACCAAAAAGAACTGAAGAAGCCCAGGATTTGAAAGATATTTGCATATGCTTATATGTATAGATGAGGGATGGGGATGGAACCTCAGGCCCTGGGGTCAAATGCAGCCCTCCAAGCCCCTCTATGTGGCCCTCAGAACTCTCCCCAGGCCACACCCCCTCTGGAGCCATGCCCCTCACAAGCCCTTCCTTGCACCCTTCTTGAGTGTCTTATTGAGAAGACATGCAGCCTCTCAAGCTTCAGCCTGGCAGAAGCTGACTGGAAATTTTAGCATACATTATATGGGGGGCTGCCCTCATCTGCTCCCCCTGCCCAATTAACACCCGTCTTCAAAGTCCACTCCATGAAATCACTGGGGCCACCTCCATGACCTTAGGTTTCAAGTGTGGGCCTTGAAATATCGGGGTCTGGGATGCTCCTGACCTGGCAACCCTAGATGTGACCAAAGCACGGCCCGATTTCCTGTCCATAACCCGCACATGACTGAGACAGGGAAATGTGGCCTCTCGTTTCCCTCCCTCCCTCCCTCTTCTTTCCCTTCCTTCTCTTTCCATGTTCCCTTTCTTCCGTTCCCCTCGTTCTCTGAGTCACTGAACAGTGTTCCTGACCAGGAGCGATTCTTGCCAGTTGGATTTGGGTTTCTCTTCCACCTGCTTGAAAGCATAACTCAACTGACAGTTGTAGAGGCCACAATCCCATCAGGGGAAAAGAAAATGAAAGGGCTGCTGGGAAGGAGGACGTTCGCATCCAACGTGCCCAGCTTTCAAGATGGAATGTACCAGATCCTGTTTATCTGGCTTTGCCTATGAGGAGGCCCATATAACTCAGGCTCCAACAACTGTGATTCTGGATTGTAAATAGCAGTAGGGGGGCTTCTTCAGATCAGGACACGGAAGAGACGCTGGTAAAGCTACAGACCGCAGGAAGATGGCAGGGTTAAGGGACGTCCAACAGGTAGAGGATCTCTCAGAAAAGATAAGGCTGTGTGAATTCTGGTCACTTTCCAAAACAATACATAAAGTGAAGCACAGCTGTCCTTCAAAATCTGAAATTATCTAAATGTTGCAATGGAGTTTTGCAATAAAGTAATGTCTAGAAAATTCATATAGTGGGGTAAAGGTTACATAAAAATGCAATTAGTGAAAATAACATAAAAAGGGGCAACATTATATATTCAAATTGTAATAATCCCAAAGGTGCATCATTATATATTGGGAAACTGCTTTTGTAAAATGTGAAAATTAGGCAAAACAACATACAAAGATGTGTATACATGCAGTTCCCACTTACCAAACATAATGCATTCTCTAGATATTGGTCTTTAGGTGAACACTCACATAATCTACTGATTCCTTTGAGAACATTTCTAATCCAGGATTTGTCTGATCTCTCTTGCCCCTCTGGGCAGCAGCTAACCACCAAAAGAGAGAGAAAAAGGAAAACTGATCTCTCCTTCTGTCTGATTAGTTCGATCTCATTCGCTTGTCCGTTCCCTGCATGATTTCTGCCCAAAAATGGCTGCCACTGACCAGCAAAGCACAAATAAGTGAGGGATTAAGGAAGTGGACAGACTTCCACTGTTCAGATATCTGAATTTGTGGAGTGTATAGTGAAGTGTGGACATTATTATTTACATTCGGAAAAGTGAATATTTGCATAGCGAGCACGCAGAAAACTGGGACCTGTGTATATTAGGAGAAATTCGCACAAAAATGAATTTTCACAAAGGGTTTGAAAAAATTAACAAATCACAAACACATGGAGATGTGGAGAACTGATGACTGGGACAATGAGAAACTGAAAGTGACAGATTGTCCCATCCTAACATAGCACATGCGTGTACATGGCAACAGTATTCAAACATACGCACATTGACAACCCAAACAACTGGACTGGATTTGGTCCTCCCTCCTTGATTTTCCACCCTCCAATTCTGGACATTGGCTGAGAAGGCCTTCCTTCCTTCCTTCCTTCCTTCCTTCCTTCCTTCCTTCCTTCCTTCCTTCCTTCCTTCCTTCCTTCCTTCCTTCCTTCCTTCCTTCCTTCTCTGTGTGTGCATGGCTGGAAATGGGAGAATGGGTCATTGGATGGCCTTGTGGCCCTCCCTGTTCATGGGAAACCGGCAGAGGGCAGCGAGAGGAGCTCTCTGCACAGAAGCACACACCACATCTCCTAGGCTGGGCGTTCTTGTGCCAGTGAACGCTAACCATCAATTAGACAGTTCAAGGAATGGTTGTTATGGCGATGCTTTGTCTATTAAACAATATGGCTGTGATTAGGAGGCATTCTATGTGCCAAGCAAGATGGGCGGTGTTGGGGATTTATAAGTGTGCAAAGAAATGTCTGGATGTTTAATGAGATTGCATTGGGGCTTCCCCAATTTAATTTCCGCTCTTCAGTGATGAGGTCACAGAAGGCTTGGCCTTCTGCCCTCGGTGACGAGCTCTGCTTTCTCAAAACCAGGCAGAGGCATTCTGATACTATTAGCAGTGCTTGGGATGAACTAGTTTGATTTTACAAATTTCAGGGGCCCATTGGGGCAGTTGAAGAACAGCCTTTACCAAAGGTGTCATGGGCTTTGAAGGCACTCGATCTTAGGATGCAAGGGAGAAACGTGCTAAGAGGAAGGCACGCTTGGAAAATCCACACCGTGATCAACTCCCGCCCGGAAACCAATGTCCCCACTGTGGATCCAGCATTGGCCTCCACAGTGACTTACGGACTCATTGTTAAAACTGTGTGATCGCCAAAGAGAGAGATACCACAGTCACGGCTTTCCTCAAAGAATCCTGGGAACTGCAGTTTGCTAAGGGTGCCAAGAGTTGTCAGGAGACCCTTATTCTCATCACAGAGCTGCAATTCTCAGAGTTCCCTGAAATGAGCTATTGACTGCTAAGCCACTCTGAGAACTGTAGCTCTGTGTCCTAGCAACTTTCAGCACCTACAGTTCCCAGGAATCCTTGAGGGAAGCCACAGCCTTTTAAAGTAGTATAATAGGGGTTTAAGTGTCATGCAGCCTAGTTCAAAACTCTGAACTACACCTGAAAGTAGTTTCCATAATTCCTGAGTGACCTGAACTTTTTGGGACAGTACTTTGAGCAATCTAGAACACTTAACGATATTCAATATTCAACATCTTCAAGTTCAATATGTTAAAACTTTGGGGCCTTTAAGCTTGAATATCATAATTCTTGGGGGAAATAAACAATTCACATTCATCTGTATCTCTGTGTTTTTGTTTTTGTTTTAGTCTGTATATTTTATGGTGTTTTTAGTCTGTATATTTTATGCTTTAGCATAGCAGCTTGTAACATTCCACATGCTGCAAGTTGTTGTTGTTTTTCTTTTTTGCCAAGGATCGTTTGGATGAATCAAACTGCAAACTGAACGTGAAACAAATCAGTTCGTTTTGTTTTGGGGGACATGTTGAATTTTAATTAGTTCCTTTTAAAAATGAACTTTCCAAGCTCTGACGCTTAGTCTCTCCTAACATTCCTATGGTTCATTTCAAGGGATCAAAGTGCCTTAGTAGCCTTTTGCAGATATAACGCTAGCTCTTGTTAAAACCACAGTTTGCAAACTCCGAGCTGGTCTTGTGATCACCTGCTCCTCCTTTCCATCTCACTTTCCCCCACACCGCTTCTCTGATATCCTCCTTTTCCTCCTTGCCCACCCATTTGTTTCTGCATCCAGTGGGAGTAAGGAGGAGAAGGGGCCATTCACTATCATTGGAGGTAGCCACTTGGAAGAGCCACCAGAGGGCCTACCAGTGTTGGAGCCAGTCAGGTGCCTCCTCCATCTCTGGTGCAGTTTTTCAACTGTGGAGGGTAAATTGATCATGCAATTAAATCAGTAGTCAAATTGTAGGCAAAAACACACCTGTCAATTGCATTGCATCTTGTGATCATGAGGGTGGGGCGAGGAAATGGGCTCTCCCCCTTGTATGTAAGGTACAGCACCTGAAGAGTGCTGAAGAAGACACACATGTGTTCCCCCTTTGCCTAGATTTCTTCATTTTAACTGCTGTATGGAGTAGGGAACTGCCAAATGGAACCCTGCCATTTCCTCATCATGAAAATATATGGGCCAGATGTTATTTTGACAGGTTCGTGCAATAGTTACATATGTTTTGCTTGTGTAACTGACTTTTTGGTAAGCAGCATGCTGTAACGTATAACTGCTGCTGGTTTGGGATGTTCGTGAACCCTTATATCTTGAAGGTCTGGCAATGAAGGAGCATGCATTGAGCCTCTGCCAGATCAACCCCACATGACGCATTCTTTTGTGGTGTGGACTCCTAAAGGACAAAGATTTGTAGCATGTGACATAATAAAAACTAGGGCCTAGTTCTTCACCAAGGTCATAAGCTGTGGGCTGTACCACTTCAGATGGAATGCTTTATTCAAAACAAAAACAACTTCCTGCACATAGAAAAGTAGCCTGCCAAAGGGAAATATAAGTTGCATTCTTTCTTCCTGATAACTAGTTTTCTGTGTGCAGGGATTTTATTTTTTGTTAATAAGTAGAAGCATTTAATCCTGAGAAGTGGTCTCCTGTTCACAGTCAGTAGTGGTACAATTCTAGGACAGGTTTACTGTTCTTAATACCTCAGAGAGAACTATGCCTCAGTTGTGACGTTATATATTTGTTTACTACTGCATTTATACTCCAAATTTCCCCCAAAGAGAAAGATGGGATACACACTTCTCCCCCTCTCTGTTTTATCCTCACAGCAACGCTGTGAGGTAGGTTAGGATGAGAGACAGTGACTGGCCCTAAGTCACCCAGTGGGCTTCATGGCTGAGTGGAGATTTGAACCTTGATCTCTCAGGTCCTAGTCCAGCACTCTAACCACTACTCCACACTGGCTGTTTAATAATATTAATGTTATAATATTAATAAGCCATGTGGTAAGCCTTCTTATTAACAACCCCACAGAGGGTGACAGGATTGCTTACAGCCTCATTGGCGTTAAAAAGTTCATGGAACTAGTTTTGGACTTTGCTACCATTTGTTTGTAAAAATGGTGGTCGGTCTTCTAGGAGGAGAACTGTAGTTGTATGGGGAATTTAATGGGGTAATGAATCCCACATTGGGCAGGCCAAGTAGTGACACATAAGGCCAATGTGCTAATCTCTTATACCATAGGAACGTAAAAAGTCCAGACCAGATGGAGGGCTGACAGATTTATGGGTGTTCTTTATTCCAAAAGGGTAAAAAAAAGAAGAAAAAGAGAGGAGGCAAATATCATTCTGCTAGAGTGGGGGGTGGTATCTCCTCATGAATCAGTATAATTGCTTTATAATATCCAAAGTATTGCAGAGGACTACTTATTGGCTTTGCAGTGTGATCCTAAATCAATCTGACAGAGTGCAAGGCGTTTACTCAGAAGCATGCGAGGTGCCAAAGGGGCCATGGGCCCAGGTGCAGATTTTTGAGGAGGTGTGAGGTAGGTGCCTCCACACAGGCAACGCCAGGGCGGCTGGGCCCGGTGCTCCTCTCCCAGTGTTTGAAGAACCAATGTTCACAAAGAGGAGCTCTGGGCCGGTCTGCCCTGGGGGGGGCGGCGGCATGGGGGCACCTGGTTTGTGCCTGCCAAGAGCTGCGTCAGGGGAGCAGGCGACACAGTGCGGCCCTGTGTGACTTCTGGGCAGGGCAGTGTCACATCAGCAGTGAGGGCCTGGGTGCTACAGTTGGCTCCTTCACCCTTCGCACCCCGCCAGCCCCACCCCCCGGGCACACGTGCAGCCCCCTGGCAATTGTATAATTAAAATCAGTAAATCACAGCTTATCATTTTCTATGCAGAGAATGCTTAGATCAGACAACTGATCTTGGGACATTGTTGACTGTAGATCATTCTTTATCCTTTTTAGTCTAGAAAGTGATTTTCGTCAGAACAGTCTGTAACTATTAAACACAGGAATATCCTGAAAATTGTTTCCACATTTGGAAAAGCTGTTTGAAATTTCTCCTGGAATATTATTTGATTCATACCTTGGTGTTTGACATTTTCTTTTTTCAGAGTGAGCTTCTTTGACGTTCAGGTGGAAGAGCAAGAATTCATCAACTAGACTAAGGTCAACATCCTTTGGATACTTTCGCATCAACACCTGAATGCCATTGTGAATTTGTTCTTTAGCTTTAGCTGCTCTCAGGTTCATTCAAAAATAAAAATTGCCAGCTACACTCCTACACTGTTGCTCTTATTATCTAGGTTGGGTTTGAGAGCATTCATGACAGGAATAAATTAATTTACCTTTACCCTAAACTTGTCTCTTGGATAAATTTCATCTAAGGTTTCAGGTGCTGTCCCCCCACTTTTTTTGTACCCTCTGTCTTCTTTTGACAGTTTTGTACTCCATATCTGGTACAGCAAATTTCTGTAAAACAGAACAGAAAACATTAAGGCACCAGGATAACTACCGTAAACTTCAGAGTTGTCATATGCTATTACTCTAACTCCCCCATCCAGCCTCTGCAATATGGGCTTTATCTCCCATGATTTTTTTTAATGGGTCCAAACTAAATACTGTACACTTATTCTGTAATAAGACCTGAGTTAGAAAGATCATGAACTCCTGTCTTTGCTACTACCTTTTGTTTTGCGGTACCCATGCTACAATCACAGGTACATGGAAATGTTTTCTTAGGAGCGACAATCGCTTCACCACCAAAGAACAATTAAAGGCTTTAAAAAGACGTTCCTTCACCATAGGTGTGTCCCTCTAGCTTTTCTCTTTGTCTAACTGTCATTATTGCCACGGCTTCTTCATTCTTTGGGTAAAAATACCGAAAGGCAGGAGCAGGCTAGTTTCACTTGAAACAAACAGCGTCTGCATGTTTTGCCTCAAATCTTGGGTTAGGCACTTAAACAAAACAAAACAAAAAAGAATCTGGAGAATATGGCTTAACCAGGGAAAGGATTTCCCCCCTCTCCTACCCCTCCCCAGTGGATCACCTCAAAAATGATATTGTACAGTTGGAAAAGTTTCAGAAAGAGGCAACCCAAATGATCAAAGGGATGGAGTGAGGAAAGGCTGCACTGTTTGGGACTTTAGTTCAAAGGAAAGATGAGTAAGGGACAACATGGCGGAAGTTTATAAACTTATGCATGGTGTAGAGAAAGTGGGATAGGGAAAAGTTTTCCTTCTTCTCTCATGGACATCCATGCAAATTCAATGAAAAGAAGGCAATCTGTGGCTACTAGTCATGATGCCTCTGTTCTGCTTCCACTGCCAGAGGCATTGTACTTTCGCTGGGAATCTCAGGTGCGCAAGGTGCTGCTGTGCTCACATTCTGCTTACGGGGTCCCTGTCCACTGTATGAACTGGACGGTGGACTAAATGGGCCATTGGCACAATCCAGCAGGCTCACCTTATTACATTCTAATGGGTGCCAAGTAGCCCATCTGTCTCTGATACCTCACTTCCCTTGTTGGACTGTAAAAAAGGTAAAGGGACCCTTGCCCATTAGGCCCAGTCACGGACGACTCTGGGGTTGCGGCACTCATCTCACTTTACTGGCCGAGGGAGCTTCCAGGTCATGTGGCCAGCATGACTAAGCCGCTTCTGGCAAACCAGAGCAGCGCACGGAAATGCCGTTTACCTTCCCACCGGAGCAGTACCTATTTATCTACTTGCACTTTGACGTGCTTTTGAACTGCTAGGTTGGCAGGAGTAGGAACCGAGCAACGGGAGCTCACCCCGTCACGGTGATTCGAACCGCCGACCTTCTGATCAGCAAGCCCTAGTCTCAGTGGTTTAACCCACAGCGCCACCCGCATCCCTGTTGGACTGTAGTCTTCCCTAAAGAAGGAATCATGAATCATTTTAAGTCTGTGTTGCAGGTACGCCCATACTTCTGTGCAGCCCTTGTGCGTCTTAAGCACAGCCAAGAACGTTATAGATTCCCTGAACTGAGGATTATGTTCAGCTACAGCAAGATGGTTTCCAGAGGGGTAACTACATCAGTCTATTGCAGAAAACAGGAGAGAGACCCGGTCAACTACTAAAGGATATTCTGTGGTGATAAAGGATTTATAATAGAAATAATGGGTATTGCTTCAAGACACAATCCAAACCACCTTTGTGTTGGGCTGGTGGAAAAGGGCTTGGGTTGGGTGGCACTGCCCCCCACAGCTCTGCCAGCCTCCACCCATGGAATGATGCCAATGCCACTCCACCTTGATGAATATTGCATTCCACCCTCAAATGTGTGGGCAGAAGAATCACCAGTGGGACCCCCTTGGGGTGTTCTGGGGCTAGCGAGGGGTTGGGCTGGCTTAGGTTCTGCTAGATCCTGAGCTGTCCCCACTGCCATCGCTTGCTGGCACTGGGCTTGATCCAGACTCAGTTGCTGTACCAACGCCAGGCCTGTCCCCACTTTCTGCTCTACAGCTCCATCATTCCCCACCTCTGCCCTTCTCTGATTTGGGTTGTCCTGCCCAATTGCTGTTTTGAGAGCACCGGGTCTTTGTCATTATACATGATTGTGTCCAGCATCATAAACTCTCTTTGTGAACTACTGTCACTATCAATTGCAACTTTGCTCTATCTCAATTTTGTGGGCCCTTGTTAAGGTTTCTGTCACCTTTAAGATCAGAGGTGACTAAGCCCTCATTCAGGGGCATTTTCTTCTGCCACCCACCCCAAGAGCCCACTGATTTTTAAGGCAGTGGCAAAACCATGAATATTTAAGTGCACAGCCCACGGATAGGCAACTCACCCCTTTCACAGTTGTTCAGTAATTTGGTCAAGTTGGAGGTGGGTGATGCCTCCATAGATCAGCTGAAGGGAGACACTGTGTGTGTGTGTGTGCGCACACACTTTGTGAGTGTGTGCATAAGAGAGCATGGTGTGGCCACACCTGCTACCCTGGAAAGTTGGCCAAGGGTGTACATGATTTTCAGCCCTTGTTAAAGATGGGGAGGATATATTCATGATGGCATGCATCAGCTTTCATGGGCTAAAGCCCATGACTCAGATGTCACAGGACTCCTTGTTCTCTTTCTCATTATAGCTGTAACTTGGGAAAGTGATTATTCACTTTCTGGAGAGGAAGTTAGAACTTGTCTCCATGTTACTTTTTTTACCCAGTGCAAACTTGGAGCAGCCTCTGCCTGAAGGCTTTTCCACGCCACTATCAGGAATGGGTGAATCTCTCCATTTCCACTTTTTATTGTTTCTTCCACTTCTCTACATTTCCACCATAGCTGCCAAGTTTTCGCTTTTCTTGCGAGGAAGCCTATTCAGCATAAGGGAAAATCCCTGTAAAAAAGGGATAACTTGGCAGCTATGATTTCCACATCAGTTTGTAATTTATTTCACCAGCCTTGTAGTGCAAATATCTCCTAATGCAGTATACACAGTTTTGTGTGTGATTTCCCCTAACACACATTTTTGCAAATCACTTTCCCATAATATAATGCATTTTTTGTGTTTTGTTGTCACTAACATATGCTTTTCCATTGAGTACATATCCTGTAATTTCCACCTCTGAAATCCTGTAACTTTTCATACCACAAGTGCTTGGGGTGTATGAATGTGTCATGATTTTCTTATGCTATATTCCCTTCAAAGAGCAGTAATATGGTATCGTCACAGAATAACAAATAAAGCAGAATAAACACACAATGGAATATATCCCATTTGTGGAATGTTTTTGCTAGGGAGAAGCGCCTGGTGCCTTCATCAATTTTCTTTAAGCACCAGGTGAAAACTTTTCTCGTCAACCTGGCATCTAGCTGATTAACATTCTATGGCTTTGTAAATGTGTTTGTGGGAGGGGGGTTATTGGTTTGTTTTTGTTTCTACTTTTATTTTATTATGTATTTTGTATTCTCGTTTTGTATTTTTCTGTTGTCAACTGCCATGGGATTTTCAGATGAAGGGCAGTGTACAAATTTTAAAACAACAACAACAACAACAACAACAACACACTATTATTGTGTCAAGAACACATTGCAGAATACATCTGCACCAGCGTGGAAGGGCCCTAAGAAATAATAAAAGACTACATTGCTTTGCAGTGGCAAAGAAGGGGATGGCGGAAGAATACAGGGTAGAAATTGGAGAGAGGTGGCTGATGCACATGAGTATTTTAGGATGAAGTCATTGGGGTGCATTTGTAAATAATCTAAAAGGTTTTGGAATCCACACCCCAAGGTACCTGAATGTTATATTCCACCCATTCCACTCAAAGCTGTTTCTGAAATCACCCAAGAAATGTCATGTTGATGCCTCAGTTTACCTTATAAGTGGGACTAGGACTTGCAACAAAATCTTGCAGCGTGGAGTACTCCTGCTAGTCTTCAAGGAGTCCCCTTTAAAAAAAACCCAAACCTGCAGTAATTATTTGGGTCAAGGTACTCTGAGGCAGGGGCTGCTGGCAATGTCCTACCTCCCCAAACCAGTTCGAATTTCCATCCCATCTACCAACAGCTGTTTTTTGCATTCACTCTGGAGTAAGTAGTAATGTTTATTGTCCTTTGAGAACACCCTGAGACAGACAGGAACGTCTGTTGCAGGAGTCGCAATACTGGAGTGTGTTATGTGCACCCCACCGATCTGGGTCATCTGAAGTTTCTGTCCCTTCACAGCCTCTCTTTTCCCGGCTGCTTCACAACTGCTAAGTTGGAGCTGTTTCTCTTGGCTTGTGAGTCAGGACATTTGGCTGGAGTGTAAAAAAAAGGAGGTGGGAGGGAGGGAGGGAGGGAGTAATGGCCTGACTTGGCCAGAAGCAGCTGTTAGTAATGGCTGGGGACCAGCTACTGAGCAATGGAAAATACCAGGAGCTCCACAAAGGCAGGGTGCAAACTGGGAATCTTGGATTCTTGCAGTGGTGCATCTGTGGGTGCTAGGCACAGACAGCGGCACCTGTATCATCTCTGGCCTCTGTGCTCCATGCTTTGGTAACTTCTAGGCTGGATGACTGCAGCATGATCTGTGTGGGGCTGCCCTTGAAGATACTTCAGTGCAGCAGCCAGATTGCTGGTTGTGTTCCATAGATAGATGATAGATAGATAGATTTTAAATTAAATGTTATTCCATCATATATTAGATTTAAACACAAACAATACAGACAGGATATCAGATTTGTCAACAAAATCGGAAGAAGAGAGAGGAGATACCTATTAGCAGAAACATATTTCCCCCATCAGAAGCGACTGGGAGTCCTGGGGGTTAGTTGTATTGGTATAAATTAAAAGATAAAGATTCCACAACACCATATTAAAGTGTCCTGGATTTTCTAATCTGGGATTCCATTTAGAATTCATACAACCACTGTTTTAAAACAAAGGGGAAAAAGAAGACTATATGTGCATCTTACTTGCTTCAGCCTGGCAGCAGCTGGCTACAATTTATTACACTCTCAGGATATGAATATGATGATAAATAAAAACATTTAGATGTTTGTTTTCTATAGGGCATTTATACGACATCATCAGTACGCCATGATTCTCCTGTGCTTTCTCCCATTTCTTCTAGGAGCTCAGGACATCTGACCTTTTAAGGAAGGAACAGAGAAGTTTAATCTCCACAAGGGTAGATCATCTCTCCTCCATCATGCCTCTTCAACTTTAGACCCATTTCACTCTTTCCTTTCTGGCAGCGGCCATTTCAGCAGCAATGTTTTTAGCTGTTTTATTTTTTATTTTTTAATTGTGCTTTAAAACTCACTTGCCCACAGTCATTCAAAAAGATTCAAGCATTTGCACAGTGCCGCTTAAACAATGACAAAAGTTCTGTCACAATTTAAAAAGTGGATTTTAAATTTAAAATAAATATGCTGCTAAAATGGTGTGCTTACATGCATTGCTACTCCCCCAATCTCAGGTCTAGTGCGGACAGAATGTAGCATGATGCAAAACCTCTACACCTCCCAAAACATGGAAAGTGAGTTGCAACAAACCATAAGGACAAGCCATTGCAACTACCCTGTTTCTCCTATTTTAGGACGTAGTCATAAAATAAGCCATAGCAGGATTTTTAAGCATTCAAGAAATATAAGCCATACCCCAAAAATAAGACATAGTGGTAGGTGCAGCAGCAATGCTGGCCGCTGCAGGAGGAGGAGGAGGAGGGGAAAAAATAAGACATCCCCTGAAAATAAGCCATAGTGGTTTTTTTTGAGGAAAAATAAACATAAGATGGTGTCTTATTTTCGGAGAAACACGGGTATAAGGACTAGGACATTACATTTTCTTGTTTCTTTTTATTAAGTACAGTGGTACCTTGAGTTACAAACGCCTCAGGTTACAAACGCTTCAGGTTATAAACTCCTGGAACCTGGAAGAGTTACCTCGAGTTGAGAACTTTGCCCCAGGCTGAGAATGGAAATTGTGTGCCGGCGGCACAGCGGCAGCAAGAGGCCCCATTAGCGAAAGCACGCCTCTAGTTAAGAACAGTTTCAGGTTAAGAACGGACCTCCGGAATGAATTAAATTCGTAACTAGAGTTACCACTGTAAAAGCAGAATTCTTTGCTAGGGCTGCCATGCATCTGGAGAATTTCTGATTTGTCCTGGATCTTCAGTAAGTCAACCAAAAAAGCTCAACAACTTGGGGGTGTCTAGATTTTTATTTCTTGAAATATGACAACCCTATCTTTGGCCAACACCATCCTATACTTTTTCTGTGTTTTTGCAGAATCACAGCACATTTACATACAGTCTGGGCTCTGGTTGACCAGTGGAGCCTGGTCCATTTGGGCAAATGGGTCAATACCCTACCAAGCTCAATCTGCCCTAGGCTAGCTCCCCAGCTGCCTGCCTAATTACCTACAAATTCTCCAGAGGTAGCCCAACCTGTTAGTTTCCTCCTCCTCAGTATTACCCTTGTAAAACTCATCAGGGCTGAGAATGGGGCAAAATTGTCTCTGCCTATTGCATAGCTGCCAAGTTATCCCTTTTTTACAGGGATTTTCCCTTATGCTGAATAGGCTTCCTCGCGAGAAAAGGGAAAACTTGGCAGCTATGGCCTATTGTTGGCTGTGTCTCTGCCCATCATTGCCTTTAGCTCCACCTACTGTTAGCCTCCCTGCCTCTCGCCCCACCAGTCCCAATGGACACCAGCCACCACTGTGGTTGCTGATGTGTATTGAATTTCTAGCTAGTATGCGGAAACATCTTCCAACTTTACCCAGTCCTGCTGCAGGACTTTCAAATGCTGACAGTTCTGCAGCAGAAAGCTAGATTCTTCTCTGCCTGTGCCCTTTTTCCACAGAAAAGGGAGGGACTGGTTGCTAAGCTGGCCTCTGCAAGCTACACCCATCAATGTGCAAGGGTGTTGACTGTATCTATTCAATTACAAGGAAAAGGGATTCTGCCCATGTTCAGAGACACCAGCATTGCTATGATGGCTTCCAATGTTCCAGGGCTGAACCTTGGACTTAAAAGTCCAGGCTAAAAGAAAAAACCCTGCCTGCTGTTTGCACAGCCGCACCCGTGTTTTTCTAGACATCTCATTCATGCCAGGGCAGAAAGGTGTGTATTTAGCTCAGGATAAATTCATCAGTCTGAAGGAAGCCAAATAATCCAGTGAATTCTGCCATGCTGTGAGCATGTATGTGTTGGTTACCAGATCTTCTCTCCAGCCTTGCCTGAGGTCTCCCGTCCCCTGTGTGTGTTCTCTGACTAATCTCTTACCCATTCCTGTGGCCAGGCTTCCCCATCAAAGAGAGAGAGAGACAGACAGCAGATACTAAGAGGAATCCCTCCGCCCAGCCCTGCAGCGATGTCCCTGTGCAGACTGCACAGGATAAACCTCGCTGCTGGATCCCTGGGCCTTTCTGGAGTGGAAAAAGGTACTCAAGACAGTTCTTTCTGAGGACATAGCTGAGATAGCAACAGAGATGGGGGTGTGGGGAAGAGAAGAGGAGATTTGTGTTTGCATTGCATTGCATTCAGAAACCTAAAATGAAAATGAAAAACCTAAAATGAACACTGCTTGCCTGTCTGCCTGTCTGCCTGCCACCTTCTCCTCTGGGGCTGTCCGGGGCCACCCACCACAGCTTGTCTCCTGCTTCCCTCCAGCCTCCTTTTACTCCCCTGTCACCCTCAGCTCAGCATGAAGCTGCGGAGAAGGAGGAAGAGGCAGCAGAAGAGGAGGAGATAGTGGGCCAGCACTTTCTGTTTTGTCTCAAGCGGTAAAACATCCTGGAGCAGCCTTGCTCCTCTCCAGGGTTCCAATCTGCCAGCCAGCCCCTCTTCTGGGCACCTCCATTCCATTCTCCATGGAAAAAGTCATGTGCTTTAAATGTGTGTTTTATATGTTTTAGGTGTATGGTGTAGATCTACCTTTAAAGTGGTATAGCAGTGCTTCAAATGTATGGTATGGATATGGCCAAACATTTGTGCTTTGGTCTGCAGTTTGGACTCTGAAATGGGATAGTAGGGAAAGGAGAGCACAGCTACATCTCCAGGGGCAGCCCAAGACATTTTTGTTCCTTGAACTGGAGTGGCAAATAGCACCCTTCCCACCCCCAGTTGAGGTGCATAGTATCCAAGGCCAGCCAAATTATTTTGGCACCTGAGGCAGAAAATCCTACAGGTGGTTCTTTTCCTCCCTGGCAGTAAAAATGCAAAGGCTGAATATTAGAACAAAGTACAAGAATACATTTAAATAAGTAACCCTTTGCTGCCTTTCCATGACACACCAAATCAGCTGCTTCACTCTGCCTAATGACAGTTTCTCATTTTCCCAATCTTAAATTTAATTCTCCACATTTTTGCAGCAATTTTGGATTATTATTTTAGAAAAACCTCAAGAAAATTCACCACCATTTTTGAACGATTTTCTTCAAATAAACACATTTCTCTATGACAGTTTGCCCAAGAGACACATTTTTGCAAAGCTATTCTCCCTGATATAACACATTTTTAGTATGCTGTTTTCACTAATATATGCTTCTTCTTTTTTGCATGCTTTACCCTCATATATACATCTTTTTACATGTTACTTAGCTGGAGAACTGCACACTGCAAAATTTAGAGAAGTGCACATTTTGAAGGACAGTTTGTGTTTCAGTCTGCATATTGTTTCGGAGAATGTGAATTTGGAGGTTTGCCTTGAAAGCAAGTTGAATAAAATTTCGCCACCACCACAAGCAGTCATGTGTGGCCTGTGGGTGGCACCTGGCTCATCCAGTGACCTTTGAGCCTCCCTCCTCTGCCTCCTTGTTCTTCCTATATATCAGCACCTGATTGCGCAGAGAGATATGAAGGGAAAGAATCCTTGTTTCGGTTTCTCCATATACGTGCTGCCTTACAACAGGTACCTGCCTATTTAAATTTAGGGTGCCATATACACGTTGCTAAACCTGAAGACATCCTTCACCCTAAAGGAGCAAAAGATACAGATTTGCATACAATTTGCTTACCCTGGTGTGCCTGCATGTATGAACAGTTTATTTAATACATCTCATTATAGTGGGAGAAAAGCAATGACAAACCTAGACAGCATCTTAAAAAGAAGAGACATCACCTTGCCGACAAAGGTCCGTATAGTTAAAGCTATGGTTTTCCCAGTAGTGATGTATGGAAGTGAGAGCTGGACCATAAAGAAGGCTGATCACTGAAGAATTGATGCTTTTGAATTATGGTGCTGGAGGACACTCTTGAGAGTCCCATGGACTGCAAGAAGATCAAACCTATCCATTCTGAAGGAAATCAGCCCTGAGTGCTCACTGGAAGGACAGCAGGGCCGGCTCTACATAGCCCCCCCGGTGGCGCAGTGCACCACGGCGGGGGGCTGGTAAGCTGGGCGCCGGCCTGGCAAGGAGGGCGCCGCGCGGCGAAGCCGTGCAGAAACCAATTGCGCCCTGCGAGGGCAGGGCGGGTGGCGGAGCGATCTCCGCCCCTCAGCACCAGGGCGCGCGATCTGCTCAAGACGGCCCTGAAGGACAGATCCTGAAGCTGAGTGAAGCTCCAATACTTTGGCTACCTCATGAGAAGAGAAGACTCCCTGGAAAAGACCCTGATGTTAGGAAAGATTGAGGGCACAAGAAGAAGGGGACGACAGAGTACGAGATGGTTGGACAGTGTTCTCGAAGCTACCAACATGAGTTGGATCAAACTGCAGGAGGCAGTGGAAGACAGGAGTGCCTGGCGTGCTATGTCCATGGGGTCACGAAGAGTTGGACACGACTAAACAACAATAGTGGATAATGATTTGAGTGGGTGATCTATGTACCAGCTCAGTCTGCTGTCCTGGTGCTAATTGTTGATGGGCAACTTCCAGCCCCCTCCTGCTCTCCCTTCTCAGGGCTCTTTATGTTTAAAGTGGACTTGGGCCAGGTTTAGACCAGACAACACTTCAAAGGGTGATGGACTGCTCTGTAAAGTAGGACACATGGCCACTCCGTTTAAAAGCAGGCCAACAGGGAGCTGAATGAGCCTCCCTTGATCCTACCATCCCCACCCACATTCTGTTTTTGTTTTGGCTGAAAGATTGAAAGAATTGTAGGTATGGATGTGAATGTATTGTTATGGGTTTGTGGGGTGTCTGGACCCTTCTTCTGATTCCTGGACCCTTTCTTTTGATTATTGGCACCAGACACTGGATTTTGCATGTTAAAATACAGGTCAAGCCAGCTTGCCATGTTCAGGAAATCGCCTGGGAGATCACCCATTAATGACCCATTAAGAAAGCCATTAAGAAGGCAAAGTCTGAGCCTGGGAGGGGCCCCTCCTCCAGCTCTGAGTTAGTTAGCAGGACAAAGGCCAGAGTTGGGAGGAGAGCAGGGGTTTAGGATTGCAGTTGGCTGGGATGGGAGCTCAGAGAGGAAAAAGTGGGAGGGTGTTAAAAGTCAGCAAGCTGGAGCAGAGGGTCAGAGAGCTGATTTCTGCTGGCCTGCAAGGCTGTGGCTATGGGAGAAACACTCTTGGAGTGCTAATGCTGTTAGCCCCTCAGTCACAGGTTGTATATATGGGTAAATAAACCATATAACATAAAGACACCACAGTCTCCACTGTGTCTCATTTCCAAAAGGAAACACCAACTGTGGGTAAGCACCTAGCACTCCTGGAAGCTCACACTGCTCACACTTACTAAATCTGTTTCTGTTTTCAAAGTCCGTTCCTCTGTTTTTAGTGATGGTAATAGCTTTGGGCCCCCCCGTTTATAACATTTCATTTCAGTAGCAGCTGCCGTCGTGCTTATCAGAAAAATCTATGGCAAGTTCTAACAAACTGCATGCATGATCTACTTCCCTGAAGGCATGGCACTCCATCTCTCTGCTTGTGGAAATAGAATTTGGGCTTTCACACATTGAAACACAGTGAGATCTTTCCTCCCACCACTGCTTTTCAAGTCGCTTTCTTACGTCACTATACACACCAGAGAGGAGACGGGCATGTCTTCACCTGGTGCCCATTATCTGATTTGTTTCCCTGTGCTGAATTGCAATTTCACTGAAGCTGTCATCTGTGCATATGCAATGGCTGCCTGAAATGTACACACCTCAGCTTGACTGCGGCTTTTGTTTTCTAATCAGATGGATGTGGCTTGAGAGAAAGCACATCATACGGGAGTATTTCTCGAGAAAATACAGGGTACTAATGAATTGTGTTTAATGTCATGTATACTCATGTGTAACATCAGTGTTGGGAGCGCATTGGAGTAATGCCCTCCCCCCCCCCAGTCTCTCTCTCACACACAATTTCACTGATGTGCAGAGTTCATCATTTAAATGGCTTTTAAAAGTCTGTCAATGGCATTAGTCATGAGAGGTAAAAACTGCAAAATAAATAAATGTTGCAGTGTGGAGCTTTCCTGCTCATGGTGTCAGGAAGCCAGCTGGCCATAACCTCTTCCAGGAAACTCCATTCCCTTGCCTATCCCACCTGGTTTTCTGTTCCACCCCCCCAAAGTTTTTCTGTTCTTCGTTCTGTAAAGCTTGGGATTCCCCTCCACCCCACCCCCACAGGCTTCTGGTATCTGCCTCTTGCATGTGGAACAGGATGGTGCCATTTTGGCTATATAAGGACAGGCAGTCGGACAACTGAGGTTACTATTAGTATAGACATCAGAGCCATCCATTATTTTAGCCCCCCCCCTTTAACAGTTTTCTTTTAAATTTGCAATTGCTTTTTTTTAAAAAAAATTATTACCTCCAAATACGCTTCAGCGTTTTCTCTGATGACTTCCAGAATTTTTCCTTGACACAGACAAGGACAGAAGGTCGGGAATGCATCCCCGACATGGAATGAAAGCGGAGGCTGGAATTCTTGGAATAGCAACATACTGAGTTAACGGTTCTAACTTTCTTCATAGAAACAAAGTCCAGACGTTGGCTGCCTGTTCCAAGTCCCAGCTGGCAGCCTGTCTGGGGGCCAGAGGTAGGGGAGGACTCTGGTATGATCAGAGAAGCTAGTGAAGATTTCCTTCTGAAAAAATCGTATTAGGACAAAACCACCCTCCTAAATTCCACCACCATGGGGATTCTGGAAACAATTGACCCATTTGTCCCTGGACCACCAAAAGTGCAGAGTGCAAGGAGGGCCCTTGCCTACTATGTTGTGCTAAAACATTTAATTGTATATGTCTATATTGTTTTTAATGGGATTGGTTTATATCGTGTATTTTAACTATGTGTTCTTCCAGTACACTGTGTGCTCTTGCTGAGTTAGGGGCCCTACTTCATGGGAGACAGTCCTCCAAGTCTGCTAAGGGATCGTAAGATAGGGGAGCAGCAGGGTCCTTGAGGTTTCCCCATCAACAGAGAGAATCTGGATAATGGACTGAGCAGTTACACACAGCTCACCTGGTCACAAACCTCTCTGCTATGGTGAGATGGATTTGATTTCCATTTAAATCGTATTCATTATTTCTATATGTAAATTAGCCAAAGAATTGATGCTTTTGAATTACGGTGCTGGAGGAGACTCTTGAGCAGGCATAGGCAACCTTGGCTCTCCAGATGTTTTGGAACTACAACTCCCATGATCCCTAGCTAACAGGGCAGTGGTCAGGGATCATGGGAGTTGTAGTTCCAAAACATCTGGAGAGCCAAGGTTGCCTATGCCTGCTCTTGAGAGTCCCATGGACTGCAAGAAGATCAAACCTATCCATTCTTAAGAAAATCAGCCCTGAGTGCTCACTGGAAGGACAGATCATGAAGCTGAGGCGCCAATACTTTGGCCACCTCATGAGAAGAGAAGATTCCCTGGAAAAGTCTTCTCCCTGATGTTGGGAAAGATGGGGGGCACAAGGTGAAGGGGACGACAGAGGACGAGATGGTTGAACAGTGTTCTTGAAGCTACCAACAGGAGTTTGAGGAAACTGCAGGAGGCAGTGGGAGACAGGTGTGCCTGGTGTGCTCTGGTCAACTATCTAGAGTCAGCAAAAATAGGTGGGTCCACAAAATGAAATATCTTAACTACAGAGTTCAACCATTGGTCCATCTAGTCAGTGTTGCTTACTCTAATCAGCACCTGATCTCCAAGGCCAGCTTTTTCCAAGTCCTGCTCCTGAGATCCTTTTCAGCTGGAGAATGAACCACATTCTTCGCAACTGGGCTGCGTAATGGAGATAAGAGCCACTCAATTCCTCATGTGTTAACTTCCTGTGTGCTGGGCTGCTGCTCCAAGCACAGGAGCAGGTTCGTTTAAAAGATAGCAACCCTAACTCCCAGTTAGGGATGGGTGAATCTGTCAATTTCTGTTTCTCTCCATTTCTCATTTCCCCAATCTTAAATTCAGTTCCGCACATTTCCATATCAGCTTGTGATTTTTTTTAAAAAAAGTCTTCATGAAAGTTCATTCATATTTGGTGTAAAGTTCTCATAATAGACACCTTTTTTGGCAAAGCAATTTCCCCTAATATAATGAGTTTTTGCATGTTATATGCATTTTGCATGTTTAGACCTTTAAACCTCCCCCCTTAAATAAATTCAGACAAGACTCAAATTTTGGTTTGGTTTCTGGCAGATTTTAGGCCACAACTTTATTGATTACATTAGGTGAGTGGTTGCATAGGCTCTGGTTTGACTAGCTCCCTGCACCGTTGCAGGTAGCGCTGACCCAGGGCACCAGCATAGGTCAGCCTAGGGTGAACATCTGGAATGGCGGAAGGCCAGGGACATGCTATGTCCACCACCCAGATGTCCCCCTGGACTCAGGCATAGGCACAACCCCTTTCAGGGTTGACCAAACCATTGAGTCCCTGTATTCCTTTAACGGAATACCCTTCACATAGGGATGACGAGAGCGTTCCCCCATCCCTATCACCTGAACCAGAGCCTATCTGCAATCTTTCAAGTTGTGACGAATTGCTATGCAGCAGGCAAAACCCAAGTGGCACCAGCCAATCAGCCAAGTGGGGAAAATTCCTGCTGTGCCCCTGTCCCAACAACAGACAACATACGACGACATAGCAAGGTCAAGCGCACAAGCCCTACAAGTAGGGAGAGGTGGACAGGTGTTCCGAATGCACACACCGAAAGAGGAAGCTCTGAGTCACATGCATGGTCATATATAGGTTCCTTGATCAGTTTGGCTAGCGTCCCATTGGCCTGATTAAACCCAGCATCAAGGGACCTACCAATAGGGTGTTGAGGCTATACAATTGTACCCACCCACAACATGGGGTTTGGTTGCCAGGTCGCACCACAACATGCCCTCTTTGAGGGAGGACACGATTGAATGCAATCTTTGCCCAAATATATGCATTTTTGTACATTTTTTGTACACATTACTGGGTCGAAGAACTGCATTGCAAAATTCAGAGAAGTGCAGAATGTGAAACGTGACTGGTTTCAAAAAGTGCAAATTAGATAGAATTGCTTTCAGTTGTGAATTGAACCCAATTTCTCCCCATTCCGACTCCCAGTAGACCAGTCCTTGGTTAAATTCCACCGCTTGCAGCATCCACATCCCTCCCCACACTCTTTTCTATGTATTATCTTGCCAATTCGACTGGCAAGTGCACTATTGGCTTCCTGTTGTGAATTACAGTGTAGCTGCAGTTTTCGCAATAATACTGAATGCATGCAACTCATTTGCCTGAGTGGGAATGCTCCAAACATTTAAACAATGCTAACACAGCGTCCTTGGGGCAAGCTAGAATCACCAACAGGATCTGTAGAGGGGGTAGAGAAACTCTTTGCCTGGGTGCCAGCCAGTTGAGTTTCCTATGCAAAATATGTCTAGTGCCTAACAGCATTAGGATAAAAATAAATGCCTTCGTCAGATCCACAGTCCCTCTAGCTCACTGCTATTTGAGCTAACTGAGAGTGACTCTCTAAAATGTATCAGGCAGAGTTTCTTCCCTAGGCCTGCAACTTCAGATCTTTAAACTGGAAACTCAATCAACTGAATAAGGGAGAAGGTGGCCATGACTGGATACACACCATACTTGTAAACCACATTAAAAGCAGATTATTCTCCCCTCAAAGAATCCTGGGAACTGTAGTTCGTTAAGGACACTGGGATTTGTGGCACTGTGGTGGGTAAACTACAGTTCCCAGATTTCTTTGGGGGGGGATAAAAATTTGCTTTTGATGCACTTAAAATGCATGGTGTATATACAGCCAAAATGCAAAGGTGGATTGGCTTTCTGTACTTTTAATAACTCTAGGCAAACGAGGGGGGATTTTGTTTCTCTCACCTCTGGCAGGAGGGTGGTGGTACTTTGTCATGACACAGTGCTGCAGCCATTTGAAAAGTCCCATCATTTGAAATCCCCCCTCCCCCCATTAGAATGATGATTAGGGCAAGACCATTAGACTGGATGGTTTGCATGGCGTTGTTGTACAAATTGGCGGGGTGGTGGTGGTTGTGGCAGTGGCTCTGGGGTAGCATCAGGCAGCATAATGGAAAGGTTGGTCAACAAAGGGAAAGGACATGGCTTGCACAAGTAGAATCCAACACAGAGCTAAATGGGGGGGGGCGGGGGCAAAATGAGGCCTATCTACTCATGCAACAGGACTTCCCTCCTCTTCTCCCCCTGTGCACCTTCTAAACCTGTTCGGTGAGTTCCTCAGCCCTCCAGATCAGATTTAGGGGGTGCAAGGGTAGAAAGGGGGGGAGTCTCTACTGCATATGCAACAACATAGTTGAATCCTGCTCCATACAAATTGCCATTTTATTTCCTTACACATGTATATCCCACCTTACATAGGCTCCAAGGTGGCATCCAAGTGGTTCTCAGGTGGTTGCCCATCCAGGTGTGAACCAGGCACAGACCTGCTTAGCTTCAGCACAGTGGTAGCCACATGTGCCTTCAGGCCATACTGAAACTGAAATCTTTCTGGTGGGCTTCCCAGAGGCATCTGATAGGCCACTCTGAGAACAGGATGCCGGAGTGGATGAGCCTTTGAACAGATTCAGCAGGGCTTTTTGTATCTTCTTCACAGTAGGCCTTCTTTTCTTTTTACTTTTGGAACTGCTGGTTCTTTCTCTCAGTGGCCACTGCAAGGCTGTAGGGTATGTTGACCTCGTAGAAAGCCAGCTGCCAGATCTTTATATAACAACCCTGCACTTTTACTCTCATTCTTCCACCATCTGGATTTGGCCTTTATCTCTTGATAAGAAAAACAAATGGAAATTCTCCCAAGCAATCTGTTGTCCCTCTTGATACCGGCACAGTGAGTTCTTTGGTACCAAATGGAAAAGAAAAAGAAAAAACCCACAAGTGGCCAGCCAGAGCAAGGAAATCTGACCAATCCGGCCTATTAATATCCGGGATGGAAGTTCCTTCCCACTTTGCTGATAAACTCAGGTGTGCAGTTGTGTTAAACAAGAGCTCTCACCTTGCTGCTTTTCCAGGTCTGGGCCAAGATTTTTTTGCTGCCTGAGGTAAAAGATAAGATGCCTCCTCCCACCGCCATTCCACATACAGAAGATGCCTGGTGTGGCTACTGAATCTTATTTAAGTCATGGGATAGTGCCCTCAACTAGGCCATACCTCAGTGGTAGGACACCTGGTTTGCATGGAGGCATCAGGTTGAATTCTACAGTAAATACCTTGTATAGAAGCACCCTATGAGTCTGACCAAACTGCGGGAGACAGTGGAAGACAGGAGGGCCTGGTGTGCTCTGGTCCATGGGGTCACGAAGAGTCAGACATGACTAAATGACTAAACAACTAAACAAACAACAACGACAGAAGCACCCTAAATTCCCCTCTCCTCTGCTACTTCTCAGCTACAAAGAACTTCTCTCCTGCACCAACACTAAGCAAAGAAAAAGGGCAGTTGGGGTATTATCATCATTGTCAGAGGCATCTTTCCCATAGGGCCTAGTGGCGCATTGCGCCAGGACACCAGCCTCTCAGGGGCACTGGCGGGGCACAACCAGCCACTAAGCCCTATGACACCCGTGGCTGCCTCCTCCTCCGCTTATGCCCCCGGAGGAAAGAAGCCGCCTGCCAAGGAAAGAGAGGGAGGGAGAGAGAGCGCTCTTCTCCAGGCGGCGGTACCGGCGTCTGCAGCAAGACCCTCCAGCTAGGGCAATTCACAAGAGCTGAGACCACGTGGGTGAGCAAGGTGGGAGGGAGCGCGCCGACACAGCCCACTGCCCAGCATGGCTTTCCACTTAAAGCGGCGATGGCCCCAGAAAAGGGGAGCCCGCCGTCAGAGAGTGGCTGCCCGTAGGGGGCTTCTGTGAGGAGAGGGGGCGCCTCCCGAGCCACTCTGACCCTGGGAGTGGGCTTTGTTTCTCCCCTGGTTAGCTTCTTAGCCGCGATCGGGGGCATTTCTCCGACGGAGCGCCCTGGGTCGCGGGCCGCCTCCACCCACACCTCCTTCCTCCCACCCGGGTTGGGATGCACAAAGGATTCATCACGTTTAGAAGAAAAGATGGGAGCCAAGCGCTGGTTTCAAAGAGCCTTCCTTCTGCTGGAGTGGGAGGGCCAGAGGAGCATGGGACGGAGCAGGAAAACGAGGCTGGCTACCAGCGCACAGCATCCAAGCGGCTCTTGCTGGTCCCGCTGCCGCACCGCGCCTCCTCCTTCTCCCCGCGCTGTGTGCACGCTGGTGTCAAAGCTCTAAATTTTGGGAAAGGGAGGGGGCGCTGGAGGGATCTTTGCGCCACGGCGCTGGCTGTGCTTAAGACTGCCCTGATCATTATTGTTGCCATTTTTGTTTATTGATTCCCCCCCCCTTCATCTGATGATTGCAAGGTGATGTTAAATCCTACTTAAGAAAAGAAATACCACGGGCTTCCCATAGGCATCTGGTTGGCCACTGTGAGAACAGGATGCTGGGCTTTATATGCTATTGGCCTGATCCAGCAAGGCTGTTCTTATGTTCCTATGATAAATGACTACTAGTCAATGAGTCAATTTGTGACTAAAATACTACATTACACTTGACTCTAGTCCAACGTGCAGCTTGACCCAGGAGGAGCCGACATTTTATTTAGCATTTTCTGTGAAGGGTGCAGGCCAAGCTTTGCTACCTCCTTAAATAACATATCTTCCCAAGCACTCTGTGGCTGAGGGTGAGCAGCATGGATCAAAGTCTGCTTGGTCAGCTTCGTGTCTGAGCGGAGGGCCCAAACAAATGGAGATTTGTGGTCTCCTCTCCTCTCCCACCCCAACCTTAAAGCACATGCCAGGGAAGTGGGTCAGGGGGAGCTTTTGTTCCCAGCAGGAGGGGCTCTTCTTGCTTCCCACCCACCCACCCACCCAGCCAGCAAGCAAAAAACAAAACAAAAGCAGCAACAAAAACCGATTCTTCCACATTGTGACAGGTAAGTACAATGGATCATGCACAGGCCAGAGCCAGCGGGGAGAAATCAGGCAAAGGAGCATGACAGGATTTAGCAGAATGTCTTCAGATGATGTCCAGAAAAACGAATAATAACACACACACAAACATGGAATGTAACAAAGTTCCCCATATAAATCCACACTTTCTGAGACTGTTTCCCCTTCCTTGAGAGAGGCTTGAAGGAGGGTGACAAAGGAGAATGAATTTTCTGTCTCCCCATTTGTGAAATGCCCTCCCTAGTGAGATCTTCCTGGCACTTTCTCAGCATCAGGTAAAAACATACCCCCCCTTCCACCACTGCCCCAATACATTTGATGGGCTATGATTTCCTTGTCTGCTGTTAGGCTACCATCACAGCTTCCTGCTGATGCTGGCAGTGGGTGAGGTTAATTTGGGTATTTTTTTAACGACCTGCCTGTCTTTTTGTGTGAACGTGTTTATATTGTAATGTATTTTCCCCCTTACGTTTATGTTGTAAATATGTTGTAAGTGGCATGGATACCCTTTTGTGTAACTAGCGACTAGTAAGTTTAAGAAATAATAAAAATAAATAATTCTCCCAGCACTGCTTCCCTGATAAAAAAAAACTACTTCCCAAAGTTGCTGTTGCTTGCTTATTTATTATTAAAATAGTTTACCCTTCCTTCCTTTCCATCCTTCAAATGAGACTGTCTGTGTTAAGAATCATAGAATCATAGAATCGTAGAGTTGGAAGAGACCACAAGGGCCATCCAGTCCAACCCCCTGCCGAGCAGGAAACAGGAAAGAGCTCCAAAGTATTTCACAATTTAAAATCTTAGCAACAATAAATGTCAGAAAAATATTCTCAGGTCGGCCTCAGGAGCTGATAGCACAAGCTCCCTGGCCTGGTCTCCCTTTCTCGCACATGCCTGGTGCTACGGCATTTGCACCAACATTTCGATAGACTTTGCTGTTAAGGAAGGTCATGTACCTGTTTTGCTTGTTTTTTAGTCACATTGCATTCCAGGGGGATATGACCTTAAGGTTGTAATGGAGAGCTCAATGAAGATGTTGCCCCAGTGCGTGGCAGCTGTGAAAAAAAGGGCACATTCAATGCTAGGGGTCATTAGGAAAGGAATTGAAAACAAACTTGCTGATGTCACAATGCCATTATGCAAATTTATGGCGCAAGCACCTTGGGAATGTGGTGTACAGCTCTGGTCGCCTCAAAAAGGATATTGTAGAGTTGGAAAAGAGCAACCAAAATGATCAAGGGGATGGAGTTGACTCCCGTTTGAGGTTGCAGCATATGGGGCTCTTCAGTTTACAGAAAAGGCAAGTAAGAGTTTGTAAAGTGGGTAGAGAAAAGTTTTTTCCCCTCTCTCACAACACTAGACCTCATGGATATCAGCTGATGCTGAATGTTTGGAGATTCAGTGCAGTTTTTTTTTTTAAAAAAAGAACCTCTTTACACAGCACATAGGAGCTCGCTCCCGCAAGCGGCAGTGATGGCCACCAACTTAGGTGGCTTTAAAAGCACTGGGCAAGTTCAGGAAATACAAGGCTATTATTGATGGCTACTAGCTATGATGACTATGTTCTACCTTCACTGTCAGAGGCAATATGCCCCTGAACACCAGCTGCTGGGAGTCACAGGTGGGGAGAGGACTGTTGTGCTCTGGTGCTGCTTGCGGGCTTACCAAGAGCATCTGGTTGGCCACTGTGAGAACAGGATGCTGAACCAGATGGGCCACTGGCTTGAGCAAGCAAACTTCCTTTGTTCTTGGGATAAATGACTACTAGTCAAATGACTACTAGTCATTATGGCAGGGCCAGCTGGTATAGCCAATGTTCAGGGATGATGGGAGTCGTAGTCCAACAACACCTGGAGGGCCACAGGTTCTCATCCCTACAGCATGTTTATATGCTTCCTCTAGGATCAGAGGCCACATCCTTCTGGATGCCAGTTCCTGGGGAAGAACTGCTAGAGAGGGCTATTGGAGCTCATATCCTGCTTGCAAGCTGTCCAGAAGTATCTGGTTCCCTACCATTGGAAACACAATATTGGACTTGGTAGACCTTGGAGCTGATCCAGTGGGACTCAATCAATCAATAAACTTTATTTGCATAGCCGACAGCCATAGCAACAGAATACACGCAATATACAATTAAAAAGAACATGGATAAAAGGATCAGTCATATGACTATGATTATCGTTTAAAAGGTAGCCCTTAGTCTCATTGCATCCAGTGGGACTCTTCTTATGCCCAATTCATCTGGATTTCATGGCGTCCAATCCTATGCTTGTCCCATTGTGTTCAGTGCCTCTTATTCCCTAAAGAAAAAAATTCCTTCCAGTAGCACCTTAGATACCAACTAAGTTTGTCATTGGTATGAGCTTTTGTGTGCATGCAAACTTCTTCAGATACCTTATTCCCTAGCAAGTGTGCTTAGATTGCAACCTAAAATTCCATGCCAAGAAGCAAAAAAGCCAAAGAAAATTCATGTTGATTTAATGATATTCACATTGCCTTATATAACTGACAACACTGTCTACCTGGACAAAGGCTTTAATTCTCTCCTCCTCCCTGCAATGTTTGCAGCCTAATCTGATGGCATTCTGCACACTAATAAGGATGCATTAACCTATAACCTCTCACACCAGTGTGCTAGGAAGCAAACATTTCCCTTAAGTGTGCACAGCCTTGAGAAAATAATAGCACAAACTCTAAAGTGTCAATATTTAACAGGTCTTTATTGGAACAATCCTTTTGGTTTATAGGGAGAAAAAAGATCTGTAAGGAAAATAGCCGTGTTGGTCTGACGCAGTCAAAATAAAAATAAAAAAATCCTTCCAGTAGCACCTTAGAGACCAACTAAGTATTACTTTCGTGTGCATGCACACTTCTTCAGATACACTGAAACAGAAGTAACCAGACCCTTATGTACAGTCAGAGGGTGTGTGTGGATATTTTATTTTTATTTTGTAAGGAAAATGTTTATTTCCTTTTCGTTAAACAGGTTATTCATTTAGGAGCAGCTTTTGGGGGCCAATTCCTTACAAAATGATGTGCAGAAAGAAATAAAACAACAGAAACTCAGCTAGCGTGATTATAGATACGGTAAATTGACACATGAGAGATACTGAACTAGATCACCAGCATTTTCTTTAGGAAATGCAATAGTAAAAAGATAAGGCCTTAAGGCCTCCTTGAATGCTAGACTGGAAGGGGACAAATGAAGGCTAACAACTTGAGCCCAAAGAACCTTAAAGACCACCTGATTCTTTATGTCCCACCTTGATCACTGAGATCTTCTCATGGGTCACTTTTTGTGGTCCCCGCACACCTCCACTCTGCCTTAGTCTTTCTAACTACCAGACAGTTGAGGAAGAAGCTCACACCCATTTGCCCCCGGCGCGGAGCCACTTCCTTTGTTACCTTAACAACCTATAGTTAGGGGGCCATCACCATGAAGCTGGCCTGGCTGCTTCAACAGTTGAATCCCCCATTAGATTTTAGCCCTTGCTGGATCCAGGAATTAGAAGGGACTCAGGCATACAGCCTAACCCTGCCCCCAAACTCACAGCAATACATTGACTATGATGCTGAGACTGATGGGAGTTGTGGTTCACAGCATCTGGAGGGCAGCCTGTGGTTACTCCTGGCCCTAGATGCTGGAGAGGAAGAGATGGCAGGAAGACACTTGATGTTGGTTCCTCTAGCTAAGCATTAGCTCCATACCAGGGTTGGGAAACCTGCAGTCCCAAGGGCTGCCTGTGGCCCTCAGCCTCATTTCATGCAGCCCTTGGCCTAGTTTCAAAAGTCTGCCCACTTCACAAACTCCACCCATCTTTGAGTTGGCTTTCGCCATTTTGTCCCCAGTTTCACCCACATTTGGGCCCAGCTCCACCTACTCTTGTGTCTGGTTCTGTCCCCTGTGGGGATGCAGGCCCTGAAAGGTTCCCCAACCCCTGATCTATACACACTGACCTGCAGCAGCTTGCCAGCATTTCAGACAGGAGTCATAGAATCATAGAGTTGGAAGAGACCACAAGGGCCATCCAGTCCAACCCCCTGTCAAGCAGGAAACACCATCAAAGCATTCTTGACAGTCTTCCTCAGCCCTATCTGGAGATAGAACCTGGGGCCTTCTACAGGCAAAGAAACTGCTCTAACTCTAAGGCACAGCAGCCCACTCCCTCTGCACATGGAAATTCCATTATTCATTATGGCTAGTCACTGTTGAAAGACCAGTACTCCGCAAGAAATCATTATATATATAGCTGTTAATTACAACAAGACGCAAGAGCATTTATCTTCAGTAACTACTCGTTGCAACACAGAGCTGGAAGCTATGTGATCAAGAGACAAAACAGATCAACGATTACTTAATTACCATTGGATCCTATTTTTAAAAATGGTTCAGCATTTATGACCCCAACCTTCATTTCATTGCTGAAGACATTTGTGTCTCTTCAGTAGGAAATCCAACCGTTTATTTTTGTTTATTAATTAAATTTCTGTACCACTCTTCATCCGAGGATCACATGTCGGTTTACAAACAGGCAAAAAACGAAGACATTATACCGGGGGAAAAAAACTAAACAAAGCTCACTCAGATGGGAAAGAGATGCCTCCCTTCTCCCCAGCCAATCAAAAGCCAGGAATCGCATGGCCATTTGGTTGCGATAACCACTGATTTGCCATTTAACCCAAGTTGTTTGCTTTGGTTGAGGCATTGGAATGGGACTGGTTGTTTGCACACCTGACAACTTTGGGTTGTCGGGCCCATTCATCTGGTGTCATAATTGCCCTGAATAAACTCAGGGCTTTTAAAATGGATATCACATAATGCTGATAACCTTCCCAGCTATGTAGATAAACGAAGCCTACACACAGCCCTTTCTCAAGCTTTGCACAAAGGTGGACCACGATCTTGAAATACGGGAAGAACAGGGTTCTTCCACGGTGGCTTTGAGTGATGCTAAAGAAGGCAAGGGAGCAGCACGTGGACCTCAGAGTCACAAAGCGTGTTAAATAGCTTAATGGTAGAGTCATTTTTTAAAAATTGTTTATAAAATCCGACTGCCATATGCTTGCATTCTGATGACTGCTGAAATATTTAGGGCTTGTTGGAGAGCACATTGAGCCCCTTTTGCTGCACAGACCTTCTTTCTATCATCTCTCAAAAGGGGTGCCTCACCGATAACAGGACTCCACCACTAATCTATTCCATGTTATGGGAGGCTTAAACACCACTCAGTAAGTAATGCTGGAATATTATTGGGCTGGTTCACAGATAATGTGGCTTAGCTTTATGTGTGAACCGAACCCAGCAGGGGCGGAGCAAGCGGGGGGTGGGGGGCAGTCCGCCCCAGGTACCGCCCTGGAGGGGGTGTCACTCGGGGCCGCGCCCCCACCCCTTGCCTCTGCACGACAGCCTTGAAAAAAAAACAAAAACAAAGCTGCAGGTGCA
The DNA here is from genome assembly GCF_963506605.1 of Zootoca vivipara. Taxonomy (NCBI): domain Eukaryota; kingdom Metazoa; phylum Chordata; class Lepidosauria; order Squamata; family Lacertidae; genus Zootoca; species Zootoca vivipara. Next base: position 34,846,466 of record NC_083281.1, on the reverse strand, counting down.
CCGGCCGAGCAATTGGGCGTCGTGCGAGTGCCTGCTGGAGGGGGATGGCACTCAGGGCCGCGCCCCCGCCATCAGCACCTGAGCCTGGACGCTCCGTTTAGAAGTCCCGGGTGACGTGATTCCTCCTCTACCTAGCATGCATGTTCTAAATGGAGCCTAAACGGAGTGTCCAGGCTCCAGGTAGATAGCCCACTGGTGCGGTGGGCGCGCTGCGCCAGTGGGATGTCTATCTGGAGCCTGGACACTCCATTTAGGCTCCATTTTGAATTCACAGGGGGGTTGTGATCCCCCTCTACGTAGCAACGCATGCCTGGGGGCATGGCAATTTGCCACCCCAGGTGTAGTGGTGCCTCGCTATGTCCCTGCAACCCAGCAGCTTAACTATGGTTTATTACTGTGGTTAAAACTTGCCTGCTAACTGAGCTGTGAGTAAAGAGCGGCAAAAACTTCAAACTGCTCTCAAGACTACTCTCGATGGTGCTTGTGACTATTCTGTGACACAATAAACCAAGGTTTAAGTGATCATCTGCTAGATGCCTCATCTTTAGCTATGGTTTATTAACTATGGTCAGCTTCAATTATAGTTAATGGTATTCATGAATTAGCGTCATTTACAAACCACTGTTCTCTTAAACAAGGGCACCACAGACACAGTAAATGCCTCACCCTGCCCTCAGTCCCAGTTCAATTCAGCCTTTGCGTGTTCATTGGAATTTGTATTGGGCTATGTGTATGGACCCCTTACCATAATAAAGGACAAAAGTGGTAAGGACCTAACAGAAGCAGAAGACATCAAGAAGAGGTGGCAAGAATACACAGAGGAATTATACCAGAAAGATATGGAGGTCTCGTACACCCCAAGTAGTGTGGTTGCTGACCTTGAGCCAGACATCCTGCAGAGTGAAGTCAAATGGGCCTTAGAAAGCACTGCTAATAACAAGGCCAGTGGAAGTGATGGTATTCCAGCTGAACTATTTAAAAATTTAAAAGATGATGCTGTTAAGGTGCTACACTCAATATGCCAGCAAGTTTGGAAAACTCAGCAATGGCCAGAGGATTGGAGAAGAGCAGTCTACATCCCAACCCCAAAGAAGGGCAGTGCCAAAGAATGTTCCAACTACTGCACAATTGCGCTCATTTCACACGCTAGCAAGGTTATGCTTAAAATTCTACAAGGCAGGCTTAGGCAGTATGTGGACCAAGAACTCCCAGAAGTGCAAGCTGGATTTCGAAGGGGCAGAGGAACCAGAGACCAAATAGCAAACATGTGCTGGATTATGGAGAAAGCTAGAGAGTTCCAGAAAAACGTCTACTTCTGCTTCATTGACTATGCAAAAGCCTTTGACTGTGTTGACCACAGCAAACTACCGGTATGGCAAGTTCTTAAAGAAATGGGAGTGCCTGATCACCTCATCTGTCTCCTGAGAAATCTCTATGTGGGACAAGAAACTACAGTTAGAACTGGATATGGAACAACTGATTGGTTCAAAATTGGGAAAGGAGTACGACAAGGTTGTATATTGTCTCCCTGCTTATTTAACTTATATGCAGAATTCTTTATGCGAAAGGCTGGACTAGATGAATCCCAAACCGGAATTAAGATTGCCGGAAGAAATATCAACAACCTCAGATATGCAGATGACACAACCTTGATGGCAGAAAGTGAGGGGGAATTAAATAACCTTTTAATGAGGGTGAAAAAGGAGAGCGCAAAATATGGTCTGAAGCACAACATCAAAAAAACCAAGATCATGGCCACTGGTCCCATCACCTCCTGGCAAATAGAAGGGGAAGAAATGGAGGCAGTGAGAGATTTTACTTTCTTGGGCTCCTTGATCACTGGAGATGGTGACGGCAGTCACAAAATTAAAAGATGTCTGCTTCTTGGGAGAAAAGCAATGACAAACCTAAACAGCATTTAAAAAGCAGAGACATCATCTTGCCTACAAAGGTCCGTATAGTTAAAGCTATGGTTTTTCCAGTAGTGATGTATGGAAGTGAGAGCTGGACCATAAAGAAGGCTGATCGCCGAAGAATTGATGCTTTTGAATTATGGTACTGGAGGAGACTCTTGAGAGTCCCATGGACTGCAAGAAGATCAAACCTATCCATTCTGAAGGAAATAAGCCCTGAGTGCTCAGTGGAAGGACAGATCCTGAAGCTGAGGCTCCAATACTTTGGCCATCTCATGAGAAGAGAAGACTCCCTGGAAAAGACCCTGATTTTGGGAAAGATGGAGGGCACTAGGAGAAGGGGACAGCAGAGGACGAGATGGTTGGACAGTGTTCTCGAAGCTACGAACATGAGTTTGACCAAACTGCGGGAGGCAGTGGAAGACAGGAATGCCTGGTGTCACAAAGAGTCGGACACGACTAAGCGACTAAACAACAACAACGTGTATGGATGCAGGTGGCGCTGTGGGTTAAACCACAGAGCCTAGGGCTTGCTGATCAGAAGGTCAGCAGTTTGAATCCCTGCAATGGAGTGAGCTCCTGTTGCTCGGTCCCAGCTCCTGCCAACCTAGCAGTTTGAAAGCACGTCAAAGTGCAAGTAAATACGGTAGGTACCACTCCGGCGGAAAGGTGAATGGCATTTCTGTGCATTGCTCTGGTTCGCCAGAAGCAGCTTAGTCATGCTGGCCACATGACCTGGAAGCTGTACACCGGCTCCCTCAGCCAGTAAAGCGAGATGAGTGCCGCAACCCCAGATTCGTCTGCGATTGGTCAGGGGTCCCTTTACCTTTACCTATACCTATGTGTAGCTTTAACAATGAGCTTGAGGAAGAACAGAGAAGGGGCACCATTTGACTGCAGCTAAAGTACTTCAGAGAACTTGAAAGCTTGCACAGTATTTTGTGACATTTTGGTTGGCTTAATATTGTTCTAAATGTGGATTTTGGAACTATCCACAAAGTTGCTGAAGAGGACTTTTCATCCTGGGCTCCATGGTTTTGCTTCTATTTCCTCTTGCTAGACCTGCAGGAAATTGAGGTCACTCACACTTCCCTGCTTCTATCTAATGCTCCTCCTCCTCAGGAAGGCAATTGCCTGGCCCCTCCCCAGCGAAGTTCCTGCTAAGGTTGCCTTGGGAGAAAATTCTTTCCCAGCGCATTCCATTCCTTGATTGATCCAGCCCAAGACATATGAGCAATAGGAGAAATACTTTGGGCTTCCACTTTACATGTCTTTGCCTTTGGCTGGTATGAAGCAATTGGGCTCCCCCGTTGGGATCAAATGGATAGCAAAGGGGCATTGCCAACCAGCTGGCGGGGGCATGCTCTTCCATTGTATTTCACATAGAACAGGAGTGGGGAGCCTGTGGCCCTCCAGGTGTCATTAAACTCCAATTCCCATCAGCCCCAGCCAGCATGGTCAAATTGTCAGGGACCATGGGAATTTGTTTATTTTTAATTCATAAAATTTATATACCGCTTGATTGTAGCGGGGGTGGGCACCTCAAAGTGGTTTACAAAAAGGTAAAACAATAAGATTGTCACTAAATATTTAAAACCACAATTTAAAACATATGGAGAATTAAAACCATAATACAGTAGACTAGGATTGCCATATATTCAGAGGTAAAAATACAGATAAAAAAAGTTGAGCTTAAAATTTGCTTAAAATTGTTTTTTTTTTAAAAAAAAAAGCTGATGGGCATGTAGCCCCCCCCCCCCAAGAGGACATGTCCAGGGTTTTCTGGACGTATGGCAACCCTAGCTAAATGAAAATAAAACTCATATAAACTTTCCAAAGATCTGGGTAGGTTTGTCTAAATAATAATGCAGTGGAGGTACCTGCAGTGGAGGTAAATAGACAGGGAGTTCCAAAGTGTCTGCGCCGCCACACCAAACAATTGGATTCTTACAGACGTGGTGTGGGCATCATGGGGCACCTGTAAAAGTGATAGTCCAAAGCCGTTTGGAGGGTCACAGGTTTCCCCCCCCCCCCTGATATGGATGGAAAATTTCAACTGAACACCATTGAACTTCCTAGCAGTATGGAAAGAGCTATGTCACTGGATTTAAACGGTTTCTTAAAGAGCCATTCCCTCTCCACCCTGGTATCCTGGCAAACATAGTTCTGCAAGGAAGTGAGTGGGCTAGGGACCTCTAATACAGAATTCTTATCCAAAAAAAGCAAGCGTGTGGTTGACTGCCATTAATCGTTGAATAAAACAGAGATGTGGACCCCAGTTGCCATCAACCAACAGCACTTGGAGGGTCATAGTTTGCTTAGCCCCAAATAAAGTGTTGCACTTGATGACGCTGTTGCAGCTGACCAAACTATGCTGCCAGCAACCCCACAGGGCCTGAAGAGAAGTCTCTCAGTAGAGGAAGAAGACACCCACGTGTACACAACTCTCCGTTTGCTTGTTGCCTGCACTGGAATGTCACGCTGAGGATTCCCTCCTAGGTTATTGCTGTTATTATCGTTTGTGCAGACGCGACACACGCCCTTTGGACAATTACACACTCTCTGACTTCCCCAGCGTACCTACCTGTGCACTGTCTCATCACAAAAGGAATGTTGTAGCACCAAGGTAGGTGAAGCACCCAGGCCCAGAAGCAGGAATTAGAAACTGCATTGGAATCTTGGAAAACCCCAGGCTCCTAATTTAGAACCCTGGGGCTGATGCCTTCCCCCAGGCTTCCATACCCTCCAACATTTCTCTGATGAAAATAGGGACATAAATAAATAAATAATAATAATAATAATAATAATAATAATAATAATAATAATACCCTGCCCATCTGACTGGGTTGCCCCAGCCACACTGGGCAGCTTCCAACATGTACAAAAACATTATAAAACATTAAACATTTAAAGAAAACTGATTTCAGATGGCTCAGGGGGTATCGGATAACCATAGCTGCCAAGTCTCCCGTATTCCCCGGGAAATCCCTGTTTTTCCAGCTGTTCCTAGCTGAAAAAACTGATTTTTTTGTTTTCCCCTGGTTTATTCTGCCGTGGTGGCCATTTTGGAACTGGGCGGAGCATGCTCAGAAGCGACTTTTGATGCTGCTCTGCCCAGTTCCAAAATGGCTGCAGTGTGACTTCTGGCGCGGCAGCCATTTTGGAACTGGGTAAAGCAGCATCAAAAGTCACTTCTGAGCATGCTCCGCCCAGTTCCAAAATGGTGGCAGCGCTACTTCCGGTCTGCTACTTCCACCCGGTCCCTTATTTCTCCGACAGCAACTTGGCAGGTATGCGGATAACTCCATACCCTCTAACATTTCTCCGATGAAATAGGGGCATCCTAAGGAAAAGCGGGACATTCTGGGCTCAAATCGAAAACTGGGACGGCTTCTGTAAATCCAGGACCGTCCCTAGAAAACACTTGGAGAGTGTGGGCTTTGCAGGCCCCATTGATCACTTCTTCTTTTAATATTCATTCAAATGGTGGCATCTTGAGCACGTTCCTTGAGAGATGTGCTGGGCCCCGAGGAAGATGGGAGTGATCAGCCCTCAGCATATTTCTCTTTGTCGGAGCATGTGTGTTTATGAGTCAACACTTGCAAAGCCAAATGCAATTAACTCTAAACGGAGATCTCAATTAAATGGTGATCATCTGCTGAAGCACCTTGGATGTCTGTTTTAGGTCTCCCATTGTGAGCAGCACGAGCAGAATTACTAAAGGTCTGTGACGCATTTCCCAGCTAGGAGTGAGTCTCTGCTACATTTGGGCACGTTTTATGCGAAGAGTGGCAATCACGAGAGACCGTGGAAACAACAAGTGGCTCGTAAGAGGGGTTGCTTTGCTATACTGTGGCCCTTGGGTCTGAACAAATTACCCAATTCTGACACATTTCAAACCAGCCAGGATGAACACAGCGGGGCAACAAAAAAAAACCAACAACAACACTCTTGATGAAAATACCAGAGCTCTTCTTTCCACCTTCTGGAAATGCTTCCTGTCACGCATTTGCTTGTTTTCTACCCCAAGCACCTGCACCTGCCATGAAAAGCCTCAGCTGAGAAGAATAAGAAGTAAAAGAGACCCTGTCACCCAAAGCCCTCTTTCTTACTCTTCCCCTTTCTCCCTTGCTGCCCCCTTGAATGCCTCTGGGGCGCCACCTCCTTTCTTTCCTTCAACACCCCCTTCTAAATCCACCTTTTTTTTAAAGGCTTTGGGACACCCCCTAACTCCAGATAGCTGTACAGTGGTGAGAGCCAGTGTGGTGTAGTGGTTAAGAGCAGTAATCTGGTGAACCGGGTTCGATTTCCCGCTCCTCCACATGCAGCTGCTGGGTGACCTTGGGCTAGTCACACTTCTCTGAAGTTTCTCAGCCCCACTCACCTCACAGAGTGTTTGTTGTGGGGGAGGAGGGGAAAGGAGAATGTTAGCCGCTTTGAGACTCCTTAGAGTAGTGATAAAGCGGGATATCAAATCCAAACTCCTACTCCTACTCCTCTTCTTCTACTACTACCTTGGTTTACAACCATAATCCGTTCCAGAGGTCCGGTTGTAAACCAAAACAGGTTGTAACCCAAAGTGCACTTTCGCCAATGGGGCCTCCCCCCTCCAAAAAATGGGTTGTAATCCAAAAAAAGGGACACACACTTCTGGGTTTGACATGGTTGTAGTCCAAAACAGTTGCAAACCAAGGTACGTACCCATAGCTGCCAAGTCCCCCGTTTTCCCCAGGAAAACCCCTTTTTTACTTACCTTTCCCCGGTGGTCCCCCGTATCACTTCATCTCCCGTTTTTCTCCGTTATTTTCTCCTGCTGGCGGCCATTTTTTTCTTTCCGATTTGCCCTTCTATGGGCACCAAAAATGGCCGCCGCCAGCTTCAAAAGCCGCATGTACGCATGTCCGGAATTGCATAGACGTCACTTCCGGTGTTGACGGCGGCCATTTTGGTGCCCATAGATGGGCGGAGCGTCACCGGAAGTTGCGTCGGAGCACTTCCTGACATGCGCACAAGCGATTTTCGAAGCCGGCGGCAGCCATTTTGGGTGCCCATAGAAGGGCAAAGCGACACCGGAAGTTACATCGACGCAACTTCCGGTGTCAAATGGCTGCCGGTCCCGGATTCTGCAGTCCGGAACTTGGAAGGTAAGCGTACCACTGTATGGTAACCAAATTAAGCATTGTAATTCAACTTCCCACATTATCTACCCTGCCTCTTTTTCCTTTGTCATTTTCATGTGTCAAATTTTAGGTTGTACGCCTGTGAAGGATGTTATTTGCAGAGCGTCATGTACTGTACATCTGGGGTGTGGAGTTTCCCCCAAATCACACCCACCAGCCCCACACCTGATGTGGGCCCGGTCTTCCTTGGGACTTCCTGTGTGGCTAGTTCCTACACAGATGGAACGTGCCATCCCGACTCTCCTGTGAAACTGCAAGCAGAAGAAATTGTTGATTGCTCTTCATTCATGGAAGTAGCCGGCCATACCGACAGCAGCATGAAGGATTAGATTTTGATGCTGCTTATGACAAAGTGAGTACCCCAGTTTTATGTTTTGCTGCTCTAGGCAGAGGCCTTACACCATCTATGTATGATAGCGCCAGCCCTACCTGGACAACCACAGCCCCAAAGAGATGGCCTAAGGAACATACTTTTTGTTCTTCACTAGATATTTATCCATTCATCCGTCCTATTTTTTCAAATAGTGTCTAGAAGGGGTGTGTGTGTGTGTGTGTGTGTGTGTGTTTTCACACTTATATAAATTTACATATACAGTACAGTACAATCATCAATGGCAAAATCACTCAATTACAATCCAAATGTCTGAATCATATATATATCCATTTACAACCCTTACTTTAAATTAACTACAATTATCTTGTCTTCTAACAATGAAATAATTTAGGATGCAATCCTAAAAGCAGGGTGTGGAGGAAGAACTAGTGGTGAGTGAACTACCACAGTGAGGAGGCTCTTTTGCACAGATGTCTTCACTGATCCACCTACTTTGCTGTCTGTTAGTGTTAAAGTTCAGGCATTGGTGAGGCTAAGGCTGCAGAGGTTTCTGCAGTGGCAATACAGGGGCCTATGGCAAGGTCAGGTCTCTCTCTCTCCCCCTCCCTTCAAATAAGAAGATTCACTTGATCAGGGCTCCCCCCCCCCCAAGCTGGAACACACCAGAACTCAGTTCCAGCACCTCTCAGGTGGGCACCATTGCCATTCTAAGAGAACGAGGGAGGTGTTCGTGGTGCGTTCCAGCACCTCTTTTTCTAGAAAAATAGCCCTGCCCTTGACCCTATGGCTTTGGGGGAGCCCTTCTGGGGCCAAAGGATGGTGGGATCCAATAATTAAAAAATGAAACTTTCTAAAGAAAGGGCGATCAAAGAAAGAAGCATACCTTCTAATTTAGAACCTGGGATAGTGTGGTCTATTGTTTTTTAGGTGGTGGGTCAAGACCCACTCCTGGGTTGCGTCTTGATCCAAGGTGGGTCACTGCCACCATCCATGTGCCCCAAAGAGCTACTGCAAAGATCTTGTCATCATGGTTCACCCAGTGAGACCCGGTGAGTGTATGCATTTTTGTACGCATTGCTTGACTGGAGAACTGCACTGCAAAACTCACAAATTTTGAAGGGTGGCTGCATCTTAGTTCACAAAGTCTGAATTAGGTAGGTTCACCTTTAAGTGTGAACCTGAATCAAATTTCTCCCTCATCCCTAACTAGGGACAAGGAGGTCTTCCTTCAAGCCCTAGGAATTTATCATATGAGGAAACGGTAACTGGCTGGTTACTGAAGGCTTCAATAGTCAAACATTAAACCTGACAAGTTGGCACTTCTCTCCAAAAGTAAACAAGGGGATCACAAACAGTTCGAGAGCAGCTGCCTAGTGCCATGTTATTCCCTGCTCCCTTTGTCCACTGTGGATGACCCCAGATGCTCTCCCCGAAGGCCCGCAGCGACCAGTGCCCCAGTGTTCCTGTCAAACGAAGAACAAGAAGAAATTGCCAGGTCACCTCCCCTGGTTTGTGTTCACTGAGACAAACCAAACTGTGATTGTTTTGGTCTCTGCATTCAGAACTTCTTGAGATTCACTAGAAGTCCTGGGTTAAGGCAGGAAGTTATAGGAGGTGCACAGATCAGAGATGAAACAGGGTGTCCAGCCTGAAATTTTCACAGTGGCAAACAGCATTGAAAGCAAGAGCCTGCTGGATCGGGCCAATGGCCCACTTAGAGCCCAGCTTCCTGTTCTCACAGTGGCTGACCAGATGCCTGTGGGAAGCCCACAAGCAGGAACCAAGCACGAGACCACTCTCCCCTCCTGTGCTTTCCATCAACTGGCATTTAGCACAGCCTCTGTCTGTGGAGGCAGAGCATAGCCATCATGGCTAGTAGCCAACGAGAGCCAAACACGATATGTAACTGCCCAGATAAAATCATGAACATAAATAATCTTGAATGCACAGTAATAAAGGCTGTCTAGCCTTAAGTTCTACTCAGACCCACTTAAATGAATGAACTCAAGGGAGTCATTAATTTCAGAGGGTTGTCTCCAAAGTAAGTCCTATTTAGAGTTTATTCTCTGAAATAATGGGCACAACTAACTTAGGTCCATTGATTTCAATGGATCTACTCTGAGTAGGGCTATCATTGGCTGATCATACAGGGAGAGTGCAGGGCTCCTTGCCCAGTCCAAATGTGGCACCTTTTGGGAGTGTCTGTCTCAGATATTTAGATTTTTGAATCTTCGGATCAGCATGGGTTGGGATTCATTTGTTCATCTCAATTCTTAAAAGTATTAAAAATTATGTCTTTATATTAATACTTCTAGACCCTCTCTCTACCCATAGACACCCCTCCCCCAGAGTTTGCAAAGTTTGACCAGCCCAAAGTTTAAAAGAAAGTCAAAAGCTTAAAAATATATAACCTAACAACAGAACTATGAACTCATGGGTGGGGGACATAAGGCCCAGGAGCCAATGCAGCTCTCCAGCGATAGCAAATTGGCCCTTGAGACTCTCTCAAGGCCATTCCCTTCCCCAGGCTGCACCCCTCACTGGCACTCTCCTCCAGAACTTTTGCCTGGCTGGAAGATTTCCTAAACTCCTGTAATGACTCTTGCTTACTCGGATGGAGAATAGAGAAGGGTGTGAAAATCTAGCCTACTGTACAAAGAGAAATTCTCTCTCTCCACTCAGCATTGGCCCCCAGAAGGGAATGCACTCCCCCCCCCCCGCAAGGGCTAATATGATAATCAATCCATTGTGGAAGGAAGCAAAGAGGGAGGAAGAAATAATGGTTTTTTTTTCTTTTAATAGAGTCCTCTGCTTCCTCCCAGTTAATTGTGGCCTGTCTCTTGTTTTATCTAATTGTGTGCATAGGGGTGGGATAAATTTGATGGAAGTGGTGAAGAATGCACCTCCAAAACCCACACCAGTCCTTTTCAAAGATTATGAAATGCCCCTTAACTTTCTAATTCTGCAAATGAGGGTGCTGGAACTGTCACCTGATGGCCTCTGCTTTTGTCTCATTCTTGGCCGTGCAAGCTTTAGAGTTGGCCTCTCTCCATTTCTCATTACCGGCAATACATGAGGAAGGAGCAGCCCAGGGGAGTCATAGGAGGCGATAGTCCTAGGCAAAACCAGCAGCGCCTGCAAACGCAGCTCCTGCTCTCTTTGCTGACCCTTCATGGCTCGTTCCGGTGCAACCGCTATGCTGGCTGCTGGCGATGGGCAGAACCCCAGCTCCAAATCCCAGCTGTGTGGGACGATGACGTCTCTTTTCATGGATCATTTGTCAAAGGGCTTAGCAGCACTTTGTAGGGCTGGAGGGATCCAGTTTCCTGCTGCTGGGGCTTCAGGCCCTGCCTGAGACTGGTTAACTGAGCATGGAGGTGGGGGTGGAAGGAACTTTCCAGTCGAGCCTTAAATTCAGTTCCCCACATTTCTTCAGCAATTTGTGACTTTTTTTTAATCCTCATGAGAATTCATCAGCAGTTTAGTGCAAATTTCCCCTAACAGAACACATTTTTGCATGCACTTTTGATTGATGTACACATTTTTTGCAAGCATTTTCTCCTAACAGGATGCATTTTTGTATGTTAATTTCACTGATACATTGATTTTTATGCATGCTTTCCCCCAATATATGCATTTTTGTAAACATTGGTTGGAGAACAGCATCGCAAAATTAGGATAAGTGTGAATTTCAAAGGATAGCTGCAGTTTTGGTTTGCATATTGTTTCAGAAAGTGTGGATTGGATCAATTTGCCTTTAAATGAGAACTGAATCCAATTCCCCCCTCATCTGTAGCTGGGTGTCTGCTCACAGCAGTCACAGAAAGGCTAAAAGGCTGTACAGATGACAGGAGGGTTGGTCAGACAGCTGGATTAAAGGTCATGGAATAAAGGACACTAAGCTTGAATGAATGGTGGGGAGTCTTTTTTGACCTGGACTCAACCGAGCAGAGAAGCAGTTGCAGAGCATTTCCTAGTTTTGAAAAAAGAAACCATTATGTGCAAGACAGTATGATAAGGAATGAATGATTTACTTCTATAGGAGCCAGGCATTTGTGATGGTAATAATCATTCTAACCAATGTAGGTTTTTATGTCCTTTTACTAACCTTTAAAAAACCCAAACCTTCATTTTTAAACATACTCTTCTACAGCATCTATTATACCACCTTGAAAGCAGGCACACCTGTAAAAGCTGGATGATTCTGGCAACACAAGTCTGAACGTAGGCAGACAGAAGATCAGCTGGAGCAGATCAGTGGTTCCTCAGTGGTCCAGCATCCTTTTCCCTAGAGTATTCTTACCAGATGCCTTTAGGAAGGCCAAAGGCAGGGCACAAAGGCAACAGCCCTCTCCTATTGTTGCTTCCAGGAGTTTCTATTTAGCTATCATAGTTGTTAATGCCTGTTGATGGATCTGTCCTCCATACATTTGTCTAATCCAGTGGTGTCCAAAATTTTTTCAAAGAGGGCCAGATTTGATGAAGTGAACATGCATGAGGGCTGGCCAAAGTTGTTGAGCTTCTTCTAGGATTAAAGGCAGGTGGCCGGAAGAGCGAGACAAACGGGAGAGTGAGCCGCACACTGAGCGCACAGCGGCCACGATAGAGAGCTGCACACAAGGTGCCTGCACGAGCCGGCGGGTGGGTGGTTCCAAGGGTCGATGCTGGAGAGCTGCAGCTCTCAGTCAATGTGTTGGCTCCTGGGCAGAACAAGCCGAGCAGCAGGCACTCGGGGGCCGCAACAGATTCATTTCTCAGAATTGCTTGGTGGATTAAATCTACCAGGGGGCCGGATTTGGCACCCGGGCCAGACTTTGGACATGCCTGGTCTAATCCCTATCTAACAAGATTGTGATGGCCAGAAATGATGGGAGTTGTAGTCCAAAAACATTTGTAGAACACCACATTGCCTACCTCTGGTCTAAGCCCATTTTAACCAACTATGCCAGTGGCCTGGACGCGGGTGTCACTGTGGGTTAAACCACAGAGCCTAGGGCTTGCCGATCAGAAGGTCAGCGATTCGAATCCCCGTGATGGGGTGAGCTCCTGTTGCTCGGTCCCAGCTCCTGCCAAACTAGCAGTTCGAAAGCACGTCAAAGTGCAAGTAGATAAATAGGTACCGCTACAGCGGGAAGGTAAACGGCGTTTCTGTGTGCTGCTCTGGTTTGCCAAAAGCGGCTTTGTCATGCTGGCCACATGACCTGGAAGCTGTACGCCGGCTCCCTCGGCCAATAACGCAAGATGAGTGCCGCAACCCCAGAGTCGGTCACGACTGGACCTAATGGTCGGGGTCCCTTTACCTTTACCTTTTAACAGTAAATTACAAGGTTTTCTTTCTCCCCCCCCCCCCCGCCCTTGCATTTTGTGCTTACAACATCTCTGTGAGGTAGGCCTAGCTAACTAGCCCATTACTAGTCACCCAGTGAACATCATGGCTGAGTGGGGAATGTCTTGTTTTTCTTGGTCTTTTGCAAGTCACACTGGAAGCATTTTGGGCTAAAGAGTGGAGTAAAAATACTTCCAACCAATACTTCTAGTATTAATAACCATGATAAATACATGGCATTGTAGGAACCTCAGGGGAAACTCTGCCTCAGCTTCGCCGCAGGATGAACAAGACACTTGGCAGTCGGGAAGGAGGAAACTCCTTTGCTGAGACTTAATTATACCCTTTGCGATGCAGTTTACGATTTCTGGGTTAGTAGTATATGGGAATTTTTGCTGTATGAACCATCGATTGCTGTTGATATGGAAAAACTGGCTCAGCTTGTAGATTAGAAGAAGAGAGTGGAGAGATGAATGCATGTTAACATTCTGTCCAGCTGCTAATGAATTTAGTCCACATTCGTTAGCAGAGCAGTAGTTACATGAATCACCCTATAGCCTTGCAGAGTGAGCACCTAATTCAAACAACCTCTAATTGTGTACCGAGCAGGGAGAGATGCTTTAAAGTAATCAGATGTTCCAAACTTCCACCGCCTTTGAGTGTAAAGGAAGGAGAGATGGCTGACTCCTCCTCGCATTTGGGAGCCAAATGTAGGACAAGCTATAAACATCCCTCAGAACGAACTGAAGTTGCTTGCCTTTGCTTTGAAGGCATGGTGACATTGTTCTCACTGAAACTGCCTTTTGATAGTGGGCAGAGATAAGGAGGGTAAATATGCATTGGTGCCAGCATGGAAGCAAGGATCAATGTCTGATTTGGGGTCAGAGGGACCCTGCCAGGAACATCACGGAGGTGAATTCCCTATCAGTGGCTTGAAAAGGGATTGATTTTGATGAAACAGCTGTAGTTTGAGGTAGAAAGAAAGGCTGGACACAACAGACTCTTTTGTAAAGAATCCAGGACTTTGGTCACAACACCACCACCACCACCCCACCGCATACTTTTAAGTCACACAGATTCCCCCAAAGAATCCTGGGAACTGTAGTTTATCCCTCACAAAGCTTCAGTTCCCAGTAACCTCATCAAGCTACAGTTCCCAGGATTCTTTGATGGAAGCCATGCATTTTAAATGGGCTTCAAGCGTTATGGTCTGGGTATAGCCATAATTTAATGTTCCACAAGCAGAATATATAGGAACAAAATGTTATGGAATCCTCTGACATGCAGGTGTTGTGCAGGTAGAATAAGACATTCCCTTTCTCCCTGGAAAACACACCACCACCACTTTCACCTGCCACATCTCTCGCCTCACCTCTGCACAGAAAGCCTTCACCAGTTTGATAGGTCAAAGCCGAGCCATCAATCTCTGTGGCATGTCAGAAAAGTCCTGTTGTTTCATTACGACTGTGGCTCCTTTTGGGGACGCGAGAGAGATGGAAGAAAGGGAGATCCCAGTTGTTTCCAGGGCGTCAATATTTTGTGGTAGGTCTTCCACTGCACACTGGCAAATGTAGGAAGGATAGTAACAGGGAAAACCACTAGAAAGTGTGGGGTCCATTCGAAGGAAGTTGCCCAACCTCTGCTCAAACCAGTCAGGATAGATGCTCATTAAACAGGCGAGCTCTGTGAAAGAGAGGAATCTAGGGCTTTGGATAGGGTCTGCCCCAGTGTAGAGACAAAGGGATGTGGAGGTAATGTCCTTGGGAGTGAGGTGAGGGGACGAGCCGTGATAGCCAGTGTGGTGTGGAGCGTTGGACTAGGACCTAGGAGACCCAAGTTCAAATCCACAACCCATCATTAAGCTTACTGGGTGACTTTGGGCCAACCACACTATCCCAACCTGCCTACCTTGCAGGGTTGTTGTGAGGATAAAACGGAGAGGAAGAGAACTATGTGTAGCTCCTTGCAGGAAGGTGGGATAAAAATGCAGTAATTAGAACAGAACCAACAGAACAGATAGCTATGGTCTACTTCCACTGCTGGAGTCAGCATGCCTTTTCTGGGAATTGCAGGTGGCCAGAGTGCTTGCTGGCTTCCCATGGGTATCTGGTTGAGTACAGAGTGCCAGACTAGATGGGTCTTTGACCTGATCTGGCAGAGCTCTTCTTCTGTTCTAATAACTGGAAGGGAAGATCAGTCTTGGGTAGTTTCTACAGGTTTTTTGTTTGTTTGGGGGGGTGGTCTTATTGATTTGCACTTTGTAAAACTGTGAAGCATGGTAAATGCTTCATGTCGGCAGGATGGAATGGGGAGAACTGTTGTCAAAGTGTAAACTGTCCTCAGTCTTTGGAACAGGGTGGAACTTATTAAAAAAATAAAAATCTAAGTAGAATATTATAGTAGAGGCGAGCCTCAAGCACCCTCATTACAGACAGTAGTTCACTAACCCACATCAGAACCTCAAAGATAAGTAAAAAGCTTCCAGGGTTCCTAGCAAGCTCTCTTCACACCCCCTCACATGCCCCTCTGATTTTCTTTCTTTTTATGCACAGACTTTAAAGGCCCAACCTTAGTTTGGGGGATGGGGATCTTTCCCAAATGGTTCTCTCATTCCAGGGATGATCTATGCATCTAGAAACCATATTTTTTAAAAAAAATCAGCTCCCATGAAAGGGCACCCACTGAACATCCCTGGGCCATTGACATGAAATTTGCCCTAACATAGGATATAGCTGGCAAATAAACAGTGGGTATGTGTTTGCAGCACAAAGAGAGTTTGGGGATATTGGCTTTTAGCCCTCCAGAGCAGGGCCAGATTTAAGTTTGATGAGGCCCTAAGCTCCTGAAGGTAATGGGGCCCTTTATATGTCCAGCTGTCCTTTGTCAACAACAAATTGTCACTGTTTTTTGTGTTGAATATATGCTATATGGTAATTTATGGACCTAATAGGTATCTAAAGCCATAATGGGATCAAAATAAATAAATTATGTATCACATGAAATCAATCAGTAGGCATAAGACTCATACCCTTAGTCTACACTGCCTGATCATCAATCTACAAGCACTCTTTAATATTAGAAAACAGGCACAACAGCTTGACCTACATTCAACTGTGCTGCACTGCAGTCTGCAGCTGCATGCTGCCCTGCAACCGGTCCATGCAGAATGTAGGCACCCTATATATAGAAATGAGCAAACCAGTGATATTTTAGGGAGCAGGCTAGCAGGTGGGGCCCATTACTTACATCATAGGAGCCTACACAACACAAAACACTGTTGCTGTATGTAGGCTTTATTTTATTTGTTTTTTTATCTTATATTTTGCAAATGTACATCTTTTCTTTTTGTACACAGTTTTTTCTTTCTTTTCTTCATCTTTTCTTTTCTTTTCTTCTTTGTTTCTGCTGTAAATGATCTTTTATGTTTATGTTTGTATCTTAAACCAATAAAGATTATTTTTTTAAAAAAGGAACTGTACATCCAGTTGTTTTTTTCATTAATCCCCCCCCCCAAGAGAGTGGGGCCCTAAGCTATAGCTTGTTTAGCTTATACGTAAATCCGGCACTGCTCCAGAGATCTGCATAGCCTGAGATGGCCGTATATCCTACTAAAAAGAGGACAGTCCTTTATTTGAAGGGTTGTCAAAGGACAGTTCTCTGTTTCAAGGATAGGGAACCTCTGGCCCCCGAGGGGCGAAATAGACCTCCTCATTCAGCTGGCTGTGCCATTTCCTCCAAACCACATCCACCTGCTCCATACCTCACATCATATGTGATGTCAGGTATGGGGCAGGTAGAGAAGTACCAGTAGTTGGATTGGCTGCTGGGGAGTCCCCAAGCAGGATTAAACTCCCCACTCATCAGCTGTTGGGTGGGGAGTCATTATCCTCACCCTCACTGGCCAGCTGCAACAAGGGGGCAGCACTATCGACCTGCCAATCACTTAAACTCCCTATGATACCAGATGATTGACAGGTGGGTTGTCCCACTCACCCATCAAAGTTTAAACAAAGGGATAGGTAAAGATCTGGCCTGCTAGGCCAAAAAGCTTTCCCGCTCATGCTCTGTTTGAAGGAGTTCGCTATTTGAAAGACTGTCTGATCCAAGTCTGATTTGAAGGCAAAGAATATTAACAAGGAACAGAGCAGAAGGGATCTTAAAATTGCCAATCAACAGTTAACAGCAAATAGGCAGCAGACATAGGGACACGGGTGGCGCTGTGGGTTAAACCACTGAGCCTAGGGCTTGCCGATGGAAGGTTGGCGGTTCGAATCCCTGAGATGGGGTGAGCTCCCGTTGCTCGGTCCCAGCTCCTGCCAACCTAGCAGTTCAAAGCACATCAAAGTCCAAGTAGATAAATAGGTACTGCTCCGGCGGGAAGGTAAATGGCGTTCCATGACCTGGAAGCCGTACGCCGGCTCCCTTGGCCAATAAAGCGAGATGAATGCCACAACCCCAGAGTCGTCCGTGACTGGACCTAATGGTCAGGGGTCCCATTACCTTTTAGGCAGCAGACAGAGCAGGCACATGCAGCTCACCTGGGGACAGTCTTCCTCGCTATTGTGACATGGATTGCATTTCAATTTAAATTATAGCAATTATTTCCCAAAATTTATACCTATCTGTATAAATTTGCACATGCATTCTTAATGCAAATCTGTAACTTTGTCCTTTTTGGGGTGATGTTTAAACAGCCATCCTAGTGTCCCTTGCCAAGCAAGTCAAATTGCCAAAAAAATTCCATCTGTAGGGAAATAATTAGGGTTTTGTTTTTGTTTTGTTTTGAAATGGATCTCCCCTCCCCATGTGTTTGCATGCTTTTGTCATTGGGGTATTAAAATATTGGTTCAATATCCACCCTACCCCACACCCCCAAAAAGGTATTTTAGATGGGGTTGTTTTCCCCTCAAAAGTTCCAGACTCTGCAAAGGAAGCAGAGAAATGATGAGCGTTAATAAGATAACAAAGACATTTCAGCAAAGCAGGAAAACACATAATGAGATTTTATCTAACTGCTGACTGGAGCTATTTGGCTGGGACAAGCCTATTTAACAAGGAAAGTGGATCTCTCAGATTTCACTGGTGCCCTGACATTTGAAAATCACCTTGTGAATGTTTTAAGAGCAAGTCCTTTTAAAGCATTGCAGCTGGATGACACACCAGGCAAGCACAATGGGGCTGTTGCTCACTGGGTGTGGGTCCACTAGGCAGTGACTTGTCTCATTGCCATTTGTGGCGTCCCACCCTCTCCACTCCTGTCTGCATAACAGACTGGCACGATGGCAGCAGTGGCGGGAGTTGCATTGTCAGCACCAGCTCTACCCACACTGCACTGGTCTCGGCTTGAGGTGCTGCAATCTGTCTCGCAGCCGTTTCGCCCACGTGGGGCCCATCGGAATCGATAGTGGAAACCCTGCCCAAGCTATGGTTTTCGAGTGAGCATCACATGTGACTCGTCTGATCACCCATGTGCCCCGCCCTCTCCGCCTGTCATGACAGCAGCAGCCGTGATTGCATTGTGAGAAGGAACGGTGTCAACAGAGGCCAGTGTTTCCCTCCAGGTAGCATTGAACTACAGCCCCCACATTATCCCTGGCCATTGGCTGTGCTAACTGGGGTGGGATGGGAGTTGGGAGTCCAACATCAACAGGAGAGCCGCAGGCCTGCTATATTTGCTGCAGCTTTGTGGGTTTTATTCCTTGGCAATGTTGTTATTTAAAGCTGTCTTGACATGTATTGATTAAACATGGACAGCTGCTTTTAAATGGATGGGGAAAATAAGATTGAAAATGTGCCACCTGTAGGTTGACATATTTTGAAGAACAAAAAAAGAGGACTCGTTTGCTGACTTCTACTTTTAACTTTGGATCGCTGGGACGCATGAAAAAGAGAACGTGCCCCAGAAAAGGAGGACATATGGCAACCCTAATTATTTGACTATGATCCTCAGGGTCCCTTCCAACTCAAAAATTCTATGATTCTATGGCGAGCATGATGAATTATTTTTCTTTTCTGGACTCTAGGTCCCTACAAAATTGTATTAACTACCGTAGTACAAAACCTTTGCTCACTTTATTAAGTTGCACTTTGCATCGAGCCTGAAAATGATTGGGCAACCGACACCACTGGACAGAACTGGTGCAACATGATCTGAATGCCAGGCCTCCTCGAGCAACCTGCCAGCTACATGCTGTGCCGGCTGAAGCACCTCGGCTCTTTAAGGGAGCGCATTACAGCAGCCTAGTTTAACACTTGAGAGCATGTTACAAGAGCCCTTGTTTGGAGTATATCTGGTCCTTGCAGCCCAGTCCACACTGCTTCTCTCACCCTGGCGGCACACAAAGTGATGGATGGGGGTGACTACAGGATGGGTCCAGCTTGTTCAGTCTGTATGCAGTCCCCATGGGCCCCAGAAGGAAGAGCTGTGGCTCAGTGGCAGAACACCTGCTTCCCCTGTGAAATGTTTTGCGTTCAGCCTGGGTAGGGCAGAGAAAGAGTCAGACACCCCTGTCTGAAATGTGGGAGAGCCACAGCCAGACAATGTAGACCAGGTCTTCTTGCTGGACTCCGATTCCCATCAGCATCAGCCAATATGGCCACTGGTAAAAGATGGCATGAGTTGTAGTCCATGAGCATTTGGTGGGCTACAGGTTCCCCATTCTCAGTGTAAATAAAACTGAGCTAGATTTATACCGAGTCAAAGCAAGCCTCCAATAAGAGCTAAGTGTTCTTACAGAGTAGTGGGGTACCTGCCATTCCCAGGCCAGAACTTGTGATCCAAAAATGCCAAGAGGTATGGGCAGAACTAGCCTTTTTGCTGCCACAGGCCAAGTCACGCTGCCTATGTCATAGTGCTCCAGACCAACCTCCCTATGAACCATGTCCTCAGTGACCCTGCCTAATATATCATCCTGGAGGAATTTTCTGCTCTGCTGTTACTGTGCCCATCAAGAAAGGGTAGAGCCAGGGAAGTTTAAATCCCCAGGGCTTTCTATTTTGGCAGGGACAGATCCCATCTCTGTGTCATTAAGATCAGCAGAAGTCCTCATGAGAAAGACGAATTATAAATGTAGTTGAATCTCTCTCCTGACAGTCCATGATCCTCCAGATATTCATGGTTTCCCAACCCCTGGTACCGTAGCTCCAGGCAGCATGGCCGAGCCAAGGGAGCTGTAGTCTAACTACATCTGAAGATGCAGAGATTCCACATTCCTTTAAAAAAAGGGGGGAGAACCAAGCCGAGAGACTTGAGAGGGGGAAATAGGTACTGTTTTATTCAATTCTATGTTAATGCATTATAATTCTCCTTTCTTCCAGGGAGCTCAGAGTGACACACATCATAGAATCTTAGAGCTGGAAGGTACCCAAGGGTCATCTAGTCCAACCCCCTGCAATGCAGGAATCCCTGTTAAAACATCCATGACAGATGGCCATCCAATCTCCAAGGAAGGTTTGCCCTTGCCTTTTACTCCCACAACACCCCTGTGTGGTAGGCTGAGCTGAGAAGTCCAAAGGTAAGCTTCAATGAAGTAAACCAGCTCAAACATAGCTATTCCTGCTCCAAGTCCACATCCTGGCTCACATGAAGATAGCTTCACAGCAGGCAGGCCAAACAATTTTGTTTATGAACCACTTCTGGAAGCAGATACTAGGAAACCCTGAATTGCCAATTGTGATATCAACCCTGACCTGAAATTCCAAGTGGATAGCAGCAGGCAATGAGCTGCTACATATCAAAGGGCAAAATATGGGGCTTATCCATACTTACTTTTCCTCTGCTCTGACCATGCAGAGTTCATGCTTTAAAGTTCTGTGTATGAGCACCGTTTTTTCCCCTCCAGAGCTTTCCCCACAAAACCCACTCTTTAATGTTGCAATGGAGCAAATGGCAACCCACAGGAAACCCAAATTGCTGTTTGCTCTGATTGAGAGCTAAAGAACAGGTTTTCATGAGGGCAAAAAAGGGTGTTCAGACAGTTTTGAAACGTGGACAAAAGGTAAGTGTGGATAAATCCAAAGTTGTGTTTGTCCAAAAGTCCTACTTAAGATGCACTTTGCCCAACAGACTTATTTATTCATTGCATTTATATCCCACATTTTCCCCTAAAAGGAGCTTAAGGTGGCACACATGGTTCGCCTCCCCCCCTCATTTAATCCCCACAACAACCCTATGAGGTAGGTTAGGCTGAGGCAGTGACTAACCCAAGGTCTCCCAGAGAGCTCCATGGCCGAGTGGGGATTCGAACCCTGGTCTTCCAGGTCTTAGTCCAAAGCTAAGTGCTACCTTACACTGGCTCTCTACTGAAAGCAGAAAGTCTAAAAAAAACCTCATCTGACTCCCCATTCCCCAAGGATGTATGTACTGTATGTATTAAAAACAGTGCTATCAACTCAAGAGTTCATTGCTTCTCTGAAATATGTTGCCATTATATTTGCTGGAGATCTAGTGAGGTATCTCAGCTTTGATTGTTAAGAAGACAAACCGACAGGCCAGTAATGAGCTTATAGGGCATAGGCGTTGATAAACCATTGCCTTTTAGCATTTTTGTATTCTGCTTATCCAAGAAATGACAGACCACCTTCTGAGAAAATATATATTTTTATTTCTTTTCTTTTTTTTTAAAGATCAGACACTAAAAATAATTGAAAGCCTCTTTTCAGATCAAACCTAGTGTTTTCTACCAGCATCCTTTTGTTCAAACAGATCAGGCTAAACAATGGAAAAAGCCAACCAGGTCAGGTGTTTTGTGCTGCTCTAGTCAGATTGAAAGAGACAACTGCCAACTGCAGAAAATAATGGACAGGAAAGATCATGCAACTGGAATAGCAAAAGAGAAAAACTTGGTAGGGAGAAACCGAAGGCACACTATGCATAAGGGTAATGTGTCCTAACACAAGGAAGTCTTAGTTCTGCCTTGAATTCTCCCAGTGAGATGCACATTGATTGCTGACAGAGAACTAGGGCAGTACATGAAGGTTGCTTAATTTGACGTTGCCTGCGCCCATGTATCCACCCCCCTCTAATTCTGGGATTAGACTGCAATTTCCAGCCAAAGAAACATTTTTTTCCTTATAATCCAGCTGTTTTCATTAACCTGGTTCCTTACAGTATTTGACAATGCTCATATACTCCTGACCATATATTGCTCAGCTACAACTCTCATGATCCCAGCAATCAGCTATGGTTGCTGGGGCTGATGGGAGCTGTAGTTCAACACCACTAGGTGGGACAACGGTTCCTAAATCCAGCTGAGTTTAATGGCTTGCTTATGCAACGCTTAGCCTCAAGCTAATTTGGCCTTCATCTCGTGGATCAAGGTTTCTCAATGAATTGCTCCTGCCACAATTAAGTCCGCTTTCTCCAGCTTGTTGCCCTCCAGATGATGCAGAACATCTATCCTCAGAGGCTGATGGGAGTTGGAGCCTGACAGCCTTCAGAGGGACCCAGGCTGGGGGAAAAGCTCCTTTAAACTCTGCTTCCACCCTGACCAATCACTCTCTCCAGGAACAGACTTTAAAAAGCCTTCATTACAAGCAGTATGCCTGGCAGTTAACAGAGCATAGGTAGAAGCATTCATTCCAACTTTAGTTAAAAGGCGGGGGGCTATATGTGCACTGAGTGCTTGTAATTACTCTCTGCCTTCTTCGTTAAGGTGGCTGGGAAGATATTTGGAAGGAGAGGGGGTAGCAATTTGAAAGCTCAGGGGACAGGACTGCTCACAACCTCTTTTCCCCCAATTCCGCCTTGTTTCAGATGAGTCATCTCAAAGGGCAGAAGGGTGGCAAGTAGTCATGGCACCATTGTGCAATCAAGTAAGAAGAATAACCCAAAAGAGTTCAATACATTGTATTTATTTATGGTGACAGATTCTAAAGAATCTAGCAAGTTACGTCAGGCCTACTGCATGACAGGTTTGGTAGCTGCAGAACACATTCAAACGCAAGACTGGAAGTGCCAAAGTGTTACACTCTTCGAATCTTTCAGATACCCCCATGCATACAAAGAAACAGCAGGATCACAGCATTTGTCTGATGCAGCCATTTGTGAGAATTTCACCACGCATCCACCCGCACGCCACAATAAGTGCAATTTTCTTTAAATTTCTCCAGCAAGCCCTTGGATTGGAGGGGAAAGTTCGTTTGCTGAAACGAGGCAGGTCTATCACTTAGGCTTCTCATTCACAATTCTGCCACAAAGTGCTGCTAGTCAGCTGTGCTCCTTTAGTGCGAAACCACTTCTCCCCTTTTAAATGTGAAGTACTGAAAGCTGTCAAAAAGGAGATAATCAAGAAGAAGCCTTTTCCTCAAGTGAAAGAGGAATAACCTGGCTAAGCCGGTTTCATTAGACACTGCAGCCACACACATCTTGGAGCATGGAAGGATTTACTGTACATAAAGGAAATGTCTTTGAGAGCCGTTTATTTTTCATGGGAACTCTTCACTTACATAGTATTGGACCTCTTAAAAGATGAGCAATTGTGCCTTCTCAGTCAGTAAGAGCTGTGACAAGACAGAAGCAAACAACATGGCAGCAGACCTTTAAAACAAACAGCCCAGCTTGGTCTTGCCAGACTAGCTCATGTTTCCCAGGAAGAGGCAGAATTTTACCTAGACACAATCCAAGTATGTTATTTTATTTCAATTTTTTCCAGCCTGCCCAAATGTGGTACAGCTTTACTGCAAAGAAACAGATTAGTAAGCCAGTCGACCTTCAAGGATACACCATGAAGCATCTTCTTGTAGCCCTTTAAAACAAAACAAAACAGGTCTACCCAAAAAGCTAGCATTCTTTGCCTCAGCTTCCTAAAAAAGCATAAAAGAAAACCAACCTGAACTGACACATTGCACAAGGAACTGGCAGGCAAGCCAAAAAAGTCAGTAAAAAGAACTATTGTGCTGTGCAAGTAACTACTTCAAAAGCTTGTGTATTTCAGGTGTAGGCAACACGGTGCTTTCTAGATGTTGCTGGACCAACTCCCATCATTACTCTGTCGATAAGCCATGCTAGCTGGAGCTAATGGGAGTTGTGGTCCAACATCTGGGGGCCTCCGTATCAACTCTTCCTATTGCATTTGAACAAGACACCAAGAGCCTCTTGGGTTCAGAAATTTGGCTACCAACAGCTCTCTCCCACCTCCTTTCCACTGTTAACACCAAAGTACCAGAACTTGGGAATCTTTTCCACATGGCCTCCAGAAGAGCAGCTTTCAGAGCCTATGGATGATGTTGGCAGCTGCTGTCCTTCATTAAGAGGACCAGGGCATCTGGATCAAGACTGAACCTTAGCTCTGCAACTACTAAAATGAACAGACTTCTCTGCCCATGTCGGCGCACTGTGTGCAGCTCATTTAAACTCCTAATAAAAGTTAGCCAGCCATTTTAATATCACACTGAACTCCCACACCTGCTCATTCCCCTGATGTTACTGATACAGCAAACACTAATCTAGATCCTTTCCTTCAGGAAGTCACATCTTAGGGTTTTTTTGGCACGGCACATTTAGTAAGAGTAATACTCAGGGGGCAGGTTCTCATTCTTTTAGTGTTCATGATCATCTGTCAAAACATCTGCTGCTGTGAATCCAACCCCATTCTCTTGCCCCACCCCCCACCCCACCCCACAACTCTCCTCTGAGAATAAATACAGCTGGTCCATCGGGGCAGCAAGCCATGGTACACTGGCTCCTTCTACAAGCCCCCGGCCCACTTCGGTTCCCTCAACAGAAATGATCAAGCGACTCCAAACTCCCCCAAAATTCATCGCAGACACACATCCCAAACTGAACTACCAACAGGGAGTTCTACCCCCTACAAAAAAAATAAAATAAGGTACAGTGCTCTTTTTTTTTGGCTTTTTTCTTTTTTCTTTTTTTGGTTGCAGGCACTTGAATAGGATTTCTTTGGTCCCCTAAAAGGAATTGGCCACTCTGGCATATCTTCAAAAACAGAGTCTGCACAGCCCTTAATGCTTCGTGTACTAAAGAAAGAAAGAAAATCAGCTTGCATCTCAGGTAGTGCAGCTCTGCTTCTTAACCTAATCCTATCCATCCACCTCATACATAAACTCAATCATTTTCTTACTGTAAACATTTCTGGTAACTACTCATAACACTGCACAATTGCCCACAATATACAGCAGACTTTTGTTCCTATGTAGGAGGAAGACACTTTTGAGCAAGAGACCCATTTTTCTTCTGAATTGTACAGCCTCTGCTTCCCAGAGAACAAGGACTGGAGCGGTGTCAGTGGTTAGTTGCAGGGAAGCCAAGTTGGATAGGAGTGACTGCAAGGCAGCAGAGGCTGCATGTGGGTTACATAGTAGTTTACGTTTACTTCGCTGGCGTAAGGGGCTGGCTGATAATAGCAGGTCACGTTCGTGACAGTCGGAATTATGTTCTGCTCAGCCAGGACCCTCACAGCCAACATGGCAATGAGGTTCAGGGTCTGCCTCCTCTCGTGTCCCATCAGGCACACCGTACTCTCATTCACCACCCTGTGAAGGGTCATCAGGCAATCGTACCGCTTGCTCTCCATCCCAACAAAGTGGCTCTGAAGGTAAGACTCCAGCTTCCGCTGCTGCTCCCCAATGTCAGGAAAGTCTATAAAAAACCTGGAGCACATGTATCTCTGTAGCGCCTTCATGTCTACTTCCGATCTGGGCTTAAATCCCCTCACCAGGAGGTTGCAGTACTTCAGAAGCCCACCACCTCTGATCTCCTCCGGATTCCTGGTGGCAATGATCCGGTTCCTCAGGTGGTCCAGTGCCTCCTCAAAGTCCCCGTACATGCTCTCCCCGGTGACTGTAGGGTGGAAGTTTGCAGACATCGGGTTCTCTGAGCACTCTCCAAAAAGCAACAGTGAGTCCAATATTATCTGGAAAGAATCTACACTGAACTCAAACTGCCGCCGGAGAGTGTCTACAAATTTGAGCTCCACATTCTTCCCACTGTTGTTTGAAAGTGAAATAAGGCTCCAGCGGTCTGTTTCATTGCACACTTTCACTAGCTTCTGCACATAGGCCTCCTTTAGCGTCATGGGAGTGATCTTATCTTTGTTTACCCCTTCCGGGAGGAAGTCCAACAGACAGTCCATCACTACATCTTTCACTAGCTGGAAGACGTCCTCACTCTTCAAGTCTACACCAAAAATGAGGTCCAGATCTTTATATCCCAGACCGCTGTCCTGATGGAGCACGTGGCTTGCGGCCGAGCCATTCAACCTCACGTTGTGGACCGCAATTCCTTGCTTCTCCAGACGGCTACGGACCACCTACAACACGGGGGGAAAGCACATTGCTGTAAGTAAGGGAGGAAACTTTAAATGGCCTAAGCAAACATCAGCTGGTGTGTTTAAATAGGTGACCTGTGTGAGTATCTTAACACACTCATAAGGGCTAAATGCAAGACTTGGGGCATATCCAACACATCCCATCAGTACAAGAATTTCTGCTCATGCAATGCAAGTTCCTTCCTCTCAGCCCTCTGCACATGGACCAACATACTCCCCAAATCTTCCCAAAGGGTGGCCGTGGTGGGGAACTCCTAAAACACATTCAAGGGGCACTGGGGGGGGGGGGAAGGCATCCATCGTGCAAGGAGAAATCCATGTACTGATTAAATGAGTTGCTTAATGCTACTTAGGATACAACCTTTAGTTTCCATGGATGCAACTAGATCAGGAGATCAGCGATCAGATCTTTTGGTTTTAAAAGTAGTCCACCAGCAACAGCAGGGGCCACAGGTCTGATGGTAACCATGCTGCTTCTACTAGCCATTCGGCCTTTTCTAATGTGCCAGCACCTCCACAAAACTGCTATGTGACTCAGAGGCATAGCTGCCAAGTTTTCCCTTTTCTCGCGAGGAAGCCTATTCAGCATAAGGGAATTTCCCTTTAAAAAGGGGATAACTTGGCAGCTATGCTCAGAGGGGAACCATAGGTACCTGTATGTTTCCAGGGGCGAGTTGCTTTGGCAGAGCAATTTCAAACTGGGGAGTGACATGGGAAGGGTTTACACCTACCCAAGTGACTATTCCATTGAACAAAAAAAACTAGAAGATCACCTATCTGCTGACATCGCATCTC
Source organism: Zootoca vivipara (assembly GCF_963506605.1). Lineage (NCBI taxonomy): Eukaryota > Metazoa > Chordata > Lepidosauria > Squamata > Lacertidae > Zootoca > Zootoca vivipara. The sequence continues at coordinate 34,819,632 of NC_083281.1, read as the reverse complement.
GTTTGACCTCAAATAGGCTTCGGAGCACAAATGGGCTTACATGAGCACTGCTGTTCAGGCATTCCGTGTTGGGAGCTGGAGATCTGTTGCTGATCCCCACCCTAAAGCAGCAGCTGCCTGGACAAGTTCAATGCAGGAAACCATGCCTCCTCCTACAGCCTTTATTCGTAAGCCAAGAGTATCCTAGAACTTTCATCTGGCGTGCAAAATGGCAAGATTAAGAGCCAAGGGAGGAGCCTACAGCACCAAACACGTCCAACTGGCACAAGGTGCCTGAAAACATTGGTGGTGCTTTTGTCCATTTCTGGAGCTGCTCTTACCCGGGCTCTATAGCAAAAGAACCACCATATGAACCTAACCAGAGTCTTGGGTTTCCAGGCTGTGTAATTTCTGAGCACCTGTGGGGAACCTTTGGCCTCTCCAGATGCTGCTGAACTACAACTCCCATCAGCGCCAGCAAGAGTGGCCGGGGATGATGAGAGTTGTAGTTCAACATCTGGAGAGCCAAAGGTTCCCCACTCCTATTTTAAAGATTTAACTTGCGAACATGAAGCCAATCCAAGGGGCAGCTGCAAGGGTGAACCCAAATTTTAAAAGCTAATTGTAAGAATCACGGTAGGTTAAAATATACCAAAGGGGAAAGAAACCACACCCCCGGTCTGTTAGTGGATCTTCCAGAGTAAGTCACCGTAACTTCAATATACCTGCACCAAACATGTAAACCAAGTACGACCAGGTATTTGCAAGTATTAAAAAGGTAGCTGAACCATACAAAGTGTACCCTTCAACATCTGGACAAAGGCCAAAGGCAAATATAATTCGTCTTGGAGGCATTTATATGTTGAAAAGATGCATTTTTATTTTTAAACCCAGCTAGAATAATAACACAGGATTCATAAACCTAGCAGCAGAATTTAGCCTATGAGTACAGCTTAGTCAAACCTTCAAAAATGCAGCAGGAAAGAGAGGACTTTGCTTTCAGGTATATTAGGAAAGAAACTATCTTAATTGTGTATAAGAAGGGGAGCTTTAATATTAAGGAATTTAGTGAATTTTAATATTAAGGAAGTCAGTAACTTTATGTACTTTTTAAATTTTAAAAACATCTTTATTTCTTCTTTTAAAAAAGAAAATCCATATAAATACAAAAAATAACAGAAACAGTACCGTACATAAGATAACAAAAACAAAAACTGAACGTAAAATACAAAACACACAAACTACAAAAAAGTGTTACAGTAAAAAGACAGTACAATAAAATAAAAAGAACTTCCAGAAAATGAAATCGGTTCCCTATCACTTCCTTATTATATTCCTTCACTATTTTTAGATATTCCTCGGATATGTTAATATATATATGTATTAGCATCTATCTTCCTTGATTTTAATTATCTGTCTAATAACTTGTTGGTGCTAATCTAGACAAATCACCCATCTTGAACTCACTCCTTTATGAAAATAATCTAGCACATAATTCCATTCCGTTTTTACTTTCTGTTTGGGTGTTTTCCTAATTATTGCTGTTATTCTAGCTAAATTCATATACTCTACCAATTTTAGGTGCCAATCTTGGACTGATGGAACTTTGTCTCCTTTCCAGTTTTTTGCTAGCACCATTCTGGCCGCTGCACATGCGTACAGGAGGATGTTTCTCCTATCCTTAGGGGTGTTCTCCGGTATTAAACTTAGAAGGAAGATCTCCGGTTTGTTTTCAAATGTCCACTTTAACATTCTTTTCATTTTCTCATATACCTCATTCCAAAATATGCTCACTTTATTACAACTCCACCAGCAGTGGAAATAATCTCCTGTTCTTACATTGCACTTCCAAGCATGTATCCGCCTCCTTTTTATATATTTTAGCTAATTTGGCCGGTGTTAAGTGCCACCTGAATACCATTTTCCACATGTTTTCTCTTATGCCCATGCAGGCTGTAAAATTTAGGTCCTCCCCCCACAATTTGTCCCACTGAATGCTATAGATCGTTCTTCCAACATCTTGTGCCCATCTGATCATGACGTGCTTAACCACCTCGTCTTTCATATCCCATTCGAGTAAGAATTTATAGATTTTGGCCAAAGATTTCCTGGGATTGTCTAATAATAATTCTTGTAATTTTGATCTATTTTCTACGAAGCCAACCGCTTTATGTTTACTAAAAATACTTTGAACCTGACAATAATGAAACCAGCTCAAACAAAATTGCTCTATTTGGTGATATGGTTTTAATACGTACTGGTCATTCACTTTGTCTACCAATTCTTTATATGTTACCCACCTCCCACCTTTAGGTTCCTTGCTCATTGAAGACATCTCCAAAGGTGAGGCCCACCACGGGACTTTTGGTTCTAATAATTCCTTATATTCATTCCATGTATTATACAAAGATTTTTTGAAAATGTGATCGGAGAAGGTATTATAATCTCCTGTTTTTTCTTTTAACAGATATGTACTTTTATTTTATTTTAACTTTATGTACTTTTATTCCTGACAGATGTGCCCCCAGTGGTTGTAAAATAGGAAAAAGGAAAAAAAAGGGGGGGGATGAACAGGCACACTTCAGTTTGGATGATGAAAAGAAGCAAGCTGTGTGGTAGGCAAACTCTCATTTATCTAGCAACAATTTGGGCCGCTTGTTGGCAGAAACTAACAGAAGAGGGCTGCTTGCCTTCTTTTTGGGAACATGGGTCCGTATATAGAGCTTCTGTGTTGCCACCTACCCACTTGGTAGGCCAGACACAGCAGCTTATTCAGCTGCCTTTTCATCCAGTGTTCCTTACCTCTTTTGGTTTAGAGGCAACACACATCAAGCATTTACAAGACTGCCTGCCTTTTTAGGTTACTTGCTCAAGACTGGCAAGCTCTGCATTTGGGACTGACTAATGTTTATCTGGTCAGAGTCATTCGCCTTTCTGTTTACAGAAAACTGCCAGGAGCTGCTTGAGTGTGCTGCTAGGGTTTTGTTTTGTTTTTTAAAAGCACTGGCTTGCCTTTAAAAACATCATCCCTTTAATGCTAAAGTAGCATTGCTGAAAGCTACATGGGTGTGATGTTTCTTAAAACAGAAAAAGATGTGTGGGCAGACACATGCCATCTATAATAATAATAATAATAATACAGTAATAATTTATTTAGTAATAATAAAATAAAATAAAATAAAATAAAATAATAATAATAATAATAATAATAATATGGTGCTGGAGAGTCCCATGGACTGCAAGAAGATCAAACCTATCCATTCTGAAGGAAATCAGCCCTGAGTGCTCACTGGAAGGACAGATCCTGGAGCTGAGGCTCCAATACTTTGGCCACCTCATGAGAAGAGAAGATTCCCTGGAAAAGACCCTGATGTTGGGAAAGATTGAGGGCACAAGGAGAAGGGGACGGCAGAGGATGAGATGGTTGGACAGTGTTCTCGAAGCTACGAACATGAGTCTGACCAAACTGCAGGAGGCAGTGGAAGACAGGAGTGCCTGGCGTGCTCTGGTCCATGAGGTCACAAAGAGTCAGACACAACTAAACAACAAATAATTTATTGCTTATACCCCACCCATCTGACTGAGTTGCCCCAACCACTCTGGTTGTTTGTGGATGGGCAACAAAAGGCCCTTATTAAAACCTGTGCTTTGGCACAGTCAAATCTATGAGGCATGTAGGCTCCTCTGGATCTATTTGTCACACTGCAATGCAGGCTATAATTAACATCTAACAAGGGATGAAGCCAAACAGAGGTATGTCTACTCCGAAGAGTACCCCAGTGCTGCCAATTTTGACGAGTTCACTTTCTAGAGTTAAATGAAACTGATTGGATCAAATTGGCCCTGTTTGCACATTGTAGTAAACCATAAAGACGTCTCTAGCTTCAGTCTTCCCTTAACCTGAGCATCAAACCAAGGTCCTGGGGTTAAGATTCTTGCGTTGCTGAGGCCATCCATGATTGACAAAGCCAACAAACTTTGGTTTCAGAATGTGGCTTCTTTAGAGCAAAACAACACTTTTCTGTTGGATGCCAGAACTGTGGTTTGTTGCCTTTTCAAGGAGCGGAGCAAGAACCACCTGCACATTCAGAGTAGACCAATGGTTTAGCACAGTGTGCAAGTTCAGCCACAGAAAAGTGCTATGCTGCCCTTTCTGCTAGATGGAAGTGCTGGGACAGATGCAGTTGTTTAGTGACATGTCTTCCAAATGACCTTGGCAACATCTTTTGTAAAATACGTAAATGCCATGCAAATTCTATGGAGTGGTTAAGTAGGTTATATACTTATTGGAAGCGTGTGCAAAAGCTTTTACAAAATTGGCTCTGACCTGCCTAAAACAGGGTGCTTTGCCCCGACCCATCTGCCTAAATAAGAGCTTGAACAACTCAGGCTTGCAGTTTCTTTCTAGCCAATCAATAGATTAACTTAAACTGCAGCACATTATACACAATCAGATACCACCACCAGCAGCCTCTATTTGTATTCAATAGAAACTGCACTGTTGCATTTGGTTCAGCGCTCTATTTCTACTTGTGTTCCTCCCCACTCTCAAATGATAGCTACTTTGAATCACACTGCAGCCTGGCATATTTCTGCTAACAAGCATTATATTTAGATTTCATAGGTATGTGTCCACCAGTTACATGGTGTGTTTAGCATGTCATCCAATTGCAACCAGTTCTGTGCCCCAAGATTTCTGAGCATTTCATAGCCAAGGCAAATGGCTCCCTTTTGACTACTACAAAGTAGTAGTAAGTTTAGGAAGTTACTACTACAAAGGAGGAAGTTACTTTGAGGAGGCAAATCTCTATTACTCTGTATCATCTTGGAATTCTGCAAAGAAAGTGGATTTGCTTGTATGTTTCATCATTCCACAGAACTGGAGAGTGTGTGCTGTGTTCTTGCTTCCTGTGCTTGTATAAGGAAACCAGTCAGATACAGGGCATGGGTAGTTGCTGCCAGGACCATTTACTGCCTGTGCTACAATTTCACATACCAATCATTATGCTCCCTCAAGGCATCAAACCCAAAATGGATTATAAAGGCAATCTGCCTACCCAGAGGCCATACCATCCGTTTATTCAAAAAAAGCTGTTTTCGTTTTCAGTGAGGGAGTGGGGCCAGTTAGTACTACTGATCTAAACCCAGGTGTCTCCATCCAGTTCTAGCATGCCAGCCTTCTACATCTAGTCTGCTAAAATCCCATCATCAGCATTACTGCTATCTCCCAACTGCTATCCCTAAGCCAATAAATTTGGACTCATCAAGCAAGCCCATTTCTACATGCCAGCGCTTGCCTTCCAAATCTTTAGCATGCTGGATTAGCACTTCTTTATCCCGTGCCAGCAGAATCTTCTCCACTAGCTGCCACATCATTTGTGCCGTCCCGCAAAGAAAAACTTTGCAGGCGCCACACTGCAGCTGCTTTGCCTCTGTGCAACCATTCCTTGTTGTCCTTGACAACTGGCGTTGCTAACTTAGAAACAGCACAGACCAATCATCCATGGGACATGTACATGGGCACCACACCCTGGGAACACACGCCTAGTCCATATAAAAGCTATTCACAATATGTTCTCTTCCTGCGTATACACTTTATTGTCCACCTAGGCAAGTGCAGTTCTACCTTAAGTTTTATAGTTTGGGGGTACGAGAAGTACACAATTCAAAAGCTCAGAATGAAATGCAGTATTCTGCTTAGGAGTTACTATTTATTTCAAACAGTTAAAATCCAGACAGAAAAGTTGTTTAGCTTTTTTTAGAAAAAGAAAAGACATTTCTGAGCTATTTTTAAGGAAATTCTTGACACTGCTGACAAAATTTAACAGCATTTTGAACTTGCACATAATTCATTTAATGAGTGCATGCATGCACCTCATGAAGACCTTTAACTCCTGATAACTGATGTTGTAAAAGACAGCCAGCTTTATAACAATGCTTAAAAAAAAAACCAGAAACCAATGTGCCTTATTTTACATTAGTGAGTCATTGCAGAGGAATGAAGCCACCTCCCATACAAAATGAATATGCAGCAGCTTATTGGTGCAATGTTAATGCCTACTAAGCACACTGTTGCTACTTCACTGACAAACAAATCCCTAGTAATTTGTGGCAATTATGGCACACAGCAGAGCAGGCCATTTCAGGGCAAATGGACTGTACTGGAAACAACCTTCAATGCTACCTAGCTTCATTGGGAGAGTCAAGCATCGGACAGCTTTGTGGCTGTTGGAGATTTTAGTTCTACACAGATGTTCACTTACCAAGTATACCAAGAAGATCTTGCTCTCATGTACATGTTAGCACCAACACATGCCCCTCCCCGCCAAATGAATATAATCACTATGTAAAGAAATATAATGTGTTACGGCCAGTGTGGTTCAGGGAGATCCAGGTTCAAAGCCCGACTTAGGCAATTGTTTGCGGTGTGACTTTGGGCTGGTCAATTTCTCTCAGCCTAACTTACATCACAAAACAGTTCGGATGAAATTAGGGTGGAGGGGAAACCTTTGACTACTTGGGATAAAGAGGATAATAATTTATAAAATATCAAAGCAAACTACAGCCGCCTGTAGTTAAATTACACATATCAGTTTCATTCACTTTCGGTACATACAAACCAGGGGCGCCGAGTTCTGTGGCAGCTCCAGCCCTGTGCATGCAACTGACTTTTGCTTTGACATGCAGAAACTGCCCTGGAGAGAAAGGAAATGCACTTCCATATCAGACCTGCCTGTCTTACTGCATATATATTTAGAGGCCAAGTAAAAACGAAGTCCAATTTCCACTCAGAAGTGTTACAATGTGCTAAGATTCACTATCTGTAGATTGGAAGTGGTTGGCAGCCAAGTGCCAAGATTGTAAACAGTTATGCTTTGGGAGTGTAAGGTTCAGCTAAACGGTGACTGCATATGGTGACCTGTCTAAGGTTGTCCCCATTTCAGCTACAGGTCAGTCTACTGTGTTGTGCTTAGATGTCTACTTTAAGGGCACTGTGTTCCAGTTAGAATGTTAAAAATCCACCTTGATATTTAGACATAGAGTTGTACAGTTTTACCTTTCCAGGAAGTCCAAGCTAGTAGGTAAAGCTGGGCACAACAAGTTCCTTTGTGCCTGTTAAACCTGTAGGGTTAATCTGTCATTAACCCAGAAGGCACAAAAGCAAGTCAAAGTGTGCTGGAGATAAAAAAACAAACCAGCAATATCAGCTGATGCTAAACTGCTATAAGCATAGCTGCCAAGTCTCCCGTTTTCCCTGGGAAATCCCCATTTTCCCAGCTGTTCCTAGCTGAAAAAATGAATTTTTTTGTTTTCCCCCGGTTTATTCTGGTGCGGCGGCCATTTTGGAACTGGGCGGAGCATGCTCAGAAGCGACTTTTGATGCTGCTCTGCCCAGTTCCAAAATGGCTGCAGTGCGACTTCTGGCATGGCGGCCATTTTGGAACTGGGCAAAGCAGCATCAAAAGTCACTTCTGAGCATGCTCCGCCCAGTTCCAAAATGGCGGCAGCGCTACTTCCGGTCTGCTATTTCCGGCCCGGTCCCTTATTTCTCTGACAGCAACTTGGCAGGTATGTATAAGTCAGGTTTGTATCTATGAATCTAGAACATGTTGGTCTACCATATTATTAAACCTTTGCCATCAAGATAATATCCAAGAATAAAGGCCATTAATAACCATCTATTGTCAATAAAATAGCAAAAGAAAAAGAAAAAAATCTGTCCATTTGGCACGAGCATTGTCGTCATTACTACCTTCCCCATATGTGATAGCCTATCATCAGGTTTTTGTCTTGTAGGTCAGTTTTACAGCAATTCTCAGTTAACCTGGTCAGGTAGAAACAGATATGAACAAATAGAGATCTGAACCCATGGTGCTCAGCAAAGTGGCACTGGGCAAGTCAGCATTATCTCATCTCAGTCTATCTCACAGTATTTACCATCAAAAGTAAAATGTTATTCACACCCCTTGGAAGAAGTTCGAAATATTTTAACGGCCCCAACTCCTGCAATCAGATGCCCCACCACATCTCCCAACCATAGGGACTAGGAAACCTGCACAGATTTTTCCATTCCTGCTACAGCTAGAGACTCCCAAGCCCTGATGGCACAGAGCCAAGCCCAAGAGACCAGATATCACTACCTCAGCAGATTTATTTTCTGCTAGCAGATTCCAAGCTCCATATAAGCTGACAGAGGAGTGCCAAATGAAGGGCCAGCCAGCATGCAAGCTCATCAGAGCAGGGTCCAAACATTTGACATGAACTGCTTTAGTCAGACTAGTCAATGGTGGCATCTAATGCTGAGTGACCTTGGGCGATTGCTTGCTTGCTTACACACACCAACTGTTCTGATAAAATGACATGTACTCTTGTTTCCTAAGGAATCCAGATAATCACTCTGCCAAACTGTCACATTCTAATGTTTTTCCTCTTCTCCTGTCTTATACAGGGCTTGTGGAGATTTCTGATTTGCACCACAACTGCAGCACCAGTCAACACATGTGGACTTGCAAAGTACTACTGAGTCACCTGGCGTGGAGGAGGACTCTCTGGGGAAGACCCACCTTCCTACATGGCTTGGCTTTCCCCACTGTGCTCCCGTGAGTCTGTTTTCAAAGATGTTACAAGTCTCTTTGCTGGGAAGCAGCTGCTTGGTAGGATTTCAACCTGCATTGGCTGCTTGTACTCATCATAGCAGGAGTACAAGTCGATTCTCCATTAGCTTCAAAAGATGGCACTTACCTCCATTTCTGCACTAATACGCTAAAATATAAGCAGACTTGCACAGCAATTTTATTTATTCTATTTCTTAGCCGCTCTCAGGCTACGTTCCAACAATGCACTGTGTGCTTTTGCTATGGTGGGGAGGAACACTGGATAATTTTAATGGGGAATCTAGCACACCATTCAATGCCACATGGAACCACATTGGAAGACTCATTTCCAGCCAATTGTGAGGAAGCAATGCATCAGGTGTGCTAAAGACCTAGTGTGAAAGGGGCCCTCGTTTCACTGAGGAAGGCAGCCACTCACCTTTGAAAAAGGCTGATGCCACGCTACAGAAGCAAACCAGACACAGGGGCAACAATTCCTATTGCTTCTATAAGCCTCCCGTGCTTTATGAGAAAGCTAAACGAAAGCCTCCTCCAGTACAGGGAGCCACCCTTGGCAGATACTAAGTGCCTTTTACATCTTGGTTTCTTCCCTCCCCAAAGGATATTGAGTAAGAGCTGTTCAAACACAGCTTGGCATAAGAGGCCTCTCAGCCAATTGTGGCCTTTCGGTTCTGTTTCCTTATAAATCTTGTGGTTTTACACTTTGTATATGGATGCCTGCTTTTTAACCCCATTCTGCCAAGCATTCTTACCAAACAGTCTGTCAAGGCAACGCTGTTTCGAGGATTCCAAAAACACCCTTTCTCCCAAAGGAACCCCGAAGAGTCATATACAACACCTCCGTTTAACACAATACCGAATTTAATACAATTTAGAATCGACCTCAGACACACCAGTTCTGTTTCAAGTGCCAGTTGGCAACAGCAGTAGACATCAATTTGTAAATATTGGAAAGATCAGGCGTTGTACAGACCAACTTCAGCTCCGAAGCAGTAGCCCCCCTTTCCTAGACAAATATACTGTTCTTTCACTAACCCTCAGTTTTTGCAGTATTTACCAGTAGAAAGAATACTCCCTTAATAAAACAAACTCAGACCCTTTGGGAAGGGCCACAGCTGAGTGACAGAACACCTTCTTTACCTACAGAAGGTTCCAGGTTTGATCACTGGCATCTTCAGGTAGGGCTGGGAGAGAACCCTGCCTGGAATCCTGGAGAGCTGCTGCCAGTCAGTGCAAACAGTATGGAGCCAGCTCGACCAGTGGCCTAATTCAGTATAAGGCAGCTTCCTATATAGGAATCTGTCCATTCCTTCCACATCTTTATCTAAGAGGATCTTTGAATAGGTCCCAGAGGTCCCTGCGAAGGGGAATTGTTTGTTCAACCACTCTGAGAACTGCTCTGTGAGGGGAATAAAGGCTGCCTAACAATTCAGCACCCTTAACTACAGCTCCCAGAATTATTCAGAGGAAGCCATGACTGTTCAAAACGGCACCACAGTGCTTTAAATGTGTGGTGTGAAGGTGGCCCTGGACCACAGCAGAATGTTCTAATGGAATGGGATTTTGCTGTAACCAACTCTGCTCAAGGAATCATTTCTTTTTCTGCAATATTATCTGGATAGACTTAAGCGTACTTCGCTAGAGCAAGTTTTCCTCACCCCTGACGATCAACTCTAGGGACCGACCATTGCCATATGGTACTAGGGAAGGGACTGGGAAATGAGGAGCAGGGGGTTATTTCTGCCCAACTCCCAGCTCTCTGTGCTCACCCTATCCACTCTCTTGCTCACCAGCCTGAGGTTGCCTCTCCAACAACCCACTGCAGTCACACACCCATGACTGACACCACCTTCCTATACTCCCAACCCTATTTAACCTAATTACTGCTCTTCTTGGGACAGGGTTGCCTTCAAAATAGGGCACCTGAGCCTAGTATACAATACTGTAGTGGGTTTCTACTATGGAAGGTATAGTCTTCCATAGTAGACTTCTATAGTCTTCCACAGCAAGACTATGGAACGTCTCAAGAGCTGCTGCAATATGGAAGGACATTGCCAACTTCTTTCTATTAGGATCTGGGGGTGGCACTGTGCGGCACTCCCCAGCTCCCTTCCTCTAGGTCCCACAAAGAGTTCAACATAATTGTGCATAGAAACTCCCTTCATTTCAGGCAGCCCCCCCCCCAGTTCATTATTTCCCTCCTTACAACCAATTCACAGCCAGAAGACGTCTTTGCCCTCCTTGTCTCTCTAGCCACTTTTGTTAACGGGCTGCAGCCCTACTGCCACTGTGATCCAAGAATTCCCACCTGCACACCAACCCATCTTCTCTAGTACAGGCCAACGAACAGTTGTCAGCATACAATCCTATGTTAAAATGAGTTGCCTCACAGCTGATAACTCAAATGTCTTCCCCAGGCAGCAACACCTATTCCACAGCGATGGCACCCTAAAGACTTGGATTACTATGACAAAAGATGTTGTGGATTAAAGCTAGTTTTGATATTCTATAAACTTCTGTGGACTAACAAATCTTAGGATGTCACTCTTGTTTTTGCTGCAACAGACTAATATGGTTACCCCTATCGGAGTTTTAGATAGAGAGTCTTCCATCCCCTTCTGCTCCAGGGACAGAGCCTTTTCCTAATCCACAGGATCAAAGGGAAAGCTACCCTAAAACACAGACTGCCTACACTTGTCTTTGTATTACATTAATGTAGTAAACAATCCTGTGGTGTTTTGACAGAGGGCAATGTATAAATTTCTTAATACCATCACCCACTACATCACAGCACTTTTCAGTATCCTACCAATCACAGCTAACATTCCTCATTTCTAAGATTTCACTTAGACTACTAGTCTCAACTCAGTTAAGAACTTAGAAATGGTATTTCATTAAAGGAACTACAGGTCTGGTGCAACATTGCAGCAATCTACCATTCTTCCCTCCCACCTGTAATTGGGGGCATCAATATCAAAGTTGTTGCAATTACTAACTCCACATATGTATACAGTACAATACTCTGAACTATTCTCTGCCAAATAAGTTTTTGTCAAACCTACAGCTAGCCAAGGTCTGAGCTGTCAATTAAGGCACCCAAATTTTGGCTTCAGTATAAGCCTGGCCTACTCTCCACTGTGAAGTTAATGCTCATTTAGTTTAACAAGGGGTTATGAGAAGGATTAGCACAATTACCAGTACTCAAAAAGCTTTACATTCTCAGAATATACTGTATAAGGTTAAGTACTCATGGCCAATATTGCTGCCTTGGCTTTTCCAGTAGGAGCCACAAAAGCTAAACTGGCTACAAATTTATGCTTTACAAACACCTATTCATTCCAATCAAGAACAATGGCTACATAGAAGAGCCTTTTAGTATATCAATAATGTCACCCAAGATAGGCTCTTCTGCTAGTCCCTCTCCTAATTGACAGGCTGAGTACACACTGTACATTTTAAGCAGCCTCCCAAAGAATCCAAGGAACTGTAGTTTGTTAAGGGTACTTGGAATTGTAGCTCTGTTAGAGGTAAACCACAGTTCCCAGGATTCAGGGGGGTGGGGAGAGAATGTGCTTTAAATGGTATGTATGCAGCCTCTCACATACAGGCTTTATACCAGATATTCTAGTTCAGAATGAGTCAAATAAGTTAACACTGTATAAATAGCTAGAGAAGGCTGCACGGACCTAATGACAGTTGACAACTATGTTGCTTATTAAGGCTGCATCACTAGGGAGACTTCCTGGGAGTATGACCCGCTGAACTCAATAAGGCTTATATTCAAGTAAACATGACTAAGAGCAGGTGACAAGATTTGTCTGAGTTCTTTGTCAGGAGGGAAACCCGTGGACTTTTATCACATGCAAGAAGCAGCCTGGCGAATGGGTGCAATCTTGGGCATGTGCTGCTGCAAAGTAATCGATGCTTTACCGCTGCTCTTTTAAAAGCCACGTTTTATTGTTAAATTGCAGTGCGTTCTCTTTGCTGTTAGGAACTTATGGCTGTTGTCGGCAGACGGGGCAAGGTTAAATAGCTTAATAAATAAGAAGAGCCCAAAGATGTGCCTTTAGGGCTATCCCCAGAGTTTTCATTCCTGAAAGAGTGAGAACCATAGAAGGCAGGTCCATTGAAGGCAACGGGGATTACTCCCGTGTAAACGTGCCGATTCTTAATGCCTTTTTTGGGGGGGGGAGATTAAGTACACGGCCACCCCGGTCCCGCCACTCACCTGCACGATCCTGCGCGGCCGCACCGATAAGGTGGGGAAGTTGCCGCGGCCGTGGATGGGGACGGCCTCCTCGAGGATGTGGTCCAACCGCTTCACCTGCTCCCAGCCGAGGACGCTGAAGCGCCCGTCCCTGCCGCTGCTGGGCGGCTGCTTCTCCGAGCTCGCAGCAACGCCCGAGGGCCCGGCGCCCGTCACTGCAGCCGCCGACCCCGCCGCGCGCATGGTGAGAAGAGGAGAAGAAACGCTGAGGCTGGAGGAGAAAATTAAAACGGGCCGGACTCGTCGAGGAAACCAACCCGGGTTGATTTTAAATTTTTAATTTTTTTAAAAAAAAAGAAAAGCCGAAAGATAATTCCAGGCAGGGCAGAAAAACAGCAGCAACTACTACACTGCAGAACTGAGAGAAGCAAGTCTATATCTGAAGGGACCGGAGGGGGCGGGGAAAAGGGAGGCGTAACCGCGCCGCGTGCAACTGCCAAGTCCCTATTTCCACCCGTCCCCTCCTTCCAACCGCGCCTGCAACACGAGCACTGCGGATGCCTATAAGTGTGCAGCTGTCTTATATATCCCTGCGGCGACGCGTTGCGATTGGCTCGGCTCGACCAACCAATCCACGACGTACTTTGGCAGCTCCGGACGTTCTAATTGGAAACAAGCCCCACCCCACTTTCGATAGCGTCCTGCCCCCTTAAGCAATAAAAATGAAAATATGAGGGGAGGGGGCGGTGATGAAGTATTGGAAGAGGGCAGCTGAGTCTCGGCTCGGACGTCGAAGGGAATCCTGTCTCTGATTGGTCAGCGTACGGAAGGCTGTGTTTAAAGAGACAGAAGTGCTGTTCAAAGCAACTTGACTAAAAAGGTAAAACAGAAATTAGAGCAGTCGGTGACAAGCCGGGGCTCGGAGCCGGTCTGGAATTCACTGCCATCGTCTTTAAAAGCACAGATGAGCCTGGCTGGTGGTGGTTATTCAGAGGGGTCGTGGAGAGAAGAAGGGGGACGGTACTTTGCACATACTGTACTTAGAAGTACTCTCGCCTTCTTCATGTTTCTCACGATCCAGCCCCAAGTCTAACATTGGAAAGGGGAGATAGTGTGGAATAGAAGACAGGATATTCAAACTGACTGGCCTTTATGAAGATTGGATGTGAGAAGTGTGAGGGAAGATATATGGAATGGTGAGGTATGGGGAGTTTCTAGAGATGTATTTAAAAGAGTTTTGTTTTGTCTTCAAATGGAAGGGAGGAGGATTTGGGGTGCAGTAGAAGAAGGGAAGTGATTGGGTGCTGCAGGAATTTTGTGCTGATGGAGCCTTTCAACCGGGTACATGCAAGGTGGGTTAGTTTAAGAAAACAACAAATTAAAAAAGCCTAAATTTAAGCCCTTTACTATGTCTGCAGTTAAGTAATTTGTTAAATGTGCTTAATAAAATAAGTGGTAGCTGTTAATCATTTTTCTTACCTTTGGGGTCTGAACTGACTGAACAAAATCCAGCACAGAGTTAAACCCCCTGATTTCAATGGGTTTAAGATTTCCTAAAACTGTGTTGGATTACAGTGGTTGACCAGAACACTGTAGGCAGATTTAGTGCGCAGCTGATGGAATCTTGTTAGCACGTTTTTTTGTTTTGTCTCTGTATGTTGAAAGAGTAGGAATGTGACATTTTCAAAAAACAAAACAAAACCCTCTGTAAATTTAGTTAAGGGGCCTTGGGCATCTTGGAGGTGACCAGACTCACTCATCCCTGCCATAGCTGTCAAGTTCTCCCTTTTTTAAAAGGGAAATTCCCTTATTCTGAATAGGCTTTCTCGCTAGAAAAGGGAAAACTTGACAGCTATGATGATCCCTGCCCCCCCCCCCTTGGCTATGATCACATTGAAGTGATGGAAAAGCTTGAAGGTGAAAGACATTGCTTTGGGAAATCATTTTGGGAGATGGCTGAGATGGTGGGACAACTTGATGGATTAAAATGCAGCATAAGTAAAATTCGTAAGCAGTTCTTCCTGTCTTCATATGGAAAGGAGCATGCACATCCATTTATATCCTGATATTCCTCCATGGAATATCCTGATTTATTCCATTTATATCCTGATATTCCTCCATGGAAACCAAGGCAGCATAGGTCACATCCACACCATACATTTAAAGGGCATAGTCCCCACCCCACCCCCGAATCATGAGCTACAATGAGCCACCCACCACAGAGCTACAATTCCCAGCACCATTGATCAAGTGCAGTTCCTATGATTCTTTGGGAGAGGCTATGGGCTCTAAATGTATGGTGTGGATGTGAACATACATGGTTCTCTCTCACACACACTCATGGCTCCATTTAATTTTCTGTGAGGAAGCTTAAGCTGAGAGGGAATGACTGGTGCAAAGTCACCCAGGAATGTCGTGGCTGAGTGGAGAGTGGAACATTGGTCTCTCCAGTCCTGCTTCTGCACACAAGCTACTACACCACAGTGGCGTCTAACACATCACGCCAATTGTACTTCTGCCTATAGCATACCAGGTACAAAAATGTATTTTTGTTTTAAGTGTTTTGCTCCAGCCAACCTTCCTTTAAAGCAAGGAAGAGCAACCTTTGGTCTGCTGAAGCCACATTATTCACATGTGGGTAATTTGTCAGGAGCTGGAACCAAAGGTGGACAGAGTTACCCCTCCTACCCCTTTCTCTGTGACTTGTTTCTCTCTTTCTGTCACTCCCTTTTCTTTCTCTCTTTGTCTCTGCCACCCACTTTTGTCCATTGCCTCCTCCAGTGATGGGCAAGCTTTTGAGCTTGGTGTGTCAAAATTCACCCAAAAAAACGAGCATAACTCGGGTGGTGTGTCACTTTGAGAAAAAAACCCACAATTTTGCGATATTTATAGTTTAAATAACAAAAATGTATAATTGTAATATATAACTGTATTTAATAAACCAAAAACGAATTATTTAACCAAACCAAAAAACCCTTATTTATCACAAAGTGCCCAGAGTTGTTGAGCTTTTTGGGGGAACTGCTGACCAAAGTTTTGGAGGTTTTTTTGGGGGGGGTGCAAAAGTTGCTTTGCTTTTGGGGGAATGCCCCAAAGCTGCTGTGCTTTTGGGGGGGAGAGAACAGAAATAAATGGCGAATAATACCTTCGCTGGAACTAACACACAGCACCGACATAGTCTGCCAAAGCGCCAAAGAAAAAACCCCAGCACAGAACGGGTTAAAAAACGAACGCTGTTACACCCAATCATCGTCTGCCAAAGTGCCAGGAAAAAAAAACACAGAAAGGGTTAAAAAACCACTCTCTGGCTACCAGCAACAACAAAAACAACAAAAAGGGACTTGGGTTTTAACAGCGGAGACTAGCGTGAAGAGGAGCGGGAGAACAAATGGGGGGGAACCAACAACAACAGTGCGAATGGGCTGATGGGGCACCCTGTGTGAGGCCAAAATCTGATACCCCTCCCTGCCATTGCACCACCTTCCCAAAACTGGAAATACAAGGACTCTGGCAGGCTCCTAGAGCAGACATCCCCAAACTGCGGCCCTCCAGATGTTTTGGCCTACAACTCCCATGATCCCTAGCTAAGAGGACCAGTGGTCAGTGATGATGGGAATTGTAGTCCAAAACATCTGGAGGGCCGAAGTTTGGGGATGCTTGTCCTAGAGTCTTCCCACCTCCTTCGCAATGCTGGGAAAGTGCCAACTAGGCTTTGGGAAGGAGGTGGGAAATTAGGCTAAGGGCTGCATGCAGCCATAAGTTGCCTACCCCTGCTTTAAAAAGTGCCTAATCAGAAAACACTTGCTCATGTACATTACCAGGAGCTTTGAAAAGAGGCATTGCTGGTTCTCTTGTAATGTACCTTCTCCTCCCTATCTTTCAAAATTGTGACTTAATTGGATTTGATGTAGGGTCATCGTACTCTATTGTGTTGTGACATGTAATGTGCCCAGAGCGCCAGTCAGCCACTCTCTCTCTCTCTCTCTCTCTCTCTCTCTCTCTCTCTCTCTCTCTCTCTCTCTCTCTCTCTCTCTCTCTGTGTGTGTGTGTGTGTGTGTGTGTGTGTGTGTGTGTGTGTGTGTTTATGCCTTTCCTTTCCTTGAGGGGCCTCTGCTGATGCAGTGCTTTGACAAGCTATTTATATCTCATTTTTTTGATACTAATTCTTACAGGACCGGTTTCCAAATGGATACCTACTCCTTGATTCTAACAAACTGTACACAAGTTAACACCGCCGGTTCCAACAGACCTGATTCACACATTGATTTAATTTTGCCAGCACCATATGCTTCCATAGGGCCCACTTGTCTTAAGACCCACAAACTCCTGGTAAACTTTGGAGATCTTGTTGGGCAATGCTGGGCTGGTGTCATGAGTCCCTTGTGCCAGTAATTTGATTCAGCAAAACGTTTGTGGCAATGAAGCAGCCCTCTGGGAAGTGAGCTCCAGCACCACCATCACCATCGTGAAGCAACCTCATACCACAGGTGCTCACCAAACACAGGAGGCTGCCTTATATCATGTCATAGAACCATAGAATTGTAGAGTTGGAAGAGACCACCAGGGTCACCTAGTCCAGCGCCCTGCAATGCAGAAATCTTTTGCCCAATGTGGAGCTTGAACCCACATTCCTGTGATTTAGAGTCTTGTGCTCTACCGACTGAGCTATCCACAATCATGCCATTAGTTTTTTCTAGCTCAGTGCTGTTGACAGTGATTGGCAGTGGCTCTCAAGGAGGTGGACAAGGTGCCATCTAACCATCTTAGGGACTCCACTCCAGATTTGTGAAGGGTTTACTTCTTAGCCTTTTCTTCTCCCAAAGATGTCCCACAAGGCAGTAGGTATGGATTTTTCCTCAGGGTTTACTCCCAAAGCCTTTCTCATGAATGAGTGTAGCTGCAAGGCAGCAGAAGTTTAGGATTAGAGTTTTCCTTCTCCTAGATGGGCTACCTTCCCAGGTTGGTGAGCGTCGAGCCCTATCTACCCCTCATTGCCCTGTTAAGCCATTGTTTTTGCCATCACTTTCCTAACCGCAAAATGCTTGATTTTTTAAAAAATTGATATATTTGGGGGATTACATTTCCAATAAGCAATTGACTCCCTCCTGCAAAATGCTGAGACGACCTTGGTTTTTGTTTAACTTTTTTGTTGTTAGCTGTTTCTGAATCTCTTCGCTGGAAGAGAGGCAGGATATGAGAAGTCCTTGAATGGAGAAAAGAAATGAGGTTGAAGAAGTTCAGAGAGGTGGCCATGTAGTTAATTAACTAGCATTTAAGGGGTGTGAGTACTGTTCACAGAGGCTTACTAATTCTGCGGAAAAGCTTGCGTAGGCAAGTCTTTGTAGTAGGGTGATTTATTTGTAAGGAAACATGGTGAAACCTTGCTCGTTTGCTCCTTGGCTGTAAACATTCAACAGTCCAGGAAGTGTCTTTTTTTTAACCCATGGCTTCCATTATTGTCATAATGATACCTTGCGCTTGAGCGGAATGTTCTAAATACATTGTGGCATACTGTTTACTACAGCTGCTCTTTGCATAACTTAGAAAACCTTCGTGTTATTGTGTCTCTTGCCTGTCTGCTTACCTGTCTGTCTTAGTGCTATGCACTTCCATTTCCCGGAGCGAAAGAGGAAGGGGCAGTAGGAAAAGGTTTTGCTGTACTTCTTTTACAGCTCACTCAGCCTTCCCCAACCTGGTACCCTCCAAATGGCTGGGATTTATGGGGGCTGGAGCCCAATAACTTCTGGGAAGGCACCAGGTTGGGGAAGGGATACAAATACAGTATGTTTCCGAGCACAATTCAAAGTGTTGGTGCTGACCTTTAAAGCCCTAAATGGCCTCAGTCCAGTATACCTGAAGGAGCGTCTCCACCCCCATCATTCTGCCCAGACACTGAGGTCCAGTGCTGACCTTGTTGCGAGAAGCCAAGTTGCAGGGAACCAGGCAGAGGGCCTTCTCAGTAGTGGCACCCGCCCTGTGGAACGCCCTCCCACCAGATGTCAAAGAGAAAAACAACTACCAGACTTTTAGAAGACATCTGAAGGCAGCCCTGTTTAGGGAGGCTTTTAATGTTTAATAGATTATTGTATTTTATTTTTCTGTTGGAAGCCGCCCAGAGTGGCTGGGGAAGCCCAGACAGATGGGCAGGGTATAAATAAATTATTATTATTATTATTATTATTATTTATTTATTTATTTATTTAGACCGTTTTGGGGGAGAAGACTCCAACAGTCAATAGCATGCCTGCTAATCATGCATCATGCTTCCAAAGGGAAGCAAGTGGAGCAGTTCAAGGTAATTCACCTTTAGGCAGCTCACATCTCTTTCAGCTTCTTTGTTCGAAAGCTGCTCAACACTGCTGAAGGGGGTCACCTTCCAAAGGCAGGGAGGAGAGATTCCCAGCTATTAGGAAGGACCCATTCCTGTAACCGTTACTCATTCAGCTCTACCTTCCTTGGGTATGTATGTATGCATGTATTTCTTTTCTATCCCATCCTTCCTCCTGAAGGAGCTCAGGGAGGGAAAAACAGCAATGGTGAAATATTTTTAAAGCAACCACCTCCACCAGTTGTTTTTTTTAAAGAAAATTCTAAAAATAGTTGTTAAATACTTCCTAGAAAGACTTAAAACATTCACAACCAGTAATAAAAGTAATAATAATAATAATATTTTAAAAAATAATTATACCCCACCCATCTGAATGGATTGCCCCAGCCATTCTGAGGGTTGCCATCAATAGTGTCTTTCAACCACCAAATGCCTGGGCAAACAGGAATTTTTTAAAATTTATTCTGAAATTCAATAATGAGGGAGGCAGACCTAACACATTAGGGAGGGCTTTCTATAAATGAGGAATTGCCACTGAAAAAGCCCTGTCATAGGTCACCATCATAGGAAACAGAAAGTGAGGCCACACTATCCCAAAGCCTTGGCGCTGAGCAATAATCTCCTAGTACTACTTTCTGGTAGTGATCCTGCAGGTAGGAGCAGCAGGTAGGAGCAGCAACATGGTAGTACAGTACTTCCAATTCCCAACTCCCACCTTTTTGAGTCACTCTGGAAGAACACTGACAATGGAGGAGAACATGTAGGGTTGCTGGTAGTAAGGTTAAAGCTTACTGGGAAATGATATATAATGAATTGAAAAGGATGTTTAAGGTAACGTTTGTAAAAACAACAACCCCAGAAGCTTTTCTTTTGGGAATTATAGGGACAGAACTACCTAAACTGTATAGAAACTTATTCATGTATGCTACTACAGCGGCAAGAATGTTACTCACCCTAAAATGGAAAGAAGCAGAAGTCCCAGCAAAGGAAGAATGGATACAAAAACTTATATGGAATATGCAGAAATGTCAAAACTTACTGGAAGAATAAGAAATCAAGATAACAAACTTTTTTAAAATAAAAGAATGGAAATGGTTTATTGAATGTTTACAGATAAATTGTAGATAAGAACATTGGCAGGATTATTGTAATAACCTGCAGTTTTATAAGCGTATATATTTGAAGTAGATGAATAAATGAGTAAATTAAGTTAATTTGGATATGCAGAAGGTATTAAAAATAAATTTAAGGAACCACAGAAAGAGGGGGAAGGAAGTCAAGTTTTGAAGTGTAAAAATGATTGTAAAATTAGTGAAATGTATAAACTTGAAAAGTATATATATATATATATATATATATATATATATATATATATATATATGATAGCGGTCATCATTCAAGACCACCAAGGCTTTTCCAGTACCCAAAGCAAGCCTTAAATCAGACAGGAATGGATCTAGATAATCTGCTTCCTCCAGGCATATCTGCAGCTGGATAGCCACCACCCACTTGATCACTTTGCCCCGAAAGGAGATGTTAGAGATTGGAAGATAGTTTTCTAAAACCTTTGGATCCAGGAAGGACCTCTTCAGGAGGTTTTGCACCACTGTCTCTTTCAAGGTGGCTGCCATAGCTCCCTCCATAGTGAGGTATTGACCACCCCCTGGACCTACCCAGACAACCCCTTCTACTAGATTTTACCATGCTACTCTAAACAGCTCTGCTGGACAATTCACTGAGGATGTAATAATAATAATAATAATAGTAGTAGTAGTAGTAGTAGTATAGTAGTAGTAGTAATTGTTGTTGTTTAGTCGTTTAGTCGTGTCTGACTCTTCATGACTCCATGGGCTATAGCACACCAGGCACTCCTGTCTTCCACTGCCTCCCGCAGTTTGGTCAGACTCATGTTCATAGCTTCGAGAACACTGTCCAACCATCTCATCCTCGTAGTAGTAATAATAATAATAATAGTAATAATAATACCTTGCCCATCTGACTGAGTTGCACCGGCAGCCACTCTGGGTGGCTTCCAACAAATGTAAAAGCATCATAAGAAACACCAAACATTAAAAACTTCCCTAGTTCCCTAGTTGCTAAAGGTCTCCTGCTCCTTGAAACAACTCTTCATTTCCCACTGCTCCCATTTCCCACTGCTCCCTTGAGCCTGGAACTGTTTGTTGTTTTGCCTCAGTGTAACCATTTCCCTTATTTCCTTTTAATTGCTCATCAAAATTACCTTTCCCAGAAAGCCTTTGGATCATCCACCCAGCCTGTAGTGTAACCAAGTTAAAGTATGTGTAAATGAAATTCTCTTTCCTTAGCTACCTGTGCTTCCATTTGCTTCCCTCTCTCTTGGAATAGGGACCAGTCCTACCTGTTCTTCAGAAAGCACCATGCAAACCAATTGGTCTATATTAAATAAATGAAATTGCTCCCCTTTAGGGAACATCAATTGATCACCCTGAGTATTAGCAAGCGATCATCTTAAGATAGGGTGGTCCCCGCCCCCAGCAACCGTCATAGCATCAAACCCATTTTTGACATTCTGCTAGCCTTTGGTGTGACCAAGGAACAGAATCCACAATGCAGTGATGCACATAGAAGCAGGCTTGATTCTTCATGGCAATAATAGCTGGTTATATAAAGCAGGCTTGGCCCTCCACTCCCATGATATGGGAATAAAGTCCACAATGATACTATGCTTATGGTAATGAGATTTGAGTTCGACTAAATGCGTTTTGGAGCCCCACCCAACCCTGTGACTCTGGTTGTAAAAAGAGGCTGCTAATGAGGTCAGGCCAGATGGACAAGTGTAGCCTAGCAGGTTCCCTTCTGTTGGGAGAATGGTGGGCTTTTGCAAAACTAGAGAGGCCAAGTACAGGTGATACACGTTGCTACGGAGACAAACTTATGGCAGGGGAATGCCTTTCTTTCTTGGCTGGAGGTTATCTCATCAAGGTGTCTATGTTTGAAAGAGAACAAAAGACCAGCAGTCTTGAAGCTGGAGCCGAAAGAGACACAGAGGTATGGCTACCCCTCTGCATTGGGAGCCCTCTAGAAGACTAATGGGGGAGCAGGATCTGTTGGAGTGTTGGTGCTTCCTTCTTATGCCCAATAAGTGTGTGTGTTGGTGTCTGTAAATAAATCTTTATATCACAGGAACCATCTTTAGTCTCCAGCGATCTTGCTTCTAAGGTGCATGCTGGGAACCTCTGAAATCTCTCACCTTGGGCTGCACATAACAATACTTATCTGGGAATAAGTTCTCACTGGACTGCCTTCTGAGTAGACATATGTGGAATTGTGCTGAGGCTAAACTCTATTTCCATGTTCTGACTTAATGTGGGACAATCACAAAAGTTGCTATGTTAGGATGCAGGACTATACTGCTCTGCTGAAGGGAAAGCCCCATCATCCAATACTGTTAAGTGCAACTCTGTTCTTTAAATTTAGGTTTTGCGCCTTGTTTTTTGGGAATGTTCTATCTTCCTGTGTAATTCACACATCACATCAAACTGTGTATCAACAGCTACACCATGGGTTAGCTGTATGAAGATGGGTTCACACCTTTCATCATCCGCTTTTCTCCTTTAGCTGCAGAGAGGCTAATCTAGATTAACCAACATTTAGTGTTACATCCAAACTGTAAAATATGTTTGACCTTAAACATAGTTTGTTGAAACAAGTCATCTTGCTCAACTGTGGTTTGAAGATGATTTGTTTCAACAAACCATAAAGATTAACCACAGCTTATCTGGTTTGGATGACCAGGCAAGTTACAGTTAATAGCCAAGTGGGGATTTGAACAACTCTGGTCTCCCAGGCTCTTGTCCAGAACGCTAACCACTACACCACATTGGCTAGAAATAATTGCTATAATTTAAATAGGAATACAATCAGGTGATCTGAGTGCATGCTCAGCCTGCTCCTTGGGTGCTGTTGATGGGCCCATAATAATAATAATAATAATAATAATAATAATAATAATAATAATAAATTTATTATTTCTACACCGCTCATCTGGCTGGGTTTCCCCAGCCACTCTGGGCGCCTTTCAACAGAACATTAAAAACAGAATAAAACTTCAAACATTAAAAACTTCCCTAAACAGGGCTGCCTTCAGATGTCTTCTAAAAGTCGGATAGTTGTTTATCTTCAGAATGTTATCTTCAGATAGTCGGAAAGTTGATCTCTCTTCATTTGGTTCATAATCTTTAAAGCAGACTTGGACTGGACAGCGCTTCAGAAAGGGAAGAGGGAAGGCAGCCTTCAAATATGAGGACTGTTCTCTACAAAGTAGGGCGCAGTGCCAGCTTCTTTGAGAATGTGCAAAATCATGCCAGGACCCATAATCCCCACTATCACCCTTGGAATATGACAGTCCCCAAGCAGTTCCACTGCATCAAGGAATTTGAAAGCGCAGCTGGGAGCACAAACTCAGCAACATGGGGAGGGAGGAGGAGGGAAGAGAGGGAGAATGACACATGCACTATCAGCTTACAAGTATGTGGTTGTTTAAATCATAGATGCTGGAGCTCTGATGACATCAAAAGAGGCCTGGCTTGAACACGCCAGCTGTTGGTTGTATGTGACACCTGACAGCACAGAGTATTCCAGCTATGTGGCTTATCAGACAGAAGCCAATTAAGAGATACACTGACCACACTCTATAATTTTGCTACAAAGGGAAGATTGGGAGCAGCGAAGATGGAGAAGCACAAAGGATGTAAATTAAGCCTAGGTAGGCCATTTCTGTGTCACCAGCAAATTCCAGATCCAGGTCTATCAAGCCATCACTCCACTTTTCCTTGATCAAGTCTCTAGGGCAGCCTCTGTCTTTCTCCCTCCACTGTCAGAGGCGTTATGCCTCTGAATACCAGTTGCTGGGATTCACAAGTGGGAAAGAGTTGTTGCTGCTCACCACACTGAGACCCTCCTTGCAGTCTTCTCATCTGGTGGACCACTGTGAGAACCGGTTGCTGGACTAGATAGATGGCCTTTGGGAATCGCAGATTTATAGCAAGAGGGATGTAGACAAATTGCAGCAGGTTCCAGAAAGGGCTACAGAGATGATCAGCCATATGGATTAGTTACCCACAACCGCTCAGGAATGAGTTGTCCCCATTTCAGCCTTTCAAGTTGGCCGGGAAGAAAGTGGCAGCCCACTGTGCTGCAATGTTGAGAGAGGATTGGAATCCAGCACTTCTCGGCTGAAGTTCAGGACTACCCACTGCCCTAGTGTTATTCAACCTCGGGTCCCAAAATGTTATTGGACCACAACTCCCATCTTTCCTGACCCTTGACTAAGATGGCTGGGGATTATAGGAATTGCAGTCCAACCGTGTATTGGGATCCAAGGTTGAAGCACACTGCACTACACCACATTGATGCTACTTGCACAACAGAATGTTTTAATATATTGCACATCATGCTTGTTGGAGAAGACATGGCAACTCTCTTCAAATACCACAAAGGCTGTCACAGAGAAGAAGGCAAATATTTTTTTTTTCTTTGCTGCCCCAGAGAGCAGGACTAAATCTAATGGGTTTAAGTTTCAATCTGGAGGGTAGATCCTGGTTGAATGTGATGGGCTCTTCCTCTCTGGAGGACTTCTAGCAGAGACTGGACAACCACTTGTTGAAGAGGATCTTCTCTGAGTTTCCTGCATCAAACAGAGGGTTGGCCTACAAGACCACCTCCTACCCTTATGATTCTATGGCACCATCAGCACTGTGCATTTAAAGCAGTATCATACTGTTTTAAATAGTAATGTCTTCCCCAGAGAATCCTGCGAACTGTAGTTTGTTAAGGGTGCTGCGGGAACCCCATTCCTTACACGGAGCTACAATTCCCAGAGTTCCCTGGGAAGAGAGATTGACTGTTGAACTGCTCTGGGAATTGCATCTCTGTGAGGGGGCAGATGGATCCTAAGTCTCTCCGCTGAGTAGATGGAGACTGAGATCAGCTCTCCCCACACAAAGAGGGATAGCACCTCACATGGGAATTTCAAATGTACCATTTTAAATGTTCCTGTATTGTCTACTGCAGCCTCATTTTGAAGATATGGATTGGGGTTAAGAAGTGATGCAATTTTTGGATAAACCTCACATTCCTACTTTTCTAAACAATGATCCTCCGGTGGATAATTTGTATCTGGGCTCTTGGATTGTCCAATATATCAATTATTTGCCTAGTTTGAAAACCATAGTTCAGAACAAACTAACCATAAAAGGCACAGAGAAGAATTCAATACAAGAATTGTCCCAATGCTCCAAACGATTATTGCAGATTATTTTACTCATGCAGTGCAATGATATCCTACCTTCCCTCCAGACAGCTCACCTGGTGAGCTTCTTGCCGATGAAGACAAATTCACGAAGACAAATTTATGGAGGATAAAGCTCTCTGTGGTTATGCTCTGCCTCCATAGTCCAGCTGCTGGAAACCACAGGAAGGGAAAGTGCTCCTGTGCTCACCTCCTGCTGGCAGGCTTCCCACAGGCATTTGATTGGCCTCTGTGAGAACAGGCTGCTGGACTGCATGGGTCACTAGCCTGATCCAGCAGACTCTTCTGATGTTCTTATGGTTGAGTGGAGGATCTTATCCCATGTCTCTTCAGTCCCTGAGTTCCTCCAGAGAGCCTGTTTATTCAGCATTCATGCTGATACTGCTTGGACATTGCGTGTACTCTGATTACACGAGACCCAGTCTTTATTAAGCAATTTATTTACAAGGAGGTTATATGACAATGAGCTTTCATTCTGCATTCATCCAGATTTGTTTGTAGGATGTTTGCATTTCTTCCCATTAATCATGCATTCATCCCACACTTTTCAATGCATTTCCTTATCATTTTCCAAAACGTCAGTGGGTTTGTTTAAGTGGATTTGTTGCAATGGGGGTGACAGTGTGTTTTAATCCACTTTAACTGTGTAGACTTGGGGCTCGTCTACACTTGTCCCATGCGTAGAAAGCAAAGTTCTGAGCGGTTTACTCCTTGCTCTGTTACTTTCCCAGAGAAAGCCTCCTGTATAGTGCCAAGTCAGAGCAGACGCCAATCCAGAGAAAACCCAAATTGCCATTTGCTCCGACTGAGTGCTAAAGAGTAGCTTTCCCTGGAGGAAAGCAGCGGGACAAGAGGAAGTATGGCTAAGACCTTAATTCCTCCCAGACAACATTGACAGTCTGAAGACACCCCTAGTCTGACATGCCAACCATTACATCACACTGGCTCTTGGCTCCAATTCATGGCAATAGGATTTCAATTATCTTCTATCCCTTCTTGCCAACTTTATCAACATCCACATTTAAAACACTGTGATATCACTCTAATAGCCGTGGTTTGCCTTAAACCATCCTGGGAGCTGTCAAGGGTGCTGAGAGCTGTTAGGAGACCCCATCCTGCTCACAGAGCTACAATAACCAAACTTGCTGAGAAAAGGGATCGATTGTTACCCCACTCTGAGAAATGTAGCTTTGCGTGGGGAAGAAGGGGTCTCCTAACAACTCTCAGTACCCTAAACAAACTACAGCTCCCAGGATCCTTTGGGGGGGAGAGCCACCCTATTTATTTAAAAGAGATACCATAGTGCTTTAAATGCACAGTGTGGATGCAGCCCTTGTCTGGATTTAGGGTTTTATAGGACATGACTCAGCAAAGAGCCCTCCTGCATAAGTGCCATGAACAGGAGGAGGAGCACAAGATATTCAGGTTCCCTTTATTTCAGCGTGGCACTTGCATCATAGATCTTGCTGCTGGATGGGGCCCTTAATTAGTTGCATTAAGGAATGTAAGCCATTTATATAATCACCATGCATTAACGACAGACTACAACAATACCCGGCTACTCGTTGCCTACTGCAATAAAGCCGGTGCGTGTGGCAACACAAAGGGAGGCACGTTCAAGGCCTTGCTGAACACGCAGCCCAAAAGCCCACATTGTGCATACGCTGCAATTTCGGCCACGTTAGGGAACTCGCTTGCGTGGCACAACTCTCCTTCTGAGGTGCTACCTACCGGTAAGTAAGCAAGTGCTGAGCCACATATGTAGGGAGCAGTGAAGGCTACTTCATTGCGGCAAATGGGGCACTGCCCCACCAACCTCATTCTGCCCACCGCTAGCTCCAGCCTGCCTTCTTACTGACAACCAGCCCAAGAGGCAACCCACCTGTCAACCTCTCCCTCCTCCTCCTCCTCCATCTCTCAGTGTTGCCCTTGTAGAACTTAGCAAGAAGCTTACCCTCCAATATGGCGTGGCCCAAATCCAAAGCACCATCTTCCAGGTCTGAAATCATGTGATCGTCCAGGTCTGAAATCATGTGATCTGTGCAAGATCACTGACCTGGAAAAGGTGCTGTTTTCCGGCACGGCACCCCAAAAGCACATGTTTTGGGGCACCGCACGAGATCACAGACCCGAAAAATGTGTGAGAACAAGTCACCCAAAACAGCCCCCATACTCTCACAGGGGGAAGCAGGATGTCCCAGTTTGATTCTCAGAAGTTAAGTGTGGCAATTACAGACAACTCCCCATTTGCACGCATTCAATATGTGTGCGACCACACATACATGCATCACGAAAAACCCATAAGTGACCTGAAAACGTCACAAAAATATCACAAAATGGGGCAGAATGGGGTGGGGCTGGGGCAAGGTGGGGATAGAACGGGGTGTTTGCAAGCTTTGTCAATGGTGTTTCAAATATACACAATTTCACTGTCACACATCATGTCTCGGAACATAACCCCAGGTAAATTGGGGGGGGGGGTTGCCTGTACACTGATGGCATGATTTCTCACAACAACCCTGTGAGGTTGGTTGGACTGAGAGATAGTGAGTGGTATGTGCCAGATGACAAGCAAGAGAGGGGAATAAGGAATGGGTGGGAGATACAGTTGCTATTTGACTTGTGGGAGAAATTTAATTAAGTTTGCATTTAAGAACAAAAGAACCTAAACGATGCTTTCCAATACAATATGTGAACCAAAATATGGTCATGGTTCAAATTTTGCACTTCTCTGAATTTTGCAATGCAGTTCTCCAGCCAAGTAATATTTACAAAAATGCATATGCTGGTGAAAATGGCATGCCAAAATGCATGGCATCAGGGGAAGTGTACAATAGGCCAGACTGCATACGAAGATATGTATATTAGGAGAGGGTTGCAGTAACATGCTGCTGAATTTTCAAGCTGGCTTTTTTTTTTAATGCAAACTGCTGTGGAGACTTGGAGAATTGAATTTAAAATGGAAGAAACAAGACTTCAGAATTGACTGATTCTCAATTAATTAATTAATTAAGGAACTATGGATGGTGTTTGAGGTAAGCAATGACACAACCATAGCCTGAACGTTAACCTCCTCCATCTCAGCTCAGAGCCCATCGGCAGGGGTGGAGGAAGGGTGTGTGGTGGCGGCGGGTCACCCCGGGTGTCACCACTGGGGGGGTGACAAAATTCCAGGCCGGTACTCACAGCGGGGCCTGCAACGCGCCCGAGCCACGCGTCTCTCCTGGAAGTGACACAGTGGCTTGGGTGCCTGCAGGCTCCACGCTGCCCGAAACGGTCAGCCCACCGCCTTCCCCTCAGCTGTAGGGCGGCTGAGTGGGAGGAGGCAGGCAGACTCCTCAGAGGCCCCGCAGAGCATCCTGCCCCAGCTGACCCCACCCCCACGGGTGACTGGCCCCCACCCCTGGGCTCAGGGCACGCGCACCGCCCCAGGTGCTTGATTGGCTGGCTCTGCCGCTGCCCATCGGTGGGAATCTAGGTATGCAAGTTCCCAAACAGATGCTATGAGCCAGAGCCACTTCACTGGACACAGGTCTAGCGATTGGCCATTACTCTAGGAAAGAACCGGTCGGTGTTGGAAGTTTACTTTGGATATCTTTTTTTCCTGACAGTTTCTTGGAAGATGAAGCAGACATCTGGTAGCAAGGAGGAGGGGAGGGGGAAAAAACAGATCAGAGAGGAAAGCAGGGAGGTGCAAATTCCCAGAGGGGAAGGCAGTGTCTGTCTGCTTCTTACATAAGATATATAGGTCGCAATCTGCTTTGGAGAAGGGCAAGGCACTCTGAATGCCAAAGCAAACAGGCTTGTCTTATGGAAAACCACTCTGTGGTTAATATTTATCAAAAGTCATTATTTAAGACCCAGTGATAAGAAGATGAACAGACAAGGAAATAGATCAGTTTTCAGTTCCCCTCTTGAGTTAATTGCAATCTTGAGGAGGCAATAGCTATGTGGCTCAAACAAATTAGGCTGCACACACATTATACCTTTAAAGCACACTTGCCCCTCAAAGATTTCTGGGCACTGTAGTTTGTTAAGGTTGGCTAGGAATTGTAATTCTGCCAGGGGCAAACTATCGTGCCCAGAATTCTTTGAGGGAAGAAATGTACTTTGAATGTGCTTTAAATGCATACTAAGTACACAGCCTCTGTAGAAGGCCTGTGATTTGTTGTATCCACTGTGAAAAGCGAGCATACTGACAGCCATCCACAAGTTTTTAAGCTGAAATGGGTTCCTATGACACTTTGAAAGTCTAACAATTTTATTATGGCCTTCACTTTCAAACATTAAGGGTCCCTCCCCTTCAACAGGCACATCTATTTAAGGTTGCCACCCTATATTCAACTTATCTGGGCATAAGCCCCCTTGAACTCAGTGGGACCTACTTCTGAGTAAACAAGCCTAGGCTTGCACTGTTGGTCCCACTGAAAGAAGCAGGATTTACTTCTGAGTGATCATGTATAGGAATTGCACTGTGATTCAGTTAACACCCTGATTCTAAGGCTGAAGTCATCCTCTAATGTACACTTACTTGGAAGTAAATCCAGTTGAGCCTGGCACTTACTTCTGAGTAAACATGTATCGGTAGGAATGAGTATACACTCTGAATTCCCTCTCAGGATAAGTCAAGCCAAGAGCTACACTAGTAAAATGTTTCAAAACCCGTCACAGGGGTCATCTTCACCATACTTTAAAAGCATCATCATACCTTGTTAAGGGTGCTGAGAGTTGTTAGGGAACTGTTCCCTGCATAGAACTATAGTTCCCGGGGTTGCCAGGGAAGAGGGATTGATTGTCAAACCATTCTGAAAACTGTAGCTCTGTGAAGGGAATAGGGGTCTCTTAACAATTCCCAGCACCCTTAACAAACTATAGTTCCCAGGACTTTTGGGGGGAAGCCATGACTGTTTAAAGGGACATACCAGGAATAGTGCTTTAGATGTATAATGTGGATGGGGCCGTGGTGGTGTTTTTTTCTGACTGATGCCCTGCTGTAAATGTTAGAATTGAGAAGCCTAATTTTGGGGGGGGGGGGCGAGGCTAAACTGACTTTAATGAGAGGAATGCTGAATATTCTCTAATGTCGACGTTCAGCTCAAAATTAGCATATTTAATGTGGCCCAAATACTCACCACACCAAACGTTCCCATTGTTTCTTGGCATCATTTCCTTCGCCCTCCCTGCCTTGGCATCATTTGGCCACTGCACCACTTAACAAGATTGACTGTGGGCACTCATATGATTTTCTTTACAGGCATCTGCGACATCCTTGTCAAAATTGCACAAGCCACTTAAATTGTAGCATGGGCAAATGAGGCCACTGACAGTGAGGGCAAAGGAGAAGGACGGAAAAGGCACAGAGCAGAATGGCAACAAACAAACAAACAAACAAACAAATAAACAAATAATTGATGATGACCTGGTACCAAAAGCATAACCATTTAGCTGAAACTATATGCAAACTCAACCATCCTCAGTGTATCTGAAGAAGTGTGCATGCACACGGAAGCTCATACCAAAATATAAACTTAGTTGGTCTTTAAGGTGCTACTGAAGGAATTTTTTTATTTTGCTTCGACTCAGACCAACACGGCTACCTACCTGTAACTCAACCATCCTTTGATATGCACACTTCTCCCAATTTTGCAATGCAGTTTTGTAATGTGTGCAAAAATGTGTAAACTGGGGTAAGGTGTACATATATCTGTGAAAATAACACACACTAGAACATTGTGTTAGAGGAAATCCCTTTGAAAAAATATGAATATGAAGCAAAATCGCATACAAAATGTGCATATGAGAATAAATTTGCACTAAAATGGTGATGAATTTTCACTATGATATTTTATTTTATTTTAAAAAAAAACATAAACTGATGTGGAAAAGTGGGTCACCAAATTTGAGATTGGAAAAATGAGAAACAGAAATTGACATGTTTGCCTCTATCCCTAGATATTTGTGTCATTTTGAAGGAACAGCTCTCAGGCCAGCCCACGGTGTTTATCTAAGCTGTTTTTAAATAATGGCTTTGACTATTTTTGTACATTGCTTTCAGTATTTTTTTGTTTTGTTTTCAAAACTCACACACACACACACACTAGCAGTATAAAAAAGAATTTGATATTTCAAAAGGCATCCTAGTGACTATTTTTCATGGGAAAAATCAGAACTTTGTGAGACTTCCTTACCCTGCACTCCACACTCTTCTTCTTCCATTTCTCTGTTCTTTTTATTATTCATCCCCACGTTAAACTGAGGGGCATCCTGCTAACAAGCCTCGTTGAGTCAGCTTTGATGAATTTATCCAGAATTTCGCAATCAGAAAATCTAGGAAGATGCTATTTTAATCACGGCGTACATGTAAGTTTTGTGTCATTTCAAAAAATCAAAAAATATTTTGCTTGTTAGGGGGCACACACAGAGATGGGCGTGGCTTGGGGGAAATGGCCCTGCTGACCAAATTTGACCACCTGGTGAGCTAGTTTTGGTCCATGGGCCATAGGGTCCTCACCCCTGCACTAAAAGAAAACTGTCTCAATTGCAAGAATAGCTCCATTGGCTTTCCCGCCCCTTCTGGCTTTGTGCATCCTCCAGTTTTGTGAACGTCAAGAAAAAGGCTCACCGCTCCTTTTCAGCACCCACAGGTGTTCCCCATGTGCTCAGCTAGGAGTGGTCAGCCAAGGCAACATAAATACAGCTGCCTCCGGGCCAGCAAATGTGGATCAAGGAGGTGGGGCGCTCTTGCGTCCGAAAGCCACCCTTCACAAACTGATCTCACTGAGGCTGCATTTGCAGATTCCTGATAAGCACGTAATGTATTTCCATTGCACCAGCTTCATTCCAAACATGGGCTGCGACTCTCTGGGACGCCGGCTCGAATGTTTTCACAGATGCACTGCAGATGCTTTCAAGGCATCCCACTAGAATGGATATTGTGTCTATAGGCCAGTGAGCATGGGCAGTCAATGCTCATCTGGCGCTACAAATAACACTTCCCCATTTTACCGTTTTGTGAACATGGATGTGCTTGAATGGACGTGTCCAGAACTGCTTGTGTGTATGAGAGAGAGAGATTTAAAAAAGAAAAACCCTCAAAGCAACATACAAAATATTTGCATCTCATCTTTCAATCAAATAAGAGCCTTTCCCCCGCAAGCAACCTAAAGACAGTTATATCAAACAATGTAAGGCAATATTAAAAATATTTTGCCGTGGCACCCACTACGTGGAATGTTCTGCTCACTGAAATTTGGTAGGCTCACTGGGAAGGAGAGGAACAAAGCACTGGGAAGGTTGGCACTATCCTGGCACACCGGGAGAAGCACCATGTTGGCTGTGCCAGTGTGTTGGAACAATATTTACCTGCCACTGCCTTGCTTCTCCCCCAGGATGCTAGATGCATGGCGTCTCCCCTCCCCACAACCTGCTCCTGCTTGATATTGGGATGTTCTACTGATAATTTTTGTTTTATTGCGTTGGAAAAGCAGTATCAAAGTATTTTCTTTTAAAGACGTTAAATGACAACAGAGAGAAGTCTGATCAATAATCAGCAGCAGCTTCAAACATTATTTCAGTTCAGCTTCCTCCCGGAGCTCTCTGGCATAGCCAGAGTAGGGTGATATAAACCAAGCAGGTGAGCCTTGTATGGGAGGCCATAGCCAAGCATTGGAGCCACCACAGAAAATGCCCTTTCATGTGAGACTATCTAACTGAACTTCAGGTGGAGGTCAGGGGTGGGGATGCAGAGTAGGGCCTGTGAAGCTCACCTGAATGACCAGGAGTCAATCTAGCTCCAAATCTGGTTCTTCTTCAGCCTCTGCTTCAAGATTAACGGTGGATTCAGAAGTCATGACAAATTATTATTATTAATCGTCATTACATTTATATTCCACTTTCCTCCATGGAGCTCAAGGTGGCATACATGGCTCTCCAACCACCTCTCCATTTTATCCTCACAACAATCCTGTGAGGTACTGTGACTGGCTGAAGGTCACACACCAAGCTTCAGGGCTGAATGGAGATTTGAGCCCTGGTCTTCCCAGGTCCTTTCCCAACATTCTGGTCCCTAGAAGCCTTATATGTGCGATCGGTTTAATTGCACTACAACAACCTTCCCACCTTTGCAAAGTGTTATGAACGCAGAGCTTCCTCTCTTTCCACCATGCATGTTTCCACAAGTGGCGGCTCTTTTGCTGCAGATGTTTTCTACCCTTGGGAACAGCAATGCCTCCAAGGCAAGTTGCTGTTGATTCGTTCCCTTTGATCTTTGATATCTCTCTCAGTGGAAATAAAATCTTGAAATAAGTTGTCAGTAGAACGTAAATCTATGTGTACATCCAGCTAAATGAAGTAGAGCTGTGCTGAATATTTCAGTGTTTCTTTTTTTTTTAACCATTTGTTGGATGTTGCTGGGGAGGGGACAGAAAAACGAACTCTCAAAAGATGGTGGCTGGCAGATGTTGGAAGTACAACAGTAGGGATCATTCCGTCAGTAACTTAAGGGTTAACCCTGTTGACAGTCAGCCAGGCAAGGTGTGTGTGTGTGTGTAGAGGTGTTGCCTAGCAACCAGTTGGAGTTCCATGATCGACACTGAAATGCCTGTGTAGGACTGAAGGGAGTGTATATGTTTAGTTGTGTGTCTCCCTGTTATGAACACGATGCAAGAAGGACAAAACCCCTCTGTTTATTTCTCCTTGAGTTATACAGGCCTTTTGTTGCTCTCCCTTCCTTATGACACTAGAAGTTGGGGGGCATCCAATAGAGCTGAACATGGGAAGATTTGAATAAAGTACTTCTTCACACAGCACACAGTTAAAACTATGGAATTTGCTCCTAACCCAAAGCCCCCAATTGGGATGACTTTAAAAGACGATGAGACAAAAACATAGAGGACAAGGCTATCAGATAAAGCTATTAATGGCTACTCTAGACCCATTGTTCCCAACGTGGGACACACGCCCCACAGGGGAGCAATTTGATTTTGGGGGGGGGGGCAATTCAAGAATGAGTTA
Organism: Zootoca vivipara; assembly: GCF_963506605.1. Lineage (NCBI taxonomy): Eukaryota > Metazoa > Chordata > Lepidosauria > Squamata > Lacertidae > Zootoca > Zootoca vivipara. The sequence continues at coordinate 34,785,202 of NC_083281.1, read as the reverse complement.
TTAACAGTGAATGGTCTTTAAGGCTTCCTCCACATGAATAGTTCACTTTTTGAATAATAAGAATTATATGCCGGGGGGAGGGAGTGCATCAGGTGCTTAGGTGGGGCATGGCCAATAAAAGGTTGGGAACCACTGCTCTAGACCCACTGCTAGAGGCAGTATGTCTCTAAATTCCATTTGCTGGGGAATCACAAGTGGGGAGAGCAATCATGTGCGCAGGTCCTCTTTTTGGGCTTCTCATGACACCTTTGTAGGCTACTGTGACCACAAGATGCTGAACTAGATGGGCCTTTGGCCTGATCCAGCATGGCTTTCCCTATGTCCTTATCTTCTATTGCCTCTTAATTATCTCTTCTCCAGCATACCGAACTCCTTCAACCTTCCTTCAAAGGACTTGGGTGACAGGTTTCAGATTTACAATGCAAATCTGATCCAGCAGGCTCTTCTTCTGTTCAAACAATGCAAACCACATGCTCTGCCCCTATGGTCCCTCCCCTAAATACTTACTTCAGAAAGCTACTGCAGGTAAAATTCTTCTTCTTCTTCTTCTTCTTCTTCTTCTTCTTCTTCTTCTTCTTCTTCTTCTTCAGCAATCACTCGTAGCCGAGTAAGATTGTCTTCCATAAACAAGGTTTTAACAATGAGTCTGTAAGTGACTGTGGAGGCCAATTCTGGATCCACACGTCCTTCCACAGTGGGGACATTTGTTTCCGGGTGGGAGTTGATCAACCAAATAAACCCAGCAACACTGGTACAGCAAGGAACAAAAAGGACTAGAAGCTTTATTGCCCAATCAGCTAGTTTCTTACGTCAAATTTAAAGAACAACACTACAAGAGTGGTACCAGTTTTAGCATTTCCCAATGTCATTCAGCTGCGTTTGTACACCCACTTCAAGCACAGTGAGAAAGACCAGGATTTATGTCACAGCACAGACTGGTATGGGCATAGGCAGGATTGGGGGGGGGGGCAGAACCGACGTGATTGTCAGTTAAGTATTTCTATTGTTTTACTTGATCTTGGGGGGCAGCTGCCCCCCCCCCATGGCTACACCCATGCAGACAGGAGACCTGGCAGAAGTCATAGTGCGAAAGCCATGAAAAAGTCAGTGTTGGAGCGGGGCGGGGGACAGGAAGCCAGGAAAAGCCTGACTTACAGCCTCAGCTCCAGATTGTGCTGTCCCCTAAGAACCCTTTTTGAAATTCTGCTTCTATTTTTGGGTGCTGAACTCTTGAGGAATTTCACTTCAAGCTCCTCTGCAAAGCAGGCCAAAGCTCATGCCTAAAATGTCGTGCTGAGCTGGTATAAGAGAAGGATACTTGCCCTTCATTAGTGCTTAAAATGAATGGGGTTTATATGGCTGTGTACACACTATACATTTAAAGCACATGCCCCCCCCCAGAATCCTGGGAACTGTAGTTTGCCCCTCACAGAATTATAGTTCTCAACATCCTGAACTTACTACTGTTCACAGGATTCCATGAGCTTTAAAATGGTGCACAGGAAGCCTGTATCCTTTGCAAACCACGTTGAATATTCTGCCTTGTGTATATTCATACTTGTTGGAATGCACTGGATTTGAATAACTTGCTAAGGTCTATGTGTGTAGTGTCTATATTGCTCCTTAGCAAATGTTTCTAGGCAAATTTACCCCCTCACCCACCCCAGTAAAAGGTAGAAGTGCTAGTTTAACAAAATTTTATATACCGCTTACTCAAACAAAAAACCTGGAAGCGGTTTACAAAAGGCAATCTAAAATATTCATTGCAGAATACCGATAAAAGCAAACAAGTCACAAAAGCATTTTAAACTATTAAATGAAACCTGTAATTCTAAAACAAAGTTACCTACCGAAAACACATGCAAAAATTGCATGGGGAAATAACTATTTATTTAAATTTATTTAATTTGCTCGTTTTTGAGAAGGAGTGAAAGAGAAGTGTCTTTTCTGTGGTGGCACCCCAATTCTTGATCCCTTTTCCTAGACAGGTTCGGCTGGTGCCATCTTTGTTATCTTTTAGGCACCAGCTGAAATCCTGGTCCCGTTCTCTCATATGGACTTAATGGTATTTGAGATCCTTTTAATGGTTTTTTGCTGCTGCTGCCTCTGTTGGTTTTATTTTGTGGTTTTACTGCTGTTTAGTATTTTTTTTTAAAAAATGAATTTCATTATTCTATGATAGATGAAATCTGCCTCAAAGCTGCTTGCAGCAAAAGGCGGATTGCAAATTCTATAAATAAATCGAATGTGGCTCATGCATTTACAATTTGGTACTGGTGACCTGTTTTATAATGCCAAATGATAAGTCAGCAGAGGGGTGGATATCAGAGAATCTCCCACTGAACCGAGTGTATTCTCAAGTGTCTTTTAAGCCATAGGCTAATACAGAATAGCTACCTCAGACTAACTAACAAGATGCTCTGGTATATGCATTCTGAGTCTGCCTCAAGATAATGGCTGCATTTGGTTTACTATGGTTTATCATTACATGAACAAGCCCTAGGCTTACCACTTCCTCCCTCTTTTCTGCTTCTCTGGTGTGGCCATTAGGATATTAGAAGATTTCACTCCATTTTTAAACTAACCACTGTTAGCATTCTGTCTGGGTGTGAGGATTTATAAACCACTGTGTGGTTTATAAAGTTGGCTTGTTTCAGTAAACCACAGTTAAGATAAATCACCTTTTCAGGTTCAGATGTAACACTAAACTGCGGTTAACTAACAACAGACATCAAAGGTTCCAATCTTTTTACAGCTGTGCTGGAGAAGGAGAGAGAGGAAGAAATTTTCCCAAGACTCATTCATGTAATGATAAACAAGGAGCACCCTGGGCTCCTTGAAGAGGAAGGGATGGTTTTAATTCAATTAATAATAATAATTTACCATCAACGTGATACAAACACATAATATTGCTTGAATCTTTCTTCACTAAAATACCTGCCACAGACCGGAGCTCTTGAAATAGAGTGGGTTGTCAATTTGCAATATAATAGCTCAGTCAGTAGAGCATGTGACTTAATTTCAGGGTTGTGGGTTCAAGCCCCATGTTGGGCAAAAGATTCCTGCATTGCGGGGGGTTGGACTAGATGACCCTCATGGTCTCTTCCAACTCTACAGTTAAATGATTCTAGGATTTCCAGACGTTCTTGTTCAAAATGCCCTGCAATATAAAGCAGGTGTGGGGAATCCGTGAGGCCCCAGATGTTATTGGACTCCAACTAACATGCCCAATAGTCAGGGATGAAGGGAACTGTGGTCTAGCAACCTCCAGAAGGCTACAGGTCCCCCATGCCTGGACTAAACATTTTTGCCCGAGCAAGACAATGATAGTATCACCCGTTGAAAGATAAGTTCATCAAATGTACCATTCAGCTATATGGCATTAGAAAGACGAGGAGGCGAGGCTAGGGCAAACCATGAGACATCACGGAACAGACAAGTTTATTGCTTTGATGTGCATCATGCTGGTATTTATTGGAATGGTCAAAGCTAAAAAGGGAGGTGGTGATCCAGCAGTCGTAGGTTCTATTAATGGCTTTGTCACATACTTCCTCTGTGACTGCAGGCAAGTCGTCTGACCGCTCTGTGCCTCAGTTTCCCTCTGTGTACAATGCAGTTAATAACACTTAACACCTCCTTCACATTGGGTGTAGTGAGATTTAATGAGGGCTTAAAACACACACAAAATTCAAAGATGAAAGGAGCTGCAGCTGGGCAGGTTGTCATTACAGAAGGAGAGGCAAGTGATGCAGGACTGTGTGAACAAACAGCTGATGCCTCTGTGTGAGCTGTTTAGGAATCAACACAACCCCACAGGCAAGGATGACGGCAGTGACACCTACTGGAAATCCGGACTGGCAATGTGCCTCCACCCTAGAACAAATCAAATGAAGAATACAAATGTCCAGGGCTTCTGTGTGTGTATATGTGTATGCAGTCTTGCTTCCTTGTACTGTATATCACAACACTCAGTCTGGATTGCTTGGAGTCGACACCTTTTTGGAAATGACAAGAAAGCAAAGTTTCTAGCCTTCGCTGAGGCAAGGAGGAAAATGTGGGAAATATGCAGTCCGTTTCAGCTAAAGGCTCAAAATGCATAAGACAGCAGGTGGTGACTTATTCCCAAAGCCCCAGTTCTTCTTCATCATAATCATTATCATCATCATCATTATTATTGGTTACAGGTAGGTAGCCGTGTTGGTCTGGATCGAAGTAAAATAAAAAAATTCCTTCAGTAGCACCTTAAAGACCAACTAAGTTTTTATTTTGGTATGAGCTTTCGTGTGCATGCACACTTCTTCAGATACAGTGAAATGGAAGTTTCCAGGCACTTATGTAGAGAAGGGGTGGGGAGGGGTGGGGATGGGGAGGGGGGATCACTCAGAAGGGTGGTGGAAATGGGTGATTGACTGACTGATAGCTGTTGATGACCGGTCATCAACAGCTATCAGTCAGTCAATCACCCATTTCCACCACCCTTCTGAGTAATCCCCCCTCCCCATCCCCACCCCTCCCCACCCCTTCTCTACATAAGTGCCTGGAAACTTCCATTTCACTGTATCTGAAGAAGTGTGCATGCACACGAAAGCTCATACCAAAATAAAAACTTAGTTGGTCTTTAAGGTGCTACTGAAGGAATTTTTATCATTATTATTATTACAGTGGTACCTCGACTTACGAAGATGATCCGTTCTGCAGCCGTCTTCGTAAGTCGAGGTTTTCGGATGTTGAAGCACTGCTATGGCGCATGCGCGAAGCGTGATTTCACGCTTCTGCGCATGCGCCGACCCAGCGTGCTGCTGTGCGCATGTGCAGAACGCCGTGCGGCGAAAGGACTTCCGGGGGTTGTCAACTTCGGAAGTCAAAACCTTCGGAAGTCGAAGCATTTGGATGTCGAGGTATGGCTGTATTTTAAAAAGAGGAGGTATCAGGACTCCAAGATGAAAACTATTATGTAATCTCAGGTGTGTAGGTGCTGGTTGTGATTACACAGAAATGAGGCAAACACATGCTTCAGCAGCACTGTAGTGGTAAATTTAGAAGTTCAGGACCTTATTATGACAGCCTCCATAGCCACACCTCCAAGGTTAATCCAAAAATGCAGGCATCTATGTTGACATGATAGACAAATAGCTATATACAAAGATATACAAAATAGCTATCCACAAACAGCTGCAATATATACCATAATACCCAGTTTATTAGGAACAGCTAATAGTAATAGAAAAGTGAGCTGGCTGAATGTGGTGTGACAATCAGCATGTTGGAATTTGGCTGGATAGACCTGAGTTCACACCCCTGACCAACCATATGGCATGACTGTAGTCCTAAGTATTCAAGTAAGTGCCATTGAACTGAATGGTGTTTCTTTTCTGACTGCAATGGTTCAACATGTAAAACTCATCGAGGTGTTTTTCTTCTTCTTATAACAACAACAGATCTTCATTCAGCTGCAATGCAACTTTTAGCATTTAATTAGAAATGTAAACAATTTAAACAGGAAGTGTTGCCATTTAAACTGGCAGCATGAAGTAAGGATCCCATAAAAGAAAAAAGAAAGAAGTACCCAGCCTCTGCTTGATTCTTTTCCTCGTTCTGTGACCCTCCCCACTATGCTAATATGTCACAAATATACTTGAAAGGGCCATTATTACTCCATTCTCTTGCCAGAGCAAGGGGAATCTCTCTGTTGCCCTGACTCCTCCTACCTGTGCCTGGCCTTGGTTTGTTGAGAATACAGCGCACTTTCAACCCTGCTCTCTTGAGCAAGTGTTAAGTGATAAAAGGCTTAACCCACCTCTAACTTCCTGGAACATGACCAATGCAAGGCGGGATGAAGCCTCTGTCCCTCCCCCACAAGCCTGCATATGATTCCTTGTCCCCTATGGCTACTTGGCTAGTGCTTAAATTCATGGCTGCATCTAAGAGCTATGAAATGCAGCCTAGCAAAGCAACCTTAAGAAAATGATAGCAAGCTGCCAAGCAAGCAGATTCCTGGAGAATAATTATACTAATCGATCCGTTCCATTCCATGGTGTTATTATTAGATGGCCAAGCATTTCAAAGGCTGCGAAATAGAGGAATGCCCCCACCCCACCCCACCCCGAAAATGATCAGTCATTTGCTTCACGTTACATTTGTCTGTAGCAGCCACATCATGGTTACCAAATCACACAGGGTGTATTGCTTCTGCTTAGACATATAGTGGCAGAGATAGAAATCTCTTCAGATCCAGCCGCCTGGAGATGAGAAGGCAGATAGTGTCACCCCAACCCCTGGGTGTGTCTGAACAACCGGGGAGGGGAGTGGATTAGCCACTCATGTTTTCTGTGCCTTCCCTGAAGGGAAGAGATAAGTATATGGTTGCGTGCGGCTCTCTGGATGGGGGAGGAACCCCCCTAGAAGCAAGGCCTCATAGTTGCAACTTGTGCTGACAGTGGGTGTTGAGATTTATGCCTCCACACACTGTGTTTTAGGAGCATTGAGCACATGTGCTGAGCTCATCAAGCCAATATGGTGGGGTCTTGGGCCTCAGTGTCTGGGGAAAGTGTCCAGCAGCACCACGGAGTTCACTGTTTGAGGAGCACAGCTTAGAAGAAGGCAGAAGAAGTTCTGGATGAGACAGCAAAGGTGCTGGGTGCCTGTTTGAGAAGGCAAACACAACAAAAAGAGATGCACCAGCTTTTTGAAAGGCGCCCAGAGTTAACCAGTGTGCTTGGCTAGCTCATTTGACTCTGCCTTTCAAATATAGAGGCACTTGTTGTAACTGAGTCTAAATTAAACATCAGATCAAATATTGACCCATATTTTCCAGGCACTCCTTGGTTTTGTTTGTGTCTTTGCGTGTGTTGTTTCATCCACCAACACATCCAATGTTCATTTCAGCCAAAGGTAAACAGAGCCACCAGACACTGCTCCATCCCTGTCTTCTGGAATTAGCACAGGTGCTTCCTTCAGAATTTGTCTATAATTGCCCTGAATGGTGCCAAGCCTAGACCTTCAAGAGGTGCTTCCTGGCATTCAGCAGAGGTAAGAATTTGACAGGTGAGGACAAAGGATGGATTCCTAACCTGTCTGCAGAGGGTTCACTTCTAACTTCCTTTCTCATGGACCTCGTGCACTTTTCCCTTCACAGCTCAATATAACTTTTTTGGTCTAGATCCCGATCTACCTGTTGGCCATGCCTGGTCTAGAGGAAAGGCAAGTAAGGCATGAGATGCATGGTGTAAAGAAACGTGGACAGAGAAAGGGTCCCCCCCTTCCTCTCTTATGATCCTAGAACGAACCTGAATGATGGGAGATTCAAGACAGAAAAAAGGAAGTACTTCTTCACAAATTGATGGGTTGGCATCTGTCTGTCTCAGGCGACAATGGAAGAATGCACCTACCGGTAGTCTCACCTGAAAACTTCTTGCTCAGGGAGTGCCAGTGGTTTGCTTGGGTGGGCAGGATGAAACCAGAACCTGGGGAAGTCCACAGACCTCTCACTATTGATTCAGTATCCTGGGCAGAAGTGCAGAGGACCATGGTTTCCTGTGCCCAGAAGCTATAGCGTAGGCATATTGGACCATTGGTTCATGTGCCAAGACGAAAGGGATGTTCTGGAGTCAGAAAAAAGGTCTAATAGATTTCTGTCTAGAGATCAGACAAGGTCATAGACTGCAGAGAGCCCAGAGGACAAGGTTGGAGTAGCTAGTCAGATGTTTTTGGTGATGGTCTGGAGCAGACATCCCCAAACTTCAGCCCTCCAGATGTTTTGGACTACAATTCCCATCATCCCTGACCACTGGGCCTGTTAGCTAGGGATCATGGGAGTTGTAGGCCAAAATATCTGGAGGGCTGCAGTTTGGGGGTGCCTGGTCTGGAGAACAGGGCAGAATGACTACAAGCACACAGCAGTGCCACTCAAGATGTTTAGGGAGCCAATCACACTTTTGGAGGGAGGCACTCAGCCAATCAAAGGCACTAGCCTTGAGTGGTCCCAATACACATCCAGTTACACATTTATGAGCCAATTTGTGATTGGAAAGTCAATATATAATATCCCAGTGACCCCAGGATTCCAACGCCTTGGACAAATGGGCTCCTGCGCCTACAATTTGTGACTCTGCCTGCTCAGAAGTGGCCTCTGGTGCTCCCCCCATTGCTCTCATCCTCAACCTAGATGAGGAAAACAAGATTGTCAGCACCAGGTTGAGCCCGGCTAGGAGGGGCTGCCTAGGGCTTGCTTTCCTGATAACCCAATGCCCGTGGGTGTTTAACCTCACTCTTCATCTGACTGAAATGGTTAGACTTCTAAGCAAGCTTTGGAATGGGTGTGCACTTGTTTATGGGATGTGGTCCTAATTGATTCTGTTGGAAGGAGGATCAAGCTTCTTCCGAGCACTTCCTAGACTCCCAAAAGTTTAAGTATATGATGTTTGCCTCCAGTGAAGCTGGCCTTCTGGTTTTCCCAGTCATTTCCTGCTGTGCTTGTGTCTTTTCGGGTTACCTGGTTGTTGTGCAGACCATTTATTTCCTACTTGCTCTTTATGAGTAATTGAGCTTTGCTTGGAGTTCTTTAGGGCTCTCAACGCGAACATTGTGGAGTAGGCACCCTTTCTCTTGGAATAAACTTCTGTGGAACCAGTCATGAATAATGGAAGCTTTTTTCTTTCTTTCTTTTTTTGCGCTTCATGTTTTGAGTTGTTGGCCTCAGCTGGAGTCTCTCATTCTCAGCTGAAGTGATTAACCAGCAGCCCTTTTGTATCTGCCCAGAGAAATTGACTTGCGTGTTTATTATTTATTTCATCAATTTAATATGAGTTTCATGCTGGACCAGCCAACAATATACACTAATGGTATCAAAAGCATACCCAAAGAGATCATATTCCAAGCAGCCTAAGAACAATGCAATTACGTTGGCCATGTTTCCTATTTTACAAAGGTCAGTCCTCTACATAGGTGGCGGCTCCTAGGGGCCAAGGCAGTTTCAGATCCCCAGTTTGTTTTTTGAGGGGGCTGGACTCCCTCAATGTTCACAGGGTGTTTGGCTCCGCCCCCTGGCTCCTCGCGATGTCGCACCAGGCCCCCTAAATCAACTAGAGAACATGGCGCCTCTGGTCCGCTATTTGAAGAGCTGCTGGAGCCCAGCCTCTGAATGAGTTCTCTCTTTAAAGGGCTGTCTGGGTTAAAGATAAATAAGGCGGGAGAGTGAGGAAAGCTGAGGTTCTCCCAGCAATAGTTAGCACCTGGATAGCAGACTGAATAAGCACAGAATTCACCTGGTCACAATCTTCCTCGTTATGTAGAGATGCACTGTATTTCTACTGAAGTTGCAGTAATCATGTCTAAATCTGCATCTAGCCATAAAAATCTGCATATGCACATTTTAAGGCAATTTTTATTTTATTTTGTTGGTCCCCATCTGCACTATGTCTAAAGCGGCATCATACCCCTCTAAATAGTCAGAGCTTCACCCCAGAGAATCCTGGGAGCTCTTTGTTTGTTAAGGGTGCTGCGAGTTGTCAGGAGATCCTGATTCTACTCAGAGAAATACAGTTCTCAGAAGTCCGTGGGAAGCAGGACTGTTTGTTAAACCACTCTGAGAGTTGTAGCTCTATGGGAAGAATAGGGGTCTCCTAACAGCTCGCGGCTCCTTTAACAAACTAAAGCTGCCAGGATTCTTTGGGAGAAGCCATAATGTTTTAAATGTATAATGCAGACGAGGCCTTGGTGATGCATTTTCTCTGTTTTGACAATGTGCAAGTGGCAACCCTAAAGACAACAATCATTGTTTTTTATTGGACGGCTTTAATCATGTAGGCTTTAATTGGATGGTTTTATATAGTAATATGTTTTTGTTATAGTATGTTGTGTGCTGCCTTGTCTGTAAGAACAGTATATGCTGGAAGGCAGCTTAGACTTCTAAATAAAGAAACATTTGCCAGCCTTAAAAAAATAGGTCCTGAAAGAACTATCAAAATGTTTCACTGGGAGAGGGAGGCATAATAGAGAAGAGTTGGCTCTTTGGTGCCAGCTCTACCACGAGGCAGACCGAGGCAGCTGCTGTGGGCAACAGAAGCTGGGGTGGGGAACAGCAACAACAACAAGGTGTTAGTAGACAGAATTATGTGTGCTGTGCCGTCTGCCCTGTCCTCCCCTTATCCAGCCTCCTGCCATTAGTTATGGTGAAAGATGTTGTCCCATTGCCAGTGCTGGAGTAAAGTTCAGCTGGCGAGTCCAGTCGCTTTCTGTAGTTGGAATGAGAGGGGGAGCCATGCTTTGCCTCAGGCTGCAAAATGTATTGAACCAGCCCTGCCTGCTCCTCGTCACTCATTGTCTCACACAGGGCCGGCCCTACGGTAAGGCTGGGTGGCGCAGGGCGCCAGGGCACCGGGCTGCCAGGGGGGCGACACACGCAGCGCGCCGCCCGCCAGACAGCCGCGCTGGGAAATGGGGCGGGGGGGGGGGCAACGGAGGGATCTTCACACCACGGCGCCAGATATGCTTAAGACGGACCTGGTCTCACACTTAACAAAGGAACCTGGAGTAAAACTCCAAAGTCTGTCCAGGCTGAAGCAGGAGCGGACACACACACACACACACACACACACACACACACACACACACTGTACAGGCACAAAGAGAAAAGATGAGGCTCTCCTTTGGGTATTCTGATCTGAGGGAGCTCTCTTCTCGACATCAGTTTCAAAAGAGCCTCTGTCATGACTCCCGAGTGGGCAAGCCACGAATGAGTGACTATTGAAACAGGACAGTATCCAGTGTAGAGAGTCAGGATGGACAAAAAACAAAAAACAGTCAACAATGGCCGCCTTGGTTGGGTTTCAGGTTTGAGGCTCTGCCAGAACAAATGGACTTGTGAAGCCTTCCTTCGACACCTGTATTTATAACTAGCTACGGAGACAGCTTCCATTTCATGACTGTCTATTATTTATTTGTAAGCATGGGTGAGTTCTGGCGTTCCTCCAGTGCAAAGGATGAGTTTGTCAACAAAATAGCCAACAACTGGCTTTTTAGGTTGAGAGTGGACAGGAGGTCAAGAGATATGAGTTGTCTGGCACTTGGACGGCTTTTTTTTTTTTGGAACACCCACCCATCCTTAGCAAAGCCACGCAAAACTGGAAGTCAGAGCTCCTCCACCACCCAGCTGGCAAAAGCTTTGGTAAAATTAGAGGCATTTAGGCAAGAGGTCAGGTGGACCAGCTTGTTTAGAAAGGTTCTTGGCTGAGCTATTTAACCTTAGGAACAGAATGGAGTTGTGAAGCTTGCTCAACACCTGCTGTTTGTCCATCTCCGTACTTTCCACCAAAAAGGAAGGGAACACAGCCTTTTGTGAAGGCTGGAGATTACAGGCAAACACATTCCATTTCCACCCAAAAGGAAGAACTCTTTCTCTTTCTAACACCCATCTTTTCATGGCATGCCTGAATATGGTTGACACTATGGACTGAGGGGAATTTTGTTCAGGCAACATTTTAAGTAAACCAACCAAATTTGCACCTCCGCATACGAATACATAGGTCAGAATGTAATTATTATTTGCATTCCACATTTCTCTAAATTTTGCAATACAGTGTACTCTCTCTCTTACACACACACACACAAAAACTTTATATAAATTAGGATAAAATATATGTGTTTTTAAAAAGAAATAATGAAATAAGTTTGTATCCAATATTAGTCCTGCTCAGAGCAGACCCACTGAAATGAGTGGTCATAGCTAACATTAATTTCAATGGGTCCATACTGGTAAGTAGAACTTAGTTCACTTTTGCTCGATACATTCAAAAATGTTTCTAAAATAGGTATTTAGATATCGTATATTCTGGCGTATAAGACGACTGGGCGTATAAGACGACCCCCAACTTTTCCAGTTAAAATATAATGTTTGGGATATACTCGCCGTATAAGAAATACGACCCAACATATAAAACGGCGCCTGACTTTTGAGAAGATTTTCCTGGGTTAAAAAGTAGTCTTATACGCAGGAATATACAGTACATAAAAAGGGACCCCTGACCATTAGGTGCAGTCGTGACTGACTCTGGGGTTGCGGCACTCATCTCGCTCTATTGCCCGAGGGAGCCGGCGTACAGCTTCCAGGTCATGTGGTCAGCATGACTAAGCCACTTTTGGTGAACCAGAGCAGCACACGGAAACTTTGCAGCAAAATAAGTATCTGAATATTTAAATACAAATTTTATATGATTTTTTTAAATAAAAAAGTGAAAATAACAGATAAATGGGGAAATGGGCAACAATAGCATGCCAATCCATCCCTATCTGGACTGTCTCAGAAAGGTAGTGCAGGCAGTGGCCAAAACTCCACGCTTCAGCTATGCTAATGGCTTGGAAGGCACGCTTGCACTTGGAGCAGCTTAGCAGGTTGTCAGCATTCCAGGGGGCATGATCAAGAGCCTCCTTAATCTACACCAGCTGCCTGGAGCAGAGGCAATGCTATGGAAGAGGAAGTGACTGACATTAAGAATGAAAATGAGAAAATGGTATGTTGCTCAGACCTTAGTCGCTTGACAGTGCAATCCTATAGATGTCTGCTCTCAGAAATGAGCCCCGTTGAATTAAATGTGACTTACTCCCAGGTAGGGATGGGTTTATCTACCAGTTTCGGTTTCTCCTTTTTCTACTCTTAAATTCGGTTCTTCTCCACATCAGTCTGTGATACTTCATCTTATTTGTAAAGATCTCATGAAAATCAATCGGCTTTTTAGTGCTAATTTCCCCCAACTCTATACAGTGGTACCTTGGGTTAAGAACTTAATTCGTTCTGGAGGTCCGTTCTTAACCTGAAACTGTTCTTAACCTGAGGTTCCACTTTAGCTAATGGGGCCTCCCGCTGCCGCTGCTGCACGATTTCTGTTCTCATCCTGAAGCAATGTTCTTAATCTGAGGTACTATTTCTGAGTTAGCGGAGTCTGTAACCTGAAGCGTCTGTAACCCAAGGTACCACTGTAATGCATTTTGAGGTGCCTTTTGCACTAATACCCTATTGGCCTGAATATAAGCCTCACTTTCCCCCAAAATTCCGACCGTGAAAAGTTAAAGTACAGCTTATATTCGCAGGGCAAACGGTGCCAGGAGCACGCACCCCACAAAGTGGCACCCACCCCATGCATAGTCCCCCGTCCTCTCCCCCAAGGCCAGGAAGGGAGAGAGTGAGGAAGGTGAAAGGCCACCAGCAACGCATTGTGGCTCACCACCACCCAGTATGCAACTAGGAGCAGCGAGGGAGTGGCTTATATTCGGGTATTTTTTCTTTCCCCCCCTTTAATTTTTTAGGTGTGGCTTATATTCGGGTGTGGCTTATATTTGGGCCAATACGGTATAATGCTATGAGTTGGGTGGTGGTGGTGGGGTGGTGTTAAACTGTATGCCAGACCCCATTAATCCTTGGATCCAGTAAGTGTTGAACTCTAATCAAGCCTTCTAATCCTTGGATCCAGCAAATGTTAAAAGACAATTAAGCCCTCTAATTCATGGAATAGCCAAACCAGCTTCCTGATGATGGGAGTTTAAGGGGCTTGGTGTGAGACAGAAAAAGCCAGAGTTGAGAGCAGAGTTGTCAGTGATATGGACCAGAGGAAAAGCACCAAGCAGGGAGAAGACAGAGAGACAGAGCAATGATTAATTTCTTCTTGAATCCAAGGCTGCGGCCATAGAATAAGCAAGACCCTTTTGGCTCAGGTTGTGTATGTATCTCACAATATGCCTTTCAATACATACTTTACCCTAGCATATGTGTGCTGAAGAACTTTTGTTACAGAATTGAAAACTAAGAAGGCTAGCTGTGTTTTGGTTCCTGTATTGTTTCAGGAAGAGCAGATTAGGTAGGTTCACCTTTATGTACAAAACGGAACCATTTTCTCCACCTTCCCTAATCTCAAGTAAATGAATGTAGGATTACCCTCTAAAAGCTTCTTTTTATGCTTCCCAGCATAGAGCAGAAAAAAGAGTGCCCTGTCCATTAATAACTTTTTATTGGTTTTTATAAACAGGGATCAAAGGAATAATGAATGCAGGGCATAGGGGGGGCTGTGGGGGCCGTGGGGCCAGGCACTGAGGGGGTGTGAACCAGGTGCCTCCACGCAGGAATCCCCATCTTACCCTGTCTGCCGCTGGGGGTCTTTGGGCCTGTCCTCACCACCACATCCTCAGCCCCCTCGCTGAATGGACACCCAGCTAGTGCTCACTTGCTCCTCGCTCGGATGGTGAGTGGGCATGGAGGGAGGGAGGTGTGCAGGGGGTGATTCAGTCTGAACATCAGGAACAACTTTCTGATGGTAAGCGCCATTTGACAGTGGGACGGACTCCCTTGGGGGGTGATGGCCTCTCCTTCCTTGCAGGTTTTAAGCAGAGGTTGGATGGCCAACTGTCATGGATTCTTTAGTTGATATTCCTGCCTTGCAGTGGGTTGGACTAGATGACCCTTGGTACCCCTTCCAACTCTATGATTCTATAAGCCAGTCACATGCTGCAATAACACCACTTGTGGAGGCACACTGAGTGAAAGATGCTGGCAGTGCTGTACTCTTCCCCCAGTAAAGCTGCTAATTCCAGTCTTGCAACTGACTGACTTTGGACACGTCAGCTTACCGCTCTATGCCTCAGTTATCCTATTTGTAATATGAGGCTAATGTTGCAGGCAGCTCTGCCTAAGCATCTTCTCATTACAATGGAGATGGAAAATCATTACAAGCAATGACCCATAGCTGAAGTGAGATATAAATATGTAGCACAGGGCTCGTTTCGTTTAACAAGTGGTGCAGAGAAAAGCACGGTGGACTTGTGGGATAAATCCAGCCTCACATAACCAACATGCTTAGCTCTAGTTAATGCATGAAAGGGTTAAGACCATAGAGTTAGCTGTACTGCCATACTCAATTATGTCACGTCCCTTCACCTTGGGATGAAGGGTTATCAAAGCCTTTGTTCACTCTCTTCCACCATGTGAATCCAAACAGAAAGGACACCCAGACCACGTGGCTTTAGCGAATCATCTTTGTTTTTCTGTAAAACTAATTTAAAAACATTTCTCGATTTTGATAATAAGTTTTGTTGCCTGCGTTTTCTTGCTGCTGTATGGGAAAGCATGTGAATCTGACCTTTGAAGGGTTTGTAAGGAAACCATTTTAATTTACCAAATGTACGGTGTGTTTCTATGCTAAAGGGGAAGAAAGGGGAACTTTGAAAAGAAACTTAGAAGGGGATATTGTAAGGGCCCGACAGCCTACATTTCCTCACTTTGCTGCATGTTTTTTGTTTTATTTTTTAAATTTCTGCTGGAGCTCTCCCACCAGTAGAGTATCTGCCTCAAGTCTGAATCTAGACATCCAGGGAATTCTTGTTTTATTCTTTTAAACTAATTACAAGCAAACATTTTTAGAAAACCAACTCAACTAAGACCGTTTCCCCAAGGAAAACTATTGCACTATCACATAGTAAAAGTGGGACAAAAAAAAATCTGGAACATTTGTAATATGAAAAGTTATGGGATTTCAGCAGGAAACTATGGGACATGCACCTATTGCAAAGAGGCATTACGACCACAGAACCTTTGCAGGAACAATTGGTATTGGAAGTGCCATCACATATAGCTGCCAAGATACCATCATGAGTACAAATCAGGATGAATGCTCAGTTAAGAAAGGATGTCTGAAGGGACATTTATTCATTATTAAAAATCAATCCCCCCCCCAAGCCACAGGAAAGGCAGTCTTAAATACAGGCCAAAATATAAGCAGAAAATCAAGAACTTGCTCATGACAATTAATGTTATCTAAATGCCTTTACTACAATCCAAACATTGTATTAATATACACAATTCGCCGTACATCAAGGAAAATAATAAACGGTCAGAACAATCATGTTCATGTTAACTCAGGAATAAACCTATTTGTGTTCAATGGAGCTCACTGCCTAGTAAGCAGGCCTTCAGCTGTTACATACATCAAACAACTCCAAAGTAATGTTCTAAAAACCTCCCAACGCAGTAAATCAGCCTAACATTACTAAAAGTGCCAAACTTGATTTAAAATTCCAGCACTTAGCTTCATTAATATGCAGGATATGACAACTATAGACTGCCAATTTCATTCACTGCATTGTGAGTGATCTACAGTAATTGTGTGACTGTAATAAGAGTGTTTAGATAATATCAAGTGTTAACAGGCCAAAATCTTGTCTTTCTGCTAATTATTCCTGACATCACTAGTACTAGCCAATTGTTGCTGGCAACAATCATGCCCAGAATTTCAATGCCACGCTCACTCACACAGAGGGTGAGCTTGCTGTGGAAATGTGATTTGAAAGACACCCAGATTTACCCATACACATCACTCTCACTCAAATCATATCATCTGGAAAGCCACTAAAAAGAGGCAAATTTTTTGGGGGAGCGCAACCTGTTTGCCCTCACTGGGCGCCAAGCCGAGAGGGTGCCACAGGGGGCACTGCAATAATGACAAACAATGGAAGGCGAGAGGCAGCAGGGGCAAATTTTGGCATTGCACAGGCTGCCTCTGAAATTTTAAAGCTCAAGGTCTGTGATTGAACTCAAATAAACAAAAGACTTGTTCTGAAATATTTTAGCTGCATGGAAGCACAACAATCATAGATCAGTGCTCCAGGAGCTTCATGTATTTCTTAATTCCAAGCAATTCTTACAGCCCCCCTCTAAGGTAGGTCAGTATTATTGTCCCCTTTTTGTAGATGGGGTACTGAGGCTGAGAGAATGTGGTTTACCTAAAACTTCTCTTATGTCAGAGGTGATATTGGAAGCAGGGACTTCCCGGTTTCTAGTTCCATCCCACACCTACCGCCTTGCACCAACTTGGGAATTGCTTACGCGCATGGAGTGCTCACATGAGCACAGTGCTTCTTGCTTGCTCATCAAGATGGCAATCGCTTCCAGATGAACAAAGCCAGCTCCAATAAGCCACAAGGCACAACACTGTCTGGAAGGAGCCTTCATGAATGGGAAATTACTTTTTCTGTGTACACAAATCTGTTGACTGGTAAAGCAGAAGGAAAGACAAACCTGCACAGAATGTGTGGGCTGGGAATACTTTGGTAAGTCTGCGCCTGTTTGATGCAAGAGTTTCCAATATACCCCACCCACATTTCAATATCCTCATGATGGATTCCACAGCCCAATAAAGCCCATACTTCTATGAATCTCCTGTCCCCCAGTATTTTATGTAGCTTGATCCTTTTTGTGTTCAGTAGGGCCAGGGGCCAAATGCACTTCTCCCGGGCTGTTTTGGGACTCTGTACAGGCCACAATCCCTCCCCGGGCGACAGCCCCTCTCCAGGATCTGTGACTTACTGGCCTTGCTCCGCATCCTGGAGTTGGGAGTTGGGGAGTTGCTTTGCTGAAATATACCCTTGAATATAATGCCCCTTTGCTTCCCTGGGTGGAGGGTGTGTAGCCTAGAATGTAGTCTAGTACACAAAGATAAGAGTCACATTCATTGATGTGGAGAACTAACCTTAAGAGTAGGAAAATGAAAACTGGAGGTCCCATCTGCACTATACATTTAAAGCAGTATCATACCTCTTTAAACAGTCATGGTTTTTCCTCAAAAACTCTTGGGTACTGTAGTCTGTTAAAGGTGAGAGTTGCTAGAAGGCCCCCTATTTCCCTCACTAACCTACAATTCCCAGTGTGGTTTAACAGTCAATCCCTCTTCCCAGGAAATGTTGGGAATTGCAGCTCTGTGAGGGGAATCAGGGTCTCCTGACCATAGCTGCCAAGTTATCCCTTTTTTTAAGGGATTTTCCATTATGCTGAATAGGCTTCCTCGCGAGAAAAGGGAAAACTTGGCAGCTATGCTCCTGACAAGTTGCAGCACCCTTAGCAAACCACAATTCCCATGATTCTTTGGGCAAGCCATGACTGTTCAAAGTGGTATGATACTGTTTTAAATATATAGTGCAGATGGGGCCTATGAGAACCTAAAACGAAAACATTCGCCCATCACTAGCTGTGTGTGAGAGACTTGACTTGCATCCTAAACTGGCCTCCTGTCCTTAGGTACGATGGAAGCTGTAATCCTCTAACCCTGTCACAAATGCCGAAGATTCATTTTTGATATTTGTATGAGGGACGAGGTGGAAATGGCACCTTCCTGTCCTTCACTTCAGGCAGCAAAATGTCTTGGACTGGTCCTGAAATGGTGGCTCCCAGGCCCACACTATGGGAGCCATTATTAAATTACTGAGAGTGCCCTGAAATAAAAATTAGATCGGCACTTTCTGGGAAATTAAAATGGTGGTTCCAAGACCCAGCTCCCCAACAAAACAAATGTTTAAGTAGGGGAAGGACCTGGGTGGGCAGGCATCAATGGTGGGTATTGGTAGCTGCCCAAGGCTGAGACGCCTGCTTCCCCCATCGCCTCAGCATATTGTTAATGCCTATAATTTAGGAGAGAGAGGTCATTCAGTCCTGCATGGGATTCCACACTCTGAAGGCCGTGCAGAATGATGGATGTACCTGAGATACTGGCTTTTACAAGGCATCTGTTTAAACCTCTGGAAGCACATCATTTGAGAATCTATTCTTGGCTCTAGGCTCATACTTCTTTGTCTTTGCTGCCTGCCTTGTGAATTATTTTCTCCAAATAATATAAAACAACCACACCTGTTTCATCTGACAAGCGTTAACAGCAGATGGCGGAGGATATGTGTTTTGGATCTGAGGAAGTCAAACTGAATTCACTGTTTGACTGCTGTGTCTGTAACCAGAGCCAGAGCCAGGATGCCGCTGGCTCTTTAATAATGTGGGATGAATGGAATGGATATTTTTCGGCCAGGGTGATTCGAAAGGCAAGCAAACGCACTACCCCTTGGCAGGCTGAGAGCAAACAACGAGGGCAAAGGCTAGCAGGGGCATTTATTTCCACAGCGTGTGCCTGCAAGAGGGCATTGCTTTCCAGTGGCCTCAGCAGGTTTTTGCAGGTGGGAACCTTGAGGGGTGCTTGTTCCAGAGCAAACTCACCTTGAGCTCGGACACCAGGGCTTGATGGAAATAAAAGAGCTGAATTGCAAAGGACAGGGGGAAATGGTACCTGCCTCTTTTGTGTGGTGAAACAACAAGGTACGTAGCACATTAGATCCCCACAGATAAGCCATTCAGCTGCTGTTGCTTCTCCTTAGGCTTGCCATACGCCTGGAAAATTCTGGACATGCCAGGAAATCAGACGCCTAAAATGGCGTCCTGGGATTTTTTTTATTTTATTTTTTGGAATTTTAAGAGATGTATGGAATTTCCCGTACGTATGGCAATCCATTTTTTTTCTTCAGTTTTCTTCCCCCCCCCTCCCTTACGTGGGAAACCCAAGGTGCGCTCATGCCCCCCACCTCCCCACATGCAGCAGTCCCAAATGAGGAGGGGAGTGTGGAGGACAGTGGAAAGTGTGTGAGAGCATCCCTGAGCACCCGCCAGCCACCTGGGGAGGAAAATAAAGACGACTCAGTTATCCTGCCCCTGCCTTCCTCCCCCCTTGATAGCTGCTGTGTTAGCAGCTGCTTCGAGGAGGACAATCTTTCTTCTTTCCAGGATGCAGAGCAGGAGGTGAGGAGCCCAGCTAAAAGGGAACAGGGCACCTGTGGCTACTTGGGAGCAGGTCCAAAGGAACTTACCTCCTCAGTCCCAGGGGGGCAAACCTCAACAAGGAATCTCCCTTTCCGCCCCTGCTAGAAGAAGAAGAAGAAGAAGAAGAAGAAGAAGAAGAAGAAGAAGAAGAAGAAGAAGAAGAAGAAGAAGAAGAAGAAGAAGAAGAAGAATCGGCTCTTGGAGATGCTGGGGTTTTGTTGTTGTTTGTTGGGGGGGGGGCTATGCCACTGCCCCCTTTGCCCTGGAGGGGAAAGAAGGAAAAATAACTAAATAAAGTTGAAGTTGAAAATGTGTCCTCTTTCTTTGTTTTTGTGGGTTTCAAAAAAAAAGCTCAAAAACTTTGGGGGTGCCAGAAATTTTACTTTTTGAAATATGACAAGCCTACTTTTCCTACCTCAGTGCCAAAGAGCAAAAAGGGTTTAAGGCCCCTTACATTTCTTACAAATCAAAGAGAGAAATGAAATGCACATTTTCATTCTCATATTTTCACCCACTGGTTCTAGCCTTGCCTTCTGGAGCCACAGAGAACAAGTCTGCTCCATCTTCTTTCTGCATGTCAGTCCTCTATCGCGTCTCATCTTAATCTCTTCTTCTCCAGGCTAGACATACCCAACTCTTTCAAATGCTCCATTTGGCAGCCTTCCCTAGGAAGAACTGAATGCCTTTGTAAATCAAACGCCGGTGTGTTTTACATCCTAGGTGCACTTTTGATGGGTGCTGTCCAAGTTTCCTTCTAGGATAAAGACTGAGGAGTCCTTAGGATAAGAACTGAGAAGGGGGAAAGGCTGGCTTATAGATGGCAAGTTGTCCTTGTCCCATTTTCCTCTGCAAGTTTTTTCCAGGCTACTCAAGTTCATTCACCCCCGCAGCACTCAGTAAGTTACTCCGCCTACTGCAGTTGGCACAGGAACAGCCCTGCCTCTGCCGGTGCTTGCTAATGAGGTTGCTGATCATCACGGCACAGAAGAGGTGCCTGCAATTCAAAGGCAGCTTGAATAGGAATGGAGATGGGGTTGCATCCATTGCAGGTGGCACAGGGCCAAAGGTGACATGGCACTAGCAGAGGAAAGAGTGGCTCCAATTTTCACAGCAAAGGGTGAGGGGACTCTCTCTGCCCTGCCCTACCTCCCTACAGCTTCTCTATCCAAACACTTTCCTTCTCAGCTAAGGTCCAAAACTGGGCATGGTGGTCTCTCAGCTCGCTAAAAGGCAATTGAAGAGCAGCTACAGGAAAGTATGATGATGGTGGTGATGATTTATTGAATTTATATACCACCCTATACCTGGAGGTCTCAGGGCAGTTCACAGAAAAGATCAACATAAAAACCACAATATATATATATAATCAAAATAAAAACAACCCAATAACACCCCCCCAAAGAGCCTCATTTTAAAAGGGTGTAGGATGTCAATCAGATCAACCAAAGGCCTGGTTAAAATGGAATGTCTTTGCCTGGCACCTAGATGCAGACACAGAGTGAATTCAGAACCCCTGATCAACACATGTGCCCC
Organism: Zootoca vivipara; assembly: GCF_963506605.1. NCBI lineage: Eukaryota > Metazoa > Chordata > Lepidosauria > Squamata > Lacertidae > Zootoca > Zootoca vivipara. The sequence continues at coordinate 34,764,057 of NC_083281.1, read as the reverse complement.
AAAAGAGAAAGGGTTGATGGTAACATGATAGCCATGGTCAGATTGCCCTCTGATTATATGCAGATTGCCCCTGAAAGGCCTGTGTGTCTTAAAACACATGCACTCAGAGCATGTGTTCTGCATGCAGGAGACCCCTGGAGAGCTGTTGCCAGGCAGTGTGGTTCAGGGGTGGAGAATCTTTTTGGTTTTCTGGCCGCAGGCTTATCCGGCCCCACCCCACAGGGTGAACCTACCTAATTTTCACTTTCTGAAACAATACGCATTCCAAAACAACACAGTCTTCTTCTTCTTCTTCTTCTTCTTCTTCTTCTTCTTCTTCTTCTTCTTCTTCTTCTTCTTCTTCTTCTTCTTCTTCTTCTTCTTCCTCAAAATTTGCACTTCTCTGAATTTTGCAATGCAGCTGTCCAGCCAAGGAACGTGTGCAAAAAATGCATATGCTAGGGTAAATAATGCATTAAAAATGTATTTTATTGAAAACAACATTAAAAATGAGTATACTGGGGAAATTGTTTTGCAAAATCATGTATATTAGTCAAAGTTGCAAAAAAAGGTGTGAATTAGTAGAAATTCTCACCAAAATGCTGGTGAAGATTTAGAAAGAATCTGTGAATTGATGTGGAATTGTGGAGAACTGAATTTAGGATTGGGGAAAATGAGAAACAGAGAAACTTAAAAAAAAACCAGTTTCACCCATCCTTAATGAATGTGTTTGTGTTGCTTGTTTTTGGAGAAGGTGGAGTCATATTTGAGGAGGCCAACTGAGTGAAGAAGCACATCCAGGGAGCCAGGTTGCCCCCACCCCACCCCAGGCCAGTTTTCCCCAGTTCAACACCACCACAGATTGCTGATCTCTATCGCCATGGGAACTGGGCCAAGGGACAGGATCCCATTAAAGCCATGCAGCTAGAGAACCAACTCTGCCACTCCACCTCCCTGGGGGCAAAAAATGCCCTACAAAGGGAGACTCTGCAGCAAGGCTCCTTGCTTTGGCTATTAAAGACAATTATTTTAATTAAGGAACACGGACATAATGTTAGTAACGTCCTCTCCTCGTTCAGTGTCTTAATACCACTCCCTGTGCACCTCCTGCCTGGCTGTTTCAGTAACCAGAGCTGTTTTGAGCCCTAATATTATTAGAGTCCTAGTAGGGACTCACATCAGTGCTGTGAATTTAGCAAAGATGCTGAGAGCTGCCTGGGGCAGCTTGTTAAGGGGCTGGAATTTGAGGTTGCAGTGTTCTTTCAGGACCATTTTCCCAGTCTGGGCGGAGGCCTTTATCTTTCTCCTCTTCATTTTGGCTCTCTCCCACCCAACCCCACCAACCACTTATCAAACTCCCTGGTTGCAGGGAGTCAATTTTTCAGCACAACCTACTCCACAGCTTGAAAAGTTCATTTTATAGCGAAATAGTTCTCTTTCAAGTCAACCCATACGGAACTGATTCCCATTCCTATTTGTTCCTTTACAAAATACAAAGAAGAAGCAGCTAGTTTGGTTTATGTCCAATTCACACTCCATCCAAATGATTGGGGGGGAGGAATCAACGTTCGAAAACTGAAGCATTTACTTATGGAAAACTCAATACAGAAACTGTGTGGCATGTTCGACTTCCAAAAAGCGTTACTTCCGGGTTTTCGGCGTTCAAAAACTGAAATGTTCAACTTCCAGGACATTCATTCATTATATATATATATATATATATATATATATATATATAATTATTTTTATTAAGGATTTTCTTGGGTTACAAAGGTAGTGCAGTGTCTCATGCATCATTTTTACACATCAATTTTACTTGTTGAGACATTATGAGGAAGGGGAAAAAGAGGTGGGTGGGATGGGGAGTTGGGTGTGGTGGATTGTCAATGTTTCTGTTTTTCTTTATATGTGTAGGGGTTCGGCGTCAGCGTCGTTTGTGCAGGTTCTCTGTTGTTTGTTCGTGCCGAGGTGGCACTGTATTTATTTACATTTATTACCTGCCTTAGGAGCTGTGTGAGGAAACATAGAATAGAATTACATTGGAACAATAAACAAAGAAACTTGTTAGATCCATTGCCTCTTGTGAAGTTCACTATACAGACCTTACACAAATTACCTGAGGGGCAAGAATCGTATATCCCAGTCACATACCTCTCAACTGTCCCACTTTAAGCAGGTCATCCTAGAATTATAGATGCCATCTTGGCTTCTGAGTGGATGCCGGGATGTACTGCTTTGGCTCCCGCAAGAGCGTAGCCCCAAAAGACACCCGTTTTGGAGGGCCGTGCTCTCTCACAAGTCATGTGACTCCTGCGGGAGCTCGTCCCTGAAAGATGCGCATCCCAATTTTCCTCTGCGGCATGTTTAGAAGGTATGCACTTATTTTCTCCCACTTCTGCAAAGCAGGCCCAAGGAATCATATATCAGTCAGTTAACCCAGATAATTGAGCTGATGATCTTCCAATGCAGCTTTCTGTGTCAATTCCTTAAGCTGCAGTCACTATAGACAATAAGGGCAGCCCATAACCACACCCTAAAGAAGCATCCAGAAAGGCAGGCAGCTGTGTTGATCCTTTATATATAAGGATCATCCAAAGGTAATAAAACAGTGAGCTGTCAAAGGGCAGTGTAAGAGTAAGTATTAGCACTGTGCTGAAAACTTCTTGTTCGTGTCCTCACCCACCCATTCTCCATCAAATGGTTGCACTCATAATTATTGTTGAGAGAGAAAGATGGTGAAATTTTCAAGGGCACAGTACAAGGTTTTCAAAATTGTGCCTGCAGGTCCTGCTATCCACCTGCTCGCTATCAGAAAATTCACTTATCCACACCCAAAGATTTATGCCCAAACCTTGCAAAATGCACCATGGATTCACTCATCCGAACAACCCATTTCCTTACTCCCTTGTTTGTTTGTGCTTTGTTTTGGCGGCAGCCATTTTTGGGGGAAACCATGGTGAGAGGGAATGAAATTGGACACATCCGGGAGCAGTAGAGTCCATACAAATGAACTTTCCACCTTGTCTAGCAGAGGGATTATATGTGCCAAGCCAAACCTGTTTTCCAACCCCACTGTTTTCTAACTCTAGTTAGCATCGCTCCAATAGCAGGCATCCTTGCTGGTGTGGGGAAAAAAGCACCAGAACTACTCGCCCCTATGTTAAGGCTCGCTACACAACTGGCTGGGTGCTCATCGGTTTTGTGTGGCCTCATTCAGGGCAACATGTGCCAAGCAAATGGGTCAGAGCTCTTCAGAAAAACCAAGGTGAAAGGGAGGCAGAGCACTCCCCGTGTGTCGTCCTATCCTCCACGGAAATATAGAGCTTCCAAACAGGAAGTGCAGGACTGTGTGCATTTCGGCAATAGCACTTCCCTGTTTCTTTGGAAGTCCCTCGGCCTTGATCTGAGCCAAGGTGAGCAAATGGCTCTTATCACGCTTCCTCATTGTGATGCAAAGGGAAGCCATCGCAAAGAGGTGGTGGCGAGCTTAATTACTAAATGCTTCTAAAGCAAGAAAATTGCAGCATCAATCAGAAAGCCTTGCGCAGGGCAGGGCACAGCGGCAGGACTGGCTGGCTGTGAAGCTAATTGCTGGACCCAGCTTACACTATATACAGTATATATACCGTACACACACACACACACACACACCACCACCACCACCACCACCACCAACAGACTTCTTGCTTTGCTAGCAAGATGTGGCCCAGCCAGTTGCCATTCATCAACCCATCTAGGAGGCCACCCATTGAATGTGACCCAGCTCTGCGCAGATTCCAGGGCTTCCCTCTCCCTTGGCCCCACCCAAAAAACAAGTGAGTCAGGGCATCTTCAAAAGGAAGGCGCGGCAACAAAGATAAGGGAAGCAGCAGACATTGGGACTACAAAAACAAAACAGGGGGAGAACCCCCCCCCCAAAGTTGCAAAGGGGGTATAAGTGAACTGGAGAACTCAGAGGCATAGCAAGCCCAGGTGGTACCCGGTGCGGAATTTTTTTGTCACCCCCCCCATGCCGCTTTGCTGGGGCTCTGGCAAAGCTGTGCCCTCTTGGGAGCCACGGCTCCCATCCGTCCCCCTCCCTAGCTTTCCGTAAAGTGGTAAAGCGGGAGCCGCATAGTGAGCCAGGGTGGGAGGGAGGCTGGGAGGGGAGCCCCCGGCTCACCGTAAGCAGCTCCTGCTTTGCTGCTTTACAGCAAATAGGGGAGGGAGCGAGGGAGCGAGGGGGAGCTGTGGCTCCCGCCCACCCCTCCCTGGCTAGCTGCAAAACAGCAAAGCAGGAGCTGCTTATGGCAAGCCGGGGAGCGAGGGAGGCTGGGGGTGGGCAGGATCTTCTGCTCCTGGCTGCAGCCGCAAACAGAGGATCCCCTACATGCAGCTGCGGCGACACAATGGCTGCTCGTGCCACCATGGCGGGGCGCCGCCTTGTCACCTATGGAGATGGGCCACCGGGAGCACACTGCCCCCACCGCCCCTCCCGTTGCAACACCACTGGAGGAACTGGACACATTGCAAGGAGAGGAATTAAGAACTGGAAGGGCACTTGGAATCTGACAATGAGCATGAACTGGAAAATTTAAATGCAGCTCCCTTCCATGATTGGTTGGAAGATATGTACAAACTCACTACACATGAACAAGTTGCATACAAATGTAGACTTGCCATGGACAAATTTAGCAATAGTTGGAATTCATTTTTATAAATACAGTACAGTCATACCTCAGTTTAAGTACGCTTTGGTTTGAGTACTTTCAGTTTAAGTACTCCGCGGACCCGTCTGGAACGGATTAATTCACTTTCCATTATTTCAATGGGAAAGTTCGCTTCAGGTTAAGTACAGACTTTCGGAACCAATTGTGTACTTAAACCGAGGTACCATTGTAATAAGCTAAGGTCTGGTTAACTATAATGACAATTTTTTGAAATGTATACAGGTTTTGGGTCCCCACCCCCATTCTGTTTTGTTTTTACATGCGGGGGGAGCGCACCGCCCCCAGCAACGCAATCCTGGGAGGGTGCCATCGCGGCTGCCCCCCCCCCGCCTGTGCTGGGCGCCATGCCCCCAGGACCTGCACCAGCCCCGCCCCCACCTGCTCTCTGCCCCCCCCCCTGGTGTCGGAGCATGAAGCTCTGCCACTGCATGTGTGTTGCTTCTTTCTTCTTCTTCTTTGCATATTATCTTACTGTGCACTGGTAATTACTGTATGTACTTTTTATCCTTCAATAAAAATATAATAATAATAATAACAACAACAACAACAACAACAATAATAATAGAAGAACTGGAAGGGTACTTGCTGTCAAACGCCCAACTAAATTCCACAGTGATTTACTTTATTTTATTGTACTGCAATTATATCCACTGCTGAAGTCTGTGAAAATTATTTACTACCCAGTGTAGAAGTAATAAGGGTTGTGCGAAATGCCCTCTAATTTTGATATTAATCTGAAAATCAGCACATTCCACACAGCTGAACAAATGTCTAGAAATGATGCCTCGGCAATTGTCCACATTGTTTCAGTGATGCACAGCACTGCTTTGTCCCCCTGGCAACGGTTTCTTCCAAGCACCATTTTGATTTCTCTTCTTTGCCCTCAATGCCCTTGGACTCGCTTGCCTGCCCTGCTCTTCAGCCTGGTTGGCTAGCGATGATTGACAACGAAGGCCAACGAGGTTGGGGACACTGAGGGTAAAAAAAGACAAATGGCGCTGGGAACAGCATGGAAACGATTTAAGCGGGCTTATGAATGCCATAAATTGCTGAAAAAGAGAGGCAGTGTCCATTACAAAACAAGGCCAGTCGTTTAGGCTTTACCCTTAGGGTAACAAGCAGTGGTGACATGGGAATTTTGAAGTGGGCTGTGGAGTGTTGTAGAGAGTCAACATTGCTTCTGTGAGATGTGGCCTCTGTCACATCTGGGATGCAGCGAACTTGAAGCAAAGCTTGCCCTCTCTATGGGGGGATTGTGGGTCCGTGGCTCAGTGGTACAGCATCTGCTTTGAGTGTTAAAGGTCCCAGGTTCTATCCCTAATCCAGAAATTGTGGCAAGAAACTCCACCACCAGCAGTAACCAGGTGGCCCATCAGAAATTGCCCAGTGGCACACCAATGGATTGCACCCCATCTCCTCTATATCATAGAGGCAGGAGTGGCCTGGCCTCTGTCTGCTCCCAAGGTGAAATCGCAACTGCCCCCAACTTGGCAGCCCCAAAGCTCTTTATGGCTCACCTTTTTAGGTTGAATAGTGAACTGAATGTCATTTCCTTCTTGCCAGTGCCCCTCTCTCTGGTTGCTTAAGAATGAAAAAAGCTTGCTAGCACTGCATGCCAATGGAGCTCTATCCCTACACACAGCTCTCTCTGTATCACATTCTTCAGCACCCACCACCTGAGGCAGCTGCCTCATTCTGTTTAACGGTAGCGCCAGCCCTGCACCAGTCCCACAACTCCCCGATGAATGATGGCAGCTCCCAGACACAGACACTGTTTCCTGCTCCCACTAGGAAGGTTTATTGAGGGGTATGACCAGAGGGCACTGTGCTGAGAAATAATCAATGCCTCATCATTGTAGCCTAGGATACTGAATGCTAATGCTGGGCCTGGCAGGAAGGGATGTCAAATTTTAATAGCCCCTTACACCAAAAACTTCATGCATGTGGAAACTTAGCACATCTCAATTCCCCACAACCTTTCTCCTTGACATGCTAGCTTTCCACATGCAAGGCACTTCCAAGATAAGGTAAAGGGTAAAGGGACCCCTGACCATTAGGTCCAGTCGTGACCGACTCTGGGGTTGCGCGCTCATCTCGCATTATTGGCCGAGGGAGCCGGCGTATAGCTTCCAGGTCATGTGGCCAGCATGACAAAGCCGCTTCTGGCAAACCAGAGCAGCACATGGAAACACTGTTTACCTTCCCGCTGTAGCGGTTCCTATTTATCTACTTGCACTTTGATGTGCTTTCGAACTGCTAGGTTGGCAGGAGCTGGGACCAAGCAACGGGAGCTCACCCCGTCACAGGGATTCGAACCGCCGACCTTCTGATCAGCAAGCCCTAGGCTCAGTGGTTTAACCACAGCACCACCTGGGTCCCTTCCAAGATAAGAGAAGCATTCAAAACAATTGCCAGCAGGCGTTGCTAAGAGGTGCTGTCCCAGGGCAACTGTGGTGTGTGTTTTTCCTTAATATTTGAATAGGCTTTCACGTGCTGCTGTCTGTAGCTGTTCTTTAGCCCTTGTACAGCAATCTGGAAAGGCCTGAACAGCACTCTGCACTGGTGAGTCATCTGCTGACAGCAGCAAAGTCAGCCCTAAACACAGGTTTGAGGACAAGGCAGATTCAGAGTTTGTCACAACAGATCTCAGAATGGGGAACACATGGGAATAATGAACAGGACCTGTGAGCTCTCTGACACAGGATCCGAAAGAGCCCATAGACCACTTCTTTTCATTTCACTTTCCCTCCTTCCCCATTTCATTAAATGTCAATTTTCTTTTTGTTTCTAGCTACATTTTTTTCATCACGGCTTCTTTTCATGGAACTGAATTGTTATAGGGTTTTGATTTTTGTTGTATAATATTTTGTCGTTTCTATGGGATGCAAACTTCCTTCTGTCTGAGAGATGGAGGTTGCCACTTTCTCAGCTACAACTATGGATTGTCAGGACCTAATATTTTTGTTTTACTCTTAGAACACATAGAGGGGATCTTCCATTATTGTTTTTTTAAAAATTAATTAATTAATTAATTAATGTGATATTTTAGTGGGGTATATAAAATTCCGCATCAGACCTTCCCTGTGATCTTAGGTTGAAGTAATAATAAAAATAGCAGTAATAGTGACAACAGAAAAAGCAGCAGAGCTCTTTTTTTCTTCCACAATGCCTTTCCCAACATGGTGTCCTCCCTACAACTCCCATGATCCCTAGCTAACAGGACCAGTGGTCAGAGATGATGGGAATTGTAGTCCAAAACATCTGGAGGGCCGAAGTTTTGGACTTTAGAAAGAACTTCCTGACAGTAAGAGCTGTTCAGCAGTGGAATTTGCTGCCAAGGAGTGTGGTGGAGTCTCCTTCTTTGGAGGTCTTTAAGCGGAGGCTTGACAGCCATCTGTCAGGAATGCTTTGATGGTGTTTCCTGCTTGGCAGGGGGTTGGACTGGATGGCCCTTGTGGTCTCTTCCAACTCTACGATTCTATGATTCTATGACTATTGATCCCATCAGCCCCAGTCAGCACCGCCAATGGTTAAGGATGATGGAAGTTGTAGTCCAACCATATCTGGGCTGCACAACCATGTTAGTGAAGGCTGGGTGGGGGCATTGTGTTGAGTGTGTTTGTGGAAATGGTGGTCAGCACCCACACATGCTACATCTAGAGCTCCTGGGGGGGGATGTTGTTCAGGAGCCATCGTTTTTCTGTAGTAATTTGCTGTTGTCTCCGAAGGAAGAGCAAAGGCAGAAGCCAACACGATTCAGCATTTCACCACTTTAGATTAGGGTTACCAGACGTTCCTGGTTTCTGGGGACAGTCCCCGGATTTGCAAATCTGTCCCTGGACAAATTCCGTCCCCAGAATGTCCCCAGATTTGCAAATCTGTCCCCAGGAAACGTGGCAGCGGCAGCCTCAAGAGCCCAGAGCCAGCCTGGTAGCGCAGTTGGCTCTGGCTGGCTTCAGGAGCTGCTCGCTGCCGTGATGCCTGCCATTTTTCCTCATTGGAAGTCCCCAAATGATGTGTCTTGTGCGCAACACATATATGGGGACTTCCGGAGAGGAAAAACTGCCAAAGGCGAACCAGGGATGTCTGGCAGTACAGATCTCCTGCCTCCTTCCCCCTTTGTTTTGACTGATCGGGGGAGGCTCAGGGCTCAGGAGTTGCGGGCGGGCAGCTGATGCCCAGTTTTAAAGAAACTCTGCACATTTATGTTTCATAGGGTGCGAAAGAAGGGCTTTGCACCTTTCTACAATATGCATGTGTGCTTGGGCCCAGTGTCTTTTGCCTCACCACCCCCACTACTGACTCCCTGTTACTGCTCAGCTAAAAAAAAAGGGGGGTCACCGGATTCATTGAAAAAAATCTGGTAACCATACCGTACTTTAGATCGAACATCAATGCATTGTTCAGATATCCATACACTGCATAAATTCCTGTTTTAAAAAGAACCCAGAATTTCCCAACAATTTTGAGAATTGCCTTATGCTTTTCCAGTCTCAGCCACTGCTACCCTTCCTCCTTCTGCTTCCTGAGCTACCCCGTCAAAACACACACTTCCAAACAGAAGATTAATATTGCAGAACCATTTTATGGAATAACCCGGCAAAGTTAGCAGCAGTCCGGGGCACTACAGCATGGTTCCTTTAATCCCCGGAGTCATGCTCCACAAGGATACCAGAGTTGATGCACTGGGAGTTGGGTGTGCCAACACAGCTTGTCCCCTCCCCTGGCATAGCTCCTTTGCCAGGGCCAACCAAAGCATTCCTGGTCCCGAAACTTGGCCTGGAACCAGTCTGAAATGGATCCAGATAATTAATTTCATCCAGAAGTGCCTCAACCTGTTCAGTTTATTTTCCCGGAGAAAGCTTGAATGTTGAGCAAGAAATGGATCAATTCTTATATTCTGAGTGTATGGAAATTGCAGTCATCTCATATACCAGAAACAAAGAGCTATAGATGGATTGTCTAGACAAAATCATGGAGCACAAGGCTACCAATGACTACTAGGCAAGGCGAGTACATGCAACTTGCAGGGTCAAATGCCTCAGAATTACCAGTTACCAGGGAATAGCAGTGAGAAAGGTGCTGTTGCTTGTGAGCTTCCCTTAGGCATCTGGTTGGCCACTGTGGAAAACAGGATGCTGGGCCTTTTGTCTGATTAAGCAACACTCTTCTTAAATATCACTTGCTGGGGTAACATTTGGAGGAAGGTTGCCACCTAGTGGTCCAGTGAATTGTGGCACCCCCCCTAAGCGTGTTGGAGCTACATGGTTAACAAATCTACAGCTCCCAGGATTTTTCAGGGGAAGCCATCGCTGATTGAGGTGGCATGATAGTGCAGGTGGGACTTCTCTTTCACTTGCATCACCATCATCTCTTCCTCCCCCTTCTCCCATTCCTTCCTTCCTTTCCTTTGACAGCGATGTGCCTGTTTGAAGCAACCAAGCCCTACCACTCTTGCTAATTCGCCTCTCCCTTCACTATCCCTCAACCTGTATCCAGGCTCTCATCAGCCCAAGTGGGTCTCCCTGTTCCTGCCAAGCCCTGCTCCCAGGGGGCCATTCTCACTTTGGCGCAAGATGCGAAGGTCGGTGCCCGGTGGCCAATCAACACAAGTTACCCTCTCCTCCATGGATCGACCTTTTCAGAGTAAAGAGAGAGTTTCTGCCTCCATATCATACATTTAAATCACTATTATGCTACTTTAACCAGCCATGGCTTTCCCCCAAAGAATCATGGGAGATGTCGGTTGTTAAGCATGCTGAGAGTTGCGAGGAGACCTCTGTTCCTCTCACAGAGTGACAATTCCCAGAGAGGTTTAACAATCAATCCTTCTTTCTAGGGGGCTATGAGAATTATAGTTTTGTGTGGGGAACAAGGGTCAACAACTCCTAGCACGCCAACAAACTGCAGTTCTCAGGATTATTTGGGGGTTAAAAATTAATGACTGTTAAAAGTGGCCTGAGTGCTTTAAATGTATGGTGATGATGTGCTCCAAGTCTCCGAAAATCATCAAAAATAGCTAACCTTTCCCAGCATCCTGTGTGTGTGTGTGTGTGATGTTTAAAAAACAAAACAGAGAACACGTAAGATAGTGGTAGGGAGGAATCAGCACAGGCCACTAAAAATTAAAACATTCATTTATTAGAATATTTATGTAAAAAGACTCTCTTTACACTTCTTTTTTTTTTATACAATAGTTTTTTCATTGCTTTATCAGCTCCCGCTGGAGAGAGAACATTTGTACATGAAAGCACATACAGGCTACTGCGGTCTACTGATCTCTGCTCAGCCTGAAGCAGAGCGCTATGGCAAGGCCCAGGTTAGGTCGAGAGTACACAGAGCCGTGTGGTGGGAGTGGGGGCAAGACAGATCAGCCCCCTTCTGCCGCTCTTCCCCCCCCCCTTATCTGTGCCGCTTGCAGCTCTTCCCCTCTTGTGTGTTTGTTGTGGGGGGAGCATGCTGGAGGAAGAAGAGGGTGTTGCTATTTGGGTGGGGAAAAAGATGGACAGGTTTGCACAGAGAGCTATTAACAGGCCTAGTCTAGCCGTCCCGGCTGGAGCCCAGAGTGACCAGACAGAGCGAGTGGCAAATCACAACACCATTTTTATTTTATTTTTGCGCAGGCAGACACTGTATGGCTAAAAAGGCACAGCACAGGGGGCAGAAAACTAAGGTGCCCCCTTCAGGATGGGGTGGGATGGGGGTGAGGAACTAAGAACTACTGGAGGGGGGGGACAGCAGGCACCAGCATGGCTCTGTAGAGGGCACACTTCTTGAAAGAAGCTTTGATAACAGATTTGCAATATCCAGAACTGGTGTCTAAAGTGCAGAAACTCAATTCTACTCTCTACCTTAGTCTTATCACCACCACCAACACACCCATCCTCAGAAAAGGGGGTGGGGAACAAAACACAATCAGCTCAGACTGGGCAGATATAGATCACTTCAGTGCAGGGCAGAAACCTAACACACAGGATTGCCCCCCCCCCAAAAAAGCTGGTGCCCTCCAGACATCCCACAAGCCCTGTGGGAGACGAAGACACAAATATCTGGAGGGTGCCAGGTTGGGAAAGCCTGCCCTCTCATCCTCCAGATATTAAGACTACAATTCCCATCATCCCAGGCTGTTGGGCATGTTGGCAGATGTTGATGGGAGTTGTAGTCAAGCAACATAGGGTCCCAAACCCCGGGTATAGAGGGGAAAGCAACCTCATTGAGCAAGACAGTTCTATATCCACTTTCTGAATTCCTTTCTTTTTCTTTGGGGGTAAGCAATGGGGAAATCCCTGCAATGCCTTCACAGGAAAGCCATCTTTGGCTTAAGGGCCAACTCTACAAAGGGAGCAGACCACTCTTTGATGGAGCTCCTCATTTGAGAATGCAGGGCAGGAGTGCAGCTGAAAGACTCCCATATACCCACCTATCTATAAATAAATACCCAGCATATTGGAAACCACCATGTCAGAGCAAAAGTTATAACCCGCATTCAGAGTCCACCCCCCTTCACATGTGAGAACATTCAACCATGCCCCTTCCGACACCTGCTGCTTTGAAGAGGCACCGTCTCAACCATGTGATTTGCTTGCTCTGTAGGCAACACTTTGTCTTCGCGAACCCCCACCTGGGGGATGGAGGGGATTTCCTGGTACTTCAAGACATGAAAGCCTTGCTATTATTTGCAAGGTTGGATTTATTCCCAGTTGTAGAATAGTTGTGGTGCTCCACTGTAATACATAATTTGGCGATCAAGGATGGAGATATGAGTTTTATAGGCTAGGATAATGAGGGGCTAGATTTTTGGAAACCAGAAGTAAGGTAACTGAAAGAGGCGCTGGGAGCAGCTCTGGGGTAGTCAATGTGGGTGCCCTCCAAAATGGCAGACTCCAACTCCCATCAGCCCCAGCCAGCATGGTCCATGGTCAGGAGTGATAAAAGTTGTAGTCCAAAACATATGGAGGGCACCAAGTTGGGAACAACTGGCCTAGCACCATCTATCGGAGGAGGATGCCCACTGCAGAGTGAAGGCCGGAGGGAGAGCACATTCTAGCAGGCAGGTGAGGGAAAACAGAGCTGAGAGGAGCTTGTCAGAGGGCGATGGGTCACAAACCAGTTAAAGGATGTCCCTGTTGATAGTTCTCACAGGAAGGAGAAGCAGCTGGCTCCTCTGCAGCTGATATTGCTGAAAGGTAACACCCAAATCCAGCTACCTATTAGAGTTCATGCTCTCAAGTTTATAGGCAGAAAAAAGGCTATTAAAGCTTTTCACAGAAGCAGTCTTTGCCAGCCTGGTATCGTCCAGACATTTTGGACTACAACTCCCATCAGCTCCAGCCTGCATTGGTTGTGGCTGATGGGAAACTGCATACCCGAAGCATCTGCAAGGCACCAGGTTGGCAAAGGACAAGTGGAACAGCCCTCTGCGCAGGCACCCTAAGTGCGCTTTGTAGAATAATTTGTCGCCTTTTAAAGAAACAGATACCCTGTGCCACTGTTGTTGTTTTTCAAAGTTAAAATAAACCAGCAATTATATATGTACAGCCATGTAGTCGTCTTTGGTCAACAAAATGCTCTTTGTGTGTGTGTTTTTAAAAGGTAATTTGGATTCTAAGATGAGAAAGTGGGTAACTCCAGGAAAAGAGGGGAAGGTATGCTGGAGAATTTTAGACAGGTGACAACATGTGATCAGTCCTTGGTGTCGGAAGACACTTACCGCTCAGGTTCTAGGAGCAAGCAGCTTAGTTACACTTAACAGATTTGTGAAACAAAAAGAAACCAGGTGACTCTGAAATTTGGAACTTCCAAAAGGCTAGAATAATTTTCGTATGGCTTCATGGGATTTTAAAAGAAACCCACAAACTCTATATGATTGGAATGCTTTGTTAACCCAACCAACCACCTGGTGCAGAAAACTGGTGTCAGAAAAATGCCACACTCCTTCCAAGCCAGAAGTGCTCTAAAATAAAATAAAATAAATCACGCCTGGTTTAAAGCACGCCTGGCTCGGCGTTTTCTTTCAAGAGCCCTCTTTAGCGGAGAAGCTACTGCCAACGCCATCTCTAGAAGACGACAAGCAAAATATACAGAAAAAATGAAGAGAAGTGCAGCTGGTGATTTAAAGCCATACTTGAATCCCCCAGAGTTCCAGCTTCACCTCTGGCCCACAGGAATGCCGGGTACGGCTTGGTGTGACACAACAGGCCATCCTGCCCCAGACTGTGCTATACCTGATACAAGATGCACTTCCTCGCCTTCTCCAGTGTGTTTGGAAAGGAAAATCAGAGCAGCAACAAAGGAAAAAGGAGAAAAGAGGGGTCTCTAAAGTGAAAATGAACAAGAGGCTTCAGGTGCCCAAACGAAAGCAGTCTCTTGGCGCTAAGGGAAAAAGTAGCAGTGGGGCAAAGCATGCCACCCTACCCATCCCAGAGGAAGGGATGCTCTTCTTAATGCGGAATAGGGGATGAGCAGGGCTCTGGCATTTTTCAGGACAAGGGATTTTGGTCACCCACTATGCCTTCCGCTTTCCTTAGCAAAACAGCCAAGCTGGCATAAGATGTGCGTTCCATTCAGATTATTATTTCTCACCTCCTAGTAAAGCTTCCAAAATGAAGAGCAGAGAGAGAGAGAGAGAGAGAGAGAGAGAGAGAGAGAGAGAAGAGGAGAAAGCAACCGAGAAAAGCCCAAGGTATGTGTGTGTTTGCAGGAAGCTCCCCCTACTGGTCAGGTCTAGAAGTGCATGGGGAGGAGCTCACTGGCCTTTGGGGATGAAGGGTTCCCCCTCGTCAGGATCGGGCCTAGGCCCAGGGTCACTCAAGCATCGCATTATCCGCTGGTTACTGGGGCTGTCGCCAGTTCCAGGGGTGAACACGTCATCTGTGCCTGGAGAGGAAGGTTCTTTGGCCCGCATTACCAGCCCCTCATCCTCGTCTTCCTCTGGGGATGGTGGGAGGCGGCTCATTCCCTTCAGTGCCTCGTTCACCAAGTCAACAGATTCAGGAGACTGCGGGGACGCAGGGTCGATGGTGATGATAGGAAGGTTCTCGGAGTCCGGCTTGGGGTCATAAGCTAGAGGGTCTGGAGAGGGAAAGGAAATATCATGTTGGAGGTCAACAGCAGGGATCATTCTTTTGTAACTTAAGGGTTAATTCTGTTGCCAGTAAGCCAGCTAACCAAGAGGGGCTGGAGCTGTTGCTTAGCATCCAATCAGAGTGGCATGGTCTTTGCTGAGGTAGCACATACTGTGATTGGCTATGTATGTACCAGGAAAATTTGGAGGAGCACCGAAAAAAAATCCCTATTCAATACTTTTTAATACAAGGTTTTACTCACTTGAAATGTGTAGTATGAATATGTTCATGTCCCTTCAATCAACAGCATTAGAGAACAATAATTCATAAGTATATTATAAACATGTACATACAACACTCAAATCCAAGATGAATTTCTGCATCTAGGAGTGCCTTCGTTGGTTGTGAATTGCTGCTTGGTTTCTTCCGGCGACCTGTTTTAGCTTAGATATACTAGAAGCAAATATCCCAAATCTGCTGTCCTTTTGGCTGGCACCTCCCTTGACCAGCACATTTTCATATCTCCCTTCAAATGACTGTGACATGTATATTCAAAGTATGCACACTTTGGGGGCTGCAACCCTGTGTGTGGTTTCTTGGGATGAAAGCACCTCTAAAGAGTGCATCTTACTGTTGGATTAAGACATAAAGGATTGCTCTGTATATTTCACAAATATGCCAAATATTACATGCTAAGTTATAAATGCCACATCTCAGCCTGTTAAAGTCGGAAAATAATTTAGTTTTGATAAGAAAGTATTGTATGTATTTAAATCCCCCCTCCCAAAAAAGTTTTCAGGTATTTCTCCACCATCAAAAATACCTGGGGGGAAAATGCCCCCGCAAGACTACAAAATATCCCTATATTTTACATCTCTATTCCTAAACGAAGCCAGTTAAGAGCCAAGGCTGGAGCAGCAAGCAAGTCAATCAAGAGCTCCAACCGCCACTTTGTGGATGGGTAAAGCTGGAACATAAGAAGAGTCTTGCTGGATGTGCCCCAAGGCCCATCTAGTCCAGCATTTGGTACTTACGGTAGCAAACCAGATGTCTGTGGGAAGCCAACAAGTAGGGCATGAGCACAGTAGCCCCCTGGAGCATTTACATTCATTTTTTGTGCAAACCTGGCAGTTCTCTGAAATGCAGACTCTTGAGTCTCTCAGGACACTGCCAGGGAGTTGCAGAACATGACTAATACAGGAGGACAAACAACTTCACAGTGTCCACGAAGTGATGGGTGACGGGGCGGAGAGGTAAGAATGGGGGTCTAACCAAGTAGAGGAAACTGCTGGGTTTCATTCTTGGTTTCAGGGGGGGAAGGAGAGACAGGCTTGCATAGATCACAGCAGGGATGGATGGGTTTGGTTCTGTTACCTGCTGAGGAGGAGAAGCACCAGTCCTATTTATAGGCAGGGGTCTGATAAAGAAAGAAGAAAGGCACAAGAGAGGAGATCAATCCTTCGCAGAGACCCATTAGGTACCTCTTGCGGAGACCTGGTGGGCAGGTTCTCCTTTGATCTCAGGGTCTAGCAGAGGGAGGCTGGGGATCAGGAGAAAACATTCACCCAGATCCATCTGGGGTTAGGGACCCTGAAGATTTTTTTGCTTCACCCTCAAAGAGTCTGCTGGCTCTCTCTGTTCTCCATCGCTCAGCACATCCCTTTCCCTGCTCCTCCTGCCTACTTGCAGCATGTGCCACATTGCATCTTTTGGAAGATCTTCAGCCACCTTGGAGCCCTATGGCACAGTCAGAATATTGCTCTATTTCACTCAATATTGCCTGCTCTGAAAGGCAGCAGCTCTTCGGGAGGAGTCATAGAATCATAGAATCATAGAGTTGGAAGAGACCACAAGGGCCATTCAGTCCAACCCCCTGCCATGCAGGAAACACCATCAAAGCATTCTTGACATATGGCTGTCAAGCCTCTACTTAAAGACCTCCAAAGAAGGAGACTCCACCACACTCCTTGGTAGTCTTTCCTAGCTCCACCTGGACATGCCAGGGATTGAACTTAGGAATTTCTGGATCTCAAAGCAGTAGTGACACCACTTGTGAGAGGCTATTGCTGCAGCTCCACCCTAAATGGGCAAGCAGCTTCTGGGACAGTGTCTACTCTGCAAGCCCCTCACAAGGAAAGTCTCCAGCGCTCAGTGCAGAATTCCGCATTCCACGATCCTCAGCTTTCTCTCCCTCTCTCTGCAAAATACAAATTGCTTTGTTCCCAAAGGTAGCAGCCCCCCTTTGCTTCAAAATGCATTTAGTCTGTGACCTCCCATTGGTGTCAGGCTCCAACTTCCGCCAGCCTAAGCCAGCATGGCCAATGGTCTGGGATAATGGGATGTGGACTCTGACAACCTGTGAAGTTCCACAGGTTCTCCAACCCTGCATTAAACACACACACACACACACACACCAGAGTTCCTTTGGTACATTCTACAGATGGGCCAGGACTATTGGAGTTGCACCATAAGAACAGTCATACTGGATCAGGCCACAGGCCCATCTAACCCAGCATCTTGTTCTCACTACAAGCAGGGCCATTAAAGTGAAACTTGTGGGGCATGAAGTTAGTGGGGTAATTAAATGCTAACACAGCAGCAGTGCCTTGAAACTTCCTTCCCAAATGGTCCACCATGCCCCGGTTGCATATTTCTAATTTCCAGAAGTTGCCACAGCCTCCTCCCCTCACCTGAGCCAATGCGCGCCCTTGACATGGTTGGCGAATCGATTTTGTGTGTCGGCACTGTCAGGTAGTTGTTTATCTGGAATCAGAAACACAGCAGCCGTTAATTAAAGGGCTCTTTACCTCGGAGACTCCAATGACGTCTCCCCTCTTATCTTCCTCTCTTCAAGATGAACGTAAGAAGAACCTGCTGGATCAGACCAGTGGCCAATCTAGTCCAGCATTCTGTTCTCGCAGTGGCCAAACAGATGCCCTTGAGAAACCCTTGAGAACAGGATTCAAGCAATCTCCCCCTCCTTTGGTTTCCAGCAACTGGTACAGTATTTGGAAGCCACTTAAGAGAAACTCGCACTTTGAACCTCGACCCCAAACTCTCCACCATTACAGCCTTCCTTCCATCCATGGTACCTTCTGTTCCAGCTGCCGAGCCTTCTGCCTCCTCAGCAACATCTGGTTCCAGGCTTCTTCGTAAGGGTCGGCCACCAAGGTGTGTCGATTATATGACCGCAACTAGAACAGAACTCAAAAGAGGTTATATACACACAGAGAGAGAGAGCCCCCCCCTTGCCGGCTGCCATTTGTGTGAAGACAGTGTGGTTTCTACAGCAGATGTGTGGGGTGGGAAATACAACTAGTACCTGTAAAATGACAACAGTGATTCAAACAGAGGCTATCAACTTTAACCAGAGGTGCCCAAATTCCAGCAAGTTTTGAGCTAAGCCACTCTTCCTCTGCGGTTATGGGAAACGAGCTCTTTGACCATGACTTGCTCAGTAAAAATGTGTCTGTCTCCCAATTGATTGCAATGGAAAGTCCACCTAGATTTCTGTTGCTGTAACATTAGTGTTTTCCATCCAAACCATATAAAATTTGCAGATATTCAGCCAACAAGCCTGAAGAATTTCAGGCAGGGGGTCAGACAAAGGGGTTGCAGCATTATAGGCAACTGGGAAAAAGTGGACAAATATAACCTAACGATTATCTTAACTAAAGAGAGTTTCCCCGCTGTGCCAGTTTCACAGCTTCCTCTCTTCCCCCAATTTGTGACTTTTTCACAAACTGTAGAGAGAGCTCCAGCCCATCTCTTCAATGCAAGACAATGCCACAACACAAAGCAATTAAAAACGAATAAAACGGCTGAACAATTTTTCGTTTTGCTTTCATTCATTCAAATTACTAATGGTTTTTACTATACAGAGAAAATAATCTTTTGTTGCTAACGCATAGGGGTTCACCAACTTTGATTTTGACAATTCCCCACTGTTTGAATCACTATTGTTTTGTTTGAATAGGATCACCCCCTTTGGCTTCAGGTGTCGATGATCTGGGATCCTCTTTGCCCACAAAATCTGAGGGTGCTGACACCTCGCTTGCAAGAGTGAACATTTATCTTCACTTGCAGTCCCAACATGCTGAAGGCTTTGCAATGCCCCTCTTAGCAGACAGGTGGCGGCAGCTGTTCCTTCAGACTTCTCCCTTTCTCAAATGCCTTGTCGACCATCATAAGGTTGGGCATAGATGGGCACAGGAAGATGCAACAGGTATCTCCCCAACAGGGCCCCACCTCACTGCTCATTTCTGCTAGGCCCTTGGAGCTGCACAGATCAGGAGCCCCATATGGCACCTGTTTCTGCTGTGCAAGCCTTACCGCTCCCCCCAATTGAGTGTATCATTGCTCCAGGCACACATGCTGATCTGCCTGATGACTACAGATTCCATCCTCAGCTTGCAGTCCCATCACTGCCCATCATTTAGCAGGCTGGTCAATTTGCTGCCCCTTCCTTTGAGCCAGACAAAGGCCTTTCTACCCTCAGAGTGATGTTCATTTATTGCCTGAGGCCTCGTTTATTATGTCAAATTGTTGAACCAAGCTGCACATTTATCACATTCATCAATGTACCTGGCCAGGCAACAAAGCAATTCTTTGTTTGCTTCACCGGTTTGCTTGGATTGCCAGCTGGCTGTAAATGCAGGTCCGGCCCGTATATATTTCTGATGGACTGCAAGAATTGGAGGGATGATGAGTGGGAAGACAGTGCACTGGAAATAGCTCTGACCTACCACAGTTTTCCAGACCAAAGATGCTAACGGGGTCCTCTTTCTTACCCTCTGTCTGGTTTTTTGCAAGTTGGTGCGCAAGATCTTACGGATTTCCTCCTCTTTGTCCTTTGACAGAGCTGGCAGGATGCGTTCCACAGGCAAAGTTTTCGGATTGATATTTCTGAAAGATTAAGAGAAGGTTAAGATGCTTCAAAGGTTTGACCTACAAGAGAAAATCAAAATGCTCTATTACTAACTGCATTTATTCATCCCTATAAAGGTTATAGAATTAGAGCACATGCTCTGCATGCAGGGGGTCCATGCAGAAGATAGGACTGGGAGAGAACCCGGCCTGAAACCATGAAGGGCTGCTGCCAGTCAGTGTAGACGACATTGAGCAGGATGGACCAATGGTATGACTCAGTATAAGGCAGCTTCCTATGAGAAGGTGGGGGGAAGTTTCGTTGTGCAAGCAGAAATCCTTATGCTAACCGAATGAGTGTATAGGCCAGTAATACCAGGTTTTTTTACAGCGGGTTTTTAAAAGGATTATAGCAAAGTAATGCAGTCATACCTCGGAAGTTGAACGCCTTGCAAGTTGAATGCTTTGGCTTCCGAACGCCACAAACCCGGAAGTGAGTGTTCCGGTTTGTGAACATTCTTTGGAACCTGAACATCCAACGTGGGTTCTGCTGCTTCCGATTGGCTGCAGGAGCTTCTGTAGCCAATCGGAAGCCATGCCTTGGTTTCCGAACCTGTTGGAAGTGGAACAGACTTCCGGAATGGATTCCGTTCGACTTCCGAGGTATGACTGTATATGTTAAATGGTTTGAACACTTAAAAGCACTCTGTTTCCTCCAGTCTGAGTAAGCCTTTCCCCCTTTACTGAATAAAACAGCCCCACCTCCCTTGCTCTCCATGATACTTACTGCATGGAGACAGTGGAGACGGCAGAGGGGATCTTGCCCATTCCCCCGCTCTCCACCAGCTCAATGGCTTGCTTCATCTCCATCTTGTGATAGAAGGCAATCAGCTGGGGCTCCTTCGACCTTTCCCCAGCAATTAGGCACTTCTTCACATATTTCTTGTTGAAGCGATTCAGCCTTTGCAAGGGGATGAGAAAGACAACAGCAATGTAAAGCTACAATAAGCACTGCTCACCCTAGTGATTTTGGATGGTAGCTCCTATCATTTCCTGGCAACTGGCCGTGTTGATTAGGGGCGATGGGTGTTCGAGTCAAACAACATGGGGTGTGTGGTGTGGCAGCACAGGTTAGCCAGCCTGGAGTTTAGTTCGTTAAAAAAAAGCACCATGTAACTTGCCCAGAGTTTTAAAAAAAGCACCATGTAACTTGCCCGTGAGATTAACCCTCTCCCCCCCAATGTTAATGAGGCATCTTAGAAAACTGAAACAAAAATCCAGTTACAATAGTAGACAATAATAATTGTAAGCAACTTGTTATTTTCTCCCTTGGCTCATTAGCACTTACTTGTCCTTCCAGTGGTGATGGCCATAGTGGCCACAAATGTCCTCAATCCCCGTCAAAAGATGATCCAAGAACTATTTGAAGGAGAGAGGAAAACAAAAAGTATGGATTTTGCCTCATCTACAGGGCACATCTGATCTCTGCAACAGAAGCACAACCTGGTGAAGAAGTGATCTCTCCTTGCTAACCCCCTCTACACTCCATCCCTTTAATTTGCAGTATTTTGCACGAAGAAGAAGAAGAAGAAGAAGAAGAAGAAGAAGAAGAAGAAGAAGAAGAAGAAGAGGAGGAGGAGGAGGAGGAGGAGTTTGGATTTGATATCCCGCTTTATTCTACCCAAAGGGCTAATAAAGCGGCTAACATTCTCCTTTCCCTTCCTCTCCCACAACAAACACTCTGTGAGGTGAGTGGGGCTGAGTGACCTCAAAGAAGTGTGACTAGCCCAAGGTCACCCAGCAGCTGCATGTGGAGGAGCGGAGACGTGAACCTGGTTTACCAGATTAGGAGTCTACCGCTCTTAACCACTACACCACACTGGCTCTCTAGGCTCACACTAGTACAAATGTGATTGTGGGGGCAGCACACACACAGCTCAGGCGCCTCATGGGTCTTGTTCTAGCATGACACGGGCAGCGATGAGGGATGCAGCTCATTAAACATTTTGGAGGAGAGGATATCATCGTCTGCTTTCACCGCATTCCAGTGCAGTTCTAGCACAGGATTTCTCTTTCACCGGCTGGTGAAGTTAAAGAAAACACTGGAAAGATGCATGTGGTTTCCTTTCCTGTGCTGCAGCACACATTATGACTGGTTAAAAAAGGTGGGGTGGGTGCAACCTTCCTATCTGTATAATAAAGGCCGGATACTGCACTATAACCATTGGAAAGGTAATTTCAGAAAGGCTAAAATACAGCTTACTGACTGTGCAGGAATGTTCTTTGGCAATTGAACTGTGTGTGTGTGTGTGTGTGTGTGTGTGTGTGTGTGTGTGAGAGAGAGAGAGAGAGAGAGAGAGAGAGAGAGAGAGAGAGAGAGAGAACCAATTCTACACAGTGTGCCATTAGAGCAGGCATAGGCAAACTCGGCCCTCCAGATGTTTTGGGACTACAACTCCCACCATCCCTGACCACTGGTCTCGTTAGCTAGGGATAATGGGAGTTGTAGTCCCAAAACACCTGGAGGGCCAAGTTTGCCTATGCTTGCATTAGAGTCTCATTCCTCAGTCCTTTTAGGCTAGGACTCATTAATCCCAACCTAAAACAAATCAAAACTAGGTTCCATATTTATCATACATGATCCTTTCTTTCTTTTCTCAGGGCGTTTCTAGTATTTACGCTTCGGACACATGGGTTTAACTGTCGGCCCTTCCCCCAAAGGATCTGGGAGTTGTATTTATTTATCTCATATTGTTTCATATAATGTATGTGCTGCTTGATTGGAAACTGCTTTGAGCTTTTTAAATTTTTTACCAAGTGTACAAAACAGTAACACTGTCAGTAAAAACAGTAAAAAAACAACAATTTAAAGAATTAACCAAATAAAACCAGCAATAAACTAAAACACATTAAAGCACACATTGACATTCCACGTATCTGAGTAGACTCGTCTAAACAAAAATGCTCTTAGCAAGGTCCCAAAAGAGAACAGCGAAGGTGCTTGCCTGATGTCAATAGGGGTTACATGCGCAGGGTGGTAGTTTTAGGCCTGTCAACAATCTTGAACGCAAGTTACAGTTAGTTTCCAGAATTACGGGTATAGGAGAGAAGGAAGTTATGACTGTAAACGTAATAAAGATCTAGTATTTTTAAAATTGTTATGCAGACATATTCTCATCTCCACCCCCACCCCCACCCCCGGCTGCCACCACATTCTTTTTCTACAACTTTTTAAAAAGCTACTAGTCTGGAAAAGTGACAGTTTATCTGCAAACGCCCTCCCACTTTCTGTTGGTATATCTAACGGGTTTTGAGTATGACAACTTTATCAGACGGGCTGATCCAACCATTAGACACCAAGTGAGGCAGTCTCCTTGGGAAGCTGATTTTCAAAGGGCAGCAAAGGTTTGTTATTATTGTACTTTTATGACCAGGGAGAGGAGAGGTGCTTGTTGGATTTTCATATTCAGGTGCTGAATAATTTGACAGGCCTTGGTGCTTGGCGTGAGGCACCATTTGCTATTTCATCTCAGGTAGCAAAAAATCTGACCCTGAATTGCTTAACTCTGGTATGTGCAGATCCTTCTCCCCAGAGTCAATAATAAGTTCTGGAACTTATTATTCCAGAAACAAGAGGCAAACCATCTTTGACAAAAGAAAAAACTGCCATACTCAAAACCCACCAGGCACAACTAGACCACTGGAATGCTTTTGCAAATAAGCTATAGCATTTCCTTGGGATCTTGCATATTTTGCTCTTTTGGGGTGTGAGTGGTTTAGAATTGGTACTGCCACCTTCCCCCCCCCCTGCCACTGGTGTGATCCATCTTGACCTACGTGGTCCTGACCCACTAGCAGGAAATAATTGAATTTGAGGACACTTGGGTTACATGCAGTGCCATGATCAGCTGCTAGGTGGCACCAGCAAGCTATACCAACCAGTACTTTGTTGAATTAAGCAATGAGAAATCTTTGAGACAACAAGGAATACTGGATGATTTCAGGTGACATATTTCAGGCTCCAATAAATCTTTATGTGTGTTTTTAAAAAAAGGTAATGTTATTTTGTACTTTGTAAAGTGTAACTTGGATATGAACTAGAAGATATGAACTAGAAGAGTAGTAAGTATGGCTAGACCAGGGGTTCCCAACAAAATTTTCTCGAGGACCCCTCATCGAGCCGCTATTGTGACAAGGACCCCCATTAATTCCTAATCCTAAAATTAAAAAGTGAGAGCCAAATTAAGAGTCTTTTTATATTTTATATTTATACGTTTTTTACAGTTACAACAGAGTACTCCATCAGTATACAGTTAGTTTTAATTTTCAGTTCTTAATGAGATGAACCACTTTTTAACCAACGGTCCATTTTTAACTACGCGAACTGTAGCTTCCGCGAAAAACAACACTTTGTTTACAAACACTACTGTTTTGCAAAGAGGCAGCGCGCGCCAGGGAGGAGGGAGGGGAATGGAGAAGACAGGGTACCTGCGCAGTAGCGCACAAATGAAGCCGACGTGTGCAAAGCATCTTGGGGAGGTGAGCGTTAGTAGAATGCGCGCGCTGCCTCTTTGCAAAACAGTAGTGTTTGTAAATCGCCACCTAACAACATACAGCAGAACTACTGCCTCTATCTAATTCTAGTTTTGCGCTAGACTCTGCTCATGCAGGAAGCA